>NC_142501.1:37463787-38692953 GCF_057876585.1 Rhinolophus sinicus
TAAGAAATCAAGAAAGAATATTTTAAGGTAAATGACTTTTTATAAATGAGTACTATAATAGAGAGATAATGTCTTGTTAAAATAATCAGAGAACACTTCCTACAAATTATGAGAGTTCAACAGGGTAACAGAGATAAATTATATGTC
The DNA here is from genome assembly GCF_057876585.1 of Rhinolophus sinicus. Lineage (NCBI taxonomy): Eukaryota > Metazoa > Chordata > Mammalia > Chiroptera > Rhinolophidae > Rhinolophus > Rhinolophus sinicus. The sequence goes on from NC_142501.1 coordinate 37,463,935, forward strand.
AATAGATACAGAAAAGAAGAGAAGATTGCAGATGGGAGAAATGACAATAGCAAATTAAAGAAATTTATAGAATGATATGGGATAGTGACCAGAATAGCTTGGTTAAAGCAGCAGATTCTAGGAGCATCTTCTAGGATGAAAGGTAGGAACCAGATGATAGTGATTCTGGTTAAATCCTATCAATTTTGAATGGCTAAACCAAAACTGAATTTGATACTGAAGGTAGAAAGGAACTGGTGATGATTTGTGAGCGACACAGTAACAAAATCAAAATTGTATTTTAGGAAGAAAATTCTTCAGAAATTAGTAACTGATAGAAGATTGAGAGGGGGAAGCAGATATGGGGAACAAGTGAGACAATTCATAGATAAAGAGATTACTTGAACATACAATTTAGAGAATGTTGCTAAAAAGAGAAATATATAAATTAGAAAAAATGCCAAATTGGAGGAAAATATGAAATTCAGTTTAGAAGTAAATCTGTGTTGAATAGTATTTTTTTAAAAATAGCAGATAACCAGAAAATGCAGGACTTCTGTGGAAGTAACTAAGGCAGTGTCATCTTGTAAATACAAATAGAGAGTTAACCAATAATTGTAATTATTTCCCACTGACTTTTTCCTCAACATTCTGAGTCAGTATTTTTATTTTCCTGTTTTATAAAAGAGAAAACTGAGTCATAAACTGGTTAAATAACTTTTGTTACACTATTCGGTCTTTGCATTATAACAGAGAATTTAAGAACAGAATGGTTTCTCCATGGGAAAAATAGTTAAGAAAATAGAGCAAAGTGGGGGGGAAAAATCTGAATCTTACAGTCCATCCAAGTTTGGGAGAATAACATATCAAAAGAATTGAACAAAGAAGACAGATAAAGAAAAGTCAAAGTTGTAAGCAAAGCAGCATAATTATTCTCTCAACAATTCTACAAAACTAAACATTCTAAATACGATGCCTTAAAATTTTGGATCATGGCATTTATTTAACTTATAACTTCCATTAATTTCTCTCCTAAATGCTTATTTTTAATATTCAACTCTTTCATGTCAAATTTTAAGCATAGCACAACACACTTTTAAAATGATTGAAAATATTTGAAAGACTGCATCAACTTATGGGAACAACAAATACAGATATTTTAAAATAAAATAATAATTGGCAATCCTCCATATCCAAAGATTATACTATTTTTCTAGAAGTTATGTACGTCAAGTTTTTCAAGTAATAAGCCTATTTGTTCAGGATATTTACATTTACCTGTCTGGTTCCCTTTAATTAATGTTGATATGAGAAGGCTAATCAAGATTAGGAATTAAACGCTACTGTTCATCAAAGATATTTTCACAATAGAATATTACCTATCCAATACGAGAACTCAACATAGACACATAGCATGATTGGACAGGTTTTGATTCAAATGAATGAAACAACCAGCACTTGTATGTGATTCATAAACAGAATTACACAAATTTAGTATACTATTTTATTAAAGAAAAAAATCAGTTTCATCACCCTTAGCTCTGAATTTCAATTATTATTCATATCTTATGGTTTGCTCTTTTTCATTATAACATGTTTTGAACACCTTCATTTTCCTGCTAAGTTGAGAGTCAGCTTTGTGTTTACCCAGTGAACATTCCATGTATATTTTATAACCAAGTCTGTCATACGTAATATTTAGAAGCCTTTTAAGTAGAAAATTGATTTGTCGTAAACATGTAGTCTTAACATTTTTCTTCTACTTGCTATAAATCCTATTTGCCATCAATTTCTGATACAGAACATGTCAATCTCTATACTTCTCTACCATCGCATCGCACCTCATTCATTTTATTGTTATCTAGAGGCATGAACAAGTTCATCAGATCCTCGCATAAACTATAAATGGAAGTAGAAACACAGATTTCATAGAAATATAAAAACAGACAACACAGAATAATACATAAGACAAGACTCACTTATAATCCTTATTATACATTTCACCAGAGTAGATTCTTGTTTCTACTAGTATTTATAAACAAAACTTACCATAACATTGAAATCTAAAAACAAAAGTAATTTTTGAGCTACAGCTAGCTAAGAATAAATTTACAATATCATTCTAGAATATAATGTACAGAAAAAATGTACAGAAAAACACGTAATAAATATTACAAAAATTTAAACTGTTTTTAAAACTGTGATAATTAAAAATGTTGTAGTCACCAAGAATTTTCAAAGTGACTTTTACCAAGGCTGTCTCCTGTGTTTACCTTGTCATATGTTTAGTTTCTGAGATGTTCTCTGCATTGAGATCAAGTAGTTCATTACTATTCCTTCTCTCTGATAAGAACAGTACCACTTTCACCTGGTTCACCACCTTTTTGCTCTTCTATTTGCTAGCATCTCTGCTCTTACCAAATGGCTTTCCCCAGCCTTGTCCAAACCACCAAAGAGTCAAAGAAGGAAGGGAGGCTAAGAAGAAGAAAAAAATGAGGAGGTACAGTGTTCTCCAAGGAAGGTGTGGAAAATGAAAAGGAAAAAAAAATTAAAAATCAGAAGTTAGAGATAAGGAAAGAATGAGAAATAAAATTTAATGCTTGTCAGTTCCTGAGAGAAATGATTGCCTCTTTATTAGTTGGAAATAGGATATTTCAGAAGTGTTGAAATTAATGTACCTAAAGTCTGCAATAAAATTAAGTCTCAAATGTCCATTTGTTTTGTTTTCTAAACAAGGGAGACAAATACCAAAGGTAAGTATTTACGAATAGTTTATGGAAGCAAAATACCATCCTACAATGATTCAGAATTCAAAATTTGATTCCTTTTCTACTTTCTTCTTCTGTCTCACTAATAATTGTAAATCACTAAAAATGTACTCCATACTCCAAAGACAGACCATGTTTTATTGGATGAAGACCCCAAGAAACGTTTTCTAAATAAGAGGATTGCTTTATTATGAGTACTCTAATAGCTGGGCTCTAGAGCCCAAACTTACGGAAACGAATGTCTCTGCCAGCTAAAAATTTTCATCTTTACAATTTATTGAATTATTTTAAAATTAATCCACACTTACTAAGTGCCTACAACAATAGTATTCCTGATAAATAAAAAAGGTTAAAAAAAATTAAATTTCATTAAAATCTACTGTAATCATTCTACAATGTTCTAATACTTAAAATAAGATAACATTCATTATGAATCTAAGGAGGTGCAGGAAAACTAGTTAGGGGGACTTTTATGACTCGTAAATACAAAGTCATTTTCACAAAGAAAAGAGCTAGTAAACGTTTTTACAGAATACTAGATTTTTTTGGAAAAAAAGATTATCAAAACTTTTCTCCTGATTACCAACATAAAAATATGGCAAGAAGTACCTTCTACTTAAAACAGAACAAAGCAAACAAACAAAAAGCTAACTTTGACTCATTTAATAACTGTTATAATTTTATTTCCTTATCTCAAAACACCTATTCTTGAGTTATTAAATATTCAATCACAGAATCTTTCAAATCACCAAATACACAAAATTTCAACCAAATCTATTTGAAGAAAACATAACAGAAGTGATTGAGACCTCTAAGTGTTGAAGACAAATTTCTTTTAGGTTGTCAGTAAATGACCAAATGCATGCGTCTGGAAGAAAAAAAATCAAAATCATAAATACTAATTTGTTGTGAATTATTTAATTCATGTACTGTTATATGTTTGTCATTAATCAAAAACAAACAGAAAAAGAATGTCCAACCTCAGCCATCCACAGGTTAAAAATGTCAAAGTCCTCTTCTTCTGATTATTTATAAATTACTTCGAATACTCGAGCCTTAAGATTTGTAGTTCTAGAAACTTGTAATTATAGTGAGAGCGGGTATACTTTTTTTAAGGAAATAAAAAGCTTTTTCCATTTGAGCATGGGTTTTGCCTTTCTGACAGCTCTAAGTCCACAGGATGTGGAGGGATGATTTAAATTTTACATCAAAATTGGGACTGCACTAGACTTTTTTCCCCCTTCTCAAGGGAGGCATTGTTCTTGCCTTTCCATAACCAGGCGTGACAGCGCCAGACTGGAGTCATACGGCTGGTCTCTGAGTCAGCGTGAAAGTGCTCACCTCCTGAGTTTCCCCAGATGCTCGGCTCCTTGTAAGTCTGAAAGCCGAGCACTGAGTAGCCACATACTCCATTCCTGGGACAGACAGAGGATTGGAGGAAGGAAATCTAGGGAATTGCAAAAACTCTCTCTTCCAGTACATGCTGTACAACTCTTGTATTAATTGTAGGAAGAAACAACAACAACAAAACCCTGCATTTAACATGAGTACCATTTTTCTGAAACAAAAGTCGGGACAAATAGTTTCACAGTAATTCTGTGCCTCAGAGTTAAAGAAATAAAGTCTAAAAAGTCAGAAGCCTTTCGGATTTTTCTGAGACACATGGTTGCCACATGTATAAATTTCAGGTTATAGACAACTGGATAGATGACTAGTGAAAGAATATTGTACGAAACGCATATCTATTCTCAAGATCTCTGAAAAGGTATCTTTAAAAATTATCTGTAGGATTCCCTGCAAAGGGACAAATTTTTCTGTTCCCCATCAGAACAATTGCTAGTGAAACAGGGATTAATTCAATTTTTATTCTATCCTTGAATGACCTTTCAGGGAAGCTTGAGAGTACCTGTGGCACCTGTGTGTGGGTGTGGGGGCAGGGAGAGGAAGAGGAAGAAGAGGGAGGAGGAGGAGAAAGACAGAAGACTTTTACTGTATAAAGATATGCTAATCGGCACTGATATACTTATTTTATGGAACCTCTCTATTAAGAATTAGACAGCACCATCTTAATTTAATCCTAATCATATGCTAACAATTGTTATTTACTATGTATTCAAAACTATTTCATCGAAAGTTTTGTGTATTTTAAAGGAAAAAATAGAGAAGTAGAAACAAACTCCTTCCAATTTGCTAACTCATAAAAGAATAAAAGCAAAAGGAAATGTAATACATACTATTACTACTACAGTGACTAGTACTAATCTCTTAATTACTGCTTTCTAAAATAATGCCAGTCATTTTTTCATGTTATCCTCTTGAGGATATATGCAAGTCTACATACGTTCACATACATGTGGGCATGTTTGTAATAACCTATAAAACTAGTTCATTTTCACCATATTCATAGTGAGAGAAGGTAGATTTTCATTCATGAACATCACTGGTCAGGTGAGGTGCATATGCAAAAAAACAGTTTTAAATAGGGAAGAATATCTACTTTGGCTTAATGATATCGACCCCTCTGAAAAATATAATTTCATTTATTTTAATGACTTTGTCATTTTGAGTCTCCCAGGAGGACTCTCCCTTTGCAGAACTGCAAATAGAATATAAAATTTTATTTTCCAAAATAATACCCTTAAGTACTTATATTGAGCCTCCCTCCCTGCTCCTTAACTAAGCCTCCTCTTGAACTCCCCCCTCCACCCCCACCCCCCGCTCTGTCCCCTCTCACATTACTGGCTAAGTCTAAATAAATAGCAAATTGTTCCATAATCAAAAGTGACTTATTCCTAGCATGGTGTACGTCTTGAAATAAAATCTGTGGTGTGTTTAATTTATTTAGGATCTAATAATGATGACAAAAATAATTAAGTAACCAGTCTAGTTTTAATTTCTTTTGTTTTCAAAGGTCATTGTGAAATCAAGCAAGTTAAGCCTTCAAAAGCAAACCTCTAGAGAATGGTGTGTTGTGTTTTTTTTGTTGTTTTTTTCTTCCTAGCAGAAATGAGAAAGGAGGCTCACAGCTAAAAGGAGTACTGAACATCAGCGTCAGATTTGTTAAGAATGACTAAGTAGTCCAATGAAGAAAAATATTATGACCCGTACCCTCTTTGGAATCCAAATAACCCTGACAAGGAAAAGTTTATACATTGCTAAATTCTGGCCAATGTAGGGGACTCACTCTTTCTTTTCATGCCCCATACAGACTTGGTTGCAGTCTGTTTCTACAACAGCTGTTGAAAAACGAACGAAGTAAAAAAATATTTATGTTATATTCAAAATAGACAGCAAAGGACATATATACAGTGCACAAATCTTTCCTAGGACAACAGCTTCTAATGGGAGAGACAGGAATACTAGGCAAAGACACATTTTATGAACTTCTCGGCAAAATGAAGAATTTGCCATTATAATCATGAAAAGACCAAAAGTAAGGGTGCAGTGCCAAAGACGATGAGCATCTATCAGCCCAAACTCCAAAACAGCGGGATGCAGCTATGGCTGATGTTATAAGAATGCTGAGCCTCTTCATTGGTTCCTTTCATGCCAAAACTTCTTTGCTTGGATGAATATGAATTAAATCCATAAGCTTTCTTATTTTTCTAGCTTGACCTCTAAACTCATTTAACGTCTTAACTGTTTATCTTCTTCCCCCATTAATCTTTCTGGTTTTAGCATATTCCCTGTTGTTTTAGGGGGGAAAAACCGCTTTAAAAGTATGGTTCATACTACCACTGTCGACGAGTTAGGAATGTTAGCTCTTTCCTTTAAATGCGTAAAAACTGTTCAGTAGTAACTTCAATGCTACCAGTTTCCTGCCCCTGAAAGAAGAAGTCAAAGGATATGGCATATACTGTAGAGAAGAAAATCATCCAACTCTTGCAAAGGTATGACGAAGATAAAGACACAAAAAGATCGCCGTACAAGGTTTATACTAGATTTCAAATGCAGATAACAGTAATGTCACCATCAAATTTCCATTAAATTTGTTTTATGTATGTCATATAAACTTTTTGAAGCAAATAGCTTTTCCTATTAGTTTTCTCTTTCTAATCAGTTCTATAGCTAAATACACACAATGTAGATTTTTTTTTTAAATACTGCATCACTGCAATCAAAATGTCTAATTTTATTGAAATTTCAGTCAGTAATATAGCTGAGTTCTTTCCTGTTCTGTTATTAAAGTATAGTTAATAAGAACTTTTATGGATTAACACAATCAACTTACCAATATCACCATATTTTTGTCAGTACAAAAATCAAACATGTTAAAGATGTTCACTTTACAAATCCATAAAAGAAAAACTAATCAATCAAAAGCAAAACTTTAAAGGTGGAATCCTGCACTCAACAGTGTTCATCATTTACTGTTTTGTAGAAACTCTGACATATTTTCTGCTGTTCTGTAGTATTTCCCCCAAAGCTTAACAAAGGCCCAGCTGTATAAACCAGTCCTGTCAAAGAACACAGTTAAGGGATGGATAAAACAGGGAGGGGTGTCTAACATGCTGACCACTGTCTGAGCTTATGAGGATAAAGGAGCCTTGATGGAGAAAAGTAATCATCCATTGCAGTTTTTTTTTTTTTTTTTTTAACCTCATTACCACATGCTAGAACATTTTTTTCCCAAACACCCCCATTCCGATCCCCCACAAATGAAAGACCTCTGTGTTCCAAAGGGGGCAGAGTTCTCCCCAACCTCCCTCTTCCTCTTTTTTTCTTTTTGTTTTTTGGTTTTTTTGTTTTGTTTTGTTTTTCTACTGATGGCAACTTTATGGAGTCATGATCATTTAAAGACTTCTTAAAATACTGTTTCATTCTCCATTAAACAATCCACACATCATTCCCTAGAACATTTTTAATGGTTACATAAACTTGCTTTGGATTCCTTTTGACCAAAATATTATCAACATCTTTGGATTGTGAGATAGTTATTTCTTCTAAGAACTCTAGAAAATGACGTATTCCTTTAAAAGACAGGAAAGCATACATAATTGAGGTAGAATGAGTGCTGGAATCAAGGGTTTGTACCTTACATTTTAAAGAAGGTGTTTCCTGTAGCATGCGTATTTCAAAGGGAGCTGGCTGTGTGCACACTCAGAGTGTGTAGCGACTGTGAGATATGGTTCTGAAGTTTCAAGGAAAGTTTTGACCTAATTAATCCTTTCAAAACTTACTTCTCATGTGTCCAAGAACATCAAACCATAAGGATGACTTTCCAGAGATTTAAATACGCATTTCCTATTTTCACGTTTGTTATTCTTACACACTACACTGACATTGTTTATGAAGGCCTGAAGCCAATTTCCATTCAAAGAGAGCTACCGTAACTGCATTGGGTAGAGTCAGTGAGACATATTAAATGTCTAAGGAAATCCCTGGGCAAGAGCCACCAGGACCTATATGGAGAGAGCTGTATCATCTGTAAAGTTCTATTTCAGGGTGTCCTTTGAGGTTGAGACAAATATTTGAGTGTTATAAAAGCCTCTATTTATCCAAAGACTGCTGCAGCTGCAGTGTAAGACTTCTTCACACTATCCTGCCAGTGATCTAAAGGAGTTGTCCTTAGATGGGGTAAAATGTGATTCCTTTGTCAATCTGTACATTTTTCTGTTCAACATGAAACATATATTTATAATACAAAACATAGGTTTTTAGAGTAAACTATATTGCTCTCAGAATTTATCTTGTCCTATATCCATGGCTGGTGTAGGTACTAGAGCAACAGCCACTCATAGTTCAACTTGCTTCATGCAGGTGGTCTACTTTCAGAAACAGTTGAATAATTCCTTTCTAATAAATATTTGGTTCTCATGAAACAAGCTGAGCATATTAAACTATATCAAAAACTACCTGCCAATGTCATTCAAATCATCATACAGAATAAAGCAGAACAGAGATAAAAAATTATTTACTCCTTTGCAAAAGGGAGCAATGTTTAAAAACTCACTTCTTTATTGTCATGAATTTCCAACCTTGCTTTCCTTTAACATACTTAGGAATCTCTCCAGAAATATTTGTGGATAATCTATTCAATATTCACAAAACCCACCAAAATATAATAAAAAAGAAAACCAAACCACTAGGGATAGCGTAATTCTGTGACATCTTAAGAAAATTAATAATAATTTAAATTATTGTATATATAAACCAAATTTCCTCAATTGAAATACATGTTCCAAAGGGAATATTTTCATTATACTGTAATGTCTTTATGTTTACAAACTTTTACATAAGTGAACAGTAGAATCTTAAATCTGCTCAAACTTGTCATCTCTTTTTCTTCCATCTCTTTGCATTCTTGTTATTTTAAATGACTTATTAATAAATACCTATAATGATTCAAATCGCTATGGAAATGTTTCTTTAAAATAACAAGCAACTCTTGTTATTTGGATCTCCTTCCATAAGTAGCAAAAAAATAGTATTAGGAGAGAGACCTAAAGATAATTTCTAGCACAAATTCAATCACTTTGGTTTCAGAGGGCTGAGTGATTCTCATTCATTGTTCGCTGATATGTTCTAGTCCCTGTGCTAACTGCTTTACATGGATATTTTTCTGGTTATCATAACTACTCTCGATTGGCCTATACACTTGAATGTAAGAGCTAAAATCATAAACCTCTTAGAAGGAAACAAAGGAATAAATCTTCATGACCCTGGGTTAGGCATTGGTTTTTTCGATTGACACGAAAAACTCAAGAGACAAAAGAAAAAAAAATAGATAAATTGGACTTCCTCAACTTTAAAAACTTTTGTGCTGGACATGATAGTATAGAGAAAGTGAAAAGCTAACCCAAAGAATGTGACAAAATACTTGCAAATCATATATCTGATAAGGTACTTGTATCCAGAATACATAAAGAATTATAACCACTTGTGTGTGTATGTGTACATACACTTATATACATATATATACACACATATATACATAAGCATATGTATATAAACGTATATATAAAGAATACACACATGCGCGTGCACACACACACACACACACACACACACACACACACACACCATGTTTACCAGAAAATAAGACCTAGCTGGACCATCAGTTCTAATGCGTCTTTTGAAGCAAAAATTAATATAAGACCGGGTCTTATATAATATAGTTAATATAATACAATATAATATAACATAACATAATACAATATAATACCAGTTCTTATATTAATCTTTGCCCCAAAATGCATTAGAGCTGATGGTCCGGCTAGGTCTTATTTTCGGGGAAACACGGTGTATGTATAAAGACCTACTGTACAACTGTTATAACAGAAAGAAAAAATAATCCATTTTTTAAATGGGCAAAAGATCTAAACAGACATTTCTTCAAAGAATATATACAAACGACCAATAAGAACATAAGATTCTTCATATCATTAGCATTAGGGGAACACAAGCGAAAACCACAATACAATATCACTTCTCATCCACTAGAATGGTTGAAATAAAAACGACAGTAACAAGTGTTGGAGAAGATGTGGAGACATTGGAACCCTCATAGATTGCTGGTAGAAATGTAAAATAGTACAACCACTTTGGCATATTTTGACAGTTTCTAAAAAGTTAAACATAGAGTAACAATATGACCCAGCAATTCCCCTCCTAGTCATGTATCCAAGAGAAATGAAAACATATATCCATGCAAAATCTTGTACACAAATGTGCACAGCACTATTACTCTCATAATAGTAAAAAAATAACCTAAATGTCTACCAAATGATAAATGGACAAACAAAACATGGCATACCCTACAATGAAATATTATCCAGTAATAAAAAAGAATGAAGTACTGACACTACTGGTTATTGTTGAAGGTTACAACATGAATGAACCTGAACACATTATGCTAAGTGAAAGAAGCCAGTCACAAAAGACACATATTATATCATTCCATTTATATGACAGGTCAAGAACAGGCAAATCTATATATAGAGAGAAAGCAGATTAGTGGTTGCCTAGGATGGCGTGTGGTGTGGATGAAGGAAAATGAGGAGGGACTGCTAAAAGATAAAAGATGGCTTTTAGAGTTATGAAACTATTCTAAAATTAAATTGTGGTAGCTGCACAACTCTGAATATACAAAAAAGATCATTGAATTATACACTAACTGGGTCAATTTTATGGTATGCAAGTTATATCTCAAAGTAATTTTTAAAAACATTAACACCTCTATTTTACCTATGGCAACTGGCTGAGAGCCTTTACTTAAGTTAATAAAAGTCTTGTAGCGCAGAAATAGAATTTGGAGCTAGACTTGATCCAAATATTATGACATTTTCATTACAGAACATTTTTTTTATGAAGGAACTTATATTCTTTAAATGATTTTCTCTCCAAATAGTAATTAGAAATATACTCATCATTTCTGTTGCTTTGATTTGAATGCAAGCTTTTTTTGAACACTATTGTTAGACCTACACTAAATAATGTTCTTTTTCCTGCTAATTTTTTTCATTAGGTTCTGTTTTTTGTACACTCTTTGTAACATCATCTTTTTGTTTTAGAACCGTGATAAGCAAATATTTAATGATTGTTACAGAAGACACCATATATCACTGCTCATCCCTAATACACAATAGGACAGACGACATCCTATTCTCCCATGATATGTTACCAGTGGTAGGTTATCAATTTTCACTTTGGTTTTTACCAATTTCTTCATTTAAATGCTTATAAAAGCTAGTATATATTATTGTACTGCTGCAATAGATCAGTCTGGAGCAGTTAGATCGAGCATTTTAATCTTGTTAACACGAGATTGAGTTTTGGGAAGGTAACTTAACCTCCAGTTTATCTGAGGAAACTTTTAAATGAATCACAATCTTTGTAAAAAATTTGTGGAATAATCTCCAAAATAATTATCATTAACTGCTAATATGTGTCTCTTCCATCCTCAGCTCAAGATTATTTAGTTTCCTATGAAATTAACTATTGTTGGTGCCAGCTGTATAATCAAGCATTTAAAAAAAATTATAGAGGGGAAGCGTAATGTATAAGCTGTGTTTTTAAAACTTTTTTCTTAGTATTAGGTTGGTGCAAAAGTAATTGCGGTTGAAAAGGTTAAAAATAATTGCAAAAACCACAATTATTTTTGTACCAACCAAATTGTTCATCTATAAATACATTTCCACCATTATAAAAGTAGAAGATGGTACTCAATTATTAATATTTCATGATATATTTCCAAGATGCTTTAGTAGTTTGAATTGATTTAGGTAAAATCAACATAGGCTTAGTTAAATATACATTGATTTGCCTGGACAAGTAACTTTAAACAACTTTAGAACTCAGGATTTCCTTGAGGTATATCTAGAAGTAGTGCTTTAATTTTTAGTTCTTTAAAAATAATTTAGACTCTATCATGGTGGAGAACAAAGAAATGAATTAGTAGGAAGAGGCACAGACATTAGATAACAATTAAAAATTTTGTGTATAAGAGGAATAAAGCAAAGGCGCTTAATGATTCCCAAGGACCTAGATATTTTAAAAACCAATTACTATTATCATTATTAATTAAAGAATTGTTTTTCAAATCTGTGCTAGTCGTTCACATTTATTTACTTTTATCTTTGTTCAAATTTTGTGCAACTTTTATTAAAAGTTGTACTACAGTTAAGTAATCTACTTGAAAATTCTAGATTTAAATACGAACCCTCACATTCTGGTCTTTATCTCTAATACTAAAATCCATCTAACAGGCTTTTTAATCCAGAAGAAACTTTGCAACCTAAATCAAAATGAATTTACTCACTTTGGATTTTGAACTTCGTGACTTTGTGAGTTATTCACTTTGAATTGTAAACTCTTTGAGCCACAAAGAATATTATTCATTTTTCAATTGAATGCCGGATTTTGTATAAGCACAGTAAACCAAAGTGGAGGCATGGGGGTAATATTTAAGAGCATGAACTTTGATTTTAAAAACCTGGGCTGAGTCTTAGTTATGCTATTGTGTAGCTCTGTGACCTTGACCATATTTCTCAACCTCTCTGAATCTACTTTCTTACTGCAGTAAATATTAGTTATGCATTTTAAAGGAAGTACATAAGTAATGTAAAAGCATATAGCATTGTACCAAACACACTATATGTATGGATAAATGCTATTTATTATTATTGGTGTTATTTGGAATTGAATTGAATTAAATCTAATTTAAACCAGTCTGTTGTAAAGCATAGTTAAGGTTAGGGTATGACACAATCTAATTAGCTATGAGAAGCCATCTGTGTTTAATATATTTGGACCTATGGAAAGAGCCAAGAGTTATTTTAATATTTTTATACAGCCAAATTTTTTTTGAATTAAAAAATAAAGATTTAGAATTTACTGCGCAAGACTAAGATTTCTAAATTTTGCTAGAAAAGTGAGTAATCAAGTTCTACTATCTGGCACTGCAACATGTGCGGCCTTCAAATAACTTTAGTTTCAAACAAAGTTAAAAGAAATCTCTCTTGAGTGACACCGAGAGGTATATGCCAGCAGTCTCCCTTCTCCGAATGTATCAAAACCTCATCCCATTGCTAGGAATTCAGAATATGGTTTTTGCTGCATGACATTCGTTTCCAAACCACTTATATAAAATAGGTTCCTTCCACCTGCTTTTGAGGGTAGGGCGAATCCCCTTAGGATAAAGGAAAGCAGTAGTACGTGTTATTATAAGATTCAGTCATTGTAAAAGTTTCATTAGAAATTGCTATTCATATAAACAATTTCCCCATTCTATGTATAGGACTTAAGACTTCCAGACAAAGAAATGGGTTTCAACTGTAAAGAATAAATGTGGAACCCAGGTGCATTGTTTCACTGGACTTGCTGCACTGGCATTGTATGAAACTCACAGTTTGGCTTAGATTGATACCTAGCATTTTGTATGGCCATCCAAAGACTGTGAGGCTAAACCCAGAAAGGAAAATTTTTGACCAGAAAAATCAAGCTATCACAGAAGGCTGAAAAGAAAAAACAACAACAACAACAACAACAAAAACTAGTAAGAATTTCCTTTTCCAATCTCTGTAACTATTTAGCTAATGAAACAGTTGATTAACACTGTTCTTTCCCTATAAATTATCATCAGACATTTCAGCCATACTCATTACCAAAATGACCATGTAGGTCATCTAAAAACATTTTCTACTTCTAATAAAATGTTTCAGAAGAAGGAATACAACCACAGACACTCTAAGAGAAAACAATTGAATTAGAATGCTCCATCATCATTTGGCATAAGAAAATCAATCTAAAATGTACAGTTGCAGGTAGGTATCTTCTGGCTGTCACCAAAAAGCAGACTGAAATAATAGCTACTTCAAAACGGAGTGATGTCAAGATAATTTAAACATCACCAATTACATGCCATATGGGCTATATCCCCTCTGCTCATGGAGTAGTTAGAAACTATTCAGAATTAATAAGCACTGCTGTCACGGTACTGTCAAGAAATGTAAACCTTCATTCATATTTTGGAGGTTCTGTGGAGAAATAAAAGAAACAGTAAAGGGAAAATTAATATATTTAAATTATATTGTCTGTTGAACTTCAATGTTGCCAATATTGTCTTAATTGCAAACATTGGGTAAAATGTTTTATAATAAATTTTCAATGTTGTCTTCCTGATTCCCGGAAAGCCACAGAGCACAATCAAGGAATGCATTATTAGAATTCCTACTTCAGTGTTGACAGGTGCGTCAATCCCAGAGCCTCTACTAAAGTTCAGATCTTGAATATTTTTATGAACTTGTGTGGCAATTTCTACCTATGGAATTTCTATCAGGGATTTTTTAATATCTAAAAAATTGTTAACTTCTAAAATATTACACATGGACTTTTTTGTACTATATACAGCATACACAGCTCATTCTGTAGATCAAAGAAAATGACTGAAAAGTAACCAACCTTCTGCTTTGGCAGAAGTATATTTTGTATTTATTTTGCATGATTTTAGAGAACAGTACCAGAACTATTCACTCATTCATTTAATATTTATTGAAGGTCTGCTATGTGCCAGGTTGCCGTATCTTGTGGAAGCTAGCATATTAATTATAATGCTATATAATATACAAAAGATTTACAAATAGTGATGAGAGAAAAAATAAATTTAAAACCAGAAGTTAAGAGAAGGTACATTTATATTCAACGTTAAAGAGAATCCTTTGTCAGAGCCAATCAAAAATGGGATCCATGGTCTCACGAGATAATGAGTGCCACAACACTTTAACTATCCAAACAGAAGGTAGATCACATAACAGAAATGTTATTGAGAAGATTCATGCTACCTTTAAAAGGCTGAACTAGGTGACCTTTATGGTTCCTTCCAATGGCTCGGAATTTTATTCTTCTTAAAAAGAAAGAGTATGATTTGCTAATATTTCTTGTATGGTATATGTTTCCGTGAGTAACAGAATTTAATGGGTCTAAGATGACAGTGCAAAACATTGGAAAATAGAAATTATAAGGGTACAAATAAGAATTTCCATGAAACCCAATTAATTGTACATCTATTATGTAATTATGGATAATTCCTCATAATATGGTAACTGATAATATGAATATTTTATAAATTATACAGTATACTTTCCTTCATTTTTAAAGGTAATACTACAAAAACTGGTAATAGTTTATACGAGTTATATTCTAAGACCGATGGTATATTTGAAATGATTACTCTTTCCTCATTCTTCTTTCAAGCCATTATCATGCATTGCTGTTTAATACAAACATAGGGAGACATATGAGTATATTATATGCATGTTTTATGCCTCCTAACAACACAGCTCTAGAATTTTCTTTGAATTAGTTTTTCTATTTCCTAATGAAGTTCAGGTCTTTTATCTAGATTTTTTTTCTTTATTCCAAGTATTTTTTTCTTAAATTTCAAAGCATATGGTTCCTAGAGATTTCTATTTTGAGGTTACATGGGCATGCGATTTTAACACCTTCGCTTTTCTCCCTCTACAGGTCATGTAATCGTCTACTACAAAGAAAGCACTGATACTAAGTCTTAAATTGCCAGCCAGTTAAAATACCTGAGGCTAGTAATCAACATCTTGGGATCAACCAAAAACTCAGAATGAAAATTTACCCTATAGCTCATTAAACATAATGAATCTGGTTCTTTGTTTGCTGACTATATTTTTAGGTGTAAGGATTTGGTATAAAGTTCTGCTATGTTTGATCATACATCTCAAATGTTTTATCCACTTATATTTCAGAAACGTACATGCAAGGAGAATAATGTTCCCTAAACCATCCATTTTAATATTTTGCCTAAAATAGTCAACATTACCTAAAAAATCAACTAAAAATTAGAACTGCATAACGGAAAGTCACAAAAACCTAGTAGCTGAAAGGTAACATTATGGATGAAGACCATGACTGTTCAAATGCCTGCATTGTTTTGGGGTGTCTGTGACAGGTAGACTGTAGAAAGGTGCAGAATATATGCTCAGACTAGAGAGGCTGCTGTGACATCGCTCAAGTTCACGGTTTTCAGGTCAGATTGCTGACTCAGTGTGACCAAAACATTCAATTATGAGGAAAAAAACAAAAATCTGGATTTGTATGAGAAATCTCCAAAATTGTAATGCTAGTAAAATTTCTAAAATCAGAAGTAAAACAAACACTCACAGCCAGTCTATATCAGTTTGTGACCTTTGATTTAATGTGAATCTAACAGTGAACAGAATATTTGATATTAGAACTATCCCAGAATCTTTCAATACTTGATGTCACTTTAGCGATAGCTCTTTCACTTAAATGTGGTATAATAACAACAAAATGTGGCTAAAATTTACACAGAACTTAAAATATCACATGAACTGAAGTGTATCTCTATTATATACCTACCTACCTATTTACCAACCTACCTGCCTATCTAATCTTTAAACCCTACAAGTAGTCAATATTCCTGACCCTACTTATGGCTAAGGAAGCCACGGGGCAGGAGTGGAATGACTTGCCCAAAGTCATACAGTCAGCAAGTAGCAGGGCAGAATTCAATCCTGAGCCTTTGGATTCTGAGTCTATGCTTTTAACCACTACACTGTTACTATTGCAGATTTCTATGACGTGCATTAAATAGACAAACTTTTACAAAAAAACAAACCTGCCAAAAATTGACATATCTTCTGGCAAATATATTTGTACCACTTAGGAATGAACAATGAAGTCTGGAAAATATAATTTAGACTCCAAAATGCTAAAACTTTTGGATGATGTGGATGGTCCATTATATAATATTTGACATTAAATTGTCCCAAAAAAGTCTGGTACATATGATTAGTAGACTTTATTTTAAATCTAATACATTGTCTGTAGCCCTGTTGCCAAATATCAGCATTTATTTAACCAGCACTCCTTTTGCCTAAACGTCTATTCACCTATGGCATATGCTCTTCCCTGAAGTAGTTTATCATCTCTGCAGCCAAAAGAGAAAAAAAAATGATTTAAAGCAATGAGTTGTAATAAGCTTCTAAATAGAAATTTTCTAATAGAAAAAAATGATGCCAAATAGAAAAAAATCCATATTTATAATGAGTTGCCATTTATTTAATTTTAATTTACCTAAAATACAATTTCCTAATTGACCGAATGTTGCTTGCATTTCACTTGGAGATGACCCTTGACATATTTCAAGTAAGAGATGAACTTTAAGAGTGCCTCACCTACTCTAGTAAGCCCTCGACAGGTAATTCCCTAAGATTAGTAATAGACTGGCTCTCTAAGACAAAATTCCCAGCATAGATCAATGACATTTCTGCTTCTGCCATCTAATTTTCCATTCTGATTTAGGTCTCAGTTGAGTATAGGAATCATAACTTTCACACAGATTGTATACAAATTGGAAGCAGAAACTTCTTGATATTGTTTCCATGAATCTTCCTGTGAAGAGCAAACCAAAAACAAGCCTGATCCGTGGACCAGCGCTTATGAGACATACCTCCAAAAAGTGTCTATAAGTGGAAGAACACAAAGTACACAAAGTACATTAGGGAAAAAAATCTAAAAAAAAAAAAAACACCTTACCTAGACCTAAAATGCCATACTGACTTTGAGGGCCTCAAAATAAGCAGTTTATAAAAGATACGTACAATAACATGATTCAAAACAAAACGAAAAACAGAAATCTTGTTCATTAAGCTAAGGTCTATAAGCAATGCTGATAACGGCTAATAACCTGAGCCGCTGAGGAAGCCTAGTAAAGAAGTACAAAAATAATCAACAGGAGTAGTGCATCAATCAGAGGAGGTCTGATCATGATTAAGTAAGAGCATTTAAAAACCTCAAATTTCCGTCATAAGTAGAATTTAAAGCAGCTGTTCACTAGAACAATGTCTGCCCTATGAATTAAAAAATGGAAAAAAAAAAAAAAAAGAGAAAAAAAAAGAAAGAAAGAAAATCATGGCAGCAGCAAAATCATTGCTTTAAGACCTCAAAGTTGATATGACCTTTAAAATTTTTTAAAAATCCAAAGGGACAATTTTACATTTTCACATTGTGCTGCAGACAAAAAGAATCTGGTATTCCAAGGTGGGGGTGTCTGTTTTTAAACATGTAGTAGAGGTGTTTCCCTTAGAAGCAAAGGTCTTAGGGGACATGTCTGTCACAGCAGTTATTTTCTATTTCACTTGTTGGCAAACTTACATTTCAAAACAACAACAAAAACGAGCCTCCCCAGCTCCCTGTAAACCAAGGAGGTAGAAACAAAAAATATTTCAAAGCAAGAAAGCAAACAGACTGTGAGGACTGAAACTCAGACCAAAGGCATCTGCTCTCCAACTCACACTCCCCACAACCACCCAGCCTTCTTACAATCTTACAGATTTTCCTAAGAGATGTTGCCATTTTAGCTTTGTTTTTCCCCAGTTCTGGCAATACCCATCACTGCAGGCAAGGCAGCAAAGCCACTAACAGAATCCAAACCGGAAAACAGAAAAGCTGTTCTGTCTTTTCTTCCCTGCCACTCCATTACTAACTTATTTTTTCCAAAGTAAAACTCCTTCATTCTATCCAAAAAGGCAATCACTAACTTCCAGCATATAACAATTATTTAATTAGGAGCAAAGAATACAGCAATGATTGCAGTCTGCAGGACTGAAAAAATGGAGAGTTGACACACTGGACAATTTCCCCTTCAGCTCCCGTTTTTCTCAAAAAGGAATAATACTATAAACTAGCTAGTGTGTTCCTCCTTAAAAAAAGACCAAAGCAATCTTTGTTTTCACTCCTTTCTAGTATACCTCCTCCTGAATCCCACCCAATGTGGTGGTTGCCAACAGTTTCCTGCTGTTCAGCCTTGATAAAAAAAATAATAATAATAATTAATTAATTAATTTAAAAAGGAAAGAAAGAAAATAATAGTAAAGAACAAAATGTCTAATGCCATATTGCCATTGATTATCAACATATCATTTAGAATACAAGTATATTACTATGATTCTTCAAAAGATACCAGTTTCGAAATTCTACCCACACACAGCGCTTATATTTTCCCCTTTAAATTTAGAATCAACAACCCACAAAATAAACCTTGGGTTCTCTGTCAAGAAAAGTATCTTTATTTGTGTGAGTACAAAGAGAAGAGGAAATCCGCCTGCTTTCATGGGTCACTTGTGCCTTACAAATATTTCTCTCTATGATTTACTACGTTTAGCTTCATATGTATAGCTGAAGTTTAAATGAAGTCTTTAGATGATATTATTACAGAGAAAATGAGATAGATAAATGATAGTTTCCAAAATATTCATATGTTACATGTGTCAGATATTACCCTATGTTAAAACTGCCATCAAATTTATAGTTTAAAAATTCAATCCAATTCAAGAAGTATTTTTTGAGTGTTGATACTGTGTTTGGTGTGAGCAAATACAGATGAGTAAATCATATTCAATGCACTCACAGTCTAGTGATACCACAACCTAATGAGGAGACACAACTGAGAAACACTACAAATAGAAGTAGAAAGAAAGATCCTTTGAAAGTCATGGAGTGCATGACTTGCCCAGTTAGTGAAAGGAGGCTCCAGAAAGCAGATAACACCCAAAGGGATGCTTAAAAATTGAGGTTATACACCCCTCTCCCCTGCCCCAAAAAAAGCACAGAATTGAAAGTATAGAATGTTACTTTCTATGAGTGGCTAGAGACTAGGGTACAGACGGGAACTGACAGATAAATAACTAGATAAATGGTAGAATAAATAGCCAGAAAGTCAGAGTAATGTCTGATTATTTCATGAACATCCCTTGAATACCAAACCTAACATTGAAGCGTGAAGACGCTGCAGAGTTATCAGAAGTTACTAAATTAAGAAGTATTATGACCAGAAGCTACATTACCATAAAGTCCATCATGTAATCACTTACCCAAGCTCAAAAATCTTTTTCCATTGCTTACAGCATAAAAGCCCATCCTGGAGTTTGGGACCCTCCAACGCCTGTCCCCAGCTTAAGTCTTTATAACCTGCATGTTAGTCACACAAGATTCTTGACATGCCCAAAGCTGATCATTATGATAGGTTCTGGCCAGTGCGCAATCTTTCAACCCTATGCCAGGTGCTCCAAGAGCCTGTACAACCTCCAGGACCCAGATCAAAAGTCAGCACCGTTATGTAACCTTCTTGCATCTTCATTGTGCAAATTTATTTTTCCCTTCTTTGAGCTCCCATGATAATCTGTATCTATCGTAGTTGTTATATAAAGCAGGTTTTTGTGTTAGTATATGTTCAATGAACTATATTAAGACTAAATATTTAGGAATGCTTGTTTCTCTTTCTAAAAAGTTATCTTAAAGATTTGTGAAGGTAACAGAAATATCAAAAATCTGATATGAATTTAACATCAGAGATGAAGTGACATCAATTGCTTCCTTTATATTAGAAATACTATAGAGTCACTTCTTCCTTAGCCTGTGTAACTATTGTGGTAAACTTTCCCAATCTTTTTCAATATAAAAAATTACAGAAGGTGACATTAAGAACACAATATTTGAAACTAAATTTATAAATTTTATATAATTTGACAAATTAAAGTGAAATTTTAGTGAAAACACCAAAAATATTGAGGTAATATATTTTTTTCTCTTTCTAACAGATGTTCCTCAGAGTAAAAATGATACACATTTAAATCAGATGCAATGAAAAAATAATACATTTGCGAGGTCTATAAATTGCAGACTATTAATATCTTAACCTTCCATTCATCATAATCCTTGGAGGATAAATGAACATTTGTTCAAATGTTAAATATAAGGGAAATAAATTTTGGGAAAAAAATGTATCAAGGAATTCACAGAATGAATATAGCAGAGACATTTTATTTTACATATTTAAATTATCACCACTGACTTCAGGACATCTAAAAATTCATAGTTCAACATAGTCAACGTTTTCAACCTAACAAAAGCTTGGTTAAGCTCAAATAGTTAAACCCGTATATTTCAAATTTAAATTCCTTTTATTCTTGTCTCATAAAACAGGCTAATAGAAAATCCAAGCCATGGGATATTTTCCATGTATCATGCCAATAAATTATCACAAATGTTACCATGAATTTGAATTTTTGCAATCATCATAGCTATATACTGTTTTCATAATATAGCCACAAACCACAATTATAACCCCATACATCAGCATACCACTTTGGCTCTCCATGAAAGGTAAAATTCAATGGAATGTCTCTTACACATCAAATGTGCATACAATGTTTTGATAATTCTATGTGTGCTATATTTGAATTAATTTACTAAATGGGTTCAGAATCAGTGGAAAGCAAGTGGTCCATCAGTGTGATTTTTAACATCTCCTTAATAGTCAAAGTGGTTCATAGTTGATCACTGACATCATCTTCTTTAATACTCTTCTCTTATATAACAAGAAAAGCTTCACATGCAATTTCATATAATTGGTAATTTAGCGATAGGTGCCTGAAGGAGAATTTTCCTTTGAAAACTCCATCTCAAGGTGCAGTTAAATATGAAGATGAATAGTAAATGTAAATGATGAATAGTAATCTGTACATAGGAAAGTAGTTACCGTGATATCTTTAAATTTTGAGAGATTTACAACCACACTACATTGTTTCAAGGTGAACATTCAAAGCCATAAATGATTTTACCAAAATAAATCTGTTTCAAATCCAATAACATTTAATAAGAATTGATATAAAACTTATTTTTTTACTCCAATTTTCCTATAAAAAAATGCATCTTGGA
The DNA here is from genome assembly GCF_057876585.1 of Rhinolophus sinicus. Lineage (NCBI taxonomy): Eukaryota > Metazoa > Chordata > Mammalia > Chiroptera > Rhinolophidae > Rhinolophus > Rhinolophus sinicus. The sequence goes on from NC_142501.1 coordinate 37,485,894, forward strand.
AACAAACTGGCAAATGTTATACATATGTATGTTGTCCTGACAATATTATATATAATATTTTATTTCATTTAATCCTCACGACAACCTGTGGTTAAAGATGATAATTCAAATATCTTATTGGGGGTATAGCATGGCTGCAACCAATCAGAATGTGTTCTGGCTATCAACAACCAATAGAGCCATAGCTGCTACATATTAGCCCTGCAACGTACTGATGAGGATACTGACTCAGTAAGCATAAATAAGATGCCAGAATTTTCTATATCCATAATGAATGTGATGTTTCCACAACACCAGGATGACTTGGTATTTTAATTAATAACTAACTCATATTTATTTCCTATGAAATTTTTATATTATTGTATTTGGTTGAATCGGGAGTCTTATTACTCACCCTCACATTCTATTTACATAGGCATTTTCAGTACTGTATTCAATGTACATCTTTCAAGAAGTAAATGGGTGTTGTAAAAAAAATGTTTCATCAAACAAATTAAGAGAATGTTACATTAAACCAGTTTTTTGTTTGTTTTGTTTTGTTTTGTTTTGCTTTGTAGGACTTGTCAGAGACTGGAATACATATACTAGGAGGAGAGAAAAAAAATAAACTATGTTTTTCAGGCAAGGAATCATCTACATGGGAAAAATAAATATAAAGTTAAAAAAACTTCTCGATCCACAGGTTTAATCTACTTTTGACCAACGTTCCACTGAAGACAACTGAATATGTGATTTATGTATAGTCTATTCAATATTCTATGTTTTTTTTTTCTATAGCACTTTGTTACTTTGATTTAAAGCATTACTACTTTTCTCCTGTCAAAAGAAGCATCATTTTGATAATAGATTGGAGTAATTTTTTTAATAGTGTCAAAGAGTACATATGGGTAAGGTTGCCTATGAGTTTTGCTTATCATAAGCACAATTCTCAAAAACTTGAATTGGAAGATTCACCAACCTCAGAAATGAGATGCCAAGAAGCCTTATTTCAAAGAGGACTTAAATAGATCTAATTAGATAATAGGCTAAAGAACTTTATGTTGCATGCCAAAAAAGGACCCCCTGATTCCTTTCTAATATCTTCAGTACAGAAAAGAAAATAAAAAGGATCTAGATAATTCAAATAAAGTAAAAATAAAAACAATCACAATGAATTTGATAACCTGGTTATTAAAATGGACATTCCTTTCTTTGTTTTTCCAAAAGGATGGTAGCCTAGATTACATGTGTCAACTTTATCAAAAATTCTTATAAATTAGCAAAGTCCCTTCTCACTGACTCTAGTCATCATAGCAACTATGCAAATTCACCTGAAATAAGCTGCATAACCTGTTTGGGGGAGGATCCTAATTCTATGGTAACTTCTATATGTTAGAGAAAGTGGGATTGCCCTTTCCACTGGAATCATATCACTTCTGTGCAGAATTCATAGTATTTTACTAAAGGCACTCCCTCTCATTCTTCACTTTCTCTGTTTGTCTTCAAATTGGCACACCCTCTTCCTCCTCCCTCTCTCTTTTCTCACTCTTCTACTCTCACTGTCTTTCATTCTCATTTTATAGGCATACATACATACACACATACATACATAGAAGTAGGGTTACAAGACGCAAGATCTGAGACAGTATACTTTCTGCAATTAGTGGAAAATACTCCACCTCGTTAAAATGATGATGATCACTCAAATAGTTATTTTAATTTTCCTGTTTTCTTCACAAGTTATAATAGTACCTACAAATCACTGTCCATCACTGTTTAATGACAAGTTATAACTATATTTTGTTCCAAAGAAAAAAGCTATGATGTCAAAATCCATCTTTAACAAATATGCAAAATAGTTCTGTTTGATTTTGCTAGGTGTTCAAGAACTACTGGTAGTCTGCTATAAGCCTCTTATACTTTAAAGGTCATGACTAGAACCAATCTCTATTTACATCTTTTAGTGTGTGATATTATATTTGTAGTACAAAACGTAGAGATCCTTACAAAATCACAGAGAAGCTCACCTTGAAATTCATTTCTCTCCAAAAGAGTGTTACATTTTCCAGAACCCAAAAGATTCAGAGTCCATTCCAGGGCTGCGAAATACACACGAAAGTAATAGGAGCAAAGAGCAGAGGGAGAGGACGGAACCAGGGCATATAACAGTCATGGAGCTCCCCAGTGAAAATACGTTGAGCAAATGAGGAAGGACACTGAGTTGTAGCTTGACTCCCAGGAGAAACAGGTGACAAAACTTGAAGGTGAAGCTAGATCAGAACCGCAAAACACAGAGTAAAAACTGAAATGTCTGAATAGGGCCAGATACAAGGGAAAACACAAGACCTGCTCTGAGTCCAAGCAGACAAGGAAAGTGAGATCTCAAAGATTCAATATCTATTAGCAGAAGGCCCTTTGGAGACAGAAATGTGGATTTCCTTTCTGGACTTAAGAGAGCTCAGTACTTGCATGTGGCCAAGGAATTTTATGGGAATCGGCAAGTCACACTTTAACTGAAATAGAACTCCTTAATATTAAAGCCCAACAAACTGATGTTGGAAAGTTGCATAAAGCTTTTCACCTTTAATATCCTTATCAGACATCTAAATTTCTAAACCTTTAAAAATAATTTCATGTATTTTAGTCTTCTCAAAGTAAAAATAGATAAAGTATAGAAAAATACAAATTTATTAAAACAATATAAACCCTTTCTCTTGATTTTTAAAAAAGTTGTTCCGTATGCAAAATAGTCATTTATAAGTAAAATTAATGTTGGATGCTCTTGGGCACAGTAGGACAGATAGCATTTCCAGTTGCCTGACTTTTAATTTTAAAAAATTTTACTTGTCCTTCTGGCAGTAATCTTGAATCATTCTAGTTCTTATAGCTAATAAGTAGAAATTTCAACCCTTAAAAATCAGGAACCCGAAAAAAAATTATCATAGAGGTGTCTTGATTTCTATTATCCACTACTAGGTTAAAATTGTCTATTCATAATTGATTAGCTGTGTTACTAATTTATGCAAATAAATATAATTATAAAAATAATATCCAAATTGAGATTGTAATAAATTAAACGGCTTTTCTGGTAAAATTTTCTAATCTGCCTTCTGAAAAACAAAAACAAAAGCTCGACATTAAAAATGTAGTAGTATTTAAAACTGATACAGAAATTCAAAGTGGAACAATCAGCAGAGAATTTGGTATTAGCCTACAGAGAACAACTCCTTAGTTAACAATAGCCCATTTTCCCCCAAATATAGAATATTCTTACATTAAAATTTGTAAAATCAACAAAGTAATATAAAACCTGTAAAAATCTTATAAAACTATGTTACATTATGGAAACAGGCAGTCATATGTTAGACCACGACATAAGTTGAAAAAGAAAAAAAAAGAAAAACCACCAGTTGAGAAACTGTTAAAAAGGTAGTTGCTCCTTTATTTCTTACTCTTTTTTTCTTAATGAAAAATATGCTTAAATTCTGTATTGTGAGCTGAATAATACTGAATAGCCAATTAAATTAAGGGGACTTCAAATATGAGTCAATGTTCACATATCATGGGGCTAGCCTTTATCTGAGCGTTTAACAGTATCTATCCAATATACAAAACATGAAATAAAGACCATTATGAAAGAAAACAAACAAACAAAAACCCGAAAAACAACTTTTCCAAACATGAACTACAACTGGTCATAAGATCATAACAGAGAACATAGTTATATAGTATATGCATGGATAATATAATCTGTACTTGTATAACAATTTTTAATTTTTATGAACATACATGTTTTCACCTGGGGATATCTCATATCTTTAGAAACCATTTTTTAAACAATTTTTGAGCCCTAACATGACAGCTTGTATTGTATCAACAGAAAATGTTATATTTAGAAATTCTGCAATTACAAAAAAAGCATTGAGGTTTATCAGATTCCATCAAAGAGCGGGATAATAACAACAGTTTCATCAGATTAAATCATTCTTTAGTGTTTCCATTCAATAAAAAGGGACAATCAACAGGCTGTTCAAAACTAAAAGTTCCCTACAATTTCTCTACTCATCCTCATTCTGACCACACAAGGTCTCTTTTCAATTCAAGCCATGCATTCTAAAGCTCCCTTTCTCACCCCTCACAAACCTTAGTGGAATGAAGGGCATTAAAAGTAAGTAAACAACCAATAAATGTAACTATGTTACTGAGTCATGTGGGGAGAAAGGCAACATGCCAAGAAAATGGCCAAGTTGTTCACATTGGTAAAGCAGACGTTGTTCCATAAACTTTCCAAGAACACTGGTAGAATGCTTCATTTTTAATTCATTCAAATCCTTTTAAAATTTACCTGACTACAGCAATTTGACTAGGTTATTTTTTGCTATCACAAAATGCCATTTTTATTAACATACCAAGGAAAAATAAAAATACGTTCGTTCACCTTGATATTTTGACATGATTTGAAGATCAGACTCATGTAAACCTATAAAAGAAAGCTATAATCATTTATAGGGGAAGAAGGAAAACTGAAAGAAATTTGTAACAAAAGATCATGGCACAGTTACATCTAAGAAATACATTAAAGCACTTTAGTCCTTCAGTTTATCATACTGGTGTTATCAGGGCTTTGTGTAAGCTGAATCCTCAGATAATACAGCTAACGTTTATTGGGTACTTAACAATGCAAAGTGACAGTTCTGAGTTGTCCATGAATCATTTCTTTTAATCCTCAGAACTACCCTATGAGGTAGGTCATACTGGTATTTTTATCTCCATCTCACAAATGAAGAAACTGAAGCAGGCACTGCAGGGTGAGAAAACTTACCCAAGGGAACCCATATGGTTGAACCAGGTTTGTAAAGCAGGCAATCTTACTCTAGAGCCCACATTCATGACCCATACAACTCTAGGTCTGGAAAATTCTATTATTCTTCATCTTCAATTCTCAGCCCTCCTCCAAAAAGCTCTAACACAGAGACCAGGATTAGCTCTCCTAGTGTTCTCCCATAACACCTTGCACTTAAACTTCTCCACTCACAATGTTTACCTTTATTTATTACAATTGCTTGCTTAATGTTTGTCTCCCTTTTCAGACTAGAGGCTTGATGAGGACAAGAGCCATATGTCTCCTGTTCATTATTAAACCTCCAAAAACTACCACTGTCTAGTATATACAAAGTATTCAATAAATATTTCAAAAAGGAATATACAAATATTTTTCTAGTGCTTTAAAAATCTGTTGTCTCAAGTGCCATTCAGAAATTTCTATTAGTAACTATAAATATTGACAAGTCACCATCAATAATAATAGCTCATATGCGTTCAGTGCTTACTATCAGAGGTCCAATTGTAAGTATTTTATTTATATTCAATTACTTAATAGCCTCAAATTTTATTTTTTTTTACAGAAAGGAAAATGAAAGTTAGAGAGGTTAAGTAACTAGCCCTATATCATACAGTAGGGAACTATACAACCAGGATCTGAACACAAGCATCTGATCCTAGAGCCTATGCTGTACATTACCCCTAAGTAGGAGAAATTTTCAAACTGTTCAAGTCTCTGGTTGAATAACTGCTTCATGCCATTAAGCATTTATAGAACTGGAAAATGCTGGTGACAAAAAAGATCTCTATTCCATAAGCTTAACATATATTTATCAAACAGTACAATGGTACTGTTAAAACAGACAAGAATAGCCTGTTCTTGCATCTAATTTTTTCAATATCTACAAAATATTTTAGAAACTTTAAAAATATTTTTGATTTTCAAAATATGGGAATGGTGAATAAAAAAAAAAGGAAAATAACTGAATTTGTTTTGACTTCTAACATTTTTTTTCATAAAAAAACAAACACTGTAGTTCTAAGAATTCCAGTCTAACAACATGCACACACTTATAGTGTAACACTGTTACATAGAATTTATAAACAGCATTTTTTTTAGGTTATTACCTGCAAATTTTTTGGCATTTATGGCCATCTTCAAAGTAGACAAATTGTGATGGTTTCTTGGATTAGGGAAACCCTGTGTCCTCAAATACTGCCAAACAGCTCTCAGCAAGAGAAATCGCTGTGGCTCAGATAGCTTTCTGATCCCAGACTAGATCTCTTAAAATCTAACCCAAGGAAAAAGAAAATGTCTCCATGAACTTGGTACACCAAAATTTCAACTTGGTATATACCTACTTCTGACAGACATACTTATAATCTTAAGTGGTTTTAAAGAGGACGATGGTTTAATACCTGTCCCAAAAGTTTATATGTAACCTGAATCTAATTGTGAAAAAACAATCAGGCAAATCCCGATAGTGAGATACTATATGAGACAAATGGCCTGAACTTTTCAAAAATGCTGATGTTGATGTCAAGACAAAACATGGCAGGGTACTGTTCACAATTAAAAGAGACCTAGAAAGATGTGACAAGTAAATGCAATAACTGATACTTGACTTACTCCAGAACTTAAAGACGGAAAAACAAAACAAAAACAAAACAAAGAAAAAGCTATAAAAGGCTGTATAGGGAAAATTAGAAAATGTGGCTATGAACTATATCAAACTATATTACTGTATTAATGTTAATTTATTGGATGTGCTAATGTTATGGTTATGTAGGAGAATGTCCCAGTTTTTAATGCTACCCTGCAACTTACCTCAAATAAATCAGAAAAGAAAAAGAAATAGAGAAAGAAAAAGAGTAAAAGAAAACAAAGGGTCAAAAGTTAATAATTAGAAAAACTACCTGAAAAATATATGGATGTTCATCATACTAATAATTCAAGTTTTCTGTAGATTTGGAATTCTTTTAATAAAGAGAGTAAAACATTAAGAAAAATTCTATATCCAAATAATTGTGACATATTTTAGATGACCAGAATGTTTTCATTCGTAACAAATATAATGTCAAAAATCTTCTGGGCTTATAAGTTAGATCTGCCATCTTGATTTATAAAGTGCCTCAATGTCATAAAGAACAGTTCTAAAATAATTATACCTAAATCAAAACCATCAGTTTTGGCTATACAGAGGGTGCCAAAAAAGTGTATACACATTTTAAGAAAGGAAAAAAAACATTAAAATTGTAATACTCAATATATACCAATAACAAAAGGTGGGTACAAGTCACATGTGACTTCTGCAATTACAAGAGGTGCTCAAAGTGGTTACCATCAGCGTCCAGACACTTCTAACTACGGTGAACTACTGCTTGAGCAACATTTACCAAAGCATCCATGTGTATACATATTTTTGGCACCCCAGTACTTCAGTTAACAAATGGAAAATAGAGAGACTTGTAAATAATATTCCCATATAAATAAAATGGTAAACTGTAAATATTTTTTTATCCTGTACTTTTCCTGCACTGTCACTTCCTCTTATTCCTTTATTCACATTGATGTGTACTTTCATATTGCCAAACAAAGTATTCACTAAATATTTTTAAATGAATAAATCAAGATGGAAATGTTTCTCTATCCACATCACTCTAAATGTACATGTAATACTAAATCATATGAAAGGATATAAAATTAAATGCTACTTTAACTTCTTTAAATTAACTTGGTATGACTTTTTAAACTTAAATCAATCCAGAGGACCAATGAGATGCTGTGTTGCTCAAAATCTGCAGAAACAACACATTTATCAACACAAATAAATAATAATAGACAGCCTTAACATCCTTCAAATGAAGATATCCCCCGCTATGTTGTATTATACCAAACTCTAGGGTCTCAATGAGGTGCTCTTCAGGTACTCAAGCAGATCCAAAAGTGTTTTCTGAGGAAAATTCTTGCTTTGTCTCTATGTACTCCTAAATCTAGTCAATGTAAGGATAGAGGTAGGAGTGCCCTAAACAGAGGCAAGAATACAACTCAGTCAAGAACTGATTGTTCCTCATCTCTTAGCAACAGCCTGGATATAAAGGAAATAGTTTAAGGGACATACTAGCCTTTTCTTAGATCTCTGCCAGAAGTATCCCTTCACCAGGAAATCTGCATACCTGGCAAACATCAGTTTACTTATATTCTATACTTATAGAAATGCCTTCCCTCAGTAAGTTAGTTATCACTTAATATTCTTTCTCTTATCTGGTCTCGACTAAAAATGGCAATGTGAAAAATGCCTTATTAATCGTCTGTAATATTTCTATTAAAGACAATTTAAAGAGTCGTATAATAAATTACTGCCTCAGACATCATTGCTTCCCCCCAACATTGTGATTATTGATAAAATGATAAGTTTGTTTTCAATTGGAAATGATAACTATTAACCTTGTTGTGTTTGTCAGGTAATATGGAGTTATTCTTCGCCATTGTTTTAGAAAATATATCTTCCCTTATGTTTTCTATCTATCTATCTATCTATCTATCTATCTATCTATCTATCTATCTATCTGTCTATCTATCTATCGACACATAATATATATGGTATGTATAATATGTATAATATATAATTTTATTAAATATGTATTATATTTAATGTAACATAAATGTATGTATTATCCGTGTAATATGTAAAATAAAAGTGATTCTACGACATGAATATTTAATTTTAAATATTTTAATCCTTTTAGGAAGTACTTGAAGTTCTAATAAATCCTGTAAAAAACATGGGCTTTAACATTATGTACTAATTACTTGATATTTATGTATCCATATGCAGCCCAATATCATTTGCCATTTATGTGAAATATTCTTGCGATTCTTTCTACATGATTAAAATCTGTTCAAGGACGTAATAATATACATTTCCTGAGCATGATAAGTTTCACACTCTTTCTCATTTAAGCAGCAAAATGACCTAAATGATGGGAATTATTATAATCCCTATTTCACAAACGAAGAAGTTAAGTCATGGAGAGTTTACGTAATTCACAAAATTCATACAGCTAATAAGCAGTAGAGTTGTAAAATAAGTTTAAGCGTGTTGACTGTAAACCCCACCGGTAACTACAGTTACATGGCCTCTTCTTAGTAAGGTATCTAGAAATCAGAGAAAGCATCAGAGACCAGCCATATCTACATAGGGGAAAACATTTGAAAGATCAAAACTTAAAACAGTGACTCATTGAACAATTCAAACCTATATTACAATATATTAATTTAACAGAAAAATTTTTTAAATCCACAGAGTAAAACCAAGAGGTTCATCTTCATTCCCAAATGCCTTATTGTTCCCAGGAACCGGCAGTCTTTTTTAGTCACATTATTTTTTTCACACGCGATTGACTTTTCTACTCAAAATTACCAACACTCCTGCCTGCTACTCATTAAAATCAATATGTCATGGCTACAAATTAGATCAAAGGATTCATATATCAATTGTATCATTATGTACCAATTCATCACAAAGTTTTCTATATTAATAACACCATATAAGAGAGTGACACTGTCATTCTTAAAAGTTACTATACTCTAAAGAGGCTTCCTACCCATTGAGACAACAAAAACTAATTGGATAAACTTTCTGTGAAAAGACACTGCCTATCTATAAAGACATTATATCCATAGGTAGCCCACTGTAAAGAACTTAAGAGAGAGAGATTTGAGAAGTTTTACATTGTTACACTTCTTGTGCATTTGGACATTGGTTTCTCTCAAACACAGCTCCAAACAGCCTTTACCAGGAAACCTTTACATCACTGTCCACACATCTGGATTCCCACCTAGCACATCACCTGTGCCATGAATGAATGAATGAATTCAGAGAGGAGAAATGAGAACTTTACATCACAACCATTGTATGTTATTTATTTACAGTGTCTGCATTTTAATAATATTTCTTCAGTAACTAAAATAATGCCTGGCACAATAGGTTTTCGAAATACATTTGTTGAATGAATAAATACATTTCTGCCACTAAAATAAATAGACTAGAAAGTTCTGGAAGCGCTTTATTATGTGGATCGATACTACAATTTAATGATTCACAGTGAGGTCTTTGGAGCTGGTCTGTTTGGGTTGGTATCCTAGCTCTGCCGCTTATTTCCTGTGAAAAATCAGGCAACTCTCTCTGTTTCATTTTCCTCATTTGAGAAATGAGGATAACAAATAAGGTTTCTGTGAGGCTAAGGTTGGCACATAATAAGCGTATACTGAACGTCAGTGCTATCTTTATATCTATCTCCGTAAGTATATCTCCATAGAATAGAGAAAGAAAGAGCTTGTATCACAACTTGTGAGTCAATTGTAAAAACTGTATGGAGTTTCAGCTGGGACACAAAAGGGGAAGGTATTCCTACCGAACCACAAACTTCTTTGAACCCTGTGGAGACATTTCAGATATACATGGTGGCATTACAAAACGTAAATATAACTGTCCCTTTCAAACCTATATTCTCTAAAATCTATACAACCCTTAATCAAAGATCTTCCTTTCCATTGTAAGTCCATCGAAGTTTGAAGAAGCAGTATTCATTCAGTAAATGATATACACATCTGTGCAGGTCAGTGTGCCTACTCGGTTAAAATGTGAGACGATTTCACCTTCTTGTGGAAGAAAGCAAAGAAGGAAGACCGTTAATAAAAACTTAAGTCTTTCTGACTCATTGCTACCCTACTGAGCTGTGAACTACTAGACTCTAGATACAGATAGAAGTTTTCGTTGTCCTCCCTCCACAGAAAGGGACAAAACAGCACCATGAATAGAAATAGAACGTGAGCCACAAGTACAAGCCGTACGTGTAATTTCAAATGTTCTAGTTGCCACATTAAAAAAAAAAAAGTAAAAAGAAGCAGGTGAAAATAACTTTAATAACATTTTATTTAAGCCAGTGTATCTGAATATTATGATTTCAAAATATAATAAATATTTTAAAAAATTAGATATTTTACATCCTTTCTTTCAAACTAAGTCTTCAAAAATCCAGTGTGTATTCTATATTTACAGCAAATCTCAATTCAGACTTGCTACATTTCAAGTACTCCAATAGGGGCACGTGGCTAGTGGCTACAATACTGGAAAGCACAGACATGAAGGGATGCTGAGAGCATTTCTTTATACTTTTCACTAAAGCACATACTTCTTCCTCAAGAGCTAAAAGGTTCTCAATATATCTATGGTAAATTATACAGTCTAGACAAATCAATAAGCTAACGCATTCTAATAGCTCATTTTTCCTAATATTTAAAAATAGAAAATAGACTTCAGCTAAGGAAAATAAAATAGGTGAAATTACTTAGTCAAAAATTTATTTTTTGCTTATGTTGTGCTAAGTAAACAGCCTATAATAGCTGTTACCAATTACTCTCTAAATGTAAAAGCTTCTAGTATATGCTATTTGCCAATATCCTTTTATTGAAGATTTCTCCCATATCTTTAAGACAAATGAAATCGGTGAAATACTTAGATTTTGCCTCTAATTTACTATCTAGGGCATGATTTTCCTTTACTGAACTAGTGATGAAACAGCACTGGTCTGATTTTATACTATAAATTCCGAACAAATGGGAAAGCATTAATTTCAGAAGTGCTTCTGGACCATTAACTTCCATGCTGATTTGACATGCACCATAGTACTCGGGCAACAGACTCAGGAATATAACCTATTCCTAAAGCAAACAATATTTTATCTCATAACCATCTGGGGTTCATGTCCTTAGGGCCACTTGCATAGTGCTGTCTGGTATATTTTAATATCCTGAGGTACAGCACTAAGACCTACTTGATTAGCGCAACCCATTTTGCTAGGAAAAGAAGACTGGCGTAGAAGAGATTATAGAGAGAACAAATTTTGGATGAGGCCCTTGCCTGCATTATTTTAGCTGAAGAAAATCGTTGGTTCTACATGCTTTCAAACCCTATGGTTTTTCTAAGGTACCAATAAAAGTGATAGCATTCATAACGTGGACAGTGGTCTCTTTCACATATCGCCTATAGTTGCAAACTTAAGTGCCAAGCAGATGGTTGAAATCTGTTTTGTATAAAATGTGCGCTTTTCTCCCCCAACTGTGTTCTTTGTATTCATATTCATCCTAGGTTTTAGCCATCAAAACACTGGCACTATGTCGATCATTAGCAGAATTTTAGACAACTGGCAACTAAGGTATTCACTGTTCTCCACAAAATGTTCAGCTAATATTTCCCAGATGTATAATTAAGGCAAAAGATCATCTTCTTAAATTGGTATCAGCACTTTGGATGGCTTCTGGCTTTCAACAGATTATTTCAGTGGAAAACAATTTTACATCAAAAATAAGCATCCTTTTTCTCAGACGTTTTTGTTTGCTTGTTATCCAGCTGCCCATAAAAAGAAATCTATAAATTTGCCCAAGCTTACCTACAGTCTAAGGAATAGGTAGCTAGCTAATATAAAAACCTCTCATGCTACTTTTACTATGAAATCCTATGATATACTATGTTTGTATAGGTGAGCTTCTTTAAGTTATTGAATATTTTCTAATTTTCAAAATATTTGTACAAATAATACTTTAAAAAGCAATAGCATGTGACAGTTTCTACCCTAACAGAAAATCACTCTTTTTTGTCGTCCAATAATTTGTCCTAAAAAATGATTAAGTTTTATGATTATACACAAATAAATGAATTTTAAATTGCATAGATTAAAGCACAGGGACATGTTAAATCAGCAAATTCATTATTTTAATATTTGATATACTACTACTGATACTTCCAAAAACAACATTTAGTGTATCAGATTTCCTACATATAAAATGGGAAGAAGTGTGTTTTTAGAATATTCCGTTATTAGCAGTCAGCAGTCAGAGGGAACTATAGCTATATTGGTGCTATTTAGGTGCAAGTTACTTGGGATCAACAATCATAAGTGCATTTAAAACATTATAGTTGTATTAACTACAGAATTAAAAAAGTAAGTCAATAGACTTCTTATAGGTATTATTTTATATGCTAAAATCATTTCAACTATCAGATTATTATGTTATCAAACAAAAGTATATAATTTTTATTGATGTGCTGATCATTTTATATTTGCCAAAAATTCAACCTAATTTTCAAAGTTTGAATTCAGTGGCTTGCATTCAGAAAGATCCAAATATTTTTCTAAATTTTCTGCGTTTAAGATGACTCATTAGCACTGAAGGAAAAATAATGTTATACTCATTCTAAAGCCCATTTTATAGACGCATGGCTGAAACCCAAAGAATTTGAGTAACTTATACATCACAAAGTTTTAATTCTTGATTTAGGAACTGTAGGAACATATGCCAACTTTGTGTATCACTAAATGCTGCATGATAAAATATATTAGCAGTAAGTTGTCCAACTGAATGATTTCCAGATTTTCTTTCTTGTTTAACAGTAGGATATTTGCACATTTCCCTTTGGTCCTAGTTCTAAATGTAGTTCTGGTTCAATAAGGCTCTTTTCTTTTTGTTTGTTTGTTTATTTTTTATAATCTTTATGTACTAGGAGAATAAAAGAGTCGCACACATTCTTTATTCCTAAATTTAAAGTGGCAGGGAATACAATTTAAAATGTCTGTAACATAATTATTAAGCAAATAATTAATTTTAACATATATCTAATTCTTATGTTATTCCAAATATACGAACTAATATTTAAAACCTGAAACTCATTTGTACAAAGCCTTCATGATACCATATTCATATTTTCAAAGTACAGAGAATACAGAAGGTCTGGATACATAGTCAAAGATTATATTGCTGGTGGTATAACTGTACTTCTTTAGAAACACTGTGCTTAAAAGAAAAAGAATGCACTCTGCCGAATTTAAGATATTAAAAATATGTGAAGCTTCTCCTCTCAGATAATATAGCTTTTTTCAAAACACATTTCATTTGTTGTTCCTTTACTGCTTGCTTCATAGGGCTTAACAGTTCTTACCTTGAAATTGCCAACTACCAACTAATGCATATTTGGTTGGCTGGCCAGATGCTAATGCTAATAATTGTCTAATTTATTTTGAGAACCACTTAAAATCTCAGTTGATCTTGCCACTTTCTCGCCCAATGTTTTATTTATTTATATAAAGACATATACTGTTTATACAGCCCGTGTTGTCCTAATGCTCTACTGTCTATTTTTTCTTTTATCTTATCCTTACAAATACACTTGCAGCACTTTGACCCAAAATGTCATTTTCACGCTTTTCATATTCCCTCACAGTGTCTTGTTCAGTAATCCATATAGAATCTATTTTTCACAATATTTGTAATAGGTGAGGATGGTGACCTGATGCACCTGAGAGTTTCAAATACATAAAATATGAATCTTATCTTTTGAAAGATGTAGCTTCAAAATAGTTCATTGCAAACTTAAGCACTTAATCCTAAATAAGAATTATACATGATACTTAGATTTCAAACTCCTAAAAGAGACCATAGTTACTTGATTCTGCACACCACCCCTCCATTGACAGGTAAATTGAGAAGTGATTCCACATGTCAAGGCTGGTTATGTGGGATACTGTCTCCAAAGAGCTGAATAAATTCAAGAATTCTGACCACTAGAGTAAAGAGTTAGAGATCTTTCAAATGTAGCTCGAAGTGATGAAATTTTAAAGTTGAGAGATTTAAAAAATTATCCAGCCCATCTCTACATTTTACAGATGCATACACAATGACCCAAAACACCTTCTCAATCTGTAAGGAAAAACTAGGACTAGAGATCTTACACCCAGCTAATAACACTTTCTATTACGTTATGCTTCCCCAAAAAATTAGTGATGATAGGTAAATGTATATTTTTACCAAAAAGGAGCAAATTGTTCTATGCTTTAGGAGTAAACACTCAAAATCCACACACAAAAAAACACTGTTAATTTGATATGCATGCCCTAGGACTTCAACACTCAACTTTTTCTGCGCAACCTGAAATCTCAAATTTTACTCAAGCATACCTTGATTAACCCAACTTTTTAAATTCAAATCTTCCTTTCAATATGCACCACAATACCACCTTAAGATTTTTAAAGTTGGAATGCTATTGTATGTCCCTATAGCTCATGTCATAGGATTCTCTATTGTAAATGAGAAAGTGGGAGTGGATCTTCTTTGTATTTCTACAAAATAGTTCTTCTTTCAAGATTTTCTCTCCCAAACAGTGGCTTCATCAGTATTTGGTAGGATTAATCAAAATCAATTTATTCAATTTTCAATTACTCTATAAGTGAAAAAGTTTCTCCTGAATTCCAAACTTTTGTTATATGCATGTGTGTATTAACTATTACATTACACAAAATAAATTATTCTCATAACTGTTAACTGACTCCCAATTGTTCTTTAATTTACTTATAAAAATCTACATGGTCTACTCCTTCACTTTGACTCTTTAAATTGCTCTCAGGACTTCTGCATATGCTTTTCTTTCTCTAGAAGAATGCTTTTAAAGCATTACATTTTCCTAAACTGTTTATAGGTCAAATTAGATCCATTTTATTTTTCCAGTAATGCTACATTTTTAAGAAACAATTAAACTATAATATTTATACCCCATAATCCTTAGCGCTGTAAAAACAGTATCTTTCCTTTATTTCCCAAATTCTAGCTATGTGTAGGACTGGAAGGAAATAGAAGTTCTCGTCTCAGAAACAGCATTCATTATTGTTATCTGTGTTTTTCCATTCCTAGGTGTTCTGTTTGATTAATGGTACTTAGAATATTACATAAAACTTATCTTCATATCCTGATTATACTATGGGAGAGATGACCATCTGAATCTGATATTGTATATTCCGTTATCACGCATTCAAGTTTGAATCAGTGAATGAACCAGAAATTAAACAGTTTGATCACCAGTGAGTGCAGTTCTTTCTTTCTCTCCTAAAGAATATGAACACTATACATTATCTTAAAGAATCTTCAACATTTATCTCTCGTCATACAGATAAAGAAGAAAAGAAATATTAACAGTAGTTTGATGGGACATCTTCCTGCAAACTCTTGTCAAACATATTATGAAACTCAATAGCAAATAAAAAAACGAGGGTGGGGGGAACAAAGGGACCTCAGGAAAAGAGGAAAAAAAGTCTTTGGACTTTGTAAATTATTGCCCAACAAACTCTAGCTCAGGTAAATAAACCAAAGGAAGACTTGTGGGCAAACAAGTAATATCTTAACTCAAGAATTAGAATAAACATATTTTAGAGTTTTTTCAAGCAACCTATATTAATTGTGAATGAAAAATTAATAGCATAAATAAAGCATTACTTTTTTCATTTGTGTTCTCTCGTGTGAATGCGTATTTCTCATTTTCAGTGTTTGTATTTCTTTTTCATTAGAATGCCCTTTTATTAGATAAACATGAAATTGTTTAAAATGAAGTCAACAGATCATATGAAAGTTCCCAACCAGTTCTCAAACAATTTACCACTTTAGCATCTTCATCCCAATCAACAGAAAACAGAAAACAAACCCAAAATCAGTACTAAAGTACATGATTTACTGTATTGTACAATGAATTTTGACTAAAAATGTACCAAGAAAACACTATTTGGGCGATGTCTTCTTTTACTTCTAGATTAAAAAAATTATCAACAAGCAAAGCAGGTTAACCCTTTCCTTTCTTTTCTCAGTAATGTTCCTGAAGCCCTAAAGGATAGGACATATCCTTTATGAAACTGCTGCTTAGAGTCCCAACTGATCTAACTCTTAAACTGCCAATATAAAAAATTTATAAGGTTTGAGGGTACCTTTTTTTTTGGCCTTATATAGTGAATTTCATTTCTTCCAATTATAACTATTCCCAATGCATCTGATTCTTAGGTTTCAACGTGACAGAAATGATTGGGATAGGTAGAGCAGTCACATATGCGCAGACTATAATGAAACCCTATGCATCTCCCCAATAAGAAATATTAAAAAAGAAACTACTAATATATTTTTAAGAAAGATCATATCTTGTTTTTTAACATTTTCTAAAAAAAAAAAAACACATTCTTTCAAAGATGTTAAAAGCAGAAATAGAAACACTGTTACATATGAAAGTTTCAACGGATTTGCTGCCAGCAGCTTTTCTTTATAGTTTTCTTCTTACCTACAGTATGTGTTGGCACTGGCAGGTAGCCCTAATTCGTTAGTAGCCAAATTATTTTTGTCCCTGAAGTACGAGAAATCTCCATAGCACATGAATGAGACATGGTTTACTAGTTTACACACATCTTTATAACTCCAAGAAACTAAAACTCATTCACAAATGCTTTCGTTTCAGCAATGAGAAGGGCTACAGAATACCAGCGATAACTACCTTGAATTCCTGGTGCCCATTCTCCATGATAAAATGAAGAGAAAAACAATCTTATTAACTTCCATAAAGAATTTTCATCCTTAATGCAAGAAAAATAAAAGATTTCTATTCACCACACTCCACATTTCATTTAAGTCAAAATAGTTCAGCATAAAGCATGAAGAACAAACATCATTTAGTAATGAACCTAAATGTCTCCACATAAAAATTCATCATGACGGCATCATAGATTTAGATAACGTGGTTCACAATAACTAGCATCCTCACGTTGCATGATCACCAACTACATTTATATACTGTTATAACACCTCCACTAAGTTATAGAGAAAAATAGGAAGATGAAATAAACAACACTTAGAAATAAACATGTAACACAAGTGATGATATAGCCATACCAAAAAAAAAAAATCTCTGAGTTCTAAGGCAAGACAAAAGTAAATGTAGTAACACTAAAAAGCCAAGTGCCTGAAATGTTACTCAGATAAAAGAAAGATTTGAAATACAATGAGCCCAAGTTTAGGTCTGAATTGATTGACGGTTAGACACAGATTTCAAATGTCTATGAACATCTACAAGCTTTTGTCTTTAATTTTCCTTTTGTCATGTTTTCTGGGGAAAAAGTCCTTAAACTACCTTGTAATAGAGTAATTGCTTTCAAGCTGGGTGACAAAAGGGCATAATGACCGGAAAATGATACAAAAGAAACAGAAAAAGCATGTTAACAAGTTTATCAACAAACCTGGGTAATTCTCATGAAGTACAGATTAAGGTTCAGTGGTTCCAAACTGGCAGCATTCAAGTTGGGTTCATATTTGGGTTTTTTGTTTTGTTTGTTTTTTTAAACCACCTGTCCTAAAACGACATTGTTTATGCTAATTATCTTTGTTTATGCCACAATTCTGTTTGTTTACTACATTCTTTTAAAATACCATATCCCTATAAACAGTTCTCACCAGAATTCTTCTAAATCTTGTGTCGGTCTGGTCCTTCTCGGCAGCCCACTGAGCAGAACGCAGCTCTACAATGAAGGCGCAAGAGCTGGGAACAACTTTGAGTCTCTGACTCCTCAGGCTGGCAAAGGCAGGGAGCACTGCTGAGGTTTTACTCAGGCTCCAACGGAAAAGGATACTGAATGTGTAGAAATGCAACACCCCCCTATTGGACAAGCAGAACCATACGCCACAGCCACAGTATCTCCAGAGGAGATGTATGAACTCTCAACAAGTAAGTGAAGAGAAAGAATAGATCATTTTAAAGGGAAGGGAGTGCAGCTTCCAAACTGCAGGAGAAAACACAGTCAAACTGCATTCAGAAAGGAATAAAAAATGTCTACTGAACCATTATCAGTTCCTGATTTAAGTGAAGGAATATTCTCCTAAAGGATGTCCGAAGAAACACTGTTCGCTTAAGCAAAACAGTGTCAGTCTTTAATTTTTTTTCTTCTCTAGCAACACTATTTGATCATCTATATAACACTACATGTTAGTAACCCCACTATATGTTCACGTATATAACATTCAAAATTTACATCTAATATAAATGACGATGATGTCAATCAATGAAAAGGAAAGACCGAACGAAGCA
The DNA here is from genome assembly GCF_057876585.1 of Rhinolophus sinicus. Taxonomy (NCBI): domain Eukaryota; kingdom Metazoa; phylum Chordata; class Mammalia; order Chiroptera; family Rhinolophidae; genus Rhinolophus; species Rhinolophus sinicus. The sequence continues at coordinate 37,504,640 of NC_142501.1, forward strand.
AGGAAGAATTTGCTGTTTTACTCTATTTCTTGCTCATCAAAATATTTCTATTAAGAGAAAGATATTTCATATTGTGTTGAAATCTTTGAACATCTTTTTATCTTATTGTCATCATCGGAGTCAGTGACCTGACATATTAAACTGTATGTGAATTAGTACAAGATAAATATCTAAATTAGTTTATTTCTCATACTCTCAGTTAACCTCATTGAAATTATAAATGAATAACAAATTATGGAAGAAAAGGAAAATCCATCAGTTATACTTATTTAACTAATCTCTAGAAAGGGTGGTATTCAATCTACATAATACACATCTGCATTATACATATACTCATTAGGTGGCTTGAAAATTGACAGTAGAAAGAATAAACAATAAAAATCAGATTTTATCCATAAATGTAATATTATTTTCTAAATGCATTATGAATGCAATTCATTTGAAATAGCTTCCAACTCTATGGAGGAGTAATGTGCTAAAGTATTAGAACAGGTTTTATATTTGCCTCTCAGGTATGATGCACACACATACAGATTTTAGTTAAAGGCTCCCCAAAAACAGATAAATACTTTCTTGTATGATTATTATATTTGAGAAACAGAACACACCAACATGTGAAGTAATAATAATATTCACACATTTTTATATTGATCAACCTGCTAAACACTGAGAAGTATATAATGCCACCTGACATTGACTCCTTAATTGTTCTTGGTATCAGTCAGGTCTCCTGCTAAGTCTTTGGGGACAGTATTCCAGCATGAATGTGACAGAAGTGTAGTTTGTCCATTGCTTCACGCAAATTACATTCCAAACTAATATTTTAGCTCACTTAGCTTGCAACTTATTGGGATGGTAATTAAAATCTGTAATCAGTTATAGTTTTCCTTTACAAAGTATTAGTAAGTAAAAAATAATAAAATTAACAAAGGCAGATATCAAAACGTCCTGAAAACATACTGTCAAAGTTAGAGGTTTACAGTTGCCATTAGGTGACAAATGTGAACAGGTACCTTTCCTTTGATTCACACCTAGAGATTACCTGCTAACTTGAATGTACTTATACCATGAGCACAATGGTTTAAAATTTGTTCTAATTAAGTTGAATAAATCTGTCTAGATAAAAAAAAAATATATTACTATAGCCAAACTTTAGGTAATTCAAGCACTGCTAATGTCAGAGATATTCTTATAGACTGCTAATAGCAATTTTTCATGGTCATTCAATAGATTAATTTTTCACAGTACCTGATGTGTATTTCTTTCTTCAGAAAAACACTGAAAAGTTTCTTAATGTGAAAAAATTATTTCTTTAGTCAATATAACCACAAATAAATTTGATGGATAAATAAGGTAAATAAGTTAAATTTTCATTACAGAAGGTTTTACTCTTGTAGTGTTACCTTCAACATGTAGAAAATAAGCAGTCTATTGTCTGCTCCCGTTTTGAGAGAAGCAGTCAAATAGGTGATACTATAAACTTAATTTGCTTCATCTCACTAGATTGAAACCCAATTTTTTTCTTTCTATTTATTATCAAATTGTCTTCTTAAGGAATCATCTTGCCTTTTACTTAAGTCTCTAACATAAAGCATTTAGAAAGTGTAACAAGTTGCTTAGGCATAAAACTATTACATTATCAAATAGAATAAATATAAATATAAAGGAAAGAAATAGAATACAGTATTACTAAGAGTATCAAAATTGTTTTTTTTTTTCCATTCATCAGAAACAAATTAATGTTGATATTTAAGGCAAATTTTAAATATTTTCAATCTATGAATATGAAAAAAGTAGATGGTATTCCTAAAGGAAAAATCCTAAATCACATTTTTTTTGTTATTTATTTTCAGGTAAATATATAATTTCACTGTCTTCTTTTAAAAATTTTTAGGAGAGTTCATGCATTCATTCTAATGATGCTATTACTTTTAGACCATGTTGCCAGTTATGTTTCCTCTAAATAGCATGACTTAAAAGACTTTGCTTACAAACAATTCCTTAGAACATACTTTGTGTCTTCATCTCCCACCTGAGAATTGTGCTTTTCATTAGTCATAATCAGTTATGACAAGGATGCATGAAAATAAAAATAAATTTTTCCAACTTCTTTACTGTTTAGAATCATTGTTTAATTTGCTCTACCTTGAACATTTTAACAGACAATGAAATTGTTATTACTTTTGAATTATTTTACAACTGTTTATTAGTCTGACAGTATTGATCATGTTCATTTCTAGGGCCAATAATACAGATATAACAAACCTAAATCCTAATTTTGATTCTGAAATTTAAGTTTTGAATATTCTTTAAAGTTCCAAATAGTCTACAGGTTGCAAAGAATAACAGATGATGGACAAGACTCTACCAATGCATCTAGAAAAAAAAAGATCACATAAAACTTCCAAAATACATGAACCCCAAACAAACTGTTTATATCCTCTAGAACAAAATTCTCTATTTCATAAAGAAATTTAGAAGTCTCTTTTCAGATTTCTGACTATGTTTTAGTGAATAACTCATCTATAGCAGGTGAGTAAATAGAATCAAATTTAACACTCGATGGAAATAACCTACTTATTCAGTGAAAAATGCAAATATTTAAAAAGGCAAAAATAGCTGACTACATGTGATAATGTAGTTATAGCATATACATCCCCTTTGGAGAATATAAATATTCCATATTGAGTCTGCAAGATATACTCTATATGGGTGACTGGAGACAAACTCACACACATAAATTCAATGTAAACAAATAGTAATGATTTACTGAGATTTTTGTATGTATTACCAAGTATAACCACAGGGGAAATTATTAAGAAATTTTATATTCTATGACATTTTTCAAAATTATTTTAGTTACTAATATTTCCAAATATGCTGTCTATACTAACAACTCTATTGATTACCACTTGCTTATTTAATTAGCCAGTTAGAAAAGCATGCCTCTGGGTGACAAAAAGAAAAATGAAATTCTCACCAGGAAGGAAAAAAAAAATGTTAGGAGATTTAAGAATCAGAATAGGAAAGGAAAAGTTTAGTTTAAAAAGAGATAATTGAAAACTACAAATAAAGTTCACAGCAGGAAAGCTTGCCTGTATAGAGAAATAGGCTACAGCCTGTTAATATGTAACTACCATTTTATAAGAACAGTCTTTTAAACACTCTTACAAATCAGACTCTGAGTTTTATTTCCAAAAAGTATACAATTCAAGAATATTATTATTTAAGTGCTACTCTGCACACATGTTAGAACACTTACTCTGAGATATTAAACTGTTACAGTAAGCAATAGTATGATCCAATATTAATAACTTCAATATCTACATATGAAATAGGCTATATTTGCAAACAAAAGCTACTTTAAAGAGTTAATACATAGAAGTTTGAAAATATGAATTCAAAACTATTAAGCAAGCTCAACTACTCACTTGAATTATCTAGTGAGGATTCACCTTCATTTGAAAAAAAGAAAAAGATGAAGAGGAAATGAAAAAAAGAAGACAGTATCAAAGTATATATGTTGGCTATTTTACTTTCTTCCCTGATCTAATATTGGCTTCTCTAATATTTGGCAACATTCAAGCATTATTTTATTCTCAGTATCCTTCTCTTCCATTGCTTCACTTCTAGGATGTTTTAATCTTTGTCCTTTCTTTTTTCGTCTTTTCATATCAAATTCAGTTGTTTGAGCGATGAACAGCTTGACTTAGCATATTTTTAACCAGCTGGTCTAGCACCTAGCTTGCATTGCATAGTCAGATACAACAAATGTTTATACAGAAGGTAGCTTTCATGAAAATGAAAAAAAGCCTGGGTATCATGCATCCTGGCTTTTTTTGGCTTTTTCAAAAAAAAATTCACCACACAGAATACAAAGTTTGAATTCTTTTTAATGGCAAACAAAATTCTATTTATAGTTCAAAAAAATGAACTTATGCTGGGATAAGAACTCAAATTTAAAAATTGCAATGTGTACTTATAGGAACACTAAGGGCTAAAATTCTTTCAAAGCCCTGCTTTACTTGAAACAACATCAAATGGAGGGATATTGCACATATTTCTCCAAATAGGACCTAATTAATTAGAAATACACTTATTCTCCTCACAGCAAAAGGGGAAATTACAGTAAGCCAAAATTTAGTTTAAGACAGCTAGTGCAAAAAAGTGGCCACTAAAACTTAGAAAGGGATCATCCCCATTTTCCTTTTTTTGACATTTCAAAAGTAATATACTAATAGATTTCTGTAATGTTAAATATGCTTTAAAAAAAAATCTGCTCTCTTATATCAACAAAAGGTCATGTGCTTTACTGAGTAGCTTCCAAAGTTTTACGGAAGGATCAAATAGGAACTTATAGCCTCCGTTTTAACCAGCACTAAAACCTTCTGTCACCCCAGAAATTACCAGACAGAGATGTTGAAAATGGTTAACACTCTGCACAAAAGCATTTAAAAAGGTGTAGAAGGAAAGAAAAATATCAATGAAGAAAGAAAGTAAGAAAGTGAATGAGAAAGAGAAAAGCAGCGAGTGGAGGACAGAGAGATGCTTAATGTTCATTTAATTTCCTGTTATAGGACACAACCTAAAAACATTAGCAGAAATCTCGGAGACTTTACAAATCAGTTCAATTTGGTGCCGACAATCACCACAAAAAAAACAAGACTGCAGAAAACACTATCTAAAAGCTTTTCTAACAAACAGGGGAGCATCTTCCAATTGATTCAGAGACCACTGTAAAATGGGAGAGTTGTACTTCAATATATTAGGGGGAAAAAACTGCACTCACCTTTCAAACTCCTGAGGTAAATCAGGGTCAGTAAGCATGCTGGAAAAGCACAATTTCCCTTTGTCACAGCAGCCACCTATGATCGTCTCCAACTGAACCTGTCAAGTGAGTCCAAACCTTCTAAACCAATTGATTTTCTCTCTCTCTCTCTCTCTCTCTCTCTCTCTCTCTCTCTCTCTCTCTCTCTCTCTCTCTCTCCCCCCCCTCTCAATCTCTCTCTCTCTCTCTCTCTCTCTCTCTCTCTCTCTCTCTCTCTCTCTCTCTCAATCTCTCAATCTCTCTCCCCCTCTCCCCCCTCCCTCTCCTAGGACTCCTTGACCAGTCTCTTAAAGGGGTAGCGCACTTCCAGCAGCGGGGTCTGGCCGCTCCCCCCTCCACGGAGCCACACGTTAGCTCAGGCTGCACCGCACTAGACAACCTCAGGGTGCCTGTCCTTTCCTTTTAACTCTCTCTTCTAGACACCACCGAATGTGAGAAGTCAACTCATTTAACACATCTCCCATACTCTCTCTCCTCTAAATAATAAAAGTCACACACACACACACACACACACACACACACACACACACACCAGTGTGATTTTTTTAAATGCATTTACTGCTGATTAAAAAATACATATATACTAACAGCACCCCAATTAAACTGCATTATTAACTAATTAAGAAAAAATGATAGTAATAGCATTTATACACAAAGAATTGTGATTGCTTCTCACCCCTTTCTAGGCTCTCCGTGCGCACACGGAAACACACACACACACACACACACGCTCTCACACACAACAATCAGGCATTGTTCTGAGGGAAGAAAAGCAACTTTGACAGATTGAAATATAGCAGAGGCCCCTTCAAGGAAACCTGTAAACAACTTGTCACTCACTCTGTCGGTCTCACTGTTAGCTCGTGCTTTCCACAAAGTGGTGCGAACGTCCTGGCAACCCAACCAAAGTTTCCTCAGCTCCAAACTCCATAAAACACGATGTGCGATGTGGAGGGGAATAGGTATTCACATGCCAAAATAACACACACATGAGGGAACAAAAATGCAAACCCAACCGAAAAACGAAAACAAAAAGATGGTACTAAGAAACTGTCCTGTTAGGGATTGCTGGGGAGGTCAGGGGTAGGAAGCGCTCCCCTGGCTCTGGATCGCTTTAATTTCCTCTGCACAGGCAGCCACAGATAACAAGGTGGACAAACTATGGCTTTACAGATCCTAAGCTGGCTGGCAAGGCACAGCCTCCATAGCAGTTTCAATTATCTAGATAAAAATCTGGCAGGCGAGGAAGGTAATCAGGTAATGCACCTTTGACATGAAATGACAGAGGCACATACACACACACACACACACAGACACTTACACAGACATGCATGCAGAGATGGTGGCTGCCCCGTGCACCGCAGCATCTGGTCAGGGAGTAAGCATACACTCACCAACATGAGATAGTGTGCATTCTTCACACACACACACACACACACACACACTCAGTCACTCACACACGCTCTCCTCTCCTACTGGGAGGGTTCATTCTGCACAAAAGGCTACATTACAGAGCCCGCCCCAATAAGGGAAAGAGAGAAAAAAAAGCCTTCCATTGTTGAGAGGGCAGGTCAGTTGATTAGATTTTCTGTGGAGAATTCCACGAGGAAATTCCCTTCAAAGCCGAAGTGATTAACTGGGGGCTATTCTGGAAATGGAGCAGACAATGGCTCAATAGTCTGCACAGCCAATGTCCAGGCTGGCACTGAACTCACTTTAAAAAAAAAAAAATAAAAGCCAGACTCCCTGTTCTTTTCCACACATTCCCCCCCAACCCCCTCCACTCCTTCCAACTTCCCCTCCCAATTCCTTTTATTTTGCAGCTGGACAACATTAAGGGCCTTTAAAACCACAAGGGTTGACCCCACAGCAGTTTGATTAGGTCCCACTTTTTTTTTTTCCTGGCGACAGGCAGACAGTAAGTTTACTTTCTTAGACATACACAATGTGACACTATATACATATTCTAAATAGCAAAATCAATTATTAACCTTCTCATATGAATAAATGCAGTCTTCATTCAAAGCTTATAGTTTTTTATAAAGTTGATAATAACTTAATAATGAGATCCATCATTCACAGGGTATCCTAAAAATAAACGTAATATATATACTAGAAAATCAATGTGGAATACGATTTAAGCATGTCACTATGGAGTTAAGGCACTAACAAAACACAGAATTATGACCCACCCTGAAAAAGCTGTTAACAAGGGATGTGGCAAAAATGACTTGATGCTGACATGATTTTCATTTTCAGCAGTTGAGGAAGGGGGAAGGATATTACTCACTATTCTTTCTTGTCGTTAGCCTCAAATTATTTTTTTATTACAGCAACAACCCACTCTTATATAGAAAAACGAGAAAATTGTTGCATTTATTTTAAATATCTATTTTCAGCCCTTATGAGACCTACTATTTGATAAACTCTAATTGATAAAGTATACCAAAAAATTTCTTTTTTCTATTGTTAACAGTAGCTGTGGAAATTAGGGAATGGTAGCTGCATGGCTACATACAATTTAAAAAATAGTTTTTAAAAAATTTTCCTAATTAGAGAATCTTGTTTCCGATTGTATAGAGTAAAATGAAGAAGGTGGGAGGGTAAGTTACAGGGAGCAATGGGAGCTGGAGTCAGGAAGAGGAGGAGGCAGCGAGGAGAGAATGCAGGGAAGAGCACAAGAAGGAGACATAGTGGCAGCATAAAGATAGAAACAAAGATAATGGCCATAAGGCAGGATGCTGAGATCCGTATGGTCCCAGCTGCTGTCTTGCTACAGCTACTACCTCTGGTTGTTCTGTGCAACTCTAATCCAGAAGGTCAGCAGTGCAGGTAGGAAAGAGAGTATGATTGTTTGAGGCCAACTACAATATAAAGGAAAGATGCTCATATCAGAATCTTCCTTGTCTTTGGTTTTGTTTTGTAGACATTTAATATATGCATGTATAAGTATACATATGCCAAATAAACACAAAGAATGTATAGGAACATGTTAAATGGTTTGGAAGTCAGTTTAAGATCTCAACATATTTCTAGAAATGTTCCTGTAGCCATTCAAAAACAAATTATTTCTTGCACAATCATCCCTGCTGAATGAATTGAAATAGACTAGGAACTAGACAGAAAATTTGCCAAATATAATAATGATCATTCTAATAATGATATTTTGAACAAATGGAACCCCCAAGCTCATAAGGAATTTTGTTGACGTGGATTAGCTCATGAATCACATACAGCATAGAAAAGAGGGGGCATGTATGAGGACATCCCTAAGTTTTCCAGTATTTAAACTTGGTGAAAAGGAATTTAAAGTCATACAACTGGTTAGTGGCGCATTTGTTACACGAAGCTGGATCTTATTTCACTTGTGACACCATAATACAGAATAAAATAAAACTCCAGAATTTATAGCTGACTGAAAATCCCAAGATGGTACTCACCTTTTAAGTGATCTAAAAGGCTTTTAAATAATTGGTAATGAAATCAAACTTGATATAATCTCATTGGCGATAAGTTAGTACTGTATCTGATGGCTGAATGAAATAAATATTTTTAAATGTACCTCACTAGGCCATAAAAGTTTTCTTTCATTTGAATTCTATATTGCAAATTAAAATTTCTGCAAGATTTAGAATGCCAGCAAAAGAGAAAGCAGCTCCAAATTGTTATCAAATCCTGTCATTGGTAATTTCATTAAATGATTGAATTGATCCAGTCAATCCAATGTTTAATAGTAAATTACTAAATCTTTTCATTTTACATTAGATGATAAATGTCTAAATATTAAATATGTTAAGGACTACAATATTCTTTATCAATTACATGAAAAGTTTAACCATAATCAATTGGTTATGTATCTGGTATTCTCTACATAGAAATTAACATCTGAATGTGATTTTGCTATACTATTATAAGTAGGTCTCCAGAAGGTTTCATAATAATATGTAGATTGAGACGCACTTTAGTATTCACTGAACATCTATTAAATTCTTACCAATATGTTAAGTGGGAATGACTTTAAAAGAAGAATTCAAGAAAAATTTGTAACAAATCTAATTAAATATATATATGACCAAAACTCAGATTAATTATTTCATATCCAAGCCCTCTAAGGCAAATACATTAAAAGTTAAAACCAAAATAAATAAGCAAATGAACAAAAAGCAATGACACGAACTTAATTGAACAGTAATTAAACTGATGGGAAATATAAAAATGATCTACAAACATAGATATACAAACATAAATATATCTTCAGAGAAGACCAGAGCACAAACTACAATAGAAAACCATAAAATACAATTTTTCATTTAATGAGTCTCTTTGACACTGCTGCAGCAGTATTATGGAAAATGGAATGAACCTGAAAAAGTGTGCTTTTTAGCTCATGTTGTTTCCATTGCAAATATAAAAAGGAGACTCACACAAGCTAAGGAAATGTAAGATACGCTAGTGAATGCTGCTGGAAAATTCTCAAAGAGAGTATCAAGAACTTTTAAAATCACAGACAAATTATTTCCAAATTTAACTCCTTACAGGCAGTGTTTCAAGCGAATATTTCTAATATTTCTCTCCTCCTTTTAAAAGGAAGTATTTTTGATCCTGTATTTTTAGAACTATTAACATCTATTTTAATAACTGAAATTGAAATACGTAGTCATAGGTACAGATTACACCTTAATATTTGATATATGTTCCTACCAAGTTTCAGTTTTCACGTTTTATGGAACTTGGAAGGCTATTTTTGAGAAATAAAACTTTTAGTGTTATAATCACAATGAATTTAAAGCAAATCAATGTCAGACACAACCAACATTGTATTGAAATTAACCTGACACAAGAGGCATTAGGAAAATATTCACCTAATATTTTCCTACTCACTGTTATTTACTTTGTCACAAAAATATTTAAAAAGAACCCTCCCTCTTTCAAAAAGTGGAACTTCCAACCAATGTATATATCTTGGAGCCACATACCAAATGAATGATGAACTATTATGTGCAGCTTAAAATTTTTAGAGTAGACTAAATTCTTGCAATTGGACCTCTTCAGAAAAACACCTAAGAATTCAACAGTTTGTCTTCTTTTTTAAAGACCTAAAATTCAGTTCTCCATAACACATTTCTTCCAGGGAATTGGCAATGATAGCCTACTTATGGTATTGTCAGTTGGTTAGTCAGAACATTAATATGAATTGTCCCCAGATTACATGTTTGACCAACTAGTGTTCTTCAAGAACATAATAAGAATTCCTGTTAGAAACTATTGACTCATACTTCTGTCAGAGATGATGCCGTTCCCAGTAATAGCTACCACTGTTTGACACCAGGCTCTTGATCTCTTTCAGAATAATTTGAAGAAATTTAAAAATGATAGATTTTATTTTTTGAGAACTTTCTATAAGTCACTGTGACACATGTAAAATAAAATTATCTCATTTAATATTTAAAACAACAATATGAGATACGTAGTTGTATTATCCCAACTGAAAAATGAGGTAACTGTGGCTTACAAAAAGAAAATTAATTTGTCCAAGGTCCAAAACTAGTAAGTGCAGAGATGGGCAACACCAAAGTTATGACATCTTTCCTCCAAAGTTCTCAAAAGGCACCAAATGACAATTTATTTCAGACATAGACTAATAGCAATTAAATATCAGTGCACAGGAAAGTGCTTAATAAGAATGCTTTAAAGCTGAGTGCATGTCCAAACTTTAGACAAAGTTAGATTGAGTGATGAATGTCCCATGCTCACAAATAACTTGATATAAAGGATGAATTTTATACAACATTAAAAAGAGTTAAAACAACAGTATCTGTATCCTATTTGTGGTGATAATAAAGATAAGAATTAGTAGAAATCATATAACTTGGCTCTCTTTTAAAAAATAATTCCTGGAGCGGCAGGTTAGTTCAGTTGGTTAGAGCGCGGTGCTATTAACAAGGTTGCTGGTTCGATCCCCACATGGGCCACTGTGAGCTGCACCCTCCACAACTAGATTGAAACAACTACTTGACTTGGAGCTGATATGTCCTGGAAAAACACACTTAAAATAAATAAAAGTTTTCTAAAAATCCTAAATATTGTCCTATTATAATTGCAATTTTTGGAATCCTAGGTAAAATACCTATTTTTCTTGTCCCCATGTAAGTACTTTGCAATGAAATTTCTATCTTACAGAAATAACTGTTTCAGGCAAAGTGTATCTATTAGGAAGATAATACCAACTGAGCTTATACTTTTATTATTTTTACTTGTTACACAATCATCTCTCCTTGTGATAAGTAGTGATGTCTAATGATTGTCAGTTCATGAGGATGATAAAGACATGAACTAATCATTCTGGTGGTAAAAATCAGACACCTACTGAGAAAAAAATCCATATTATCCACGAGAAGAGAAGCCATTCAAATGGGACCATACCTTTAAACAGTGCTCCTGGCTACCAAACTGTCTGTATTGTAATTTCTCAACCTGGAAAGAAGTTCAGGGAACACACTGCACTGACATTTTAAAAGAGGCAGCAGCAAAGTGAGAAGTAGTAGCATAACAATATTGCTACAACATGGTTTTGGTTCTTACTTATTAGATTATTTCTGCAAAATATTTTACTACACACCTTTCAGAGAAGTTTTTCCACTGTAGATGTCGTATGTATTATATTTCTTCACACTAATTAGAGCAGAAATAAGAGCTAAAACTGAGTCAAGTATGAAAACGTTTGAACATTTCACTTCACTTTTAAGTCGATGACACTTGTCTATTCTCTATTTTCTCCTTTGATAGCATACTAAATAAATGACAAATCCTATTCATAGGAAATGAAAATGTTACCCCTTACCAATGTATAATCTACTTATATCTAGAACAGCACAGAATGAATTATGGCTAACCTGGAAGTTAGGAGGTCTGTACCGTAAGAGTCTCTATTCCTTCCTTACTAGTAGTGTGGTATTCCTTAAGTATTTCACATCTCAGGGAAGATGAGTTTTAAGGTCCCTCTCGACTCTCAAATTCTGGCTCTATAATCTCTTCTTTGATAAATCAGTTTATAATTTCCAAAATAAAATGTCTTACCCTTCTCACTCTTATCTCTGCTATATATCCTTTTTAAAATTTGGAAGACTAGTCCCTATAGTTTATTTTAACCCTTTAAAGTATGTCATAACATTCACACATCAATACAAGACGATGAGAAACATAAATCTTTTATTAATTAATGTTAATTTGGCTAAATTTAATTCAGTTAAAATGACCAATTGGTCACAGAAAAAAATGACCATGTTTTCAAAAGAACTAATTTTATAACGGAATTCATCTATTTGTGAATCTAAAAATGTTTTGTGCTTGAATTTTCAAGTCACATCTTTCATTTTCTCTAATAAGTACAACTACATTTATTAGCTTTACCTAAGTCGATGGGAGAATTAAAAGTTGTTTGTTACTACACTGAACATGGCAGTGACTGCCATGTGGGGGAAAATAAATACATGGGGGCTCTGCCTTTATCCAGAATTTCAAAACATCAAATGAGAAAGTCAAACACAAAATAAAAGTTGAAATGTTAGAAATACTGACAGGCAAATTATGTTTAAGAAAACCTAGATTTAAAATGAATTTTGTGAACACTCTATAGAACCCCTGCCAAGTAGCATTTTTTACACATTATTGTTAAGAAAGATTACTTACTGCCATAATATAGATATCAATTCAGTTAGGCTATGCACAGGATGAAAATGCAAGAAAACAAACTTTACCAAAAAATGTATTAATTCAATTACTCAATAAATATGTATAGAATCTTTATACTTGTATAGTAGACCATATATATATATATATATATATATATATATATATATATATATATAAAAATTTAATTTTTATACTGCATACTCTCATAAAATGGAAAAAAAAAGTAAAACAATATTTGTAAATTCCCCTTAAGTTGGGGAACTATTTAGGTATTAAATGGTATATTAGTATTTAAAAACACCTAAATATTAATCGACTGAACAAATCATGGGCCTGTAACTGGAAACATTTATTTTTAAAACTTGCTTAAAGTCAAATCATAGACTAAAATATCACAAGCATTTGTAAGATATGTCAGCATCCTATACACATATTTAAAAATATAGAAGTATGTGTATGTCCTTCCTGGTTTGTGGACCAATTTTCAGATTTATTCAGTCTTTATAGGTGGACCACACTATTCTTAATAAATCCAACCATATGAACACTAAAAACTTCTGAATGACAAAAGGTACTGTAAACAAATCAAAAGACAGTTGAGAAACATATGCAAACCATATCAAAGGAAAGAGCTAGACTCCATGATATGAAAAGAGCTCTTTGAAATCAATGAGAAGAAAGATAATCCAATAGTAAAGCAGGCAAATAATATAACTGGTTCAAAGAAAAGAGAAATGGTTCTTAAACAAAGGATGCTCAACATCGTTTAATGAAAATGCAACTTAAAACTACAATGTGATAACCATTTTACAACCTCTCAGCTCGGCAAAAAATCAATATTTTAACATTTGATGTTAAACTATATTATTTATTTATAAGTAATGTATTCTCTTCCTTGCTATACTTCCTTACTGATAGAGTTTACTTCCTATCCCGTTGACTTTATCTTAGACATGTGACTTGCTTTGGCCAGTGGAACGTGGAGCTTTCTGTGTGAATGTTTGATTTAGCTAAGTCACCTTATCTTGTTTCTGCCTTTCACCATGAAAATAGCATAACTCATATAGAGACTATTCTACCAGCCTGGATCCTCAAATGAAAAGAAACACGGAACATTCAATTTTGAATGTGAGTCCATTGCTTATGTTAAAGATACATAAACTAAATTATTTAAATACACATCTAATTAAAATCCCTCCAATGGTTGCCCATCTACTATACACAATAGTTCTCAAATTCAGATCAGCAGACCCCACACAGACATATTTTCAGGGGCTGGTGATTAATGTTTAATTATTTATTATTAAAAAATATTTTACCTGTTAGAAAAACCAAATTCCCATTTTTAATGATAATCTTCAATTTACAGATACAGATATTTTCATAGAATATAATTTTAGTTTCTAGAATGTTTCTTTAATTGAAATTAAAGACCCCAGTGAATATATTCTTGGAGTATAGAATTTTTTGCTTCACAAGAGTCTTGTATACGAACTCAAGATTGAGAGGTAACAGCCTTATTATAAATCATGTGACTCTTCATATTCTGTCATCGTCTCCTTATCCAGCCTTCTCTCTCCCTATATGCCATGAACTTCATGCTCCAGCTCCAACAGACAGGTATAGCTGCAGGCAAGCAGCCTATTATTTCCTCCTTCAGTGATTTTGCGTGAAATGTATATTTTTTTTCCTGGAATATCTTCCACACTCCCTTATCCCAATTTGTCAAGCTACTTTCTACATATCCTTTAAGATTTGTTGAAACATCAGACCCTACTGGAATCTTATCTTGATCCCTCACCTGTTATCCTTTTTGGGACTCCCATCACACCAAGTATAACTTAAGTTCCTACTACTTAGCTCTAAGCTCTATAAAGACAGATGGCTCTTGTTCATTATTGTATCCCCCAGATCAACCATTTCAAGTTCTTAATACCCGTGGCATTCTCTATCTGAAGCAAAAATCCGAGAACTGAGGACCCAAAGTTTGTGTGTACTAGTATCACAAGGCCATTGCACAATTGGTTTCCCAAGATTGGAGCACGCTCCCCTACTCCATTATCACCTTTACATCTAGGTTTATAGATTACTTCCTCAAAACCACCTTCCCTAGAGTAGGATTGAATGTAAAAGACAAACAACATGTGGTGGAGTGTTAAAGTTCAACAGAGTGGTATTAACAGAAGTTGGGAATTTGGGATTCTTTTGTGGGAAAAGTGATGTTACATTGAATATGATAAAATGGCAGAACATATATGCAGAGGTTTCCAACTTAGAAATGGAAATATTCCACTGAATTGTATAAAAATGTCACAGAAAAAAATTGATTTTATTTTGTAAGTATGAAAGGCTATTTTATAAGGTGAGTAAAAACCACTAAACTAAAAACGTTAAAAGTTTCAAGAAAGGACAAATAACATAATGACAAATTTTTAAAAGAGGTCTATTTAAAAAGCCATTGATCTGGACAATTAGTCACCAGTGAGAGATACTCTCAAAATCCCAGGAGAATAGAGTTCATCTCTGGCAAATGAAACCATCAATTCTACAGCCTTCTCCCCAACCTTCCACAGAAAAAAACTGGAGAAAGAACATAGGGTCTCCATATTAGGAAATTCACGAGAAACAGAAAAGCATCACCTGAAAGAATACTCTAGGAAAAAGACACCAGTGAAAATGTTGAAATCAAAACATGTCTAAAGTTTTTGAGAAAAACATAATGAACTAGCCACTGTTTCCATAACTTAATGGACTTCTTTATTAATTTCATAATGGCAATAATCCCTGTCAAATACAACTGCCGTTGCATTTTTCCATGTGTCCAGATGCAATTTTAGCAATTAGGCAGTCACTGCCATTTTTGATTGCATTTAAAGTGATCAAGTATGCAATTGCTCACTGTTGTCCTTTCCTTCCAGTACAAAGATTGTAATCTTATTTTTGATCTAAAAATATTCCATTTATATCTCTTTGTTGATAGATTTTCCTGTTGCTTTATTTCAAGGTCCTGTAGAAATCATTAGTGACATTATGCCAAGGGCTGAACCTCATGAGCAACCTGAACAGTTTGATTCACTGAAAATACAACCCACAATTCACTAAAAGAAAATGCAATAATGATCCTGTACCATTAAAACTGTTAAATTAAATGGAGAGAATCTAATGATTTCCTCTTATCATTCTGATATTCCGAAAGTATGGCAGGGGAACGATAAATACGAGCACATATGTTAAAGATCACCACTCTATTTTAGTTTAAGGAAAGCAAGCAACTTCTTTTAAAAGGAAGCTACACTATTACTAAAGGACATTCTACTGGATGCATATAAGTACAAAAAAGGGCAAATAACCTCCTCTAAATTAAAACATATTTAAATAAATTCTTAAGCCAATTAAACAAAAAGGAGGCTGTCCTATTGTCATGTTGAGTAAGGAGAAAATAGGAAATGCTGCCTGAGCCTAAGACTAGCTATGAAAAATGCAAATGAGATACCATTTATGTTCTATTAGTTCAAAAATAATAAATTAATCTCATTTCTATTTTTCTGTACTTCCTGTCGAATGCATATAATCATGCTTTTCGGTCATACACATGCAGTTCTGTCTACATACCTACGGTTAAAGAATTTATAAAAGCAGATGCAGAATTCAAGGCATTGTCCTTGATCCCTGAATCTGACATATTCATAGACAAGCAAAATTCAGTATCAGGGAGAATTAGACTGGTTAATGTAATGACCTGACTGCAAAAAGCTTTCAGAGATATGCTCAACAGGGCTACAACTGACTATATCCTGAGTCTAGCATGTATACATCCATGGAGGAATGAAGTACAAAAAGTTGGAAGACTATAAATTTTATTCAGGGACTTTTTTTGCATTTGAAGTGTACAGTATTTAAATAAGCATTCTGCAAATAAAACCAGGCTACTAATACACTAGTTATAACTGCTTAATAAAAATTTAAAGCTAAAAATTCAAACTTTTTAGCCTTGGAACACTTTCTCAAAAACAAAAACAAAACTTGAGGAGAACTGAAATATTAAACTAAAGAATAAGGATGAGTTTGTGTGGTGGGTGTTGACAGAGTATTCCATTAAACCCCTCTCTCTTCAAAGCATAGTTAGAAAAGCATCACACCAAAATAATTCTAAATATCTGCAAAAGCAAATTAAGATATATTATGGGAAATTACTATTGGAATACTAAAAGAATGTAAACTAGATACTTATAAATCTTTTATAACATGTACTGTAAAATGCCTTATTTTATGTTTGCCCCTCTTTTCAAAATCTATTATTTTTTCACTATTCCAATATACTATATGAATGTAATTATTTCCTACCATTCACATGTGTTCCTCAGAAACACTCATTTATTATGCCCTTTATTTACATTGCAACGGATCCTGAGGCAGAAAAGACCTATCTAAGTTACTAAGTATTATATGCTTTCTTTAAAGACCCATACTGTCCTGTTAGCATAGGGGTTCCAATACAGGATATCCAGGAGACTATAATATTTTCACATCTCCTTCTAGGCCAACCTTGAAAAGGAAGCTAACATAATATACTCCTAGAGAAGATTGTTAATTATTTTCATGTGTAAAGTCCAAGATAGCAATGAATGCTTCCCTAAGTGTTTATATACATATATATATATATATATATATATATATATATATATACACACACACACACACACACACACACACACATACATACATATATATGTATGTGTATATATATGTATGTATGTATTTAGATATGTAATATACCATGTAGCCCAATACAAAACACCTCAGGGTTTTTCCAAATGCTTCAAGCACCTCAAATAGAGCAAAAAGGCTTTATTTGATTATTTTAAATACAAATGTATGTTCGTACATATAAATACACATATATAGGCATCTGTATATCAATAAAATTAAAAGCATGTTTACATACTCCACTAAGTTTGGCCCACCCAACAGAAGGCTGGTAGGCTGTGCTTGCAAAAAACTAAACTTGAAGAAGCAGCCATTAGAGGTGCTGACCTCGGCCAGGGAGTAGACCAGGACCAGGGAGAAGCAGGCTGGTGGCTGGTGGCCAGTTCCCAGCAGCCTCTGGGCAGGCAGGGCCGTTAGGGGATGAGCCTGGTGTGCGTAACCGCTTCCACGATGTGCCCTGAGCACTATATCATCTACCATGGGACAGGACTTTCTCCGTGGCTGCACTGTCTGTTAACTGCCCTTCTTATGGTGCCCATGCAACTTGTCACACCCAATATACAAGACTGGGGGTCACTGGCATTCACAGTGGCCTGAACACTAAGAATGGCCAGCGTCCAATTAGTCTCAGATGTTGTGTACCGCCATGTTTGAGGCGAAGGCTTACCTGCCTATCAAATGGCCCTTTCGTTTTACTGGTCAGACTTACGGTTCAAGTCTGGCGGCCATAGTTTGTTGGACCATTGTCAGATCCTGCCTTGAAAACACCAGCCACCACAGCTAGGTGGTGGTGGTAGTGGTGACCTCAGGCAAAAAGACCAGAAGTAAAACACGCCAGCACTGTATAACTTCCTGCACAAATTGTGGACTGACCCCCCCCACATAGGGGCTTAGGATCCCCTTGTGATACTCTGCGTGTAACAACCACAACCACTCAGCAGATGTGCAGACCTAAATGACAAATGTTTGCATTCTTACAACTGGCTCTGTAGCACCTTGAGACCAACTGTCAGACCACAGTGATATTCAACCTTTGAAGTTTTGTGTTGTCCATTATTTGATGCAGATTAGTTTGCTTTTTACTCAAGATTCCAAAAAAGCAGCACAAATGTCCTTTTGCATAGTCTTCTGAGTTGAGAGGTAATGGTGTAGGGGAAGAAGCAATGGGAATCCAGCACCTTGTTTCCTCTCCCTCTCCCCTCCATTTCTTCCTCTACATTTCTGAGGGAAACCCAATATCAAATAAATAAATAAAAAAAGCCAGGTACATGGCCTTTACTGGACTTTTTTCCCTCCCAGACAAGGAAAAATAACAAGTTTGTTTCTATATATGCTGAAACTGAAAGGCAGGAAATTTGGGGCAGTGATTGTCATAAACACTGAAGTAATAAGTTTTATATTTCAATGTATTATATATGTTGAAAATAAACATATTAAAATTACATTGATTTAAATGAAATATTATACTTGACCAGAAGTGAGATTATAGAAATGCAATGAAGAAAAATATATTGGATTGCCCAGTAAAGTTAATTAAATCTTATTAATTTATTTGCATATAGGTCAGTTTCTGAACATTGACACTTTATGTACATGATAGCCAGTCCAAATTTGATGTAACATGCATACTGAGTACATAGTTAGTGATAATAGATATGTATTGAGTTATATACCAAACTCTCAGAAGCAATGTAATATAGTGAATAAACACAAACATTTATTATGTGAAGTGAGAAAATCTAGGTTCAAGTCGTAATTCTGCTAATACTTCTCTGATCCTCAGTTGCCTTATTTGTAAATTGGAAATGATAGCAATACCTATGTTGCAAAGATGATATAAATATTTAATATGACAATATACATGAAAAATGCTTTCTGAACTGTGAAGTGTAATATAACATTAGCAATTATTACAATCAATAAGGTATTGTTTATAAACTTAGAAAAGTAACTTCAGTGCATAAAATAAATCACACAAATTCTTATGTAAAATGACCTCTTTCAATAATACTACTCTTCATACCAGTGATTATATTTTCCTCTTGAGTGAATGATGCTGAAAAGAGCAGTCAGATGCTTTCTAGCAGAGGCATGTTTAACCTATAGTCAATTATTTTCAGATTGTTTACCTTGCATACAATGCCTACCATAAGAAAGGAAACAAAAACATTAAGACTCTGAAATAAGCTTTAAATGTTAAGATTATTTAAACATTTCATTTATTATATGATTCATGTGCTGTTTAACATAAGCATATGCACACAGTAAGGAAATGAATTTGAAAAGTCGACACTAGGTGGGTCCATAGTAATGAACTGAGCATTTTAAATTGAAGTGTGAGAAATATCCCTGTTTAAAAAAGATGCATTACAGCTCAAGAAAAGCCAGTTGAAATGGAGGAAAACGAAAAGCTCAAGTTTTTAAAAGGCATATAAAATATACATAAATAGGAAATATAAAAAGTAACTAGATATGCATAATATTCTAAATTATTTTTAATTTAGAGATTTAGCATCTGCCAAAACAGATTCTTTCCATAAAATTATACAGACAACGTGCAGCATACAGTAAAAATAGGAAGATAATGTATAGTCTGTAAGTTATCTAGAATAATAGTTCCCCAGATAAATGTCTTTTTGGTTAAAAACAATATTTTTTTTCATTTCACAATAATTTTAAACCAATGCATGTAACAAAAACACTGTATTTTATTTCTTCAATAAAACATTGTAGGATAGTAGGAAACACGTAAAAATATTTGGATATAGAGAAAGGGAAGTTGGAAACACTTTTTAGCCAAATACTAGTAATAAGACATTAAAATTAGTATAAACAGACCTTAATTTCTTCTATCTGTCTTCATTATCTGACTGTCCTGGCTTTGGTGTTCCTAACTAGAAATTTTTTGAAGACTATAAAGTTTAGTTTTGTGGTTGAGAAGATCTCTAGAATATCAAGGATCTTATAATATCTAGATCCAAGATAATCATAGCTTACATTTATTAAATGCTTACTAAGTATCAAAGCATTGTTATAAACAATCTTTGGTTAGTATCATCCCTATTAGGGTACAAAATCAAAGATATTAAGTTATTTGCCAATGGTCAAATAGTAGGTGACAGTATATGGATTCTATACACCTCTCTAGTACATACTGGTTCTTGAACCCTTTCTGCTAAACTTCCTCAAAAGGGTGTTTACACTTGGCTATTACCATTTAACCACCTTACATTCCCTTCTCAATGAAATACAGTATTGCTTTTACCCACACACAGTGCTACCAAAACTGCTATTCGTAAGATTTAAAATGACCTCTGCATTACTAAATCCAGTGGAAACTTCAATTCTTATACTACTTGAGGTTGGCCAAGTCTTCCTTTATTCCATATTCTCTCTCCTTTAATTCCATTCCAGCAGGGCCCCTGTTTTTCATCGTACTTCTCTGTATGCCCCTTCTTGGATTTCTTTGAATGTTGTTCCTTCTATGCTCAACCTCTGAAAATTGGAACTGCTTGGTCTGAGCATCAATTCTCACTATTCTCTGCCTTACTGGGCAATTTAATTTAATCTCTTGATTTTAATATCTACATGTCAATATTCCAAAATGATACTTCCATCTCAGGCCCCTCTTCTAATTTCATAACTCCACTCTCTTGTAGGCATCTCAAATTCAACATGTCCCAAAAGTAAGCTCTTCAACTTGCTACTCTTTATCCCAATTTTTCTATCATGATAAATGGAGCCAACATCTTCCCAATTGTTTGGGCCCAAAATCTATGATTCATTTATTCTTGACACTTTCCTCTCCCCCTGGCTCCTGTATCAATTTTGTCTCCAAGTCTTTCTAGTTCTATTTCCTAAATATATATTGAATCATTTAATTATCTCTAATGTCATTGTCACCACAGTAATCCAAAGCATTATCATCTCCTGCTAAAATGCTACGATTTCCTCTTAGTCTCTACCCACTCTTGTTCTCTTCAATCCATTTTTTCCCACACAATACCCAGATGGATGCTCTTCAAACAAAAATATGATCATATTATTTCCCATGATTAAAATCTTTAGTCTTCACATTTCCACTTAAAATAAAGTCCAGAACCCTTACTATGGCCTACACAATACTCTTAATTGCTACCAGCTCAAGTCAAAGCAGTTTTATCTGTTACCGGGATATACTAAATCATTTCTGAACCAAGGTTTCTTTCCTTGATTTTCTCTGTTTGTAATAATATTTATCCAATTTCCACTTTGCTAATATCTACTTACCCTTCATTTCAATTTAAATTCTACTTTTTCTGGATAACTTTTCTCTACCTCCAAGCTAAGCTGGCTCAATGTAGTTTTCATTGTTGGAGCATCAGTTGTTGATTATCCCACTTATTTTCAAGGTGAAAAGTAATAAAAAAATTAGGGAAAAAAAAGTTCAAAATGTAGTAAACAATACTAGAACTAGAGTAAGACATCATTTCAGAGATGGCTGGTATGGTTCTAGATCGCATTCTTTTGATTTACTGTCAAACTTGAAAACAAACTGTACAAATATTTTACATGAGCTCAAGGATACAAGTGGGAGGACAAATGTCTTTCTAACAAGGAGGACTCCAAAGTTCAGTGGTCAGCTATCCCCTCCCCAAAATAAGTGAGCAATTCACCAAGTGGTGAAGCCTAGATCCTTTTATAGCATAATAGCATATCAACGTGCACAAGTTCACCTTATCAACATAGAACATGGTCTTGCTGTGCAACTGCCAATCACAGGAGCATTCTATTTTACAGTAATATATGAGTTAGTATGGTCTATCCCACAGCCTATCATAGGGACAGAAAAGTGACTTCCTTCGTCCTAACAAAAGAGCACCTCACAGATTTTCAGATTTTCAGCAACTTCAGTGAGAGATAATTCAGTTACCATGCAATTCACCCATTTAGAGTGTATAATTCAATGGTCTGTGATATATTACTTTATTATTTTTTAATTGTGGATAAATATCTATATATGTATCGTAAAAATGTTATCATAAAATCATATACCATAAAATTTACTATTCTACATGTATAATTCTGCACATTAATTACATTTGCAATGCTGTGCAACTATTACTACTATTTCCATAATGTTTCCATCACACCAAACAGAAACTCTGTAACTATTAAGAAGTAACTTCCCATCCTTTCTTCCCCTCCAACCTCTGGTAACCCCTAATCTACTATCTGTCTTTATAAATTTGACCATTATAGCATTTAATATAAGTTCAATCAACATTATTGTCTCTTTGTGTCTGGCTTATTTCACTTAGCATAATGTTTTCAAGGTTCATCCATGTTGGAGCATATATCATTCCTTTTTATGGCTGAACAGTATTCTATTTCATGAATACATCATATTTCCTTATCCATCTATCTATGGATGAACACAGGATATTTTCACATTTTGCCTATTGTGAACACTGTTGCAATGAACACTGATGTACAAGTATGTATTCAAGTCCCTGTTTTCAATTCTTTTGAGTACACAACATGAGTAGAATTTCTGGATCATATGTCAATTCTGTTCAGCTTTTTGAGGAACCAACATACTTTTCCATACCATTTCAACCAGCAATGAAAGAGGGTTCCAATTTCTCCACAACCTTGCCAACACTTGTTATTTTCTTTATTATTATTATTATTATTATTATTATTATTATTATAGCTACCCTAGTAGGTGTGTCAGCTGATTTATTTTTGTGCAACTAATTCAAATTTATCCAGGAAGATTACCACTACAATTACCACTACAATTACCACTACTACTTCTTCTATAGTGGAGATATTTAGATTTAACTAACTACAAATTAAATTCTACACAATAACCATATAATTGATTCACAGATGGCAAAGGGGTATAGATTTCTTTTTTTCCTTCTCATTTCCTAAAGTCTAGGAAGCAAAAAATAAATAAATAAATAAAATAATCAATTGAATGTTTTTTCAATAATTCTGATATTTTGAAAGAGAACTAGAATCTTTGTTAAATCCTTTATCTTCCCCAAGTCTGTTAATTATTTTGCCAATTAACAGATTTGGGACTGGAAAAAACAACACAGATTTAGAGCTAGTTAGTGCTAAACACTGTGTAAGCACCTTAATACCCACTATATTATATAGCACCTTAATACCCACTATATTATATATTCCTCAAAATAGATTAATAATATGTTGTTATTATTTCCCACTTTATAGATGAAAAAGTGAGACCATTAAAGAACAGTATTTACAAAAGGAATAGATTAGAGTAACAATGGTTTTCAAATTATTACTATAGTTATTCATCTCTGTATTCAATAAATATACATTAGGCACTTAATGAAACTTTACATAACATCTCCGAATATAAAAGAGATAAAAATTACACTGACTTGGTTAAGGGAAAGGCCTGGAGATGCACCATGAGACCCTGTCCACGATGCCTGCCCATAGCACTGCAGTTTGACATAAAAAGTAATAATAATAATAAAATATGAGATGATATTAGTGTTCCTCAAGCTATAATGTCAGTTGAGTATTTCTACTATGTTTCCCCAAAAATAAGACCTAGCCGGACAATCAGCTCTAATGCGTCTTTTGGAGCAAAAAGTAATATAAGACCTCATCTTATTTTACTATCATATAAGACCGGGTTTTTATAATATAATGTAATGTAATGTAATATAATATAATATAATATAATATAATATAATATAATATAATATAATATAATATAATATAATATAATATAATATACCAGGTATTATATAAAACCAGGACTTACATTAATTTTTGCTCCAAAAGACGCATTAAAGCTGATTGTCCAGCTAGGTATTATTTTGGGGGAAACATGGTATATAGGAGTCAGAAAAAGAGCATAAACACCTCAGGGTAATACCGATTATAAAACTAAAAAGCTAAAACACTAAATATATCCTGGACAGATACATTTTTATTTTTATTTTTCTTGGGGAGGGGGGCTACCTTTTCATTTTGTGTAGCTGACACTAACATTGTTTACCTTAATGACTCAAAATACTCTGTACTCTCATTGAAAGTTGAGAGAAAACATAAAATGACACCTAGATATGATCTAATATTAAAAGATGATGGGATTATAGGGAGAAGAATTGTCATAGACAGATAAATTCATAACCAGCCTATCATCATTCTTTTCAAAATCTAGATTATTATCTTCCTGCAAAAATATAGGTCCATGCTAGTTCTCTGAAATGACTAGGCAGGAATGATAGACAGTACAGACAAGAGAATGAACCATTTTGCAAGAAAATGAAAGAGAAAAGTGAGTTGGGGAATCATAATCTTAAAAATGGATTGTTGTATAAAAGGAAAAACAAATGATTAAGGATGAAATTTTGGTCATATGAAAAATAAAGAAACACTCTGGTAGAGGAAAACTTAGGAGAATTACAAAACATTCATAAAAGAAATTTTCTAAATATTTTATGAGAAAAGACAAAATATTGTGGAAGAAAATATTCTAGATATGTTTGGAAAAATCTACTAAATCATGTTGACAAAAAGAAGCTAAAATATCAATCTAAAAGTAAATCATTTCTATTTCAAGATTAGGTAAAATAAATCACATCTATTTCAACAAATATCTGCTTTGTATTAAATTTGTCAGTTATAAGAATAAAATAAATCCATTTCTGTTAGCCTTTTTTACTTATAGGTAGGCATTCTAAATTCCTAAACACTAGAAATAGACACATAGTAATGTGTTTATGGAAAAAGCAATGGAAAACGTTCAAATATTTTATTTAAATGAAAGTAAGTTTTCAAAAATCTTAAAATGTTATGTAGATAACCAGTGAAAGAGCACAATCTAAATCTTCCTTCATTTTTTTTTTCTTATTGACAACTTAGTATAATAACAATAGAGCTAAACTAGACCCTAATGCCCAAGACAAATTCGATGTATTTAAGTATCAAACATGAAGAAAGACCAAATACCGAGTTCATTGATTAGGGTCCTGTTTATTCTTGATGTATTCAGGTCTAACTTTTTTGTTGTTGTTGTTGTTATTTATGTTTGTTAGTTGATTGATTGTTCAGAAGTGTGGTTTGTTTTGCCTTTTTTGTAGTGATTTGTGCTTTGCTATCACTCATTTGTTTGAGTTACAGAAGCTTTGGAATGTGATGTATTTCCTTCTATTGGGACAGTGTGATGTCATTAAGACCATAGATATAGAGCCCAAAATGTCCAAGTTCACATCTCATTCCTGCCACTCATAAGCTACTCTCTGTGCCTCAGGTGTCCCATCGGTTAAGTGAGGCTGAGGCTGATAGTAATAATTCCTACTTGATAGGGTTATAGTAAGGATAAAATCAATGAATATGCCTGTGCCTTGCACATTTATTCACTATTCAAGTTTTGCTAAGACCAGTAAAGAAGTCAAAAGTTTTATATTCTGAGACTTGTATTTAATCCACTATGTCACTTAACCTAACAAAAGTTTATCCTTTTCAACTTACTTGTAAGCAAACTTATGATGGGTAAATTAGAATTAGCATGTTCTTTCCAGCTATAGACATCACCATCAAATATAGTTATTATAACTCATTTTAACTATTAAGCATAACAGTGAGTAAAAAAGACATTTTATATCTATAAATTTAAAGAACAAACTAATTTTTTTTTAAATTTAACTCTCATGAAACAGGTGATTTTAAAATAAAAGTGGAGTAGTTTAAATTCCTTCAGAGTCTATGGAATTTAATGAAATCCTTGAATAGTCATAAAATACTATTCTCTGAACTGATTAAAGAAACAAAGTTCTGTCTGGAATGAAACAAACCTAAAACCTACTTTGTCAAAATTGCTAAGAAACTGACACCAGACAGTTTAACTAAGTCTTGGGGAAATGATTGAACAGTCTCTCCAAAGAATTCCAGTCTCTTACAGACTATGTCTTTAATCATTTCTATGAGGGCAACACTATTAAAAAAAGAAAGTGGAAGATGAGGAGTATAAACAAGAAGAGAGGAAAGGTAGAAAAGTAAAAGTAGAACCCAAGAAACAAATCCAGGGATTGGCCTAATTTTAGTTATTTTATTGAAAAGCAGATGAACATAAGATTTGTTAAAGACTAGAAATCACGTAATTATAAGATTTGGATAAAGAAGGAATATTACTGAGGAAGTGACTAGGAAATCCATTGGATATTCATGTGAATGTGGATTAGTAGCTGTCACAAAAGTCAGTAAAGACTGTCGTTATAATAATACAGAGTCCCTTTTATATGCCGGGGTATACAAAGAAGAACGTCAAACTCACTGACAACACCCCCTTTCAGGACCCTGTATTCACTATAAACCCACTACTTGTTTAAAAACAACATTAAACAGAATACTAACTTTATTTTTAAAAATCTGTTGTTTTAGAAGGAGAGGAAAACATATGTTGTGAAAAGCAAATATAAGAAGCAAAAACTAGGAGAGGAGGAAAGAAGTTAGAAGAGATTCAGATTCTCTAAGATGGGCCCGTTTCACAAGTATAGTAAAATACTCAGCTTTATTATAATTTAACTTTGTATTTAACCTCATCACCTTCTCTGAAATATCATACTTTGATTAAAATAATTTAAGGATGAAAAATAAGTAGAACAACAAAAAGATAAGATTTCTATTAAGAGACTACCTTATGTAAGTTAATGTGAAAAAATTTAATCAAGATTACTTTCTTCCAATATTTCATTGAGGTCATCAACACAATATGGAGGAGACTCAGAGGTGAGGTAGCAAGAATAATTTTGGAATTCGGAACATACTTCAAAATGATGCTGTGCTACACTATTACTATCCTAGCTCCCAACTCCCAAAAAGTAGAGTCAATGGGACTGAAGGTTGTAAACAAAAAAAGTGGTATGACAGAAAAAGTTCAAAATGCATAGAGGCTGAGAGTGTTGAAGATAAAATTTTTCTTATTATTTTCTGTAGGCCACCTAAAAAACACTTAAAAATGAAAAAGACACAATGTGATATATAGAGGATGTTACAGAATTGTACACCTGAAACCTATGTAACTTTACTAACAATTGTCACCCCAATAAACTTTATTAAAAAAAAATGTTTTTCTTATCCCGTTTGACCACAAGCACCCTCTGACTACAAGTTCTAAACCTGCTAATACTGTAGTTGTAATCCAGATGCTAATTTGTAGATTAAATAAACTTTTATGGACTGACCTGGTTATTCAAATACAATTTGTTAACTTTATTTGTGTAGGAAAATGTGTTGTAAATTCCATATTCCAAACAAATTATTTGAAACAACCTGTTCACAAGTTTGCGACAGCTTGCATAGTGTGTGTTTTGGATTAAAGAAGTTCAATGACACCTTACTGGATAAAAATGTATTAGGACATGTGATTTAAATAACTATTATTAATTTTCAATTAATTCAGCTGGAGTAAGTAACCAAGGTGTGGTAAAATAATTTGAACCTCGGCAAAATCTGGCTGGCAAATTTCCAAGAACTGATTGACTCATGATATTTTCAATGTCCAAAATTTTGTCTTTCGGTCATAAAGTAAAAAAGACCATGTTGCACATTTCAACACTTAAGTCTTCAATCTTACATAAAAATGGATTCTAAATGTAGCCCAAATCAAACGCTAACCAAACAAGAATATCAAATTTTTAAAATGTTGCCTTTGATTTATTTTTAGTATATAGGAAATGAAGTCTTGGAATTAATAACTGAAAGAATCCACAGTAGTATACATAAAATCTAAAACATGAGACTGTAAATGTGATATCAAGCTTCCCCAAATAATCGCCTGTTTTTTGCTATACATCATTTTTCTGAGCTGCTCAATGTCTTTTGCAATCATTATCCAGTTCTTTTTTACAATATGTGCTAGAAATTATGTGAAATATTTTCTTCAATCTATATGATAAGGAATTTACTGCCTTTATCATGAACCAATCATGATAAAGCCAAGCCAATGAGAAAATTTAGATTTTTTCTGATTCTGTGTGCCATACTTAGCACTAAATTATGTTGCTCACTTATTTGAAATTTAAGACCGGTCAACTTTAACATAAAGTTATTTAACAACTGTCTGATTTTGTATCCCTATAAAAATTAAATAAATTTCCCCATGTATTTTATTAAATGATTTATCACCTTTAGACACTACATATAAAAATAAAATCATTATTTAAGAAACTTATACTGTCACGTCTCTTTCCTCCTCCATTAAGTTCTTAGATGTATTTTTTCCCTTAGTTCTTTATTCATTGCCTTTCTGAACTTAATATATTTAAATGTCAATTTTTAAAACGTATCAATAGAGGCACTATCTACTTACTTCTTATTTTGAGAGATGAGGTAATTAGCAAACCTTTACCTCTCCCCCTTCCTCCTTTCAAAAAAATGTAGCTATTATTCTACATTTATTTTATTAAGGTTTATCATTCCTATGCTGTTCTGTCACATCACTTAGGACCACTTTAGGTTGATTTGAAAAATTCAACAGTGACACTTACAATATTGTTTTTAACTGTAGACTGGGAAGTATTATTGACCTCATTTAAAGAAGGTAATCTTTTGTCTTGGTTTTTTGGGGTTACTTTTTTGTGTTTTTTTGAAGTCGTATCTTCCAAGTATCAGTATCTAACAAGTGATGTTTCAATTACTCTCTATTTTCCTTCCCCTTGTACGGCTACAATTAGCTGCCACTATCACTTGCATTTCATATATATTCCTTTTTCGTAAGATTTCTTTTTTGTTGTTGTTTTCCTAGTGAATCCCCTTGAATAATCCTTTCATATAGGGCAAGAGAATAGTAAACTAAGTTATTGCATGATTGAAAGTGTTTTTGCATAATAAATATAAAATGCAGTTATCTTTTTTTTTCTTCCTAATTTTGAAGGCATTGATTCATTTTCTTTGACTATTCATTGCCACTGATAAAATTTTAATGTCAATAATATTCTTGTTCCTTTAAATGTAATCTCTCTCTTTCTCTCTCTCTCTCTCTCTCTCTCTCTCTCCCCCCCCCTCCATATTTACATATAACATTTGGGGAGAAGGATGAGTTCTAAAATGTGAACAGAATGTGTTAAGATATGGAAATATCCTTAATATGCCCTGTTTATGAAGTGACTACCATCAATATTGAGACGTAACATCAACAAAGAATCTAAGCCCATATTTAAGGAAAGGTTTCACAATACTTTTAATAATTTCCATTTTGTGGTTGTCTTATCCCTAGCATATCTAAAATATATGCCAGTACGGCAACACTTCCCGTCTACTCCTTATACTATTTCCAACAGAAAGAGAGAGAACACTCCTTCTTTTCCTCCCCAACCCCCACCACATGCCATGCTGCATCTCCTCTTTTTCCCCACCTCTTCCCAAGGAACCTCATTGCTCCTGAACGAGCCCCTGGGCCCCAGAGTGAGGACCCACATCAACAAGGCCTTCCTTGGGAGGCTCAGCTGAGAAAGACCTGGGCAAACCTTGGCAGTGGCAGTGGTCTGTTTATGTAACAATTCCTGTGTGTGTCTTTGAATTATGGTATAGGACAGCAGGAAACGGAGTCTTAGGTCTGCATGGGAATAGAACCTCGCCCCTTACATTTCCTTGTAAAAGAGTACCATGGTCAAAATAGGGCCAATGTGCTAAATAGGGCCCTCTAAATGTGCTGGTACTCTTAAGTCTGAAGTTAGTCTGAAGCTAGTACGGTCCACTTTAAGGAAGTGCAAAACACTCTTAAATTATGTCTCTATGGTAGAGATTCTCAACAAGTAGTCATGATCTACCAATAGATCTCCTAATAGATCTCCTAGTAGCCAGGATTTACTAATAGATCTACTAATAGATCTCTAATTGTACTATCGACGTGCATCCCTTAGCGGTTTGCCTAAATGGAAGTTGGAAGCACCCCCTTTTGGGATTTTATTAACACTTCCTCCCTCCCCATAGCCCTAGTTTAGATAATTGCTAAATCTTTCCATTCTGGGTAACTCAAAATTTCAATGAAATGAAAAATAAGAAGGTAAGACTTCCTTTAACTGAAATTCCAGAACAACAACAACAACAATAACCACAAAAATCATGAACTCATCAAAATGTGTTAGGAATAATGATCCGAAATAGATTTGGATTTTATCTATTAAATTGGATTTTGTCAGTGGTGTTTCCTAATCCTTAATGGACAATATTATATTCAGTGTGTGGCCTTGGTGCAGATCAGGACATCCCCTGATAGCCGTGACTAACTACTCTTTGGCTATCACCATAGTATATTACTTTTCTATGTACACCTTACACACACATACACACACACACACACACTTGTGAGCAACATAGGTTTTAGATTCTAATTGATTTAGTTCATTCTTTACTTTTTAAATGTGGCTTTTAAAAAGTATTTCTGAGTGAAGAATCCTGAAAATACAAGATGAGGCTTCCTGCTTGTTTTTCTTTTGTTTGTTTGTTTGTTTACTTTCCAAAATGTAAATTCCTAGGTATATTTCTTCCAGAGGCTCAGAAATGTGATCAAATCGATGTTCATTTTTTTTTCTAAATTCTCAATATGAAGTAGGTATTCTTCCCAATTCATAAAAGTGATTCCTTGTTTTCTACTAGTGATAACTCAATGATAACTAGGAAATTTAACTACAGTTCCTAGTCACTGATACATGACAATATTCTGTCACTGTCATATTTATGGCAATACTCTATTGTATTATATAATACCAATTTAATAATTTAAGAAGTCCTATAGTGTACAACCCAGAGGGCAAGGACCATATTGTTTTCTGTATGTGATCAGCATCCAGAATATTCAATGGAGTATGACTGATGATATGGTTCATGATAGCATGATCTCTTTGAGAAGAAATTGAGCACTTAAGAACATTTTGAACTAAAACTTTAATTCTAAGTCTTGGGAAATGTATTTGGAAAATGTCTTTTGGATGAATAGAAACGTAAACTGCCTGCTTTTCATAAAAGCCCATTTTTATGACTTACAGAGCAATCCCTCTCCCTATTTTACAATTTCCACCCTCAAGGTAGGAGAGATACCACATCTACCTTTGAAGTACATAAGAACAGGAATGCTTGTAACAATCAAGTAGGTGTAACTTTTCTCCTTCCTTTATATATAAGATACAGAGAACTGGGCAGTGAGAGTGGACAATCATTGCTGTTTTCATTTCATAGGCTGATGAATCTCCCAAATCTCCATTCAGAGATGTGTATGAATGTATCTAGAGCCCCACAGAGGTCGTCCTTTCTGAATAAATCAGGAAAGCGTCATAGTATACAGGTGATGGGAATCATGGTTTGGTGACTCAGAGTCTTGGTAGCGGTCACAGTCCCCTGAGTTTTGATTCTTACCTACTTTACTCCTTAAAGGAGCATGGCCCAATAAAAAAATCTGTACGCATCACTTCTATAATTTTAACTTTTCTCTAAGTAGTCACATTTAAAAAAAAAGTGGAAGAAAAATGTTTAAAAATTTAACAATTGTTAACCCTTATGTCAAAACACAATTAATTCGCTATCTAATTTATATTAAAAAATAATACATTTTAAATGTATATTTTCTTACTAAGCCTTTGAATCTAGTGCATATTTAGCACATCTCAATTTGAATTAGCCACATTTGAATAACTCAGTAGCCACAGCCAGTGGTATCCTATGGGACAGTGCAGCAGATGTGTCATTTTATGCCTCTGCCAGACCTTTTCAGGTTCTTACAACCAGCCAGTCCAGCATGATCAAGAACCTGAGTTAATCTTAAAGTCCAAGCACCAGAAAATACTTAGGTTTGCCAACCACTTAGGATCTGGAGTCCATTATGCTGAGAAAGCCCTGATACGCAAGGTCCCTAAGGGAAGCTGTAAGCATCTGTGTTTAGAAATGGGCAGGTAGGGTCCTTGTCTTCACTTTATATCAGCGAAGGGGCACTGGAACAGACCGTGGTGTGTCAGGGGTTGGTAAGCATCCCCTCCTTCCCTCACTCTCCAACCTCTGTTCAGTAGCTCTGAAGCTCAAGCCATGCTTTCTGCTTAAAAGCTAAGTTTTACCAAAGTATCATTCTGGTACAAGAATCCGTGGGAACAAAAGGTTAGCTTTTGAAGTTTGTGTCTCTTATCTGAGATCACCTGAGCAGTGACTGCAGAAGAGGGAATCGGTTTTCCTCATTGGTAAAATCAGCAGTTGAGCCAGATGAGCTGGAAAGTTCCTTCCTATGCTGAAATTGTATGATTACTATATAATTAAGTCAATATCATAAAAGCATAAATCTAAAATCATTCATAAGTGCACTCAAAACTTATTAATTCAGGATTGTAAGTACATTCCAAATCTATGAAAAGTTGAGTTTATGAAATGTGATTGCTGAAAAGAGGTTTTTATTTTAACAGAAAATAAGATTTCTATGGGTTAGATGGTCATCAAGATTTACAAACCAGATTTCCCTTAAATTGTGTCTTATTTATTAGTTGTCAAATTAGTTAATGTAGACCAAAGGAAGTTATTTTTAAAGATAAACTTTATAGTAGTGTCATTTAAACATATTTTAAGAGAAAATGAAGTAAAACAAAAAGTTAGCCAAATTTAAAAAAAAATAATAAATAAAATAAAGCTCAATGTATAACTTGGGAAATCAGAATCCTCAAGAAGGACCTAAGGCAATACCAGAAACATCATAAATTCTAAATTATTTTCCAGCTCTGAAACTATATGCTCAAAGATTTTTTTTTTTTTTTTAAAGGACACCCTTTCCTCCTTTGATTTCTCTCAATGCTTCTTTCTCTGTATGTTATTTACATAGTGATTGGTTCATTTAGTTAGTAACTGCTTACTAAAAACCTATTCCATTCCAGTACTGTGCTAATAGGCATCAGAGAAATAATATACAAGGCACAACCCTTGCCTTAAAGAAGCTACAGAAGCGGAGGGAGGAAAACAAGTGAAAAGGCAATTTCAACATATTTTGTTAAGTACTACAATAGAAGTAAATTTGTATTACAAGGGCCTACAAAGTGCACAAAGTAGCAAAGGAGAAACATTTACTCAGTCTTGGATTAGTCATGGAAAGCTTTCTAGGAAAGAGACTTCTGAAATGAAGCTGAGCCCCAAGAGCCCACCAATGGGTTCAAGGGCTGGATGAAGGAACTCTGCATGTTTCCTGCAAAGAAACAATGTGCTTACAATTTCAGAAGAGAGAATGTGGCCCATTTGGGGGAATAGCAGGGCATCCAATATGGTTGGATCATCAACTATAGTGAAGTTGTGAAGAGAGACAGGATGGAGATATATAATCTGGATCCTTATCAATGTCTGATACATGAGTAAATCAACAGAAATTATTTGAATGAGCAAACAGATGATAATACCAAAATAAGGGGAACTTTCAAACTACATACATTTTCATTCTGTAAACCTGCTGCTTCCATTGAATTGGCGCGCTATGCTTAAATTAGTCTTTGCTGTACATCTAGCAAATCAAAGTTTGAAAATGTTGCTTAGTAAATATTGAGTAGGCATTTGATATAATGGAAAGATAAGAATAATTGTAATTAGTACATGAATTGCTTCTTTATAAATGTGTTTTTAAAGTAGTTCAAAATGCTTTCAAACCACTCATTTTCATAAGTATTTTAAGCGCCCTCCTGTAAGCTCAAATACAAACTTCATTTGCATCATTTTTATTTTGTTAAAGACAGTATCTGCTGCCCAGGCTTTGTAAAAGCGCTACATCTTCTTGGTGAAATCAAGATGTTCAGTTTTTTTACTGTATATTTGGTTTCATACATTTCCTTCTCCAACTAATAATAGGTTGATGTGCATACTAAAAACAGATAATTAATGTTTGTAATTAAATTACATCATCCAAGTTTGTTTATATTGTTTCACAAGGTGTGACCTAAGGAATCTGTACAATGAACAAAAATAAGTTGAAAAAAATGGAAATACCACTGCTAAGTGAAAAGCTCTCAAAGATATACATAGAAACAATCTACTCCCCTTCATTGAAATACTCTTTTTATTTGTTTGTTTCTGAGAAGAAAAGCAAAAGGGAAACTGTATTCGTTTCCTGGTGCTGCTTCCAAATTGTCATAAACTTAGTGGCTTAAACCAACATGAATTTATTATTTTACAATTTGGGGGTCAGAAGTCTAAAATGGGTCTCACAAATCCTTAGAGGTTTGTGACTAAAATCAAAGTGTTGACAAGACTGCATTCCTTTCTGGAGGATCTTGGGAAGAATTTGTTTTCTTGCATTTTCTAGCTTCCTGCATCACTGTCTCCCAACTCCCTTCCATGTTCAACGTCAGCAATGTGAACATGAGTCTTTCTCAGAATGCCATCTCTCTGCCTCCTTTTAAGGAAACTTGAGATTTCATTGGGCCCATCTGGGTAATACAGGATGATTTCCTTATTTTAACTAATTGGCAATCTCAATTTCATCTACAACTTTAATTCCCCCTTGCTATGTAAAATAAGATATTTACAGATTACAGTTATTAGGATATGGATATCTTGGGGCGGTGGGGAGGCATTATTCTGCCTACTATGGAAACGATCAGGGGAGGAAAATGAATCCATTTTTAACCTATACTGTATGTGAACTATGTTTTATTTTTGCCCCTAAGATTTAATTGGAACATAATGGTAGGCTTTCATGCAATTTCAAAAAACACACAAGACAAAATCCCTGTCCTCATGAAATCTGCAGAGAGAAAATATATATACACATGTACAAAGTAGAAACATTTGGGGACAACGACCTTTCATCACTTTAAGAGCATTATTAAGTACAAAAATAATCACTGTTATTATCAACATCAATCAAATTAATGTGATAATGTAGCAATAACAATTATATTTCATTACATGAATCATGATATGCTATTAAAAGAACAAAATATGTCTCTTATCAATTGGGTGATTCATGAGTCCATAGAGAAAGTAAAAAATTTAGCCAATCAACCAACTGAGCTACATGATACTAAATAACTGATATGAATGATCTTTTATTTCATCAACATGAATAATTTTTTCCATTGTAGTGACAGACCATTGTAGTATCAAGTAGGGGTGGCACCAGATTTTAAAAATATCTATTAATGCCTCCTTTTAATATTCTAGGAATGAAAAAATAGTCTGGGGATCATAAAAACCACTTGTAATCCTTCAGAGGTTTGTGACTTTATCAAGTTAGCCAACCTTTTCTTGTATATTCCATTAAATTCTGGGGTGGAGAGGGGGAGCTTAAAATTCTACTTTGAGTGTCTCTTCTTTTTATGCTAATCAAAGACTCACTTTAAAATCATTCTTAGCTTTTATAGAAAAAAGAAATTATTTACTTTCTTCTCTCAACTACAAGATGAAGTTGAGTTCAATTAGTTAACAGATTTCACTTGCTATTATAGTTAATAACACTAACTTTCTTGGTTTAACATGCTACTGAGTATCTACTAAGTGTTAGTACTATTCTACAGGTGTGGATGTAATAGAAAATAAGACAGACAAAAGGAGACAAAAATCCATAAATAAGAGAGAAGAAAGATCAAATGGTGATAACTGCTATGCAGAGAATTAAAATGAATGATGTGATCTGGAGTGACTGGGTGTCTAGATTGTGTGGTCAGATATGTCCTCTCTCAAAGGATGACATTCAAGCTGACATCTTAATAACAAGAAGAAGCCAACCATGCATAAATTGGTAGAAGTACACTCCAGTGCTCCAATGGGACCACTAATGGAAGTAAGCATTAATGTAAGCTTGGTGTGTTTGAGGTACAGAAGACAAGTGAAGCCAGAGCATAGTAGGCCAACAGACTAGAGGGACAATAGTACAAAATGGTCCTAGAGAGGCAGTTGTAATACATCCAGGGTATTCTGAAAGCCATGGTAAAATAGATGATGGGAATTCATTGAAAGGTTTAAAACAAGAAGGTATTATTTGATATACATTATAAAAAGATCATCCTGACTTCTAAGGAGGAAAAACTAAGTAGAAAAACAAACTAGAGATTTTATTACAGTAATCCAAGTGAACGACAATGGTGTTTTGGCCAAAATAATGTAAAAGAAATGAAGAAAACTGGCTGGCTTTGTGTTATCTTTCGGCGGTAAAACAAAGGATTTGGTGACGGAATGGATGTAGAAGAGTTAAAGGTAAGAGTCAATAATAAGTCACAGATTTTTGAGTTTAGAAAGTGGTTGAAAGATGTGTGACTTATAGTGATGGAGAAGACAGAGAGAGGAGCAGGTTTGTGGTGCAGATGAAGAATTCTATTTTCAGAAAGATACACGTGTCTAAGCTCAAGCAAAAGGATTTGAGAGTGATGCTGGAGAGAGGTATAGGAAGGACTCAATTAAGGAAGAAGACCACAAATTAGCGAGCACTAATAATGTGATTATATGATTTCCTTCAAAAATGCTTTACAGTCAGGTATAGAAACAGAGAAGGTTGTTTAAACCAAAGTGGTAGTAAAAGAGCAAAGCAGGACTTTGAAAGCTCTCCTAAGAGTGACAGAAGTGATACTCAAATGGGTCTAGAATCAACAGGGAATTAAGTGAAGATGGAGTAACTGATGGGTGAAAAGACAAAGAAAGACTCAAAGGATTGAAGTTTTATAAGACTGAAATACACGTCTAATTGGAGCAAGAAAGCTTCCTTTGCACTATTCCAGGGGAAGTCATTCATATTAAATTATTCAATCGTGCTCTCATAGAACGCAAAGTGAATAGTGTTTCCTAGAGTCATCCTACATGGCATCCTTGGAAGAAAGTTGGGAATATAGAAGATTGCAATCAGAGTCTTGAATAGGAAACTATCATTTCTGATGTGGGACATTTCTGAATGATGATAAGGAACAGGGTTTGGTCATTTAAATAAGTGACTGAACAGACAGTAAGATTGAGGATACTGAATGGACAGTTCATGGACAGTAAAATCATCCAAGAAAGAGGCATGACAACTGTCACAAAATATGGCATTAAAAAATCAAAAGGGCTTAACTTTAGAAAGAGAAGACAGTGAGATACAAACAAAAAGTGTTTAAACAAACATTAATTAGATTTAAAAGTATATGAAGAGATAGTATCATTATTAACGATAATATAATTATAGGGGGAAACATAGAAGAGAAGAAAGGAAAGGGGGGAGAGAAATGGAGATAGGGAGTGAAGGAGAAAAAGGGAATTAATGGAAAGGAAGGAAGATATGTTTTGACAAATTAGAACCGAAAGGCTGCGCTATAAATTAACGCATCTGTTCCCTTAATTGCATTATTCTCTTAAATGGTCTCTGTCTTGTTCCCATCTGGTTCATCTTCACAAGGCTTCACAAGAGAGCTTTTTAAAATATCAAATTGATCCAGCACTCACCTCCATAAATCCTTTGAAATCGTCCCATCATCCACAGAATGATGCCCAAGCTCCTTAGTGTGGTAATCAAGGACCCTGATGATCTGATCACTGCCTATTCCTCCAATCGCATTTCCCACCACATTCCCCATGATTCCCTTGCAATACAATTACTTATCCTTCCATGCAAATGCAACATCCCTTTTCATATCTGTCTTATACTCAGGCTATTCCTTTCAACTTGAAAACTACATCACATTCTCTGTAACGCTTTCTCTAATTCCCCACCTGTCCCATTCGTCCATTTCCTGACATCCCTATACCAAGAAAGAACCATCAACCTGTCACCTTCTACTACACTTCTGTATCTTCTGCATGTTTCTATTGTTCCATACATTCAGATGTATTCTTTAAAAGCAATGTCTCTAAGCTTTTAGAGGGCATAGAAAATGTCTCTTTTTTTAGGACCAAGCAAAGTGCCTAGAACATAGTTCTCAGCAGCATTTGCTGAATAGATGTTTTTTAATATAAGGTGGAAGGCTTGACAAAGAATTAATGAAAGATGTTACATAACATAAGGTATAAGATTTGAATAGTAATCAGACCACACTAAAACATTTTGACATTTTTCTAAGATAATTACTAGACTTAAATTTAACTGTTAATACTATAGGTAAGCGATCCTTATCCAAAACCCCAGAGGCCAAATGAACTTCAGAACACACACAAAAAATTGGATTATAGAAACATAACATGGCATATACACCATATATTACACACGCCTGTGGCAATATCCCATAATCAAATATGTTGATATTTCTGCCATAAAATATATCAACATCCATACTAAGTAGCCTCTTGTCAGGTCCATTTTGGTTTTCTATTACATGAATTACCAAAAATTTTATAATATAGTTCCAATTTTTCAATTACAAAATGACCTACAAAAAATTTCACAAATGCCAGTAAGGAATTGTAAATATGTATTAAAATGCTATTTTGTAGATATAGGAAATTTATAGTCAACATCGTCATAGGAGGTACTACTGTAACTACTTCAATTTCCTTCATTTGTTAATAAAATAATTTATCAAGAAAATGGATCAAATGCAATAACCAGACAGATGAATATGGGAATCTCTCTCTCTCTCTCTCTCTCTCTCTCTCTCTCTCTCTCTCTCTCTCTCTCTCTCTCTCTCTCTCCCCCCCTCCCTCTCTATCTCTCAATGTTTTGTATGATGATGTAGATTGAGTACTTAAAACACAGTAATATAGACCTAATCATCACATCCTCAGAAAAGACTGCATGGACCAATCCCATAACCCTCGGTAACATTTAGTCTGGTGTAAATACTACCTTGTCAGTAACATCCAGGTATCACTTGCTAGAATGTCTTTAGCTCTTTAAAGAAGGGGCAATATAAAAACATATTTTCTACTATGCAGCTTTCCAAAACTTATGTTTCATGAACACACACAATGTTATCAGCCTTCATCATCAATAGCAAAAATAAAAATAATACATTTGCAGTCCTACGAAACAACGATCAGTGCTGCTTGGGGCTTCTTAAAGAAAGAAATCACCTTCCTTAATATTAATAATTTCCTTAAAATATGCAATAGTTTCTAATTAGTTTCAAAGAACTTTGATGCTTGGTCTCGGAACACCTATAATAACACATTTAGTTAAAATGAGACATTTTCTCCTATTATCTGCAGGTAGAATATTACTTTAGAAAATTTGCACAGAAAGTAATGTGACACACAAAACAGATTACTTCCCTAATCAATATGTTAAATTGAACATATTTATAGACATTGTTTCAAAGTCAAATTATGTAAATACACAAATTACTAAAAATACAACATTTAATATACCATTTGTAGTGCAGCCATAAATGACTTTTTATATATGAATTATTAAAATAACAACTTACTCAGAACTTTAATATATTTTCTTTATCTATTCCATAAATGCATCTAATTTTCAGAAAAAAACAGATTTCCATGAGTTCTTTCTCACTGTCTAGTAATCATTCTGTAGATTGTTAACAAGAAATTTGTCTCTACAGTGGAAATGTAACGGCTGTGTGCGATGTCAGAGGAGTAGTAAATTGGGGGAGGAGGGTTATCACTTTGTGAAGGATATAAATGATAAATATCTAACTATTACATTGTTTTGTACACTAGAAACTAATAAAAAAATTGTCTCTAGAACGCTTAAGAATACAAGTATGGATGACCATTCAAATATATATATTTTTCATAATTTCTTCTTTGAAGTCTATATTGTATAACACAGTAACCATTTAGATCCCAAAAAGAAAAGAGTCTCCTTTCATTATATAACATTTCTCGAAGCCAAAGTGAACTTTCTCTGGTCCACTGAAAATTGGTGAAGTAACTCTATATCACAACCTTAAAAGCATATATGACAAGAGAGACAACTCCATCCTGGTAACACTTCTATTGAATCACTTTGTAGAGGAGGATGTGGAAAAAGGACAAGGGATAACAAGGTTATTATAAAATCTTAGTTCTCATTCTGCTCCTTTCTGTCCCTTCCTTATCAATGGACATACTGACAATTAAATCTACACAGAGGATTAGGACAATTCTACAAACAGATACTCCATTCTTGTGCTGGACATTTAATACTCAAAATTTGTAATAATCTACACTCTGGTCCATAGGCTAGCTATCTCATCAATGTGGAATTAAAACAGCATAAGGCACTTCACATTTATTGACACTATTCAAAACAATAAATATAGTAAGATCAATTAAATACTGAATGTGTCTTAACAAACTAACTTCACAGTGACACCAATGCATATTTCAAATCACTTCCTTTTAAATACAACGAATAAGCTATATTAAAGAATAGAACTGTGGTAAATCAGAGCTCTAATGCTAAAAAAAGGAAAAAAGAAAAAAAACAGAGCTGAAAAAAACAAAAACCTACATACATATTTTACTATTTACCTTTTTTTTTTTAATTGAAGTTTATTGGGGTGACAATTGTTAGTAAAGTTACATAGATTTCAGATGTACAATTCTGTATTACATCATCTATAAATCCCACTGTGTGTCCACCACCCAGAGTCAGTTCTCCTTCCATCACCATATATTTGATCCCCTTTACCCTCATCTACCACCTCCCTCCCCCCTTACCCTCTGGTAACCACTAAACTATTGTCTGTGTCTAAGAGTTTTTGTTTCTCATTTGTTCATCTTGTTCTTTTGTTGTTTTTGGTTTATATACCACATATCAGTGAAATCATATAGTTCTCTGCTTTTCCTGTCTGACTTATTTTGCTTAGCATTATAATCTCAAGATCCATCCATGTTGTCACAAATGGTCCTATTTCATCTTTTCTTACTGCCGAATAGTATTCCATTGTGTATATATACCACAATTTCTTTATTCATTCATCTATAGAAGGACATTACGGTTGTTTCCATGTCTTGGCCACCGTAAATAAAGCTGCAATGAACATTGGAGCACACGTGTCTTTATGGATAAATGTTTTCAGATTTTTTGGGCAGATACCCAGGAGAGGGATTGCTGGGTCATATGGTAATTCTATTCGTAATTTTTTGAGGAACCTCCACACTGCCTTCCATAGTGGCTGCACCAGTCTGCATTCCCACCAACAGTGTATGAGGGTTCCTTTTTCTCCACAGCCTCTCCAACACTTGTTACTATTTGTCTTGTTGATGATAGCCATTCCAACTGGGGTGACGTGATATCTCATTGTGGTTTTTATTTGCATTTCTCTGATGAGAATTGAGAACTCAGAAATAAATCCACATAAATATAGACAGATAATTTTTGACAAAGAAGCAAAAAACATACAATGGAGAAAAGATAGCCTCTTTAGTAAATGGTGCTGGTAGAATTGGAAAGCCACGTGCAAAAGAATGAAACTGGACAGCTATCTGTCACCATGTACCAAATTAATTCGAAATGGATCAAAGACTGAAGCATAAGACCTGAAACAATAAACTGCATAGAAGAAAACATAGGTACTAAACTTATGGACCTTGGGTTCAAAGAGCATTTTATGAATTTGACTCCAGAGGCAAAGGAAGTAAAAGCTTAAATAAATGAATGGGACTATGTCAAACTTAAAAGCTTCTGCACAGCACAAGAGATCATCGACAAAATAAAATGCAACCAACCAAATGGGAGAAGATTGTTGTAAACAGTGCCTCCGATAAGGGGCTAATATCCCGAATATACAAGGAACTCATGCAACTCAACAACAAAAAAACAAACAACCCAATTGAAAAATGGTCAGAGGACTTGAAGAGATATTTCTCCAAAGAGGACATACAAATGGCAAATAGACTTATGAAAAAATGCTCAACATCACTGTTTACCTTTAATCTAGTTCAAGAATATTCAAGGAGATTTAGTCCCCAGATAAATTGTTTATTTTTTTCATATGAAGCAGCAAATCACGTCAATGCTGTCAAATGAGACAAGACTCTAAATTGTCATCATGACAACTTCACCTCAGACTGTCAATGCACCACATATTTCTCCCAGATACTTCTGTGGTCCAGACTCAACAACCTTTCCCTTTATAACCCCCAGTCTACTCCCTCATTTTCCCAAAGCCACAAGGGATTCAAAATGAGAAAATGTTTTTCAGGGATATTTTAGTAAAAAAAAAAATTCATTTAAGTTATTACTTGAAGTAAAAAGAGTGAAAGAAAAATTAAGAGACAAATACATAAAAGCGTGTTTCTGAAAGGATACAGCATAAAGAGGGAATCTGAAATGAATAACATATGGGAACAATGAAATAAGTGATATAGTAAAGAGAGGACATTTTAAAGCAAAATGGAAGGAAGAATAGCCATAATGAACAAAAGGAATTAATATAGGATGAAAGGGGGTTTCCAGTGGAAGGAGAGAGATCTGTAAATTAAAGAAATAATGAGAATTTTTTCCTGGTAAGCTAATACATCCACATTTATGGTCACTGATGAGGTTTAGTAGCAAATTGTCCACACCTTCATAGATAGATATGGAAAAGTTGGAGTGAGCATTTTTGAACTGATGGTCTAATATACGAAAACAAGCTGTTATTGTATACATCTCTGTAGATGCTCAAGATT
The DNA here is from genome assembly GCF_057876585.1 of Rhinolophus sinicus. NCBI lineage: Eukaryota > Metazoa > Chordata > Mammalia > Chiroptera > Rhinolophidae > Rhinolophus > Rhinolophus sinicus. The sequence continues at coordinate 37,547,376 of NC_142501.1, forward strand.
TGATGGACAAATTTCAAGAACAATTGGACAACAAAGGGACATAAATCCCACAGTATAAAAATGTATCATTACCTACAGTATGTCCAGAATCAATCTGGATGAAGGATGATTATGGTTTGACCTGAGATCTGTCAAGTATATTTTCTTCCAAGGAGTCCCTGGTGCTTCCAAGCACAGTCCCTGCTGGGGATACATTATAGGCTCCAAAATGAACAGAATGTTATAAACTAACAAGATTTGTAAAAGTCTTTTCTTGGCAAATTTGACAACAATTAGTGTCTATTAGGTTTTTATTAGCCACATAGTAAATTAAACAGAGGACATGATATTTAAATATATACATTTAACATTTACAAAGAAGGAGTATGAATATAAACACTGATTGCAAAATAAATGCTGGCGGGGGAGGGGGGGTGGAAGGAGAGGGAGAAGGAAAGGGAGAGGGAGAGAGAGACAGAGAGAGAGAGAGATCTTTATTAGCCCACCTGAACCAACTCAGACCAAATCTGCAATATAAATATATACTCTAATGAATCCAGCGGTGGGCATTTTACCTCTTAAAAAATCTCTATTCCAAATATGTCTCTCCATCTTCTTCATCTAGCTCTAGGAACCATGACAACTTGTTTAGAACACTATACTAGTCTGTTATTTTGTCTATTCTTATCCACTGATGCTCCACCTCCAGTGATTATCCACAGAACAGCCAGAATTACTTGTTAAAAGTGAATCTGAGCATGTCATCCAGAATCACATGCACCATGGTGAGAGCCTACAAGGTGCAACACGGTCTCCCCCCTGTACCTCTCTAGTCTGAACGTGTACCATGCTCTCTCTTACTCTATGCAACAGTCACATGAGTCTTTAAATTCACCAAACTCCTCCTACCATGGGATTTTTAAAAATATTATCTCCTCTATTTGGAAAGATCTTCCTGCCCTCTCATTGCCTAATTCACTCCTTGAAAGTTTCAAATATCACTCAGAGAAGCCTTCCTGTAGCTCTTCCCCACAGAGCCAGAACTCTGAGAACCTGCTTCATAGCACACTGTTACAGGTGCATTTTATTAGACTGTACAATTATATGATTACTATATATACTCTCCACGAGACTGAAAGTTCCATGAATGAAGGGAAGGTCACTCTTCTTTTTCATAATTGTGTTTCTAGGGCCAGTAGAGGACTTGGCACATATTAAGTACACAGAAAACATTACTGAATGCCTAAATAAATGAACAAATAAATGAGATGATGCATTCACTATCTTCCTCAACTTTATGGTTTGATAACATAGGCTTTCCAGCATAAATAGTCAAAGAGTAATCACATTCAAGACCTGTTCTCATCCCTTTAAAAAAAAAATTTCCTGTGACTTTCAGTGTGCTAAAAGTATTGGAAGTTAAATGGAGACCATTCTAAAACCATGCTCTTCAAACAGACAAAATAACAAAACAAACAAAAAGAAAGTTTAGGAAAAAAGCATATTTACATTAAGTAGTCATTTAAAGTGATCGATATTTGTGTGGTAGCAAAGTGCTACAACTATAATGACAGAAGGAAAAAAAGATAATTTTTTTCTTCAAATATGAAAGAAAAACAGCAATGCTGACTACCTGAGTTCCAAAAGTGATCAGATCTTATTTGAGAATTTCTACTCATGAGGATAGTGGCAAGTAACTCAAAAGCTAATACTCTGCTCATAGGAGTTACACATTATTCATCTAATAAAATTTTCCAGGTATAACTATTAAAGTGGATATTTTCCTTATATTTAGTTAAGTTTGCTTTTAATAAATAATAATGTACTTTTTAAGTTTTTATGTAATTTTATTTCAAAAATACATGTGTTTTACGGTGTTAAAGGCAAACCTATAAGAGTAGTTTTTTTAGAGAAATCTAACTTCTACCCCTGCCTATATCTCTCCCCCCATACAAAACTGCTAAATATTATTTTCCTTTGATTTTTAAGTAAAGGAGATATCTAGATCTATCTTTAGATAACTCAATATCTTTTTCCCTTTCTCTTAGATACATGGTGGCATACTATACAAAAATTTCTCTATCTTGCTTCTGTTTTTTTCTTTACTTAACAACACATATATGAAATATAATCATATAAAATACACATATATATAAATATAATATATGCATTTAATTGTAGATATTTTAATAGATATGTAGTGGTATCCCAATGTGGTTTTAATCTCCATATTACTAATGGGCAATAATGTTAACCATCTTTTCATGTGCTTATTTGCCATCTGTTTTATTTGATTAAGTGTCTGTTCTAAATATTTTGCCCATATTTTTAATTCAATTATTTATATTCCTATTGAGTGTTTTTTTACATACAAAATGTTGTTGATAATATATATATATATATATATATATATATATATATATATATATAACTTAATGTACTTGAAGATAAGTATACATTTATGAAACCATCATCACAATCTATGTCATAAACCTATCTAGCACCTCCAAAAGTTTCTTCTCTCCCTCTTATTTATTAGGAATATTATTATTTTTATAATAAGAACACCTAACATAAGATCTACCCTCTTAACAAAAGATTAAGTATATAGTACATTATTAACTATAGGTACTATGCTGTACACTAGATCTCTAGGACTTGTTCACATTGTGTAACTAAAACAAAAATATAACTGTATATTTCAATAGCAGGTTAAACCTCTATGTGGAACCAAGTCCAATGTGAAGTTTTCAACCATGAACGTTCTTCTAGAATGTCATATCTTAGCATTTATGGTACCTCACAAATACAAAATATATGACTACAAATATAGAGAAGTTTATTTAATTTATTTTGGTTATTAGAATGACTCTATTTAATTCAATAAAGATAGACCTGAATTATTTGTTGTTTGGATAAAATAAATAAGGTCAAGACAAATTCAGGACATTAAATTATATCATGTAACATGTAGTAGAAGACATTGTTGTACCGAGAAAAGACCACTGAACTTAAATTCCAGAGACCTGAAATCTAATCCAGGGATTTTTCTGTAATTTTAGTTTAAAATTTGAAGAAGAATGAAAAGAGGCTCAACATTACTAGTGGGGGAATGTTAATCAAAACCACAATGAGATACTGCTTCACACCCACTAGAATGAGTATAGCAATTTTAAAAAATGGAAAATAAGTGTTGGTGAGAATGTGGAGAAATTGGAACTCTCATACATTGCTGATGACAATGTAATAAACTGGTGGAGCAGAAAAAGAACACAGTTTGGTGGTTTCTCAGAAAAGTTAAATATAGAATCATCCAGCAATCCTACTCCTGGGTATATGTTCCAAAGAACTAAAAATAAGTACTCAAATAAATATTTATGCACAAATGTTCACAGTAGCATTACTCACAATAGTCAAAAGATGGAAACAATTCAAATGTCCATTAACAGATGAGAACATAAACTCGTGTGTGTGTGTGTGTGTGTGTGTGTGTGATATGTATATATATATATATATATATATATATATATATATATATATATATATATATATATATGATATATGGCATAAGGTATACATATATGTATATACATACACACACACACACACACACACACACATATACGAATACTACTTAGCCATAAAAAGGAATAAAGTATTAACACATTTACCACATGAATGAGTCTTAAAAGCATTAAGTGAAAGAAGTCAGACACAAAAGGTTACATGTTGTATGATTATATTTATATGAAATATCAAGAATAGGCAAAACCATAGGACAGAAAGCAGATTTCTGGTTACTAGGGGCTGGTGGAATGGGAGAATAGAGAGTGACTACTTAATGGGTACAGAGTTTCTTTTGGGGTGATGAAAATGATTTGAGCTATATGGAAGTAGTGGTTGCACAAAATTGTGAATGACTATGCTTCTGAATTGTGTATTTTGAGATGGTTAATTTTTTGTTACATAAATTTCAACAAAAAATAATTGAAGAAGATCTTTCCTAAATGGCCAAGTAAAGAGCTCAGCAATTCTTCTTCATACAAGGCAACAATAAAACTGTATAAAATTGCCAAAATCAACCATTTCAGAGCTCTGAAAATTGACCAGAGGTGTACAAAAATGTACTGAAATGTTTATCCAAGAAAAACTACTAAACCTCAGGAAAACAATGGGAGTCTTTGTAGCATTTTATCCTGGGGTTGCTTCCACACTCTTATTGCTGTATTTCTACCGGGGCATGGCAAGCTTTAAGAAACATCACCTTTCCTGCCACACACAGAAAAATTGCTTTGGAGCAGAAATTTAAAAGGCTTATACCCTGAGGTGTTGTCGGAAAAAATAACAATCTCGGTGGCAAACAATCAGGGAAGACCAACATCATAACTTGTATGATGTTGCAATACTGGTTGGGGTAAACAACAGACCTGCAAACAATCAGAAATTTTATGAGGAGATCCACTGAAAGAGATAGCCAGTGTAGGCCTTGGTATACTTCCACAGAACCTTGCGGATCTGGAAGGCTGTAAACATGACTGAGCGATCATGTAGATAGCCCTAGCAATTTACTCACGCTTATCTGAATGTGTGGTCTTGCACATGCAGAATGCAAAAGGTGGGGCAGGTTTATAAACTGCCTGAATTTTGTGTTTCTCAACTCACACACAAAACATTGACAAAGAGTGGAAGACTTACTGGCTCAAGATATTTAAGCAAAACCAATCATTGTCTGACCACTAAATTGATCCAGGAGAAAGCCAAACTTAAAAAAAAAAAAAAAAAAAAAAAAAAAAAAGTTAAATAAATTAAAAACACAGTAAGTGACATTAATGATGTATATTGAGGGTGAGATAAAATCCATAAAAATTAGTCCAGGGTGATCACTAAACAAATTAACAGTACCAGCAACAACTCTCAGTGGTGGGGGGAGGAGTGGACTGAACCAAGAATTACTATAATATGCATATATTATCAAATTATCCAGTTTTCAACAATCAAATAGCTAGATATGCACAGAAATAGGAAATTGTAACCCACACACTGGGGAAAAAGAGAAACAAAAAACATTTAATAGAAACTGTTTGAGGAGACCCAGATGTAGAACTTGGCAGAAAAAAACTTCAAAACAACTGTTATAATTATGTTCAAAAAATTAAAAGAAACCATGTTTCAGAAGGAAGAAAAGTATGACAATAATGACCCATCAAATATAGAATATCCAACAAAAGGTTACATTTTTATTAAGGAAAATTTTAGAGTTGGAAAATATAGTAAATGAAATGAAAAATTCATTAGAGGGACTTAATAGTGTATTTGAGTATTCAGAAGCAAGAATCAGCTAATTTAAAAGAGGATCAATAAATATTATTTAATCTTAAGGAGAAAGGAGGAAAACAAAATTGAAGAAATATGAACAATGCCTAAGAGACCTGTGGGGAAACTTCAAGTGCACCAATATATAAATAATGGGATTCCCAGGGGAAAAAAGAGAGAAAGACAGGAGCTGAAACCATTTCTCCCATTATTAGGAGAAATAATGGCCACAAATGAAAAATTTGCCAGAAAACATAAATTACATAAACACGAAGTTCAAAACCTCAGTAAAATAAACAAAACATATCCATATCTAGAAACATAATGATCAAGTTATTAAAAGCTAAAAAACAATAGAAAATTTAAAAAGCAGTGAGGGAAAAATGACTCATCATAAACAAGGAAACCATACTAAATATAACAGAAGAATTCCCAAAGAAAACAATAGAGGCCAGAATGCAGTGGATAGGATATTAATATAAATAAATATACAACTCTGTGTGTGTGTGGGGGGGGGGGTGCGAGCACGCGCCTGCACACCTTTGCTTTTCTTAAGTGATTTAAAAGAAAGTGTACAAAACAGTAATTGTAATACTATACTATAATCAAAATGGTAAGGGGAAAAATCCTGTCAACTGAGAATTTTATAAACAGCAAAACTATCCTTCAAAAAATGAAAAAGAAATGGAAATATTTCCAGATGAACAAAGAATGAGACAACTAATTATTAGTATGCATTCCTTACAAGATATACTAAAGAAAGTCCTTGGGGCTGAAAGCAAATGACACCAAATGATAACTTGATTCCACATAAATAAAGAGCACTGTAAAGACAGTATAATCATGTTTTTTCTTCTTATTAAATCTTTTAAAGAGATTTTTATAAAACACAATTTCATAGAACAATAATTATAAAATTATTGTAAAAATTATTGTTCCATAGTATATTAAAATTATATTAATGTGGAGACAATTAAGCTCTAATGGAGCAAGAAAATTAAAGCAGATAAGCAGATGGTAACTAAAATACACAGAAAGAAATGAAGAGCAACAGAAAAGGTAAATACATAAGCTGATATGAATAATTTAAAATACATTTTGTCCTTTTTTATCTTTAAGGTTGAATGAATCAATAATTTTATTATTGATTACACAACATAGATACATAATGTATATTGTAATAATACCATTTGTTTCCCTGAAAATAAGACCTAGTCGAACCATCAGCTTGAATGTGTTTTTTGGAGCAAAAATTAATATAAGACCCAGTGTTATTTTACTATAAGACCCGGCCTAATACAATATAATAATATAATATAATATAATATAATATAATATAATATAATACCAGGTGTTATATTAATTTTGTTCCAAAAGATGCACGAGAACTGATGGCCCGGCAAGAGCTTATATTCGGGGAAACAGGGAAGCACAAGGATGAGGAAGAAATGAACTGTAGTGGAATAGAATCTCTATATTTTATAAGAATTAGGTTGATATTAATCTGAACTGGATTGTGATCATTTAAAATGCATAACATAATCACTACAACAACAATAAAATATAGAAAAAACACATATACTATATGTATATAAAAGAATTTTATAATACACTAGAAAATGTGTATTTATCACATAGAAGGAAATAAAGGAGGAAAAGAAGAACAAAATACATAAGATATATAGAAAACAAATGGTAAAATGGCAGGTGTAAATCCAACCATATAATAACTATAATAACGGCATTAAATTTAAATTCATTGAATACTACAATCAAAACGTAGATATTGTAATGTGGTATTTTAAAATAACATTGAATCTATAAGAGACACACTTTAGATTCAAAGACATAAATAGGTTGAAAGCAAAAAGATGGAAAAGGTAGACCATGCAAACAGAAATCATAAGAGAGTCAGACAGAAATTAGCAGGAATATAGAAGACTTGAACAACACTATAAAACAGTTTACCTAACTGATATCTACAGATAACTTCTCCCAGTACAATGCACATTCTTTCAAGTGCACATGAAACATTCTCCTTAATACACCATATAGCCATTTAAAAAGTCTTAATGATTTTAAAAGATTTGAAATTTTACAAAGCATGTGCCCTGACCAAAATGGATTTAAATTAGAAGTCAACAACAGAAAGAAATTTAGGAAATCGCCAAATATTTGGAAATTAACAACATATTGCTAAATAAACCATAGACCAAAGAAGAAATCATAGAGGAAATTAGAAAATGGTATGAACTAAATGAAACAATAAATAAATGAATGAATGAACGAATGAATGAATGAATGAATGAATGAATGAATGAATGAATGAATAGAATGTATGGGATACCACCAAAATAGCACTTAGGAAAATTTTATACCTTTACTTTCCATCTTTAGAAAGTACAAAAAGAACAAACGAACTCAAAGCAAGCAGAGGCAAGATACAATAAATATAAGAGTGGAGGTCAGCAAAATAGAGAATAGAAAAAACAAGAGAGAAAAACCAGTGAAACCCTAAGTTGGTTCTTTAAAAAGGCCAATAAAAAGGCAAGACTGTAGCTAGAGTGAACGAGAAAAAAAAACAAAAAGTGAGAAATCACATATTACCAAAATCAGAAATGAAAATGGAAATATCACTACTGGTTTTATAGAAACTCAGTGTTATAAAGGCAATCCAATCAAAAACTTAATGTCAAAAAAATCAAACACTTAGGAAAAAATGTACAAATTTCTAAAAAGACACAAAATATCAAATATGACTCAAGAAGAAAAAGAAAAATCTGAATAGACCTATAATTATTAAAATTTTGAATTAGTAATTAATTTAAAATATTCCCACAAAGAAAAATTCAGTACCTTGATGGTAAATTCTATTTTCTAGAGAATAAATGATATCAATCCTTCCCAAATTCTTCCAAAAAAAAGAGAAGGAGGGAGAATCAATTAGTAATCTATTTGTTGAAGCCAATATTACCCTGGTTCCAAAGCCAGACAAATACATTTCAAGAAAAGAAAACAACATACCAATATTCATCTTATATAAAAAGACAAAACTGCTCAACAATATATTTGCAAACTGACCCAGCAACACATATAAAAAGTGACATACCGTCACTAAGTGGAATTTATGCAACGAATGCAAGGTTGGTTTAATAACTGAACATCAATTATTGTAATACTCCATATTAGCAGAATAAAAGACAAAAATATACATGACCATCACAATGATGCAGAAAAATTAATTGACTAAATCCAGCAACTGTTCATGATAAAAATTCCCAACCAACAAGGAATAGAGGGAAACTTTCTCTACATTAAAAAGGGCATCTGCAAAAAACCTACAGTTAATATTACTTAATAGTGAAAAATTGAATGTCATCTCTCTAAGATAAGGAACAAAATTAATATCTGCTCTCAAGATTTCTAGTTAACATCGTACTGAAGGTTCTAGCCAGTGCAATGAGTTAAGATAAATAAATAAAGGCCATTCATACCTGAAAGTAGGAAGTAAAACAGTCTTTATCCACAGATTATTTGATCATATATAGATACAGAAAATCTGAAGAAGTTGACAAAAACTGAAAAAATAATGAAAAAGTTTAACAAGACTGCTGAGTAAAAGATCAATATACAAAAATCAAATATATTTGTACATACTAGCAATGAAACATCTAAAATGAAATTAAGAAAATAGTTTTATTCACAATAGCATCAAAAATTAAAATATTAAGGAATAACTTTACCAAAAGAAGTGCAAAACACATATTGAAACCTACCAAATATCACTGGAAGAAATAATAGAACTAAATAAATGGAGACATTCCATGTTCACAGATTGGAAAGTTCAACATACTAAAATGGAAACTCTCCCTCAATTTATCTATACATTAAACACAATCCCAATAAAATGCCAGCAGGCTCTTTTCCAGAAATTTACAAGCTGATTGTACAGTTTGTATGGTAATGCAGAGGACATAGAGTAGTAAAAACAACTGAAAAAGAAGAACAAAGTGGAGGAACACATTTTTTTAGTAAAATATTCAGGTTCTCTTCCTCATTACTAAATATCAAATTCATGCCGAAGATGCAATCTTTTTGGTCACATCTAGCCACATTCTAAGGCAAGTTGCATGTTAAGCATGCTTCTGTTTCTGCATATGCAATTCCCTCTGTACGGCATGCAATTCCAGAATTAGTATGAGATCTTCATAGCTCATCCCTTCACTTCATTAAGTACTCTGGTCAGTTGTCACCTGGAGATAGACAGATTTCTCTGTCTATAATAGGCCTTCTATCCTCTCTCATTCCCTTTACATATCTTTTCTTTATTACATTTCTTTAAAGTCTATTACGAAATAACAGAAAATATTATGGGAAAGTATCTGGCATATATTAGGATCTCAGTAAATATTTGTTGAATTAATGAATCGTGTCACAAATACAGCTATTACCAGGAACAACAGAATGTTTTTTTAATTATAAAATACAGAGCAGTTAAACATAAGCAAAAAAGTACATTTGTTTCACTAGCTATAACATAAATTATCAAAGCTTGGAAAGATTTATCTCAGAAAACTGTCCAATGGGACCAAATACAGAGGGAAAAAGTCCCCTAAATGGTGCATGAGCCCTCTATTTTCATCTGAAATAGTTTTGTATTGACATCTATTCTGGATTCTCTCCTTTGGCGAGGTTTATCATTGGCTTATTTAAATAGGTCATTGATGCCAAAGGCCTTTGTAGTATCATCAATGAAAAAGAATTATTATCTTGACCCAGGCAGTGACTACGAAAGCTTTTGTCAGAGCATCCCATGGTCACTGCTGTACACATGAAGAGAATCCCCATCTTTTTATTAAGAGTACAACAGAAAGAGTATTAAAACAAAGAGTCTTGAAATGGAAGGTAAGAGAACTATTTTCATATATTATCTTGTCAATGGTTTAATAATTAAGCCATGTTAATAGATGTTCACAGAACAAAAAACTGGAAAAAGTAGTGGCAAAATGCTTTTCCTATTGTTCTTACTTGTGGAGTCAATCTCATTATCATGTACTGGTTTGTCACTGTCCACTCTATTATTGCTTTTTAAGGAAGTGAGTGTGTGTGTGTGTGTGTGTGTCTGAAAGAGAGAGAGAGAGAGAGAGGTTTGGTAGGGGAAAGTGAACATAATAAGTTCCTGCGCTCCTTCCTCTTCTTTCTCTTGAGAGCTGGCTGCTTGCAGAGATCACAAGTCCTGAGTGGTTCTGTCCCTGTGGGAGAAGGCCTGTCCCTATTCACACCTACAACTGGGTGGGTAATTCTGCCTACTTCTGGCACTCAGTATTAGCAAGATTCCCTGTCCACAGTGTCTGATACCACCTTTATCAGTAATAAAGGTAACCTTTTAGCCTTCATCTATCATATTCTTTTGTATAATGGTTGGTTTTCAAAAAAGTCAGATGGAGAAGATCTTTTTATTAGTCTTCCTCAAACAACTCCAAATAGGTCTTAACTGACTAGCATTAATATCTTAACTAAAAAAAAAAAAAAAAGAAAAAGAAACAAACAAACAAAAATGGAGGCAGTGAGAATTAGGGAGTACTTAAGTCCCTAATGTGGGATATTTTAAAATTATTTTATACATCAGTTTCCTTAGTTACTAAATGGTCTTGCAAAGTGTTCCTAATTAAATTTAAGGAGTTAAGAGAGAAAAGATATATTTTCTTTGGTTTAAACGCCTTAGATATTTTTAAGTATAGCTAGCTGCCACTCACTGAACTGTAAATGATTGTGGAAAGGAATGACTATAGAGACCAGAAAATGTCTGAAATAAGAGACTAAGATTGCTCTTTTAGGGACAGTCTACTCATTTAGGGACAGTTTGATCCAAACCATTTGAGATGACAGGAACAAAAAAAGAAAAAAGAATGAAAAATTGATGAAGCTTCTTTTACCAAAATACTTTTTAAGGATTTTCGGCGCACATTTTCTAGAATGTTATGCCCAATAAACAACTATTCTAATATAAAGGACCCATAGTATCAATTATTATCACTGTCAATCAGAAATGAAAGCATTCTACAATGGGCCTTGACAGAACCGACTATTATGATTGTTTCTGCAACGTTTGAAATATGTAAATGAAGACACTTCAAGAAGATTTTGACACAACAGGTTTAACAGATAGGGCCTAATTATGTCAGTCAGTGGAATTCAATTACCAGGAGGAATAGATGGACATCCTAGGTGCAGAGCTTGGATTAAATCTGCACATCTATTCTTAAGATCCAGTTCCAAATAGAAAAGATATTCAAGATTTCAATTCCTTAAGATTCTTTTTAAGGTATTATAACCCTCCACTTTAATATTAACTAGAAAAATAAGCAATCTACTAAAAAATATATCATTTTCAAGAGGATAATTTAAAAATTCAAAGTTTGAATAAATTGCAGGTAAATGTCTGTGTTTTTAAAGAACACCCCCCCAACTCCCCAAAGTCAGATATAGCTAACACTTAACTGGGAGGACAGCAGCTAGCTAGTCTCCAAAGATGGTCAGTCCTCAATGAAACCTGCTTTCTGGTATTCACAATCCTGTTATCTACCTGCCCTTCATATGGGCAGGCCCTGTGTTTTGTTTTTTGGCCAACAGAATGCAGCAGAAGTGATATTGCCTGACTTCCAAGACTAGGTCATAATAAATCTTGCAGCCTCCACCTAGGTCTCCTGAAATACTCACTCTGGAGGAAGCCAGTTGCCATCTAAGAGACTGCCATGCTTTGTAAGAGCTAGCCTGTGGAGAGGCTGCATGGAGGGAGAACAATGCTATGCCTCCTGCTGTTCCAGCCATCCCATCTGTGATACCAGACATATAAGTAAAGAAATTATCTAGGATATCTAGCCAGTCAGGCCATCAGATGAAGCCAGCCCCAGCTGTGATCTGACTGCAACTACATGAATGACCCCAAATGAGAATTATCCATCTCAACCCAATCAAATCTCAGGACCAGGAGAGGTAATAATGAATTAGAGGTTTAAGTCTCTAAGTTCTGGGTGGGCAGTATTGCAGCTACAGAAGACCAGAATGGAAATGTAGAGTGGAAAGACTAGGTAGGAATCAGGACACTTCTTTATTCTCAGGCTGACATTCACTACTTGTGGGGTCTTAAATAAATCCCAATTTATCCGCATCTCTATATAGCTATAAAACGAACAGACTAGACATGAGCTAGGTTAATTCGGAGGGCCACTGAATGTATTTATGTTATCTACAAATCACCTAGAATTTAAAACAGCATTTTATGTACATATATTCAATTTGGGGGATGACAGGGTCTATGCTTTTCAGATTTTCAAAGGGATACCAAACCCTAAGAAGAATTAATAAGATTAGAGATTCTCTAAAGACTTCAGCTTGAAACTTCTATTATTTTATGAAAGCCAAAAAGAAAATGGATGCTGAAAGATAGGCTATTGTAGTTATTTAAAAAAAAAAATTGTTTATGTTTAAATTTTTATAAGCCAGAGGTATCAGGTTACATTTTCATCTAAAAATACTTAAAATATTTATTTGGTGAAAATGATATTGTATTTCCACCCATCTCTAATACCCTCTCCCAAATATTTAACTAGAAAATTTTTCTAAATTAAGATACAAGTTTTGAAGAGTTGAGGAACAATGAGCAAAGTCGAAATTTGTTTCTGGAATTATTTTGTGGGTCTTTTGTTCTTCCAAAGAAGGTATCTTCCAATCTCTATCATGGTCCTCAATACCTGGTATTTTTTTTTTTTTTTTTTTTTTTTTTACCTTCATTCAACCATCCAACTCTAACCTCAGCTTTATATTCAGTGTAACACTGCAGAAACAGAAGTATTTTGCATGCATTTCCTCACAATAAAACAATTGTGGAAATAACACAACTTATTGAATAACTACTATGTGCCAGGGGTTATTCTACTTCTCATTACTCAAAACAGTTGTCAATGTTTTCAGAGTCAAAATAAACTTATTACTTTTTGACCTCTATCCCTACTAGAATGTAGTTTCACAGGGGTAGTTATCTTTGTCGGTTTTGCTTACTGATGTATCCCAAGATGCCCCCCTGGAACAATGCCTGGCACATCCAGGTACTCAATAATATGTGCAAAACAAATGAATGACTGTGTGTGAGTGCTGGGAGAAATGCGACATATTGTACTGCATCCTGAGAGGTATGATCCCTATAAGAAAAAATGTTATACATAGGAACAAAAACAGGAGGTAGCCTCAATGGGTAATATAAGAAGTTAAACCAAAGGACAAACAACAAGCACTCAGGACAATGGAAGGAAGAGACCTTGTGCATTATATAAAAATTGTTATTAACAGCTGCTGTGCATTTATTAAAGGATCTTTCTTTAGAAATTAGAATAATATTCTAAAATACTAACAGGATTTTGATGTCAAAGATGCTAGTGAACTAAATTCCAAATGACCTATAATTGTTAACTACTTTTTTTCTTGTTTTAAAAAGTTAATATCTGATATATCAGAGGGGAAATCATAATAATTTAGCAATAATATAGCAATGAAGTACTGTATTTAGAAAATTTTTTATAATATGGTAGGTTTACTTACATATAGACGGTAATGCTTATATGGAGAAATTAGTGAAAATTTAAAAATAGAAAGCAACATTCCTTACAACGCACACGTGTACATACACGCACGTGTATGCTCCCTCCCACACACACTCACATTCACCTCATCTAAATACAAAGGGAAACCATGATGACTCGTATCAACGGTATTTAATGGGTTCCTATTTTCTAAAGATTGGAAAATACGTTTTATTTTACCAACATTATTAATGAACACTTTGTAACTAAATTTCCTTATTTTTTCTTTCCATTGATTGTCTTTTTTTATTTCTCCAAAAGAAGAGGATTCCATCTTTTTGTTGTTGTTGTTGTTGTTAACAACTTTTATTTTGTAGAGTAGGGAAGAGATATCGACAGCTCTGGCCCATTTTTAGAGCTGTTCCTTTGTGGTAACAACTCCTTTGTTGCTCATTCTTCTTGCTGTGCCTGCAACCTGATTCATGCCTGAGTTGATAGGAGATAAAATCACCTTCACACTGGAGGCACAGGTTAATGTAACTGTTCTAAAGTAACAATTAAGGATAAATAAACTGCAATAGGTGATGACTTTCACTTTGGATAAGCATGCATCAGCCCACCGATTATCTTGGTCATTTTTTTAAAATTATACATAAATTGAGAGTCTTTTTTAAAGAATGGGTATAACTATGGGATATTAGCCATTTGACGAAGAAAAATAGTGTGTTCTTCTATTAATTGGTGGTACAAGTGTGGCAAATAAAAGTTACACTGGTACTTCTTAGATCAGAATTACAGTTGAAAATAATTCCTAGGGCTTACTTCAATTTGTATTCACCAGCTAGAGGTTCATGTCTTTCTTAAACACACATCACTTTTCCTAGCTTCCCAATATTTTGTGAGTAATTACATACTAATAGTTGTTTAAAAACTTATAAAATTTTCCCAAAGTGCAAATTTCATCAGGAAAAAACAGAAATGAAATATTTCTACATATTAATTTTCAAATGGACCCTTTACGGGACAAGTTAATGTTTACTTTACTTTTACTTTAAGCAATTTTCTTCCATAGTGACACAGACAACTAGAAAGGAGTATGCTTTCTTGTAAGACAGAATGAAGAAAAGTCATGTTCATGAGAGCAACGTCCAAGTCAACATCCAAAAGGAGTTTTCATTAGCCATGCTTTTCCACACTGAGAAGAGTCCAGAAGAAATTCAGGACAATGAAATTTCACATGACAAGGAAGTTATTTTCATACTGTCCACAATTTTCTCTCTAACTGATTAGAAGAACAATGTGAAGAATTGATGAAATGATGTATTGGAATTTTTTGAAACCCATAAAATAAAGAAGATAATTTTGAATTGAATGAAAACGTTTTGTAATCAATCTTTGAATCATTCTGAACCAACTTTATAACTCCATGATAACAAAACTGTAGCCTCACAGCGCTAGGCTTTGTGCTTGTCATTTAGGACTTAATAAATAGTAGCAGGCATTGCTAGATTTTGTCTGAGAAGCCTCCAAGGAACTCAGAATTGCTTTAGGATGAGAAATCAGCAGGTGGCACTCTTTCCTCTGCATCCGTTTGAACCACTTTTTCAGGGCAGAATATTAGAAGTGACTTCCTAAGGGGGGGAAACCTAAGGTCTTGAGTGAGCAATAATAAGTCAGTAGTGAAAAAAAAGAGACACTTACGCAGTAGAGAACTACAAAATCCTCCCTAAATCTATCAGATAGACACACTCTTATTCACTATCTATTAACTCCAGTCATGTTGGTAAGTAGCTATTGCAATCTCACCTGGTGATAACTGCATTCCCATGCTAGATTAACATATTGTGAGGGTGAAGAACCTGTCTTATCTAATGTGAACAAAAATACGTGTCTGCACATACTGAATACTTTCCTCATTTTCATGTCTCTACCTTCTCAGCATATAATCAAAGCCTTTATAAAGAGATTAGTTCCCATATGTGACTCTAGTAAACTGAGAACAGGAATTGCATGAGGAAAGAGATACTGGAGTCCTTCTAGAGAGTGCTCTTTAAAGCTCAAATACTTTCTGAACACAAAGCTATTCCGAGCAGTGTTGACTTATTTGCTACAACTACTTCTCTGTATAACTTGCAACTTACTAAAGTCTTCATTATAAAAAGGTATTGAGATCATGTCCCCTCAAAGCTTAAAATAGCTTTATAAATTTAATGACAAAAGCTCATATTCAGATAAGAAGAGACCATTTCATTTGCCTGTTTAAAAGCGGATTTCTAAAATACATCTGCATATTTAGTCACTGCCATTGCCAAGAGAGGCTTGGTCTCACAAACTTCAGAAAGATGTTTCAGCTTCTAGTAATAACAGTGTGGTATTTGGTAATTGGTCCTTATATAGTAAAAGGTTACTGGGAGAAGACTCCTGTTGAGGATTTCCATTGTAAACTAATTTGTGTCTTGTCTTATTTGAGGTACTCAGGGGTACATTGGAAAGTTTATCTGTTGTCCTGCAAAGGCCTCAAAAAATTAAGTACCATTTTGAGGGCTTAAATTTGGGATAAGAAGCAAGGTTTTGTTTTTATCCATAAAATCTAATAAACTTTAGAATGAATTAGAATTTCATGAGTTTCAACTTTTTGATAGTTTTCTAAAACTGCTTATATATCTATTTCATAGATTTCTAAGACTGCTTATAAATCCTATGAGATGCACCCTTTGGAGTTGGCCACATGCTATAATGGCAATAAGAAAGAGTACAGATGCTCTAGAGGATTGGGTGAGTGATAAGCCTAGAATCAATTTGGGTAGGTATCTTTATTCCATTTGCAAATGAACAAGAGAGATGGGTAATGTCCTTGGAAGAGGAGTGTGTATTAGCGTATAGAGCATACTGAGAACCCACAGTAACTTGTAGTTATTATGAGAAGATTTATTTTCCTTATGTTAAGAATGTATTTTTGAAAGAGGACTGATGAGGAGACATTTCATGGGTGTGAAGCACGGATTCCTCCGGACATTTTAAAATAAGCTAGTTGCTCTGAGTTAATCAATGCATTTTATGACCAGAGAGCTCAGCTAAGCCAACATTCCTCTCCTGGAGCCTCCTTTCACTGTATGTCATCACACATAACCTTCCTGGATAACGACTCATTATGCGTGATGGCAAACCAACCAGCGAGAACATGCTGCGGAAAGCATTATGCTTATCAGAGGCCCTGGGTTTAGCCAATTCTCCTGAAGAAACCCTGGGCTTTCTGAGCCTTTGAGCCTGACTCTTTCAGCTTCTGTGCCACACTCAGTCCTTCCTCTGGTGACTATATAAGAGGCAGTAAACAGCCTGGCAACACTCATACATTATGTGTGAGCAAAGTAAAAGGCCACTCCATTTCAAAGACTTAGAAGTTTGATGTACAACACAAGCAACTGGTGGTGAGTAGTTAATAAGCCTCAACCTTAGGTTGATTCACTAGGTTTATTTTATTCATTGGAAAGTAAACTCATACCTTAAACATTATATGTCACCACAATAAAATGGTAGGTTTTGGGAAAATCATTTGGAAAAAAAGTAGAAAAGTCAAAGTCAACTTGCCTAGACAAAAATTGGAGCCATAAGTATCTTCTTTGAGTCACTGATTATTTAGTATGAAATTAAAAATGACTCCTTAAACCCACAAGTCGAGGGCCTTGTTCTTTAATATAGACTACAGTGTATTGAGAAACACAGTATATTATTTCATTAAGTGCTTTTTGGTTGAAGGGGATTTAGAGGTAAAACTGTTGGCTTTGTGTGGCAAGGTCATGACCTTTGACAACTTTGGAGTTTATATCTCTTTCATCTTCTCATCCCCCTGAGACCCCTAACTTGCAGAGGAATCAGGCATCTAAGTCTGGGCTAGACAGAATCCAGCATTGTGTGAAGCTAGGTTCTCTCTCTCTCTCTCTCTCTCTCTCTTTTTCTCTCTCTGTCTCTCTCTCTCTCTTTCTCTCTCTCTCTCTTTTTTCCCTCTAAACAAAACAGATCTGAACTGAGCCAAGGAAACAAAAATGTATTGTTCCTCGCAGATGGAAGCGAGTGTCGCCTAGGTAACCAGATTAATCTCCTTTTTCTCTCCCTTCCTCTCTTGTAGTGCGGTAATCGGTGGGCTCTTTTCACAAAAAAGCCAGCCTCAAAGCTGGGGCTCTAACTAGGTTCCTAATTAGCTGCAATTTACAATGAAGACAACATGATGAGATAATAGAAATTTGCAAAATAATGACATACCTCAGCAAAATATTCCTCCTCCTAAGAACCATTTTTATACAAAAACAATAAAGAGGGCCCTTCTAAAGCAAAGCTGGAAAATGGTGGTGTATTATGTGACACAGAACATTATTGTTCGCCTCTTGTTCCCCCAATCAACAGCTTATTGTTTGGCATCTTAAATAAAAATGACTCAAATACAGGCCACATAATGATCTCCATTGCGCTAATACACTGTATATACTGAGTAGTCAAAAATGTGCGGGAGCCAATGCCAGTGGGGCTGATAAAGTAGCAGGGTCCAGGAAGGTAATTTACAATACAATGCAATAAGCATTATTACTGTTCTTAATCACACATATCTTTCTGATTCCTGTCAGGATGCACTCTGACATCAAAAAAGGGCACCCAAAAGGAGGACGGCTAGTTAATGAAATATGATGGATCACATTTGTTTTCATGTGGTGGTTAGCTCAAATGAAGCAGCCTCCAGACTGTTAGCCAACAGTATTCTCTTGTGTGACATCAAAGACTACTATTCAATGAGGGCAGGGGGAAAAAAAATCACAGTAAGACAGCACAGAGGGAGGAGCTCCTAGGAACTGAAAGAACCATTAATAGTAATCTCTACCTTATGTCCAAAAGAACAGAGCATGAGCAAAAAAGGCCAAGGCCAACCAGTCACTGCTTTCACAATGAGGATCATCAGCACCTATGCCGATTTATGGAGAACAGAACAGCTAACATGCGGTGGGTGAGATTTGACATTTTGCAACACAGGAGCAATTTGTCACCAGTGACAGGAGGTGTATACCCTCGTGCCTTGCCTGAATCAAGATTACAGCATCCAATGAAACATGCAATCCAAATAATAAAATAGAATTCAATGCCATGTTTTGCATCAACAAGAATCATTCATAAATGGCAACAGATTGTCTAACCAATCAGGAAAAAAACAACCGTACACAAAAAGTAAGTCCACATTTGCTTATGGACTAGTAATTGTGAAGAGTACAGCTGCACATACTTGAAAACTAATGGCCCCTGGACTTCCCCATAAATAACTACTGACTAAAAAACCAATTGGCCAAAGACAGAAAAAGCATTAACCCCTTGGTCATTTGGCCCTCAGCAACAAGACAACTGATCCCCTCACAAAGTAATTAAAAGGTAACAAGTAGGACAGATTAGAGAAGGTGCCAAATGGGCTCTAATGACTTTGGAGAAAAATTTGTTGTATTTGGTAATAACATTTGCAGAAATGCAAAAAAGGAAGACCATCTGGGTGTATCACAACCCCAAAGAGTTTGGCATCCACATTTTGGAAATGTAGCAATAGTATCTTGACTTGCATAGGGCTATCAGCCTTTCCCAAAGATTGAAAAAAAAAAAAAAAATGTTTTTGAATCTCAGCCAAGAGAGAAAGAGAGCAAAAGGCTGTGACACAGTGCTGAAAGCCAAGGACTGATCATCATAAATATCTGGGTTTCTGTTTCTAGATTGTCCATGTATTTGACATTTATGGTAAAATGAGATCTACTCACCAAACAAGCCTTACTTTTTAGTTTTATGTAATCCTTACGAGAAATGTTCTCAGCCATATAATTCATTGAATGATTCAATATAATAATTTTGAAGGAAATAATGAAGAGGAATGTGTTAAACTCTTAAGTGACAGTATAAGGTGTAGGGACAAGAATGTTTGACTTCACGGCATTACCTAACTTCCTGTAGCCTCTGTTTCCATCTCTTTAAACTGTCAAAAATTGTGTTTATCTTTAAAGATTGCTTGAGGAATTAATAAATCAATGCACCAAGGCATATCAACTTGTCTTTATTCCTGCACACTCTTCCCCCAGGAGCTCTCATTCTGAATCAACTCCACAGTCTGCCTTCTCTGAAGCTCATCTACCCTGGGGCAGCTGAACATAGCTGGAGAAAATTATGCAACAGCACAGATCTTTAGCACTATCCCACCCACATTTATGTTCTAACCTCATTCAAGAATCATTTTAGTTGTCCTTTCTCACCTCCTTTCATTCCCTTTAGTAGCTGTCCCAACCTTCACCACTCTCTTTAATACATCACCCCCATCACTTTCAGATCACCTCACTTCCTATAAATATGCACTGTCTGACCCATCCAGACATACATCACTTTCTGCAACCTACCTAATCAACTTCTTTGCATGGCTATAGGATGTAGCATCTCTCCCTCTGTTTGAGGTTAAACTCCCACTAATGGATGGGATCCACTCAACTCATATCATCTCGGGACCTTGCTTCATCGATTTTCCCCAATCCTTAGTATACCTTCTATCAACTCATTCTCATTAACCTATAAACATACTCAAATCATCCTCATCCTATTGAATCCTTCCTTCATACCCCCTTATCCCTTTAACTACTACCCTGTCATCTTTCTCCTAGATTCTTCTTTTCAGGCCAAACTCACTGGTCACTTTCACAACCCATTATTCTAAAAGTAAAAATTAGATTTTGAAATGCAGATGAAAATAGATTTTCCTTGAAAGTTTGTTGTTGTTTTTTCAGTTGCTTAGAAATGTTATCGATATTTTTGATCTTTCAATAAAGTTCTGAAATATTATAGAATGAAAACACAATATTCAACACACCTGATGCATCAGTTACAAAGTCCTCATAATGATGAAACTATCAGAATCATAGAAAGTCATAGCTGAAAGAAAACTTTGGTTGATTTTTTTGTAATTTTGTCTAAGTTGGAAATGATACCTAAACACTTAAGGTCATACAGCATGTTAAGAGTAGAACTATAACCCAACTTAAGGTTTCCTGGCTCCCAGTTTCATGTTCTTTCCTCTACAAATTGAATACTATTCTCTAAAATAATCCTCTTTACATACTTATCATTCATATATGAACAAATACAATGTAACATTAAGTGCAACCATAAGAGGCCAATTTGAAATATAATAATGCATTTAAACTAAAATGTTTTCCAGCTTTTAATTCCATGGAAAATATATAGGCATCTCTATCCAATGTAATCCTACTAATTCTCATAGGCAGAAACAAAACAGAGATTAGAAAAAGAAATGACCAAATCTGGTATTTGAAATAGAATATGTAAATATAGCATTAGAGTATTAAAGATGAAAGGAAACATATAGACTTTCTGGTCCAACTCCCTGCTATTTGTTTGATTGTTGTTTATTTGTTTATTTGAAAACCTGAGTCCCAGAAAGGAAAAGATCATACGTCAAATAAACAACTGTGTTCATACCATTCTACACCTTTGTCTAAGCCTGAGCTATGTGGTAAAGAAGAGTCAGTTTCTTCTAGGTTAGTTGGACTCTTGGAGGGAGGAATAAGTTACCTGTGGAGTTGCATAAAGATCCTAACAAGTTCACTGCAACAATGGTTAATTAAACTACTGTCTAAGAGATGATTTCCCAATGTGTCAGAGCTGATTTACAACCATAGGAAGCATTTTCTTCCAGGGAGAGGCATAGTAACTCAGTAAATTGGAGTTCAATTTTACTTATAGATCATTTGATCTATATCTATGTATTATATTTTCCTTCTAAAATAATGAGTAGAAGCAGATCCAAGATGGCGGAGTAGAGAAAAACTGTGCCTGTGTCCTTCTGTGAACACATTAAAATTAAAACTACATTATAGAACTATCAACCTGGAGAATCATCTAAAGTCTAGATGAACAATAATCCTATAACTAAAATTATAAAGAAGAAGCCACACTGAGACTGGTAGGAGAGGCAGAGATGTGGAATGGGCCCCAACCTGCATGTGGCAGTTGAGAATCAGGAGGAACATCTCAGCCACAGAGATTCCCCCCAAAGGAGCAAGGGACCTCAGCCTAACACCAGATTCCCAAGCTCAGAGTACTGGTGACAGGAAGAGAAGCCCCACAATATCCGGCTGTAAAAAACAGTGGGTATTCTGACCATCCATTGGGACAGAAGGCTACAGGAAACCCAGACATCCTCTGAAACAGCCCACACAGACTCATTTACTTAAAGGCACTCACCCTGGGCTCTGGTGGAAGTATGGTGACTTGGGGAGTATTGGAGGCATAAGGGGGAGCAGAATGAGGTATGTGGCTTTGGGATAGAGGCTGGAGGACAGTCGCCATTTTCCCTGTGAGGGTTTCTTCTCCTGTGCAGCCAGCAGGCAGGCACCATGTTTCCTGTGTTGAGCCTTCCCCCATTCACCAAATATGAATCTGATTGGTCTGATGAGCTCCACTGGAACCCCGCCCCACACAACTTCCCCAATGCCTGAGACACTTACTCCTCAAGTGGCCAGCACTGCCCACACTGCTTTCTTTCTTGGAAAATGATCAGAGTCCAGCAGACCCCAGGCAGGCAACATTTGGCCTCAGTGCACTCTGAGATTTTGGCTGAATAGCTCCCGGCTCAGCATGAGCACCACATCAGAATATACATTAAACAGGTGACCACAATTCTTCCCACTCTAGTGATTCCCTGAGACCCTGCCTCACCCAATTTGCATACCACAGAAGGCTCTATCAGCTGCTGAACCTTAAGGGAATGGGCAGGTGGCAGCAGGTCTCAGGGTGCCCTGGATTTTTGAGGAGCTACCCCAGGCCTGGTACTGGTGGCAGACATCCTTGTTTCACAGTGTGGCCTCTCCCATGCACCTCCAGGTGTAGCACAGTCAGTGAACAACTGTGAATCACTTTGTAGCTCCTACCAGGTAGTCCCCCAAAGGGTCACAGGTAGTGGGTGGCCTAGGCCTGCACCAGTGACCCTCCCAAGAGGCCCCAGAACCAACATACTTGGAGGTTGGCTTTAGACCATAGTAGAGTACCACCCAATTAGCCTCAAAAGTGGCTTACACAAAGAGTGGTGTCAACAGGAACCAGAACCCGCTGGGTGAATCCTACTCAGTAGGGTAAGTCCCTGCACAGCAGCTCATAAGCTGTGGACATGGCCAAACTCCACAGCCAATCAATCTGAGAGTCAATCCCACCAACCGATGTGCCAGTAGCAATCAAGGCTCAACTATAACAGGATCAACTCAACAATCCACACAAGAGACATTCCTGGAGCACCTGGAGCAAGTGACCAGGGAGACAGTGCCAGGGCCCCAGAGGACAACTACTACATAAGGCCACCCAGCCAAGCTAGGAGACATAACAGATCTACTAGTACACAGAAACAAACACAGAGAGGCAGCTAAAATTAGGAAACAAAAAAATGTGTTCCAAATGAAATAACAGGAGAAAACTCCAAAAAAATAATGAAATGAAATGGAGGTAAGCAACCGACCAGAGACAGAGTTCAAAATAATGGTTATAATGATGCTCAAGGAACTTAGTGAGAACTCCAACAAAGAGGTAGCAAGCCTAAAAAGGGACAGAGAAACCATAAAAAAGAACCAGCCGAAGTGAAGAATACAATAACTGAAATGAAGAATGCACTAGAAGGAATCACCAGCAAACTAGATGAAGCAGAGATGGGCTGAGCTACTTGGAAGAAAAGGTGGCAGAAAACACCCAATTGGAAGAGTAAAAAGAAAAAAGAATCCAAAAAGAATGAGGATAGTTTAAGAGACCTCTGGGACAACATCAAGTGTAACAACATTTGTATCATAGGGGCACCAGAAGGAGAAGAGAGAAAGCAAGGAATTGAGGACATATTTGAAGAAATAATGACTGAAAACTTTTCTAACCTGGCAAAGAAAATAGGCATACAAGTCCAGGAAGTGCAGAAAGTCCAAAACAAGATGAACCCAAACAGGCCCACACCAAGACACACTGAATTAAAATGACAAAGGTTAAAGACAAAGAGAGAATCCTAAAAGCAGCAACAGAAAGACAACAAGTATATTATAAGGGAGCGCCCATAAGACTATCAGCTGATATCTCAACAGAACTTTGCAGGCCAGAAGGGACTGGCACAAAATATTCAATGTGATAAAAGCAAGTACCTATAGCCAAGAATACTCTACCCAGCAAAGCTATCATTTAAAATCTAAGGACAGGTTAAGATCTTCCCAGACAAGAAAAAGCTAAAGGAGTCCATCACCACCAAACTAGTATTACAAGGAATCTTAGATGGGTTTCTTAAGACGGAAAAAAAACACTAAATTATGAATAATAAAATGGCAATAGCTACATATCTACGAGCAATTACTTTCAATGTAAATGGATTAAATGCTCCAATCAAAAGAAATAGGAGGAAGGAACATATAAGAAAATAAAACCCTTACATATGCTGCCTACAAGAGACTCAATTTAGATTGAAAGATACACACAGACAGAAAGTAAAGGGATGTAAAAAGATATTTCATGAAATGGAAACAAACAAACAAACCAACAAAAAGCTGGAGTAGCAATACTTAATACCACACAAAATAGACTTAAAACAAAGGCTATAGCAAGAGACAAAGAATGACCCAATAATCCCACTTTTGGGTATTTATCCAAAGAAACCCAAAATGCTACTTTGAGGGGACATGTGCATCCATATGTTCATTAAAGTATTGTTTACAATGGCCAAAAAGTGGAGGCAGCCTGGGTGTTCAGCAATGGAAGAATAAAGAGGAGGTGGCCGATAAACACAATGGACTATTGCTCAGCCCTGGGAGGGAATGGATTCTCACCATCTGCAGTGGCATGGATGGACCTGAGGGTACTGTGCTAAGTGGAGTATGTCAGAAAAAAGAACACAGATGCAATGTGATTTTGCTTATATGTGGAATCTAAAGAACAAAATAATAATAATAAAAAAAGTTATAGATACAGAAAACATTTTGATAGTTGCCAGATGGTAGGGGTTTGGTAGTGTGGGTGAATAAAGGGGAAGAGATTAAGAGATACAAATTGGTTATACAAAGTAGTTATGTGGATGTAGAGTATAGCATAAGGAATATAGTCAATAATATCATAATAACTATGTATGGTATCAGATGGGTACTAGATTTGTTGGGGTGACAGATGAGAAGGGGTTGGAGGACAGAGTGAAAAGGTAAAAAAAGGGATTCAGAAGTCCAAATTGGTAGTTACAAAATAGTCATGGGGTATAAAGTAAAGCATAGGGAATGTAGTCAATGACACGGTAATAACTATGTATCATGCCAGGCGGGTACGAGACTAGTCAGGGGGATCACTGCTTAAATTATAGAAATGCCTAACCATATGTTGTATACCTGAAATTAATACAAAATAATATTGCATGTCAACTGTAATTGAAAAATTTAAAAAGGGGGGAAAGGTGAAGGGTAATAAGACGTCCAAATTTTCAGGCACAAACAAATAAGTCACGGGGATGTAATGTACAGCATAGGGAATATAGTCAATAATATTGTGACAGTGTGGTACAGTGTCAGATGGTTGTTGGGCTTACCAGAGTGATCATTTATTTAGGTACATAAATGTTAAATAACTATGGTCTGGAAACTAATATAATATTGTATGTTATCTATATTTTAATAAAAATATTTAAAAATAAATAAAATATGAGAAGTGGTTGAAGGAATGAAGTCAATTAACTTTGACCAAAGGAAAAAAATGATTACGAATCCCACATGATGCATTCTGGCTTCCACACTGGATGGCCAAGCCTGTTTGGTGAAGCTGAACTATAATTAGGTCCTTCCAGTAACTAAATCCCTTTGAACAAAGTAGAAGACAGAACCAGGTGATACTGAATTCTAGAATAACGTAAGTCACATTAAATTCCCAATTTATTTTCTCTTTCAAAGTTTTGACTAAGCAACGTTGAGCTGCCTTAGAGCCTCAAAGGCCCCGAATCCTACACAATACACAGGTAACTAAAGGTCGAAGTTCTTTGACGTGGGCCCCACCATTCACCAACTTCCCATTCCTTATGAAGATGTGCTGTGCAGTTTAAATCAATAACTGAAACTGTGATTTGGGTAATCCCTCTGGTCAGTACTCCTGAGGGTACCAACAAGAACCTAGATTTCTCTCCACTCTGTTCCAAAATCAAGTAAAGCAACACACATTAAAAAAAAGCACTTCTAGCCCAGAATTAACAACGTTCAGTCAGTGCTCTTTACTTAAAGGAAGAAAACAATTAAGCGAAACCTTGAAGTAATCTCATTCTGCCTGTTTAGCCTCTTCATCCCTCAATGTGTGGTTAGCAAGTGTGGCAATCAGAGCTCAGGCCTGCTATCATTCGGCCTTAATTAAAAAAGACACAAGCAGTGGAGCTGTGAATTAGCAATGTAGCTACGCACTACCCCTGATTAATTCGAGGCTCATGTTGGATTAATAACTCCAAACAAAGAACAAAAGGAAATTGTTATGCGAATTGCAGTCCTCCCAGGCCAGACAAAGGTCAAATCACAGGATTTCAATTTCATCCGGAGTCGCTTAATCAACTCCCTCGGAAGGAAGACCATATGTAGTTCTGAAAGCTACCCATTGTAGTCCTCTTGTCGCTGGACCTGAGGGACGGCACAGTCATCCTCTCAAACTATTCTCAATCGCTTCTCTTTTTTCCTCTTTAATACGACAAAAACTTCATTATGACTAGTGATTAAAGAAGAAGAGATCTGCCCTGCAAAACACATCCCAACAACTGCCGGTTTATGGAGGAAGCGGGACACTGTTGGCACTGAGCCTACAGAGCTTGCTCCTTTCCTCAAAAAGGTCTTCACCAGCAGCAACAGAATCATAACCACCACAGGGTGATGTCATTGGGAGGGTGGTGGTGCTACAATTCATTTACCAAGAGATGATGAGAAAAGAAGATAACTTCTGCCTATTCGAAAAAAACGAAAAAACTAAAACGAAAGTGAATGAAAGGTACAGTCCATGACATTTCAGAACGTAGTAGGAGACACAGCTCTCTTCTTTGCTTGATTAGAAGCTCAGCATAAGATGGGAACAGAGGTCTAAGTGCCTTAGGGGACCTGAGCGTCACACCCCTCCCCCAGCCTTTCCAGAGTTTCTCCACGTCTGGGGTTTTCTTTTCCTAGAGGCTTCACTGAGGACTGATGTAGGTTCAGAACGGCTGACTCTCATCAGGGGGTTTAAGGGGGTTCACAGATGGGATGACACCCTGCAGCACAAACACTTTTTACCGTGGCAACACCAATGTGCTACTACTAGTGGTAACCTCTCAGGACCAATACAACATTGTCCTGGATAACCAAGGTCCAGCGCCCCTCAAATGAAATTCTAGCAAATTAAGTAGTTCTTCCAAAGAACATACATATACTCTCTGGGAGGTTTTAATGAGAATTCCAAAGTAGCCCTTTGGCCTAATGAAATCAGAACCAGTATCTTATGGCAATGATGGCAAACAGAATTCTTATCTGGGTGAGTCATTGGAACTCTTAATTAAAGTGCCCTAAATATGACAGACACTCAGTAATTGTGACTCTCAAGATTTGCATCATCCAGTCTGATATGGTAAGATTTTCAACCTCTGCTTTCTATATACAATAATAGTTGTCACCTTCATGTATTTTAAAATTTAGTCATTTGGGCAATTCATTCATTCATCTAAATTCCCATAGTGTTGTGTTAGGACTTCCTTTATTGAACACAGCATTTTTTCCTGTGTATTATATTCATTCATTTATTTATCCCTTTATTCATTGAGAAAATATTTGAGTGTATATTTTGTGCCAGGCACTCTGCTAGGCACAGGAGATGAAAGGATAACTAAAAGCAGACACCATCCTTTCTCTTGTGTTGTTTACAGTTTAGTCCGTAAGAAATATAATAAACAAATGCATAAATAAATGGAAAATTAAAATGTAATGTGTGTCACAAAGGAGAGGTGCATGGTAACATGAGGTTTTAATCTATTAAGGGAGGCTGTGGGAGGTTTGCCTGAGAAACTACCACACTATCTTTCTGATGTGCAGTAAAAATATAAGTTGAACTTGGTAAAAAAAGAGAAGACAGAGGCAGATTCTCTATGGTCTCAGTAAGCAGAACAAGTGAATAGGTCTGAAATGGGCATGTGCCTAGAACTCAGGTGACAAGGCAGAGGGCAGTGTGAGCTGATTGGGGAGAGGCATTTGGACCCGAAAGCATAAAAAGCAGTCTGGTAGGCCATGTTTGGTATTCTAGTGTCATCTTAAAGACTGTAGAACACCTCAGAAATCCTGTAAGATGAAGTGGTCAAGATAAATTTGGAACGTGTAGCCATTGTAATATGCCCATCATTCCACAGGATCTCCAGTGGTTGAAAGCAATTCACAGTTGTTCTTTCCCAGGGCCTCGCAAGCTGCTTTGTAGAGTGGCATCTCCCTCTCAAAGATTGACAGGACTAATTCAATTGGTATCACTGCTCCATAGGTTCCCCATGCCTGAGCCGTGCGTCTGGTCGAAGAAGATTGTCTTCTCAGACAGAGGGGAACCATTTTTTGATGAAAGATAATTTCAACTAAATTAATGTCAAAAGTATTTTAATATGCTGCTTGTTCAATACCATTGAATGAATGAATGGCTTTTTTTTTTTTTTCAATTTTATTTTATTACATTTATTGGGGTGACAATTGTTAGTAAAATTACATAGATTTCAGGTGTACAATTCTGTATTACATCATCTATAAATCCTGCTCCACTAGAAGATGGCAATGCCCTCAACAAAACTTTTGACCATGAGTAAAGAACTGACATGCTTTCCTTGTAGAAATGTATTGCTATTGGTTGGGTTGGATGATTTCTCAAGGAAAAATAATGATTTTCTTCTGAGATATCCAAAGGTGAAATGGCATGGCTGTTTTGCAAATTAACCTCCAGATCAGAAACCTTAAATTTTATATTTCAATGTAATGGTTATCAAAAAAGTTATAAATGTATCTGTGATTCATAATTCCGAAGGAGCATGCATGCAAGCTAAGTTCCTTATGTGATATACAACCATCAAATAATGAGCACATTCAGGGAGCATATTCAGATGTTTGTTACACATGACAGAACAGCTGCATCAAGAGCTTTCTGAGGATTACTCTTCAAGTTTCTCTTAAAGCCACTTCATTTCCTTTCTGAAAAGCACTATTACTTGATCTGCATAGTTAACACAAACCTCAGAAATTAGATGAATGTTAAATTTTTCATATTAATCTGAAACCCAGAAAAGCTATCCAAATCCCAGATATAAAAATGTACAATTATCTTGTGCACATTTTAAGTCTTACAGTGTCTGATATGAAGACGGAAAATTTATCTCAGTACAGAGCTTGTTGAATGTTTCAGAAAGTTTGTAAACATTACTTCAACTATACTCAACAAAATAAACAACCAAATCAATTGCTAAACTTCATTATCCCTTTTAGTTAATTTTGACATTGGCATATACGTGCAGTCCTAAATTTGGGGTCACTTAAGTATTTATCTTTAGAGTTGACATGGAAGAATTATAAAAATAACTCCCCTAGTTGAACAATTAAATGGGTCATATACTCAGCTATTTATATGTATGTATGTATGTATGTATTATGCATGTATGTATTTGTTAAATTATTTATTTTTTAACTTTATCTGTATTATAGCCTTGAGGTACAGGTATCCATTTGTTAATCTATTCAATATTTATTGAGTGCTTGCTATGTGTCAGGAACTGTGAATATAGCAAGGAATAAAATAGGTGTAATCCATGCCCTCAAAGTGCTTTTATTATCTTTTTGACATGTGAAGAAAATGTGACCTATAGCAATATGTAAATTGTCCTGGGTCACATGTTGGGTAAGTGGTAGACCCATGCTTCTCAAATCCAGAGTGTTAGGTTTTAACCACTCTGCTGTTTTTCTTAAAACATTGTGACCTTATAATAAGCATTTAGCCAGATTCCCTCATGTCAGAAGCTAATTTAACCTAAATACTTTGAGAATATTCTTAAGTTATTAGAATACAAAGAAGTACATTATTACTTCTGCATTTTGGAATATAATAGAAATGAAGTCTAATAGGAGTTAATTATGCTTTCTAAGACAGCAGACTTCTATTTTATACACTGTAAAGATCTACTTTGTTTTAACTACAAAACAATTTCTTTTGATATAAAGTGTATCTCATTATCCAATCAAAATATCAAGTAAATTTTATATCAAGACAATGAAATCATAGTCTATTTCATCTACATTGCATTGTATCACATTAACTGAAACCAAACCAAATTTTATAGCGATACAAATCAATTTAGATTTAACCTCCTAAATAATTGCTACAGGACAGTCATGAAAAGTAAGTAGTATAGCTTAAAAATTACCACCAGAATTCAGAAAATATGGGCATTTATAGGCATTTTCTCAAGTTGAATATTTTACTTCAAAACAAGTTCAGAAGACTACATTTCAGACATTTCTAAATATGTGTAAAATTTTTCAAATACTCTTTCTAAATTATTATACTCAATGATGCTGCCAAAGTAACAAATAGAATGGAGCCATAATGAATTAGGGTTGGACAGAATACATAAAAAGGGACTACAACCCTTAATCTCTATATCATATCCAATCTGTAACTCTTGAGTATTCAGAATGTCATTTAACCCAATTATGAAAAGTTTATAAAGCCTAAATTTAACTACTTAGATTTTCACTGAGCAAAGAAGAGTAAGACCCACACTGAATTTCTTTATCCTATAGGGAATTTCAGAGGTTTCTCCAAACATGGTAACCTGTATGTATACAAAAATATGATTATTAAAAAAATAAGATAAGCTATAACCTGCACTTTGTAATTAAACATTTATTAAAATTCTTCCTTTTACTAAATTTTAAATGTGCAGTTACTTTAAAAATATTATTTAATAATCATGTAAAGAAACCTGTGCAAAATTTTTCTAAAATGTTAACTATCCTCGTACTACGGTATCAAATATTAAAAACGAAAGTATAAATAAAAAGAAATGAAACAGAAAGCTTCAGAATAGAGGGGGTCTGAAGAGGATGGGCTTTTATACTTAAAGGATAACAGACAACAGTTTAGTGGTTACCATAGAGTAAGGGGGCAGAGGAGTGGTAGAAGAGGGTAAAGGATGTCAAATATATGGTGATGAACACATAATGCAATATATAGATGATGTATTATAGAATTGTACACTTGCAACCTATGTCATTTTGTTGACCATTGTCACCCCAATAAATCTGAATAATAAAAAAAAAAGGATAACACTAGGGTGAGAAATGGAAAGACAGGAATCTATAGGAATCTACGGATTGTAATCCAAAGAGTGTGGTTGCCAGGAATCTGAGACCATGGTAAAGTCATTGTGTGTCTAAATGAAAGAAACATATTTTTCTAAACTTATACAAAAGGTCTGAAGGTTACATAAACAATGAAAAGAATCCAGCTTAAAGAGAAAGAGAAGTTACTAGCTCAACTCTAGTTCTCTTGCTTTAAACATCTCCATTTCTACTATTTAATATAATACATTTCCTAGAAATTTTCCCAAAGAAAATACTTAGACGCAGAGAACAGTGACTCCCTTGCCTTTCAATAGTCACAGGATGAGTCTTTTTT
This sequence comes from Rhinolophus sinicus, assembly GCF_057876585.1. Lineage (NCBI taxonomy): Eukaryota > Metazoa > Chordata > Mammalia > Chiroptera > Rhinolophidae > Rhinolophus > Rhinolophus sinicus. Next base: position 37,578,962 of record NC_142501.1, read on the forward strand.
AGGCTGTAGGAAGTCTCTACCCCTACTTAGGGTACCTAATGCTAATTAAAGAGTGAAATAGCCCTTTCAAATCCCAAAATTAGTTGACAGCTGAGAAACAAATGGGCAATGATAAAATACCAATAAAACTTTGAAAGTTATTCAGAAAATAAAATAGCACACTTAAAAAATACCAATGACAAGTTATTGAAAAAAAAAATCGATGAAATAACAACACACTCAGTCCTCCAAATCCACAGTTTCTACATCTGCAGATTCAACCAACGTCAGAGTGAAAATATTTTTAAAAGAGAATTTTATGTTGATGCTGATGTATAGTATACAGGTAGGTCTATGATGGTCGTGTCTGTACTAAATATGTACAGACTATTTTCTTGTCATTATTCCCCAAATAATCCTGTATCTCAACCATTTACATAGCATTTAGATTGTATTAGGTGTTATAAGTAATCTAGAGATGATTTAATGTGTATGGGAGGCTGTGCATAGGCTACGTGCAAATACTACCCCATGGCATGTAAGGGACTTGAACATCCTCGCATTTTGGTATCCTTGGGGGTCCTAGAGCCAACTCCCCTCAGATGCCAAGGGATGATTATGCTCATTTGTGGCCACCTAATTTTCTTATTCCCTAGTGAATCAGGAAAGAGAGCTGGCTCTCACTAAGGTGAACATTAAGATTAGCAGGATGGATCAGAATAACGAACACAGGAACTCTGTGATACTTAACAATTAGCTCCGGGAGACCACATTTGCTTTCTAATCCACATTCCTACTGCATTATTGTATTTAAATAAAACCTTAGAATATGAACATACCCAACACAGCTTAACATCTTTTTGAATGGCCACATTCAATATAGCTACACTCTAAAAAATTTGTAAGAAGAACGCAAAATATCTCATGATATTTAGTGTAAACATAGTGAAAAAGGAAGCAAAGGCAAACTAAATTTGGCATTGGCAGTTTGGCTCTTTAACTTCCCAAAGGAAATGATTTTGACAGGGTAACCATGGGAGTGAAGCTTTCAGTAATACTTACTTCCTGGCCTACAGAAGACAGCTTACCCTTAACATGCAAATAATTTTTCCAACTTTGCATTAGATGTTCTGAGTATAAAAGATGTCTTATTTGAAAAGAGAGAAATCTGAGAAAAATCTCACCAAAAAAATCATTGATTGTAATTAAATAGTGACTGAGAAAATCCCATACTGTGGTTAGAACTGATGAAGTTTTTACTATAGAGGAGCTTTTAACTCTGGCTGTGGATGTAAAATCACATACAAAGATTTCTTTAAAGTTCTCCACTGCACATGTGCAAGAGAATTAATGTAATCTCATCCACTCTGGAGTAAAGGAAGCCACCAAGGGAATAGTATATCACCATCACAAACACACCGGGCTCCAAGGACTTTGCAGCAATTGTGAATATAAAACCCCAGGCCACAGTAGCAATGAAGCATTTCAGAAATATTTATATAGAGGTACACTTAAAGTTAATCTGAAAGTCAGGTGAACCCACAAAATTTGATCTCATATTGTATAGTTACCATCTCAGAAATCTCAAAATTGCCTCTGATTTTGAGGCACATGCTAACCCACTAATACTCGTCATTCATAGTGATAAAACTAGCAGACACTCATTCACATATCCCTTCTCTTGCTTAATTCCACAGTAAGTCTGTCACTAACAAATATGCTTATTTCCTCAAAATTCATCTTCTCCCTTGGTTTCTGAGATTCCAATCTATTCAACCAGACCCTTCAATTTTGAAATTCCTCATAATCTATACTAGGCTTTCTTCTTTCTTTACTTTATGTGTTATTTACTCCCATGACTTCAAACACCCTCTATATAAAAAAGAACACCAATTAAGTCTGCTCTTTCAACTCCAAACTACCATATTCTACTGCCTTCCACATCTTCATTTGGATGTTTTGCTGGCACCTAAAATTCAGAATGTTTAAAATTAAATTCATCATCTCCCCCTCTCCTCCTCAATGTTTTCCAAATGAAACCACCGTTCGCTGAAACGCCACAGATCAAAATTTAAGAATAATTCCCAACACCCAGTCAATGATTAGGTCCTATTAATCCATCCTCCGATACATCTCTCAACTGTGATGCCACTATCACAGTGTTCTACTTGGGATAGCAGCATAGCAAGATAAATGCTGCTCAGTGCATGGTGACTCCCCCTCAATATGATTTCCAAAAGCAGTGTTCTTTCTGTTGAAAGGTTATTCAAGTCGCTATTTAAAGGTAATATAGCATTGTATTAGGGTGGTTCAAAAGTAATTGCGGTTTTTGCAATTTTTAACCTATGAAACCGCAATTACTTTTGCACTAGCCAAGTATTTTTAAGACCAGGAAGAAAAGTCATAAGGCGGACAATGAGGAAGCAAGACTGGGACACTTACGAAAGCCTCTCGTATGGAAGTCCCTTTATGATGTGCCCATTCTTCCACCAATTAAAGTCACCTTCCTGCCCTCAAGTCCCCTAATACTGGAACTTGACTCTGCCTTTAACTTTAGGTTGCCATGAACTCTCCCCTGGACCACGAATGTGGGCTTCCAGTCTTGTTCCACTCCAAAACATCTTTCACCCCACCTCTAAAATCAACTTTCAACAATGCAAAACTAATCACATCAAACATTTTCCATCACCACCACAATTCTAAGGGAAATGCAATATTTTTAACAAGCTTCCAGGGTCATCCCTCACCTGGTTCCTGTTAACTGCATGCTGAATATTCTCTCTACTATCCTATATTTCTCACCTTGCAGTTCCTTGAATTCATCATGCTTTCTCTCGCTTCTGGGCCTTAGAAAATACTATTCTATGATTTCTGGTGTTTGTGAGTGGAAGGGGCTTCCTTAGCTGCCTACATTATGACACTTTCCTTTCATGTGCCCTGTGTAGTCAAAACTTTTGTAGCAATCAACACTTTCATAGCTATAGCACTTTTTAAATGAACATATTCTCTTATATGCTGTAAGATCCCTGGGGGCAGGAGATCATAACTGTCCTATTTAGTACAAAACTCCTAGCACTTAGCACAATGCCTGTTACCCAGCAGGGACTAACTGAATTTCCTAGAATGGATGAAGCTGGTAGTTCCTTTACAATTTAAATTAATAGGAGCCATAGATAAGAGTTTTAAAGTATAACAAATAGCTGTAATGAAGACTTGTCCAAAGTTAAACTAAAATTTGAACAGTGGAAAAATATATGCTGATTGTTTCATACGTCTCATAATGAGATGCAGCATCTTCCTCCAACCTCTTGCATTTCCATGCTGCTATGTTAGTTCGATAAACAGACTGATTTAAAAATCAAATAATAGACTCTTAAGAAGTTGCAACAACCCCTGGATTAGTATAGGATGATAACTAAAGGATCTGCTATATTAAATCATGGCAATAAAAGTATAATCCCTCCATCTTTTCTTGGATTACATTTAGAACTCAAATCAGAGAGCACTAAATGAATAATAATGAATGTATGCATCTGTGAATGATTGAAGATTGAATCACATTTTAACTAGAATATATTTATAAGTCCCTTTGGATGACATAATTACAATTCAAACCATACACTAATTAGCAGCAAATATCTATTTAGTATTATTTAGTCAGTTTTAAAATATATTTTTATTTGTTTCTGAAAACAAATAAGAAAAAGGACACTTTACCCAAACACAAGAATGAATGGTAAGGATCTAAGTCAACAAATAAGTTGATGCTACTTAGAAGCAAAACTAACCATATTTCAAAAATAATCATATTTTATTTTTATAACAAATAAAAATGACTGAATATATTCATATATAGGAGACATAGCAAAAAGTTTTAAAATATAGTTTTTCCCACACAATAATGATGTTTTAATAACAAATGCATATAGTTTTGTATTTTTTTATGTTCTTTAAGCAACTGTTTATAATTCCTTTAAAATTGAGATGTCTCCTCAACAGTTTTATACCACCGTTAAATGTACCTAAATGGGATATTTACCAAGAGCCAAAACTTTCCCAACGTTTTTATTTTTATATATAACTCCTTTTGTCCAGCTTTGCCTAACCAATGAATACTTCTTTAATTGATCTGAGCTCCTAACTGCATTTACAGTTTTTAAAAATATTGACCACTGACTTCCAATATTATATTTAAGTTCCTATGCTTTTTAAAGTTCCTGAATGAAGAAGAAATTAGGAAAGAAACCCTAGAAGATTTCAAAATATAGTAGTTTGAAGATGAATTTAGTTTATTTAAATAGGAGGATAATCAACTTTTAACACTATGTTTCACAAGGTATTTTTGGATACCTCTATTTAATTAAAGACTTGAGAAATATTGATAATTCAGATTTATCACTTCTATGTAGCACTTCATATGTAACAGGCTTGGTTGGTTCTAACTACTTTATATGTGTTCATACATTTAATTCTCATAACCACCCTGTGAGGTATGTGTTGTTTTCACCCTTGTTTTACTGTTGGAAAACTGAAGCCCAGAGGGATGAAGTCACATGTTCCATCACAGGGTGAGTAAAGGAAGGGGCTTGGGTTTGAACTGAGTCAGTTGGGCTCGAGAGTCCATGCTCTACATGGCTGTGTTATGACAATTCTGTAAAACACAAGCAGTGGCAATTTTTCCATAGTTCACTAACAAAAATATTCTTCTTAGATTATAATGTTCTTATGTACGTTGGTTTCTAACTTACAAATTACTAGTCTTCTTAAACGTCATTTATAAACTATTAGCTTAGTACTTTGACTATATTAACCATAAAAATATTATATTATGCTCCATTTTTACATAGCTTGAAGAATCAGAATCACTGACACACAACATATCCTCCCTCCTCCCAAAAAAAGACTCAGAGTAACTCAGTATGGCTAGAGATTACAACGTTGGAGAGTGGCAAGAGCTGAGCATGTGGACACATTATAAAGAACTACGATGCCAGCTACGACTTCCTGATTTTATTCATAAGGTAATGAGGAACCTAAAGTAATTTTAAGTACAGACATGATAGGGTCAAATCCATATTTTAGAAGGGTCATAAAGGGAAATATTGAAAATAAACTGGAGGTAAGGAAGTTATTTAAATGCTGCTATTGTTAGTAAGCAATGATGAGTCCTAAGTTGAAGTATTTAGAGAGGGAAAGAGGAGAACTGGACGAAAATCAACATATAGATAGTAGTTTTCATTTGGCAACTGATAACACTGGGGCTATTGGTGAGGTAACAAATTATGGGGAAAATTATAGTAACAGCTAATATCATATAAACATCAATGTTTTTACATTGTTTTGATTTTCTAAAAATAATTCTAGGTAGCCCAAGGATGAAAAACCACAGTAGTTAAAAAAAAAGAGATAACATTATAAGTATTAGTTTTTGTCATATACCATTCTAATGCTGAAAATTCACTAACATCTGCATTTTTTTTAAAATCTGCATTTTTTAAATAGCATGTAAAATAACATAGTTCCTGGAAAATACCAGTACTTCTGAAAATTTTGCTTATCAGCCAGCATTGACCAGTTAAATATTGTTATAGCAAAGGTTCGATATAACATACTACAAATTTAAGATTTAACATATTTTTCTTGTTCAGTTATAAAACTATAGTTATAGGTAATAACAAATTTTGTATGAAGAATTAGTTCAGTGTGGTGGCATTTCCTGTTGTTAACTGTAGCAGCTACCAACAAAATTAACTCATTTGTTCATTCGTTCATTCAGTAAGACCATGCCAGTTGAGTACTGGGGTGGGTAAGGTGTGCTAAACTCTTTGAAAGTCTAAGTGAAAGAGATGGCATGATTCCTGTCTGAAAGACACTTAGAACTTGACTAAGGAAACTAAACATAGGTATATCTAACAGTAGACACTAAACATGTTAAAAGAAGAACATTTCATTTTCAATGAAATTCCTTCACTCTATTCTCTTTTCTATCTCTTGTTAGGGCTAAATATAGCAGGTCATATATTTCACACTTTGTAACACTTGAACTTTGAGGGGGGGTTTTTGGTGGGAGGGGAGATGAAAGGCTCTAAGCTGGAACCCTTGAACTCGACACTCAGTTTTGAGAGGTCCTAAATTACACTAAAATTTTGTATATAAGCACACGTGTAAAAAGAAGGTTCATAGATTTCATCAAAATTTCAGGTGGTTTAATGACCCCCCAATAGGTTAAAATATCAACGGGTCTTCCATCAAAATTGGAAATGAATCTAAACCATGTTTATCCAAAACCAGTTGAGGTAACTTTTCAAATTTATTTTTTTCCCAAGTGATTCTACTGCAGAATTGGAAATAAAAAAGCATCATCCAAAATGTTCTGTCCTAAAATTGCTAGCAAAACACCTAGCCAGTCTTGAAATTTTCAGTTGTAAAATTCAAGAGTTTTACAAATTATTTATTCAAGATTTTTCGTGTCTAACTTTAAAAAGTACTTTGAAATTCTAGGATCATTACAAAGTGAATATATATATATATACATATATATATATATATATATACATATATATATATATATATGTATATATATATATATTCCAGGCACTAAATAAATAACAGTTAAAGTCTCTATGTTTTTTATGAGAATCCAAATTATGATATCACTTTTTATTGTCACAATTTTCTGCATTGTCAAAAAGTTCCGTTTTGAAAACCAGACGTTTCATCTAGACAGAATAGTTCTTGCTGGCTTTCTAAAATAATCTGTGTCTATAGGTACAGGTAACAGTTATGTGAGAAGATAGTGAACAACATTTTCAGAAACAGTAGAAATTCTTGTGAATTCATTGCATCTCTTGTGGAGCACAGAGAGTAGGAATAAACCCAGTTTTTCAAGGGAATTTACTTGTAAGTAGTACAAATAAAATATCTAACCTCAAGGATCTGCAATCAGTACTTCTTACAAAGTTGCACAGCTGGTATAAAAGAAGATATAAAGCCACCTCACACTATGCCTGCCTCAGATCAGGGTTAGGAATAGATGAGAACCTGTCCTCTTGTGTTCAGGGATGTTTAGTTGGGATCTGTTTTTGTAACCTGCAGACAACCGTTTTTGATAGGCCATTTACATATTTTATAAATCCAATCTCTATTCAGGGACCTCAAATGTAGGACTGCCGATCTCAGCCATTAGAAAAACATAACTGTTTTGATAATCTAGGTAATTTTCATTTAATCTGATGGAGAAAGTGAAGCATTTCTAACACATCCATAGCCACACCAAGTTTTGATCATCTGAAGACAAAGAATTCCATTCAGCTTCCAGAGAATGAGTGAATAAGAAGGTACTTCATTTTCCAAAACTCCCTTCTCTCTCATCTCTCTAACACAATACATTTAGAAACAAAGGCAGATTATTAAATTTGAAATGAAGCTCCTTGTTTCTCTCCCCTCTCCAGATGCCTCACCCGCCTCTCCTTCCCCTCTCAGCACATCTGGTAACCATGTGTGGTAGTGCTAATGAAGACTTTCCTGAGTGAGTTACAATTAGTTCCGACTGCCGCGCAGCTTTCCTGGGCAGTACCAAAGTAAAAGACAGAAATGGGGGTGAGGGAGAACCAATAACTCTTTCACTTCACAAAACCGAATTCTCCCCTGCCCCTGGGACTCTCATCACCATCACTCCGGGGGAATTTTTGAAAAAAGGTGTAAGCAAATACTTTCAAAATTCCCTCCTTCCTTTTCTCCAAAGAAGCATTTTAACCAACTTGATTGAATGTGACAGGCAGGCAACGGTACTTCTATGATCCTTTGAACAATAGAGAATTGTTAAACAGATGCCATTTTCCCCTTTGGTCGGTGTATTATACTTACCTAACAATTTTATCTACTTTAATAGAATAAATTTGTGTGTTTTACTACTTGATGGATTAGAAGGAACTGCGGAAGCGTATGTACTGTATACAATTAGGCCGCCTTGCAAAAGCACACTTTTGTTTACCCTAGGCCTCTTCCCCTTTCTCAATCAAGCTACTAATAGAGCTGTTTTAAGTTTGAACAAGGACCATATTAACTGTGGGTCTCCACATGAAACAGAATGCTAAAACCCAGCATCTCCTGACCACGTAAGCTCCCAGTCTCCCAAACCCTTTTTTACATTTCTGTCTGAAATTATGGTCATTTCTTCTCAAAGCTTTTTTCTGTACGTAGAAAATAATGAGATCTCAATAAATACTACATGATGGCAGTAAGAGCCTTTGTGAGAAGATTCTACGTGACACTGAGAGTGTGAATACATACACGTTTTGGGGCAACTTGTACCTACCTATATCTTACCTATTGCCATCTACTTTTTAAAATTTTACCAACTTAAGTCTTAAGCTCTGCATGTACTCAATAAATGCTAACCAATGCTAACCACAGTTTACATTTAAGTCTATCCAATACACTCATATATGCACAGTCGCCACACGAACCCCTATAACTATGAACAGTTAAAAGTAAACATTTCCAAATAATAATTTAAAATCAGAAATAAAAACTGCTTTTTCTAATGGATCATTTGAAGCTATTACAATGTGTAAGTCAAACCAAGTAGCATCCCTAAGAGAAAGAAATATAACAATTAAAAAAGAAGAAGAAAGAAACAGCCTAGAGGAAAGCTATTGGAATATTTTTTCCTCTTTTCACAGAAACCTACACTAAATGATATCACATTCATGAATAATGACCATCAATAAAATGCAATAAGCATATTAGGTTAAAAAATTAAATCACAGTCCTTCAACTCATCTGATCCTTACATGTAATAATTTCTTAATAAAAGGAAAACATTTTAACTTTATGCAACTAAAATTTCTACAACTTTTTAAACTGCTGCCTTCCCCTCACTCATTACAAAATGTGAATGGTTTAACTGTACAGCGCCAAATCCCCAGATTGGAGAAAGTTTTGCCCTTGGCTGGCCAGCTGTTTGCTTCCATCTCTAGGTACTTGTCCTCCCAAATTGATCTCTGTCACTCTAAGAAATCATCAAATTAAAACAAAAATAAAAATGCTCTGCAGATCTCTTGTAAGACTCTTTTTTTTCATACCAGGAGAACCCTAGCGAAAGGAAAAATTACACAAACTTACACACAGAATTTTTTTTAAAGGCTTTAACTGTAGTGATAAAAATATCAAGATTCGTCAACATTTCAAAATGCCAATAGGATTCTAAAACACAGAATAAGTTAGTTAGCAACACAAATATTGCATTATAGAACATGTTTTTCACCACTAATTTTTTTTTTCTTTATTTTTATGAATAGGAAGTTGACTTTACTAGCAATAATGACAGTTAATGACAACCCAGTGAGTCACTGCCTCCTGGGCCTTAAGGAGTGGCAGCACCATGTATAAATGGTAATTAATGCCATTAAACATTCCAACATTACACTTACTTAACAGCTTTGGGCATTCAAACTCTCAAATGCTTCTACTGTACCTTACCAAATAATTAAATACTGGGAAGGTATACAGAGTTAACCTGCAAGGTAACTGACCGGCATTGCTCCGTTATGTCTCCTGAGAACTGAACCAGTCTGTCATATTCCCGTTCACCAATCACCTTTATATGTGGGCATTGTATTTTTTATCAAGCTGAATAATACGCTGTATAAAAATCCAATACACAGGCAGCTGCACCCCTACTTTGGTTGACAACTACTCTTCGTCCTTGTGTTGCTAATGTTTGCTCTGCAAACTAATGCTGCTGTGGCAAGTCAGAACTGCTTCAAGATGTGATTCAAATTCATTTTTATAAACTATAGATCAGCGATATATATTTTGATCATAGCCCTTCTCTCAATATTTCAGGAAGGTGGTGGGAGGAAAAACTGAGGAAAGTAATAAAGTATTCACATACTGGATAACAACTCTAAAAGTTATTTGAAACTGGTAAACATATAAAAGGATCTGAGTTCTTCATAATAAAGGATTATTTTATTGCATGCACAGATGTTTAAATTAGCACACACATTCCATTCTTATCTCTCTTAAATTCAGCAGAATAACTGTAAGTCTTCACAAGGCATGTTATCAATGTAAAAGCAATAAAAAAGTCACCCTCTCATGAATTACTATTTACAGTATTTCACAAGAATGGCATTCACACCCTCCAAATGAACAAGGTTGTCTCTTTAAATTGAAGGACACTGCCTGCACTCTTCATCAGTTAGCATTAGCAATGGGGGGAGGGGAAGGGAGAAACTAACAAACCATTTTTCTATCATTTGAACTCTCTTTGACCTTTGCAAGCTATTCAAGTATGCACTTAGACAGTTCAAATAAATAACACAAATATACATATATAGAACAGATATATAGATAGCAAAGGAGTGACTCCTGATAAAGTGGATAGGTGGATAGGTTGATACCTAGACGTTAACCATCTTGAAGTCTATTTCTTGGCATTATCATTTATAGCAGAAGAGGAATTCCCGTTTATAGATAGTAACAACATTTTGTGAATTTAATCAATAACTGTGAGTCAGGGTATAAACTTGCTATGAATCAACTACAGCTAAAAGAGGTAACTGACTTAAGAAAAAGAAGAAGCCATCTTGTCCCATATTAACTTAAAAAATTTGAATATATGATCATAGTTATACCAGGAGAGTGTCAAGGAGGCTGGCAAATATAAAATGCAGTGAGAAATATATGACGAAATATATAATTTAAGTGATATTTAGCTTAAAAAGCTCAAAATAATTCATCTTAAATTTATTTCTATTCCAAAATCTAAATATAAAATTTTATGAAAAGATGTTACATTTCACAAATGTGTACTTATACACATCTATAGCTACAAGAATTATTTATTCATTTCTCCTAAAATATTTCCCCAAAATAGAGACTAATTGGTATCTGTCTAGCAATTTCCAACACTACCTCTCCACTTTTGTGATACTATGTGCTATAGTTGTAATTGTACACCTAATAGTAGTATTACTGGACCTACTACAATATTTTACATAGAACACTGATAAAAATAGTAACCCAAACTCAACACTTAAATGCATAAAGAATCACGCATGCTGTAAATATTTTGTAGGATGCTTTCTAAAGCCACTCATTTCCTCCTAACCCAAAAGAGATACAAAAGGAGAAAAGAGTAGAAGTGGAGATTTAAAGCAGGACAAAACTATCCTGTATATTTTCTTAATGTTTAGAGAGTTTTAATCATACAGCTTGTAGAAGCAAAAACAAAACCCTACCAAAATTAACAGAGGAAGATAGAGATTAATGAGTCACCACATAGACCTTTCTTTCAGCCAGAAACTATGTGGATATGGAGGTTTCTTCACAGCAAATCATGTGCACTGAGTTCCCAGGAAGTCAGTGGTGAGGAGCTGGGATTCAGTGGTCCTGACCATTCATCCCACCCAGACTTTCCTGTTACTTTCTGGAGCAGTGACAATACCAACTCTAGAAACCAACTCACAAGGGAATGCTCTGTTGTGATTCTCAGTGACCCACAGAGCAGGATTTCACCACAGGCCTGTGACATGTGACTGGGCTTGGGGAGTCCCAGTGTCAGCTCCAAAAAATCCTAAGGGGGGCTCTTCCCTTTGTGAAACAAATTAATTACACAATCAAATATTGCCACATTCTTGCGGCCTATTGACATAATGAGAACTTCAACCCCCACTTTGCTTTGTATTTTTTCAAAAGGGTAAAAGCGATCCAGGAACAGCCCAATATAGTTCACGTAAAGGAAGATAAAAAAGATAGATGTTTTCATTCACTACCCATGGCAGGAAATTATATATTTTAGATTTGAAGCCTAATTGAAAATAATTCACCTTTCTACTATTCACTCTTAGTGAAAATCAGTCTGTGCAATAGTCTGAGTCTTCTAACCCTCAATACTTTTATCAATATTTACAACGCCTCAGTCTTGTTTACAGATGTGTATCACATCAGCCTCCACTAAGTTGCAGCCCTCCCTGTGATTTTTTATGTGGATATCCTAATTAAAAATTATACAGTTGTCCTTACAATTATCCCTGCTTTTAAAAATTAGTTTATTTATTATATTTTCTTCTGATTCCTGGCTTCACAATAAGAAAAATTACCTGTATTTATTGCATAGACTATCCAATCCTAATTTTATTAGAAAAGAGGCTTCAGGAGCTCTTCCCTCTCTCCATATTCCTAGCAGAATAAAATACCAAACCTAACGGTAAATACTAAAATCAAAAATGTGAGCAGTCATGGAAACTGTGAGTTTTCCCAACACATGAGTCACTTATATCCCCAGAAGTAATGAAGCCTCCCGAAAAAACAGAGATTTATAAAGACGATGATTTGATGGTTTTTCCTGCGTCTAAGTATGATTGGCTATGACTAAATACTTTCTCAATTGCTAGACTAAAACAAGCCAAAGCAAATAGCTTTTAAAGCTTTAAAATATATTGTGCAGTGGTGACTGTTCAAGGTCTCACTACAGTCAACATTAGATAGATAATACTGAGATGAGTTCAATGCAGAGGGCCATTCTTGAATTCATTGATTATAGAAAAAAAATCTAACATTGTTGCAATCAGAAAAGTCAATTAAATATAAAATAATCTCACTTGCATATTAACAAATAGGATATGGTTCACATTTAATAATAAAAGGGAAAAGATATACACTTAAAGTAGCTAAAAACCCAAATGCTTGCAAAAATGGTAAAATACTTTTCTAGGAATGATGGTAGAACAATCTGAGCATGTTCAGATCAATTAAAATCTTATCCATATCCTATAATTTATATATATTAATTTCTCCTACTCCTTTTAAATCTTTTGTATTGTTCTAATGACATAAATACAAGGAGGATAATGTATTAAAAATAGTAAATTAAAACTTAACCAAAGAAAAGCCATTCACTTAATCAAGAAACTTTTATCAATTGCCTATTGTGTCTAATCGGAAGTGTCTCAGTCCGGTAGGAAGCTAAACTCTGCAGATACAATAGTAGCGAACACTCGTTTCCTAACCTGCTGATCTTAATCTTATTATGGAATCTACGTATACATACCATTTTTTAAATTAAAAATTTAATTTATGCCAATGTGATCAGACAGGCAATTCTATTGCATTTTCCTTGTTCAATTATGTTAGCATTATGTCCCCAAGAAGATAGAACATGATTTCTGTATAACGAAAAATGAAACCTACCACTGTGGTAAACAGATGGTATATGTTTAATACATTAACTATTGATACATTCTGAGATCAATTCAAATGCTTGCAAAAAATGGTAAAATATTTTTGGACCAGCATGTGAAAAAAATTGACCAGCATGTGAAAAAAATATTTAGTCCTAAATATTGTTCTTTAGCAGTTAGAAAAATAAATAGAAATTAAAGTTGAAAATACCCAGGGTTTTAACGCTCTCACTGAGTGTGACCTTAGACAAATTACTTAACATTCCTGAGTCTTCACTTTCTACACTGTAAAATGGTTTGTGATGAAACTTCATCAAGTAAAAAAGATCACAAATTTACCACACATAAATTCCTTGTAAATACTTGCACATGGTAGAAAGGAAGTAATTGCAGCAATGTTGTTATTATATTGTCACAAAACATTATGCCCCTTGGTTGTTCATAATCTACAAGAATTTTCTCTGATAATGGAAAAACATAAATGTTTTTTATGTTTTCCTACAAATATTAAATATTTACCTGAACTATATGCCTTCAATGCTTATTAAAAATTCCTGTAACTGTTTGGAATACCTTGTCATTAGAGTAAAAAAAAGAAAAAATAAACTTTCTAAAGAACACCAAACATTTAATAAATTAACTATAACTCTAAATTAAAGAATATTTCCATCTTATCAGTCATCAAAGTATACTAAGATTTCTTAAACTAGAAAGTCTGGACATCTAAGGAAACTTATATCTACAAAGGAACCAGAGATACCAGAGCTGAACAATCCCAAATATCACTTTTGATGGCATGAGAGTGTACGTCAGGGGGCTTCCTCTAGTTTCTGAATCCTAAAAAGAGCTTCTTTGCATATCATAGGACTCACTGAATATTTTTGAACTGAGTGAAACCTGTCTTAGGTATGTGTACACTTTCAGTACGTAAATATTAAAAATAATGTTTGTCAAAATGAGGATATTCCAGAGAACTGCTTACTATTGATATCATGTGCAAAAAATGTCAAATTCTTGGATTCAGAAGGCAGAGAGAGTAATCAATTTGAGGTTTAAGAAATACGATCAGTTATAAGAAGAACTTTATGAGGACATTATAGTATTTGGAGTTCCTTTGATTAAAGACTATATATATATATATATATATATATATATATATATATATATATATCCATAACTACATATGTTAAAGTCCTTAAATCATTCATTTTATCTCTATCAAAATTGAATTCCTTTGGTGAATGTATAACTTCAAGAAGAAAAAAAAATCACTCTCCAAACTGTTTACATGATGTGAGCTAATGGTGAATAAAATTTTGAAAGATCCTAATAAAAATTAAAACACAGGTGAAACAAAAACATCGCTGTCCATGCTCAGGAAACACCAAGATGCCTAAGTGAAAATTACAGAACACCCTTAGATAACAATTTCTCTAATTGGCTATGAAGAAATGATCAGTAACTCTTCAAAAATACAACTCCTACATTTCAGAATGCCCTTGTTAGATAAGTAACAAACTAATGAATTTGGGTAAGACTTGCTTTATTTAATATATTGGTTAATAATAAGTTGTGACTGTTGTTTAGAACAGCATTTAAAAACGAATATTAAAGGCACAACAAAGAACACTAGGTCCTCTTCTAAAAGCCCAAAACCAATCATTCAAGTTGTTTGTTTAACATCTACCATGCAGAACAGTGCTGAGCACTTTAACTGTATTTTCAAGTGATTAACCAACACTGCATTTAACCCTTTTCAGTATGTCTTCAAATATCATGAAAAAAATTAGTGTGGAACTAAATACACATAATATATTTATGAAAACATAAAGGACCAAGCATATACACACAAGGCATTCAAGTTTTAGGAAGCCTTGGTATTATTGTT
Organism: Rhinolophus sinicus; assembly: GCF_057876585.1. Taxonomy (NCBI): domain Eukaryota; kingdom Metazoa; phylum Chordata; class Mammalia; order Chiroptera; family Rhinolophidae; genus Rhinolophus; species Rhinolophus sinicus. Next base: position 37,594,019 of record NC_142501.1, read on the forward strand.
GGTTCTAATACATATGCATTAATTTTAGCATAACAATATCAGTTATTACCTTTATAACATCATATATGCAAGATAGTAAGAAAGCAGTTCATATTGAAAAAAAAAGATTATACAATATTTATCCTAATCTGGGATATCTTGAAGACTTCCTAGTACAATAGAATCTAGAGTACAATGATATATCAAGTGAACTGTGCTAACAGAATTTGGAAATATTTCTCCCTGACCAAGCTATTGATCTGGTTTGAAGTGTGACTGACTGGAATCTCTTAGTTTCTATAGATAACGTAATTAAAATGTTCTCTGTATCCATAAAAATGATTTACCCTTTGTAAAAAAAGTATATTTAGTGTCATTTGCTTCAATGATAGCTGGCAGCAATGAATTCTACAGTTTAAATGTATGTTGCCTAAAAATTTACTTCCTTTTAAGTGTTTTGATAATGATATTTAATTTCACTGGGTATTTCCTCATGAAGAAAGGTAAAGAAATACACTACTGGATACGTATTTTTCACGATCATCTTTGGTCCATACGGAGAATATATTCAATTTGAGTTCCATCTTTTACTCACAGTTACAATACAGTGCTGGTATCTGTAATTCCTCGTTTTTCAATTATTTCATTTTTCACTTATGTAAAGCATACAGAACGTTCAGCAAACATGTTTCTCAAAGAATGTATTATCTAATATTTATCAAAATTTAATTGTCATATCCTAAATAGGAGTATTAATAGAGGAAACATTTAAACAGATAACCCCATGTTAAAGCATATAAAAATAATTGATATTGCTCCTCACCAGAGCCTGGGCTGACCTTAGGTTCACACTGTTGCAAACTACCTAAAGAAGAGATGAATTGTCTCCACAGACTTTCTGGTTCATACATTTCCTGTAGAAAGGAAGTAATTGTTTTTGTTTAAAGGAAACATCCTGGCTTAGATTAAGCAAAAGTCCCATTTTCTGTCAACAAAAGACAAAGCAGAGAGGTAAAAAGGTCAATAAATATCAGAAAGCAAAAGACTAGCCAGTATTTATCAGGTACCTGTACGTGGAAGTACTGAGGGCATCGTGAAAAAAAATTCTGAATGTCTTGAGTTAATTTTCTAATTTTGTTCAAATACTTTGTATGCTCTGTAGGTATGATATACAGGCAGATTACCAAACATAATAAATACAAATGTCTGCCTTCCAAAATAGATCATGACGGAGCTAGAACAATCAGCTGCCCTCCCCACATTTGTGCAATTGGTCCAATAGAGTTATCCTACTGATTTTATCCAGGGGTTAAGGCAAGGGGCCAACAAGTCCACCATGGGGCATTTCTTTGTTTTTCATATCCTAACAATGCCCAGGTTTCCTCATAAAATCATACATTGCCCAAAGAAAAGCTTTCCTGATCAACATGAGTTTTCTTGTTTGTGAATATGGACATTTTTAAGGAATTGGTCATAAAAATATAAATGTGAGCTATAGTTACCTCTTGAAGTTGGACTACTTCATTATTTCTTAGAAAAGCAGGGAGAATATTTTTATTTCCCTGGGTATTTTCCATTAATAATGGTAACAGAAAAGAAATTTAATTCTATAATATTTTCAGTAAAACGATCTATCACTTATGGTCATTTTCAATTCAACTTTATAACAAAGCATACACATGCTTCATAGATTTAAGGTAAGGATTAAATTAAATAACCCATACTATTATAAAAACAGGCAATCAGATGTTATTAGGCCTTCTATAGTCGACAGTCAAATAAATTATCTATTATTGTTGTTATTTTATAAAAGGAGTAATCATTGTCTTTATTAGCACAATTTGCCTTGAATCATCCACAATTTGCATAACATTACACATGTGAAAGTGTATGTGCATGCCTCTTATTTATATGTATGCACAAAGTATATTCATCAATTTATTTAATGGTTATACACTGAGTAACTTGTCTATTCTAGGTATTAGGACAGATACCCAAACACAAAGATAAAGAACATAATGCCCTACTGAGCAAGCTTACCTAGTTGAGCAGGTAAGTATAGTATCATACTACTCCATCTAACAGATAACTGCAATGTGATATATTACGGGCAACACTAGAAAGATGCACAGTATATATTATGAGTCAAAATACTTCTACCGGTTCCAGTCGAGAAGGGGCAAAGAGGATCACAGAAGACTACAAATTAAGGTTTTAATGCATCTTAGAAACATTCTCACGATGAGGCATGCTCTTTTTGAAGAATGTATGTCCATTGTCATTATGGCAGTAAGTGGGTACTAATGGAAACATAAAAAATGTTTCCATTTACCCTCATCGATGAGGGTAAGCGGGATCAAATATATGGTGATGGAAGGAGAACAGACTCTGGGTGGTGAACACACAATGTGATGTATAGATAATGTATTACTGAATTGTACCCCTGGAACCTATGCAACTTTACTGACCATTGTCACCCCAATAATCTTTAATTTAAAAAATGAATGTTTCCATCTCCATGTGATAACTTTGAAATGTTTAACTCAAAACACTAAATTATATTTCATCCTGAGTTTTAAAAAAATGTTTTTCTGGCTATCTCTATATATTAAATAGTATTCATCTTTGAGAATTTTGCTGTCTTCTTGATTTGCTACTCCTGTATCTAATTGGACATAAAATGCATCCTTGATTGACTATGTGTCAGCCAGGAAACTCTCCATCACCCATCACAGTGCCTAACATGTAGTAAGCACTCAATAATGAGCATTTGTTGAAGGTAATGAAGGAAAGAATGACCTCTCAGTCCCTAACCATCTTTGAAGAGCTCTGGACAAAAGTGAAATACTCAGTATTGTTAATGAATATAGCATGTTCCCACTATTTTTTATATCGCTCCTGGATCTGACAAGAGCATTCAGAAGTCTCATTGTGCTTCTGAAACAAATAGTGGATTTGAAAAGAATCCGAGCAGGGCTTGCAAACAACTAAGATTAGTAAAATGTCACGCTAGTATTGTATGGCCATGTATTCAGCAAAGCGTAGTAATTAAGTGAGAGGACTCTGGACCCCTGCCTCATGGGTTCAGATGGAGGCTCTCTCCCTTACTAGCCACGTGACTGTAAGTTACTTCACCTTTCAGTGCCTCGGGCTTTTCAATTATAAAATAAGAGTACAACAATGCCTCCCTCTTAGAGTTGTTTTAAGGATTAAGAGGATTAAATATTTGAAATAACTTTAAACAGCACCTGTAGATAGCAGGCACTCTTGGCATTTGTTTAATAAATCAGCAGTCATTTAGAAGGCAACTTTCTTACAGACAGGGACAAGTATAACCACTATGTATATCTGTTGAATTAAATATGGGAGTTCCTTCCCATGGCTATTTTCAAATTTCAATATGCAACTCATTGCTACTCAGCAATCAGTGTGTACTATTTTCATTTAAAGCTGACTTGGTGAACAGTGGCAGCTCTACAGGTATGTTTCGAAGTTTATGAAACTCGGGTCTGTGCCGGGGAATCCCTGACAAGTTTCAGCCTTGTTCTTAGGATTCCCTACTCACGCAATTCAAATATGTGTTTTCTGTGGCCAGGGAGTTGCACAGATTCCCCTCCACTTTATATGTTTTGGTTTATTCCATAGCTATTATGTGTGTCCTGTCATTCGGGCTGTTTTGGTTTTGTTGTCTGTATTCAAAGGAGGCCTGTGGTTGTGTCTATCCCAAGTGTCTGTGTTTCTAGTTGCGCGGTTTGCCCCCTCTGTCTCTCATCATTGCTTTTGGCTCGGTCCCTTGACAGGAAATGAGAGATTTATTTTATCTGGCTTGAACTACATTGTTCCTTCCTGACTACTGGTGTTACTTCACTCTAAATAACATGACTTTGTGCTCACAGTCTGCCCAAGGTCAAAGCCTGAGGGTAATAGACACATTTAAGAGCAGGGGAGGAGACTATAAGGAGAGGGGAGAAATGGGCTAGAAGAGAATAGAAAAAAAAAAAAAAAAAGTACTGATGCAAAAGTTAAACTTGAAACAGGTCTAAATTTTCTGGCGGGCTTGAAATGGAATATGTTCTAAAGAGCTGAAAGGCAAACTTCTCCCCCCCCCACCTTCCAGATGTTATCAATTTAAAATGACACTATGAAGTAATCTAGGCTTGAAATTCAAATTAACTTTTAAAAGAAAGCATGAGTTGTCTGGGAGAAGGGTTTACAAAGCTTATTAATATCTGTGACATAATTGTAGTATTTTTTTAATAATTTAAATTGGAATAATTATTAAAATTCAAATCCCTCTTTGGTTTGACACAAAAATATAGAATTTTCATAGTGGATATAATTAATAAAGTCAAAGTCATTATTTAAAAAAAGTTTAGCTTAATAAATGATACCTAAACTTGGAACCATCAATAGGATTTAAATTTTGTGTGAATTTAAGTATAAACAAGAATATGTCTGAACCACATCTCCTAACCTATTCACATTTTTCCTTTCCTCCATTTTTATTCCCCGCACTTTGGAGGTATAAATAAAACTTTCTTGGTTTCTTCAAATACCTCTACAGTTTCAAAGGGTCAGCAGGATGACCACCCAAAGACATGGTGAAAGAAATCATCTCCATGTCACTGGTCACACCATCTATGCTGATCTGAACCTCTCTGGGATAGTCTGAAAGACTGGGGGACAGGGAGAAACCTGGCTAATCTAGATATATATTTTCCTGTTCTTTTAACATATTGTCATCCTATTTAATAATACTTTTGCCTCAGGAAAGCGGATTTAATGGAAATGGACTTTCAATGAAGCCAAAAAGGATTTAAGTTACATGGAAGGCCAGATTTTACATGCAGAAAAGTATTTCACATGGGTATTCCATTTGTGGAGAAGTTGATGAAATCCCTTTTGCTAATGATCTTTCAACACTCATATCATTATGTGTGTAGTAAGCATGGTTTATGCTGAAGTCCGGAGGACATCCCTAGTGACATCTTAAAGATTTAATATGTTTTTGACTTATAACCCCTCCCTCAGGAAGCGCTATTCTTTTCTATGGGACACTGTAGCTATCACCATACAGTGTTGAACAGGGCCAAGTGTCTGCAAATCATACTTGGCTTGTTTCTTTATGCAAATGCCTCACCTTGAAACTTGAACTAGAAATTATTCCTTAATATGCCTTAAACTAACACAACATTAAATGTCAATTATATCTTAATGAAAACAAAACAAATGTTTTTCTCAGAATCGTACTTCCTTCTCACGTCAATTCCTTATGAGGTGATCTACACGTGGAATGAGGCCCAAGTTCTAACATGTGGCAGACACAACTGTGTAAGAATTCCAATGAAGTCTCATTTTTTAACACTCCTTAAAAGTCACAGTGATGTTTCTATACATCGTTTTGTTTTCTCATTATTAAATTCTAAATATAGTCTCAAAGACTAAACATAAAAATGTAATTCCTTTCTCCAAGGAACCTATAAGTCAGCCAAGAAGACCCTGCCACGAATCCCTAGATCATCCTGAAAGGCATTTCCTTAAGCCCATCACTATACCTCAGGTACTCAGAGGCAAAAAGCAAAGATTCAAAAGAAAATAGCCATTTATTGGAAAATTACTATGTAATCACCATGGTGCTAGCTGCTTTCAGATACATCATCACGGTCCATGCACACAAACTTCCGGCAAAATTAGTGTTATTATCCTCATTTTACAGATGACAAAATGAAACTTAGATATATTATGCAATATGCCAAATATCATAGAGTTCTTAAGTGCCGAAATCAGGATTCAAATTTAGGTGAGTCTAATTCTAAATCCCATGCTCATTGACTATTCTGGAATAGGAATTAAAATGCTGGATTATAAAACTTCAGTGTGTTTCAAGTCCAACTGTGTCCCTCACCTATACAAAACAAGGAGTTACAAACAAAAATAGTCCCTGTGTTCTTTAAAATGCGAAACAAACTGACCCAGCAATCCTAGTCTTATATCCAAAACAACTAAAAATATATACCCGCATAAAAACTTGTACCCAAATACTCATGGCTACATTTCCACAAAAGTGGAAACAAACCTGATGTCCACCAACTGATAAATGAATAAATAAAATATGGTCTATCCATACAATGGAATATTACTTGGCAATAAAAAGACACAGATTGTTCACACATTAACATGGCTGAACCTTGAAAACATTACGGTAACTCAAAGAAGCACGTCCCGAAAGACAACCTATTATATGATTCCATTTAATTTAAATGCCCAGAATAGACAAAGCTATAGAGACAGGAAGTAGATTAGCAGTTACTTATGGCTGTGGGTTTAGGGGAAGAAATGAGGAGCAGTCATTAATGAGAATGGGATTTCTTTCTGGGTGACGAAAATGTCCTGAAAGTGGTTGTAGTGGTGTTTGCATAACTGTGAATATAGTAAAAATAATTGAATCACACATTTTAAATGGGTGAATTATATGTTATATACATTATATCTTAATAAAGTTCTCACCCAAAAATTTATGTAAAATTTTTGCCTCTACATCATCAGGAAGAAATAGGCAGCACGCTACTCCCTATGTTGAAAAGAAATTAAGCAAATCTAGCTACTGCAACAGGGGAGAAGCGTTTCCTCTCTTCCATCATTTGCCCTTCAATATCAGCAAAGCATTCGTCTGCTCTGTTCAGGTGGACTTCTGAATCACTGAGAGAGTTGAAAACATATCCCTCTTTGGTCAAGTTCTTTGAGACCAAAGCTTGTTGAAAAAGTTAGAACCACAAACTACTAGCTTATTTACTTAATGTTAAACCGCGTGTTTGACATTTTTCATCTAAAGTGACCAGTGATTTGAGTATTGTGTAGACAACCACAAAGTACCACTGAAACAGTGGGAAAGTACTATTTTAAAAGCACTTACTGTTTTATTAATACTTAGAGAATAGAATTCCCTGCTTCTGCCCAGATTCAGTTCTTCATATTCTAATGTGAAGTTGACCAACTGGCAAATTTGTCAATATAATTTTTAGTCCCGCAGCCCATCATTAGATGACAGAAAAACATCATGTTGTGGCATAGAATCAGTAGGCAGTAATCAAATGTCCCATGATGTTGACATTCCACAACCTCTCATAGATTTTTTGTTTGTTTGTTTGTTTGTTTGTTTGTTTTGAGTGGGCGTGGAGAATCTTAGACATACCTACCAGTGCACAGAATAGCAGGTTTGTGAAGGACCAGTTCTCTGGACATTTTATCCTGATAATTTTTAGATGTTTATACCTTAAAAGTTACTTAGTTGAAGTTGCTTTCAAATTAAACACCATTGCTACAGTGTTTCTGTTGTGATTGTCGGAGGGAAGTAGAGCCAGTGCAATTTGTCCATGTTTTACAAATCACCATCTGGCAGGAATATGGCAACATGTGAAATCTTCACAGGACTCTTGTTTTTCTACTATCTGCTGGATAACTAAAGGAGATCACCAGACTGCTGGGATGTCTGCCAGATGGTAAGCAGGTATGTTTATGAGTTTAAGATTCTTATTTTCTTTCAATGCTTTCACATGCTGTGGGCACAAGACAGAGAAGTTAAAGGGAAAAAGAAAAGGGGAGTGGATAAGTGAGTGACTGTGTCCGATCGTTAGCAATGTCTTTGAAGTTTCATGAAATGTGAACTTTCCAAAGTCTCCATTGAATTATTTTCTACTAAGTACAAAAATCACCAGTCATATGGTCCCAGGATTTTTTTCAAATGCTCCATTTTTCATTTCTGTACAAATAAACAGGTGTAAGGTTTCTCCAGTCCTGGTGAGTAGGCATGCATTACTCAGAGGATCGTAAGCATCATCAACAAACATGTGGTGAGCGTATACCCTGTGTATGGTACTTGGCTGGCCATTTCAGCAAAATGAGCGTTTATTTAAATAGACTGTCATAGGCAAAGAATACCTACCTAGTAGAGTCATAACAACAACAACAACAAAAAATCCCAAACCTTCTAACAATCGAAGATTTGCAAGGCTGAATCTACGAAGTAAGCAGTGATCAGTTAGAGGAGCTTCTGTGAAAAGAAAAGGGCATCCTAAACAATTTTGACAGATAGTAAGTGGATATCACAGAAGAGACAGTGTCTGGTATACACAGAGGTACATTTCTTTACAGTTAGGTTTGAATGCCTGCTTAGCAATGCAGCAGCAACCCCAGGCAAGTTTCTGACATTCTCCAAACTTTAATAAACTCCTCTGTGAAAATGGTGATAATAGTTGCACCTCTTATTATTGTTGACATTAGAAATACAAAAAATGTAAATTTGTCATCAAGTACAAACAGGAGTCTCCCCTTATTCACAGTTTCACTTTCCATAGTTTCAGTTACCTGCGGTCAACAAGAGTCCAAAAATATTAAATGGAAAATTTCAGAAATAATTCATAAGTTTTAAATTGCGTGTCATTCTGAGTAGTGTGATGACTTCTAGCACCGCCCTGCTCCATCCAACCCAGGATGTCAATCATTCCTTTGTCTAGCGCATCCACGCTGTATATGCCACCCACCCTTTAGTCACTTAGTAGCCATCAGTTGTCACATCGACTGTCACGGTATCACAGAGCTTGTGTTCAAATAACCGTTCTTTTACTTAATAATGGCCCCAAAGTGCAAGAATTGTGATGCTGGCATTTCAGATATGCCAAAGAGAAGCCATAAAGTACTTCCTTTAAGTGAAAAGGTGCATATGACTATGATAAAATATTTTGAGAGCGTGAGAGAGACCACATTCACTAATTTTTATCACAGTATTATTATAATTGTTCTATTTTATTATTATTGCTGTTAAGATCTTACTGCTCCTAATTTATAAATTAAATTTCATCACAGGTGTATATGTAGGGTTCAGTACTATCCACAGTTTCAAGCATCCACCGGGGGTTTTGGAAAGTATCCCCCCCTGGATAAAGGGGGGAGAGGCTATTGTAGTTGCTCAGTAAAGGAAGCTATTGTTATTATTGTTGGTGTAACATTATGCTGATCTGCAAAGGACTGCTTCTAGGTTAATTCACTAGATATAGAAGTTGCTCAAATGAATTCTATAAATATATGCCTAATTTTATATACTGTATTTGTATATTTAGGTACACATGAGGTTTCTATGAGTATATATACACAATGTGTACTTATACGCAAATATGAATGGATCCAAGTATATATATGCATAATAGTAGATACATTCTGCCCAATTACAGGAAACAAAAATAAACATTTTGACTTAAAACTCTGTCAATTATATTAAGTAAATACTCATAAAAGTTTCCGTTTCCAGAAGTTATAATTTGGGGAAATTACTAAACCTCTCTGTGTCCTTAGCTATAGGATGGAGAGAACAAAACCTGCTTCATATGGCTGAATGAAGATTGTCACATCTTCGTGATTATTTCTACAAAACACATTGCACAATGCGTGGTAGAGAATAAATGAATAAATGTATGCCTCCTTCCCTTTCCCCTTTAATTAACAATTTACCTCCACCTTTAAATTTAGTGTACCTTTGCCCATCCTTACCTGCTTCCCTCAAGTTGAATAACAGATCTCTGTTTCTTTCTGGCCCTTCCAATTATGTTCTTAATTCCATCACTCTTTCTACCAGAATGAATTTTCTCCTTAATTATATAATTACTCTATTTTTATCATAAATTCCTCTTTGTCCACTAGTTCCTTCTCCTTAGTCTAAAATATACCTGTTTCCCCCATCCTAACAATAATTATCTTAACGATAAATTACCCAATGACAGAAGAGATAGAAAGCCTAAGTAGGCCAATGACCATAGAAGAAATTAAAAAGATTGTTAAACATCCATCTCTAAAAAGTGCCAGACACAGATAGAGCCTTTTTTTTTTCCACCCAGGAAAGAGGTAGTTTTATATTAGTTCTAATAAAACTAAGTTAAAAAGAATATTTGTTTCTTATTTAAACAGTCCCAAAACACTAAAATGATTAAAAGACAATTATTTTACACCGTTAGCACAACTCTGATATCAAGCCATGACCAATAAATACAGTGTAGTGTATACACAGATACAGACACACATACACACACACAAACACATCAAACTCATTTAAACACAAAGAAGCAAAATTTTAAGAGTAAATCAAAGAATAATGCACCGTACCCACATGGCATTCTTTGCAAGGTTGAAAGGCTGGTTCAATACAAGGATATCTATTTAAGTAATTTTTTACATTTAAAATAGTAGACAAAAAGTTAAAACCCATGAGCAAATTGTTTAAAAGTCTTTGAAAAAAAGTGCCCACCATAACAGACTTATTTAACATAAGTTAGGAAGAGAAGAAAACTGACTTCTAAGGGCGTTTGTCACAAATAGCACTAAAACACATAATTCATGATAAAACAGACTATCTTCTGTTTGCCCAGCTTTCCTTCTTTCAATAGCTCCCTTTTCCTTTTCACCAACAACCTTCATTGCCTGCAAGGTAGGCCCTTCTTACTCATCTGCTGGACCCTTTTCAACCCATTGCACGTGTTTCTGCTCCACTGTTTACAGCTTTTCTCAAAGGTACCGATAGCCACTTAAATTCCAAGTCCAATGGCCTGCTGTCCGGCCTCATCCTCTTTAACCTCTCTTTCAACATTTCTGAACCGGTCACACACAAACCTCTTAGCTCTCTGCTCCCTGGGCTTTCAGAATGCCTCTTGCTTGACTCTCCTGCCTCTTTGCTTGGCCTTTCTCAGCCTCTCACTGCCTCTTCTTGCACATGCTCTTCACCATGGGAGATCCTCAGTAGTTTACTGTTTGCACCTTTAACTTGTGCCCTACACAGGGAATGTAGGTCAAAGTTAAACAGGAATGACAGAACCAGGACACTATTACTGAAACAAAGTAAATAAAATGCTGCATTAAACAAAAACCTACAGCATGATTTTCAACTCTTCAGGTTCCAGTCTATGTGAAATAGATTTTTTAAAATACATATTGCAACATGGAGAATCTTTGCCTATATTACCTTCAATATGTTTAATACTACCTTCCTAAAAATAGAAAAAAATGTTTTTAATATTTGACTTAATGTCTTTTCTGCTGTTACTCACTTGTCTTAAATATGTTATTGACATCTATTAGTTTACCCATTCCAACTCGAAATATCACTTTTCTAATTTTGCATTATCTTGATTTTTAACTCTTTCACTACCTATTGAATTTGAAAACAGCTGGTGCTGTTAGAATTCTTAGGATATACCTGAGTACAATTTAGTAGAAGTCAGCAATCATTTACTGAATGCCAGTGATGTGTGAAACATTGTTTTTATAGTCATCCTTTAATATATAAACTTCAACCTAATCTACATAAATTGAACTGACTTTAAATATAAAGTAACAATTTTAAGAAAGTGCTGATGTTTTAATCATGTTAGCTCTGAAATAACTCGCTTTCCCTAATTTGTAACCAAAAAATAAAAGTTAAACAATGTCTCAGTAAAAACTCCTCAGTAAACTAGATCATCTTTCTCCATTCTCTCATCTCCAAGTTACTGCCAGATCATTTTCTGCTGCTGTGGTCTCCTCCCCTATTTCTGTAAAACCTGGAAACCACTTTTACACATTATTTGTAAATAAAATTTATTTTGATCCTTTGCTTTTCCTTTTCTTTCCTCTGATATTTGTATCCCTTAATGCTACACCTTTCAATGAATTTAGGAAGTCAAAGCTACTGTGATCTCTCTTATTCCATACAAGGTCCTCTCCCTTAAAGAAAACACAAATAAAAAGAAACCTAGACAACATGAAATAGGGCATTAGGCACTTTACAAAGATATCCTTAACTTTACAAAAAATGCCTATGGAATCCCTCTAAATAGTGATTTTTCTCTAATGCATGAAGAGTGTATCTCAATTAAATAACACACATTTACACTCAACTTTTCCAAAATTGAATCGGTTTTGCAAAGTGAGCTGCGCCTTGTTCTCATCCAATTGTTGTACCCCATGCTACATAGAAATGAGGCACAGCCAGACTAAGGAACAAGGTTTCTTGACTCCAGCTAAGGCAGACTTTCTTCAAGAGCAGTGGGTTTCAAACATTTTTTTAGAGCCACTGAAATATTTCTTCAATAGAAATTTTACAGGGACACAATTTACAAAAGAGATAAAAGTAATAGGGTAATATGTTCTTTCCCTGTCCCTTCATTAACCGACCCCAGGGTTACCTACAAAAAACCTATACTCAGAGTTCAGCTTGAAAACAATTGCTCTAGACTGTTTTCTACTTATTGATAAAGATCTCGCTACCAAAATCATAATTTTACTACAGAGTCCCAACATTGTCAAGCTGCGAGTTACCCAGGGACGTACCTGTTCTTTGTTTAAAATGGGTTCCCAGGACATGGGTCGCACACAAGAAATGGTCAATCGTGGTAACAATAATAATTTTTTAAATAATGAATAGATAAATCTCCTTGACACAGGAATGGCTTCCTTTTCCTGTGCCAGTTGTTCTGTCTGTGCCAACTCTAACACACACCCCTTCCAGGAATGGCATTCAGCCATCCTGGCAACCAGAATTAGAGCAAAGAAAATATGAAATTTCTCTTCAAAACATAAGTGGAAAGATGAATGCAAAGCCAAGCGAAAAGTACCCAGATTCAACATGCACATTGTTAAATGTCACGTCATAGTAAGACACTTTATGAACGTCAAGTGAACATGGACATGTATAAATTGGCAGACTGACAATAGGTTCTACCTATTAAAAGTGATCAGCATGTAAAGAAAGTCTAGCAGAACACACAAGTTACCAGTTATAATTGTTGCTTTTGGGAAGTGAGGGGAGAGGAACCTGGGCAAATTGAGAATGGGAATGGGAGAAATATTTTTCGTTGGACACATTTTTATACTTTTTGAATTCTGAACCATGTGACTATATTCAAAAAAGCAATTTAATATATTGAATTTTTTTTTTAAATGAGGAGAAAAAGATAATTCCAACAGACCATTCTGAATACCGTTAGCATAACAATGAACTGCTTTGGTTTGCGGGTAAAAACAGCAACAGGAGAATGTTTCATTCTTAGAACCTAGGTTTAGGCCAAACAGGCCCGTCAGTCAGGAATACTGCTTCTTCTGTTGTACTTCTCTTAACTCCTTCAAGAAAGAGGCGCCTATTGAGTGAGGCCAAGGATTCATGCCCTGATTATCAGAGAGATACAATGTGGCAAGGATTCTCAGCAATCCAGCTAACTCATAGGGGTCTCTAAATTACAGGTCAACAACGGTCCATAGGATTTGGAAAAATCAATGTCTCGCCTCAAATTAAAATTCAAAAAGAGACTTTCACAGCTCTCTCTTTCTAACAAAAAAGTTCTAAAGATCAAAGATAATCCTCATTTTACCACTCTGATTGGCATATACCCCATTTTCTCCTCTGCAAACCAGGACATGATGTTGGTGGACTGACAGATCTTGCTCTGACATTTAATCACCAAAAGGGTTCTTTAGAAGAAAATCATTCAAACCTGATAAAAATGAAAACTAGTAAGATTTCTTTCAAAATAGACATTTTAGCCAAATTTAATGTCCCCAAAATATCTTGTCCAACCATTAGGTGCAAAGAATATAAGTGAGGAAACAAGTACAAAATACAAGGACACCTAGGAGGTAGTATGGTTTATTTAATTGGGTGAAAAGGCAAAATCTTATGAGTAAATGCCTCACCCCTATGAGCTGACTGAAAGTACCTGGCATTCCACGAAGTATGCATTACTTTCCAATTAACAAGCACGTCAGACCTACCTCTAGGATCAAGAGTCTATAGCACTATGATTTGGGAGGAAGGGATGACATTGAATGTTCTCAGTCTTTAAACAGGTTTAGGGACATATGTGTTGCAACTTCTTTGAATGCTCTTATGCCATGCCTTTCTGAACACAGGCGAGTTACATACTAAACAAAAGAATTAGTATATGAAATCATTTGTCATTTCAAAACCATACTAATTAGGTGCCTAATTGTGCGTATTGTTGTAATGGTCAGTGCTGATAGGCTTGTCCCCACCTTTCAGGGGCTCATAGTCTCAGAGAGACAGATGCACTGATATGAACCCACACTCACATTCACACAGAAAGCAAGACAATTTATATTTTGAAATAGAATGCTAATTTCTGATAAATATCTACTGTGTTTCCCTGAAAATAAGACCTAGCTGGATAATCAGCTCTAATGCATCTTTTGGAGCCAATATTAATATAAGACCCGGCATTATATTACATTATATTATATTATATTATATTATATTATATTATATTATATTATACTATACTGTATCATATTATATTAAAGACCCGGTCTTACATTATAGTAGAATAAGACTGGGTCTTATATTAATTTTTGCTACAAAAGACGCATTAGAGCTGATTATCCAGCTAGGTCTTATTTTCGGAGAAACACGGAAAATACATAAATATATAAGTAGTAGGTGAATTCTGTAACACAACATAAGAGAATTTCAAGACCACTTAATTCTATGGTTGGAGCTTGAGGCTCCTTTTTTTTAAGTTCAACAATAGTTTTCAAACATATTAATACTTAATAAAAATCTAGAATACTGGATTTTTAAAAGCAGATCAATATACATGGTTGCACTAATTCTCTTTCATGCCACACACCTTAATCTGTGCAAAGTAGTATTCAGAATAATTCAACTCATTTCAACCCCATGGTTTTGAGAAGTTAGGTACATATTAAAATGGTTTTTCATTCTACTGCTTGCACAAACTGGTGGGCCCCTCCCACTCAAAGGAAGGGGGTCAGACATTATATAACAAGTCCTAAAAAAGAGAAAGTAAATGGACACTTTGTTCATTTTACAATCCTTTTTCAGTTAAATAAGCTTAAAGCTTTATTTAGAAGAAAAAATAGTCAAAAAGTAGGGGCATTTTACTCTAAAGCATCCTACTTTCAAAAAGGTGAAAGAAAGAAAAGGCCTGGCTATAGTGCTATCAAGATGGTATCAAAGACAAAGAAAGTTAAGGGAGAAAAGATTTAAATGAACATATACAGAAGGAATCAATGAAATATTATAATGAAAGTAAATGTGAAAATAAAAACAGAGAAAGGAGAGGCAAAGTAATTTTAAGGGCATTTACAAAATGAATAAACAGAACTAAAGCAGCATAAAGAGTTTGGGATTTATTTTTTTCTATAGAGATAATTGGGGATTCCCCCCTGAATCCTCTTTACCTATTAAAAATTAATATTATTAACACTTTATGTTCACTTACATAAATTAAAAAAAAATTTTTCAAATGTATTTTATTGAATGACTTGTAATCTTTTAAAATTGTGTTTTAAATTCCATTGCAAATACAAACTGACTCATATATTTGTGTTCTTAGTAACTCATAATTTAAAGCAACAGAAATAAACGGCATTGAAATGACTTTTAAACTTTCGTAAATTGAATTATCTTCAATAAATGCTCAGTTAACAAAATGAACTTTTTCTTGTTGCCACTGCCCCATACTGGCAAAAATCGATTACCATTTGCAGCTATGGATACAACACTTTTTTCCTAATTTTGTTTTTTTCATATTTTCAGAAAATAGCATGTAAATATTTCATTTGTGATTTCAGATATTAATAAGATGACACTCATTGGAATGGTATAATATAGTTAACAGCAGGGAATAAGTCTTCTGGTATAAAATATAAAAATTAATAGTAGTCTTAAATTTTTTGGACAGAGAAAAATACACAAAGTAAGCCTTGTGTTTTTTTTCCCTTCCATATTCTAAAATGTTCCATTCTTTAAAGTAAATCCTCTGAGCAGAATTTGTACATTCTGATTGCCATCCTTTTGCAGCTCTGCAAAGCAAGGTAAGATAGCTTAGCATAGCTTTTATCTGCAAGGATTTCCTGAGGCAGTTTCTGTAAAAGGGTTAATGACAGATGTTTCCATTAAATCTGACCTACCTCTTAATTTTGCCATTGCCTGATAGTATCCTGGCTTTGTGCTTATTTGCATGGGCAAATGGAGTCACTCCATAACAAGTAACACACCACCCTCATCGAAACAAAGGTCAATTCATTTTAAACTGATGTGCACAATATTTTTTGTAGTTGCAGATAAAAAAAAAAAAAATCCTTTCATACAATGCTACTATTTACAAAGAACTAAAAGCTCTGTTTTCTAAACCCCTAGACACAATGTACAGTGTACGCAGAAACTAGTACTGCCCATAGAAATCAATACATCTCCATCCAGGTAACCAGCTAAAAAAATCACTTCTCTCTCTCTAGGATGTTCCTCTTATTTTTATACTAAATACAATCAGAATACAGTAAATTTCCTTTGCTGAGGAATTAGTTGAAAACTCCAAAATGCTAGCAGCATTTTCTTGTTTACTGAGTGTTATTACATTTGTAGAGGAGAAAAAAAACAAACAAACCTGTAAATACAGAGAGGATAGTTATTGTCTTAGGTTGGTTAAAAGATATAGGCTTTTTAGCCTTCAGGCTGCCAGTCCAAATATTACAGTTTAGAAAATGGCCAAACTGTTTTACCACATGAAAAGAGTAAGTGACCTTGAAAGTTGCTATAATAAGCCCCTTAAAAAAATAAAGGCAGTTTAAATAGTTTTATAAATAAGGCTCTATTCAAGCCACCTCTTCTGATGGGAAGATCCGTGATTCTTGCAAGGAGATATCTCAAATATGCACTTCTTTTTTGAATAGTCTATAGCCAAGACTCAAGAAATATTGCATTAATCTAACTATGCTGTTTTACTTTATTATAACATTTAAGAAGTTTAAAATTATCACTTGCTAGAGAAGTTCTGTTTCTGTAATTATATACAGCATTTTATACATGTATGTACATACATACTCTATGCATATCATATTTCATGTTTATCATTATAGTTATTTAAATATTGAAATTCTGGCATTAAATTTCACCTTATTCTGAAAACAGCTCTCCTGTGTTTTATTGAAAATAAATCTATATTCAAAAATTCCCATTATACCAAAAAACTTTATCTGAAAAGAAAATAGCCTAAATTGGGGGCTGGTAAAGTAATACTTGCTAAATAGCTATTTTTCTTCATCTCTAATAAATAAAGCCCATATTTTGCACTGCACATTGCAAACCATTGAAACGATTAAGAGAACCCTAATCACCTTTTCTAAAGTTTGTTTTTTCATGGATGGTTTTTCAAGATACAACCTATGATAA
This sequence comes from Rhinolophus sinicus, assembly GCF_057876585.1. NCBI lineage: Eukaryota > Metazoa > Chordata > Mammalia > Chiroptera > Rhinolophidae > Rhinolophus > Rhinolophus sinicus. The sequence goes on from NC_142501.1 coordinate 37,611,225, forward strand.
AAAAAAAAAAAAAAAAAAAAAAAAAAACCCAAATAAAATGAAATTAACAAATATTTACAGAGTACTTAGTTTATACAAGATTCTATGTACTGTGAAAGATCTAGTCAGAACAATACGAAGTACCCTTTCTGTACAAACTTACCACTTCATTAAGTAATAATAAAAGTATTAAACAATAAGATCAGAAAATGAAAATACTATTAAGAATGTGAAAAATAATAAACTAAATGAATGGAATTGGCCATGTTAAATGATGGAAGAAATAAGGGATTTTAACAATGGGCTGGTTTGGGTTTATAAATCCAATTTGCACTTAGGGTAAATCATCAAATAAATGCGAAGTCAGAACAACTGGCAATTTGAGTCATACAAGTAGTTCTATAGTGAATTAAAATACAAAACAAAAGACTAATAATCACCAACATTCATTGAGCACTTATTATGTGCTAGGACTATACAAAGCAGTCTGTATATTTATATCACTTAATCTTTACAATTACCCAATGGAGAAAATATAACTATTACTCCCATCTTATGGGTAATGAAACTGAGCCATGAAAAGATTACAAGATTCCTCAAGACCACAGAGCTCGTAAGGGATGGAGCGAGGAATCACCTCTACACATTCTGACTCTAGTCTTCTACGCTTAATCTTGATACCTCTTGGGCACATGGGCTTTGGAATCAAACAGGTGGAGTTATAGTCCACATTTTCCAATATATTTACTATGTGGGTTTAGGTAAAGTTCTTACATTTGTAAACTAGGAAAAACATACTGCACCATTGTCATGGAGGTTGATTGTTTTGACTTGCATGGCATCTACCCATCCCTTTAATATATACACACATATATATATTCCCCTGTAGAAACAACTGGTCCCCCATTCTCAAACAAGAGATAAGCATATAACCATGCCGTAGCCAAAAAAGGACTTTATCTTCTCAACCACAAAGATGGGTTTAGTTTTTGGACCCAATATACAAGCTAAACTAATAGGTGATGTGTATGGGACTTGTGATAGAGCTACGAAAGGAAAAGCTTTACTTTTTTTTTTTTTTTTTTTTAAGATAAGTATTGGATCTGCGTGAGCAGAGATTATATGCACAAAGAAACCAGTACAGAGAAAGGCAAAGACAAATGAGAGATGGAGAGGGCCAATGAGCCCTGGGTTACTTATTTGAACCAACAACACTCCCTCCCTTTTATGTTCAAGGATATTCGAATAGGGTTTCTGTCACTATGGCTAAAAGAGCCCAAGCTAATAAATCACCTCACAGACACAATGCATTTGAAAAACTCAAGATCCCTGGAATTAGTAAGTCCTCAGGGAACATTGGCTGTTTTCCTTGTTATTTTAGTTATTACTGTTGTCAGGTTTTCATACCAAAATTAGAGTTTTTAGATGAAAACCAGGATTTAGAGAAAGAAGGAATTACCATGGTTCAGTTTCCCTATACCAGGTATAATCAGAGAACAGAGGGAAAAGTTTTAAGAAGTCTAAGTATTAAGAATCAAGGAACACCAAAAGTTAGTTTCGCTTGCTACCCTGCCAATATTAGCATTCCCAATTGGCCTCACTGTGTCTCGAGAGGAGCCAGAACCTATTATTAAGATGCACCCACTTTGTAGTCATAATGTTCAATTATAGACTCAAATGGTTATCTATATAGAAATAACATTTTATAATAACTAAGTCCCGACTTTATTTTGCTACTACTGCCCTGTCAATGGTAACTTTTGGTACAAAGCTCTAAACATAGGGCCTTGCAGAAAGCCAAGAAATCTGGTTCTGAGAACTTTCTTCGATGCCACCCAAAAGTCAAAGGTCAGTAATTAGGTCCACAGTAATAACCGAAGCACTTAAGGTTTACACGGTTGCCATATACCCATTGCATCAATTTAACCAAAAAAACAACAAAACAAAACAAAACAAAAAAAGCCCCACAACTTTCCCTCTTCTGCGCCCTTCTTTGAACAGGCCTTATAATGTAAGAAGCAAGAATGGTTCCAGAGGAACTTTTGTGAACCACTGCGTCAATCACATGAACATTAAAACACGGCTTGCTAGTCATTACTATATAAAGTATTCTCTTGCTCTGTGGAAAATGGTTTCAAATAATTGTTGTGTTCGAACGGGAGTTTTGTTCTTTTTTAATATAGCAATTTGAGAGAGAAAAAAATAGAAAAGAAGATATATTCAAGAAACAAACCAATATTAAAATAGCTGAAACAAACCAATATTATAATAATTGTCATCAAATGGTATTGTCACATTTGCATAGGTGTCACACATTGCATGCTCCCAGACCCAAGAGACAGACCCAAATGCTGGCAGTATAGTTTGAAAACTGAGGTACAACAATAGCAAGAAAGGGACAAGAATCTACCTACCGTGACCTACCTAAGCAAAGAAAATTCTCCTCTGACTTTCAAACGCTATTCTTCCTTCCAGGTCTCTCTATTGCAGAGCTAATAAGCAGTGAGTAGAATTGAGTCGGAAAAGATTTTCACTTTTACTTCTGACTTCTCCGTCTAATTTCAGCAAAGTCCATTTTTTAACATTGTGAGTTTGTAGTTGGTGGTAGAGAATGATATTTGATATAAGAATAATGCAGATTTTTACCAAAAAGAAATTAACTGGGCTGCTGGTCAAGTATCGGTAGCTCTAAATGTTCCTGTGTGACAGAGACTGATGAAGGAATGTATTACAGTGTCTTAAACTCAAGCCAAGAAAGACTCATACCATTATTATAGACCAGAGCTCTTCCACTATGGTTTCTCTGTAGGAAAAAGTAGTAGGCAGAAGAAGGGTGGGGACTTCTAACAGCTTTCTAAAGACATGGCCTTGAAGAGTTACAGCTTGCCAGTAGGCCACCCATGGAAAATTCTACTACTTATATGAAGCATCACACTAAGTTATAAGAAAATAAATGAACAAAATATAGTCTAGCAATTCCTTAAAAGAAGTTTGGAGGCTGAGAAACTGAGCAGAGAATCATGAGATGGGATGATGCCAATCTTTTGTGGAGTGGCCGTGGGCAAGTTATTTTGTGCCCCACTTTCTTCCACTATAGACTGCTGTTACCACTGCTATTACTGATAATAAAAACATCCAAACAACTCCTAGGGACAATATTGTAAGAATTAATGTGTAGACAGTGATTTAAGAATGAGGCAAGAAAGGTACAATGTTATGCTCTTACAAAGTGCTTTATCAACCAGCATATTACATAATGTGTTATAATGTACCATGTGCCCATGGAAACATGAAATCATTCATAGTTCTTAAGTACTGCCAGATGCGTAGCTATAACAAATTTCAACCCTTTCTGCAGCATTCACCCACACACTCACTTCTCCAACCAATATTTCCACTGGTAACTGTCAGAGTTGAGAAATCATAGAACAGACCCTTATTCACATCTCTGTGGTAATTACATATAGTTTGCTTCATATTTGGGGAGGGAACATGTCTTATTCATAATTTTATAGCTAGTGACTTGTCCTGTTCTAATATATAATTAGTGCTCAGTAAATGTTTATTGAATGAATGAATGAACGAACAAACAGATAACAGTCAGACGTAGTAAATCAAAGAATAAACCTTAGTAATGCCACTACCTAGACTAACAAGAATCTCTAATGCAAGAAACACTTAGAATGGAGGTGGTCAAAGATTGGCTTCTTCCCAGCAAGTCTATATGTTATTTCCTAGTATTAGTTCATTTGTCACTTGTCATAACTTTCTGGAATGTACGAGTAATCCTATTACAAAAGATCCTTGCCATTCTCAGTGGAGGCATATGGCTTTACTTAAGGATACTGAATGATTTCATTTTTCAATGGCTGGGAACATGGTACATTAAACTTTTACAAAGATTGAAGAATCTCTGAATATTATCATGTACCTGCGGTAGGTGAAGAAATACTCTAAATTTTGAACTAATATCCACAAGGTACACAAATGCAATGAAACTGGAAAAGAACCTCTGGAAATGGAATCACTCTAACTCTACCACATACCTGTTTTATGATTTGGGCCTACTTAACCAGTTTTCTCTGAGCGTGTTTTACTCTATAATGATAACTATGCGCAGTAAAAATCTTCATACATCCAGGGCTAATGAGGTGATTTAATAAGTTAAATAATGTATACAAAAGCATTATATAAATGGAAAAATGCCACAATATACCATGATAACTAGTTATAAAATGGCAGAGAAGTCATGGTTTAAATAAACCCTGAGATCCTTCAGCTCAGGGTTTGTGACGCATACATCTCCATAGTTCTTGTACCTACCACATGGTCTAAAAGAAAATCAAATGAACCACCAGTGTCAGTTGTTGAATCAGAAGCATGATATGTGCATTCACTTCTCAAAGTGGCCTTTCCAAGCTCCCTTCTAATAAACTCTTTACTATGGTGTTCTTCAAAGTGTGGTCCTTCCACAGCCAGCATTAGAATTGGGTAGTTTGCTTGTCAAAATGCAGGCCCTGAAAACTCATCCAAGGAGATTATAATGTAATATATCAAGCACCCAGAATAACTCTTCTGTACACTGGCATAGTAGGTTTTAAATTTACTTTTGAACATCCAGTATCTATGGCACAAGATGAGTTTCAATAGAGGGTATGTGCTCTTAACTTACATATTTTTTATATCTAGCATTCTACTGTTTACAAACTGCTTTTCACATGCATGAAATATAACATTAAAAACAATGAGAGATGGTTTAAAAATATATAGTAATACAGAGATGTGAGATAATATAATTTTAAAATAAAGTTGCATCTATAATAAATATAAATGCGTTTGTTTTTTCTTAAAACATTTACTAGGTAATTGTCTGCATTTTCTGTGAGACTGTGCTTTATGTGGTCTGGAACCTCACTTTGTTCCCTGCTACATACTGGCGCTAAAAAGGGCCTGACACATAGTAAATGCTCAATAAATATTTGTTGAATAGAAAAACGAATATATATAAATAAACATGTATGTCTCAGAAGAGTTGTTGGCTTAAAATATGCCTATTAATACATAGGGATGGGTTCATATGACAGTTTATAGCCCAGGGTCTCTTTATGAAAAGAATGTAGGGACACGGGGTACAAATATAGGCTATCAGCTAAAGGGATGTCATATATAGTCCTCTGTGATACTAATTTTTAAACTGAGGTTGAAAATGCAAACTGGAACGTAATTATCCTCAATTTCCAGATGATTTTATTCCAAAATTAAATCCAGTTGCATAGAAAAACCTTCCTGGTGAAGAATGACACTTTACAAGAGGGGCAAAAGGGTATAATAGTTTTGTCTAAATCGTGGTCAGATTCCCCTGCAGTTATGAGAAGAATGACTATGGGCTGGCAGAGATAATAAATTCAAGAGCCTAATCTTGACTAGCTGCTGTTCCCTGGAATCTAGGTCTTGCCTGATCGTTCTGTACCCTCCAGCCCCTCAAAGATGAGAGAAGGGTAACTAGTTGCAGGTATCAGGAACAGTGATAAAAAGGCAAGAGAACCATATGGATGTCACTTGGAAGTGATGTTCTTGCTAGTGAAAGTACAAGTCCCATTTCCACATGGATGACATTTGGCTCTAATCACACCTATGAGTACTTGGAGATGGATTTGAGGCTATGTAAGTTAATAAGATAAAGGTTGGGGTATAGAACCTCCAAAATGAATAATCACCAAATGGGTTCAATGCTAAGTCCATGAGTTTTAATTGTCAATTTCCCGCGAAAACACTGTCAACTTTCCCACATCCTCACTTCATACCCAAGCCCTTGGTCTCCACAAAACTTTAATCCTTACTTGATCTGGCTCTGCTTTATAAATAATACAAAGGCTCAGCACCAAGTACCAAACCACCTGAATCCTGAATTAATTCAGAGTAGGGTGAGGGCATAGTCAACTTCACTATAAAGGAGTTTTGTTCTTGAGCAGAGACCATGCTTATTGATCCATCTATTCCTTCATTCTTTCATTCAAAAAAACAATATTATAATGCCTCAAGGAACTTACAGTCTAATGATACATAGGAGGATCTCTATAATTGTACATTGAATTAATAAATACAGAATGAACGAATGTGCTTGAGATTAAAATGGTTATAATTCTGTAATGAACCAACCATACTAATTTGCCAAAAGATATAACCCCTTCTCCTGATTATGCATTTACATGGAGGACTGATAAATGCAGAAAGGTCTTCAGTTTTGCACTTGATGCTAAGCTAACAACAACAACAAAAACCACAATCTGACTCATGCAGGTATTGGTTAAGATTTAATAAAATCCTGAACTTTCAGATGGTATGAAGTAGAAATCAATCAATTACGGAAATGAAAATATGTTAAAATAGCTTTTGATGAAGATACAATGAAAACGATGAAATAGCCATATATAATAGGAGTTCGATAAGTGATTATTCAAAGAATGAATTCTTGGACAAATCCTTCTTAGAAGTATACAGATAGAAATACTAAGAAAAAGAATGAACAAAAAGTGTGAAAATTAGAAGCGATGTCATTTGTAGATATATAGAATAAGCAGGAAATTCCAGAGGGTAAATATCTAGATAGACACTTTCCAATGTTTACCAGAAGAGCAGAGCAGAAAGAAATGTGGTACATTTCTGCAATAATTAGTGAATACGTTACTGAAACAAAGTCACCTCTGGTGTAAAAGGCACCAGTGGTTAAAAGTTCACAGTCACCCTTAAACGTGTTTTAAGAGACACAAGAAGGAAAATATTACTCCTATTTGTAACTAAGCAATGGGGGAAAAGGTGAAGAGTAAGTAATTATCCAAAATGGCACAGACTTAAACCACAGCAAGACAACACAGGTTGTCATATATTCCATTTAACCTTTCACCTAAAAGTTGCCATCTTCCTGAAAGAACTAATTCTACCAGTGGCTCAATTCTGATTCACAAGGAAAATAGTCTCTTTCTGAGTCATAACATCACCCTGGTTTTCCTTTCGGTCCTTCGTTCCAAGCCTACCAGAACCCAGCCCAATTTAATTTGTCTAAAGGTGGCCTCGCCAGCACCAGAATTTAATGCTTCCATAAATGAACTCTGATTGACATGAAAGATGACTCACTCACTCACACACACACACACACACACACACACATACACATACACACACACACACACACACACACAACTTGTATTGCTGCCATTTGGTCAGTTTGGGGTTTGTTTTTAAAATGAATGCCAGTTGAGGCTGAGCAGAAGCCAGGGTGTGTTTTTATTTTATGTCTCAAATAAAAATAAAGAGCTGGGTATGAATAATCAAAGTGGCAGGCACCTCCCTGGATACTTCTAAACCTTCCAAAAGCAGTCCCGAGGCTCAGCAAAATGTAATATAGTCAAAACAACCATGAACAGCATTAGTACCAAGGGTTTGTCCCAGAAAAATAAAATAATTGCCATACAGATTCCCTTGTAGTTCCAAACCCTAGTGCCTTTCAACATTATATTAAAATACCTTTTTTGGAGGATGGTAGTCCTAGAAAGAGTATTTCTAGAGGTTAGAAGTTTATCAGATAAAAGATACATATTATGTAGTATAACTCTTAAAACAGGCAGAGATTCTTCCATATAAGGTAGGCAACATTCTTGTAGGGTCAATTCCTTGTTATTCTGAGATTATCAGTTTTATGGATTATACTATCGTCCCTTCCCTCTCTACAGCTTGCATTTTGGTTAGTTCACAGTGCTTACATCATCAGGAGCAGGAGGGAAAAACGGAGGCAGGGAGGGGCGGGAGAGGAGGAAAGGAAAGGTGAGGAGGGCGGCGCTGGCAGGAAAAGTGAAGAAGTAGTTGAAAAGCAAGAAGGTGAAACTAAGAGTGAAAATAAATAAGCAATGGATCAATTCTTGAAAAACTGTAATGGTGATAAAAGGGAGATTAGCAGACTAAACGGGGCTTCTGTAAAATTTATGGATTTTAGTCAACCCTGTGTCCCAGGAAAAGAATTAAAAATGAGAGGCAAATGTGCAACAGGATAGTGGGAAATACTAATGACATTGTTCCAAGAATTTGGAACACAGAATCAAAAGAAATTGGAAATTTTTAATTCTAATATGAAATAAAGAGCAATGTAAAGAATTTTAGGAAAACAATCTACCCCTACCTACCTCATGATGTCTTTGGAAGTAAGTGGCCCTATAGTACACATCATGACGATAAATAAAAAGATATTTTGGGAAACTTCTGATGGCAAAGACCTTCAACTGAATAGGGTCTGAGTCCAATTAAATGGCACTGCCCAGCTGCAGAATGGAGATTATTTCTGTTTAAGATCTGCTATTGCTGATTTTCCCACGCCCTCAGCAAAACAACTCTTACAGTATCTTCATTTCAAGAAAAGCCATAGTCTTTCCTACACATTAGCACATTAGCCCCCAGTTTATTCCTAGAAAGATAGGTATTTTTATTACCAGTATAAACAGAGAGTGAAATGATACAGAAGGGCTGGCTTAGTGGGTCCTGGGAGTTCCCTGAGCGAATCTAATGAGACATACCTCCTCCCCTCTCAGAGTTGAAGCCTCAGGAACTGCAACTCATTTTAATATACACCCCAAGCAGTTAGCATAGCCTTAGAAATTTAGTAGGAATTAAACATAAATACATAAATGAATGAATGAATGAATGAATGAATGAATGAATGAATGTTGGAAGTTGAACTTAGCAATACTGAAAGATCTCTGTGACCTGTTTGCTCCCGCAATCAGAAAATAGTGTTTACTGCTGTCAAAGGGTACTCTAAACTTAGGTCTTCAAAAAAAAAAAAAAAAAAAAGGCACATCTTCCTGGAGAAGGGAACTAACAGTAGAAATTCCAGTTCGCACTTGTAAAGTTGTTTCTTTTTTTTTTTTTTTTTTTTTAATTGTTTTCAATCAGAGCATGGAAACTAAAGGCATGCTTTCTTTTCAGAAGTCCTGCCTTAGCAAGAGATGGGCTTGTTTCCTTTGCAGGTTCATGTCCTCGGACACCAAACTGAAGCTTCACCATCACCTTGGCTTTGCCAATACAGTAAAATAAATAGTTTTCCTGTATGTAAAGTTAAAAGTTTAATGATTTCATAGCAACCGTGCGATTGAAACAGTTATATGAAATTTTAAAGCTACAGCATTATGAAAAGTTCTGTGAGCAAGAACAGACTTTAGCATTACAAGTGGAGATCCAATATCTGAAAGACTCTCCTGAGCTGAGATAGTGATTACATGGTGACAGATTAGTGTATCTGCACAAGGAAAATCCCCAAGTTAGGGACCACAGCAGGATCTCATCCATCATATTACATGTTAGTTCACAGAACTAAAACTCTGAAGCATTTTTGGCAGCAGGGAGAACAGTCAGCATCCTAATGCCTTTACAAGGCTGGATTTTTCTTTTCTCCCCAATGTGCTTCAAGATTTCTTAACATGAGAAACACAGGACCAAAAGTTAAAATGCTTTAATGGTCCCCATAGGCTATTTAAATAAACACTGTGATTGTAATTTAGACAATCTGGAGTCCATTCAATATTAAATCCCCACCCTAAGCTACAGCTACTACACAAATAGGGAATTCACGGTATACTCCACATGGCCACTTACTACTGCGACGATTGCCTCTTGACAATCATGGGGAGGAGCTGGCCAGCCCTAACATTACACCAGTTAAATCTGTCAACAACTGGAGAGAAAGCTCCACTGAGCAAACACACTGATCCTTCTCACACAGCCTGTCTTTGTCCTGACTTTGCTACAACTCCACTAATCTCATACTATCTTCAGCAGTGCAAGCAGAAACTTCTGCAACGAGCTGTAACAAAAGATGCCTTTCTTTATGTTCACACACTGTATGTATATATTTATGCTGTCCCTTCCGCTCCCTCCCCCGCCATTTCCATCCCTTCCTACAGACCCAATCATAAGTAAAGCTTGATTCGAATACATCATAAACTAGTCCTCATCTCAGAAAAATACATAAAGAAAGAGGCAACAGGACTAATCATGTCCTTTTGACCAGGCCCTTGTAAAAATAATACTCCACAATGTATGGTTTTGTCTGCTCCAGGGACAATAGCAGATCCCAGAACTAGCCAGGCAATAAATATCCTAAAATACGGTGTGCCAAATTGAAACAATTGGGTGGTGAAAGACAGAACCACTGAGTATTCCTCCAACTGCTTTCAGACATCACAGGATTCCTGGAATCATGGTACCCTTTTGATTTTTATGTACTGTTGAAAAAAATATTGTATGGGAGCAATATTTTAGTTATGGCATTAGAAAAATATTATTATTAATTAAGATTTTCTCCTACTTATGAAATATAATATAGTATTTATGTTTAGCGAAGAAAACAAACATTTTAGGCATAATTTACATTCAGTAAAATAAAAAACCTTAACTGTACAGTTCAAAGAATGTTTACCTATATATTCATCTATGTATTCATCTATGTAATAACTTTCATATTAAGATATAGCATATTTCTGTCACCCCAAATAGTTTATTTATGCCCTTTTCCAGTCGACTCACCACTAGATATAAGCCCTCTAGAATAGTTTTGTCTAGAACAGAACTAAGCTAGTTTTGCCTGTTCACCATAGGTTAGTTTTACCTGAAACAAACATGTTTGAACCTTATATGCCAAACATTATGTTGCAAATTTCCCTTACATTATCTCATTTTAAACTCACTTACTTCTGGTACAAGAGGACACAGGTATTTCTGTCCCACCTCCAACAAAAAGGGTAAGTCACTTGTTCAACATAAAACTACATTTGAAATTCTTTATCTATTACACTCAAATAATCAGTGATGTTATATTTCTACTGTATAAACCACTAAATATGCCCCACCCCCCACAATTAATAGTTTAAAAATTACATCCCTCACATAATAACAGGGTTAATAACAACATCAATCCCCTTCTATCTGACACGTACTGGACAAAATGTGTGACTGCATTGCCTCATTTAATCCTCACACCAACCTTTTAAGGCAGCTTTCTCCATTTTATAGATGGTTAAAGATGGTAAATGGATTTGCCCACTTATTATTTAAATACTAGGTAGATTCAAATCTTGTACTTTTGGACTCATAATGCTTGGTTCATGTTTTAAGTGCTCAAAAATATGTGTTGAATCAAAGGATGAATAAAAATGCTTGAGGAAGAATCGACTATGTTTCGAAAATGCTAAGCAAAGCTGTTCATTACTTCCAGTATAAAATTTACAGGGAAAAAAAAATTACAGTTATTGAAAGTTAGATGGAATCTTAGCTATTACTTGGTCCCTTTATCTCATTTTTGAGATGAGTAAACTGAAACATAGACTGACTTGTTGAAAGGTACATAGTCAGATAATGTTGAAATGGGCTAGAATTCATTCAGGTTTCCTAATTCCCATTCAAGTGTTAGCTATGTTCTATTTTTATGATTCTGAATCAAGCAAACTGCATGGATTCTAAATAAGTTTGCAATTGAATTTGATAAGTTTATCAACTCTTCAAATAGCTTTGACAACAATTTTGTAATATGTTAAGAGGAGAAAGGGAAAAAAAAAGAAGAAATACAGTGCAAGGTTACTTTCCTTGAGAAGCTTAGATATTTCATTGTCAAGATAAGAATGAACCTTACAAGACAGTCAATATTATTAAAATGTGTGCTCCTGAAAGAAGAGAACAGATTGCCATATAAAAGATCGTATGATAAAATACAGCATTAAATATAATCAACCATGACAATTCATGGAGCAGATAATACCTACAATGAAAGTAAGAAGGAATGAGATCAGTGTTGGCAGCAAATATCAAGAAATTTGAGACTCATTTAGAAGTGATCATAGGCTAACAGATCTGAGAAGGGAAATCACCAATGCTAATCCCTTGTTTTATGCAGGAGGAAGTGTGCACCGGGAGATGACAGTCTTTGCCCATAGCCACAAAATCCCTGGTAGCAGCAGTGCAGCCATAGCCAGTCACTTCCAGTCCAGGATTCTGTCCATTAGCACAATTTTACCAACTTCTCCATGAGACACTGATGGAGAAAACCTACTCCTTACCCAAAACAGTAAATTAAATTAAAACATTAATATAGTGGGGCTCAGGCCTTAAACAATACCTATAAAAGTATTACTGAGCGGTATAATGATCATACTGTTCCTGTTTTGTTTTTGTTTTTTTTAAAGATTTTATTGGGGAAGGGGAGCAGTACTTTGTTGGGGGACAGTATGTACTTCCAGGCCTTTTTTCCAAGTCAAGTTGTTGTCCTTTCAATCTTAGTTGTGGAGGGCACAGCTCAGCCCCAGGGCCAGTTGCCATTACTAGTTGCAGGGGGCGCAGCCCACCATCCCTTGCAGGAGTCGAACCGGCAACCTTGTGGTTGAGAGGACACGCTCCAACTGAGCCATCTGGGAGCTCATCGGCAGCTCAGCTCAAGGTGCCGTGTTCAATTTTAGTTGCAGGGAGCGCTGCACACCATCCCTTGTGGGAGTCGAGGAATCAAACTGGCAACCTTGTGGTTGAGAGGATGCGCTCCAACCAACTGAGCCATCTGGGAGGCAGCTCAGCTCAAGGTGCTGTGTACAATCTTAGTTGCAGGGGGCGGAGCCCAGTATCCCTTGCGGGACTCGAGGAATTAAACTGGCAACCTTGTGGTTGAGAGCCCACTGGCCCATGTGGGAATCGAACCTGCAGCCTTCGGAGTTAGGAGCATGGAGCTCTAACCACCTGAGCCACCGGGCCGGCCCCCATACTGCTCCTATTTTGAAAGCATTGTCAAATTGGACTTCGGTACTCATTACACATTAATTTCTTAAAGATTATTTTAAAACACAAGCATAGATAAGTCATAGACAATTTGGGGCACAACTGACATCTTCTAACTCATCCACTATACTAAAATGTATAGTTTGAAGGAGAGTGAAAATGGAATATATATGGTTCTTTTTTTTAAGAATTATATTATGCTTATGATAGAATATATTTTTCTTCTCCATTTAAAATTGTCAGTGGTGCACAAGTGATTTGCACCTATGAACCCATGAGGAATGCAACTACATGCAAGCCTTCCAGCTGTTGTTCATCAAGAATTGTAATATTTATTCTGGAAGAAGCAAACAACAGATGCATTTGGAGAATGTGAGTTCACCTGGTTCCTATAGCATATGAGCTCAAATTCAATTTGCTAGTCAATAAACATCTTGTGAAACAACAACCAACAACAACAACAACAAACCCACCAGGTTCTGCAAATTTAAATTTTAGACTCTATAGATGATTTTGATTTATATATTCCATACCCCTCCCATAAATTCAGTAATTAATGAATAACTGTTGGGGACAATTCTCCGAGATCATGGGTTATTTTGATTTTTTTTCTATGTTTTGATACTGTATCATGATGCCTTCTGTAAAAATGGCCTCTTCATTTTCTGGAATGATAACTTATAGTTGCTTTAAGGATGACATGAAATGTATTTTCAGCTCTCTTTCCTGATTTACAGCCATTTTCAATAAAACTGCCAACCAGCCATGAGAATCCATGAAAACACTTCAGGGTCCCTGAAGGACCATCTATCATTTTCAAATGAACATCTGTATTAGAAACCAGAATTTTTCAATAGTGATTCATATTTAGACCTTTTTACCTAGCAAGTGCTCCAATTACACACTTCTGCTATCTTCTAAAAGGAAAAAAAAGGAATAACACAGTGAATTTAAGCAATTGTACAAAATCATGCAGAAAGAATAGACAATAATTTGTATTTATTTATTGCTTGACTACTCTTGCTCCCTGCTTTTGGTTATTTGATAGGTAATATACAAAACAATAAACTTGAGCTTAGAGAAAAAGTGAAACATATCAAATGACTTCTTGATAAATTTCTAATAAAATCTTAGTGGTCTAAAGAGTTCTCTTTTTCAGATAATCTATAAATGTTGCTTTTACTAATTGGTCCCTTTTAGCATGACTTTAAGAGTAAGCCTATTAAAATGATGTTAGCATGAAAAATTAAGAGATATCTTCTCCTTAAAAGCTACCTTAAGTCTTAAACCTGTGAAATTTAAAGGAAAATTATTCCAGTGGAAATTAAACACTATAATTTATAATACTATAAGGATACTGGATATCTGTTCATCCACGCTCAAAGTATGTTTATCTTTTTTTCTGTCAAACTCCAATATCGACAAAGCATAGAATAAGTTTAATGGAACCACACTGCTTCCATTTTTTCTCAAATTCACTTTTTAATTCTAAATCCATACCCGAATGGGGATACAGAAATACTTGACCTATTATCAGGCCACACGAAAGAATCAAATGAATTTATTTCCTGTTCTCCCAATACTTCAGTCATGTCCACGATTTTTAAATCCTGATCTGTCACTAGACCACAAATAATACCAAATTTAACAGATCAAATCAACCTTGTATACTCAGATTCTAATTCTATAGAAAGACAGTGAGTGATCTCACAATCTTAAAGCAGGAAGAAAAAAAAAAAAACAGAAAAAGCTACCACCTGCACCTGGATAGCTACCAGCATGATTATAAAAACTAACTACATTAAATACAGTTAAACAATGCTGTACATTTTAGTATCTATTTGATTAATGGCAAGAGTAGTGACAGACAGTTGCAATATGGAATCTCATGTTTATACCCAAACAGTACATCAGTCATTTAGCCCAAATTTACCTTACTCCCACACAAACCTGGTGTCAGGCTCAATGTTTATTTCTGTAAATTGCGGGGGAGGGGGAAATAAGCTCAATATTCAATTTAATAAGTCTTACTTTTATTCACATGAAAAAAACCTGTACACGTGAAAGAAAATCCAAAAGCCTTTAAAAGCACACTTTGGAATTTGCTTTCAGCATTTATCTGAAGCATATATCATACACCTCTCAAAAGTTCTGTATGCTACTCAGAAATCTTAACTATGACTATTGAATGACCTGGGAAATTTGGTTTCTAATCTTTGGATTTCTTTGCTTTTGTACCCTCCAAACATAAATTTGCTATCTTCCTACTGATAGACCATTTACTTCATTAACAGTCACTAGTACTTAGAAACAGGGCCTACAGATTTTCCTAATTTTATACCATGTAGGACTTAAATGAAAAATCAATACTATATTTATCAAAGTCTTCTTTCACAAGACAAGGGTGTCAGTTAAAAATCCTATCCCAGCACATCAGAGGGCTATAATCTGAGTCAACTATACTGTAGAAGGAATGAAAAAAACATGTAGTTTTAAAATGGTCACTGTAAAACTACAGGTAGATATATAAGGATTAGAGACATAATCCAAAGCCATAATCCATAAAATAAGTGTTTCTGAAATTCAGAAACACTTATTTTAATTAAAAAAATTATACTTTAAAAGACATGGCTGAACCACAATTAAAAAAAGAAAAAAAGAAAACATGGTTGAAATAAGCATACTCGAAGTTTGAAGTTTGAATGTTCCTCAGCTGGAATCAAACTGAAAGTAATCACAGACTGATGGCTTGAGTTTTGTTTGTTTGTTTGTTTGACTTTTGCTAAACTGTTTAATTCATGAATATTTTTCAAAGGAGCCAAGGAGGCCAAAGTAAAATTATACTAACGTGTAATGTGATACAAAGGAAACACTCAGAATGCACAAATGCCTGCACAAAAAGAGGAGACACTGTTTCATACATATATATATATATATATATATATATATATATATATATATATATATGAAACAGCATATACATATAAAATTATATATATGTATATATGTATAATATATATATATATATAATTTTTCCCCCCATTGGTTTAATTTAAACCCAGTTTGTAGAATGAGGGGGGGTGTTTGGGGTTTTTTTTCTTAGAGCCCTTTTCCAACATGTGTGGCATCTAGCATCTGGGTTTGGGTGCCTTATTATTATCTTTCTAAACATATAGTTTGATATTCCTTTAATTAAAATGGTGACCATCACCCAAAACAACTTTTCTGGAGAGACCTTGCAAACCCACAAAACCCAGGCCTGGGTTTGTTGAACCTGCAGGCAGTTTTGTTTAAGTAAGCATTAAAGACTTGGCAAGCCCTCTGTGCTCTCATTTTCCTATTCTCTATTATCTATCCACTTAATAATTTCAGAAACCTTAATCAGACTTTGATCAAAAAAATACACGCAGTGCTTGGGATAGAATGATAATACCATCTGTTTTCATTCTTATGTGGGTTCTTTCCAGCCATACAATCCAGCATTCTGGTTGCTTACTTTATAATGATCCTCACATTATAGGTGCTTTAATGGAAACTCTCCTATATCACTTATCTTTTGCAAACATACAGAATTTTTTCAATATGAAAAAGTCTGGAGTATTTTTGTATTAATGTTGATTACATTTAAATTCTGTACATAAATAAGACCAATCTCAATACTAAAAAAGATCCAAACTAGTTTTCTTGTAATGGTTGGTAAGAACTGAAACCTCTTCTAAAAGAGTTTATTTGGTATGAGACTTCTAATTCTGTTAAAGTCTAGATGGCAACTTTAAAAATTAAATATCTAAACCATCTCTAAATATAGAAACAACTGACTTCCTGAGAACCTTTATACGATGACTTTTCAAGTGCGCAGCTATCCTTTACTATATTCCTTAAGAATCAGATTACAATATCATTATTTAAGTATAATGAATAAAGAAATGGTGATATAGTTTCCTTCTAGCCATGGTAACAACCAAGAATTCAGAGCAAAGGTCAAATGCTTTAAACTCTTTGACACAGGAAAAATTAGCCAATGATATGGAAAAACATACTCCAAATAATTCACTTTTGCAGATTTTAGCAATCAATATGGAGCACCATATGATAGATATGGCTGCAACAATCTGTATCAATCATGAAGATTGGCAGTGGCAAACTACACAGACCCATTTTTGTCATGCTACCACAGTCAATTTTACAGACTCTGTGTAACCAAGACTTACTCTGGTGCTTTCCCCGACACACCACACAGCCTCTTCCAAGATCTGCTTCCAACACGTTCAAGGGCTTTTCTGAACCAAACCTGACTGAAAACCTTTGGAGACTGGCACACAATTCTTACAATACTCCATGTTTTCCTTCCAAAGGCTGCATCTTTAATACATTATATTGGGTTTTTCCCGTCACACATTTAATGTGTGAAATTTCTAAACTCTTCCCCTTCACTTATCTAAATTGAACTTTGGCAGCCAACAGTTAACTGTTGGAGAGTTGCTTAAAAACGATCAAACCCTTTCTAAAATTGATTGCAAGAAGTATCAGTGCCAAGATAGAAATTTTAGTCTTCATCACACACAAAAATCAATGTATGCTTGACTCTGCAAAGAAAGCCACCTTGAAAATAATTAATAAAACATCAAAGCTGCATACAACTTCAAAAATCCACATGAGACTGAAACATTTGAGGCAATTAAAAGAAATTACTAATTTATATAAGGTGGTACTTCCCTTTGAAAGGTATTTTCATATATATATATATATATATATATATATATATATATATATATATATATATATATACTGAAATCTCAGTTTTGGCTTCAAAATGGCAATTTAAAACCTTAACAACATACCCATAGCAATTATGAATGTTACATTAAAAACATAAACTTTGAAAATCCTTAAGAATAATTTGGAAACATTTCAATTATATATATATGTGTGTGATTATATATATATATATATATATATATATATATATATATATATACACACACACACACACACACACTATAGAGAAGTGTGGCCTATATTTTCTTTGAAACAAAATGTATAGACACATTATTAGAATTTGGAAAAGACATATATTTACAATATATACATAGGTGAAGTAACCTCCATAAAACACATGACTACAAGATGAATCTCCTCTATCAGTTGCATTTTACTGTTCTACAGAGTTAACTTTTATTATTTATTCTTAAATATATATTATATGCTTGGTGGTGAAATTTTGAAAACAGGTTTAAAAAGGGGGGGCTAAAAAGCATACTAGGTATGGAAGTACAGAGGGAGGGAGAGAAAAGGAGACAGAGAGAGAGGTAGAAAGAAGGAGAAAGAGGGGGAGAGAGAGAGAGAATCACAAATCATGGATATGCCTGAGAAAAGGAAAGCTTCACAGAAGAGATGATGTTTGTTTTGGATTTTGAAGATGAGCCATAGTTTTTGAAGGCTGTGAATGGAAGGGTATAGGTCTTGGCCAAGGGTAAAGAACTGCATAAAGAAGAGACTGGAAATTGTTGAGGTAAGACAGATAAGAGTGTTGTTTACCTGACTTAGGTGCTTAGACTTCATCCAGTAGGCAATTGGAAGTCATTTGAGGTTTTCAATCAGGAAGATGACACAACCAGATTTGTATCTTTCAAAGATAACTGGCATCATCAATGAGATAAATGGATATGTAACTGGAGACAGGAGGTGAGGAGTCTACTCAGGAGAATTTGTGATACACTGTGACAGATGGTGAGAACTTCGAGTAAGGTGGAAGCATTGATGCTTGAGAGCAATTTTCTCTGTGCTTGCTATAAAGCTCTAACCCTACATATCTAATATACTGATTTGAAGGAACTACAATGCTTTTAAAAACTTTATTTAGCATTTTTTAGAATACATATCTTTGAAGAGCACCTTTTTTCAATTTTGAGAATGTCCAAAAAAATGTTGTTGTTTTTTTAATTTTATGATTGAGGTATAATTTAAATACAATATTAGTTTTATATGTATAACATAATGATTATAGAGCAACTTTTTAGGCATTTCTTAATCAAACATCTCAACTTCCTTAGCAATGAAAGGATGATAATTTTTATTCTCAGTGTAGATTTTTTTTTAATAACAATATTGTTACTGTGACTTAGTGTCTTTGCACCAGTGTTTTGACAGCATCATCTGACTTACTTCTCTATTTGCCATTAATCTTTTACACCTAATGATACAACAAAAAGTACAACTGTGTCCAGTTGCAAAGGGTGTCTATCTTTCCCATTAGTTTTGATCAGCTACGTGTCACCTCATGAAGGTGGCCAAAACAATGAAAAGACATGGTATTTGTTTCAAATTAGAGAAAAAATAAAATGGGTAGAAATACTCTAATCATGGAATTAAAGACCAAGAAGTTGCTTTAGAAATTATTTAGTCATTATTTGCATTTTAAAGATGGAGAAACCTTGACCCAGCAAGATTAAGTGATTTGGCCAAGATAAAATTGACTCCAAAAGGGGCTTTTCTAACAAGACCACAAGGAACCATGTAATCGCTAACTCATATTTCTGAGGTTGTTCATTTTATAAATGATAAAGTTGCTAATGAAATTTTGAGAAAAGTTATTTTCTAAGGACCTACAAAAATATATGACATGAAAATAATAGAAATTATATTTTTACATATGTCCTAAATTAAGGAAGTTTATTTTATTTATATTTTTTATTAAATGAGAATAGTTATTTAATATTTATCCACAAAATTGTATTAAAAGTATCCTAATCTTGCATGGCTGAAACACACATACCTAACTTGAAGCCAATTATTAAAATGATTGTTTCCTTAGGTCCAATATATAAATTGTTATGGAAATCAGCCAGTCCTATGGGATATGTCACTGATTATTTAGATGTTATATTATATAGTATGATTGAACTGGTCAACTCTTCTTTTAGAGACAACCTGATATTTTCATTCTTTTTCTGGTTATAGCCTATAGTTGATTTATATTTTGATAAATGATGAAACAACTATAATGTATTAGTAAGTCCACCTGTGAGTTTTAAAACAGCATAATTATTACATGACAGAACTAAAAGCGACTGGTAGATAGAAATTTTGTGCTGTATACATTTAGAACTGCTTTATTTATTCAGAGTGCAAGCAATGTAAGGTTCAAGAAGCAAACGTCAAAACAATTATATATTGTTTAAATTTAGGAATAAGGGTGTACGACTCTTACTTTGTATTATTCTACAAAATTAAGAAAAAGTATGATGAAGATACTTGGGGGAGTAAATTCATGTCTGTAAAATAAAAATATTCTTTTGAAAGGACAAGAAAGCTAAATGAAACTTGAAAAACTGAAAAAAAGCCTTTGTGTATTTCTGTCAGAAACTGTATGACACCAAAACTTGTAGACACTTTGGATAAATATTTAGTGTATATTAACTATCGCTCTGATCGCAATGCTAAGAATACAAAGAAGCTTAATCAATAAACATTTAATGTCTAATCCAAATTTGATAGTAACTAAGTACAATAGTGTTAATTCCCACAATATTTCTTAAATTCTTCCATGTTGCCTTAAAGTAATGCCACGTTACTTTAAAAGAGCAAAATAAAATTTGGGTTTATTAACTTTAATTTTTGTATGTACTTGTGCAGGCACATATAATTTTTATACATATTTGAAACTCATATGGCTAATACCAGTTTCTATTGTCTGTCTGTACACTTTACCTAGGACTATGGACTGTGTGTTGAAACTCCCAATGTTTGAAGATCTGCTTCTGTGCCCTTTGAAATGTAAGTCACTTTTGTTCCAAAATATTGTTTGCTGCATTTTGATTGATTTGTGTACTTTTGCGTCTTCCTCAGGATTCCAGAGCTATGCCACATTGCTTAAACCATGCAGAGTGAGCACAAATATTTGATAAGCAAAGCTGATTTTTTTTAAGTCTTTGCAGGAGAAGACATGGCATTGTATCTACTGTACGATTTTAATACATATAATTGTAATAGTTAAATTTAAGGGGAGGGGAGAAGATTGCCAAGGAAGCCAAAACTAATTTTTTAAGGGCTACTGTATGTACTTGTACATATATAAATTAGGATTACCTTAGCTTGGTCTCTGTAATCGTGAGCAGTAATATACTTATTAACTTGTTAGTTTAGTACATACGGCATCAAACCCAATGATAGAATCAACCGAAATCACAAAATGATCGTTTTCTCTCTTTACTCCAAGCTGAGCAAAGAACCTTTCCAAACA
The DNA here is from genome assembly GCF_057876585.1 of Rhinolophus sinicus. Classification (NCBI taxonomy): domain Eukaryota; kingdom Metazoa; phylum Chordata; class Mammalia; order Chiroptera; family Rhinolophidae; genus Rhinolophus; species Rhinolophus sinicus. The sequence continues at coordinate 37,632,250 of NC_142501.1, forward strand.
ATGTGAACTCATTGGCTTCCCCATAACTCTACAGATCTCACGCTGCCATATAACTGGGAATCGAAGAGGTGAGGTCATTTCATCACTCCTTGCAAAAAAATGCAAAACGTCTGCTAAAATCTGACTTCATTTGATTTACTCTCCAAGACTGTTTTTTATTAAATATGTTTGACTGCTATCTCTAATTAAATGTAGAATTAATTTTGGCAAACTAACCACAGATGCAGTTTATGTTCAATTTTATCAGACAGATTTATTTATAAGCTGTCAACTTCTTGAAAGACTTCATTTTGGAGCAGTTTTAAATTGCTAACAGTAGCTGTAAATGGAGCTACTGTTCTCTGGAACACTAAAGGAAAAGTATGCTATAAATGTCCATTCCATCTGTGAGGAATCATAAAACAATCACATTCCTTTATTTTTTTTTTCCTCCTTAGGACCTTTATTAAATTAGTTCAACTCAATTAAAAATAACTTCAAAAACATTTCAGAGCCTTTTGTTTCATGGAATACTTGGAACTCTCTGCACGGAACGTCACCCTTTTAACTAATCCCTTTTAGTAAATGGAGGAGAATAGTGGTATTGTGACTTCAGACAGTGCTTTCAAGGGTCTCTACTGTACCGAATTGAGGTCACCGCAAGACAATGCTCAACACCCCATAGCCATTCAAACATTCTTCACAACTCTATCAAACGTGTCTTTCTTTCTCTCACCCGCTTTCTCTCATGGCAAACGCAGAGGACAATGGAAAAACCTCCAGCACCATTTATGGTCACCATATTTACACATGACAAAGTCTATTCTTCCTGGTTTGCCAACTCCCTGTAAAAAGAATGAACCCTGGGATACATTTTCCCACCATTACTGTTATTCAAACTTATTTTGCATTTAATTTTTTGGTGGTGTTGTTGTTAGAGGGCTGGTACGTGGCATTTGAGAAGCTGACTTGCTATTTTCAGGCATGTGTAACAAAGCAGAGACTCAACGCAGAATTAAATATGTCACACTGTAGCCAGCATATGCATGATGTAGTGTACAATTTAGTGCAAAACAGAGGCAAATGGCGAAATTAGAATTATTATACCTTGTCTTATTGTCTAGCATTAACAATATTAGAAAACTTACTGCTTGCCCATGAACCATCACGCCTGTGCCCCACAAGCACTATTTAGTTTTGCTTGGGAGTTTTTATGGCTGCAGCCACAAACAAACAAAATCAATTGCTGTAAATTTTTCTCACCAGGGCTGCTTCTTTTTGAAAGAAAAAAAAAGAAAAAAGATGTATCCAGAGCATCGTCCTCCAAACAAACAAGAAAAACACACATTTGCAAGCCATATAGTAAAGTTGTTAAGATGAAGATTTTGATTTTAATTAAGAATGGGATTTGTAGGACAATTAGTGAGATGTAATATTCTTTGCAAGAAACAGTGCCCTTATTGGAAATACCATCTAAAACGAAATGGGGGCATTTGGAGCTGCACAGAGACTTATTTCTATGGGTTTGTACAGTTAATGAGAAGGAAAAATACAAGGAAAATGTAGAAACCTCACCTGAAATGCAGGAGTACAAATGCTGTTTGCCTTCCCGCCCCCCGCCCCCTTAATTTTCTTTTTTACTTTTTAACTCATAGATACCTATGCTGTTGAGATTTCAATCAGGTAATCCTCTTATCATTAATACACCTTATAAGTTATTTTATTCACAGTTATTCTAAACGATTGGTATTAGAATACCTCATCTTATTTGATGGTTTTTACAAAGATATAGTAATATATTTAATAATAATGGCAACAAACTTTCCAGTTATTTTGGATATGCTCAGCTGCCTTGACATTAAAAAGAGGGATTTTTCTCAATTATAGAACAGAATTTGCATAATTGATAAAATTTGGAATGAACATTTCCTTTATAGTATATACATTTTCATGTGTTACAAAAACTAAAAATGCATTTCTTAATCAAATGCCTGATAATTTCTCAATTTATTTTATGACACAATTTTCATTTTTCTTTTCTATACACTAAAGATGAAACACTACAAAGTGAATTTAGGAACCTCTTTCCTAAAGCAGATAGAAAAACATTAGTAGTGACTATGTCATCAGATACTGTGCTGTGAATTATAAAGACCAAATATACATATATATATATATATATATATATATAATCACATGTGGTTTAGAGCACGTATTGAGCACCAACATTCTGCAACATTTATTCTACAGTATTTATTAAGCACACGCTACCTGCCAGGCATTGTACTAAGCAACTGTACAGTACAATATCATCGAAGGTAACAATGCATTTAGAATCTGCTGGAAAAGATATAAAACTAAACCAGAGTAATCACTCACATTTTGTGAAGGGCTGTAGACACACAAACAGGTTTAAAATTTCTTTCATATTACAAGTCAAAAGTGCAAATATCCCAAAACCATGGCAGGCAGGCTAAGTGCAATTTATAGCAGGTAGTGAGTACCCATCTGAAAAGCATCATGGTAAGTGCATTACGGTTCAGAGGCAGAAACATAGAGTTTACCTTGGGGAAGGGGTAGAGGAGGACCAAGAAAGAAAAAAAAAAAAAGGACACAAAAGGAAACAGAAACATGTGGATCATAACAAGGAATATTTTGTGGCCCATTATGTCTCTAATGAGGCTATTTATATGAGATTGGGGCAAGAAAGGTCTGGAAATCTACCCTGGGGCCACAGTGTATTCAGTCGTCCTGGAGTGCTCTCCTTCAGCACAGCTGATGGGTGGAGGAAGCCATGGAGAGCCAGGAAAGGAATTCCAAGGCTTCTTTAGGATCTCAACTGAGAAGGGATGCGCGTACATTGTTCCAGATATGCCAAAGGAAAGGAGGGGGCATATTAAAGAGAGAAAAAAAAATGTGTGCTCGGGAAGCCAGCCATGGTTGCTGAGAAGGGGAAGGGAGTCGATGTGATCTCAGAGATTTTACACCAGGTTATCCATATCTATAGGATTGAACTATATGCAATTGTCAACCTAATACATCCAAGCAATATTTAAATGTTTGACAGAGAGAGAAGAGAGGTCCAAGGAGAAAAACGTGGTGTGTGTTTAGACTCAGGTATCAGAAGGGTGAGCTAGAATCAGCAAAATGGTTACATGCAAGTCCCCCATAGAGATAGGATTCACACTTAATTTCCTTAGTAGCCATGAAAGATGGAAGAGTTCCCAATTTTTTTCTCCAGTGTTAGCTTCAAAATACAATAGATTTCATATTTTGTGTATCTCTCCAAGACCTAAGATTCCTGATTCATTATTTTGCTTCTTCATTGTCCTTTAATGAAAACTCCTAGGTGACAGTTTTTAAAATGAAATTTCAATTACAAAAAATATTCTTCTATATGTTTGACTTCAGAATCTATTATGTCAGAAAGAAATATTGAAAATAAAATATGAATATGGTACTTTGCCAATTGAAACATCCATCCATCCTAGCAGTTACAATAAATGCGTAGTTATTATCAATTATCATCATTAATTTCAAAAATAGTTCTCATGCAATTTCTAATCATGTTCTACCTCCTGTTTTATTCTAGAACTCCAGTAGAAATTCAAAAGGTATATATTGTCCTTTAGTAGCTGTGCATTACAGATAGCCCTATTGCATCACTATGCATGTTACTTTATTATAAATGCTAAATTTTAACTATGGATATCTTTCTCCTAATTGATCAGCTTTTATGTAATATCAGTAGTATCAACTGGAGCTTAAATATAATCACTTGGCTATCTGCCTTATTCACTATCCCACTACCTTGTGGAAGAAGTATTATTAACATTATACTTTCATAATGATTATGTGATATAGAGGCTCACTGCAAAATCCCCAAAGAACACCTGAAATGGGAGCGTGTGTGTTCTTATTCAGCATAATAATAAAGACAGCTGTCTGACGTGGTATCTTTGTTCGAAATAAAAGGATACCTTCTTCTGACTGACCTTGCCCAACAAGCAAGAGCATGGTCAGCAAAAGGTACAAGAGGGAATTTCAGCCCCATTCAGTCCCTGTTCGTCTTCTCGCCTCGGTACCTCTGGGACATGTAGAAACTACACAATTGAGTGAGGGGCTCTGGCTTACTGCATGCCAGGATCCCTGTTCTACGCCTTCTGTATAACACTAACACTGTTAATTCTCAGTGTTATGTTCTATGAATTGTATTAGGCACAATTATTGTGTCCATTTTGCAGAGGTAAACTAACTTGCCTAAGGTTACAACTAGTCAGTGGAAGCTTCAAAGTTGTCCGAGAGGTATTCTGACCTCAGAGCCCCCATTCTTAGTCACAATAAATTATCACAATTTTTATTCTCATGTATGATTATGTTAAACCAAGACTTTTCACACTTTTAAATAATTATATTTGGTTGATTATTTGGCTATAATATACATGTGTGTTAATGGTCATGGGCTGAATAAGTCCCAAATACACACTATAATCTATTGTTGCCTTATGCAAATACTTCCTAAGAAATAAGAGGGAGATGTACATAGAAAGATATTTCACTAATAGTTTCAAACCTGTCATGTTTTAAAGAACACATTCTTCAGTTTGGAAGAAAAAAACAAAACAAACACAAAACAAACAAAAAGACCCTTGTCATTGAGAGAAAAGAAAAACTATTAATTTTAAAATGGGTAATGAAATTAAGTCCATATTTCCCTTCCTCTGACACCCTCTTCACAATAAAAGCTTAGAACTTAAATTAGTGAAGAAATTTACTTAAATTAGTAAATTACTTATATTAGTAAAAAAAATTCCCCAAATTAATATAAACAATGTGAGTTGTCCACACAGACAAGCAAGCACATATTCAAAGAAAAAGCATTTAAATAACACTAAAAATATTTTACATAGTAGTAAAATACTTCTTAAAGTATTTCTCAACTCAAACTAGTTTTGCCAAATCAAAAGTTTACTCTTGAGTAGTTAAGAAATGATTTCAAAACCGTTTTACCTATTATGCTTTGTTTCTAATGGAAGCATTGGCGAACACAATTTAGCGGTTAAGGTATAGAAAATACTGCACAGTTATTTTTTTTTTTTTTTTCATTCTCAAAATAAACCTTTAGTTAAGAAATTCCTGGTTGGAAAGAATTTAAAACCTCTGAACTATTGGGTAAAATCAGTATATATTGCAGGCTACATTGACTCTTAGAATGTGTTTCCCTGAAGAAATGATTCAAAAAACAACTGGGGCTGCAGTGCTAAATTCCTATAGAAATTGTTGAAATGCCACAAGAATAGAAAACCAATTTGCTTGTTTTTAAAGCAATCTTAAACTTACGCATTTTGGCTTATGGTATTTAGCAAAAGAGAAGAAATAGAAGAGGAGGAGGAAGGGAGGAGGAGGAAGAGCAAATCGCCTTAGGAAAACGAGTTTCAAAATATATTAGTGGAGTTACTGGGAAGGAGAAAATTTCAGATACGATTTCCCAGGTATTGACGTTTCAACCTCTAAATCAAACTTTAAAAATAATGTTATTTCATTTCTAGTGACTATAGTTCTCTCTGTGGAATCTGAGTGGCCTGATGGGCCCAAGAGAGTCATAACATTCAGGAACAGAGTTATGCTTTTTTCCCCTTTCTTTAAATTAGGCAGTAGATACAAATCCACTAAGGTTGGTGAGATTTTCCAAACTCAGTGAACACTTAACTGTAAAATACAAAAATACAGTCAAATATTCAAGGTTTAGAATGTTATGTTAATTCATTCAATGAATCTTCATTTTTGTTACAGGGATATTTCAAGAATATTTCTGAAAGTACCAAAGACGGTTCCAAGATCATTAAACAAAAATGACATATAAATATCATATTTTCACAAAATTTAGAGTGACCTGTTTTCTTGATTATTTAAATATACATTTAATTAACTTAGTACCAAAGGCTTCTGCCTATGTTTCTACATGTTGGATACTGCCCAGGCAGCTATACTACAATACTACAACCACAAATTGAAAAGAACTATCAAGTATGTGTTCTTGTTCTCTCTCTCTCTCTCTCTCTCTCTCTCTCTCTCTCTCTCCCCCCCCTCTCTCTTTCTCTCATACACACACACATACACATACATATCGATACATATATAATTTCAGAAATGTTTATATAATCAATACTAATAATTGAGCATAATCATTGTTCCACAAATTACTAAAAATTTAATCATAATTTATGAGTAACGTGTTGATAAGATGAGAGACTATATGAATGAATTTTCAAGGAGAGGTGTTATGCTTTAATTTCAATAAAACTAATTGGGTGCTTTGCCCACAAGTATGCAGCAGATTTTCTTGGTTATCAGAATGCTAAAGTCTATGTGGGGTAGATGAATTTATTTTTATCTTTGATAAAATCATTTAAATGGCCTATGATATGCTTTTCATTTCAGCTGAGAGCCAATTCTCTGAAAAGGAGTTATGAATGTGGCGTACTAGGGATCAATGAACTTTAAGTTAAGGTGCAACCCTCAATTATAAATCCTGAGATAATTTAATTTACTACTGGAGATAATGTGTTTAGAATATGTGGTGGAAATCACATTTCTCTTTTCTAGGGGATAATTCCTAAATATTTTTTTCCCATGGTAAATTTCCCTTTTAAAATACTGAAGGTAGTATTTAAAAATAAACTGCTCTAAATATTCAGAGCCTCTATTTATTCAAAAAACAGGCAAAGCTAAAAGCATCTCCTGTTTCCCTCCTCTACTAATAGAGCCAATGGGGTCGCAATCTGATGAAGAAGAGACAGGGCTCTTTAGTCCTCACCATCTCCGAACCAGTGATTCTCTACCAATATGGGACAAAAAAATAGGAGGAGGCACTTACATTCCCCAGGACAGCTGTGAGCAATGGGTAGGAATATCTGCCCTTGTATTTTAGAAATACTGAAAGTCTAGATATCCCTTTCCATAAAGCTCACCTTTTTTACAAACAAAAATCAAGGATACATCAACACACGACTTCTGAATCAGAAACATACTGATCTTATCTATTTTCAACATCAGTCTAATGGTGAATATAGATTTTAGGGGAAAAGGGGCTCATTTTGAAGATGGGCTTTCCCCTATTCCCTGTAATTATGTGCTCTGAATAAGTGGTCTTAGCAACTGTCTGTTGTCATTTATATAATGTAGTACTTTTTTTTTTTCATTTAAGAACAGTACAGTACCAAAATTTCTGCTACTAAAAGTGGCCTTAGTGAGGTATGTGTAGACAGTGAATTACCAAACATTTCCACACGTACTTGCAGAGTCAGGAAAAGATAATAAAATACCATTTGGTGAACCGGGGAGGCACCAAGAGGAAACACATATAGATTTGATTACTTAAATGTAAGTGAATAATCTCACAATCTAATATCAATAAAGATGTTTTGAGTGACTTATTAAACACTAGAGGCTAAGTTTAGTCTTCCTGCTATCTACCCACCCTCTAATCACTACTATTTTAGATGATTTGGTGTTTCCACTTGAATATGGCTATAGATTCTTATATTAACAATACATCGTCTTATCCCCTAAAATAAGTCATTTGCAAACTTTTCCATCTTGAGGAACATTATACAATCCTATTGGCAACAGTGGCCCATTATGGCAGTAAATCTTAATTAGGGACATATATTTGAAAGAAGAGTATTTTTAAAAGTGTCTTCCTCATCTAGCCCTCTGAATTGTACCCCACAGAAAGGTTGTATCCTATGATGGAGAATACTTGACTATTTACTTAAGAATGGAACAAAATGTTTAATAATCTGTTTTTATACTTGACATGCCTATAATAAAATTGCTGGTGACTCGTTAAAGAGTATTTAGATAATACCAGTTATATACCCCTAGTTGCAAATAAAAAATATTGGTATTCATCCAAAAGTTAGCAATATATCTGCATAAAAATATCTATACATTTTCAGAGGGTAAATATGATAGTGAAGAGGGAAAATTAAAGAAATATAATTTCTAGCTAATCGATAATTCCTTATATTCGTCCTTACTCCTAACAAATTCCTCCATATATAGGAGAAAGCAGATTTTTCTGCTTCACCTTAAAAAGCAAAAAAAAGGATTGCTATTCCCTTCCCCCAGTTTGTACATACAGTCACTAAAATCCATCTGTATTCCAGTTGTCATTATAAATAATAGCTGCCAGATCTAGTCCCATAAATTGATATATTGCAAAAGCTGGCATGAATATTTTAATGTTCTGCCATTCTAAGAAATAAGCTGTAGGTTTTGTATTTATATATGAATATTAGGACTTCATATATGACTATACATACATATTCCTTTATATACTCATGTACAGAAAAAAATAACAAAATAGAAATTTTAATTTTTGTTAAATTTTTAATGTATATACTACAGAACTATATTGTCATCTTTGATAAATGTGGGAAATCGAGGCACAGAAGTACCCTCTAGGTGAGAACCAAACAGCATATGACAAAGAGCAGAAAAGACTGGTAAAATGCCCATGCCTTATGTGCTTTCCTCTCTGATCTAAACACCAGATTGCCATAGAGATTCCTATAAGGAATTCTTTAAGATATAACTTAATAGTTATAAAGTACAGGAAAGGTGGATTCTGAATGTGGGAATTCTAAGCTACTGTATTTCCTTCTTTATTTCTAGAAGATTAGTTGGCCCTCCACAAGTGTTTTGTATAATGGAAGAGTTATAAGTTAGTTCTAATGGCTTTTTGCAGTTATTACACCATCTCTATTATATAGGAAATGGAAAGCATATAGGAGTATTTTCTTTCAATAAAAGGAATTCATACATAAGACCAGGTGGAACAACTTAGAGATAATGAATCAGTGTACCCAAAATAGATGCTTTGACTAAATATTTTAGATAATTAACAGGTCATACTATTTGATTTAAAAATAACTTGAACTGCCTAGAAATGATTACTCATGCTTTAAAAAATGTATTTTTATTAATATTAAAATATTACCACTACTTTTTATTAACTTAGACCTTGATTTTAAAGGAAACAGCAAATCTATAGTTTACAAATGCCCTTTCCAAATTCTTAACTTCAAACTCAGAGAAAGCAATCATTTACCTCATTTTGGAATGATAGTTGGCTAGTAAAAGGGAAGTGTAAACTCACATTCACTTACATTTCTACGTGACCATGAAGAACACTGCTGGAGTTATAAAATATTCTTTCTTACTATTTGGCCAAAGACCAATTACTGAATCACCCCAAGAGCCCAAAGCTAAATAGATGGATGGATGGATAGATAGATAGATAGATAGATAGATAGATAGATAGATAATGCCAGTAGGTGAGACAATGAAATTATATTAGTATAACCCTCTGTAAAGAAAATACAAAAAATAAAATGACTGTTTAGTCAAGGATACTCCTCAATGAAAAAATATGTCAAAATATTTAACACAAATTTGGATAAGGGGATCAAATATATGGTAATGGAAGGAGAACTGACTGGATTGTGAACACATAATGCAATATATAGATGATGTATTATAGAATTGTACACTTGAAACCTATGTACTTTTGTTGACCATTGTCACCCCAATAAATTTTAATAAAAAATATCCAAAATACACACTTATTTTACTATAAAAGTTTCATTATTTTTGTTAACAATTTAATTTTACCAATATAATACATACATATTATACACAATATAACACCAACGTAAGTAAGGTCTGTGCCATAAGCACTTTCGGGGTAATTGGCGGTATGCTATAGGCATCCAATCTGAAAGCAAATCGTGAGATAGTGGAGGAACGACATTTAGTGACAGAATAAGTTACATAACACAGAAACATCTGAACTAGAGCTGTGAGCGCTCTGGAGGATTTGAGAGGAATGCTGCAGAACACCTGACAAACAAGACTGCTTTTTGTTTTTCAAGCCTACAAGTTGACAGAGAACTGTCGACACCTTATGGAAAAACCTATAAAATCTTCCAGTGAGCAAGAGTTCTGCTGCTATATTTTCTTTACTTTCTCTCTTTTAATTGTCATTGAGAACAATTTTTGAAGAACAAAGTTTGGTTCTTTGTTCACCAATTTGAAAAACAAACTTACTCTGTGATGTTACCTGGCAAGACATCACAATATTTCTGAAATACTTGATTTTTCAGAGGAAGACACAGTAGGTATTGATGTTTTTAAATATCACAGGTCTTATTTTTAAGCTGTCTTATTAAGTGTTTTACACAATAAATACATAGAATCTGAATGAAATATAATTCTACACCATTACAAAATTATGACATATTGTCCTCACGCACTGTATCAATGATGTTTTACTGGTTAAAGCTTATGGCAAAATTTGAAATTTGAGAAGTTTCTAAAAGTGTAAAACAGAAATCAGATATTCAGAAAAAAAGAGGAATAACGTGAAATAGGGATACTATTTTGTAATAAATTTTAATACAACAGTCCCATAATGGGATGAGACAGAAGCAAATGACAGAAATGACTTACTGGGATATAGGAAATCCATGCTAAGATTGAAAATAAAATATTTTTCTTTAAAAGGATGCAATCATTCAAGCAGTGATATATGAAACTCAGTTCAGTGGGGATTTTTGGAGCCATCTAAGTCATTTCTTTTTTCTAACTCTTCTTTTATTTCCACCTACCCTCTCCTTTTTCATCTACTGAAATTCTACTCATCCATTTAATGCCAGCTCCTCCATGATGGCTTACCTGAAATGTGCAATCAGACTATTAACTCTTTCCAAGATGTTGCTTGTTTAATCCAGCCTCTGTCTGGATGCTTTCAGGGATGGTGTTTACTGTTTGTCAGAGAACTGCATTTTGTAACTATTTTACATCTTAGAAAATTATTTCTCACAATGAGCCAATTTGAACTCCGTATAATTTTTACATACATTCAATAAACATTTAGAGATTGAAACCTACATAGGATTAAAATAAGTATGAGCTATAAATGTGAATAATGTATAGTCTCTGGTCTGGATTTAAATTCTGGATCTAGGAAAGTTTCTTTTCCCAATGATATAATATGTGCTCATTAGAGATATTGAAAATTTCAGAAAACATAAAGAAGAAAACAGTGATAAAGAAATAAAAGGCATCTGAATTGAGAATGAATAAGTCAAATTGTCACTATTTGCAGATAACATGATGCTATATATAGAAAACCCTACAGACTCCACCAAAAAGCTATTAGAAACAATAAACGAAATAGCTACAAAATCAACATACAAAAATCCATTGCATTCCTATGCAATGAAATCTCAGAAAAAGAAATAAAAACAACAATTCCTTTTACAATTTCAACAAAAATAATAAAATACCTAGGACTAAACTTAACCAAGGATGTGAAGGACCTATAGACTGATAACGCTGACATTTTTAAAAGAAATTGAAGATGACACAAACAAATGGAATGGCATTCCGTGTTCATGGATTGGAAGAATCAACATAGTTAAAATGGCCATCTTACCCAAAGCAATATATAGATTTAGTGCAATACCTATCAAAATTCCAATGGCATTTTTTAAAGGAAATATAACAAAAAATCATCAGATTTGTAGGGAACCACAAAAGACCCCGAATAGTCAAAGCAATCCTAAGAAAAAAGAACAATACTGGAGGTATCACACTCCCTGACTTCAGCTTGTACTATAGAGCAACAATAATCAAAACTGCATAGTATTGGCAGAAAAACAGACACACAGACCAATGGAATATAATTAAAAACCTAGAAATAAAACCACATAAATATGGATAGATAATTTTCAACAAAGGAACCAAAAACATACAATGAAGAAAACACAGCCTCTTCAATAAATGGTGCTGGGAGAATTGGAAAGCCACATGCAAAAGAATGAAATTAGACTGCTATCTGTCACCATGTACCAAAATTAACTCAAAACAGATCAAAGGCCTAAACATAAGACCTGAAACAATAAACTGCACAGAAGAAAACAGGTACTAAACTTATGGACCTTAGATTCAAAGAGGATTTTATGAATTTGACCTCAAAGGCAAGGAAAGTAAAAGCTAAAGTAAATGAATGGGACTGTATTAAACCAAAAGCTTCTGCACAGCAAAAGAACCCATCAACAAAATAAAAGGCAACCAACCAAATGGGAGAAGATATTTGCAAACAATGTCTCCGATAAGGGGCTAATATCCAAATACAGAGGGTGCCAAAAAAACATATACACATATTAAGAAAGGAAAAAAAAAACTATTAAAATTGCAATACTCAATATATACTGATAACAAAAGACGAATACAAGTCACGTTTAACTTCTGCAATGACAAGACATCCTCAAAGTGGTTACCATCAACGTCCATACACGTCTGATTACGACAAATTACCGCTTGAGCAACGTTGATCAAAGTGTCCACTTGTATACATTTTTTGGCATCTCTGTTACATAAAGAACTCGTACAACTAAACAACAACAACAACAACAAAATCCAGTTAAAATATGGGTATGGGACCTGAATAGACATTTCTCCAATCAGGACATACAGATGGCCAACAGACATATGAAAAGATGCTCAACATCACTAATCATCAGAGAAATGCAAATAAAAACCAAAATGAGATATCACCTCACACAGGTTAGAATGACTATCATCAGCAAGACAAAAAATAACAAGTATTGGAGAGGCTATGGAGAAAAAGGAACCCTCATACACTGTTGGTAGGAATGTAGATTGGTGCAGCCACTATGGAAGGCAGTGTGAAGGTTCCTCAAAAAATTAAGAATAGAATTACCATATGATGCAGCAATCCCTCTCCTGGGTATATACCCAAAAAATCTGAAAACATTTATCCGTAAAGACATATGTGCCCCGATGTTCATTGCAGCTTTATTTACAGTGGCCAAGATATGGAAACAACCAAAGTGTCCTTCAATAGATGATTAGATAAAGAAGTTGTGGTATATATATACACAATGGAATACTACCTGCTGTAAAAAAAAGACGAAATAGTGCTATTTGTGACAACATGGATGAGTCTTGAGATAATTATGCTAAGTGAAACAAGTCACACAGAAAAAGTCAAGAACCATTATGATTTCACTGATATGTGGGATACAAAACTGAAAGCAACAAAGTAACAAGACAAACAAATAAAAAAACTAAAACTCATAGACATAGACAATAGTTTAGTGGTTACCAGAGGGTAATGCGGGAGAGGGGTGGTAGATGGGGGTAAACGGGGTCAAATATATGGTGATGGAAGGAGAACTGACTCTGGGTGGTAAACACAATGTGATATAGAGATGATGTATTACAGAATTGTACAACTGAAACTTATGTAATTTTACTAACCATTGTCACCCCAATAATTTTTAATTAAAAAACAAACAAAACAGTGATGACTCATACCTCAGCTACCAAATATATTGTAACTATTAAGGTTTTGGCATATCTCTTTCTGGTCTTCTCCTTCCACTCTGTGCCCCACCCACCCCAACATCTTTTATAACAGTTAGAAGCTAAACTGGTTACTACTTAGCTGGTTACTGTAACATACTTTCAACCAGAGAATGTCAATTCCAAAAAAGCGAAGCCCATTTGACCTCAAGGGAATGAGTTTGCATCCTACCCCTACTCATGAGGAAAGTTCTATGATATAGAAAAGTGGATGCGCTGAATTTCTCTGATTCAGTCTTCACTCTGCTATTCTGGGTAACAGTTTATCACAAAAGAAGGACTTCCTTATGTTCCAGGCCTGAGCCAAATGCTGGTGAGTTTTGTTTGTTTGTTTTCAATTACCTTATTGGGTTTACTTTAAAGGCCCACCAAGGGGAACTCTCTCCCCACAAACAGGGCCTCTACATTATTGTGGGAAGCAGAAAGTTATATTTTCTATTCAGTCTTGGAAAGTGATGACATCTGTCCTAACCTTGAGAGGCTGAACCACAGGGCAGCCCCCGAAGTAGGCTGCTTCACCAGTGAACAACACTCCCCTAGAGAGGATCAGGCTCAAGATGCCCACAGACTCTTCTGGAAGAAACTGGTTAGACCTAAGGACCCTGGGTACTAAAATAGGGGTAAAGCCATTCTACTAAAAGCTGCATCTTAAGTTAAGGAGCATCATCCAAGTAATTGATATAAAAGTTTCGTAGACCAAGTACAGACACCTGTGTAAAGACACCTGTATTAGATTGCAAAAATGTCCACATAGTCTTCCCATACTGGTATGAATACCTTTTCACAATGTAACTGTACAGCTCTCCCCATGAAGAGGTGGAGTCTACTTCCCCACTCCTACCTCTGGGCTTGGCCATGTGACTTGCTTTGGACCACTGAACATTAGCAGTGATCTAAGAAAGTACTCGTGCTTTGGGAACGTGCACTCTTTCAGTGTTTTTTTAGAACCCAGAGTTGCCGTGAGAAGTCTGGGCTGATCTACTAGAAGATGTAAGATCACATGGTGAGAGGCCTCAGCCATCCAGACTCAGCCATCCCACCCAACCCACGATATCAAGACCTAAATAAAACTTTGGCTGTTTTAAGCCACTACGTTTTGGGGTGGTTTTCTAATCAACACCTTACCCCTATCCATTACTCAATACTCTGTGGTTAGGACAATCTAACCACTTAAAATGTCATTAAATTGTGTATTCCATGATCAACACCTTCAAAGCAATCTTTCTCCATTTTGTCTAAAAAGAATTCATTATATCAAAATACATGTTTTCATGTTTATCTACATTGATACTTATTATCCTCGTTCATTGATTTTAGCTGTTGTATAAATAAATCCTATAATTTATTTTTTGTCTGTTGAATTTTTTTCCAATTGAATATTGCCAAATTGCTCTCCAACATGACTGTACCAATTTCTACTGCCACTAACATTTTAAGACAGCTCCCTCTGCTCTTTACCCTCACCAACATTCATTTTTGGCAATCGGATGGGTATGAAATAGTACATTATTTTATTTTGAATTCCCATCCTAACTAGTGAAGTTGTAGATCATTTCATTGAACGTATATGTTTCTTTTTCTGTAAAATGCCTGCTTATTCCCTTTCCCTTTTTTACTATTAGGTTGTTTGTCTTTTTCCTACTGCTAAAGTTCTAAATGCTTATCCTTTGGTGGCTATATAGGTTTTCCAATATCTCTCTTTTGTCAGTGGCTTATTTTTCTTTTTTTCTCGGTCCCTTCTAATGTATGCAGAATGCAATTTTAATGAGGCCAAATTTACTGATCTTTTCCCTTATGAAATCCTTCCTTAACCTGAGGTCATAAAAATACTCCTATTTCTGACTGTAGAATTTTTCAAGTTTTGCTTTTTACTTTCAGATTTTTAAGCCACCTGGAATTTATTTTGTCACCAGGATCTAATTATACTTTTTTTCCATATGGATAACCAATTGTCCTAGCATCATGTACTGAAGAGTTCATACTTTCCCTACTGATTCTTAATGCCACCACTGTCAAGTATCTTGCTTTCATATGTGAATTTAACTGTTTCGGGGCTGTCAATTCTTCCCCTCTCTGGTCTATATGATGGAATTAATGCCAATTCCATACTGTCTAAAATCTTCGGCTTTATAATAAGTAATGAGATTTTAGAGAACTCATCCCCAAACCTGGACTATAAAATTATCTTGGCTATTTCTTCCTTTCTTTTGTTTCCCCACGTAAATCATCTATCTATAAGAATAGCCTTCCTTCTGGGAATGACTGGTGATAGTTTTGAATGTAAAGGCTATGCATTACAAATATTCCTGTAATTCTTCATTATTTTCAGCCTCAACAACAACAACACACCAACTACACACACACACACCTCAGAAAGAGAGAGAGAGAGAGAGAGAGAGAGAGAGGAGGCTCTACCTTTAAATTACAGGACTTATTAACAGGACAAGGTTTTGAAAAATGGCCACAGTGCTTACAAATATGGATTAGAATGCTACCACAGCCGCGGTAAACTAAATGTTCTCCCTGGATTTCAGAAGGAATCTAAAAATGTGACAATGAAATAAAACTTTCCTTTAGTAAGGCAACTTTTCTTCCCAGAAATGAATATTATTTCTTTGTCTTGAACTCTCAGCTTTTACTTTCTCCATTCTCTGTTTACATCTCTCTCCCCGAAGAGGCAGGTTTGTCCAGCTCCTGAGCTCACACTGATCACGAGTAGTAGTAACCAGGAGCCATGTCCCCACCAGAAGGAAAGGTCTGGAATTAGCTATGTGTTCATACGCTGAGATTCATGTTAGCCCTGCATATCTATGTACCCTCCCCCTACTACAGTTTGCTCATTCACTGAGTTTCAACATGGTTTATGCTTAACCAAAAGGCTATTTGTTAGTCCTGGAATCACTTCTGAGCCTAGATAGCTTACCTGAGACTCTGATGATTCTATAATTCTGGTCTGCTACATCTCTACCACATCAAAACCTGATACCAAGAAACTCCCAACCTCTAGCTAAGGTGTTGTTCCAAATGGACTTAATTCTCCACCATTGTAACCTGACAGACAGTCTCATTTCAATCATTCCCTTTGCTGAAATAAGCCACCTACCAGTTTTGTGGATTTTTAAAATATCCAAGCTGTATGTGATTAACCCCAAGATTGATGAGTTGAAGTTTTTATTATTGGTCATGTCCTTTGTAGTTTTTTGTAGGTCAGGGTCCCTGCGGAAGCAGATCCTGAGATGAAAAAAATTGCAAGTAGGAAGATTTATTTGGTATATTCTTGGGACCAACAACCTGGGAGGAGACAGGATTGGGCAGAGAGAAGAGCTAAACTGTAATGCAATCCAGGCAAAAACCTCAGAAGATCCTTCAGGACTCTTTGGTGGTCATTTAGAGTGGTCCTGACTTGGGATAAAGGAGCTGAAACTTCATCAACCAATCAATGGATGCAGGGTACCCACAGGAAGAGAGCGGGACACGAGGCAAAGTAGCTCTCTTTAGATGAGAGCAACTCGGCTGCGCATTACCTGCTGCCACCAATTCCAGCAATGGGGGAATGAGTGCTTCTGTTATGAAGAGGGGACCAGGGTGACATCACATGGCATCTAGTAAAGTAACTACATCTCAGGAGGAGCCACTCTTCTACCTGTTGGCTTGCTAACGAGGTACTAGGTTCACTCATGGATGCAAATGCACTGGCTATGACATTAAGTAGGAAAAGGCTTTCCCCTCCCTACACACCTCCTTAATCAATAAATAGTGCTAACTGGACAATCCCCGATTTATTAATTAGCTGTAAGATGAGGTTAAGTCTCACTTCTTATCTGTATCTTTGTTTGGTCATGTGTAACATGAAAAACTTGGATGCGATGAGCTCTAAAGACACATTGCAACACCACTGTTCTATGATGATAATCATATTATGTCAGATTCAGTGGAATGCAGATGCACAGATGCTGCTCCTGCATTAAGAATCTGATACTGAATAGTAGTCCTCTTTTAAAATACTTCTCTTACGTTAGTTGTTGTCCCCATTTCCTGCATTTACAATTTCTACCTTTTTGGTGAATTGTGGGTATTAGAATATTAGTACATTTTGGTATTTTCCACCTTAAAACAAATAAAACTTCCCTTGAACTCCATATCTCCCACTACTATCCCTTTTCTAGCCTCTGTATTCACAGCTAAAATTGTTTATTAGCATTTCTAAAGTCACATGCTCCACTTCCAAACCAACCAACTCATCCTGAAATCCACTCATTCCAATCTGCTTCCATTCCCCACCAATGCCCTGAAATGGTCCTTCTCAAAGTGAAATATTACCACATTTTTCCAGAGTCAGCAACATTGGCACAGTTGACTCTTTCCTTCTGTCACTGTCTCTTTTCCTGGCTTTCTCCTATGTCACTGGCTGCTTCTTTCTTGATCTCATCCCATTGCTCTGTGTATAAAAGTTGAGTACCTCAATCTAGGTTTTGGGATCTCTTTACGCTCTCCTTAGCTGATCTCATCAAAGGCAATGGCATTAGATGCCATTTTTATGTGCTGATGACAAACAAATATATATTTCAAACCCAGAACTTTCCTCTGAAGTTATGCACACTTTTGCATTACTAACCCATTTGTCATCTCTACTTCGTAGGCTTAACACACTAATAAATCCTAACAGAACTCCCAGAACTCTTGATTTTCTCAAATCTGGACTTGCCTAGCTTCCCCATTTCACTAAACATCATCTGCATTTACCCAGGGCTCAGTCCAAAAATAAGGAGTCATTATTGATCTCTTTCTTTCTCTTATCATTTATCCTGTTCATTAGCAAGTCATGTCAGTTTAACTTCCACAATATGCATTAATCCCCACATTTCCTTTCACTCTGCAATCACCATTGTAGTCCACAATTTATCAATTATATTGCAAAAACCTCCTAATGAATCCCTCCATTTCTAATCTTGCACCTCTTCAAACCCCTCTCCACAGAGAGGACAGTGATCTTTTTTGTTAAAGAATCAATAAGCTTAAGTCACTCACCTTTTTAAAATCCTTCAATAGTGTCCATTGCTTTCAGAATGAAAACTAAGGTTCAAACCACTGCCAAATAGGCCCTTCCTTGATCTGGTTCTTGCCTAGCTCTCCAATTATATCTTTTAAAATTATCATACTCCCTGTTATACGCTAAACACACCAGTTTCCTTTCTGCTTCTTGAACTTGGCAATACTTTGCTCACCTCCAAGATTTCTCACTTGCTCAGAAAATCTTCCATTGCAATTCCTATGACTGACCCAGTCTCATCTTTCAGCTTAAAGCTCAAAGGAAACCTTCCCATAGAAACACTCTTTAAGGGTGTGCACTCCGATTATTTCCTTCGTAACTAACACTCATTTCAATCTATCATTACCTTTTTTAACTTAATAATTGTCTACTTCTCCCAGTAGAACACAGCCATCACAACAGCAGGATCTCATCTGACATGTGTTTTGCTTTGTCCACAGTTCCTGACATATGGTAGGTGCTGTATGTAATAATTAGTAATTATTGGATAAATGAGCGATTGGAATAATATACATCATCTCCTTGGTAAGAGAGATAAAACAAATACCATTATTCAAAATCTCTATTTCCTCTGCAGGGTAGAAAATGGCCAAAGGTTATTTCCAGTTTTCTTCCCTTTTGCTATACTATGTTTCTCACCTTCCTTTAGAACAAATTTGTATGATATTCAGGGAATGCAAGTTACTTTTAGCATCAACATAAAAGAAATATAATGTGGAGCATAGACTCATGTCGAAGTAATCACAAAGTTCTTTTTTAAAAGGATGTATAAAAAAATGGATTATCCAATATTTTAAATCATTGACATACTGTGTTTCCCCAAAATAAGACCTAGCTGGATCATCAGCTCTAATGCGTCTTTTGTAGCAAAAATTAACATAAGACCCAGTCTTATTTTACTATAATATAAGACCGGGTATAACATAACATAACATAACATAACATAACATAACATAACATAACATAACATAACATAACATAACATAACATAACATAACATAACATAACATAACATAACATAACACTGGGTCTTATATTAATTTTTGCTCCAAAAGACACATTAGAGCTGATGGTCCGGCTAGGTCTTATTTTGGGGGAAATGGTACCATTATCTTCCATTCAACTGAATTCTCATGAGTTGAGTATAAATCTCTGCAACAGAGGAATTCCACTAGCCATGTCGCTCATTTGGTTCTATTTTCCAAGTACAACCCTGACATTACAAACAACTGGGCTCCAAGTCTCCATTAAATTATCTGTTCTTCTCCTTTACTGAATACGGAATTGTTGTTTTGGCTAGAATTAGTCAGGCACAGTTAGTACAATAACACTCAGTGCCTTCCTGTGTAGCACCTGCTGCATGTTATTTATTTCTTGTTAGCTACATAGTACAACAAATTGTGTCTTTTAACAGCTCATTGAGTAGAGGAGGAGAAAGTGATGGCAGAGGGATTGTTGATAATGTTCAATGATGTCAATATATTTCTTCTCAAATAATCCAGCTAGTAAATTTGCACTAATACCATTTATACCTTTGGAAAATTTCTCTGCCACATAATTTCCAAATAACCTTGAGCAGACAGTAGCATACGTAGAGTAAGTATAGACAATGACCCATGACTTTAACCTATTAGCAAAGGTGATTTTAACTGAACAAATGCAACAGATGGAAATAAACCAATATTCTTTTTCGAAAAGCTTCAAAATGTTAAGATAGTATTCAGATTTTAAATTTCCATACATCATTTAGAATTTTTGGATTTAACAATATGGTTAAACACCACATCACCAAGATAATAAAATCTATACTAAGAACTTTTCCAGGATACTACAATGTCTTTGGAACATCTCTAGAACAAGTTGTATTAAGGTCTCCCAAATCTGTATGCACACATTTGACAATTTCCCATCATATTCACTAATTCAGTTTCACTGATGGGCGAAATTCAACAAACAGTGCTTGAATAAAGTATGGAGACGGCTAGTAATTTTTTCATCTGTGCATTTTGTTTTATTATGTTAGAGACTCTAATTGAACTTTGTTCCAAGCTATTAACCTATGACAGAAGAGTGTGGAGATAAGATTTCACTGACATATAGAACAAAGGAAAAGAAAGGGCGTGAAAATTACAATGACAAGGTTGCCTTAGCAGTTTTGAGGTGGTAGAATGAAATCCCTGACTAATAGGCCTAGCTAACATAGGAAGGGTGAGGATGAGAAGAAGGGAGGACAATCTTGGGTTGAACCCAAGAGGCTTCTCCCAGGATCCATAATAGATACGCACTGTTACTGCAAAGTTCAAATTGCAAAGCAAAGTATGCCTCTAATTGTTTTAAGTTGTACAAGAGGTCTATATACAAAGAATAAATTAAGAAGCATTAAGAGTAAATTGTTGACGTTATCTAAGCTGCTGTATTGTTTGTTTGTTTGAGAAAACACTAAAATCTTTGCTTTACATTTTATAAATTATTTAGTCTTCCTGGTTTTCAGGAGCACAAATATCTTCAATAGTAATTTTCCATCAATATTATCTTAATTCTCACTTGAACTGAAAAGAAAATAGTATAAAAACATTATAATATTTTTTTTTACCTATGGAAGAATTGTACACATAACTTTGTATAACATCGTGTGAACAAGCCAATCTTCTGTACCAAAGTTATGCTCGGATGATTTGAGTAGCATTTCTCAAATACGGGATAAAGCGTATTTGCAAGCTGCAGTAGAGACAGTAGCTTACTGTGGCTCATTAATGTACTCTTATTCCTGAAAAACAATACTAGTGTTTTCCTTCCTAGCCAGCACATGTGTCTTCTGAGGAGAGAAAATTGTTAAGGAAAGTCTTGAAGGTTTAAACCTGGAAGGAATGAAACTATTCAAGTATTGTGTTTCCAGAACAAGTCAAGGGTACAAGAAAGTTTCAAGTCTCTATTTTGCAACCAAATTTTGAATTTATTTGTTTTTTAAATGTTGCAATTTCATGTGCATCCTGACATAAATAGTGGATAAAATTTTACCTGTGTTATTGATTGGCTCATTATGAACATACATGCAGGGAAGTTTATTGAATGCATGTTAATACTGGAATTGAAAAACTAATGTGCTGGGAAACAAAGAAATTAGAAATGATTATCACAATACAATAAAATTATCACGATAAAATTCTATACTGAAATAACTACTGTTAGTTTCAATTACTTATTTATTTCAAGCAGTAAGAAACATTATCTTTCAAACAGCAGTAAAAAATCAGATTTTATTGATCCAAACTCAAAAAAAAAAAAAAATTTACTCAATTGAAAAGATACTTTTATAACCTCGAGATCACTTCTGGGAAACCAAATGCACATCTTTAAGGATCATGCAATATGGGGATTTCACAGATTTAAGAAACCTGTCAAACTTTTCCATTAAAATGATGTATTTTAAAGAAAAATTTAAAAACTTACAGTCTAAAACACCTAGTGAATGCTTACTGGCATCACCATCATTACATTTGCTACAGTTTCTCTGCAAACAATTATTAACCACAGCTCATGATGAGACAATATCTACCGTTCTGATATCCTATCAACATAAGCCAGAAGCAGCACCCTTTCAGAAATGTCTCCACCAAAGGAGCTCTTTGCAGATGAGCTCAGATAAAGTCAGAGCACTGGCCTATCTCGAATGCAATATTATGTCCCAACACAAGAGACGGGTTTTATGTTCAATTGCTTTATTCCAGCACAACCATACAACTAGGGGCCTTGATCATCAGTAAATTAAGTCTCAGACCGCTATTGTTTTACTGAAGCCACATATAGTCCTGTCAGATTTGACTTATTATTTTGAGCTGTTCGGAGCACCACTTCAGAATGGTCTTTAAGTCTCTGTGTGGAAAGATACTACTAAGAAAAAGAGACACCGTATATTATTCAACTTCACAGTGATAGTGATTTCATAGGTATACACATCTAGCAGAATTCATTGAATCATATACTTTAAATGGGTCCAATGAATTGTATATAAATTAAACTTCCACAGAGTTGATTTTTAAAAAGAAGTACCTTCACAGTGCATTGTTTGAGAACTGAAATGTGATTGTATATACTTACAGACCAACCATTCTATTGGGAAAATATTCAAAAGTACATATGGCCTCTAGATGAACAAGGCAATGTAAAATGTGAAATAATTTATGCAAAATGTATCTGCTATAGATTTTAAAGACAAGGAAAGTCAAAAGGTTTGAAAATCATAAAAAAAAATGCATTGGAATCTGTATTATTTAACATGCATAAAAGAAATTAGAAATCCCCTAAAAGGGGTGATAAATTTGATTAGCTAGTCTCCAACATCAGTGAAATCTGATACAAAAATCAAATGAGACAAAATTGCCACAAAATTGAGGTGAGATGAAGAACCCAAAACGTACTGAGTTAATATTAACAATCCTAAGTGAAATGGATGAAAATTAGTTAGGACAAGCATTTTATTGCATATGCTGTTCCTCTGGCACTGTGCCTATATCTCTGACTACTGGGTAACTATTAACCCCCATCTCTAATCTATCCAGGAAAAATTTGTTTCTTCTACCCAGAGCATGTTACACCTGGGTTAAAATACTCATTACTGTCTGCCTCATATATAAACAAACTGTAAGCATCTTTGGGGCATGAACTCTTCTTATTTGAAAAAAACATCTAAAATAGTACCATGCATGTAGATTGCTCAATAAATACTTCTTATGATATTAGTGTAGTTTAGGAAATTATTACCCAAAGGAAGAATAATGACACTGATAACACCTTTTAAACCTTTCAAACATACCTTGTTGGTAAATACATTAAATGTGAAAGGGCATTTTGTTTTCTTAAAAAAAAAAAAAAAAATGTGTGGAGGTAGAAATACATATGGTCTGTATAGGCTAAACAGAATTTTAACAAACTACCACTCAAACATCCTCAAACATCACTGCATTTTAAATAAAGAAAACCAGGGCATCATGTGCGGGGGTGGGGAAGGCATTAATGTTTCATTGGTGTTTAGTGGAAGTGTGTTTTATTCCTTCTAAGATAAAGTTCCCAAAGGAAGGGTTTAAAAGGAGTTCCTGCATCTTTAACCTAAGAGGATGGAGACCTTGATATGAAGAAAGGACAAAGCTAAGATTGCAGGGGAGAGAAAAGAATTGAAAACAATCAATGTGTTGATGCCAGCTTAAAGAGGGTCACTAAGAGATCAGCTTTACCTGCATCTGTTCCTTAATTAAAAAGAGAAATATGACAGTGTCCACTACTCATCACTATGGTAACATTTAAATATCAGGCAATTTGGTCTAACAGTCCACTCAAAAGCAAAGCCACGTGAATATTTAAGTCCATAAAATATGTAAGCTTATTCAACATATGAAGTGGCAGAGCTGCAAATAAAGTTTTAAAATCAAGTAAAGTGTTTCTTTTCCTCAGGCATCTTGTAAGTCAGAAATATTAAAGAAAACATGCTAAGGGAAAGGCAGAAGAGGATACAATATGTGCGAGGGGGCGGTCATTTAAAAGAGCTTCTGAACAGATTTCCATTGTTTCTATGTACAAGTTGCATTACATTATCTTTTGCCTTTCACCATTTCTGTGATCCAAGCTACATCCACCCTAATTGTCTCTGATTTTCATTGTTCACTTTGTTCCATTTTTATTCTGCAGAAATATACTTCACTTACACTAATTATTGTTTGTGTATGTTTTTTGTTAATTATAGATTTTCCATCCTTTTATCTTCTTGTTTCCTATCTCCTCATCCAATTCACGCATCATCATTACTGTCATCAAAGAATGTTAATCACTGAAAAATGCGGTTTTCTTTTCAATAAATCAAGCAAATCTTGTAGAACTTCTCATTACCTGAATCATGTTACATGTCATTTACTGTACTATATCTCACACATTGCACCATTGGCTTCTGTCAAGAAGTTAGGTATTTAGTTATTTGCTCTGTAGGTATTTTCCAAAGTAAAAAAGAAAGGTAAAAAGTTTCAAAAACATTAATTATAGTCATTACAATATAAATACAACATAAAGCAATATTTATAAAAATAGCATATGCATTTGTTTTATATTTTACAGGTTTTATAATATCAGAAAATGATTATTATCAAACATGATTGTTTGATATACTCCACTTGCAAAATGTATCTTATTTAACAACGCTATCCTCCATCAGTGTTTAAGTCCTTTATAAAGAAACAGGCTATTTTCCTACTTAAATGTTACCTTCGTCAGAACAGTAGCAGTTCCATGCGCCAGCAAGGCATTTTTCAAAGGAGGAAAACAATAACACTGTTTGCTTAGGCAACAAAATGTTCTATTGATATTGTGTTCATTATATGGTCATCATTAACATTATTTTTACTTGAACGTGGTAAAGCAATTTGAGCTAGCACTATTTTAAGTTTTCTCCACTTCACAGGACTTTTTTCTCTATTCTCCCGCTCCTGTTTCCAATATTCTGAATAGTAGCATATTTGAAACACATAGGCTTAATATAATAACATTTTACTCAATCAAAATTAATATTTTGAAAGTTTTATTATATTGTTATTACAAATAGGTGCCTTAAACATCTTATTCTGATAGCATGGCTTTAAACAGGACTTTCATCAGAAGTAATCAATTTTTGTATTATTAGTTTTTCTTCACATTTATTTTTGCTTTTAAAAATCTCACTCCTGGTCAGATGACATACAGCAGCACCAGGTTGCATTCTGACTACTTCAAAATAGTTAGCCAGTTTCAGTGAAAGAACACAAAATAATTGGTAAAATCCTTTCTTTAAACAGCATTTTGGAAAAACTACAAAAGCATCACTCCAATTTGTTTAAGATATTTATATTTTTCTAACTTTAAAAAAAATATGCACTTATACCATTTTCTGTCTCCTTAAGGGTTTGGTTTCTAAAAAGGCATTTTGATCACTGGGAGGTCTTCTATTAAAAATAGGAAAGACAGTCCTGATCCTGTAAAATACCTCTGAAAGTAAGAAACAACTAAGTCTCACCCACAATCACCTGCTTCTTTATGCAAATCCTGAAACTAGCTGCTTCTCACATCCACTAGGGGGATCATTACACAGTAAAAACAGATTGGTCTCTTTATAGGTGTTTACTTACTTTCTCACTTAATAGCAGAAAGAAAATTTGTTTTAAACAACAACAAAACCACTTCAACAGAACAAATGGTAAAATATTTTAATATTATCAAACGTTGGAAAATATTTGTTTATTTTTAAAAGAGTATTTTAAAATTCACATTTGGAAACTAAGCCTACAATCCATGTCCTAGCCCCCCCACCCCCCGAAATAAATAAATAAATAAATAAATAAATAAATAAATAAATAAATAAATAAATAAAGGCAGAAGCAGAGTCCTTAGAAAACCTGTATCTACAAGTTCAAATACCCTTTATCACAAACTTACTTAAATGCTTATCTTATTGAAATTTTTGTCTGATAATATATTACTGGAATAGTGATGTTCACATTTTCAAAAGAAACTTAACAGAAGTCATCAGCTGCAACCCTCTGCCCATAAGAGGTATCACTCACTAGTGGTCCTTCAACAGTTTTGCTCTATGGGTTACTTAAGCTAAAAGATAGAATTAAAGACTCTGAAAATCAACTATCTTTCCCCATTCTCTTGCCAGTGCAAATGAAGCTTCCAAAAAAATCATGACAAGCCTGTCTTTGCTTTTAATGAAGTCCAAGGAGTGGCCATGATGTAACAAAACGTTACAAAAGTCATAGAGAACAACTCAGGCACCTTTACAGTCTACTGTTAATTTACATTAAGACCTCATCTTATTCAGTTTTGTATGGTCACCCTAGGTCCCACATCAAGTGTTCATTATATAGTTGATGAGACAAATGGATGACTG
This sequence comes from Rhinolophus sinicus, assembly GCF_057876585.1. NCBI lineage: Eukaryota > Metazoa > Chordata > Mammalia > Chiroptera > Rhinolophidae > Rhinolophus > Rhinolophus sinicus. The sequence continues at coordinate 37,658,646 of NC_142501.1, forward strand.
ACCTGGGAAGAAACATCGACAACCACTGGCTTCCCTGTGATTGATATATATTGGGGAAATGGTGTACTTTGACAGATCTCCATAAAGTAGACCTAAAATAACTCATTGGTTAGCGTTCAGATGGTATGGATTTCAAGAATCCTGAAGGCCTGTTTCCTAAACTTTATATTAAGTCAGAGATTCTCAACCTCAGCGTTATTGACAGTTTGGGTCAGATAAGTCTTTATTGTGGGAGACTACACTATGCGTTATAGAACATTTAGCAGCATCCTAGACCTTTCCTCCTAGATGTCAAGGGCATCTCCCAGTTGTGACAAGCAAAAATGTCTCCAGACATGGCCAACTATCCCCTGGGGGTTAAAATCATCCCCAGATCAGAACATTGCACTAAGCAAATCACATTTCTAAACTTGAAATCACCAGGAGAAATATGGAAAGACTTCATGAAATATTTTAAACATTAGATAACATCTATCAAAGGGCATAGTTGACAGTCACCACCTACGTCTGTGCTGCAGGGAATGAACAGTGTGCACAATGTAGCCTATGAGTGATGTATTAGACCAGTCAAACCTGTCAGCTCTTGGGTCTTACCAAGTCTAACTAAAACTGTTACCAGAAATATAAGTCATACTTTAGTATCATCAATAATAGCATTGGAAAGTATTAATATATCAGTTGTTTTAATACCTAACAAATCTGTGCATATAATTGAGAAACAAATCTGTTATCTGTCTGGTTTAGCTCAAAAATCAATGTTTATTGAATATACATATTTTAAAGTTGAAAATTCCAATAATTCAGACTGTAGGCTGACTTTAGATGGCTACCGAGTCCTACAACCATGATACCCCTTATAATGTAAACTTCTAATCAAACGTGTGCTTTTAAAAAAAAAGCTTTTCTTGTTAAAATGTCAAAGGTGAAAAAAAAAAAAAAACACACCATTAAACCATAGAATTCTTCTTCATGGTAATTCTTCAAATATGTGATGACTCATAGGAGGCCCTCAGAAGCTTTCCTTTTTCTTTACTAATCAGGGCTTCAATCATTACTCATAAATTATTTTTCCTTGACCTTTAATTATTTTAGGTTAATCCACTGTAGATATTTTCCATTCTCTCTACATTCCTCCTTAATGGAATGATCTCTACTTGGTTCAACTTTCATAAAGGGTCCTGCTACCACCAAGAATGGTGAGAGATTAACAGCAGTGTTTTTCTTTTCTACGTATAAAGTAGCTAAGCTTAACAATCATCACAAATAAATAAATAAATAAACAACCAAATAGGGAACAAAAAACCTTTAGCAGAATAAAAAAAACCTTTAAACCCATATTTACTATGGCTTAGCAACTAAAATATGGACAAATACTTCAAGATGTTTAAACAGTTTTGCCATTGCAATGGATAATAAAGTCATCACTAATGACAGTTCACTGAAACTGAAAAATTTGATAATCACAAAGATCAAGAGTTTGGAACACTATGGCTTCAGTGACAAATTCATCCTGTTGTTTATTTGTGTAAATAAAGTTTTATTGGAACACAGCCACACTCACTTGTTTGTTACTTGTCTATAGCTGCTTTCATACTATAATGGCAGCATTCAATACTTGCAACAGTGATGGTCTAGCCCTCGAAGCCTAAAATGTCTACTTGCTGGTCCATTACAGAAAAGGTTTGTTGATCTCTGTTGGAGAACATCCAAGTCAGACTTCATCAAGTAGAGAACAGGCAGATGGAATGTTGTTGATTTACAATCACATGCAGAGATACAGAACACTTCCTGGTACTTATTTCTGAATCATTGCTTTTAAAAAGCATCAATGGAAAGGGTTCCTTTATTTCCCCCCTTCAATATTTGGAAGTTTATTCCCATGTTCCCTATAAAGACTCAAAGGCAAAAAAATTTTAGTTCTGTGATTTACATCACTGTTTCTCAACCTTATCAGACCCAAGACATATTTTAAAATAAAGATTTTTGTTGTCCCTTACTGTTCTGAAATAAAAGTCATAAATAATGTAAGTTACTCAGATACTGAATTTGACAAAATCAATATAATGTGTTAACTGTAATATAAAAGGGAAAATAAAAAGAGAGTGATTTATAATAAAATGATATGTATTCAAATATGTAAATAATCAATAAGTCTGCACTGGAAGAAAAAATGATCAAGTCAGATATTTGCAACTATATGTAAAATCACTAAGAATCCAAAGGTAAAAGTACATGTTGATACAACTGGGTTGTTTTTGGTAGTTCAAGTATCATAAGGTGAAGTTTGAAATGGTGAACACCCTTGGTAAAGTTCACAACAAAATGAAATATAATCTTTGTTTTACCATTTTTTACTGCATGTCTGAAAAATGTAACATACAGAGGGTGCCAAAAAATGTATACACATTTTAAGAAAGGAAAAAGCTATTAAAATGGTAATACTCAATATATACTGATAACAAAAGATGAATACAAGTCACATGTGACTTCTGCAATTACCAGAGGTGCTCAAAGTGGTTCTCATAAGCATCAAGGCACTTCTGATTATGGCAAACTACTGCTTGAGCAATGCTGACCAGTGTCCACTTGTATACATTTTTTTGGCACTCCTGGTATGTATATATAAAACTGTACAAAAATACTTTGTTTTGATATGCAATGAAAAGTTATGCCTTTTGGTCAAACAATTAGAAATAATATAAAAATTTTATTATTACACTGTGATACTCAGGGCTTCTAATTTAAGATTGTGGACAGACTTCTCCACAGACACCATTGAGTATAATAATGCATTAGAAAGAGATTTTAAAACCACAATAATGAAGAACACAGGCTGGAATGATCAGTGAATGTGATTTCTCAACAGATTTCTGGACTACGAATAGTTAGGGGAGAAAGCATGACATAAAACCAAATACAGAAAACTATAACCAGGAAGAGCCATGAGGAGGCTACAAATGAAAATGTAACTAGGTACTCCTTTCCACTTCAGGAAGGTTCAGGATTTAGAAATTCTAGCTAACATGGAGGGCAGGAAGGAAATATGAAGTGGAAAACTTGACAATTAAGGAGCTCAAATAGTCACTTACCTGCTTCATCCCTGCATGTATATTGCCTGGAATTCAGCAACATACTGAACTCCCATCCAAAAAAAATGGAAGGGTTTTTGGTAATGAGATTGACAATCCTCTAAGACAAGACCTCTCTTGTTTGAAGGATTGTAGAGACTTTAGAACTGTGGCTGGCCATCTGACCCTCCCCGCTAAGTGAAGCTTGTCTATTGAAAAGCTCTGTCCAGATGTACAGATCTCAGTCAACTTCTCCTCTTTACAACTTTATATAGGCAATCAAGAATTAGCAAACAGTTAAGGAAAGTCTGCAGCATGAAAGGAGTGGCTCAATTAAAAGAAAAAGATTCCAGTAGAAACAGATAATTCAGGGAAGGAAAACTTAAAAAATAAATCTCAAACTAAGACCATAAGAGAAACCTGAAAAGATGCTGAATTTATAAAATGATAGATTCTATGAATAATGAAATATGAGTAGAAAATAAAGTATACTTAAAAATTAAAAATGGATGGGCTGAAGTTTTGTGTTTTTTTTCCAATTCCAAGATAGTCTTAGAGATTGAATTGAAAAGTATGAAACATGAAATATGAAACATGAAAAAATATGAAAAAATATGAAAATGTGAATAGAATGTATAAGAAAAAAGCTATGAAGGATCAATACAAAACATTTAATATACAAAAAGAGAGGTAAGGGAAAGCAGAGTGACAGAAATTAAAGGACAATAATTCAATCCAAAAGACATTAACATTCTTAATAAAAGGATAGAGATGACTTAGTCTTATTATTTAAAAATAAACACATTATTTTTAGATCTTGAGAGAGTAATGCTGAGCGAAACAAATCAGACAGAAAAAGCAGAGAACCATGTGATTTCCCTGATATGTGGTATATAAACCAAAAACAACAAAAGAACAAGACAAACAAATGAGAAACAAAAACTCATAGACACAGACAATAGTTTAGTGGTTGCCAGAGGGTAAGGGGGGCGGGGGGTGGGGGGTGGGAGATGAGGGTAAGGGGGATCGAATATATGGTGATGGAAGGAGAACTGACTCTGGGTGATGAACACACAATGGGATTTATAGATGATGTAATACAGAATTGTACACCTGAAATCTATGTAATTTTACTAACAATTGTCACCCCAATAAATTTAATAAAATAAAATTTAAAAATAAAAATAAAAAAATAAAAAAAATAAAAAAAAATAAAGGAAAGTGTCAATTAAATAAACTACTAGTTTTAATATATCTTCATGAAATTTTGGAAAACTGAAGTGGTTATTAATTTGGAATTCTAAAGTCCTCCAAATTATAGAAGTCAAGTGTTTGTGCAGAGTAAAAGAATTTTTAGACATGTTAAGTCTCAGAAATTTTAGTTCCAATGCAAATTTCTTTGTTCTTGTGCAGATGTACCCTGATAAGCTCTGCAGCATGTCCAAAAAGCAATGTAAATAGAATAGTCAGGAAAGTTCAGAAATGGGAGTCATGAGGAACATAAACAAATAACAACACCAAAAAACCTAACTAGGAGGAAGGTACTTCCTAGAATAAGTGATATACAAGAGAGTTTGAACAAATTGAGGACATGATAAAGGCAAACATTACAAAGAAATAAATAAATTAGAATAAAGGAAGGCACTTAGAAACTTCAACATGGAAAACAAAGAGCTGCTAAAAAAATCATATACTCATTGTTTGCTTGTTAGATGTACAGTAAATATTGCATAGTCATAACAAGGTAAATACTGTTTACTGAACTTAAACTTTTAGAATCAACATATAGATAAATAATTGGGAATTTTATTATGTTTCCAGAATACCATTATGTTTCTAAGAACAGAATGCAAATGTTATTATATTTGATATTGTTAATACAGAAGTATAGATGACAAATTGCGAAGCAAGAGGGTAGAAATGAAAGGCAAAGAGAAGAACGGAATGCTAACACCTGCCTTTAGTAAAATGGAACATCAAGAGATAGTCAATAGCAATATTAATTGAAAGTATTGTTTAAAAGATAATCAATAAAAAAGCAAAGTAGTATAATATAACCATATCAAAGAATAAGTGAGAGAATGTTATAAGTGAGTGGAATCCTCTTCCGTCACAGAAGAGGATGCCTCAAATGCCTAAATTTGACAAACCAAGAAACAGTAGTATACACATAATATTTACAGCAAAGATTTTTAACATACACTTGGCATGGACTCCACTGTCAGTCTGGTAAAGTCTATGTAATTATTCTCAATGTACTATTTTAACTGCATAAAACAAAATATATAGAATTGCAAAGGAAATAAATGAGACTGAAATATAAAAATACTAAACCAATGTAGGGTATAACAATAGATATGCTTCTTTATAAATGCATTAAGTAACAAGATCTAATTTGGAAGTAGAGATGAGTATAAGCAATATTTCGAGGCAGATTTTGCAACAACTGTCTGTCATATAAAAGTGTTTCTGACTTTTATCACTGATAAAGTCACAGTACTGCTAATACTACTGTGGATTGCTGCCTGTGCTAAATTTCAATTTAGAGGTAATTTTTCCTCCCTACCCAAGTACGCAGATCTCCTGAATCCTATTCATCTACTCCAGGTTAAAAATTCCTGATTTAGAATTATGGAGAAGAAATCAAAATAAAATAAAAATGTTTGTCTCTGAAAAATTTCATAGGGTTTATACCGTGTTTCCCCGAAAATAAGACCTATCTGGACCATCAGCTCTAATGCGTCTTTTGGAGCAAAAATTAATATAAGACCTGGTCTTTATTATATCATATCATATCATATCATATCATATCATATCATATTTTATAAGACCCGGTCTTATATTATAGTAAAATAAGACAGGGTCTTATATTAATTTTTGCTCCAAAAGACGCATTAGAGCTGATGGTCCGGCTAGGTCTTATTTTTGGGAAAACATGGTAGATGTGGTAAGGTACAGAATGGCTGCTATGTACTGTTGAATTTTTTTTAAATTGCATGTATGTATTACTTTGATAACAACATTAAAACACTTTATTTAAAATTTAAATTATACATATGTAAAATGATATGATGTATGTGCATGTACACTTATATCTGATAATATGAGATATGATATGGTGGTATTATCATACCATATGATATGATATGATATAATATGATATGATATGATATGCTGAGCATTATATTTCTCAAAGCTGATTCAATTACATAAAAATGAAAAATTCCTATGCCTTTACATTGAAATCATTGGCACAGACAGTTCTGGATGCCACAACAACAGACAAGAAACTATCACAGGTCATTAAACATCTTGATAATATCAAAACAATTAGATGAGATTACTCAACCTGATCACAGATCCTTTTTAAAAACCCTAGGAAATCCCTATTCATCTGTAGTTGCATTTATCTAATTGTAGACAGGAAAATTCAACTGCAGATGAAAGCAGACATCAGAATTGGTCAAATTTAAAAAAGTTTCAAATAAAATAGGATCTAATTGACCTGTGTTATTCCTTAATCAAGGCAGTTAGTTAGAGTGTCAAGGAGAATAACATAACAGAAAAACATACAAATACCAACATACAGTTATGGTAAAGAGGCATTTGGTGAATAATATGAGAATCACTTTAAGTTACACAATTTTGTTCCTAGTAATACTACCAATAACTGAGCTTATGCACGTGAATGTTCTCTGTAGACAGAAGAGGACATTGAAAAATACTGGAGCGTTTTTTTTCAGTAATGAGAAGCATTAATGATGTATCGTTAGATATATCCCTTAAACTTTCTGGTCTGTTTCCTCATGAAAAAAAAAAAAAAATGGAGGGACTATTCTGTAATCATATTCGGTTACATACAATTCTAAAATTTCTAAGTTTAACCTATGATTTGAATGTAAATTGGTATCTTCTTATTAGCACTAGATACAAACGAGCATTTGGCTGTTTGAAAGAGCTATTCCTTCAGGAATAAGTAAGTATAATCTGGGAAAACTTCCTTTGGGTATAATGCTCTGTATAACAAATCCAAAATTCCTTAACGTTCATAGTGAAAAAAAATTTAAATAGAGGTTTCCCATTTTATAAGAAAAAAAAAATGCATCATTAGAACTATTCATCATCAAGTACTGTGAAAAATCATTAAAAAATAAGAGGCATTATATTGGGCATGCTGTATACATACTAGCTGAATTACACTTGAGGTTACATTTTACATTTCAAATTTTGTAAAATGAATGCAGATTCTTAAAACATCTCTGAACTTGGCAAGAACCATATCTTAAATGTAATTATATAAAACCATGATTTATAAAGTACCTCCATTTAACAATCTACTCCACTCAATTTATCCCAATTTTACACTAAAATAGGTAATAAGATATTGGAGAATATTAAAAATAAATATATTTCCTTCAATCATGAATAATTATTTCATTGAATTTAAAAGACCTATTACTTTTTCATTTTCATGTATTAGTAAGGAATAATATACATAGAAAGGAGTGCACAAGCCATAGTATTCAGCTCAATATCTGTAACAATTGAACATAATCTGTGAAACCCTGCCTTCAGATCAAGAATTAAAACATTAACAGGACCACAAAAGGCCCTCCCCTTTTATTCCTTTCCAGTTACTAATATCCCCCAGGGTAACAATTATTCTTGCTTTATAAGCAGCATAGATCAGCTTTGCCAATTTTTCTACTTTGTATAAGTGGAATCACACAGTACATAATATTTTGTATTTGGCTCTTGCATTCAGCATTATACTTGTGAAATTCATATATAGTTGTGTGCAATTATAGATCATATGTTTTCATTACTGTATAGTTTTTCACCTTAAAAATAAACAACAAATTATTTATGTGCTCTATATTTTTTTAGGCATCGGGCTTTCTTGGTTTGGCTATTATAAGCAGTGGTACTCGGAAAATTTTAGTACGTGTCTTTCAGTGTATATATACATATATATGTATGTATATGCATATCTGTTGGATATACACGTAGAAGTGGAAATGGAGTTACAGGTATCCATGCATATGGTCAACTTTACAGATACTGCTGCACAGTTTCTTACCTGGTTATACCAATTTTCATTCTCATCAGCAGTGTATTAAAACTAGTTTTTCTATATCCCCACCAATACTAAATATTTTCTGTTTAAAAGGCCTCTTACTTTCAATTCAGTAAATATTCATTAAGTGCTTACTAAATGTTAAACACTTTAAATTGATTACTTTTCTAAATACATCAAGTGATAAAGATCCAGAGAACAAAAATGCTTCTATAGTCCAAAATACTTATTCAAACTATTATTTCAAAACTATCCAACAAAAAGCAAAATGATTTTATTTGGAACAACAAAAGTAAGATATTATCAGAAATAATAACATAGCCTTCAAAAATAGAACATCTCCTGAATCCTAGGTATTATAAAGTCTACTGACCTATTAGTCATCTGAAGACTAAATAAAGCGACATTTAATTGAGAGCAATGGAAATACAATATACCTGCAACTTTTCCTTATGGCAAGGACTCAAATGGATGATACAAGGACCTGATCTGACTCAAGAGCTATGTTCTGTTTAGTCTTCAGTTATGATTTTTATCACACTCTTTTGATAAATACTTGAAAATCAGGATATTTTTCATAAACATCTAGACTTCTGAGTGTTCTTGGGGGGAAAAAAGGGTAACAATACATCCAACAAATAAGAGAAAATAACAGTCCCCTTTGGTTGAGGCAGGTGCTCCAGGTTTCCCAGGGTCCCGTTATCCCCAGTTATACCTGACATGAAGTCTGGGCCCAGAGCAGCACCGAACACAAACTAGGCAAAAATTATGAGATAGCTGAATTCTTACACTAGGCCAATTCACAAGTTGCATTCCCTTCCTCACTCTGGGGTTTAAAGACTTACAAAACAGACCCTTAATTTTGTGGCATCAACATTTTAAATAAGCTCTCAAGGACTTACGAGAATTTTAGAAAATGGCTCCAGGTTATAAAAAAATTTTTTATGACTACAGATCCATGAATATGTCATAACATAGGGTAGGACCTGACCTATGGGCCAGGTGGGACTCTGGAACTAGGGATCTTGGTATCTCCCCTCACATGGAGGTCCCTCCTTCAGTTTTAAGAGTCATACAATTCTAAGCTGCTCCACAGTGGCATCAGAAGTATCTGTACAAGATCAAAGTCTGGTTCATTAAAAAGGGGAAGGTTACGATTCAAGACAAACTGCCATCACAGATTAAAGCCCACTACTACTCTAAGCATACTATTGTCTTCATAGAACATTACACATCCTTTTGACATTTTGTCAAGATTAGAATATTTAAAGGTAATCTATATCCTAAAAGTACACCAGGGTAAGAGAAATAAGATATTAGGTTATTTAGTAAAATTAATATAGCACTACTGGATACTCAGTCTACGTCATAAGGCATAAACCCTGGAGTAGAACTGTGCGGTACACCTAACAAAACATTAGCTCTTGTTTTGTTGCTGTTGTGTTTAGATTTCTTTCCTGAAAAACATGAAAAATAAAGTTTCTTAAGAGCCATTTTTATAAGTGAATTAGAGGTCAGCAGAACACAACTTTACAGAAAAAGTAGTTCAAGGGCACGATGTGATGTTAACTTGAAGTAATGTGATGTTTACTTAAGGAGCTGAGAAACTGCTGTTGGGGTGCTGTGAAGCCATTAGAGGCATGTTCAATGTCAACCAAGGTGAGAGGTTAAGCATAAAGCTCACCAACAAAAGCCAAGATTGACCAGCAAGTTTCAGTTAAAATCATTACTGAAAGACAGCGTAGCAGCCATGGCCACTGACTGCATCTCACTTGGCCTCTCCCAGGTGTATGGACGACTTCCCTGGTAAGGCCCACTTCTTCCTTAATGCCCACTTCTTCTAATCCACTAACATCCTGATGGATACTTCTTTTCTTTCTTGGTTGAAAAGAAGTACTTGCATAAAAAAGCCTCTATACACCAGTGGTAATAAAAAAAAAAATTTAGAGAGGTAACTAAGTCAAAATAGCAAATAATACCACAAAAGGTGTTATTAATTATAGCTCAGAAATAGATATAGTTAGGAAATAAACATTTTTGTTCCTTTTAGAATCCCCTGAATTACACTGAATATGCATACTAACGAGTGACAGAAAAAGTCCTAAGTTATTTATAGGCAAGTTTTCATGGAAAAGCAGCTACGATGCGTCCCTCCCCCGAACCCTTTCCCTTCATCAAAGCTTACTTGCAGGCCATTTTTAATCACCCAATCATCATGGTGGTTGAATTGCAAACAATTGGGTAATTTATCTAATTATCATAAGGAAGTTGTATATGCTTCAGTAAGTCATTTAACATATCTCAAACACAATACAAATTAGAATAAGATATATACCTTCTTATTTCTTGTACCAACCTTCAGATTTAATCGAGAGCGCATAATAAATCAAGAGCTCATAAAAAATAAAAATTTAGCATAAAATATCAGGCATATTCCAAAACAGAGAAACAGTTACAATTGTGTGCACAAAAACAAACTGCATATCATTACTGACATGCAGAGTATGAAGATGTGCTTTCTAAAGCATCCTCACTCCACTGAGGACCAGAATTGAGCAGCTGGTACTCCAAACTGGCTAAGTCACCCCATCCCCCTCATTCTTACTATGTCCTTCCAGAAGTTACACTCTAAGTTCAAGAGTCTCACTTTTCACTAAAAGAACAGTACCATCCTCCTTGTGATAAAAAAGTTTATAAAGTTATGTTGTTTTTTAAAATGCAATCAAATGGCTGGTAAAATACTTGTACAGAGCATCACTTTGCAAAGAAATCTAGAATAGTAATAGACTCATGTGAAATGCGTTTTTCCTTTTTTTTAATTAAGAAAAGAAAGCATCTCCATTCTCCCTTGATCCCCCCTGCCATCCTGAGTCACTTTGTATTTCTCCTTTTCCCCCACAAAATAATCTTCCATAATGTTTCTGCTCAGCAGCAAACCATTCTTATTGGCTAATGCAGATTTTAAAGTAAGGTTGAAAAACCTGGCTTTGTAACCTCCTGCACATAAATTGCTTGGAAACCAGAATCACACAATACATATAAGTCTGTTCTAACAACAGCCTTAGGGAATGTAGAGTAGTATGGCTGTGCTTTACTGATTAGTTCACAGAAGAGGGTGAAAGTCAAACTCCTGGGTCTCTTCAGTAATTCCTGTGGGGAGAGGGAGGTGGGGACACAATCTGAAAGTGCAGGCCTCATTGAAAAGAATATACATGAAGTCACCTCACCTTATGCAAATATTCCTATAACAATCACTCGTGGAATAGTGTAGAATAGGAGGGGAGAAAAAAGAAAGAAAAATGGATTTGATTTTAGATGGATCCCTAGGACTGCAGCATGATACAAATTTGGTCAAGACTCTTAGAAAAGAAGAATTATGGTTCAGTGAGCTACATTCACCGCTGGTCACCATTGGAGACTAATGGACTAATTGGAATAAAATATTTCTTAAACATAGCCACTCTCGTTGCTAAATCTAAAAGGGGTTATTCAGCTTTTATTATAATTTAGTCATTCAGCATATAATGAAGAATAACCATAAATACATGATGGTAGTCCTTGTGACACATATTCAGTTATACTCCTGTGTGTAAAACAGGGTTTTGTTTTCATCCAGATTCCATTCTGAATAATGTAGTGACATCATAGACTTCCTCAAACTCTAAGCACAAAGAGAATCTCTGTGAAAGTAAGATGAGAGACATTTTCTGATGATTATAAATATAGCTAAATTTTCTAAAAGAGAGAATAATGAATTACATTAAAATTAGACTGAATTTTAATCCTGGGTCAAAAAATATATAAAAACCCTTATTTTTAATGCAAACACAATTCCCCATTGTAAAATTTATTTTTATGGATTTATTACACAGGACAAAATTTCCTAAAAGAGGAATGTCAGAGCACTTGAACAAGGGCTACAAAGACTTTGGAGGCATAAACACAGACCCATTAGGAAACAGCAGTTGCAGGCTTATTCCTCACCACCTTTCTTTCTCTCCTCACCTCCCCTTTCTCTTCGCCTGAATCCCAGTCGCTCACAATTTCAAAAACGTTTTCCTTTTCCTTAGGAATAGCTTGAGGTACAAAACACGTATTCAGTCATTTAGCAAACAGTTACAAGCACCTACTAAGTCTGTAACAACGTAAGTACGTCAAGCATGGTATAACATCATGCTTCCCAATCATTGCAGGGACCCTCTTTGCCCCTCCATCTTCCTAACTGTCTTGGACCATGACCTCTGAGTAGCAATAAAAACGAAAACTCAGGGGAACATTTAAATTGTCTCTATGTTGGTCTAATAGATGTGTTGAGGTTAAAATAATATGCATTTCCAATACATATACTTTAATCTCTCCCTTTCCTTCCATCAGCATTTAAACAAACTGAAGTCTCTTTCATCTTAAAAACATGCAATCAAACATTAAAAAAAGAAATTTTCCTTAGATATCCCTTTATCTCCAAGGAGAGAAAGGTCGGGAACTTTCTTTTTTTCTTTTCATGTTCTCTCACTTGTTACTCTCTTCTCCACTCACACCATTTTGGTTTTCGCAACATCATTCTCCTGAGGCTGTCAGTGCTAGGACTCTAATGACCAACACACCACTGAATCCAAGGGGTACTTTTCATTCCACACTTTCCTTGATGTCTCAGTAGCATTTCAAGCACCACGGCCACTTCCTTCCTTATACACTCTTTTCCCTGGGCTAAAGGACAGCCGTCTTATAGGTTCTCTTCCTGTCTCTCCGCCTTCTCTCAAAACCCTTTTTCGTCCTGGGCCCAAACCCTGAATGCAGGAATTCCTCAGAGCTGTGTTGCTGGTCCTCTTCTCATGCATTATATAATCACTTCCACTCTCCTATGTTAAATTCTCACCTACAAGTCAATGCCTTCAAAAATCAGTGTTTCCTTCCTCGACTTTCATGACAGTTTCCAAAACCCACTGACTCAAATATCTACTCAACATTTCTATTGGAGGTCCTTTGGAAAAGACAAAATCTACATGCTCAAAAGTTGACTCCTTCATTTGGACACCCTACTAGCATTCCTCATTTCCTTAAGGGCACCCAAAAGCACACAGCTGTTCAAGGGAAAAACCAAGAAATCATCCTCACTCCTCTTGTCACCCTACCTTATCCTCCACCTAACTAATAAATAACTATGCCCTGCAGAGCCTACATGACTTAATAGGCTTTTAATTTGACATTTCTCTATATCTCCACAACCACCGTCTCATTCAACCCTCTAGCAACTTTTGGTTGGACTGATGAAATAGGCTACAGAAACATTGTTTTCTAATGAAAATCTGACCCTGTTATTCCCGAGTTCAAATAAATCCCTTGGCTTCCCTCTAGCAAAATCCTACACCTACGGACAGAATCCTTCATAATATCACTGTATGTAGCCCTCCACCTCATAATTCCACCCCCTTACCCCCTTGCTCTCTGAACAGAAGTATACTTGCCTCTCTGTGGTCTAAGCCCACAATGGGTTGACTCGTCTCAGCTTCCACCTTCACATAAACTGCTCCTTGTATGAAATTCTTTTCTTTCCTTCCACAGTTCACTTAACTACATCGTGCTTCAGGTCTAATCTTAAAAGGCATCTCAGGAATGCTCAAAAAACTAGTTTTATGGTTATATGCTTATATTAAATATTATATGATTGGTATATGTTATGAATGGAGTGAACACAAGATTATATATGATAAATAAAAATCATAATATTTTCAAATGAAGACCAAGTATAAGTTGGTTACCTAGTTTAACTCATTGCTTTATTAATGCCATCAAGTCATCCGTATTCTTAGATTCATTTATAAGCAACTTGGGAGCAGAGGTTGAGAAAGTTCCTAAGCTTTTCCTCCATACTTCTGCTATCACTCCTGTTGCCAGGGAATAGAAATGAAAGACCTCATCTTTACACCACAGCCTCGGAAAGACATTTAAATTCTTGAGTCTCCTGGGTGCCTCTCCCCACTAAGACAAAAAAAAAAATAACTACTACCTTTTGCATGAGTATGATACACGTCTGCCTCCCTGCCCCCAACACCACCAGACTCTAACTTGAGAAGCTTGAGCCCCAAACCAAAAACATAGAGAAGTGAGGACATTACAGGTAACGTTGTCTTGTTTGATTTAATTTTTGCATCAGCTGCTCCCTGTAGCCCTCACATTAGCTCATAGTTCTCATGGCAGCCTACTATTTTCCTTAGAGAAACCTAGCAGAATCTCTTGGGATAATTTTTACCCTTAGAATCAATTTTATGTTTCTTTCTATATCATCCAGCTAGCCTTAGTTAACTTCTCTTGGAGGATTTTTTTGGTTTTGTTTGTCCCTTCTCTTCATAAATTTATTTTCTCTTTTTAAGCAATGTTTACTGCTGCTGTTGTTCAGGTTTTGTTTTGTTTTTTCTTCTTCTTCTTCTTCTTCTTCTTCTTCTTCTTCTTCTTCTTCTTCTTCTTCGTCTTCTTCTTCGTCTTCTTCGTCTTCTTATTATTATTATTATTATATAGAGGAATACTTTTAATTAATTCTCAGATGGATTTTTTAATGAGCTCACTAACTTCATTTTGCTAGTCATTTAATAGGTATCCCCTAAGCAAAAATCATGTGCTAATCACTGTGCTAAATCTGAACAGTGCAGCAACAGGCTTCTCTGATGAAGCTGACAATCTGGTGGGGGAGGTAGGCAATAAACAAGTGAACATGGTCACACAAAATTCTATAGTTGTAAGCAGATGAAGAAAACAAACACGGTAAAAAGCTAAGAAAAAAAGGGCTGGATGGGCATGGCCGGTTAGCTTCGTTGGTTAGAGTGTGGTGCTGATAACACCAAGATTTCTGGTTCAATCCCCACATGGGCCACAATGAGCTATATATCCTTCCTTAAAAAAAAAAAAAAAAAAAAAAAAAAAGGGGCTAGGTACCATTTATATAGGGTAAAGAACTGCCTAAAGTTGACATTTTAATAGAGGCTTAGAGGATGATAGGAAGCCAGACATGGTGCACGGTGGCAGGTGTGGGCAAGGGGCAATTTTACTCAGCAGGAACAGTGTATACAAAGGCCCTGAGTTGGGGACAGCTTTTTGACATGTTCCCCAAACTGCACGGTAGTGTGATTTCAACTTGATAAATGAGGAGTTAGTGGCTCAAGATGAACTTACAGTGGGTTAAGCAGAAGCCACATCCTGCAGGGCCTCATTGGCTAAGACAAAGAATTTGGATTTAATTCCAGTTACAATGAGAGGACTTTACATGGGGAATAACGTGATATGATTATCATATGATGTGACTTTATATTTGATGTCACTTTATATTTGAAAAGGATCACTTGGGCTGTGAAGGGAACAGATATGTAGGAGTGGGGTGAAAGAGTAATCAGAGTGACCAGCTGAGAAACTACTGCTACAGTCCAGGAGAAAAATCGTGGAACAGGAAGATGGCAGTGGAGAAAAAAATAGAAGTGAAAAGTTTCAAGATACAATTTTCAAGTAGACACACTGGGATTTGTTGATGGATTGAAACACAATTATGCATATTTATAAGAACATCTGACTACTATTAATCTATACAAACATTCAGTCATGACTTAACTTCACATTGTTATTATAGTGGGTATAATCAGTTGGATGGATGACACTAATTTAAAGCAAATAATAATTTAGTGAAAATATTGAAAATACATCCATAATGATGGTTCCTTTGAAGAAATGTTAAACACCTTTTCAGTTGAATCAGCTCTTTAGAGTCATTAGCAACATATTAAGAGCTTTAGTGTATCTCTGTTAAAAACAAGTTCAGTCCAATAGGACTATCATTTTTGTCATGACTAATGGACCTTTCACTAATCTTTTTAAAGGGATGTTGTGGACTGCGTTAGCTATACATTTCATTGGCCCGGCA
Source organism: Rhinolophus sinicus (assembly GCF_057876585.1). Lineage (NCBI taxonomy): Eukaryota > Metazoa > Chordata > Mammalia > Chiroptera > Rhinolophidae > Rhinolophus > Rhinolophus sinicus. The sequence goes on from NC_142501.1 coordinate 37,674,697, forward strand.
TACTATCCATTCCTCATCTTATAAAAGCACCCTTTTTTCTTGTAGGGTACGCCTCTCCTATTCTTGTGGTTTGGGTGTGCCCACGGTCTGTGGCTGGTTCTGTACCTGATGTTACTGGCCACAGAAAAATTGTGCAGGAATGGGTAGATTCCTTTCTCTGCAGTTTTTTGAGTTGCACATAGAGGGTGCCTCTCCCTTTTTGACGGAGAACTGGAGCTGTCAGTGTGGAGGAAGCCTGAGTTCAGCCTGAGCCCTAGTAATAAATCAGAGCAAAAACAACCGAAAATAATAGAAAAGAAGTAGCATCAAAGAGAGGTTCTAAAATCAAACTAGTTTGTTATTCAGAGTTGAGTTTATTTCACTCCGACTGAAAGAGTCCTAACCTATATAGGAGATAAACTTAATAATAAGAACCCCAAAGATATTGGGTGAAAAGTGTTAAAGATTAAAGTCAAAGGTTAAAAAGTTAAAAAGCCAACATTAGTTTTGGGGTTTTGTTCACATACGGTTTTGATCACACACATTTGTTTAGAGCAGAAATTTTATGTATATAATATATATTAAAATAAATTATATGTTATAAATGTGTAATTTATAAGAATGTAATTCTAAAATGCTCATGGTAAAAATTCTAACAAAACGGATTTGTATATTTATGTGCACAAACACGTGTGTGTGCATGTGTGTATTTGAGATCGCATACATACAGCATATATTTGGAAGGATACTCAAAAGACTGTTAACAGTGCTTGCTTCTGGGACAGCCAAGGAAACAAAGGGATAGGAGTGGGAGAGAGAACTATGGAATATGTTTGAAATATAACCAAGGAGCAGGGAAGGCAGATCTGAAATAGCATATTTGAAAGCAGTGGTGTGAGAAAAAACATAGAGCTGATACATGCAGATGCTTCAATAAACTGATTACATTAGGTTATTATTGAAGAAAACTAGGAGTCTAAGTTGAATAATGTCAGTAGCCCACTATGTCTTCTGAAATTCTATTTAGCTGCAATGAGTAAGATACATATTGGGCGAGAACACGCAAGGCTAAGAACAATCTGCTTATCTGAATAAGAGAGAGGGCAGATGGTAAAAAGAAATCATGTTCTATAAGGATCTCATAAAAGTCTGAGTCCATGCCAATCTGCTGGACTTTGGAATTCAAAAATTTTAAACGTATTCGTATGTGGATATTTTGTTCCAACTAATGAAATTTAGTTAAGGATGGTCTATTGGGAAGGGCAGCAAAAGAATGAGAAGCATATATTTTCCTAGACTAATAACTATGGAAATTGGGGTGACAGAGAAAAGAAAAAGAGAAAGTGAGCCCGGCACACTTCCCAGATACTTCAAGAGAACAGAATGGGGATAGGGACCGCAGTCATAGGATTCACAACGCTGACCAGTGCTGTTTCCTCCTCACCTCGTGCTGGCCCCTTCCATGTGGACATTCACCTTTGTCCTCTGAACATTCTACATGGGCAAACTGGTTTAATTCCTGGAGTGTGTGTGTGTGTGTGTGTGTGTGTGTGTGTGTGTCTGGAACTAGTATTCCAAACACCAGCTCCACATTTTTACCTAAAGCTCTCCAGGGGACCCAAGAAACTAACATCTAACATATCCACAAGGGAGTTATTATTCTCTTCCTCAAGCCTATATATACCTCCTTCTGATTCCCAGTTAAAGCATTCCCATTTATCTAATTATCCAAACTAGAAATCTCTGAATTGCCTTCAAAAATTCATCATTCAAGATTCAGTTCCAATAATATTTCCTCTGAAAACTCTAATCAGCCTCCTCAGAGTTAATAACCATTCTGGGTACATCTGTAATATTTGTTAATTATCTTTATTATAGCATTTATAACACTGTATTGCACGGTTTTATTTGTGTGGTAGTCTTTGGCATTAGACTGGGAGTTTCTAGAGGGCAAGTAATATGCCTAATGCAGTTTTCAAAACCCAGAATCTAGTATTGTATTTAGCATATGAGTAAAAAGCTCAATAATTCATTAAATTTATTTATCTATCAAATGCAAATGCTTGATTCTATTTCACAAAGTAAGAGTAATCCATTTTATATTGAAGTGCATTATTAAACTAACAGTTTAAATATGTAGCATTAACTTTACATATATTTATAATCTCACTGTAAGAATATGAAGAAGATGAAAAGGTACAACAGACGTGAATATCAGGTAGATGATTTTAGATCTGGGGCTGCTATTATTTATACTTTAGGAATTATATGTTATATAAGTAACGGTGTATAGTATAAATCCATACGATTGCCATGAGTAGGATATGTGAGAAAAAGAGAGAGAGTCGTACACATCTGTGTTATCAAAACTCATTGGGTACAAATGTGCTACTACTACATTTTGTCCACACAGAACTAGATTCTCAGAATTTCTTCTTAATATGGTTCCCTCTCACGTTAGAGGCTAAATCAGACTCACTCCTAAAGGACTCAGGGAGCATGACCACATCTTTGTTAATAATTGAACAGAGATTGTTTGCTCTATTGCTCTGTCAAGTCCCAATTCCTGGCTCTTTTCAACAGCCAATTCTAAACAAAAAAGCTAACAAACAGTTCAGTTCAGTTCCATGCAACCAACATGTATCGATCATACACGTACCAAAGCATTCTGCTATGGGCCAGGATGCAGCGATGATAGATACAGACAACACCCATTCTCAAGGAGCTTTCAATTAAGCAAAGTTAAAAGTTCAGAATAAAAATTTTTAAACTTTCTATCTTATCATGTGTACCCAGTGTGCAATCCAATAAGTAAATCCTTCGGCCCCAGAGCAAAGTTTTCCAACAAGATGACTGATTTTTTTTTTTTTTTTTTTTTTAAGGTTTAATGCCTTTTACAAAAACAGAAACAGAGCTTTTCTTGCTAACACCTTAGAGACATAATGATATATGTGATTTAAAAAAAAAAATGTTTTTGCCATTCACATCCTGTTCTAGAAGTTAGTTCCAGAATAGTAAATATCCATCAGTGTTCATGTGAAGTGGGAAATCAGGAAAAGACAGGAGGGGTCTTAAAGTTAAGTTACTCAGGAAATAGCTGCATCAGGAGTATTTATTAGGTTGGTGCAAACTTAATTGCGGTTTAAAAGGTTAAAAATAATTGCAAAAACCGCAATTACGTTTGCACCAACCTAATACATCTTGGACTGGAATTTTAGCAACCAGTACCAGAAAGCCAAATTTATGTAGAAATTATTATCTTTTTGTTGTTGTTGTTGTTTTTGGTATATATTGTAAAATGATTACTGGACAATAAGTTTAGTTAACATCTGTCACTATGCATAGTTATATTTTTTCTCATGTTGAGAACATTTAAGATTTATTTTCTTAGAAACTTTCAACTATACAACACAGTATTATTAACTATACTCATAATTTGGAGAAATTATATTAAGAAGTTACATAAAAATTATTCTTAAAACAAAGCATTGTATGCCCTCAGACATAAAAACTGACTAAATATTTAATTCGTTTTAAATCAAACAAGGAAAACCAACAACAATGCAATCACAATCAAACAATGGTGGGAAAAGTCACAGAATTCATAAACTCAATTTTAAGTCTTGACATTCTTAAAAGTATAATAAGACACTTTAAAGGAGAGGACAGGAAGAAAAAAAAAAGGTAGGCTGCTCATTACACATGCACCTCCTACTACATTTCCCTGAAAGACATGTCGATGCCCAGAGAAGACTGTCCACAGTGTTATAAGTCCACTACATCAGGAGACCAGGATCCCTGGTAGGTGAAAAATAAAATCAACCTAGCATATACTATCTGATCCACAGATTTTAATATTTCTCCAATATTTTCAATACTGCAATAAAAAATAAAACAGAAAAACCTGGTTGGCATGCTGGCTCCCTGCTCTGCTTTAATAAGAAGGAAAAGCAAATGCAGAAAGTTACTGATGAGATTCTGGGTCTTGCTACTGTGAACAAGTAGTTCACTCAGGACGTGTCACTCCCTGGAGAAAGAGGCACATGCACAGCTTTTAAAAGTCATGAAGGAAAGTCCAGCGTCCTTTCCTTTCATCCAGAGTAATTGTTTTATTAACTATGCTACTGGCCCTGGCACCTTACCTAGATGTCACAATCATCTGGAACATCCTCTACATTTAAGAAAGATAAAGAAGAGATGACTGCAGTGTGAAATGGGGGGGGGGGGGGGCGGCGGGGGGGGGGGGGAGGTGAGAAACTGCCTTCCCCTTTTAAAAGCAGCATCAATTAAACCCAGGGGAGAGGGGTACAGTTTACTAGTTAATTAGTCCAGGGATGAAGTTCTTTCATGTGTAATTCAGAACAGGAACACCTGGTGTGCGGCTCTTCAAAGCACGAGGGGGGGTAGGAAAGCCAAACAATGCAAGAGAGGTCACAACAGAAAGCAACAGCACAAGAACAAAAACTATTTCTCTCTGACCTTCACCCTGCTGTAAATAAAATGAGATTCCTGAGGGTCCCCTCCCCCATTGGTCAGGGGAGAACAAACAGCTCCTGGCCCACTTGGGGAGTTCTAAAAAGACATGGTGTTAACTAATTGTTTTATAACCCAATTAAAAAGAAAACATAGAGCCAGAGAAATGCAAATAGGGATATAATGATTATAATCACGTTCTGATATATAGCACACACCAAAAATACTGACATGCTCTCTCTCTCTCTGTTGTGACCAGGGCTGCCCAGGTAACATTCAACAAATTAGGAAGGAGGCTTCTACTTCAGGACAAATTACCTTGTTCTATTGAATCAGAAATTGAGCAGTTTGCTAATGGAACACCTCTCCTTGTGAATTCTAAAATGGTGAGGTCATTTTTTTTTTTTTTTTAAATTGTTGTTGCTAAACATTCTGGTTGTAGACAGGTTGATAAATGCAGGTGAAGAAACATTAATGTTTAAATTGAGCCAAATAATATATGATTTCAGCTGTGGTATCCATTTAAAGAAAAAATAATAAATTTTTATGGGTTTTATTAGTGGGTTCATTCAGAAGGAATGAGGGAAAGTAACCTGGAATGGATGGAATCTGGTACCTTTTAAACACCGCTGCCATGAGAAATTCTACAACAGAGAACACAGTGTCTACAGATACCATGAAAAAACCTGCCATAAAGGGTTTTAACCTAATTTTAAAGATTGCAGGTTTAGAAGAAAATGGCTTAACAATTTCTAGCATTGATTATACTTGTTTCTGCTCTAGGGAAACCTTTAATAAAAATAGTCCCACTTTTGTGGGTGGGTGGAGGCATGGGGGAGTAAATGTATATTTATTTACACCTCACATACAAAAACACACATAAAACCAGGCTTCTGATCCATTAAAGCAAAGAAATTTGAGAGACAGGGTGATGGACAAGAAAGTGAAGAAATTGCGAAAATGTTCTTAGCACATCTTTATAGCTCTATATCTATATTAAGAATGAACAATAAGCCAGAGAGATGGGAGAGTTGAGTAAAAACAGAATTCTCTGGTGGCACAAGGAAAAGAAAGTCACTCAAAGGAAAAGTAAAAATAAGTGTAGACAGTTGACTTGAGACTTATATGTACATGAAGAGTCATTTTAAAACTACTGAGCATAAGGAGAATCATACTATTCTCCCAACCATTGAAAATTATGAGTTTCAGGTTCTAGCTATTTAGATAATAATCCAGAAAAATAAAAGTATCTCTCCTCCGTATATTTTTAAATTCACTCACTCGTTTGTAAGAGTCAAAATCTGTCCTGGACAGAAAGAATGAACATTAGCTCAGACTGAAAAGAGAAAGCCTCCTTGTCATGACCCAAGCTAGGAGAACAGACACAGAAAAAGCCAAATGCTAAAACCAGAATATACTGTTTCCTCCAAGACCATGAAGCAGCAGTTGTAAAATGCTACTTACGGACCCTTTCATTTTTACCAATGTCACCCAGACCCATTTTGCCATTTTCATTTCTTATTAGGAATACCCAGTTGCTGTTAAACCATCTGGGCCTAAATTTTGACAGCATCCAATGCCTAATCAATGCCCATTTCTAATCTCACCTCAGAAACAGCAACCAATCCAAAACTGATTGTTCCTTCCCTTAGACTCTTTTCAGAACCCTTCAGTAGGAACTCAGCCTCAAAAGTTGTTCCCTCTTATCTCTCGTCAAAGGAATGCCATGGTTCTCTCGAATTCCCTCTCTCCCTACAAGTCAGTAAAGCTGAGTTTGTCAGACCACAGGCTTGGTGGTGGTGGTCTTTGACTGGTTAGGTTTTGTACATTCAGTAAGCAATTGCTTGATATCTACTATGTGAAATGCACTGGTATTCTGCGAAGGACGAATGAAAATAAGTAGCATTTCTAGCTTTCCTGAGGTTTTACTATCTTGGAGAGATAATACAGACATATAAATAATGTAAATAACATGCCACATATAATAATTATACCAGGACAGGTATAAACAAAGCACTCTGGATGTTCAGAGGATAGAAAGATGGATCTGGGGAGCGTGGAGGGAAAGTGGCATATGGCCTGTAACTTAAAAGAGATTTTATGGGAACTGGGGGCAGGCCATCCAAGTGGAAGGGAAAGTGGGAGCCCAGAAGGAGGGAATGGGAAGACCAGAATGTGTTCAAGAAATGGCAACTTACTTTGGTTGGAACACAAAGTGTGCACTTAAATTACTGGGAGGTCAGCCTGAAATCTGACACTAAAGCCCAAGTGTTTTATTTGATAGATGATATGGAACCACTAAAGGTTTCTGAACAGGGAAATGCCTCTGTCAGAGGTATACTTTAGGATCATTTACCCTATAATGTTATGAGAAACTGTTAGAGGAAATGTTAATGAAAAATTATTCATTCTTGACATTTGTTAAAAGAGTATAGTAGACTTTATCCAGGGGGATTATCACAATAGAAATGGGAACTACAATGCTACAGTGGGACTTTGTAGTAAGGGAGAGAGACCGGGTTGAACTTGGAATACAAAAGAAAAAGTGGGAATTTATAGCAAGAAGCAGAATGGGGGTACGTGGATGGAACATCAGTAAGAGGAAACATCAGGGGTAAAAAGAGATTTCTGGTTAAACAAACCCTGTGGGATTCTTGCTGAAGGCAGGCCAAGATGGCGGAGGTGGAAAATGAAGAACGTGGTCAGATATCAAGGGTGATCAGATACTGAGGAAGGGGGATTCTGCCTAAACTCACTTAGCAAGGAACTTGCTAAAATTGGACAACACAGAGGTGAACTAAGAAGTATAAAAGTCAGGGCCTGGTTGAGAAGAGACTTCAGAGGACCTTGAGTCAAGTTTGGTCCAAGAGATACCATGTCAGAAGATAGAAAGCTTTTTAAAATAGTCCCAATAGCCAGGGTCTGAAGTAGGAGGGTGAACACAGGAATGGAAAGGAGAGACGTATCTAAGAGAAACACTAAAAGCAAAGTATCAGACAACAATGACAGGACACGCGAAGCAAGAGAGGAGGAGTCAGGGAGGACTGCAGTCTGGAGCCTGGATAACCAAGAGACCTATGGAACCCGGAAAGCAAGTGCGGAGTCTGGAGGGGACATAACACAGTAAAGCAGAGTCCTGGGTTTACATTCCAACACAGTACAATCCACAGCGGTCCAAATTCCTATACTGTATCTCTTTTTATTTTAATATCTACCCTGGAAAGAAAGTGAGCAACTTTTCAATGAAAGGAAGTGAATATCTTATGAAATGAGAGTTTCAGTACCATTTACAGTCGTCGCTAGCTATGTGAACTTACATTTAAATTAATTTCACAATTATTTAACCTCGCTAACCCTAAAAGCTTCCCTCAGTGTAAAGGAGATTACAAGAGAACCTGTCTATAGAGGTGTTGTGTTGACTCCATTAAATGAGTGAAGGATGTGGATGGAGTATTTGAGCAGTGCTGCTAGTGTTCAAGTGGAATTCAGACCCTGGAGGCTGGGGTGGGGGTGTGGAGGGAAGTTTTGACAGATCAGAGGCTCTTTCTGGCCCTCCACAAGCATACCCCAAAATGATTTTCCCTGCCTATTAAAAAAACAAAAGCTGATTTAACATCAAATTCCTGTTTTGGAAAGGACCCTTGCTTCTACTTCTCAAGTTGTTATATGTTTGTTTGGAGTTGTTGTTAATCAAATGTGGGTGTTATCTGATGCATTCAGACAGATTGGGGGCCTTTAATTTGTTACTCTACCTCAAATAAACTAGAATTTTAATACGTTTATTATAATATAAAAATCCTTTTATATCTCTGTTCTCACTCAAAATTGTGTGCTGTACTTCAAAAATATCATTCACTCCTGAACAGGGATAATAAAGTTCTGGAACTTGAAAGTATCTGGGTCTCACAAGAACAGATAAGAATGAAGTATACTATTTACATTTCAAAGTGATCTTCTAGTTTCTAAAACCCAGCTTTTTAAAATCAGTTTGTAGTTTATAGAAACAAAGGTAATTTGACAAATAAACACTAAAGTAAGTGCAGTCATTATTGACAATTATGGGTGGCATATGTGGTCTAATAAAGTAATATGACATATCTATGCCAAGGCTCTTCTTTCCTGAGATTCTGGTGAGGAGGTGCAATAAGGGTGGGTGGGACTGGAGGAGTCAGATATCAGTCACTCTTTACTGAGTTGTGAAAGTCTGTTCTAGAGCATTCTAACGTTAGCCTTGATGAACTATCCCAATTTACAAATATAATTCTTGATTTTACATCATAATGAGTGAGAATACATTGGAGCTTCCCTGTGAGGATCAGTGGAAAGAAAATGTGTCCAGTCCAAAGTTATCCTCACCCAGAATCGTGATGTTGTTTACACCTAACTAGGTAAAATCAATCCAACACCAGAGGCTGAGATGCAGTAGCTTAGATTACACTGGCCCATTGTTGGGCAGTTTGAGATGGAAAGTAAAGAACCTGGTAGCTAGGAGCATGTGCAGGGCGCAATTGCAATTACCTGGTGAAAACTCAGCAGGACTCTAGCTTTGACATGAAAAAGGCATCGCATTGGCTATTTTGGAGGCCACTAGTGGGTAGAACTCTGATTTACATCTCATTCTTAAATATAAATGTTTAGCAAAATCTTGCCACTTAAAAAAAAAACAATGTCAGAGTAAGTTTCAGTGCAGCAACGGAGAGAACAGAGGCATGCTCACTTGTTTATTCCTGTGTTCTATAGCAGAAGTACCAAAGCAAAAAAGGAAATGTGCTTGCTTTTGACAATTGAATTTTTCTCATGTTCATCTGCTAACACTTTCTTACATTGTAGTCTGCATTTATTTTGCATAGACTATATTGATCCTACACACAGAGATGACACCACTCCCCTCCAGGCTGGCCTGTCAATCAACATACCATCTATTCACATACAACATGTTCCATATTTTCTTTGCTAACATAGCCAGTGGTGTTTTGGTTTAGTTGTGCGTTAAGTTTAATCCTACATTTTTCATGAACACTTAAACATCAAAGCTAAAGATTTAGGGAGATAGTGAGTATTTCTTACAGAAGCATTTGTGTGATTACAGGGTAGGGATGGGGAAACATATTGGTAGGACAGGTAAGAAAACAGGAGCTTTCACTGTAAACATATTTAGTCTTAAAAATACAAGTCTAAAATTCTACTCGAACGAAGTGTTCTTCTGTTAGTCTATGCAAGTGAAAGAGCAGATCATAATTGATATACTTAAAGAGACATAAAAATTTGTCAGATCGATTTCAACTATGTACATCTATGGGACGATCCTAGAGATAGTCCCCCCATTTTAAAAATTGCTGTAGACGTTCCAACTATTGCCACTGTGTGTGTCCCAGGCAACATAATAGATTATACCTCGATTCCTTAAAGAGCACCCTGATAATATGCAAGGCTAAAATGTCAGAAGCTATTAGAAACTCTCAGATGCACAATATATCTCCATCCCTGAGTTTTCCCCTTACACTGCGAAACACCAGACAACAGGCATGCAAACTGCTCAGCTGCAACTGTTCCAAGTCGAATAATTACAACTTGTCAGAAAGAATTAATTTTCCCATTTCTCATAAAGATGTGTAAAAATTACCATGTTATTATACACTGACACTCTCTGGAGGCAGACACAAAATTTAATTTTGAATTCTTTCCGCATATTAAATTAAATCCATAAATAAGAGTTTAGGCATTCACTCGGAAGCATATGTTCATTGGGAGCGAAAGCCAACACGAGCCCGGCTGTAATGGCTGTTGTAATGTTTTAATAGCTCGCTTCTTCTAAGCACCAATAAATTTACATGATCATAACAGTCGTGGGCATACAAGAAGCCCATTACTGTCTGGGCACAGGCAGCAGCGTTAACAGGATGGAAAAATGGAAAAAGGAAAAAAAACTCTTAAATAAAATTAGGCAACTGCACTTGTCAGCTGCTCCATGATTGAATTTTTAATATTGTGGTCAATTGGTCAAAACAAATAATGGGATAAAATATTTTAATGTATTTAGAACCCGTTTCTGTAGTGAGCCCACAAAACAGTTCCTTGTTTGTTGGTTTTTCAAAAAAACCGACCTATCTTGCCATTTTGAACAATCTGATTTTTAAAGACACACACTATAATTTTTAATCTGCTAGAGAACATTTCCTCTCTATACACCCATATTTGAAATCAGAGCATTTCAAATTTGGCTCAAAGGGTGATTCTTTTTATCCAATGGAATCTCGCCTTAGGGAAACTGCTTTGGGGTGCTAAGAAGTGAGCTCTAAGGCACGCTGGAGGGAACTGGAGTGTGTTACCTGCCTGCTCTCTGCCTGGATCAGAGAATGCTGTCTTTTGCCGATTCCAATGAATACATGTTCCATAATTACAATTCAAACTGAAAAGAAAATACTGCTGCCTTTAGACAATTGTAGAGGTGATGGTGATTCCATTTATTAGCATTAGTTTTCTGTATAAACAACTTACTTCTTAACTTCTATGAGCAAATTCACCCTTGCTGTAAAGACAAAATACAGAAAAACCCATAGCATATTTCACAATTACATAGTGTTTCTCAAGGCCAGTGTCCAAAGTAGTGAATGGTCTTAGAGTGGAGGTCAATGCTGGCCAGTGGCATTTCTGATCTTAGTCACACAGATGCTGTCATTGATGGGAAGCTTTGAGGGTGGGGTGGGGTGGGCATGTTAGTAGAGAATTAGAGAGGAGGTGATATTCAGGGGGGAAAAAGGTTTTGTTAGGAAAGAAATGTGAATGGGCCAAGGCTTTTTCCATAAAGGCATAATAAGTGATGTATGCATAATAAGAGAAGTGCTATGAATTGAGGCTGTAAATGAGAAAAACAATCATTTTTGGAAAAATGGCATGTGGATTTGACCATATTCAACCATACATGTAGAGAGTACGGTCACGTAGCTAATGCTTATGCCTATGCTCTGTCTTGAGTGATTAAGGCCATCTAAATGTATTTTTGGTTTTATAGCTCAGCTTTAAATCATGAGGTGTTTTATATATATTCAGATTAGCAAAGAAGTCAATAGTTTGAGAGTTCTCATTTTGGAACAAAAGACTAAACCTAGTAACTTACACCACAAAGATAGATAATAAACTCTTTTACCTTCATGAGAAAAAGTCTTAGAATCTTCTCAAAAGTGTATGTACATACTCCTATAATTCATTGTTGTTATTTAATAGAAATTAAGAATAACTATAACTGTTCTACTTTTCCAAAGCATGCATAGATGCAACCAAAATGTCTTAAAGAAAAAACAAAAAAAACTGAAGTTGCTTAATACTGGCTGAGGTATTAAAATCAGCTACAGATCTTCAATTACTCTTACACAAAAAAATTGGGCCAAATAGCCTAATATTCCAAGTACCACACAATTACATTTCTAACAAATCACACACATTTTTTTTAAAAAGATAGTCTTGTTTTGTTTTTTTTAAAATCAGTAATCCTCAAAAGCGTCAGAGGAAAGGACAGAGCATATGCGTTAGGTATTTCTAGATCAGAACAGAAGAACAAATATTAGAACATTCTGGGGAAGAAAAGACACCTTTCCAAAACTTTATAAATGACTCTGAAACCTTTCTGCAAACATCTCTCTTTACTGTTAAAAAAACAAGACATATGCGAAATGTTTTAAACCTCCTCTTAAATATTTCTTCTCCTACATGATTTAATTCAGGTTGCTATTAAAATAGTTTACCAGGTGAAACATATTTATATCCAAAGTGTTGCAAAGTATTATTAAACAAAGTAAAATCTGTCAGTAAGAAGTTTTAAGGTAAAAATGATTGTGGACTGTACTTGGGTAATGGAAGATGGTGGATATATTGAAGGAAGTAAGATGGTTTTCACAGCTATGCATGTATATAGGTTAACAAAAAAACATGTTTGTTAATATTATTACCTGTAGTATGGAGAAAGATTTTGACACACACACAAAAAAATACTACATTAAACCATCTCTTTTTCCCAGTAGGGTCTCTTGCATTGTAAATGGTTAGAACAATCCTTTAAGAGCCAAATGACCTTTAGCCAATTTCAGAGAGGACACGCACTGTCCCAATGGACAAATGCCTTCTCTGACACTAGTTAATCCTAAGAAACACAAATGAAATGCATTTTATAAAATCCATTTGAATAACAGTATTTCTTTCTCAAATACTATAAACTGTTCTGTTTGATTATTTATTATTTATATTACTACATCAGTGTGCCATATGCCTAAAATTCTAGCAACAATGTAAACAGGTGGAAATAGAAGTATAGGTTATTAGGTTCTGATATCTGATAAAAGGTAAGTTGGTATCATTTTTGGGAGGCTGGGGAATGTAATTACCCAAAATGTTGAATTAATCACTGGTTGAAAATGTTTATATTTAGGTGTGGTAAACTTTGTGAAAGGAAAGGAATTACTAATTATAAAATGAGGTAAGCATTAAAAGCCTACTAGTGGTTGCTTTATAATAAAATATGGGGGATCAAATTATGCAGTCTTTTCTCTACATTCCTCCATTCATGTGCTTCCCTTTGAATCAAATTTTGAGAAATATTGAAAAATGTCTCCTTTTTCCTACTCTTTCCCACTTTGGAAAAGGAACTACTATCATCAACAAAGGAAAAATTTCCCCAGGAACAGAAGGAAATTAAATACATAGAGACAAGTGCTCACTAGTATACAGTTGGGTGAGAAGAAATCAGGAGGAGGAGAATATACAGCATTGTCTCTCTTCTAGCTTCTTTCTCTATTCTATCGCTCAGGATTGAGTTTAAATTGAAAATAACTGTAACACAGAACCTCAAACATGGAAAGGTTTCTATACACCTGACCTAATGTGTCATGCCTCTAATGAGGTGTAAAATTTGGATTATAGTAGACCTGTTCTAGACTATGTCCATAGGTTTCTTGCTAATAGTATTAATAGTAGTGTATAGAGATATTATCTTTCCTATTTCTCTTTTCTTCTCGATAATGGGAAATTGGTAGAATGGGTGTTTGATAAGAATACCCTCTCATCTTTGGCAAACTGATTAACATTTGATTCTCACCTTCATTTCTTACTTTTTCTATCTACGTATCCATTTTTCTGAAACACATACTATAGGGATAAGATGGAGTAACCAGGATTAGATTTGCTGTTCTACCTGAAACAACTAAAATAAATGGACAAAATGTGTAAAACAATGCTTTCTAAAATATTGTACATCAGGCCACAGAGGACAGTAATCCTTGAGAACCAGGAAACACTCAGTTCTATGATTGCCCCAGGTTACTATCTTGAGATAGTATCAGGCGGTAGCTCAGTTAAGGGGAGCACAGATAGAACGAATAGACTCCCTGAGTTGAGGAGACAGAATTGTATCCCAGAAGACAAAGGCAGCTAGCGTTCACAGGAACAACTATCAGAAAGGCAAGAACTACGCAGAGAATTCAGAATAAGTATACTGTGTTCCTCCTCAAGCATTTAGCAGAATATTGATCAGTATATGTGTGGGAAAGCTGCCTAAGTTTGGGGAAAGAACCACCCAAAATAATTGGAGAAAACAGTAACTAGTGTTCACATAGACTAGGAATAGGGCCTATTTCTACCAGCCATACTGGAAAGATTTACAATTCAGTGAGAGTACTCAAAAGTGTCTTGTCTTGGTAGTAGGAAAAAAATTAGCTATAGAAAAAAAAAAAAAAAATGCTGACATCATCTCACCTGACAAACCATGAACACAAGACCAATTAAGCCTTCATCTGATTCAAATGAGTCCCAAAAGAAAGCTAAAGAGTATAGGAATACAAAAATATCAGGCATGTAATGAGGTAAACTTCACAAAATTTGGCATCTGATAAAAAAAATTTATCAGGCATGTAAAGAAGGAAAATATGACTCATGTTAGAAAAAAATCAGTCACTCAAAATGTACCCCAAACTGACATAGATGTTAGAATTAGCAGAAATATTAAAAAACAATTTAAAAAGTTATTTAACTATTCCACAAAAACCTAGGGGAAAGATGGAAAATATTAAGTAAAGACATGGAAAATATAAAAATGTAAAATATAACTTTTAGATATGAAAACCACAATCTTTCCAGGGGGTGAAAAAAGATCAATGCTCAAAATTAAAAATACACTGGGTGGGATTAATTAATAAAGAAAAAAAAGGTTAGAAATAAATCCTAAATGAAACACCAAAGACAAAAGAAAGAGAAAGAGAGAGAGAGAGAGAGAGAGAGAGAGAGAGAGAGAGAGAGAGGAGAGAGAGAGGAAACAGAGAATCAGTGAATTGTGGAACAACTCCCGGAGTTCCTGATATTCTGATATTCAGATATATATGTTCAGGTGAAGCAACAGAAGCTAAGAATAAATAAACAATAGCAGAAATAATAGCAGAAAAATTTCAAATTCATAAAATTTCAAAATAATAAACACAGATAAAAGAAGGAAAACAGCCGATAACCTTGAATTCTATACCCAGCAAGGATATCTGGAGAGAAAAAAAGGTGAAATATAAAACACAAAAGCCAAAAGAATTTATCAATAGTAGATTCATCACACAGAAATTTTAAAGGAAGTCCTTGAAGCAGAGGTAACAAATGGTACCACATGGAAATATGGATCTAAAAATTTAATAAAGAGCACTGGAAATGGTAACTACCTGGATAAATTATATATATTTTTCTAATGTGTATATATCACTTTAAAAGATAATTAAAACAACAAATAATTATGTAGTGTTGACTTTATAACATATGTTGAAAAAAGTATATCACAAAAGTAGCACAAATGCCAGGAGGGGGGAAAAATGGTAATACAATATTGTAATATTCTCATAGTACATGAGAAATGGCAAAACATCACTTAAAGGTAGATTATGATAAGTTGAAGATGTACAGAATATAAATCTTAAAGAAATCCTATAACCACAAAACAAATATTTGTACCTTATGTGTCAAAGAGAAAATAAAATAGAATTATAAAAATATTAAATTGATTTTTAAAGGGCAAAAAAGAAAAACAAACACACTGAACAAATAGAAAACAAATAGCAAGAAGGTAGATTTAAACCTAAACCTGTCAACAATAACATTAAATATAAATTGTCTGAATTACCCATTTGAAAAATATAGATTGTTAGAGTGAATTTAAAAGACAGAACTACATGCTGCCTAAAAGACACCCACTTTAAATATACAGACATAAAAAGGATAAAAGGAAATGGATACAAAAATATATACCAAGATAACATTAATGATAAAAAGCTGGAGCAGCTGTATTAATATCAGGTAAAGTAGATTTCAGAAGAAATAATATAACCATGAATGAAGGCTTTTTCATAATAACAAAGAAGTGACTCTACCAAGAGGACATAGCAATCCTAAACATTTATGAACCAGCCACCAGAGGTATAAAATACATAAAGTAAAAATGATAGAATTGTAAGAAAAAATAGAACTCCACCATTATAGTCATAGATTTCAATACTTCCCTTAAAAATTGATAGAAAAATAGAAAATAATGAAGAACAGAAGATTTGAAGAACATTATCAACCAATTTGACCTAATTGGCATTTATAGAACACCATCCAACAAGAGCAGAGTATACATATCCTTTCCAAGTCCACATGGAACATTTACAAAGAGAGCCCATATTCAGACCACAAAACAAGTCTCAATAAATTTTAAATGATTCACCCCTACAAATGGGGTGTTCCCCTACATGTTCCCTGACCAAATGGAATTAAATAAGAAATCAATGACTTCATGATATTTGGACATCCCCAAATATTTGGAGACTAAATACTACTCTCTTAAATAACTCAAGGGCCAAAGATGAACTCAAAAGCAAATTAGAAAGTATTTTGAATTGAATGAAAATTAAACATAGCATATCAAAATATTTAAGATCCTGCTATACAATATATGAGGAAATTTATAACTTTAATTTGCTTATATTAGAAAAAAGGAAAAATCTCGAATCACTGGCCTCAGTTTCTAGCATAAGAACCTGAACAAAAAGAACAAACAAAACCCAAAGTAAGTGGAAGATAGTAAGCAATAAAGATTAGAGTGAATTCAATGAAATAAAAAATAAAAAAATCAATAGAGAAAATTAATGAGACCAAATTTGGTTCTTTGAGAAGATCAATAAAATTGCTAAACCTCTAGCTAGATTGATCAAAGGAAGAAAAGGAGAAAAGAGACACAAATTACCAATATGAGGAATGAAAGAAATGACATCACTAGAGATTCTTCAGATGTTAAAATGATAAGATATTATTACTTCATGCCAAGAAATTTGACAACTTGTACAAAATGGACATATTAATTAAAAGAACAAACTACAAATGCTTACTCAAGAATAAACAGCATGTATAGTTGTATGTCTATTTACAAAAATGAGATTTTTAGTAAAGAAAAACCTTCCCACAAATAAAAATCTAGGTCTAGATTGCCTCAATGGTAAATTCTGCAAACATTCAGTAAATGAATCATTTCTATACAAACTCTTCCACAAAATTACAAAGAAAGGAATAATTTTCAAGTCATTCTATGAAGCCATCATACCCTGACACCAAATTAGACAAAGATATACAAGAAAAATTCAGACCAGTATCACTCATGAATATCAGATGGATCCAAATGGAGTTTAAACCAAGAATGTGAGCTTGTTTTAAAATCTGAAAATTGGTCAATGTAATTTAGAATATTAACAAACTAAAAAAAGAAAGACAATGTAATCATATCAATAGATGTAGAAAAAGCAGTTAAAAAGTCCAACATTTATTCTTGAAAATTATCTGTGTATGAGGAGTTGGAGGGAATCTTCTCAACATGATAAAGAACATCCACAAAAAAACCGACAGGTAGAGTTATACTTAAATATGAAAAAATGAATGCTATGTCCTAAGATCAGGAACAAGACAAGATGTCCACTATCACAATTTCTATTCAACTTTGTATTAGAGATTGTACTAAAGTGCAATAAGGCAAGAAAAAGCAACAAGACAGCTAAATATGAAAGCAGTAAGAAAAACTGTTTTTATTCACAGACAATGTAATTATCTATGTAGAAAATCTGATTGAATTTACAATAAAGCTACTAGAACTAATGAGTTTAGAGGTTTGCAGATGTAAGAACAATAAACAAAAATAAATTGTATTCTATATACCAAAATGTAAATTCGGGAATTGAAATTTAAAATACAATATCATTTATAATAGCATCAAAATTATGAAGGAGGGATTAACCTGAAAAAAATGTGCAAACCTATATACTGAATATTATAAGACTTTGAGGAGGTAAATTATGAAAGACCTAGGTAAATGGAGAGACATACTTTGTTTATTAATTAGAAGACTACATTAAGATGTCAATTCTCCTTTCTCGTTCTGTAGGTTACAAACAACAATTCCAACTAAAATTCCAGAAGACATTAATTCATATGAAATGCAAAGGACCTGAAATAGCCACACAACTCTGAGAAAAAAAGAAAAAATAATTGGAGTACTAACCTGACCTGGTTTCAAGTTTTATTATGAAGCTACAGTAATACAAAACAGTGTGGTATTGGGACAAATAGATCAATGGAACATCACAGGGAGTTTAGAAACTGACCTGCAGATCCATGAAAAACTGATTTTTGGCAGAGGGGCAAAATGGAAATTCAGTGGAGAAAATACAGTCTTTTCAAAAATTGGAACTAGAACAATTGCACATCCATATGAAAAAATAACAACTTTGATCCATATGAAAAAATAACAACCTTGTACCACATACTAATGTTAACTCAAAATGGATAATAGACCTAAATATAAACTCTAAATCTATAGAACTTCTGGAAGAACCTGCAGAAGAAATTCTTGTGACTGTGGGTCAGGCAAATACGTCTTAGATACAACACCGAAAGCATAATTCATAGAAGTAAAAAATAAGTTGACTTCATAAAAACAAAAATGCTATTCCTCAAAAGACACTTTTTAAAGAATGAATAGTTAAGTCATAGGCAAAAGGAAAATATTTTCAAACCATATTTTGATGAAAGATTTGTATCCAGAATATATAAAGGACTTTCAAAACTGAATAATAAGAAAACAAATAACCCAATTTAAAAATGGGCAAGAGATATGAATAGACACTTCACCAAGAAGACACACATATAGCAAATAAGCACATGTAAAAATATTCTCAACATCCTTAGTCATTAGACAAATTTAAATTGAAAACACTGTGAGATATAACTGTATATCTATTAGAATAAATAATATTAAAAAGACCAACCATACCAATCGTAGTGAGAATGTGGAGGAAATGGATCTCCAATTTACTATGAGTGAGAAAACACTAGCAAGTTTCTTTAAAAGTTAAACATATGTCTACCGTATGAAACCAGTCACTCCACTTCTAGGTATTTACTCCAGAGATATTACAAAATATGGCTATTTAAAAAATGTGAATATGAATGCTAATAGCTTTATTTGTAACAGTCAAACTGGAAATAACACAGACATCTATCAACAGATGAATGGAAAAACAAATTGTGTACACACATACAATGGAATATGACTTAGCACTAATAAGGAATGAAATGTTGATACACATAATAACATGGATAAATCTAAATAATTATGGTGAGGGGAAAAAATAAGTAAATAATATATAATCCCTTTTGTATTAAATTTTTAAAAATGCTAACAAATCTATAGTGACAGAAAGAAGATAAAGATGTAAGACAACTTTTTGGGGTGATGATGCATTATCTTGATTATAGCGACTGTTTAGGGGGTCTATACTTATTACGTCATTACTTATCAAATTATATGCTTCAAACATGTGCAGTTTATTATATACCAATTATACCTCAGTAAAGTTAGAAACTTTATTATTATACTATATGTATATTATTTGGGTTTTTTCCTTCTACTAGAATATATGCTTCATGCAAGCATAGATTTTTGTCTATTTATTCCACTGCTATGTCCCCAATGCCTAAAGGAATGTTTGGAGGACAGTAGGTGCTAAAGAAATATTTGTGTGATGAGCAGTCTAGGAAGATCCTTAGGCTCTCACCCAAATATAGAATTAGTGGGTTCATTCACAAAGATGCACAAACAGAAGTAAGAAAAGATTTGGGTTGAAGTGGGGAAGACAGTATCAATTTACGAATGTGAACTTGAGGTGTTTGAGGTATCTTGAAGTGCAGATACTTGGTAAGCAGTTGTAATAAATGACTTTATGGGCTAAAGATAAAAATTTGGTGACTACTAGCATTTAGGTGGTGGTTAAAGCCATTGATTTCAGTGAAATTACTCAAAGAGAGTTGAAAAAGAGGAAACAATTTAAATAAAACCTGCAAGAAAGCCAACATTTAAGGGATGGGCAGGGGAATAAGACACTGTAAAGGAGATTCAGACAGGGAGCCGGAAAGATGAAGAAAAAGCTGGCTTACCATTGTCTCAAAAGCCAAATATATAACACTTTTGAAAGGTGGAATAGTCAACAACTCACATGAAGCACAAACACTAGGTAAATGAAGGTCAGAATCACAGCTCCTGGGCATTGTAATGGAAAGGATAAGGGGACTTGTCTGGAACAGTGTTGTGGAGAGGATGCTGGTAAAGGCAACAGCTCAGTGAGAAGGAAGTTTCCTAACAAAGAATTAACGTGACAAAGGCCTTGTTTAAGAAGATATCATGGTAATTGCAAGAGAGATGAATTTAAAGAGAATTAGAAAGCAAGACCATTTGTAAAGCCAAGTATTGAAGTGAGGTGAAGAGGGTCTGCATAAAAAATGGTATCCATGGAATAGCAAGGATAAACACTGTACAACATCACAGGAAAAACAAATATCATATTTTTTAGATGTATAATAGATGTAAACGTATTATAGACAGAGATATGTATTAGATGTAAAAGTCAAAGGAGACAGAGAACTGAAATAAGATTCCATGTTTAAAGTCATGGCAGATTGAAAAAAAGGGGATAATAATAGCAATGGGAAAGTTGGGAATAAGACCTGATTGGAAAGGAAAGAGGAATATTCTAATTTACTAAGTATTTTTGTACTTTAATTTCCTATTCCAAGTTTTAGAGATATCCGCGAAGGTGTACAAAATGAATCTATAATTCATGAAAAAGAAATCCCACACAGTTTCTGGAATTTTTATAAAAATTAGATATGCTGACTTAATGAGCTAGAGTATCATCTATCATTTATTTGGGTGTTATTGGTAAAATCACAGCTATAGTTTCAACTGCATAATTATAATGGAGGAAAAGTTCCTTCTGATATGTTTGTTCAAACTTTAGTTACCTGGTGAAGATGAGACGATGATGATGATGGTGATGGTGATGACAATGATGATGATGAAGATGATGATGATTGTGTGTGTGTGTGTGTGTGTGTGTGTGCGCGCACGCGCGCCTGTGTGTATTTTAAAGAAACTTTGATGTGACAGCAGTGTCCTGAGGGCATCATATTAGTTGCTTGGTGTTTGAAAGACAAATTCTTCTTCCTGAACTACTCAAACAGCAAAATGAACACAATATACTCTCCAGCTATTGCTATGCCCTCAAGCTTGGGTTGGAAGTCGAAAAGAAAAACATCTCATTGAAGTTCTTTTTAATTAGGACTGCAGAGAACCAATTTCTTTCATTCTTAAAAAAGTGTGATTTCACAGAACTTGAGGAAAGAGGTAAAAAAATAAGCTTACTATTTCTCAAGACCACATATATTCATTCTATCATATTATCGGATACATATTCTTCTATACTTTATTCTTAATCATAAATAGCTTTGAAGAAGCTAGGGAAATGTCTCATCTCATTGAATTCATTAAGAAATATTTAAACATTTAAAACCCTTAGTTTCCCTCTATCACTGAAAGGCTTTCAACGGGTTTGTTTTCCAACATACAGGCTTTTTTTTTTTTTTTTTTTATTCTGTACAAATCTTTTCTTGAATCTTTGTGATGTTCTTTTAGGTTTCCATTAATATATTATTACATGAGTAAAAATGTTTAAGTTGTCTTGGGTAAAACTAGGTTTTTCTGAGAGTTCAATGATTTTTTGTATCATTAATTAATTAAAAGTGTATTACAGCATTTCATATGTCATTGATTAGAGATTTTGCCTATGTATTGCCAATCCAGCCTGACTTCCATGCACATTTTATGAGGTTTTATCTGGTGGAACTTCACTACCTTGAGTAAGAGTACTTTGATAGCTCTCGTTGAGGGATGCCTCCAGAAAGCCAGCTCTAAGCTGTACATCTCAGCCATCTTTGCTTTGCTCCAGACCCACTTATCCTAGCGGTGCCCTGGATTCCTCACATGTGAAATGAAGACACCTTTTGCTTGTACCAATCTGACAGTTTTGAAATAAAAAAGTACAGAATATCACCTTTAGAGTATCTCAAAAAAAGGTCATAAATGGGTATGTTAACATGTTTTTCTACCAAGATAAATACACTCAATTTATTGTTGTTGTTACTGTTCCTGCTCTTTGTTTAAATCACCTTAAATTTAGTAAAGGTTTTCAAACATGTCAACATACTGGAAAGGCGCTGCATTATCTGGTAAGACTTGGTTACAAAATTGAGCAAAGAAAGCAAATTGAAGGTGCTTAGTGCAGCTCAGCCCTAGCATAGAGAAACTGTAATCATATCTAATTAGTGTAAAAATAATGTTTCCCTTTGAAACGTTTAATTAAATTAGCTCTGCTTTATTACATAAACATTCTTGATGTAGAGCTTGAAGACTGATGAGTTAAATGGTGCAGTTTTCTGAGGCTCTGTGTGGGGCAGAACCTGACAAGGAGTGGCTGTTGTTAGCAGATGTCTGGACCATTGGTGGAGTCAGGATGCTTGCTCCAAACAGCAGGCCGTCATTTCAACCTTTGTTGCTTCTACCAAACCTCCCATCGTGCTTTCAATTTAACAGCATCCCAAGCAGACAAAGAAATTTCTTACAATTTGCCCTTCAGTTCAGAGGCGAATTCCATTTAAACTTGTCTAACCTCTCCTAACATATTAGTTATTGTTGCCAGCCTGTGTGTGTCCCCTGGCAATGAGCTACTTGTTCTGGGAGGAGGAGGGGGTGCCCTTCAGTGTGATAAAGCAAGACCAGATTTACTGGCACCCTTACATGATGCTTTTCTCAAGATTGCAGCAAATTTAATTAACCGTATTACAAATATGGTTTTCTTGATGATTACATCACAATTTGGTCTTACTTTGCCCACTGCTGTTTCAAAGTAATTTATGCTTTCTAAAACAGTTTTCTAGAAAAGCCCAGACTACTGAATAACTACATTTTTTCCTGACCATGACCAGGATATCTGTGATCCTTTTCTCCCATATATGTAGGTTAACATCTTCCCTGCATCCTTGCGACCTTGCATGTCTTGCTGAAGTAATGGCAAGAAGTGACTTTATGATAAAACAAAAGTGATGCTAAGACCTTACATATACTTAAAAAGTTCTGGTGTAGAAATCAGTTCAAGACTAACTGTTGCCCTAAATTCATACCAGAGAGATTATCCTGGTCTATGAAAATACAAGGGATTTCATTACTTTCAAAGCACTAGTCAGGTCCTTACCAAATCTCTCTCTCTCTCTCTCTCTCTCTCTCTCTCTCTCTCTCTCTCTCTCTCTCTCAAACACACACACACACACACACACACACGTTTATCTCCAAAGTACTTTTGTCTCCCTAGTCCCTGACACCCTCAGTCACTAGAATTAAATTAGGAGATTGGGAAGAAACAGTCAGCCTACCAGACTAACCCTTAGTACATGCCCACAATGCCCACCTCCAATTTCACATGCTTTCCTTTATGCAAGCAACTCAGAAGAGTCTTACTCTTGATTTCCCTGGTAAATGAGAACAATGGCAACTCCTACCCCACCCAAGAATAACTCTCAAGGTTCCATCTTATCTCAAAAGATACGTAGTAGTACAGTAGGTACAGATGTCCTTTTGCTTCTAGGTGACCTTGGCCTGTGGGCACAGCTGTAAAGTGTACGTGCTCCAGGGCTATTCAGATTTAGAGTGGTTGTGAGAAGCTCCAGGCCCAATCAGCCCTGTCTAGGGCCTGTAACTACTAGAAGACATTTTACTCCAATACGTAGATGGCTTTAGTTGACAGGAGAGGAGGATATTTGAGAGTACTGCAAAGGCTCATTAATAACAAAGGACTTTAAAGTGTTAATGCCCCTTCTGCACAGCTATTGTCGAGAGGTCTGATCACTAAAAGTCTGACTGATACCCCATTTGAAAGGGCAAAGAGAAATATTTGTAAACAAGTTAGGTACCCAACAATCAGGAAACAGTTCGCCTAATAACCCATTTAAGGGAATGCTTGGGAGGCATTAAAAAAGATTTATGAAGACTTTATAACAACAGAAAAAGGCTATGTTTTAATGTTAAATTTTTAAAAAAGGAAGATACAAAAAAAGACATACGAAAATAAAACATTTGGATGGGGGAAAAAACATGTTTCAAGTGGTTATGTAATGATGGTGGGGTAAAATGTATTTTTGCTTCTCTTCTCTGATTTTTAATAATACAATAATTTACAATAACATAATTATAATTAGTATATGACTTTATAATAATTATTATTTGTTGTTTTATACCAAAAATGAGTATAAACTTTATTTTTAAAATAGGAAAAACTTTAAAACTTATCAAAAGTCAGTTGTAGAAGTAAATCTTAAGCCTTATAATCAGGAACAAATTTATATTATTGGATAAACATTTTGAGAATATTTTCTCTTTTATTATTTGATTCCCTGGCCTCTGCTAAGAACTTGAATTTGAATATAAATGAGTGTATCCTCCTTGAGAACAGGTATTATTGTACTCGAAGCACTGCTCAGATGGGGACCTTACCTTAAAGGTCCTCTATAAATATCTGAAGAATGAATATAATGAACACTTCAGATACATATTCTTTCCATGGGTTTTCTTACAAATAAATTACCTGTATGTTAGCCCTGCATAAATTAGGAGAATTTAGTCAGCCATACCCTATTGGTGGGGAGGAGGGGAATAAAAAAATTTATACCGTGTTTTCCCAAAAATAAGACCTAGCCGGACCATCAGCTCTAATGCATCTTTTGGAGAAAAATTAATATAAGACCCAGTATTGTATTATATTATATTATATTATATTATATTATATTATATTATATTATATTATATTATTATATTATATTATATTTATTATAATATATTAAGACCCGGTCTTATTTTACTATATTAAGTTTTGGTTCAAAGCATGCATTAGAGTTGATGGTTCAGCTAGGTCTTATTTTAGGGGCAACACGGCTATATTCATGATTTCTAAGATAAATAAAAATGTTTCCATTAGATTTTTTTCTCCACTTATCGTTTGTTAAAGTATTCTGAGTATTTTGAAAGAGCTTCCAAAAATCCTTTATTATCAAACTCTATGTTTTGGACATTGTTTCCCTGATGTTATTAACATGACATGCAGTTATTAGGTTGGTGCAAAAGTAATTGCGGTTTTTGCAATTTTTTTTTTTTTTTAACCTTTTAAACTGCAATTACTTTGGCATTGACCTAATATTTTGAAAATAAATCCCCTCAGAAGGTGCTGCTATTAAAAACTTTTGGGTTCAGAGATACAGAAAGCAAGACTATCAATCAAGGACCATTTTTTGCTCACAAGGTGGCCTCTACGCTGAAAAATGTCTTCCCTTGTGTCACGTAAAGTTCTCTTCACTTAAATCGTAAAATATTGTAAGTAAGATATTCACTTAGGTTAACAAATAGTTGTTAATAACAAGATAAAAGTTGTGAATGAATTAAAACTTGCCTCTTCTCAATGATTAGCTGAGCTGTGCTAAGACAATGAGACTTTCATTCAGATGTGTATTAAAAAAAATAGATAGTTAAGCATGGAGCAGTCTGGGAAAGGAGGGCAGGCCTGGATATCAGCTGGATGGCAGCTCTTAGGGTATCAGGTTTGAACAAACTCGGAAAGAGCAGGAGCAAGAGGTGAAACTAACTGTAGAAAGAGGGAATAACACAAAGACAGATGCTTCTATTTTGAAATTCTACTTACGGACACTATTGGTGCTCACATCAGATCCCCTATTTAGTGCTTCTGGGTACCAACTCCCAACTTCTGGGGCTTCGTTTCTCCTGCTTGGCGCCTGAAACTTTTCTTCTGAGGACTCCCCTTAGGCTACTGTGGCACCTGGTAAAACAGGGCCAGGGAGCTGGAAGTGCCTGGCAATGTGTGTCTTATTCCCTTACGCCCTGCCCTGCAGGCATACCATCAATGACTGCCTGGTAGGGATGTGTGGAAAGTCCAAGGCCTTTGCCTTCAGATGATTAAAACTGGAAGGTGTAATTTATATGCCAAGGCCCTCAGGAGACAAAGTCAGGGCCTCCCTGAAATCATACCCTGCTTGGCTTCCAGCCTTCCCTGTCCTGCATCACTCCTCCTGCCCCCACTCCACTTCTTTACTAATTTCTCCTGGGAGCATGTCCTTTATAAATAACTTGCACATGCATTCTCATCTCAAGGTCTGCTTTTGGGGAACTGTAATACTATACACCTCAGAAACCAGAACATATTACCATTTTTCCTTCCTTTTCCTCTTCATCTTCTATCTCCTCTATCCTCCTGTATTCATTCCTCCCTGACACCAGTTACCAGAATTTATGCCGGGCCATTACTCTTAATGTTTATCTGTTGCATATAGTAAAGCAGCTGTACCCAGAGTAATTCTAGCAGAACTCAGCAATTAAGAAAACATTATGCAATTAATTTTTGCATTCCTATATCTCATTGTAAGAACAATTTTAAAGCCTATTTTTCTTAGATACAAGAGTAAATGAGTTCAGTGACTGGATTCTTGAAAGAACAACATAAGTTGGCCATAACAAAGGAAATACAGGAATCTGAAGGTATTATCAAATTCTGTCCATGGACTTAAAAATCTACCCATGGACTAACTCATTAAGAAAGTGAAATTTGTGGGAAAATGTGTTTTTGTAAATAATAGTGTTTGATCACATGAAATAAGAGGTATACATGGTATGACACAGTATCCAAGTTCTCTGTTGTGCCCCAAGTTCTGATATAGTCTATCCTATGCTTGTATATGACGATAATGTTTTCTGTTTAACATTCAGGATTTCTCTTTGATTAGTCTAATGACATTTTCCTTTCTTTCTCATTTCCATTTTTCATCTTTAGTTTTCTTTTTCCATTTCATTGTAGCAGAGTTTCATTTCAGCGCCATAATCTATTTGATCTCCATTTTTGTTTCATTAGCATTTCTAGAGTATTTTAGCACCCTTATACATAGTTAAACATTTTTAAACTTCTTAAAATAAAATAAAAAATATTTGAGTAAGTAAATGTAAATCCAAACCATTAAAAGTCTTCATTCAACTAAATTAATGTTTTAAACTGCATACAGTTATTATAGCACATTTAAATACTGCACTAAGTTCAAAGTAGGTGAAATATATTTAACATCACATGCTGCAGAAATTATAAGCTTAATTAAAACAATAATTAAACACATGCACAGCAACAAATGCAACTCTTATAGTCACAACCTTCTTCTTACCTTTTAATGTCAACAGGTATTACTTAGCAGGCAGATTTTTTTTTCATCTAATCTCTAAATGCTTACTTGTTCATTGGCTGATTAATTTAACAAGTTAGGGAAACATTACTAAATGTCTTAAACAGATATCTGAATGAGATTTGGTTAGGTAGATTGCTGATCCAGTAATCCTATGGGCAAATGTACTCTGAATTTCAACAATGGATTTGGACATGAGTTCTTGTTGGATGACTTGCCCTGATAGAAACTTAACAAACATTGCTTTCCTATTATGTAGGTGAATAAACTAGTCAGCTAAGTCATTACCCTTGAACCTGTCTGTCACATTCAGTGAAGTACCAACATTTACTGCATTAAAAAACATATGTAACAGAGGAGCAATAAATAGAGTAAAAACACCGCAATGTACATGGCCTCCAGCATCCTTCAAGATTTTTCCTCTTCTTTTATACTTCATTTGTCTGTGTTCTATGTAATAATCCTGGGTGTTCCAAAATGAGATGGTTCGTATAACTTTTTTAATGTTTACTAATTCAGAATACCTTATTATTTTACTTCTGCTCCTTAAATAGAGGCAATTTGATCAAGGTCAGTTTTTTCAAAAGAAAACTCCAGCACGTTTAAAAAAGCAAAACCTTTCAAATGATTTTAGTAAACTAATTAGCATGTAGGTCACAATAATACTCCCATAAATGGGGGCAAACGAGCAGCTATTTCATTGCATTATACGACAATAGCTGACACAATAAAAATGTTTTTTTCAGTGAAACAAAAATCCTTGATCCTCTTGGAATTACCAAACCATTAGACCTACATTTTAGAATTTCAGAATTTCTTTCTATACAGGATAATATTTTAGAGAATAAATCAAACTGAATTATTGTTGTCCAAGAGGCTACAAGAATAATTCAGATTTATCCAGAATAAATATGTATTTAGAAAAAGTATTGATTTTATAGAAATGCATGATATGTATTTGTAACCTCCTTGGTGGGTCAACTCACCTCAATCTTTATGTCATTAAATGTAGCTTTGAGGTATGGATAATAATTTAATGAGACTTTTTAAAACATCCTTTAAACAAAAAAGAGTTTTACCCCTTCAAAGCAGTCTCCTTGGAAACAACAAACTAATTCCAGGAATTCCTTACTGTTTTTGGAATTGTCATTCAGAAGCTACAACATATTCTTTGGGATTCATCTCAATAAGCATAACTCCTCTGACAGCATATGTGCCATTTGAGACTCAGAAGTCATGTTAAGCCAGTTTTTGTCTACTGAATTGGGTGAGAACACTTTGGTAAACACATTTGGTTTAATTTTTTTAGATGAACCTATAAAATAAGGAAGGATTGAGGCTATATTATTATATAACTTTAAAATTATTCTGCAATTAAACTTAAAATAATATTTTCAAATTACTTTCAATAGTAGCCTCCATAGACAAAAGTAATCTTGAAAAACGACATTCATTTGAAGGGATATGATGTGTTGTGGTATGAAATCATTCTTAGGTATATCATATACATAGGGATTTGGTAAACAATTGTTTACATTTATTATATCTGATTCCCTGACTTCTGGACAATTCTTTATATCATTCACTCATCCATCCACCCATCCATCCATCCAACCATTCATTTATTTATTAATCGAACATTGTGTGAATTATTACAACGTGCCAGGCTAAACCCAAGGGCACAAGATAAGTAAAACATAAGTCCCTGTTTCTCTTTTGTGTTTTTAGATTTTCCCTACATATATTAGAAATTCAATTATCTCCTCCTAAATAGAAAATTGCTTAAAATAATTTGAATCTTAAGGAAAACACTTATTTTTCAACAAAAGTCCATTCTAAGAGAAAGCACTCAATAAATTTACTGACTTCGAGATTCTTGTGTTTTTCCAATTCCTGACAACAACCAGTGTAACCTGTCACAATTTATTGAAACTCAATAAATTTCCTTCAGTGAACTCACTATCTATCCATCAATTTGGCACAGAAAAGACTTAATCACCCAGCATCTCATTAACTGAACTCTTAACCATATCTTTTTCTTATTCCCTAACCCTAATTTTATAAAATAGCATATGATAATACAACAAACTCATATTATCAGTTTACTTTAACTAACAGTTTCCAGGGAATATTCTGGGATGAGTATCATTCAAACTAACACTCTACTCATTCAACACTCATATCTGAGTAATTGACAAGGTGAATAATTATGCAGAAACATGATACTGACAGACTGCAAAGATCTGTAATCCTTATGGATGTAAGATTCAAGATACTGCACTTGGACAGAAAAGTGTATTCTCTCCAATGTTTTCAACAACTGATAATTTATAATAAAATATTGTATAATATTTTTATAATTTTTATAATATTTTTATAATTTTATTTGAAAATAAAATATTTTTAACCAAGATACGCCTTTAGACAAAGCTTCCTATTACTGGGTATCCAAAAATTAATGTATTTATTTCAGTATTCACAGTTTCAATATAAATAACCATTATATCTATTGATTATTGCCATACACATTGCTCCCCCAATCAAGAGGCAAAAATTAAACATCTAGCTTTCAGCTTTACATGACACTATTTTCTCTAATATAAAGATGATGAAATGATAAAAGCGCTAAAGGTTACTCTGCCTAGAAAAGAAGCTGGTGAATTTTAGCAATGAAAAATATGTTTATAAGAAATGAGTTGAATGTAGTTAGACTTAATAATATTCTTGAAATTTTAATGATCATATAATAATATCTAGAGTAAGGGAAAAATATAAAAGAAAGAACATTACCATAAGTCATCATATTTCTTCAACTTTGATCATGATGCATGTGTGGTAAAAGGAGACAAATGGCAGGTGACCAAGAAGGGTAGGTGAGCTTTATAAGCTGCCATGGCATTTGCACTGCATCCTAAGCAATGTTGCATGACTGAATGTTTGTCATTAATGAAGTAATATGATTAAGTTTTTGTTATTAGAAAGATCATTCCACTGGTAATGTTGAAGATTGATGCAAAAGAGGAGACTAGATGAAGGACAAGTAGCTAAAGACTACCAGGATGAAGAAGACGTGAAACAAAATCATGGTTTCACTGAAAGAGGCGAAGAATGGCTGGAACCATTAGAAAAATCCTGAACTTTCGGTTCATCATTGGGATTTTTTGACAGGAATTAAGTTAATAAAAATCCTACTAGGGTTCAACAGTTTTTTTACATATTGTCTACAATCTGTTTTTATTGAAATAAATACAATAAACCAGACCAGGTCAGGACTCCATAATCTCTTGCTAGTCCAGCGACATACAAAATTCAAGGACGTTTCTAGATTAGTAAACTAATGCCTATAATTTAACTATATTTATTTAGATTTAGTGAAAAGCATCTTCATAATTGAACAAACACAATGGCTCCTGAATAATTATGATATAATGTGAAGACAGAGTTCAATTGTTGAAGACTTTTCACCCATAATTATTCACACCAGACTTCCCCTATATGTATACATTAATCCAAATGCCACATATCAGACAATACCACAAATGGAGTTTTAAAATAGTAACGAGAAATAGGAATGAAGAATGTGTTGGCCAGTTTTCTCAGAGAAACTGCAAATAAATCATCATACCTTGCATTTCTGAATAGGGAAAAACTATTAGATTAGAATGCCATCAGGGTGGATACACAACAGTGGGGAAATTATCCTTTATCTTCTTGGAAAATAAACTCTCTGGTTAAATAGGTTTATGTAAACAACCTATCTTATTTGAGACAGAATCCTTTCCTTCTTTTTTCTCTCAAGGTTATGGGTCACCTATTTTGTCCTATGGAATCTCTAACAACAAAGGTACTTAAAGACATTTTCAACAGGTCTCTTTCAGGTTAGCAGAGATAAGGACTCCCTGCTTGTTGGGTCATTCACCTCCGACAGAGAAGGGTGACCCAGATGATGGGCACTGATGCCCTCAGCCTTCTTTACTTCAGTAGGATTTGTCTGGCCTTTTTTTTTGGTTTGTTTCCAATGTAGGTAAATGAGCTCCGCAAATATTAACTAGTGTCAGGCATGCTGTGAGCCTCTACCTAATGAGGCCCTAAGGAGGTAAGCTGGAGGAGCTATTGCCGCTGGTCTGAAGGCAATGCCTAACAGTCAGACTTTTAATCTCACTGCAGTGCAGACCAGAGAAGGGTAGCCCTGGAAAGCTTTTTTAAATATGAAGAAATAAACTCAAATCATAGCTTAATCTAGGTAATGACACAATAGGGCTTTCAGCAATGACTAAAGCAAATGATTAAAAAAAAAAAAAAAATTCCAAAGTAGTAACACACCATTAAGAAGGTCTGTTATTTTGAAGTGCTACCTTGCAGACATATCTGCATTTATCTTAATAAGCAGTAGGCTTTCTGATTCAGGTTCTGGGAGGTAGCCTCGACAATGATCTTGGTGCCAGAGCTATTTGTACGCACTGCATTACGGAAGGGAAGATGAAATTTTAGCAATGTTCTTTTTGTCTACTCATCAACACACTCCTGCATCTGGCCCTTCTCCTAAATTAATTCCATTTTTGTGTATTTATTCTGTGCTTTATTGTATGATCCCTGCCTTGGAGATTCATACCAGTGATATCTGATTGGGGTTAAGAGAACCTAGAAGACATACAAGAATTCTGTCAGGCTAAACAGCTCTAAAGAGTGGAAATACAGCATGGGTCTTCAAAATGTTTTTCTGAGAATGATGATGAACCTCTTCTGAAAAGTTAGAGCGCCAATGAAAAGTTGGAAGCAATTACCTTTTCTTTAACTTCTTATTCAGCAAAATGCTTTGTTTTATAATTTCCCCTGATTATAAAACATATACAGAGGGTGCCAGAAAAATGTATACACATTTTAAGAAAGGAAAAAACTCTATTAAAGTTGTAATACTCAATATATACCAATAATAAAAGATGAACACAAGCTATGTGTATACATTTTTTTGGCACCCAGGTATATGCATCTCTATCTATCTATCTATCTATCTATCTATCTATCTATCTACCTATCTACCTACCTGCCTAGCTATCACCTATCATTTATCCATATCTCTTTCTCTCACTCATCCCTCCTTGATATATCCCCAGGCAGAGAAAAGCACCAGCAGCCCTGGATCTGCAGTTTGTAAATGACAAAAATGGCAGACATGATTCAAATCATACATTGATAAAAGTATTTCAATAGAAGAGAAATAATATAGTAGAAATTAAATTGTACAGTATATGTTATAGGCTATTTGAGTGGTTTATTACAAAAATAAACATGTATCTTTGCCCATGGGGCATCTAATCCTTCTCTAACACATGGTCTCAGAAAATCTCTAGTAAGGAAATATTTCATCAATTTGTACCTTTCATTCTATTTTCTTTCACAAGTCCCTTGACACACAATAATACCATATTCTATGACACAGAACACACTAGCTGTTATGAGACAGAAGTAATACCCATTGGTAACAATTGTAAATGATGCTTTATTGTTCAAACATACATCCTTCAGAGTGTATAAACTTAAAACTTTCTTCCTTAAATTACTGTCAAACCTAAACATTACAATAACATATGCTTTCCTTTTTAATTAAAAAAGCTCCAATATACATATATATTTTTATCTAATTTCTCATTCTTTGGCATGTAATATTCACTTTTGAAACCAAAATGATCATTTAATTCATTTACCAAGAAGAAAAATAATAATATTGTCTAGTATTTAACTACATGCCTTTTCAAACTGTGTTAAAGGGTAAAATGTAAATTAAATTAACCTCTCCCAGTTGCAAATTATTCTGAGTGTCCGTGAATGCAGTTAATTCATACCAAATCACTATCAATGTGCTAACACTATTTCTTTCGTGTTCTGTAAGTATTTATGACAAGAAAGCAAAAACTTAGGAAATAGATGGGAAGATATTTAAAGGTTAGTTTTCACCTGTTTTACCTGAATGCTTCCTACCTCAAAATTTTATTGTTTCATTCCCCTACTTTTCTGCTTTCGATTGGTATAAATTATTAATGAGATAGTTAATATTTCATTTTGTCCAATTCTTTTTAAAAATAATTATTTTCTATGATGGAATTTTAGTGTTAATATTAAAAGGCATTGATGGCAATTTGTTCTAATTGTTTTACAAGTAAGAAGGTATTTTTGCAAGTTACAGTTTTAAAAATCCAGAGTATAACTAAGCACTATAAAATTAAGTGGTTTATTTTTTCTTGTTGTTGTTGTTGTTTTAAACAGACCATCTTTTAGTATAGAAGAAACCGAATATATTTCCAGGTATCTTGCAAATACCATTTCCTTACATAATTTATTTACAAGTACATAAGTATAGTAACATTCACACTTTCAAAATGCTATTTCAAAAACCTTCTGAGTACACTCAATTAACATCTGCATTATTTCTGTGAGGTAAAATAATATGTATTATAAAATGTTATTGTCTCATGGGTTCTCATCACTTAACATAAACTGTTTGCTTTTTTGTTTTTGTTTTTTTCAGTACAACAAACCTTTCTTGAGTGCCTAGTATGTATAAAATGTTGAATTGTTGGCTATGGAGCTTACAAAATGAGCAAACAGTCCCTGTCCTCAAATAGATTAAAACAGAAAGGATAATGTACTTGCATTTACAAATCCCACAAACATCTAATAAATCATAAAAATTCCTACTTTTTTTCTGAAATTGCAACCCATACCACAGACGACATTATTTAGATTTGCTAATGCAATGGATTCTATTATTGCTTTTAGAAATTCATTTGCACTGCTTTTGTTCTAAATGGATCAAAATAGTTGTAAGTAGAAACGTACATGCTACCTCTTTTGCATAGTTTTTTGCTGTTGTTTTTTGTTGTCTTTTTGTTTGTTTTTGTTTGTTTTATGAAGAAACACTCATATAAGATAGTATTTCTTAAAGATATAAGGAAACAAAGGAGCGCTCTCAGGGACCAGGGTTGTTAAGGGCTATCCAGGCCTACAGACACGGAGGAAAAGTTGTGTAGGGTGATGTGACTCAAGTCTGGGAGAAATCAGGGTGAAGAAGAAAAGGAGAAAGAAGGGGTGGTTACAGAGCAGAGTTAAAGGGGGCAGCAGTGATTAATCAATGAATACTTTGAAGCCATGCTAAGGAGTTTAGATTCAATCTAAAAATTACAGCCATCATAGGATTTTATGGAAAGCGGAGACATCTTACATGGAGTTTGGAAAGGTCTGACAAACATGTAGAGGGTGTTTTGGGACAACAGTAAGAGTAGAGGCAGGGAGACATTTAAGGAAATATTACAATAACCCTGGGAAAAAAGTTAGTACAGTAAATGAACTGGGACAATGGGAGAAGAGATGTAGAGAAGAGGCTGGACTGAATAGAAATTTAGGAGGAAGAACTGATAGGATTTGATGATATAATATATTCTGGAAGGGTAGTGAGTTGAGAATGTCAGTTAGGTTTTTATTTGAATATTACTTGTAAGTAAGATGTAGGAAAATGAAAGAAGATGAGTCTTTTTTAAAAAAAATTGTTTCTTTGTGGAAAGGAAAAGGGCAGTGTGCAATAATGAAGTGTGTGTGACATGTGACATTGGAGTTGTCTGTGAGATATCTAAGTGAAGATGTCCAGTCGGCCAATGGCTACACAGGCCCACTGTACCAGAGAGAAGTGAGAAGTAGAAATATAAATGTGTGTGTCATTAGCATACAGGTTGATAAATTGAAATCTTGAATGTGAATGAGATTCTCAGTAAGTATAGAGCAACACAAGAAACAGTGAAAAAGAGG
The DNA here is from genome assembly GCF_057876585.1 of Rhinolophus sinicus. NCBI lineage: Eukaryota > Metazoa > Chordata > Mammalia > Chiroptera > Rhinolophidae > Rhinolophus > Rhinolophus sinicus. The sequence continues at coordinate 37,709,611 of NC_142501.1, forward strand.
GCATTAATACAACTACAGCGCTCCTAATTCCTTAAGCCTTACCGTAATGATCAGATTACCTGATCATAAATTCATGAGCAATTCACTATGCTCATGTCATCATTACCTAAACGAATTCCTCTTTCACATCACTATTTGCCAGTAATTAGAGTATTCAATCGTATTTTTACTTCTTTTAATTTTGTTCTACTTATTTTCACTTGAGACTATGCTTTAAGATTTATCCATACTGTTTGACATGGACTTAGTTCTTTCATTTTAACTAACATGTATGATCTGCATCAATTTTGTGTACTCATTTCACCTTTGGTAAACATAAGATGGTTTTGAATTTTTTTTCTCCTAAAAGAAGCATTACAATGAATGTCCTTTAACTCTGAAAAGCAGTGTGTTTTATAAGGAGGCATTTACTCGGAACTGGAATGGTTGGGTTCTTAGGTGTGCCCATCCTTATGATTTTGGGAGATAGGAAATGAGGTAGAGGGTTACCAAGTGAGTACAAAAGAGGAACATATGTTACTGGAGCAAATAATTGATATGAAAATATGATTCAGCTGTAAAATGTGATTCAGTTGCTAGCCATTATTTACATTTGTTCTTTCTTATTTCTAAGCTAACTTTGTTTTATTCAGTTCTCTGTGTAATATAAGAAGAATGAAAAACAACTATTATTTTCCTAATGATGCCCTATCTTTTAACTTTGGAAGATAACAACAGTAGTATGATTAAAAAAAAGAAAAGAAGAAGAAAAAGAAAAAGGAAATCATGGTGAAATGAAGTTGGAATCCTATACATTATGTGCATTTCTTGTAGTATTGAAATGCATATTAAATCTTTTAAAAGCTCTAAAGATTATTTAAGTTTGTTTAACCCAGTGCTTGGCAAATTTAGTTCACTTAGGAAACTGACTGAAGAGGTTCACATCTTGTAACAATTTATAAAACTAGTGGCCTGTGGAGCAGGTTGGAAGAGATAACCTTGACTCGGTGTTCACTTGTGAGCTGATAAAACCAGGAGCAGCACCGTGTTTCCCCGGGCCCTTTGGACTTGCCCCTGGTAATACAATGTTGACTTTCTCCTCCCACCATTTCCCTAACACTCCACCACACTCTGGGACTGCTAGTCAAGAATTTATTGAAAAGGAAAACAATTTCTTCGGTCTCAAAATGCTAAATCCTAGGTGGATATATAGAAGGTACACATATTCTGCGTTCTACTAAAAAAACAGCCACTTGTTATTCTAAACAATATTTATTTTGTTTCTGAGCAGTTCCAGCTACTGAGATCTTTATTTATTTAACAAACATGATATAGTGCTTACTATGTGTCAGGCACTATTTTCTGAGGACTTCTCAAATACAAATTCACTTAAGCCCCCAAAAGATTCTACAAGGGAAGCACTTTAATTATTCCTAATTTGCAGAAGGGCAAACTGACACTCAGAGAGGTAAAGGGAAGCTGCAGTGCCAGAGTTCAAAACCATGCAGTGCCCTGGCTCCTCCATGCACTCACCTGCCATCTGCCCCCATAGGCAAAGCAAATGACTGCATCTCTTAGGAAAAAAAAGATGTTGCTTGTATTGGCATCATCTCATTTATGTTTTCTGGTTTTATTATACATTATCTAAAATATATATTACATTATTATACATCTATAATTATATGTTATTTAAGATATATATTCCAATGTGCATATATATGTATACTTTATATCTATATATTTTGTAATATAGATATACATTGCATATATATTTTATACATTATTTGCACATTTGTTCATTATACATTATAGATATAGATACAGATATATATAAAAAGTAGTTGACTTGACAAGAAAAACTGAGTGCAAACTTTTAGAATTAAACTGTTCCTCCCTGGTGAGACTTTAGATTGATTCAGAATTGTGCTAACCTAATCACTGTTACACTTTATTTTCTATTGTAGTAAATAACAACAAAGCTATGTTTTATTATGTTTTTCTCTTCCACTAAATGTCTGTTATTACCCATTTGGTGTTATTCTTATCATTGGTGTTTGTTTACTTGCCTTTTTAAATACATTGCATTGTCTTACTTAAAAAAATATATATTCACCTAAAATAATTGCAAGGAAGTGTGGGAAAATATCAATGACCTGTAATTTATATTTCAATAGAGATAATAAAATAAGCTGCTTTTATTTTTATTTGTTTTAGAGGATGGTTTTTAAAGCCTTCTTTTGACAGCTACTACAATCTTATACTAAAGCAGGAATGGTGTGGAAAATATCTCACTCTCCCAAATTATCAATAAAATGAGCAAGAAAAATTAGCTTCTCAGCAGTCCACTCTAATGAGACACAGAAGCAAATTGGACAAGGCAGATAATATGACGCCACTTGGAATATAATAGAGAATAGAATTAGCAAGTATAAAAGAAGTCCATCATTCTGTATATCAAGCTCCCAGGGTGGAAGAAAAATCTTATATATCTATGAAAAAAATGGGCAGGCAGGCATTGGCCTGTAGGTACTAGGGACTCATTCCTGCGTATGTATTTATGTATATGGATGCAAATGTGTCCAGATATATTATTCTATGCAGAGCCTAGTATGCTATTACTATCGTGAATAACAGCAAATAAACATCATTACTACAACCTGCATTTCCATGAGAGAAAGAGAGTAAAACTCTTGAATATAATGTAACATTTCCCATGTAGACGAATTAACTTCTTTCAAAAATTATAAAGCTGAATTTTAAAGGAGAGTGAAGTGATTCTTATAACGAATAATCACATAAAAATTAAGGATCCCACAAGATTAAAAATGCCTTCTCAAGTAAATAAAAGTCATTTCTATTGTGATATACATAAAGGTTACCAACTTTTGCTATATTCTCACTTCAAAAAATAAGGAATTAGAGTTATAAAATGTATCGTTTAAAATTCCATTCACCTAATAGTGACACCTTATAGAAAATGTCACATTTGTTTAAAATCCCCAGAGAAAAAATTACTTAAAATAATCATTGTTAGAATTCTTCTCAACTCTAAGGCTGATCATAAACAATCTTCAAAAATTCAAGCTCTTACGGTAAATTCTTATTCCAAATCAGTTCCTCAGAAGTAGTTTTTATTAAAGGGTTTTTCAAAAAACATATGTACACAATAGTTTTACTTATGTATTGTCTTCCCAGTGTTTCTAAAGCATTAGCATCTTGCCACACAATGCATTTGATGCTGATATAAATAGCATTCATTTGTTCATTCAACATTTATGTTATACCCTCTGTATGTCCATCACCAGGCTAATGAAAGAAAGTTAGACAAGAAATGAGAAGTATTAAAAGTGTAGAACTCTTGAGTTAGACGTAGATTAGAGTGTCAAATGAGATACAGCATAACTGTAGTGTTGGGCAAAGTATTACCCTCAAGAACTTTGGAGATCTTCTAGCCCTCTGTCTGTAACATTTCACTATAGATAATACTGTGTTTCCCCGAAAATAAGACCGGGTCTCATATTAATTTTTGCTCCAAAAGACGCATTGGGAGTATTTTTAGGGGATGTCTTATTTTTTCACGTACAATAATATACATTTATTCAGATACAGTCATGTCATCTTCTTCTGAAACATTGTCATAACGTACTAAATGCGTCCGTCTGGCTGACAATCTTAACTGGGGCTTATTTCCGGGGTAGGTTTTACTTTCGAGTAAATACGGTATAGGGAGCTATAGATCTGCCTGACCTAAGCTGTGTTAGGCCACCTTATCCCCAAAGTCCCAAGATTGCCCAATTTCATACATATTCAGCTCCCTGGAGGTCTGGAGAATGCGCCCATAAGGCATAGATTTGCCTAGACCACAAAGGGTATCCTGGGAGAAAACAATAACAGAGGCTCATAAACTGAGTCTAAGGACAATGAGTTAGCTTCAGAGGAGAGAGGCACTTTTAAGTACAGCGGGTTATATGGCCTAAAGTTGTTTCCTGATCCCACAATTTCTCTCAGGGGCTTATGTCAGAATCCTGGGAAAAGAGAAAGACAAAAATGAAATAAAAGTGCAGTTGCACAAAATACATGGGAAGTGCTAAAAACAGAAGGTCACTCGCCTTTGCACTCAAGAAATACAGGCAGCACCAATGCAAGGACAGGGAACTAGGCGCTGCACTGCAGAGACACCATAGGGTGGCAGGTGACATTACTGCATTAGAGCAAAAGAGGAGAAACATGGCAAACACCGCATGGGCCAGCCACCATGTTTGCGAGTACACATGAGACGCCTCCTCAGGTGGGAAGAAGCCAGGAGAAAGGGAAGGAGTCGCCTCTGCTTCCCCAGATAAGGGAAATCTTATTGTACCTTCAGACCCTATTTTACCTTTACCTATATACATGGCGATAGGAGATGCAGACTTGAAACTTGCTTTTAGGACCTCTGTCACGTGTAGTTTTTCTGGTGTCATTTCTCCCACACTGTGGGAGCCCACTGTGAACCCCATCTCCCCACACACGTACACATTTGAAAATAGTGATAAAACTGGAAAATCAATGACGATTTACACAACAAAATTTTCCCATGGGTTTTGAACACATAAATCATCAAGTGCATTAGAAATACATATGCACAAAATACTCTTCCCAATCATCAAAAATAATGGCATTTGGCTTTCAATCGCACAGTTAATCTATTAGCCATAATGATGCTCTGGATTCAGAGGACCAGCCACTCATGAGGTGCCTTTGCCAAGGCACTGTACCCACACTACTTCATCTATAACATCATCATGGATTCACAGAGAGTTTGGGGGTAACTGCTCCTCCCCACAAACCACCCTAACAAAGAAGTGTGGCTTGGCAAATAGCTATCCTACTGAAGCAGCATTTCCCGCTCTGCTTGGTCCAGTGGGGTCCAGGACATAGTGGTCCTTGGTAAGATTGGTGGCTAAATTAGGATGCCCTAGAAACAGGACAAGATTGCAACTTGATAGTTTATCCCCCATATGTTTTATCTGTAAGCACTTTTCTTTTTCCCCACAACATATTTTTGGGCAATCCCTGGGTTTTAGTTGTTGTTTTTTTTTTTCTTTTATTTTGTCAGCCAATAGACAATTTTAAAGGTTTGATTATTATTTGCTCAGCATTTTATGAGGCAATGGAGAAAAACAAGGAAGACACAGAACCAGCTTACAAATACCATGTCTGCAGGGCACAAACCATATAACACAACGAAAACACCATGTGTTTAGTGGTGGAGTATGCACAGTGAGCGACAGAAGCACATAAAGAAGAGATCCCTGACATGCTCTGATTGAAGGGGAACGTTTCCACTTTTGCAGAGAAAATGGTGTTTAAGCAGTTTCCTAAAGTTCGGGTTAGAATTTATGAGGTCTCCTAGAGAAAATATAAATTTAACAAAAAACATGAGAATGTGGATAGACATGATGTGTGTGTGTGTGTGTGTGTGTGTGTGTGTGTGTGTGTGTGTGTGTAAACAGGTTGACAAAGGTCAGAAATAGGAACAAATTCTAGGCCCCAAACATGCTTTGTATACTCTTCCAAGTTTGGATTTAATACATCCTGGAGAGCTTCCGGAGGATTTCAAGCAGGTGAGTAGTAACACAGTAACATTTCCTTTAGAAAGTCTCAATTTGGAATGGAGGAACTGAAGGAGAGAAGCCAGTAAGGGGGGTAGTTCAACAAAACAGGCAACAGGTTTCTTTTTGGCAGGAAAGAGAAAAATATCTGAGGGGAAAGCAGACAGTTGCAGGAGGTCACTGTCCCTACTGTGAAGAGAATGTGAGATTTTAAATATTCAGAAATTTCCATTCAAGTACGTCAGAAAGAAGCACCCCGGTCCAATAAAATATAGTTCATTATGCTGTGAAAGCACAGTTTCCTCAAGAGAATGAAAAATGTCATCAATTGCTGGGCACGGGGATCCTAAATCTTTATTGTTATACCCTCAACTGGACTTCATTAAAAGCACCCTAGGAATCTTTTCATAAAAATTAGGTGCTTCCCTTTGAAGACGTACTTGCTATTTTAATTTTCTATAGCAGAAATTCCAGAAACTAAAAATAAGGTTTACTGGGAAGAGATTGACAAGAAAACAGGAGACAGAGCGGGATTGCGAGGTTGGATCCCAGAGGCTGGATCCCAGAGGCTGGGGCAGGGTCCTGTCGGTAAAACACACACGCTGCTTTTCCTCTCCTTTCACCTCAGCTAACCCATCTCACCATCCCACCCTCTCACACACATGTGGACACTTGAGTTTTGAGCCATAAATCTTGCAAAGTCTGTCAACTGACAGCCTAATAACATGAAAGGAGTATCTGCAAACAAGATGGTTTCGAGCCATTGCTTATGACCCTGAACAAATCAGGAACCGGTTCCCTTTGCAGTTCAGAGCCTCTCCTTTAATCACTTAACTGGGCAGATTGATGTGACACTTAAGGAACAAACTAAGAGGTCTCTATTTTCCAGCTATCTGCTGGTCTCATTTACTCTTTCCCTAACAATTAAGTCCAGCTTGTCATATTTTGAGATCTAATCAATGTATAAATGAGGGGAAGCTGATAATCTGGCCTTTTCTGCCCTGCATTAGTTATTCACAAGGAATGCAACCTTTTCCAGCTTTCTACCTGGTAATCATTGAGGAGTATTCAAATAACGACAGGGTGAGGTTAAGGGCTACAGCAGTGGTTATCAATCTTGGCTGCACAGAAAAAAATCACCTGTGGAGTTCTATTGGGGAAGCGGGGGAGAGGGAGGGGTATTTTAATATTTTAATATAGATACTAAGGCCTCAAACCAAACCTAATCAATCAGAATTTCTGGGTCCAGACATTTTTCTAAACATTCACTGTAAATACTGATATTCAATCATAGTGAAGAATAAGAAGGTATCATACCCCCAATTTACACCAGAAATTGATCTATAAGCCATGTTCCACTAGGGAAGCATGTAAAAATACAGATTCTTAGGAACCACCAAGGCCTATTAAACCAGAATCTTGGGAAGTGAGACCAAGAAATCTGACTTTTGACAGCCTACTTAGATGGATTTTAAATTTATCAAACTTTTGAGGACCACTGTGCAAGGACTATCGACAACTGCTTTGTTTTCTGACAATATCAGTTCTACCAGATATTATCATCACTTGGGGAGTTACAAGAGCCTGGGGGAATACTCAACAGGACCGTGCCAAATTACTATTCCAGATATAGGGAGGAAGGAGAATGGAGTGAAAACACACAAAACAAAAACAAGGAAGAAAGAAGTGTCCTGCCTTCAAAGACGACACAAACTCAGTGAAGAAAATAATCATCAAAGCAGCCTATGAACGACTGCAGATTAAGAAAAGAGCAGAAATGTGAAGGGAATGCATTGCAGCCTGCTTTTTCTGACTAGTCGTACTTCTGAAAGTGCTTGCACAGAGACTAAGAGTTACTTCTGGATTATAAAGCATTTCCTTCACAGACCCTACCTAAAAGCCCCAACACATAGTAGTTCACATTTGTCCTAAAACCAAAGGAAGGATGACTATATCAACTTTTACTAATTATATTTAGAATTATACTTTAAATGCTTTACATAGCAATTAAATATCCCTCCTCTTCATTTCACAGTTTGTCTTCAGGGCATCCCTTTGTTCAGTTCTTTAGCATCTTTCATATAATAGGAACTCTTTTCCAGCAGTTTTCCAAGTGGTATTTTCAGTTAAACTTAAGTGATTGGGTAATATCAAAATGGGAACCCCACAAAGGGGAAAAACAATCCTAAACTAAAACTAAGACATACAAAGAAAGTACAGTGGTGATTTGGGTTAACAGCATTTCTTAGGAAGTAGTACTCTGCTCTAGGAAACTCTGTTTCCATGATGTTGGAATCGTCAGTCTCCTATACTGCAAGCACAGGGCATGCTCATTGGAGGCAAAGGTGCAGCCTTTTGCACTTATTGACTATATATTCCTATAGATTCAAATATATTTGTATATGTATATGTATATACATATGTATGTACATATATATATTCATACATATTCATATATACATATATATGAGTCCCTCACATTCACTCTCTGTGCTTCCCTGGTGCACACTATGAGGCAGCACAAGATCCCTGGAGCCAACAAGAGACGGACAAATTACCTCACATCATAATATGAACTGTAAAAAATATCACGTAAATTAGGAATGGGTGTGACCACTAACATTATTTGCTGGCAATTCCAAAACAAACAAACAAAAAAAAAAAAAAAAAAAACAATGAAAAAAGGATTTTTCACTAGAGAGGGCTTCTTGATGTTACAGAAATTGTAACTAGGGATCTCTCTAGTTTCTCATCTTGGATGCCCTTTCCTGGGCAATGCCCTCTCTGTCATAAAGTTAGCTGGTTTCTCTTCCAAAGGCAAGGCCTGCCAGGTCCCATTAAAAACAATCCAAATGAGACTCCTCAGACAGGCAAAAGTAGGGCTTTAAACTTCAAAAAGCAGGGTGGGGGATGTAAATTGACTGTGGAAAGCAGACATGATTAAATCTTTAAAGATGAGTGGAGAAAAAAATTACTGATGGTATGTTTTAAATATTATTTAAACATACAGTGGTTTGTCTGAAGATAAATCATTGGCCAGGTATCAGTGACATCCACAGCTTGCTGTGGTTTCAGGCGCCTGTTAAAATGAGCAAATTTCCCACCAAGGGATTGCAGAGCTAGCACACATGAGTCTGTGGTGTACAGCCTGTAGACAACAGAGGGTGTGACTTTAAATAAAGGTCCACTGTTAAGTTCAAGAGCATCACTTCAGTGTGAGGCCTTTTCCTGTTCCCGTGTGTTACTATACGTACACTGCACTAGGCCAGGGATGAGACAGAGAAGCAGAAGTCCAAGGTCATCTTGGAATTAAATTTCCTAGGCTTCTCATATTTTTGACTCCTCCATCCCTCTTAACATTCTGAAAGGTGCCTTTTCCCTGGTAGTTGGATTTGCAACTTCAGGCTATAGACAAATAGCTAACTTCTGAAGATTACTAGTCAACTAATAGACCAAAGTGCTGCTTTGAGATGTGCTGATTGCAGTACTTCACACTATATTCAGAGGAGCTCAGAGGAGTTTTGTTTTCATCAATTTGGTTTAGATTCGGTGACTGAATGGAGTAATCACAGAACACCTTCTTTCTCAAAACCCGTGTTGTATTTGAAGCATATTTTAGATCAAGGAGATAGCTTCTCAGCCTTTTGGCTAAGATCAAGTGTAGATCAAGGTAAGTAACAGTAAAAGCTGGCATTTCTTGAGCCTTTCTGTGGGCTAAGAGCTTGTTCCCATTTATTATTTTCACTAACATTATTAGAAGTGTGCTCTTATTACCCTACTTTTTAGCTGAGAAAAGTGAGGTAATCTAGAAGGTAAGTAACTTATTTAAGCTCTCATAGTGGCTAGTTAATGTTGGAGACTGACTTCAAATACAGGCAATCTGATTCCAAAGACCTCTTTTAACCATTGCAGTGTTGTGTCTCATCTAGAGGGTACACTCAGAAAACTCATGATAAAGACCCTAGAAAATGCAAATATGGTATTTTGTCAAATTTACTCTGAGACTTTATGATCATTGCCTAAATAAAAGATTATGGGGATGATGAGTGGCAGAATAATCTAGAAATAGAACTCAAGGTTTATCTCAGGATTTTATCTTCCATATATTCGACATTTAGGATTTATAGTCATGCTACCATACTATTTCCATATTTAATGGTTGTTTCTGTATTAAAGTTATGATTGTACTCACCTCCCTCTCCCTAAGCATATTCTTGGAGAAGACTTCAGACGTTGCTCATAGAGATAATGGCACACAATTTTAGCTTAAGGGCTAAACAATAGGTCTCTTTTCATTATTCTCTTGGGAAAATAAAATTAATAACGCTCAGCAGAGTCACTAGACTCTTGTCAAACCAGTCATTGAGTCTTTCCCATTCAAAAGACGCATTGCTATCACTGACCCAGGAGTATGCTTTAATTTGTTTCTCCCAATGTAATCCTTCCCAGAACAACAGATGAAGACCAATCCTAAACAGCTTTGCCATTTGTTTCAAGGAGGAATATAGCACTTCACTATTAGAAATGGTGTGTATTTGCCATCCGACTCTAGGCTAGTCCAGACCATGGCAATAAAAACATGAACCCTACCTTGAAAATCCACAATAATCACTCAACAGCATTTATTGGGTGTCCATGTGGTGCAGAACCATGGTGACAAAGTTTACTTATGGAAGTCTCAGGTTCAAATATTCAGTGTCATCTTCAAATCAGAACTTCGGTCAGTTTACAATTTGGAAACTACGAGCACCTTAGTACCAACACAAGAGCTTGATTTAAAAATAAATAAATTAATTAAGCCCTGCAAATACGTATTTCTACTCACATCCATTTGTTCTTCTTTGGTCAAAATATTATGGAATGAATAGTTACTAGGAAAAGGATAGTGTTGTGAAGGAGTCCCAGATGCAAAGGCCTAGAGAGGTGATTTGAATGACTGACGTGGTCTTGAGGGTCTGCAGTGAACTGTTGGGCAAATGCCCTGTCCCAAGGGGCAGCCATACTCAACTTCTGCCTTTATTCTGTACAGAAATGAGGACTCTGTGTCTCAGAAGGCAAACTTTTTCAAGAAAAGTAAGAAATACAGATTTTTTTATATGACAGTTACTGATGTTTAAAGTTGGCAATTACTTTCAAAAATAATTATTCAGACTAGATTTGGCCCTTTGGTAAAAACTCTTGTCTCTTATTAAAAATACCTAAGGGATTTTTATTTCATCTTGTTTTCCTTCAAAAAACATTCTTAGATAGAAAAGAATACTAAATTACCATGGTGCCCCGAAAATAAGACCTAACCGGAAAATAAGCCCTAGAATGATTTTTCACAATGACATCCCCTGAACATAAGCCCTAATGCGTCTTTTGGAGCAAAAATTAATATAAGACCCAGTCCTATTTTTGACGAAACATGGTATTTAGTACCTACTACATAACTGTTATTGTACTATATGCAACCCTATAAAATAGGTTTAATTATTCCAGTTTTACAGATGAGGAAATTATGAAATCATGTAATATTCCTAAGACACTCAGCTAGTGTTTGCATCTAGATCTGCCTAAATTCAAAATCCATATTTTCTCCACCAAGTTCATCTCTGACAGGCTCTGAAGAGGAACAGAATTTGAGAACAATCTCAGAGCATATAAGCTTCTGAAATAAAATTTAATAAAAATCAAAGTACAATGGATAAGCTTTACCATCCGAAAAAATAACGATTTGATAAAATGGTTTGTCAACATATGAATGATACGAATGCTGCTAAATCTAATTAAATATCTCAAATGTTATCAAGGAATCTATAATAAAACTAATGCAAGTTATTTAAGCTGTGAGTTAAATCAACATTTAACATTATATAGCACCCTTTATGGAACTGAATGGTATCTAGAAAACCCAAAAGCAAAAGAGCCAAAGGAAAAGAATTGTTAATTTTTTAGCATTTTCCATGGAAATTTGCTCTGATAAGTTACCTTGACAGGTAGGTGTGTATTTGGTGATTTAACGCAGCAACTCTTCTAGGAGAAAAGAGGGGTATATTAGGCACAGAGCCCGGAGACTTCAGTTAAAACCATCTATGGTCTCCACCTTCCCTCGATGTTGATGAAACAATCTTCTGAATTGTATTTACAAGTGGCCAAGGAAACTTTTGTACTGAGGAGATTTCTAGTTATCTTAGTAATTAAATGTGTTAGCTTAACTGTATACAGTTGACTCTTGAACAACACAGGGGTTAGGGATGTCAATCCCTCCTGCAGTCGAAAATCCACATATAACTTTTTTCTTTTTTAAATTAAAGTTTATTGCGGTGACAATTGTTAGTAAAGTTACATAGGTTTCAGGTGTACAATTCTGTAATACCTTATCTATATATCACAATGTATGTTTACCACCCAGAGTCAGTTCTCCTTCCATCACCATATATTTGATCCCATTTACCCTCATCTACCACCCCCTACCCCCTTACCCTCTGGTAACCACTAAACTATTGTCTGTGTCTATGAGATTTTGTTTATTAATTTGTTCGCCTTGTTCCCTTGTTGTTTTCAGTTTTAAATATCACATATCAGTGAAATCACATCATTCTCGACTTTTTCTGTCTGACTTATTTCGAACGTATAACTTTTGACTCTGTAAAAACTTTACTAATAACCTACTGTTGACTGGAATCCTTACCTATAACATACGATTAACATATTTTATATTTATTATAATCTCTATACTTACGATAAAGTACGCTAGAGATGTATACATTGTTTTAGTGTGTACATCTCTACTTATTATGTGAGCATGAGTAAGAACTGAAAACTCTTTGTGCTTCAATTTCCTTTTATGTAAATGAGGATCAAAATATGGCCTGCCTTGTGGATCTACTGTGACAATTGGATGACATAACATATGAGAAGAATCTAGACTAGTGCCTGGCACATAGTAAGCAATTCAAAAAACATTAGACATTATTGTTGTTGTTTTAGTTCTATTTTTAAAATGTACTTAATATTGTTCTAGGTCCTGGCAGGCAACAATGAATAAGATTTTACCCTTAGACACCTAGAAATTCAGTGGGAAAGAAAAATCAAAAGAATAATCAGAATTCAAAAATAGCCTTCTACATACAATGCCTCCTTAGAATTTGATCTAGAGTTTCCAAATGGCTATGTTTACAACCTCCTTAGTTTTCAGCTCGATGTATGTACAATGTAAACAAATCTTACTTTTGATTTTTTTGTGGTACCCAATTTGTTTTCTGTGAAATACCTTCTATTAAGAATTAAATTAGAAGATAACTCATATGTTATAAAGCACAATAGATTTTGCAGTCAAATAACCTTCTTAGAACATTGTCCACCACATATTCAGAGATAATAGTTATATTAGGTTGGTGCAAAAGATAATTGCATTTTAAAATGTTAAAAATAAAAACCGAAATTACTTTTGCATCAACCTAATACATCAAGATAAAGAGATTTTAGGAGATGACAAGTGAAAACAACAGTGAACAAATACTTTCCTAAAGGACAAAATGGCATTAGTGGACCACAGCAAAATTATCCAAAAGGACAAGGTATATAATTTAAAGGGAAAGGTCCTTTTCAAATGCCCTGAGTCAAGGAGGTCCATTTGCAGCTTTGGGCTTATTTAATAACATTAAGCAAGAATAACTATCTACAAGGACCAAGAGTATAAATCAGACATCAGTGCACATATTTCAAGATCAAAGCTGTAAAACAAAATGATTTGTGGGAGCAGCCAAACAGTTCGAATATATTATAGCTCTTTTCAGAGAATACTTAAGCATATTAGTTGTCCAAATTAAGATTTTGTTATTGTTGATGGAGCCAAAAAGGAAAATAGGTTGGTGAGATTTTTTCCTTCTAATTTACAGGATACTTTCAGTGAAAGTAAAACTTTCTCCAACATATCTTAATGATAAATTATGGATATAGATATAATTCATCGGAAAAGTTCTAAACATGATTAAAAAAAAAGAAAATCTCCAAAATCCTGAATGGTTAATTCTTATGGAAATAGTGCTATGTTTACCAGTATCATAATTTGCATCAATTATGAGATTTCTCCCACAAAGAAATTAAGACCATATTCTAGTACCAAAATACAAGACAATTGCATAAATATTTGCTATATTCATTTACTAGGTGATTACATATTCCTTTTGGGCCATACTTCGGCTCTTTTTCTAATGTTCCGATAAAACGGTATACTAGTCTACTACTGGAAAAATATTTTGAATCTCAATTTTCTTTCCATTTCACAAACAGCTGATATTGCCACAATTTAAAAAACATATTGAAAACAGTATGTATGTGTTTTCTTGCACTCAATGAATGACTGCAAAGGTCTCCCTGTATTTCTCCACAGCTAAATTTATTTTGCATTTGCTATAATGTTGCCAGTGCACCATAAGGAACAGAACGAGGCTGTCCCTGCATGTAATTTGTCTGAGTCAGAGTTTCCTCATCTATGTTCTCACTAGACAGTAGATAGATACCCCGTAAGCCATTTTAAATATATAGTGTATGAACTATTTCAGGCTTGAATCACCATACTGTAAAGCCCTAAATATATGGAATATTAGAAAAAATCTCAAATGTCTCTAAATAATTCTTACAGAAAATGCTGCATCATTTCACTGTTTTGGCTTTGTTTTTCTACAGCACAGAAGACATGATGATTCCAGTGTTATCATGATTTGAGTACAGTTTCTGGAGCCAAACTGCAAGGGTCTGACTCCTAACTCCACCACTTCCTGACTATGCCAAGTGATCTAACTTCAGTGGCTCAGTTTTCTCATCTGTAAAGTGTAGATATCGATGGTATTTCATTGTTTTTTGCATGAGAATTAATTGAGTTAATGTGTTCAAGCGCTCAGAAGAGTTCCTGGCACAGAGTGACCACTCTTTAGGTGGCTGTTGATATTATTTATTCACAACATAAAATTTCATACCATCGGCACTGCCTTTGTTCAAAAGGTTTAATTAAACCAGGGAATCAGCAAAATGATCTGATTCTGATTTTCAGCAGGGCCTTGCCTTATTTAATAGTATTACCAACAACAAAAGTAAAGTTGTGAAAAAAAATGTATATATATATATATATATATATATATATATATATATATATGTATATATATATATATATATATATGCAAATATGTACAAAACAAAAATACTGAAGAAATAACTATTATACTAGATGATGGAATCACTAGTCAAAAAGATTTCAACCAAATGATTAAATTTAATTTAATATTGATAAATGTAAAGCTGCCAAGATAAGATCAAACAATCCATGGCACAACCATGGGGTAAATGAGAAATGGTTTCAGGCAAGGGGGAGTTAGCAGACTGGGAGTGAAACATGAGTTAACATATATATTGTATTTCTTTCAAAATAGTTAATGTAATTTTGAGCTGTGTTAATTAGAATTAGTCATCCCAAATAAACTGCTAATAGCCTGACTATTTTTAGGTAAAATACATGGACTGCTTTGATTCTGAGTGCCCCAGCTAAAGAATAAAAAGATCTTCAGGATGGCAACCATCATGAGGCAGAGTCTGGTTGACACATGAAGTGGCTAGAGGATATGGAATAGAAATGTTTCAAACAACTACCTTCTTATTTAAAGGATTATCATAGAAGTGGATTTTTGTTTATTCTGTACAGATTTCAAAAGGCAAAATTAAGTAGAATTATAGGAAGTTATCTTTTTGGCTTAAAATGCGAACATACATTCTCACACAAAACATTTTTTAATGGACTGCGTTTGAGGCACAGAGCTCCTTGTTTCTGAAAATTTTCAAGAAGTCACTATAATGATTTATTAACTCTTTAAGTCAATCAACAAACACTTATTGTTTTGCTACATTTTGCAGAGCAGTGTATGAGATCCGGCGAATAAAATGACAAATGAAGAAGGACACCAGCATTCATTAAGTGGTCCCTGCAAAGCTTGACACTGTGCTAGACACATACAAATACTACATCATCATCTGCACTGCAAACTCCTCTGTACTGCAACCAGAGGGAGCTTTACAAAATAAAAATATGCTCATGAAATCCCTTCCTTAAAAGCACTGAATCATGTCCCATTGCTCGCAAGGATTCTGGGTCCCAACCATCTGCCACCTCAGTTTCTCTCCAGTCACACTGCTGGTTCTCAGGCCCTTCCACATGCCATGCCCACTCCAACCACAGGGCTTTTCACAGACTGTTTCCCGCGCATGGGGCATACTTCCCCCATATGGGGGTAAGGACTGTTGTCCTTACATGGTTCACTCCTGTTTTCACTTCAGATCTAAGCTCCAATGGCACATTGTTAGGAAGACAGTTAGGAAACATAACTCTATTACTGTTTCTCAGAGGACTGTGAATGTCGTCTTCACAGCATTTGCCATACTTTAATTTTATATTTGTTTGTGTTGCTATTTATTTGATGTAAGTCTCCCCCACCAACTCAAAAGTCCCAGAAAGGCGGAGTCTGTGTCAAATTTTGTTTGTGTGGAGAGTCAATAAAGCTTATTGATTATGCAAACAGATTCTGGGACCAGACCACTGGGGTTTGAATCCGTTTTGCTACTTAGTAACTGTGTGACCATCACAAGTGTTTAACTTCTCCGTACCATGATTTCCTCATTCATAAAGTGGGTTAGTAATAGAAGCTGTTGGGAGGATTAAATGAGCTCGCACATGTAAAGCTTTGGAACACCGCCTGGCACAAAGGCATTCCATAATAAATATTACCCGTGATTAGTATCATTTTTCTTATGATATTGCAGAGTTTCGCACAGGGCCTGGCAGACAGGAGGCACTTAATAATATTTGATAAATTAATTAATAAGTGAATGGTGAAACTGAGCTGTATAAATTCTAAGAGAGAGATCTTGCCTTCACATCCAGGACTATCAGAGCCCAAAGATTATGTACTTCCTATTATATCATGTCCTCCCACCAGATTACAGAGCTGGGGCAACAACAAAATGCTAAAGGATAATACAGGAGGGAGTAATTAATTAGACTGAGAGAATGAGGGGGGTGAATTTGAGCTTACCGTTAAAGAATGAGTAGGCTATTACAAGAGACAAACAAAAGTAAAGGTCATGCTTGGGGAAAAGAAACAATACAGGCAAAGATAGCAAGGGCACTGAAGTAGCAAACTATTTAGGGAATCATGAATAGTATGAGGTGAGTGAATACAGGTTAAATAAAAAAAGGTAGGCGATGACTAAATTAGAGAAGAATCTACATAAATGCTAAGAAATGCGAACTGCATTCTGAAGAAAATTTAAATTCATCAAAGCCTTTGTTTAAGCCAGAAAATTATGAGTTGCTTGTTTATTGTTTGTTTGTTTGTTTGTTTATTAAGTTACTCTGGCAAGATGAGATAGTTCACTGGAAAGATTAGATACTTTACTGGACACAAGCAATCAGTTGAACTAACATTAAAACAGTCTAAGCAAGGTATGACAAGAGCTTTGACTCCAGTAATAAAAAGTAGGGGGGAATAAAAGTAGGAAACAGAAAGCAAAACTACTTGCCCCAAAACAAGAGATTTGATGCATTAACTCTGGCATATTCATATAATAGAATATTAATTACTATGCTGTCATTAAAATGAGACTTGAAGAATATTTAACTAGAAAATATGTTCATATCATTAAATTAAAAAGTAGGCTCTTAAAATATTACTGTATGAATCAATTTCTATAAAGGACATATATGTTGTTAATATAATTCTATCTTGACAACTACACAAATGTACTCTTTTAAATGGAAGACTGTTTGCCAGAAACGTTATCTCTTTTGGGTAGCAGAAATATAGTTGTATTTTTTAATATTCTTCTTTTTGCTTTTTTTTTCGCCCTACCATTTCTCCAATGAACATGGAATGCTGTTGTAGAAAAGAAAACATAATAAAACATACTGAAAACAAGTAACAGTAAGAGAAAATTCTAACAGAAATTCTGGGAAGTAGAATCATCAAAACCTGGAAACAATTATATAGGACCACCCGGAAGGAAAGAAAGGATTCTAAATCAATCTAAACGTGATCAGGAGGAGGCCACACCTTTGAGAGAGTGAAAACACAGGAGCATGATCAATTTGTTCTGTTCTGCAACAATAATATTGTTACTCTGCAATGTTTTACTGGCTTTGTCCTCTGATCATACACCTTTCTCCCTCACAAAGACAGTGACTGTTACCAGCACTGTGTTTTTCTTCACCACTGGACTGATGTACTTGTATGAAGCAAACCAGATATCAGCTTTCATACAAGAAAAAACTTCAAGTTGTACAATTGCCCAAGGTCCTTCTCAGGCTTTTGCAATGAGGAGCCAACAGTTACAACCAGACTGTAGTCTGATATTTAAGTCACATATCCCTGAGGCTTTGGATATTGTAAAGACTCAAGCATTTTTAAATAGGAATAAATGCTGGCTAAAAAATAAAAAAATAAAAAAAATCAATCCCATCCAAGGATATTATATGCGGGAGTTCTACTTCAAGTAGTTAAGAAAAGTTTGGGTATCACATCCAGTAGAAAGATAACTCCAGAGGAAATATTTAATAGTATCATATTTTATTAGTGTAATTGATTGACTGAAGACATGGTGATGGCAAATCACCTGGGAAAACAAGGAAATATAACAATTTAACCCATTGAAGTCTTGGTCTCTTCTGAGCTACAAATGTGACATTTCAACATTAGATTTAATTTTTAAATATCTGCAAAGATAGTAAAAGCCTATGAGCATGTTATTTTATAGCAAAGAATATAAAGCATCACATTCAAAGAAAAACATCAAATTGAAAAGATGCAGACAACTACATTTTCTTCATAACTGTACTTTATCTGAGTGTTTTGACAAAATTGGGCATTGTGATTTTTGGTTACTGTTAATCTAGATATTAGTTTAAATTTACATCTCTATCCTTGACCTCTCACCCTTTCTCTAGTTTCATGTTTCTTGCTATCTACAGGACAATTACTCGGGCACTCTTTCTCTGAATCTATTATCACCCTTTCTTAGCATGTTCTTTGCCAACTATTTTCCTCATTACCACTTATCCTTGAGGCTGTCTGCTGTTTGTTAATGGAGTCTAGCATTGTCTTTTTGACATGAGAAAAAAAATCAACTGTGTTTCAGTCATCTGTCTACAATGCAAACTTATGGAATATGGGAATCTACCCCTTGCACAGTTTCCCATGCCTTAAGGACAAGCCAAGTTTGACTTTAAAATGGCCTATTAATATCACTACTTAGCAACAGAGTTTTAATGTAAAATCTTTTAGAAAATCTTTACTACAGCAAAAGGAATATGTAACTTCTGCTGTTCTTATAGATTTTAATGGATTTTTAATCTACTGATGGTAGACTGTAAATTCGAGCTCAAAGGAAACACGAATGCAACTCAATGGGAAGTTTTATTGGATTGCTTACAGAGAATTATAGTTATGATCAAAAGCCAGGAGAGAACAAAAGCTGAATGCCTCTCTTCTCTTTTCAAGTGATTTGAATGCTTCATTTCTTCCTGTGTACTTCCTAAGTTGGAATTTAAATGAATAAGGCAAAAAGCTTGAGTTAGGCAGCATGAGGATGAAGCAAGAAAAGCAAAGTTTCGGAAAACTCACAAGTGACAAAGACTGCCTGAACAATCAGTAGTTTGAGATGTTTATATAGGAGCAATTGTTAACAATTTATCCAATGTATTTTTATTCTTTGTAATAACAAATGCATAATTCGTATGTAAGCTGCACGGAGAAACAAGAAGAGTCAACCAACAAATATTGATTTAACACTTAAAAGTAAAAAAGAAAATACTGCTTTCAAAACAGTGTGTGAAGATTCTGCAAAGAGGAAGACATCTGAACTGGGCATTAAAGGGTGGCTAATAGTTGGCTACAGCATCAAGAACAGGGCCCTAGTACATTGGGTCTTGACTATCACCAGGCTAACAAGCTTAGAAGTCAGTCAGCTGGTCACTCAGGGAGCCATTACCATTTCTGAGTGGGGGAGTAACAGGACCTGAGCTGTGATTTTGGAAGACTAATCCATTTGTAGTTTGTAAAACAGGTTATCACTGGAAGAGCCTGGAGGTAGAGGAACCCACCAAGTGCTTAACAAGATGCGACAAGTAAGAGGTGACAATGACACACACATTCTCTTCGATGAAGGAGGTGTGCAGTTACAGGAAAGCCATTTCCATGAATGACTTGTTGAAAATTATATTCCATTAGTTTCAATGATAGTGTTTACGATATATGAAGTCTGACAATTAAGTTTGCGAACTTGTAGTAATGATGTTGCTAACCTCTTTTTGATATCAGAGTGATTATTCATTGTGAATTTGTACCAACTGGACAAACACTTAACCAAGTTGACTATTTAAAGTGTTGAAAAGGCTGCGTGAAAAAGTTAGATAACCTGAACTTTTCGCCAGCAATTCATGGCTCTTGCAGCAGGACAATACACCAGCTCACACAGCACTGTCTGTTATGGAGTTTTTAGCAAGTAAACAAAGAACTGTATTGGAACACCCTGCCTACTCACCTGATCTGGTCCCCAATGACCTCTTTCTTTACCCGAAGATAAAGGAAATATTGAAAGGAAGACATTTTGATGACATTCAGGACATCAAGGGTAATATGATGACAGCTCTGATGGCCATTCCAGAAAAAGAGTTCCAAAATTGCTTTGAAGGATGGACTAGGCACTGGCATCGTTGCATAGCTTCTTCCCAAGTGGAGTACTTTGAAGGTGACCATAGTGATACTCAGCAATGAGGTATGTAGCACTTTTTCTAGGATGAGTTCGTGAACTTAATTGTTCAACCTCAGAGTCTACCAGAAAACATTATGTATAAGGACAGAAACCCTAAACAGAATGCTTACTTGAAGTCAAGTACCATACATAATACCAGAATATCTCACTTTTTCTACACTAACTTTTCCCCATGTGTGTCTCAAAGCTTCTAGTCACTCATTACCAATTATTGGAAACCTCTTCAATAGTCAGGGCTTTAAGGTGGCTGTTAGAACTTGAACTCCCATGATAGTGCAGACATTCAGCATCCAAAGTCTCTCCCTGATTTCTAATTGTTGAAATGTATCATGAAAGTATAACAAGCAGGAACCTGCCTGTTCTCTAATACTTCAATTGTCTAAAAGACAAAGATCCATCCACATTAAATAACAAAGCCAAACAAAACCTCTTATTTGTCTTTTAAATTCATAAGTTTGAAACTGAAATTATTTTTATAAGAGAGCTCTTTCTCACACGCCTGTCATCAGAGATATTGAGGATACATACTCTTCCTTGGGGTGATGTTGATGGGTTATTTCAAATATCATCTCTAACACTGCACCAACTACGACTAGAGAGGCAGTGCTAAATGAGCGGATAGTTTCCAAGCAAGAACCCCAAGCAAGTAAGAATGTTCTCACTTCTCACCAATGAGGTCTCATCCTAACATTCAGTTCTCTCTCAACGGAAGTTTGATATCACCTGCTGCAAATGAGGTCTTTGTCTCTGCAGAATGTAGCCTATCCAAGCCCACAATCCCTTATTGTAAATAGCTGCTCTCTGTTACTCTATAAATTCTAATTCTTACCCACAATCGAATATCATTTTGCAAGTAAAGTAATATTAAATTTTCTTTCTCATTGGCCCTATACACTATTTTTTTCCTATGAAAACTTTATGTGAAAATTGTATGTATACATGCTTTTAAAACCATGAAATTATGACTTTGCCCAAATATAAAGGTCCAATATTGGGACACATTCCAAATATCAAGCTTACCAATGGGAGATAGTCTATCGCTTTTACATTAGGAGAAGAAGGGCTTCTATTTATGACAGAACAAAGGTACGTTCATTCAAAAGAGAAACTTAAGCAATGATGTAAATTACCTTACAAGTATCTATTTCTTTCAGATAAGTAATTAGAAAAATAAAAAAGTTTCATGTGTCATGAAAAAGTCCCAGTCACAAATCTATGCTCATTTTAGACAAAGATGAGAATTTTTTGAGGATATTGTGACCAAGAAGTCAATATTGAAAATGCAAATATAAGCCTCAGTTACAGGACACCAAGAAGCATTGTGAAAACTCATGAAGGTTACCCCAGAAGTAACTGACTGGAATAAGATCCACCAAAGAAAGGAAATCCTGTACTGATGTCTAAAATAAAAAGGGTGTCATTTTTGGACACATGCATATATGTATATAAAAGTAGAAGACATGGATTATCTAAACACTTATTCAAAAAACTATTAGAGGAAAGGAGACATTAGATGCAATAAATTCATCCCGTACTATAAAGACACAAAATAGTTCTGAAAAACTTTTATAGGAATCTCCTCTTTTGGAGAGCAATCTGTGATTGCACTTTTCCTCTATAAGGAGAATGTGGCAAGATGGGAAAAAGATGGTTTAGACACTCAGGGATTGCACTAACTACTAGGGCTCTACCAAAACCCGAGACAGTCAATGTCTCGGGACAGTCAATGTCCGTGACATCATGTGACACTATAAACATTCTTGGGTCTTTATGATTCAAACAACGTATGAAGCCATTGTTGGCACCAATAGACTCTTAGTTAGATAAGCTTTGTATTCCATCCAAGATGCCATTTATTTGGGGACAACCCAATATTTTATGTATCACCAAGAAAAACATAACCTGACAAATAAATTATGACACACCATTGATTTAAGATGCATCCAAATCTTATGTGTTAAAATGTGCTAAAATGTGTCTTAAAACAATAAATTTTGGTGTAACTTTCGTACACAGATTACACAACCTCCAATTAGAGAAAGATGATGGTTGAGAGAAAACAGAACCATATAAGGCAGGAAATAACCTTCCTTTGATTGACATAAAAATGAAGAAAAGACAGAAAAGAATGAGGATCATGTTTTTCAAATGTATGTAAATTCACCCTTCTTCTGCCTTGTCTGAATTTGAGAGGGAGATAGGAGGAGGCCATTAGAGCAGGAAAATCAAAGAGGATGATGCTGATATGAGTTAGTTCGCTGTCCGACCCCGAAGCTAGGAAAACTTCAGTAAGTTTCAGTAACTTAATTTTTGTGTTTTGTTCCCTTATTGAGTCCACACTTACTTTCCATAATTTTTACCTCAGGTCTCTATCATCAGGTTTTTAATATCTTGCTTGAAAATTTAATCTCTGCTACTTCTGCCAAGTCTCTCTGTTGCTCAAGGCCAGTTTATCAGTTTGACTACTTCTTGGTATCTGTTAATGGAGTTTCCAGTCATGACACTCCATCCTTATTCCTTGAAAAACCTCCACTGTCCACAGCTAGACCTTCAGCACCTGTCTGATAAGATATTTTCCTACTGTGAGATCATCTGATGCTTAGTATGTATGAGCTCCAGCATATTGCTAATATCTACTCCTAAAGCCTACTCCTTGTTGGTCATTTTCTCCAATACTCTGTTTTCAGCCTTTTGTAGTCCTAATGACAACTGGGTCCTGATTCTGTCAGCTATAGATATAAGCTAGGCATGACAGAGAAAGATTAAAGTATTTCATTTGTTTATGCTATGTGTTCTAGTGATGGTACAAAGAAGAATTATAGAAAAGCAAAACTATCCAGTATTGGGAAGAAAACATTTCAAAGGCTGTGTTACTGGGGAAGAGAAAAGCTCCATCACACAGAACCCAGAACAGGTTTAATCTCAAGCTAAGACTTCGGAAAACCTATGATAAGTAACTTGTAATTAAGGATTATAAGTAAAACCAATCTGATTAAAGATAAATTATTAGTGATTATTAGTGATAAAAGTACTATGCTACAGCTTAGAGTTTACTTTAAAAGGAACTTTTCTACCGTTTGATTAAAACTCTTTAGGTGGGTAGGTAAAAAATATTAGAATCGTTCCTATTCACAATGAAAAAACTAGAATAGGGAAGTTAAGCAACTTCCCATTTGGAAATAACAGAGTTTGTAAGAGCCAGCATTAAAAAGAAAAGAAAACAAAACAAACAAACAAACAAAAACAAAAAAACCAGCTCTTTTGACACATGGGCTTATGCTTTTCCTACTATATAACACTTTTGGCAGGGTAGGTTTTAAGATTAATGGATAAAATTTATGCTTGGGTTAGGTCTAAATTATTTTGAATTTTGTTTTACTATCTGTCTTGTTTAATAAATAAAACGTCAACAAAGCTAAAAAAAATCACTTTCAATCCAGTAGAAATACAATAGGATAAATACTTCATATAGGTTTCTTTTTGAACCAAATAAAGTATCTTCAAGAGAAATACATCAAATGCAGTTCTTTTAATATGATTGGCATCCAAAAACTGTTGATATGATAGAATTATATCTTCATGTAGATTATAAAAAATAATCATGAGTGAAGTACCTAATTCAAAACATGGCCATCAAAATTATGATGTATCAAAATATTGCTCTTAAAATTAGATACAGATCCTTCTGCCTCAGAAATCCAAATTTAACATGCTTATCAATGGGAAAAAAGATTGACATATAACGCGGAAATGAACCGTTTCATTCTTGAGCTCGAACGGAACTTTACCAGTTTTCAATTCTAAGTGAACTCACATTGCGTATTCTCTTGTGATTCCTCCCTGTCCCCAACAAGTGTCACTTATCTTCTCTGCCTTCCAGTGTCTTTCTTCAAGGTGAAGGGCAGCAGGTGCACTTGTACCTTACATATTTCCAATAGCAGCCCATGTCTGCCAACATATCTCTGCTCCTCCTGCCATTATTTCTTTTCATTTGTCCCTTTATGTGTGTACTTAAAAAAATTAAACTAAAATAATGTAAAGTATGGAAAACAAATTATTAACACAGGCTAAAATAACATGCAGCTAATGAAATTCTTCAGTTCTCTTCTAGTATAACCTAAATAACATTGTGAAAAGCACACAACAGCTTAAAACCAAGGACAATTGCACCTAAAAAACTACAGCTTCCATATAGCCAACCAATGACAACAATAAAAACCCCAAACAAACAAATAAACAAAAACAGAACCTGCAGGAAAACATTAGGAGGCAGAATGTAATTACCCGATTTGGAAACTGACCAGGACACTTCTTGCTACAAAGTTTCTGAGGAATCAGAAACTGTGACAACAAATGGTCAGGACTCATGTTCACACCTTATCTGAAAGATGACAACCAGCAGTGAGTCCTCTGTGCCACTACCCAGGGATTGGAGTCAATGCTGACTCAGAGAATAAAGGGCCACCTACATACAGAATTCTATTACAACATTTGCTATCCTTGACTGCCTTTGCTAACTGGTCTACATGAAGCAAATTACCTATCTGAACTGTCACTGCCATGTATTTAATAGAAATACATAGTGAAATCATTCCCCATCTCTGTATAGAATTATGAATGAATGCTATGCACATTCCTTGGGTCAAACAAATGTTAAATCCTACTCCTTGGCTAATATTGAGTAATGAGGATGCACCTATCAATAGGCATTAGATGCCTGTTGTTTAATCTATGTATGCTTACTATCACACTTACTTATTTTTGCCTCATATTTTTTAAGGAACTGACTAAAGAACAATAATTAAAACACATTACAGGAGTGCAAGTGAAATTTGGAAAACCGCCAATATTTTAGAGCTTATAATTTTCTTTATTAGAGGAAAAAGTAGTTTTGACGTCTTTGTGCAAAACAATCACTAACAGTTACTTACAATTTCAGGAAAATCACTATTTTAATCATGACCTTTCAGCTGTCCTTGACTGAAAAAAAATTGGCCACCTACAGAAATAATTCTGTTGGGCCCTCATCTCACTACTGATTGATGGCCTCATGTGGTTCTAGATGTTCACAATTATAAATAAAACTATATAAAAGTGGCAGAGCTTAGCTTCCGTCTCAGTAGATAAGAATAAAACAGTTCTAATTGACAATAAAGGGGACTTTCTTTAAGTGACATCTTTCCCATGTACCTCTATCAAAATCAAATGCATATTTTTCTCTGAATAAATGTGTATTCTTTTGGTCACAATTCACTACAACTATTAATTTAGCATCCATTGTGTAAAAGACACTGTATTATACTCTGTGGGGTGATGGAATGTGGGTCATACAGTTTCTGCCTTAGGGACCCTACTGTCTGAAGAAACACTCAACCAGCTAACATATAATAACTATGGACACTATACATGTACACGTGGAGGTATTCACTTGTATATAAGTATCCATAAACGTTGGGTTTTATTAAATATATTGACATAATGCCACATACTTACACTTCAGGAACAACAGATCAATATGTACCAGGGGTGCCAAAAAAATGTATACACATAACTTGGATTCATCTTTTGTTATCTGTATATATTGAGTATTACAAATTTTATAACTTTTTTTTTTTCCTTTCTTAAAATGTGTATACATTTTTTGGCATCCTCTGTATTTAAACTTGTATAACTATATGGATATTAGGTTACACCAGAAAACTTTTCGCTAAAATATTAGAAATCTCTAAATGTTAGTCCATGAGTTTTTCAACAGAAATAAAAACAAGGACTCATCCTACTAACTAAAGGTTTCCCACCTACTGTGCAAGCAACAAAAATAGAGCTGGCATTCAAGACTCCATTAGAAGTTTATTGAAGCTCTGTGAGGTTGGAAAGCTTTTAGGAGTTCAGCATAAATCATTCAATACACACACACACACACACACACACACAAAGATTTAAATGATTTTTCCTTTGTACTCAGTTTCTATGAGTGATCTCCAGTTTGCAACCTTATACTCAACCCAGAAATTGAATTAATCAATACAATTATGTATTTTAGAAATCCCTTTTGTCAAGTACAGTAGTTCATAGAATAGAAAAGAAGGTTGAGATTTCTTAGATAGTAGGCTTGGTGGCAAGATTCAGCTATATGGAAGGACTGGCACTGGAAATGGGCATGATATAGGCTCTAACACTGTGTTTTGGGGGATTACAAAAATTAAGTGAGCCTTATCTCTAAAACTCAAAGCAATTATCTTCTAGTTGCAGTCTAATATAAATTGTTTTATGGAAAACAACACAATTTTTTTTTATATGATCACATCATGAATATTGATGAAAAACATTATCACATGAAATTTTATATTAAACTAGACATCTTTTTAAAACAAATTCACATTTCTGGAAGTCACCAAGTTGTTCATAATCACTAATTTAAAATAAATTCAGTTCACTTTCTGTTGCTGAAAAATTCTTAGTAATGGTCTAAGCCATGATTTCAACATACAAACTAAGAGGGAAATGAGATAATTATTCAGCTACTCTAGGCCCATTTTATACTGTTACATGAAGTAGTCAAAAAAATAGAGCAAAAGATCATTATATTAATTATCCTTTTCATACATATTTACTTTGTGCATATAACAATCTTTGACAACTTTAATATTTAAACGGGAAGGAGGAGAAGTCAATATATCTGCCTAATTAAAATTAAAAACAGTTACTGAATAAAAGACGAAGTTATGAACCTAGATGATCCAAACTGCTTATCTCTCCAGTCTATATTCACTGATTGCCCTAATTTCCTCTTATGGAGGTAAGCCAAATTTGACAAAAATACAGAATTGCTTTCAATGTTAAAAGTTTACAAATCCTTGCTTAAAAATAATTCAACTAATGAACACCCTCAATCAGTTGGAAAACACACTGATCTTAGGGATTGGTTGAGAATAAACTTAAAACTCCTAATAAATATCTTGGAATGAGTATAGTCTACATAATTACTTACATACGTCCCATATATAAAGACATTAAAAAATATTTACTTGGTTTGGTCCAGGTTGTACTATCTACTTTGAAGCACATGGTTCTTATATATAAAGCAGTTGAAGGTCAATTTGTTATCAAAACAATATTATATATTCAGCACATTCACAACGGCATGATAAAACAATGCATACTATAGACATGGGTTAAAAGAGAATAGCATTGAGTTAGTCAGAATTCCTGTGAATTATCATTCTATTGTAATATATTTTACTGAAATAAAATCCATGAACAACTCCTGTACATATGACTTTCTAAATGGAGAAACTGAGGTAACAGAGAAGACAAAGATAAGCTTTTATCAAAGAAAGGTTGATGGGGTAAAGAATCCAAACACTATATTTTACTGCAATCTTCAACCAACACTATCTCACGGCCTAAATGTAAACTTCTTGTTTTTATTCACACATTAGGATACAAAGGAACAAATAAGTTCATGGAATTTTAGTGTCTTCAAGTTGAAAGCCTAGTGCTTCCTGCCGATAATATTCTGGTTAGCATTTTTTGGTTCGTGAGGCTTGAAGAGGAAAAATATGCGACTCAGAATGGTCTATACTACAAGAAAACATTTCTATCCCAATAACTAACCATGTGTCAATTAGCTTTTTGGAAGGGTAAGACACGGTTTAATCAGTTGACAGTGTCTCTAAACTTGGGTAATGTTATCTCAGTTCCTCACTTCCTGATTAATTTAATAACCCCTTATGAGCAGGTCTGTGCTAAATATTTGCTGAAGATTCTATAGAAAATATTCCATCAGAAGATGGATGTCTTTTCATTCTAGAGACGTGTGTGTGTGTGTGTGTGTGTGTGTGTGTGTGTGTGTGTATTTTAATAAGCATAACTGCAGAGGAGACCCTAGAAAAAGGAAAATGTATGGTTTATTTTAAGTAATTTTTAAAATTCCCTGTTTCTACTCTGGCAATAAGACTGGAAAAGGTGGTATGGTAGGGGGATTAAGAGTTGTGGCAGAGAATACTAACTGGCTATGTAACATCCCTTCACTATAATAAAGCAATTAAACATGTAAATAGATCCCTGCTAATAGTACTGAGAGATAAATGGAAGTTGTGGAGGGAGGGGGAGATTCAGAGGAAACCCTTTAGAAAGGGATAGCTCTGACTGCTTTGGCCTTTCTGCTCTTTGCATTTTGAGCATCTCCTGCTTCCTGCCTTGGCATGAGCTAGAGTTAGCCTGACAGAACCCTAGCAGCCCACTTGTACTATTACAACAAGGATGTGCCTTAAGTGTGGTAGAAGAGAAAGCTGGAAGGAGTCTGGATCCCTCATAGTGTGGTGGAACAGTGGGCTTGGACTGCATCTGATCTGCTTGCATTCTGGGAGAAAAACGAACACCTATCTTGTTCAAACCACTGTCACTAGGGTTTCCGTTACTGGAATTTGAATGCAATTCCTAAGTGATAGGGACTCAGAATTTGGTGTCAGATGAAATCCTGGTCTGCCCACTTATCACGTGCTCTTAGATTGCCTGCTTTCTCTCTGCATCGACTTCTTTATCTGCAAAATGAGGGTAATAGTGATACTTTCCCCAAAGGGCTGCTCTGATAATTAAACATAATCCGCCTAACACATAAAGGTCTAAGTGTTGCATGATTATTATTTTTTATTATTAATCTTATTGGGCCACTCACACTATAAGAGAGCAGTTCATCATGATTCAAAACTAGGCAAAAGTTAGCACCAGGATGTGGCATGAAGCGAATACAGAACTTCTACCAAAACCACGACCCTAAAAGGGGACAGAAAAATGTTAGGGAAGAGGGAGAGAGAGAGAAAAGAGTAGTGGTTTAAATATATGGAATTATTTACCATTTGGATAATGATTTGCTATTTTTCAACAAACATCAGGATGTGATATATACTGCAAAGCCCTCCTTTTCAAAAAATTTAAACATATTCTCTAGTTGTTTATCAGAAGTTCTCTTTGTGGACGTGTTTATATCTATTATTTTGAAGAACAACAAAAACTAATAATCTCCATATGAACTCACTGTGACCACCCACCCTCACCCTCACCAATGAGTCCAGATCTGTCTTTTCTATTTAACATTGAGTCCCCTGCATGACGATATGTGAAATAATAACCTGGTATGTTACCACCCCCCCACCTCCCCCCATTCCTCCTCCATGTATAGTCTTTCTCATTTGGGCTGCAAGGAAACAGAGGGGAAAAACAAAACAAAACAAAACAAAAAACCTCTGTTTTTCCATATGAAAATCACTGTGTATGTGTAATAGCAAAAGATTTTGACTGTGTTGGGCACTTTTAATTTATGGAGAAGGAAGAGTTACCTGGGAGAAGAGACCTCCAATGCTAATATGATGGCCCTGCACTCCCACTCCCACAGGGCAAGTCCAGCGCAGAGAGGTTGGGATGAGATGGGAAACAGTGGAAATCCCTTGATGTTTAGGCTGTGAGCAAAAACAAGACTTGTGGCTGGCTTCCTGAATGGCTACCTGTGAGGCAGCAGCCTTGCAGACATCCCGAGTCAAACTGCAAAAAGGGTTCAGGTAGGGCTGCATAAAAAGTCAAAGTTCGACAGGCCCTTCAGTCCCCTCTTGACTCTCTATGGTACAGGAGTTAGTGGAGGGGGAGCGCTGACAATCTGTAGGGGTTTCTGTGAGGGTTGTGATAAAGGGACACAGGTGGGAGCATTAGCATGGCCAGTGTGACAAGGGTCATGAGAGAGACAGCAGGGATATGCCCGTGACTAAAGATGACGACAGGACAACTGCACAACTCATCTGCTCCAGGAGAGAAGAGGTGAGGGCTGGAATGCAGACATGACTGCTTACCTTTCCCCTCACCCAGGAGCATTAAACATAGCAATGGGCATGTTCCAGACCCAAAACGTTGGAGTAATTATTTCATGACCCACAATGAAATCACGCTGCAATTTTCAGTCATAACAGCCAATTCTCTCTGAGTCATTCATTGAACCAATTAAACTTAGAATGTCTATGCCTGAAAGGATACCTTCTAATGAAAAAGGTGAAAGTCCTCGTCCTTCACATCCAATCATATCTCTGTTTGGTAAACCAGGGGGAGAAGTTCAACTACATGGCTTGGAAGAGAGCCCATGCCAGCAGATTGTGCTGGGTAGAAATAACACTAGTCTGTCTAGGTAAGATCAGTGCCAATGGTTCCAACTAAAATTAGAAAAAAGGAGACAGTACCTTGGCTCATGCTTATGTTGGAGACAAGACTCTAACTCCTGCTAAAGCCAAACGATGGCAATTCAATTCCTGCCTGCCAGTTGCAAATCCCTCCACTACCACTACAGTCCTATCGAAAGACGTTTGTAATCCAGTGCACCTAACAAGAGAGGTGATTTCTTAGTCGTTTGATAGGTTAGCAACTCAAGTGCTAGCAACTCCAAGATATGTCTGCATCCATTCTAAGACAAAAAGGTGTTTTCCAAAACTATAGGCAGATTGTTAAAAGAAAAGTATTAGTAGAATCGTATTAACTTGAGGTAGATAAAAGATATTATCCATTTATTAATTTTAGTGTAACCCCCCCCCAAAAAAAAAAAAAATCAAGGATAGAATGACCTCACTCTCTCCACAAAACATCATCAAAAGACTATGACACTTTTCATGCATTTCAACAAATACAATTTTTCTCTAATCTCATACGTGTCATGAGGCACCATGCCATAGTGGAAAGAAAAATGGGCCAGGAATCAGGAAATCTGGGTTCTTTTTCTGGCTCTGTCACTTATTAACTGTGTAAAATGAGGTAAAATTTAAGCTCTCTGAGTCTCAGTGCCTTGCCTACAAAATCAGTAACTTAGATAAGCATTATTCAGGTAGATCGTAGATTCTGTATTACTCCCTAAATCAGTATAGTGAGCAGATTAAATTGTAAATGTTGTATGGTCTTTATAACACATCTTGATATTAGCTCTTTCATAGATCCAGGGTTTGGAAGTCAAATATATATAATAGACAAGGAATTCTGACTCTAATGGTAAATAATTAAATAGTGGGACTTTTGTTTGTTTGGTTTTTGTTTTTTTTTGTTTGTTTGTTTTAATCTACTCTGTCATGGAAATACACACACAGATAGGGACAATATTTGTGTTTCCTAGTAGATACTATAACCTTTTCTGGCAAATGTCGAAACCATACAAAGTCTTTGACATCATTCAAAGTATTCTTTGAAGGAAAGAGTATTATACCACTGGACAGAAGGAACTTCTCCAATGCCCCAGAGTGATTCGGGAAGCTAAAACGCTGGGGAAAGTTTCAAGTGCTAGATGTGACAACACACTCAGAATATTCAACCTCTGCCAGATTTAAACTGCTTTTTATTCCACATCGGTAAGTACGATGATTGTACTATTACCTCTCACTCTACGCGTAGGATTGATTCACAAGTAATCTACAGAATTTTATCCAACTCATCATAATGCTCAAAATGCTAATTAATGACTCAACAGAGCATTGGAACTCGGTTGCTGCTCAAGGTTCCTTTGGACCCAACCTTCTCCAGCGAGTGGCATCCGGCCTGAGAAGCAGACCTCCATCTTGCTGGTTGATGCTAGACGATCAACAAACTATCTGCACTGAAAATAATTAATAACATGGTCAATAGGATAATCACTTCCTTGGCTGTTGGCACCTGGAGTTCTGTTTTTTTCTGGCACTGAGTCTTGGGATTCTGGGCAAGTCCTACAAACTTGCTATTAAATGCTATTGATAATGATGCTTCTTGAGTACATGCACTCTAAGAGTTCTGTACTCCCAAGTTTGGCTAAAATACTTCCACTCTATACTGTGTACAAGTGTAGAAAGAAAATCTGTGCTTTTATCCTCATTTAAGTCACAGACCCCTTTGGAAAATCTCATAGAATCAATGGACCTGTATCTTTTCTTTGGAAAAAGAAAAAAGAAAAAAACACCCAAATAATCTTAGACACAAAAATTTCATGTAAATTTGAGGGGTTCTCTGGTGCTAAAAGGAGGTTCACAAACTCAAGTGAACACCCTTGGTCTAGCGTGCAAATCCTTTCTGTACTTATGAGCTAGATGATTTTGGAACTGCTGAATCTGAGTTGCCTCATCTATAAAAGCATCGATAATGAAATCCATCTCTCTGCCTACATCTTATAACTACGTTCAACATGGAAAGTTTTAATATGAGTGTATGTGAAAACCAGCTGGTGGCACATAGAACGCTGTACAACTCTAAGTCACTATTGCTCCTTTATCCTAGTCCTTTCATGTTGTGACAATGCATTAATGAGTGCTACCCCAGCCCCACAGGCACCATCAAGCTTGGGGAGGTGTGAGTCACCAGGCCCTGGTTAAGACTCTGGACTCTCAGAGACTGACCGACCAAATGCACTGCGTATTATGTCCACACTGTCTTTCCAGCTTCTATCTCATTACTGATCTCTTTACGCATAGTCATTGAACTGAATACTATACTAGCTCTGTATTCTCTCTCAGAAATATTTTTATAGCCTGGAGTTTTACACCTACCAAAATGCACTTGGCCGTTCACTGGCATTAAAGCTTGATCTTCACGTGAGTGTTTCTGACAGTTATTGTGGTTGGGCTCCATACTTGAAATCCCTGCTCTCTCCATTGGTGTGAATAATTAGAAAACACATTGCTAAGATCATTATCCCTATTTCATTGGCAAACAGACTAGCAGATGCAGAGGTATACAGTAAGTATCCTCAAGGCTTACACAGTGTGTAACAGAGACAGCCACAAGAATCACTCCCAATTCACAAAGTTACATACTTATCACTCTATGACAATTTTTCCTTCCTAGAGCCTTGTGATATTAACCTCTTACATAGCAAACTAATTTATTTATGATAATCAAGGAGGATAGATAATAGACGCATACATCTTACTTTAGCCATACATTTTAATTTTTTTCGTTTTCAATTTAACATTTCATTTGGAAATAATTTCAGACCTACAAAAATGGCAAAAATAATATTGAGTCCCTAGCTTCCTTGCATATTAACATCTTATAATACCACAATTAACCAAGAAATTAACATTGATACAATATAATTGACTGATCTACAGATCTTATTCAAATTTCAACAACTGTCCCAGGAATGTCCTTTTCTTTGACCATGAGCCAATATGTAGTAGTCTTGTCTCCTTAGTCTCTTTCCACTGGGGACAATTCCTTGGTATCTTCTTGTTTCTTATGACCTTGACACTTTTTAAGAATACTAGCCTGCTATTTTGTGGTGTGCCCCTCAATTTGAGTTGTCAGATATTTCCTCATAATAAAATTCATGCTATGCATTTTTGGCTAGAACGTGACAGAAAAGATTTTTTGTGCCTTTCTCAGCAAACAGTGAATCATAGGAGTGGCTCATGATACCGATATGTCCTCATTACTGAAGATGTTAATTTTGATCACTTGTTTTAGGTGGTGTCTGCCAGGTTTTTCCACTGTAAGGTTACTGCTTTCCCCTTTTGTAATTAATACGCATTTTGAGAGAAGATATTTGACACTATGTAAGTACCCTATTTATGATTATATTTTCACCACTAATTTAGCATCCAGTGATGAGTCTTACCTGAAAAAACTTATCACTGTGTTTACCAAATGGTGACTTTCTATTTCCACCATTACTTCTACAGTTATTAATTGTCATTATACTGTTATAAAAGAGCTTCCCTTCCCTCCATTTATTTCTCCAATACTTTTTATAATATCATGAACTATAGTGAGTATAATACATTACCATCATTATTTTCTTGCTCAACTGTCCCTGATGTGGCCACTGCGAGTTACTTCAGGTTGGCTCCTGTGTCCTTTCAACATGTTTCCATCATTTTTTTTAGTTCTTCCTTACTTTCTTGTACCGCAAGATGCTCCAGTTTCTTATTATATACATTATTTTCCTTTTCTAGCCCTAGAACCAACCATTTCTACAAGAGTTCTTGGTTTCTTTTATTGGAGAATAGTATTCAGAAACCAAGATCTATGTACTGGGTGTCCTCATCCCTATTGAAGTATTATTGCCTCTAGGCCCTCTCTGTACTATTGTCACTTATCAGCAGTATTGCCTGAAAGTGAATGTCCACTCTATGTCCATTCAGTCTTTTTATAGTTGAATGGTACCTCATTGTGTGGAGATCCCATAGTAAATTCAACTATTCTCCTCTGCATACTTAGTTAGATAGTTTTAAATATTCTACAATTATAAACAATGCCACAATGAATAATCATATGCATGTGATTTTCATGCTTCAGGATAAATTCCTAGAAATGGGATTGTCCTGTCAAATGGTATATATATGTAGATTTGTTGATATTGCCTAATTCCTGTGCAAAAGGCTTATACCAACATCCC
Organism: Rhinolophus sinicus; assembly: GCF_057876585.1. Classification (NCBI taxonomy): domain Eukaryota; kingdom Metazoa; phylum Chordata; class Mammalia; order Chiroptera; family Rhinolophidae; genus Rhinolophus; species Rhinolophus sinicus. The sequence continues at coordinate 37,744,369 of NC_142501.1, forward strand.
TCACCATCAGCAACCTATGAGAAAAAAGCCCGTGTTTTCAACTCTTTCTCTTAATCATTTTAACAGAGATGTTGAGCAGCATTTGAGTGGTTGATTTATATCGACCGCTTCTCTCTGACTATAGATATCATTTAACTATGGTGCTGACAATCAAAGAAAAAGTTTACATAAATGTAACGGAAAAGGAACAGAAAGAACAAGAGCTGGGAAAAATCACTCTTGGAAAAAAGAAAAATAGTTGGCTTGGATGAAAAAAGCTCAAGATGGAAATATATAGTTTAGAGTCTTCCCTTTGAAAGCTTAACAAACCAAGAAGATTTTACAGTATTCTTTCCCATGGCCAAGGTTAAGCTCTTCCTCTCTTATGCCCCCAAGACCCATACCAATATTATCAGTGGCACACAGTACGTGAGTTATCGGCTTAAATGCCTGTTGTGCATTATACTTTTTAGTTTTGAAGTGCAGACTATCTATTGATCAACATATTCATCCCAACTCCTAGCACAATGTTCAATATAAATTCCTGATAAAATTTTTTAAAAACTCATTAAGATGAAAACAAACATTTCCCGAGTGCTCACTCTGTCCCAGACACCACCCTAAATGTTTTACACATAATGTCCCATTTAATCTTCGTTACAATCATTCAAGGTTGGTTTTATTATTACCCCCATTTTATAAGTGAGAAAACAAAGACTTGGGGAAGACAAATAACTTGCTTAAGGTGCTACATTATGAAAAAAGAGTTGGGATTTGAGACGAATTTGAACTCAGGTCTGTCTCATTTAAAGCACATGCGGCTTCACTTTCTGATTCCTGACGCCCCTTACATCATAATTATGTAGGCAAGTTCTTACTCTTCCTACTGTAATGCCTGAGCCAATTCTACATTAAGGATTTCAGGCCACTGTGTCCCTGTTAAGAATAAAAGGAAAGGTGGTGATTTTAATAGTTTCCAAATGGACTCTTAAAAAGCTTTCTGAGATTTTTACCTTTCGGCAAACAAAGCTTTGGCTCGTCTGATACACACACACATTTATCATACCCTTGTGACTGTGGTTTATGTACAAGCATCCTATTAAAAGAGTTTTTAAAAGACTGAAATGTGATTTCCTTTCTGACAGCAAAGGAAAAATAAAAGGATGTTCTTTGCCCTCCTGTTCTAATCTGTGTTTGGGAGTCAAGTCTGCAATTCCCAGAATTCTATCACCAGCTTGTTACTTTTCCATAAATCTGTCCAAGAATACAACATTGTTCACCCAAAAGAACAACAACAACAATAAAATAAACCCCAATGTAACATAAACTGTAAAACACATGCACATGATACCTGGATCCAATTTACCCTCATTTTGAATATAAGTGAAAATGAAGCAACGCTTTAACTCTTAGAAATGACAATATCACATTATTTAGATAACTGCCACCAAATCATTATTGAAATTCTGATAGCATTTGCCTTACTGGTAAAAGAAAATTACCTGTAATGCATAGTTTAAATAATTACTTTTAAACAAAAGCTTCTTTTCTCCATTGCTTATTTATCTTTTGAGACCAGCTCAGCAGGGCTATGGATTTTATTAAAATTGCCTTCAGACTGCTAATGGCAGGGCGTCTGTTAGCACAGGAAAAGTGATGGCAGTTTGACTCCTATTCCTAATATTGGGAGTTAGTCCAGACACTTAAGAGCCAGAACTCTGCTGTGCATTTGACTATGTTATCAACACTTTACTTGCTAATGATACTAGTGACAGCATTTCAATATGATGGGTCAGACTTAAATAGGAAAGCTTATAATTGTGCTTACAGAACCAAAGAAACTCCCCCCACCAAAAACAAAAAACAAACAAACAAACGAAAACCAAAAACCCTTTTATCAGGAGATCAGCTGGTGTTAAGCTTCATGACTGGGAATTACTTGGTAAGCTTCTGCTCAATATATTTTTTTTCCTTCTCTCCCCACCTTGAATGGGGAGCCTCCATCAGCACCTGATATCTATCCGTTCAGAAAATGACAACTGAAAGCTTTCCTGTGGAGCAACTGTGTGCCAACTACCCAGCAGAAGGTCACACTGATGACTTTCCTGTGGCTTTTATTTTCCCCGGGGAAATCCACAGCCAGGGCTGACTGCTTGCCAAATATGCTGAGTGCCACAAACCAGCAGCGCTAAGAGCCCCCCATCCTTCTTGATGGGAAGCAGTAAGCAACTGTGCCGAACACCTGTGTCAGCTCTTGTTCCTGGGGACACCCCAGGCAAGCACTCAGTCAGCATTCAGAGAGGGGGCTCCCCTCTTCTCACTGGCACTTGTGTCCAAAAAACTTCTCAGTAGTCATATGATAATAGTTATGTTTGTCAGATCTCTATAACCTCAGTATGTTTAACTACTGTTAAAGAGTATGACTGAAATAATCCATGAGTTAAATATTTTACTGAAGTGTCTAAAGGCATCAGCATAATGAATGTCTTTTCTGTTATTGTAAAAGTAAAAACAACTATCTCTATCACTTTCCTTTTACCCCAACTAATTGAGGAGGAGGAGACTTACTCCGAGATGTGGAAAACATGATTCCATAGATGGAAAAGATCTAAATCAATCAGTCTTTTTCCTATAACTAACTGAGAAAAATAAGCCAAGTTGAACCAGTGAAAACTCTAGAATAGGCTGAAGGAAAGGCAGGCAATATAATTAAAGGAGTACCTGCTACAGGCTAAGACTCAGTAAGAATATATGAATGAATGAACAAACAAATGAACCAACACCTAAATAATGTTCAATACTTCAAAAAAAAGTCCCCAAATCCAGAAATGATTATACTCTACAGAGCCAATAAAATCTGTATTTAGTGTTTACTATTTGCAGACAGCTCAGGCAGGACCTGTGAAAGTTTAAAAATAAATAAACGAATAACTAAACCAAAGCCTACTTCTGAACAACACAGCTTGGCAAGCAACAAAATACAATTTAAATTTCAGATTCTTCTTGTATTTCAAATGTCCCATTTGGTCTTCTTCAGAGTTCCACATGGCATTCAGAATCTGTCTTTCGGGGTATTCCCTCAGCCTGGATTGCCTTTCTTATACTAAGGAGGCAACTTCTGCTACCTAGCTTCAGTTTATACAGCTTCACCCTCCACTCTCATACCAGGTTCCACAATTTCTGTATGGCATACTTCTTCAATATATCAACACTGGTATCTCTATTGTAAAGACTCTCAAAGCAATTGATGCTCCCCCACCAATAAAAAATAAGTAAATAAATAAATTAAACAAAAAAAACTACTTTTTTCTGATTTCCTGCATCCATGAATTGAGTGTACTTTACTTCAGTTACTCAAGGTAGAAATTCATCCCTTATTGCCCTAGGGAGTCAAGCCCTATTGACTCTATCTTTGAATTTCTGCTTGTATCTGTTCCGAGGTGTTACCACCTTGGTCTTGAGTTCCTGGATTTTGATGCTTGATAGCTGCATTAGTTGCCTTTCTTCCCTTGTATCCTCTCCCCTTTCAATCAACCTCATACTATTACCATATTAATTAATTAATCCAAGACACAGTCCTAATCACTGCCCCCTAAACAAACAAAAATTTTCAATGGCTCCCCAAGTTCTGTTGAATTAAGTCAAATCACTGCCACAGATACAAAGTCCTCTTTAACACACTTTGAATTGCAAAGTCTTTATATGTTGTAAAGAGTGCAACATATCTTTATAGTTACTATTTCCCTTTTGTATACTTTGTGCAGCATCCAAATTTACCCAAACCCGAAAAGACACTTGAGACACCAGGACCGTAAATATGTACTAGGCATCCTCCCTCATCCCCAGTGGCTAACATCTTTGCTAGGAAAATCATATGCATCCTTTAATAGCCAGCTAAAATAACCATCTCGTCTATGAAACCTTCTCTTTTAGAAAGTGGAGCGACAGGACTTTCTTGGAGAAGGAGAACTACCTTCACTCTGTGTGGTAGAAATGGACATGAGTCACCCGATTCGAGAACAATTTTAGGTGGGTATGTTAAGTTGAGGTATGCATGACCTCTCCTTCAAAAAATAATGTGAAAGACTAATTTTCTTATTTCTCTGTTTAATCATAAAACTTATGATTAAAAAGAAAGAATTTAAAATAAACAAGACTTTTCAGGAAAATTATATTAAATACTAATAAACAAATAGGCTTTTTATGTATGTTTTTGAAAACAAATATATACAAATTTGTTGCATGAAAATTCTGATAACCAAATAATGGAAATCTAAGCTTACATACCTAATTATAATATTAAAATCATTTTTAATGTATCAATTTAGTTTGAAATTTTTTTGGTAAAGTACACAGTTATTTGGCAATTAGAATCTTCTGCCACAAGACCGCTAGTAGAAAGTATCTCACCTCCACCCCCTAAATTTTCATTTTTAATAGTCACTTTGATTCTTTGACATGATAGTAATGATAATTTTAGAAACAATCCTTCCTTACAAATATCAATAATATCCTCTCTAACCTGATAATTTCTCTGAAAATATGGACATTTCTCTGCTATTTACATACAATAATATCCCCTATTTCTCATTTATATTAAAAATGGTCACTTCTAATGTAGGTGACTTTGAATTCAACCAATTTCTATTGATCACCTAACATATGCAAATAGGCTTAACACATGTAAAGTAACTGCAAAGATAAACATAACAGTGTGCTTCTCTTAGGGGAGAAGCCGTGTTGGTCATTTGGTAGGCAAACACAGGTTAAAGCCCCCAAGTTATTAGGCTGGTCAGTTTCAGAGCTGGTTCCAGAACTTATGCCCTCTAATTCCTACTAAGCTGTCTTTTTTAAAAACTATTTCATGTTTCTCTTAGTAAGTATTCTTACGGGTCATGTGATAATTATAATAAAACCATAACAAATTGTCAAGCATCTTCCCTTGCAAATAGAAGACAAAATTCACCGCTTATTTCTGGACTTATATAAGGCTATGTAGTCTCATTGGAAATTATAAATGACAAACAAATGGAAAATTCAGCTAATCAAATGCACACAATTTAAAAATACTATGTCATTGGCATTAATGTTCCTATTATAAAACAGTAAGTTATTATATGAAGTCAAAGAACATAATTCAAATTCAAAATAATTCTGCAATTTAAGGACATAAAAAAGAAAAAAGATAACTATCAAACATTAGTTCCTTGAGCACAATCATCAGTCATATCCTGATCATTGTTAATTTAAGTTTATTTTCATTCATAATTTATAATCTGTATATAAAGTGAATTATTTTTAAATGCTTTACTCAACCTATAAGTCTGAGTGATCCTTAAAACATGTGAGCCATAACACATCTCCTCATCGGCTAAAATTCCTTTAGTGATTCCCATCTCACTTAGAATAGTAGGCAAGGTCCTTCCATGGTCTACCCGGCTCTATATGATGGACTCCACATCACCCTCCCCATTCTTATCTCTTAGTTGTCCACTCCTTACATTATTCCTGACACGCTACCCTTCTTGACCTTCCTTCAACACACCAAGCACACTCCTTCTGCTTGTTCTTGCCACTAAATGTATCTCTCTTCACCCATATATCTAAATGGTTCCCTCTCTCACACCACTCAGGTTTGTGCTCCATTATCATAAAGGCTTTCCTTAGACACAGTCCCTCACTGCTCTCTCTTTATCATTTTATTTTCTTCTTAGTACTTATCCCCAAAGAATATATATCAAAATCTTCATGTTGTGTTTTCCTCCACTAGAATGAAAGCTCCAGAAGAGTAGGAGTTTCTGTTGTACGGATGGATGGATGGATGGATAGATGGATAGATGGATGGGTGGATGGATGGATGGATAATCATCTTTCATTTTATCCAGTTTAAAAGTTCACAACAAACTTCTCCAGAGAAACAAGAGTAAATCTAAAAATCTTAAAATTCTTGATTTCTTTGACTATCAGTGAAATGCAAAGTATTTAGTAGTGGTTGTATTTTTTATCAAATTATAAATTGGTGAAGGTGGCAAATGATATGGTATTTTTAATATGTGTGCACAATGTTATGTGCAGAATTATTTGTATTCCATAACCTGAAAGGCAGCATAATGCAGTAGACATGCATCATACCAAGAAACACAGATTTACCTCTGTTACTAATATTTCATGTGACATTGGATGGCAATTTAGATTTGTAAAATAGGTGGATTGGATTGAGGTTCTTTCTATCTCTCAAGACTAGGAATCTACTAGATGTTTGTCTCTTTCTTCTTGATTTTTACTTCCCAACATAAAAAACTCAAACAACAACTATATCCAATTTAAGGTCAATATTTACCTAACAGCTGGATGCCAAGAAAACCCACCACTTTGGGCTTCCATTCTGTTCTTTTTAATGTTTAGTTCAATGATATTTGTAAACTGAAAATTTTGGGATATTTACTACCATATACTTTATAAAGTATCACCCCAAAGTGGTTTCAACTCTTACTTGGGCATATCATTCTTACCATATTTAGCTAAAAGAAGAGACTTGAGTATACACATTGCATCAAGATCTACTTGAAATTAGTTTCCTTTAAGATGGACAGCCGTATTCTCTCAAGATACATAACAATAATAATCCGTCTAGTCCCTAAGGCTAATGCTAAGAAATCACTAAGGCCCTAAAACATCCAGGGAGAATTTTAAGCTTACCTCCTTCCTGAGTAAGCCATTTTATTTGAAGAAATGTGATCAGACTGAAGAACAAAGCCAATTATCTCTGTGTGACAAAAACTGAAAAACCCACTGGGTAGGAGACCTGGATGTAGAGGAGCCAAGTCAAACTCCAGAAGAATTGTGGGAGTGGTAACACTGGAGGGGTAACAGAGAGGGAAAGGATCCCCAAGCTTCTATCAATCACTAAGCAACAGTAGTGAGAGCTGTAATCACTGTTTAAGACAACTGGGAAACTTTTCGGAAGCAGGAGATGAGCACAATGCCATCAGTCAGTCACGGGAGCACCCAGGGCAATGGGGACGCAAATGCCAGCACGGTTCCGGCTCACTGAGGAGTGTGACTAGCACTAAACCTTCCACACTGGCTGGCAAATGCTTGTAGGAGACCCTTTGACTGTTGGGCTCTTTCTATTTACATAGAAATTGTCTGTTTTAATTAACCTTCATTTTACACATGGTAGTCAACATTCAGTACTTAAAATTAAAATTAGTTTCAGCAAACAGATTGATTCTGAAGAGTGTTCAAGAGCTTTTAGAGGTGTACCCAAGCCCAGAGAATATAGCAGAGAAGAAGGAAACTTGACTTTCATGAGCCAAGTGTTAGCCTATTACAATTACATAACTAATAACATTTTATATGTTTTAAAGTTTTCATTTGGAAAAGTTATCAAGAAGCCTTCATTTCAATACAGTTTATATACTATAAAGAATAATAGAAATCAGAGTACCTATCTATATATCATAAGCAAGAAATTTTATTCTAGTCTTGAAATTTTCTTTAAATTATTTTTTCATCTTCAGATCCTAAAATGAGGATACTTGAATGCTAGACTTTTTATACAAAGGTGTTAGTCATGATTTGCAAAACTGAGAACATACCAAGTAAGCACATACAAGAAATAAACAAGTGACAAGAGACTTGATAACTCTAGAACTGATAGCAAAAGAATGATCAACAAATGATAATGCAAATGTCCTGACCTGTTTAGTCTCCCAGTCCAATCTCTCCCACTCCTGATGTCCTTGATATTATCTATATCTTGCAGTGCTACAATAAAAAAAATAAAAAAAAGTATTCAGCTAGAAATCAAAGTAATTCCAAAATACTCAAGTGAAAAAAAATTAAACATCATAAAGAGACTTATACAAGATTCTTACTACAAAACTGTAGAAGAAATATTAAGTAATTTCATGGTAATAATTTTCTTCTAGACTAGATTTGTAGCCACACAACAATGTCAGACTCATAGGACTGTGCCTGTTAATGGTTGATGAATGAAGAATGAATGAAAAATTGAAAACCAAATGTTTATAAATAATAGTTAAGAAATCATGACAGTTTAAATGTTAAAATATGAGCTCGTTATTTTAGAGCTGTATCAATTAAACCACTTTAACAAATCTTTATATTATTAATTCAGTCATGTAAGCACCTGTGTGCATATGTAGCCCTGGGCCTAGTTTTACTGAGAGAAACAATTTTAACCACCTTTATAGTCCATGATTATTAACTTAAAATATATTTATAATGCAACATTACTTACAGCTACAGCATTTTATGGAAAACATGCTAATGGGCACTGAAATTTATTAAATACAGACTAACACTTTTCAAAGCACAGTGCTATGCTGTATAAGAATATAAGGTTTACAAAGTCACTGGATAATTTCTAGGTTAAAAACAACAACAGAAACAGCAAAATACAAACAGAAACACCCTATTTATACTCAGTTGCTTTATCAAAGCCAGACTCAAGTGTCATAAAGACCCAGGTTTAATCATTGGTCCTATCACAGAAGAACTATATGTCTTTGGGAATTTATCTAATCTCTTGAAGTCTTATTTTCTTGATCTATAAATGATTTCACAGGCTTGTCATGAATCAAAAAATTAAAATTATGTGAATACATGGAACTATTTTATTATGAGTTTATTATTATGTGGATGTAGAATAATTTTTATAAGAAGAGTTTCATCAGCTATTCTCATCTTTTTAAGGTTTGCCACCCCCCCCACCGAATGATTAAGTTGTATGGTTTGAAAATATGTAAACACTTATTAATGATTTTTGTGATCTTGCAACATGATTATTAAAAGTGTATAAATATAAATTATATAACTTTTCTGCCATGGGATGGTAGTTACTTGAATCATCAACCTGATTGTATAGTCATTATTTTAAGTAAGACTTCAAAATGATACTTTTATGATAATGTAATTCCATATCTGGTATATTGTTCTACTGTATTAGAGTCAGAAAGTTAGAGATGATCTAGGACCAGGCGACTTGTATAACTTTTGATTAGTAGCTTATATAAGGCTTTCGATTTTTAAAAGCCTCAGTAATTTTGGAAGATTTCTAAAGTAGCTAAATTATTTTAAATTCTACAAGATCGTAAAAAATTATACATCAAAACCAAGCGGGATTTATCCTAGGAATGCAAAGTTGGTTTAACATTTAAATACCAAATAACATAACATACCATACTAATAAAATAAAAGACAATCATATAATCATCTCAGTAAATGCTGGAAAATGTTTGACAAAAATCTAATACCCTTTCAGGATAAAAATACTCAACAAACGTAATGGAAGACAATTTTCTCAACCTAATAAAAAATATCTACAAAAAGACTCGTAACTATCACACTTGATGGTGAAAGACAGACTGTTTTCCCTCTAAAACCAGTAATAAAAGAAGGGTATTCACTCATACCAGTTCTACTTAAATTGTACTAGCGGTTTTAGCCAGGCTCATTGGGAAAGAAAAATAAATAAATCACATCCATATTCAAAAGGAAAAAGTAACACTGTTTCTCTTTATATATTTATATATATATATATATATATATATATATATATATATATATATATATATATATATATTTTTTTTTTTTTAATTCTAAGGAATTCATTAATAAACTATTCAAATTAATGAGCAAGTTCAGTAAGATTACAGGATAATCAATATACGAAAAAAATTGAATTTCTATATACCAGCAATGAATATTTCGCAAATAACTTCAAGAAAACAATCCCTCTCACAATACCATGGAAAAGAATAAAATACTTAAGTATAACTTCAATAATAGAGTTTGGAAGAGTTGTACATTAAAAATTACAACACCATTGAAAGAAATGAAAGAATATCCAAAAAGATATAAAGACATCCCACATTGATGGTCAGAATATTTATTATTCTTAAAATGACAATACTCACCAAATTGATCTACAGATTCAATACAATCCCTATGAAAATTTCAGTTGACTTTTTTGGTAAAAACTGACAAGCTAATACTAAAATTCATATGAAAATGCTAGGGATCCAGTATAGCTAAAAAATCCTGAAAAAGGAGAAAAGAGTTGGCAATGCACCCTTCCCAACTTCAAAGTTTAAGACAAATCTACAGTAATCCAGACAGTGTGATACTGGCATAAGGATTCAAATATAGATCAATGGCATAGAATTGACTGTACAGAAATAAACCTAGACTTTTACAGTCAACTGATTTTGACACACTTGCCAAAACCATTTCATGAAGCAAAGAACAGTTGCGGTATGACAAAAATAATAATAAAAAATCTGGTCTTTGTCCTGGTTGCTGGCACAGAGCTTCCAAAACCCTTGGAATTCCTTCAATGACAGGTATGCCTTTGTTGTGCAATGAGGTGACCCATGAAAGAGCCCCTAGATAGTTTCAGGATGGGAGAGGTTGTCAGAAAAAGCAACCACGTGATTTGAAAGCTGGAACTTTCAGAACTCCACCACCACCCACCTCTGGGGAAAGAGAAGAGGAGCTGGAATTGAGTTTAATCACATGGTCAGTGATTTAATCAGCTATGCTATGTAATAAAACCTCAATCAAAACTCTAAACAGTGAGGGTAAGAGAGCTTCCTCGCTGGTACACATGTTGATGTACCCAGACGGTGGCATACCCTGAATCCACAAAAAAAGAAACTTTTGTGCTCAAGATCCTTCCAGACTTGTCTTATACAAGTATACCTCTTCATCTGGCTCTTCATTTGAATCCTTTGTTATAAAATGTAATCCTAAGTATAGCACTTTCATGAGTTATGTGAATCATTTGAATGAATTACTGTATTTCCCCCAAAATAAGCCCAAGTATTATACCATAATTCCCCAAAAATAAGACTGGGTCTTACATTAATTTTTGTGCCAAAAGACGTGTTAGGGCGTAATTTCAGGGGATGTCTTTCTTTTTCATGTAAAACAATCTAAATTTATTCAAAAACAGTCATGTCATTTTCTTCTGGAACATCGTCATAATGTACTAAATGCATCTGTCTGGCTGATGATATTAATTGGGACTTATTTTCAGGGTAGGTCTTATTTTCGGGGAAAATAATAATGACACTGAAGGAGTGTCTTGAAAACTCCCAAATTTGTAACCAATTCAGCCAGGCAGAAGTGCTCATTTCCTATAGACCTCACTTGCAGCTGGCTTCAGAATTAAGATCAGTCTTGTTGAAGATCTTAACCTTTAATTTGTTAGTTCTGATGCTAATTCCAGATAGTGTCAGATTGAACTGAATGGTAGATGTCAGAGAATTAGTATTGGAACATAATAGTTTTTTCAACAAATGGTTCTGGGACAACTGGATATCCACATGCAAAAGAATGCAACTGGACTCCTACTTCAACACCATAAAAAAAATTAACTCAAAACGGATCATATAACTAAATGTAAGAGCTAAAACTATAAAACTCTTAGAAGAAAGCATAAACGTTCATAATCTTGAATTTGGCAATGGTGTTTCAGATATAACACCAGCAGATAAGACAAGTAACAAAAGAAAAAAACTGATAAACTGTACATCAAAATATGAAAGATTTGTACTTCAAAGTACATCAAGAAAGTGAAAAGACAACCTACAGAATGGAAGAAAACATATGGAAATTATACATATGATAAGGGACTTGTATCCAGAATATATAAACAACTCTTACAGCTATATAACAAAAGGTACAACAACAACTCAATTTAAAAATGGGGAAAGAGGGGCCGGTCCGGTGGCTCAGGCGGTTAGAGCTCCATACTCCGAAGGCTACAGGTTCGATTCCCACATGGGCCAGTGGGCTCTCAACCACAAGGTTGCCAGTTCAATTCCTCGAGCCCCACAAGGGATAGTGGGCTCTGCCCCCTGCAACTAAAATTGAACACGACACCTTGAGCTGAGCTGCCGCTGAGCTCCCGGATGGCTCAGTTGGTTGGAGTGCATCCTCTCAAACACAACGTTGCCGGTTCGACTCCCACAAGGGATGGTGGGCTGCGCCCCCCCCCCCCCCCCCGCAACTAGCAACGGCAACTGGACCTGGAGCTGAGCTGCGCCCTCCACAACTAAGACTGAAAGGACAACAACTTGAAGCTGAACAGCACCCTGCACAACTAAGATTGAAAGGACAACAACTTGACTTGGAAAAGAGGCTTGGAAGTACACACTATTCCCCAATAAAGTCCTGTTCCCCTTCCCCAATAAAAACTTTTTTTAAAAAAAGGGCAAAGAATCTGAATAGACATTTAACTAGAGAAATATATAAATGACCACTTAGCACATGAAAGATGCTCAACATCATTAGCCATTAGGCAAAGGTAAGCCAAAACCACAAAGATAAACCACTGCATATACACTAGGATGGCTATTTTAAAAAAGACAGATAATAACAAGTGCTAGTGAGTATGTGGAGATACTGAAATCCTCATACATCACTAATAGGAATGTGAAGTTCTGCAGGAACTTTGAAAAACACCTTGGCGTTCCTAAAAGGTTACATAGAGAGTTACCATATGACCCAGCAATTCTACCCCTATGTACATACACGAGAGAAATGAAACCTATGTCCATACAAACACTTGTACATGAATGTTCATAGGGGCATTATTTATAGTGGCCAACATGTGGCAGGAACCTAAATGTCCATCAGTGGATAAATGGATAAACAAAATTAGGTATATCCATGCCATGGAAGGAATGAAGTACATGTTACAACATGGATAAACCTTGAAGATGTTATACCAAATGAAAGCCAGTAACAAAAGACCATATATTGTATGATCCCATTTATAAAAAATGTCCAGAATGGGTAAATCTATAGAGATATAAGCAGATTAGTCATTACCTAGAGTTATGGGGAAAGGAGTCTTGGACGGTTCTGGAGTGACTGTGTTAGTGAATGTGGAATTTCTTTTTGTCAGATGAAAATATTCTAAAATTAGATAGTGCTGCTATTGTACAATTCCTTGAATTTACTAAAAATGTTGAATTTCACACTTTAAATGAGGGGATTGTACACTATATAAGTTCTAACTCAATAAAGCAGTTTTTTAAAAAAATACATAGTATAAAACACATACACATTAACACAATCTTATTCCCATTTTTAAAAGGAAAACTACCCACATCTGTCTTGAAAAATATAACCATGTTAAGATAATATGAAAGAAATTTTGTATTTCAATTGATTACGTCTTGACAGATAATATTAATGGTGTGTTAAGATAAAATACCAATAATAAAATAATAAGAAAATGTTCTACTTTTAAACTAGTCTTCGGAAATTAGTTTTTCAACACAGCTTACGTATTATAATACAATCCAAGTATAATTGTCAATTTATCAGGGCTGATAGTGTAGAAAAAAAAAATTAATCCAAAGTATGGTGATAGTTCAGAATACAATTTGTTAAAAATGGGAAATAATTTACTTTAGTGATTTTAGAATTTTCTATTTAAGAATAACTTGTGAAACAAATTTTTAGCTACCAAACAAAACTACTCATAGATAAGTACCTAAGAAAACATACACTTTACAAATATCAAATTTCAGTGATAAAATTAAAGTTTCCCAATTCTATCTATCTAATCTTTAATTTTAATATGAATTATTTTAAAGAAATACTCAGAGGCTACATTACTCAATTTTATGATGATAAGAGTTATATGATTAAACAGCCTGATCAATTCTAGTCATACAATCTAGAGTGCCTAACCTCTTTATTTCATCCATGTTTGACTATTCAAGTATATTTTCTGCTGTGGAAATTAAATTAGGTTCCATTCTCTTCCCCACAGAGTGCATGCACATTGCTTTGAGTTAAGTTGGGGATTTGTTGAGCAACCATCTCTCCATTGATCTATTCATTTACTCAACAGAAAGTTACTGAGCACTTACCGTAAGATATTGCATATGTAGTAAGGTAAACTGCAGAAATGAGAAGAAGACATGTTTTGGGATTATCTAGAATTCAGTTTAAGTGCAGGCCTCAACGTATTATAGTTGACAAAACATTTCTTAACCTTAGTTTCCTCGCCTTTAAAGTGAGGATTAATTGAATATACTTACAGAACTCAATAATAAATGTCAATTTCTCTTTTTTTCAGCTGACTTTAAAGGCTAAGAAGTTTAATCAGACATGGAGTCTGCATTTTATGAATTAACAGTACAGCGGACATTACAATGTGTTTAAATAGATTAAATAAGGTGAAAAATTACAGAGGAGAAATTTCCAGTGATAATATAAGAAGTGAGATAATCCATCCCAGGTAAACATAACACAGTGTCATTATTATCACCCAAATAGACATAGCATTTATATAGTTGATCAGTAAGATAAATAATTATAAAGTAAAAAAAAATTGTTTTGTGCCTGAAAATTCTGAGTAATTGCAAGTATAGTTTAACCTTATGGAAGAGAAATTTACTTGTTGGTATTGTTCCTTAAGATAATGAATGAAAATGCCACATTTCCTTTATTGAGAATGTGTTAATTCTGGCTATCCCAGCTCCTGCACTTATTATACATGACCACTGGAAAGTTACTTAATGTCTTGGTTCCTCCATTTCCTCATCATTATACAGGAATTATAATAATGCATGCCTTACAGAGTGGTTAATAGAATTAAATGTGTCAATTGCTGTCATGTAAGAGTGCCTGGTCCATTGAGTACCACTGAGTAACACTGTAAGTACTCAGTGTTAGATCATCTTATTGCTCTTAATATAACGCTTCATGCCAGAGCAAGAACCTGTACAGGAATTTTAATTAATTTGAAATTACCATTCAATGGAAAGGTGAGATGTCATAAGGAATTATTTTTGTATTCATATTGAGAAAAGTAGGGGCCTTTTCTCTTATATCACCCATAGTTCTATGACTGGTTAGTACTATATTATGTACCTTTGTGGTTTTCCCAAGGGAAAGGGTGTGCATGCGCTTATGGGGTGGAAGGGGGGAGGGGTGGTGAGGAATGCAGGAAGACAAAACAGCAGTTCTCTAACCACATCTGTTATGTGAATAGTCTTTGCTGTAATTCACGTTTTCTAATTTAACTGAACTCACAAGATATTGAACAAATAGGTGATTTATATAAATTTAAAATTCTTCAATTAAAAAGTCCTTAGGCTGAGCCTGGAGGGAGACTCTTTCCCCTCACCTTCTGTATCTAATTGGCCACTGAATCACACGCTCTTCTCATCTCTTAAATATCTCTAAAACCTGTCCCTTCCTCTCCATTTCCATAGCTTTGCCCTTCCTACACTCATGTGCTTCTCTCACCTTACCTTCCTTAGCTGTTCTCCTTGCTCCAGTTTCAAACTTTACACATGAGACAACTTGAGCATGTTCTGACATTCTTCTGTGCATACACTTCGCTCAAGATGTAACCCAACTATTCTACCTTCTCAGCGAAGTCTTTCCTAATTCTCCAAGGGATACTGAGGAATGTCTCATTTCACAGGACCTACAAATGGTAGGTTAGTATACATATGGAAGTACCACACGTTATTATTATATTCTATGCTGGAAAGATATGGTAAAATGCAGCCTTTCATATGCGGCTAGTGAAAGTTGGAAGTTGTTCAAATATTTTGAAATTACACATGCTCATATGTAATTTTATTTCTGAGACTATGTATCTGAGGAAATAATTCTAAAACCAAGATAAATTTTTGCACAAATATATTGATCTAAAAATTATTGGTAGTATAAAAAAAGGAATAAGTCCAAATGGCTAACAGCAGGGCACTGGTTAACTACAGATCATCTCCCTACTAACCTGCCAAGGAAAATGATGCCTAGTAATTAGCAGAGCCCCGATCCAAATAACATTCCCGTGACTCCAGTGCCCAAAAGTTCCTTAACATTGATTTTGTTCCAAAGTATTAATGTTCTAACATATTAATCACGGTTAACAGGCAGAGGACCTGTAGTTTATATAACCAATGACAAACACACACACACACACACACACACACGATATAAAAATGACAGGATAAATGTCAAAGTGTTACAATGCTACTTTTAGAATTCTAGGAATTTATTTTCTTGTTTTTTATCTACATTTTCTAAATGTTTCTCCAATAAATTATATACCTTCTGTAATAACAAAAAGGTTATTAAATAGAATAACAAAATTTTCATACAAATTTTATATTGCTATTTAAGTGGGGTAAAATGGCTTTACAAAAGTTCTGAGTTGGCACCCAGTACGTTGTTAATAGTTCATTGTTCTACTTTAGCATATAGATGCCCACTGGGCACACCATTCTGGTCCATGTCCTGTGTAATAAACAAGTATTTTTAAAAACCTTTTATTGACTTATTTAATTACATGCTAAGTGATTGGATAAAGCAGATGTGGTATACACACATAATGGAATACTACTCTGCCATAAGAAAAGATGAAATAGTGCCTTTTGCGACAACATGGATGGATTTTGAGATTATCATGCTATGTGAAATAAGTCAGACAGAAAAAGTTGAGAACCATATGACTTCACTCATATGTGGGGTACAAAACTGAAGGCAACAAAGGAACAAGACAAGCAAATAAAGAAACAAAAACTCATAGACACAGACAACAGTATCGTGGTTACCAGAAAGTAAGGGTGGAAGGGGTGGTAGATGAGGGTAAAGGGGGTCATATATATGGTGATGAAAGGAGAACTGACTCTTGGTGGTGAACACATAATGCAATATATAGATGATGTATTACAGAACTGTATACTTGAAACCTATGTAGTTTTGTTAAGCATTGTCACCCCAATAAATGTTGATTAAAAAAACTAATTTGTAAGCATTAGACATCTTATCTACACCAGCTCTTTACTTCATAGTCAACCTACAAGTGTGCATTATTAACACTTAATAAATGAGGTTACTAAGTGAGCTTAGTTTCTCATGGTCACATGGGCAACATGTGGCAGAGCTGGAATTTGAACCCAAGTCTGCTTGGCTTCAAAATCTGTATTCTGTTCAACAGAGCACACCGACCTCTTCAAAATATACCTATCTATGTATCAATTCCCCATTTTTTAAAGTGTTGGCTGATGTATCAGATATGATTGTTACTAATATGGAAATGAGCTAGTCAGATTACAGTGGGAAAAACACAAGAATTCTCCAATCACCTGCCACTATACTTTTTTTTATTTTATTTCAAGCATAGTACTTACCATCTATACAACTAATTTGTTTCATGACCTTGCCTATTTTGTTGATTACTTTACCTGTAGCACCTAGAACTGTGCCTACTGTAGATTGGATTTTAATAAATACTTAGTAGATGAATGAATAAATACATTCATGAGAACATATGTAAATTCTTCTCTTTACTAGCTATATGTCTTGAAAAATCTACTACCCTCTCAGCTTTTAAATCTCCATTTCTTTAGTGCAATATTGACTAATGAGTTTAACTTCATTCATTCAAAAATGATTTATTAAGCATATAATATATGCCAGATACTGTTCTAAGCAACGTGATAAGGCAGGGAACGAAATAGACAAATACCTCTCATTAAGTTTACAGTCTGGTGAGTGAAGAAACACAAGAATATAACAATATGTTAGGTAATGATAACTATTTTGGAGACAAAACAGCTTGTGGATCAGAATCTAAAAAGAAGATCTACAATTTTAAGTAGACTAACAGAGAAAGAGGACACTTAAAAAAGTAGGTGAACTATTGAAACATATATATCTATGTATTGGATAAAGAACTTTTCAGGCAGTGGTAATAGCATGCTGGCATGATTGTATTTTCCGAGTTGCTGGAATGCAATGAGTGAATGACAGACTAATAGGAAATATAATCAGATAAGTGACACAGGGGCAAAGACGGATTGTGTCAGACACTGTAGGCCCATCTATTGTTATAACTGTTGTAGAATACTAGCGTTGGTTCTCAGAAAAAATTAGGAACCATTGGGAGGGTTTACACAGAAGTGGTATATGATGTGTCTCAGATTTTTAATGGGTCAGTATTTCTCAGTAGGGTTGCTACTAGCCTCTTGGGTGAGCAACTCCTCTTTGACCTGACCATCAAGTACATGGCAGGCCATTTAACATCTCTGAACTCAGGCCACTAACTGTCAGTAGTAAACCTCAGAACTTTTGACAACCAAAATGCCCCCATATATTTCCAGAACTATGTTCAGAATAGACTGAGGTAGGTATAAAGGTAGAGTCTATTTTAATATTCCAGGCATAGTGTATGTTATGCAGAGTTGCAGCGGTGAATTCGGAATTCACGTGTATGTTTCACACATGGGATTTGTCAATGGATTAGAAGTGTGTGTGAGTGAAAACTAGAAGCCAAAGAAAACTCCCAGGTGTTTGGAATGAGCAAATAGAAGGATGGAGTTGCAATTCACTGAAACTGGGAAGACTAAATGTGGATGGAGCAAATTTGGTAAGAAAAGCAGTCATTTAGTCAAGACACGTTAAGAACTACAATGTAAAAGTAGATATCCATATCATAGTTTATCTAAGAATTTGGTAAAATGAGGTAATGAACATTAGTTTTGAACTGATGGCTCTGTTAGAGTGCATTTTATGGAGGGATAGGGTTAAAAGAAATAGACATTAGATAAATAAATGAATAAATGACTACTAATAACCAATAGTAATCTATTAGCTATTTTAAGCAATTAGATTATGTCATGAAAAGTTTCTTTGTTTGTTTATTTTAATATAACCCAAAAGAATGAATCTAATAGTGGACTTTCAATTCATAAAGTGTGTGTGAGTAGACAGGCTTTTAATGCTGTTAAAAATTCCCCCAGGTCCATATTGCTTGGTGTAGATGTCTTAGAGTGAGATTAGGCTCAGTTTTGGAAAAACAGTGGGTGCCACAACTGTCCTGAACCTCATACTGACTAAACAACACTATTTCCAACACTATGGAAGCAATGGTCAATATACACAACCTTTTCTACGTTCATGATCAGTGTAAGGATTTCAGAGGAAACGCTGCATCTGGACATTAATAGACTCCTTTTATGGGTAGACCTGAGTCATTTTCCATGCATGGAAGAAATTATCTGAATCAACACAGTGAAGTGATTGATACAAACATATAATTTAGAGTTGCATCACCCCTGGAACCTTTTCCCCAGTGATAGCATCCTGCCTGCTAGTGAGAGTTGAAAAACATTTGGACAGCAATGCTCATCATATAAACATGACGTTTCCCTCAAAATGTGTTGAATAACCAAACTCATAGAGACAGAAAACTTTCATTCTCTTTGAATTTCTATCACATTTATGAAAATTCGATCTCGCTATTTTCTATTTATATTCTATGAATATAGAATTCTATGAGTATCTGTGAATAGATACAGGTGAGGTATCCGCACTCCAAAAGAAGCCTTTGCACGTCCATGTACACATGAATGCACTTTATTTCCTTTAGAACATGGCATCATTCTCCAGGCTGTCTCGGCCTATTGTTAGATAAACCTCTTTCTTTCTATAAACATTAGTGAAAAGGAATTGAATGCAATTCTTCAGTCAAGGCATACCTTCAATCACCAATTAGCTGAAGAAGTTAGAAGGTTCATACAAAGGTGGTCATTTGAACTAAAGTGGGAAGGAATGTGATCAAGAGGGACCAGTGGCAGATGCCCCATGGGTTCCACATTGCTGTTTCCCTGGAAGGACAGACTGTGTCATAATGAATTACCATTAATTTGAGCCAGCAGTACTGTTAGATTGAGCCCAGAAACCCAGGATGTCAAACAGTGCCTGCAAGATCATCTAATGAGGGGACACGGGTGCTTCAGGAGTGCCGCTTCACTCAATTAGTGGACAAGGCTTTTAATGCTGCTCTGCACAACTAAAGCAATTTGGATTACTTAGAGCTAAGTCTCCATTTAGAATGTTTCAGAAGCTCAAACAGGGTGGGGTTCTTTTAATATAATTTATCTTGAAAGTATTTGAATGGTAATAAGCTATTTGAAAGCCAATCACATTATTTCCTATTTTTTCCCTAAGTAATATTGAAATATATTTTTTTAAAGTTCAAATGATAGAATTTGCTGTAGCAAATGAAATGTAAATAAGATAGCAAATGATTAAGGATGTGCTGAGGGTCTGTGTGTGTGTGTGTGTATGCAGGCACTATGTGTGTCTCTCTGTGCCAGAATTACAGTTGGTGAATTTCATTTCATCAGCCAACATTATCAAGAGGGTTGCATATTTATTCTATATATCCACATTTAAAAAAAAAAAAATTCCAGATCTTGCCTTCTTTGGCTGGGAGGACATATATTTCACAGCTTTTGATATGGGGAACTGACGTTTCCACTTCATTATTTTTTTCACTATGTCACTGCATGATGAAAAGCACTGACATGTGCAATGGTACAACTTTCTTTAATATTGTGATCATTGACTTACCTCATAACTAAAAACGTACCCTAACACAGGCTATGTAGGCTTAGTAAATTCCCTTCATTCGCCTTACAGGGAGCTTAGCTCACTCCATACCTGACTCTTACTTTCCATCTACTCAGTGTGTTTAGTTCTCAGACTGCTTTCACGGTGTGAAATTTTATGAAATTTTGCCTATTTAATTAGAAGGTCATTGGGTAAAAGGAATTACTAAAGTGCCAATACATTTTTCTTAAATTGAACACAAACTCTACACAGAAAAGAAAAGTGAACTTCATGATTACACACACATGCCCCCCTTCCTCTGCTTCCTTCAGGTGAATGGCAACATCCGGACCAAATGTTGAGAACATGAATTTATGGCTGTACCTTACCATCACCAAAAACAGGGTTTCTTTGCTAAAAATTAAAAAAAAAAATGCCTAAAGTAGGCCCAATACAAATCAATTTTTAAATAATACTCATCTTCAAAAGAGTTATATGAATGTGCTGAATCAGAGTCATTCAGGGCAGAAGCTAAGAAAATGGTTAAAACTTTTAATACTTTGGGCCACTGGAAATCCCATTCATTTAATAACAATTATCAGACCTTTTTAAATTTTGCTTTCCATAGTCATATTTCATTTTCTTAAAATAATTTTAATAATTACTACTTTCGTGCCTCCAAAAGAGTTAATTCCAAAAGTGTGTTATGCTGTCAGGGAGCTTATTACATATTAGTAGAAAATGGTACATTATTAACATTGTTTGTGTGGTAAATAAAAATTTAAAAACAACAATATGGCTCAGGATGCAAGTAATACTTCCTATAACGTGTTACGGTTTTTTGATAATTATAATGACTTTAGAAACTGGCAAAGAATATGCACTGATTCTGTATCCCTCCTGTCCCCCAAATATATGATATGAAATCACATTATTGACTCAAATTACTGCCAAAGTAGAGAAAACTATTAAGAATTTCATTTATTCTTCCTCTCTTGTCAAAGGAGTAACATGAGACAGGGAGAAGGGATACTTGTTAGCTGTAGGAATTAAATAAAAATAAAATTTAAGGATTAAATTTAATGGGAAATTTCCAGCAATACATACAATTCAGTAGGCATAAAACTTTTAAAAGCATCCCCCTTCACTTCCTCTTTATTCTTTAGTAGAATATTTGTCTGAAGTATCATCAATGATTACCATTCAGCTTTCCATCAATGTTAGTATCTAATATCACAGGTATATGTCTATCCTTATTGATTAAATTTTATTTTTAAATATGATAACTATATGGTCCAAAAGTCAAAACTATATATAAAGGTAACTCTGAAGAAGGTTACTTCCATCCATATCCTTTCTATTCAGTTCCATCCACATATTATATGTAATTATTTTCATTAATTCTAGCTTATCCTTCATGATAAAATAAGCAAATACATGTATTTATTCTTATTTACCCTTCTTTCTTTGGTAAAAAATAGCATACTGTCTATACTCTTTCAAGATTTTTAAAATTTTAATATAAAAGGTACCCTGAAAATGTCTCCATATTAGTGCCTAGAGATCTCCTCATTACTTTTTTATAACTGCATGATATTTCATTGTATGGGCATACTTCAATTTATTCAATAGGTCTTTTATGGATGGAAATTTAGGTTATTACTAATATGTGATGATTATAAATAATGTTACAATTAATAACCTACATGGATTTTTTTAACAATCATCATAATTTTCTCAGAAAACCCCTAGTGGGTAAGGAATTTGCCTTCGTCTACTTTGGCTGGTGTCACCTGCCTCCACATTTCTGATAGGAGAGAAGAATCAGACTGGGAAACCTGAATTACCTTTAATGCTTCCATCAGAGCTCAGTTTGACTCTTAGTCTTGAATATAGATCTCTGTGAATAAAGTGATTGAAACAGTCTTGGTAGATATAAAGGGAAAGAAAATGTATTTTAGAATGTTTCTAAATTTTTCTTGATTTCACAGGACTTTGAAACCCTAAAGTAATCGAAACCCATTAGAAGTCCTAAGAACATAAAAGCCAGAAAATATTCTCCTATACACAAACATTTTTGTAGCAAGGAGCAACCCTTTCCTTAAATTTAGAACTCATGTTAGGAGCTTGATAATAGTGATGGATTGAGTAAATGGATGAATAGATCTACTGGATCCAACAGAAACCTGACACAGAAGCTTGGGAATAGTTTCCAGGAAATATAAGCCTGAGTTAGAGATCTGAAGGCAGGCAGATGTATTTAGCTTTTTCCACTGTTCCAAAAATGAGGCAACCTATAGATAACGCCAAGACCATTTCTATTGCAGTCCCAATGTGATGGATGGACATGGATTTCATTTTGTGGCTTGAGGTCACTCTTATAACACGTTCCCTTCGGTTGTCATAGCTGTGATGTGTGTTATGATGACTGTGTCTTTATGGAAGAGTAGACGTTAGACAACAAGCCCAGAGAAAACGGCCAGGACCAAGAGGATTTACTGAACAAGTGCCCATATGGCATCCTACTCTCACTGACTGGACCAGAGGTCCCTCGGGGGAGAAAGGTACGAGGCAAGGAAAAAAGGAATGGTTCTGTTAGTGCTTGCCGAAAAATAAAATTCTGAGAAATCCCTGAGAACCACCAAGAGGGATGTAAAATTTACCTTTGCTAAGACTATTGTTGATTTTACCTTTGCTCTTGGAATAGACTGAAGCACAGCTAATGCTGCGAGGAAAGCTCGGGAATTCCAATAAAGAATATAAAGCAGGTTAATACTTTTCCACCAAGATTTGATTGATTTTAAATACCAGGTTTTTGTAATTCACATGATTCACCAGTATTACTTTAGAGATAAAAAAGAAACCAGGGTGCGGATGCCCCCCTAAGTAGCAAAATCATTGCTAATGTATGCATTTTGTTGTATCATCATCTCATTATCACATGGAAGGCATTAACTGAAGCACCTCATTTAAGGTGGGAAAGGGCTTTGCTAAGGGAAGATGATTTAGCACAGTACCTTCGGGTGAGTACTGTCATCTCAAATCTTTCTAGAAGCAGGTGAAGTGTAACTAACAAAATGTGAGCATTTATTACGTTTATTTATCAATAAGTTACAAGTTCCATTTTTCAAAGTTTCTGGAGTCACAGTATTATCAAATTTTCTCTAAAACTTCCCTGTCACATAGTGTTTTGTGTGTGTGTGTGTGTGTGTGTGTGTGTGTGTATGGTGTGTATATCTATATATATAATATATTATATACAATATATTATACAGTTAATATAAATATATGTCATACATTTAATATAAATATATTATATATGTGTGTATATATATATACATATATATATGTGTGTGTGTGTGTATATATATATATATATATATATATGAGTATTAATTTTTAAAAGGCATCCCAGAGGGATGAGATGTGGATGGGTGTGAAGGGTAGATCTGGGGAACCAAATGGGTGCAGATGCCTCCATTGACAAAGGAAAAAGGCATATGGCTTCCTTCCTCCCTGGTGTGCCTGAGGCTCAGAGTGAGCTCTAGATTTCCCAGTGATAACGTTTCTGCTTGCAAGCTCCACTGGAAAGATATTTTGTATGCCACAGAAAACCAAGATGTTTGCATTCCCACCAATCCAGGGATAAGGCATTTTCCTCATACAGACACAAAACATACAGTATATGAATGTTTAATGGAGGCTAAAACTGGGAGAGGAACAGAAAACAAGAACAGAGCAGGTTAAAAAAATATCTGGTTTCTCTCTATCAAAATACTAATTAAAATTCATGTTCATGGGGATGATTATACATATGTTTTTGAACTAAAAGTCTAACCTGGCACTATTTTTTGGCCTTATTTTTGTGACAACATTTTTGTCCATATGGCATGAAGTGAATCATTTTACATCTTTTTTTAAGCTCTATGTGTTTTTCTTGTTGTCTATTCCCTCTTCTCCCACCACACACACTGGCAGCCGCTACCAAGTTACCAAATGCCAATTCAACCCTGCAAGCTGGCTGCATGAAGCTACATAGTACTGGCATTTTCCTTTCTTTGCAGAAATATTCTCTCTCTCTCTCTCTCTCTCTCTCTCTCACACACACACACACACACACACACACACACACACACACACATACTCTCACACTCACACACACCACTGAATATTCTCCTTCATTTCCATGTTAATCTTTCCATTTCCGAGGATGCTGCCCCGCTCCCTTGTGTATGCAGCGCTGGTGGCTGGTCTGCGGAGGGCCACAGCAGCACATTCAGTGCCTCTCACCCCTGGCCTTCCTTCTGTATGGCACTGTCTGTGACAGTTAGTCAAATGACAATTAGTCATTTAAGAACTGCTATAAATTAATGGTTAATTGAGCCCACGTAATTAGTTTAGTCACAGCAAAGTACGAAAACCATGATTGTCCAGTGATCTCCTTTTCTTTCTTTCTTTTTTAATCATAATAATCCATGCTCCTGCTTTTTCAGACAGAAGAATGCTTCTTATCTGGAGCACAGCCACACTGCCCAACCATTGGGGTCCTGGATGGCCTGAGTTTACTCCACGTGTTGGATGGCCCACGTTTAGCCCACCAGTATCAGGCACCGCTGAGTTTGTGTGGAAGGGCAGCAACTCCACCTAACAAATGTAACTTTAACAACAGTAAAACAACCTAATAGCTTAGCATGCCAGGGGGCTAATGTGGCGGGCCATTTACTGCTGCACTAAATAGCCCCGGTTTGATTCTCATTGCCAAGTGTCGAACTGAGAATTGCAAGGCAGGGGTACCTCCTAATTCATTAGATAAAGGGGGTCATTGCTTATAGGGCTGGAGAAACTGTAGAAGGATAAGAAATTGAACAAAGCATGCACCTCTCAAATGCCATCCAAACCTGGGCTACCTGTGGTCTGGGACAGCAGAGTCACTGAAACACCAGGGCTCTGTTTCTGGCCCTCCTATGCCAATGTCTAACTTTAGGCAAGTTTGTTTTTATTTTGCAACATTCATTTGGAAAGAGGCTAGAAGGGGAAAGGATCCTAATACTGAAGCTATTATTTATTATTTGTGAATCACTTTGACACCCTTGGAACAAAAGCAACAACATAAGAACAGAGTATGATTTAGCCTTGGCTATAAAATGAACCACTACTGAGATGCCCCTGCCAGCTTTTTGCCTCATGGACCCTGGAAAAGTTGCTATGGACAGTTGTGACTTGGCTAATAGGCTGGGCAGGAAAGAGACTGCTAGCAATAAAAGGGAGACCAAAATTCTTGTTAGCATGGCTACATCTCATAATATTGCCTGTCTTTCTTTTATTCCTTTTTATTTTAGTTCCAGGCAGTTATAAAGAGTTCTAAGTTCAAACTGCCCTGAATAGTCAGGATAAGGTTATAAGGACAAAATAATTTCCTTATCTTATTTTTTCATTATAAAAATAAAATCAAAAATTTCAAATGAGATCTCTAAAATGGGACATCTTTATTTGCTGAACATTAGCCCTGAAACAACCGATTTCTCTAATTCCTGCCATCACTCAGATTGGCCTTGAATTACCTCCCAATAGGCCTCCCATGTGCTTCTAGATGAGAGTGTGTAATGGGGGATCTGTTAATTAACTAGAAGCAAAGTTGCACGGTGGGGATCAAACACTGGATACGTCCTAAAACTCCCACAGAGAAGATGAAATGCAGCGCAAACTTTAAAGACTTCCCGTCATTAGCGGAGACCTTGCTGCTCCTGGCCCAGACCCCTCCTGTTTCAGAGAACAATGAGGACAATGATGGTAGAAATGAAATAGTGCAGCCAGGGACAAAGGAACTAGCTATTTACCCACAGAAAAAGAAAGAAAGAGGAGAGGGGGAGAATAAGGGACAACTTTCTTTTCCTGCGGATCCTGTCTACTTTTAATTAATTTATGACTGCCAGGGAATGGCACAGAGAGCACAACCAAACACACTGTACCAGAGCCCAGAGTTAAAATATGTAACATCTACTGTTTACTCCCAGGAAAAGTGCATGACACTGGGGAGAGAGGGACATAAGGAAGGAGAGACCAGGATGGAATCAGTGAAAAAGGACAAATCGTTGGACTGAATTTTCACTCTTAAAATCAGGGTTCAAATTGGATGATGATGAAAACAAAAGAAAACAAAGCAATACTGACCCAGGAGTAATACATCCACTTAGATCAGTGCTCAATCACAGTAAAAAACAACAACAAAAAACAAACAAACAGGAACTGTGTCTTGACACAGAGCTCAACTTTGGCAATTTTCAGAGCTCTCCTGATAACTTCCATATATCTATACAAATATATTCTGTCAATAACAAAACCACACAGCCATATTGACTTGTTGTGCTTTCCCATTTCTTTACAAGATCTAAATTTAAAAAAAAAAAAAATTAAACTGACAATTCAGCAAACCATTGAGTAACAAAACCTGACTATTAAAGGACCTCATCTTCATTTTGCATTCTGTATTTCTGCAGAATTCAGATCCGGAACTTTTCCATATACCTAAAGCGCAAGGTTTTTATGGGGTTAAGAGAACAAACAAGAACACCAGGAAGGGTCACACAGAGGAAGCCTCCGCTCTCTCAGCTTCAGGCTGAAGTCCTTACTTTGAGATGGACTAGGAGGATAAAGGGAGCTGTTATTTAGAAGGGCTGATGGCTCTGCTCCCTCTCTTCAAATTTCAGTTGAAATGGCCAAACGAGTATTATTTTCTCTTTAAAGCTCAGTGACAAGGCTTACTCCACTGTTTTCAAATCACATGTTTAAAACAATCAGTGGGAACTCTGTAAATGGATGAAACAAGAATATCCCCCAGGATTGTTCTGTGACTGCTTCACTTGCTTCTCACTTTTTAAAATATGAAGCGTTTAGCATTAAGACGCTCAACCACAAACTCAACTCTAGGGAAAAAATTCTTAAGCATATAGTTCAGCCAACTGAAAAAACTATATAATTAAAAGGTAATGCATGTTAGAGGTGTAGCATTACCTGTTTGTACATTCTAACCAGTATTAAAAAAAAAAAAAAAATCTCAACCTTAAAGTAAAAGACACGTTGTCAGTTATTGAGAATCTAAAGTTAGATTTCTAACATCTAAGAACTAACTGATGTCTTAGGAAACATTATTTATTCTCTTTGGTATCAGTTCCATGGGGATAATAATTCTCCTGATTACTTCCACAGTGTTGTTTAAAGTGTTGAATGATATACCACATGACAAAGTTTTCAAAAAAACCATCAATTTACTTTCAATTTGACTGTCCTCTATGTTCCTAGAAGAGTGCTGGGTCCAAAATAATCACTTTCTATAATCCATTCCAGTTAACTTCATCTTGCCTTCCATTCATCTTATGTTTTTTTTTTTTTTCCTATTGACCATGACATAAGCAAAATAACTTTATTTCTCCAAAGAGAGCAATAACTAACCTCTACTTCACTTAATAATTCTCATCTTTCTATTCATGCAATATCCTATTTATGTAATAATCTCTAAATTTTAATACCTTTTTCTAATCTTCCTGTCCTGATAATAATTTGAGGATTATTCTAGAAATGTCCTTTACATTTACCAAGAATTCTATAGCTAGTATTAAAATCAAAATAAAAACAATAGGACCCACACACATTGGCAGTAAAGATATAAACGCAATATCTTAACACAGAGAGAAATCAAATAATATTTATGTAGTTTCTTCAGGATTCAAGCAATGAAAACCAGAATACAAATCTGTTACAAAAGAGGGAAAAATCCTCACCATTAAGATTATAATTGCTACAGGAGTGCGCCAGGATGGAAAGGCAGGCTAAATATTACTAATTTCTGACATAAGAATGACTTGACAAGAGGGATTTAATGAATTATTCGTTGGCCAGCAATATCACCTGGCATGAATGGCTCCTGCAATCGCTTTGAAAAGTAGCTGAATACCACTGTCTTGTGTTCTGTTTGACCTATGTAGTATTAACAGTTTTTAAAAAGTATTTTCCCAGTATTTAGAAGTTGAGAGAATCCATACTTCTGACACCTTTCAACAACTTGGACATCTGGCAATGCTATGCCCATCTTGCACATGATAGCAATCTACTACATGGAAGCTGCCCACATGATAGTGACACATACTCTTGGGTTCACCACAGTTTTCACAGGTTCTGTCTGGCTCCTGTAGTTGAGTTTTTGACACTTGAGACTTTAGAGTAGGCTGTCAGGGGTTGGAGGAGAAAAATATTCAGAAACTTTTTTCTCCGAACATAGATTTTATAGTTGTTCCTCTTATTCATAGGCTTATTTAATGAAGGACACAAATGTGAAAACCAATAGAAAAACACAAGCTAATATTCACACAAAAGAAATGAGTAAATGAGTAACATTTAAAATAAATGCAAAGAATATGGGATAAGAATAAAAAAAATCATAGAATATTCTAACCTATATGTGAACTACAATGAAAATACCTAAAATACAGCAAAGATTTAATCAAAAGTAAAATAACATTTTAAAATTGTATACAATTATGAAAATAAAACAAATACAATGAAAATTAATATACAAAAGGTGCACCACAGAAATAGAGACTAATATCACATATTAAAATTGGGTTAAGAGAATGCAGGTACAAATTACGAAAGTAGGGGATCAAAGAATAAAAGCAAAAATGTGGTAAAGGGAAAAAGTTAAATTTAAGTTGGCAGTGCAAAATCCAAAGTTTTTGTTTACTTGTTTGTTTCCCATTGCATAAGGTAACTTTAATCTGAGGTAGCTGTGGACAGGCAACCAATGCCCCACAAAGTTATCCTTCTACAGCTGGTTTTCCTGAAGGGATCACCTAGTTGGGGAATTTGAGATAATAAAAATAAGAATGCAGTAGATGGAACTATCAACCATGCTATTAGTTGGTGCAAAAGTAATTGCAATTTAAAAGGTTAAAAATAATTGCAAAAACCGCAATTACTTTTGCATCAAACTAATATTTGATCCCATTTGGATATAGGTGTAGCCAGTACAGAAAGGCCCATATTTGGGATTAAATAACCAGATAGATTTTAAAAATAGATACCTAGGAAAACAAGCTGGAGAATATAAGGAATTTTTTTCAATACGTTCAATTATGAACAGATCAAAGATTAGAGTTTCTGTCGGGATTTTTATTTAGGGAAATACACTCAAAAGAATAAAGGGAAGATACAACTTGCTTTCCACATGATCAAGAATAACCCTTAGGGAAACTTTCTTTGTTTCATGGGCTCTTGATTCATATCCAATTTTGGCTGTCCAAATCTAAACATGGACTCCGAGGGCCACTTCGTCATACTTCCTATTGTGCCAGGGCTATTTCCACCTACTGTCCTATAATGTGTGCTCAGGAAACAGAGGATAATTTTAGTAACAGTTTAAGGGATCATGCAAGAGGACCTACAATATTCGACTGCATAACTAAGCAGGCAAATATTTCACAAAATAGTAATATTCAATAATTTATTTTTCCAGCGTCACAGAAATATAAAGGATTCCTTTATCTGGATTCCTGAATCACCGACATTTACCAGATAAGCAATACCAATTTTTTAAAACTTATAATCATTAGAATATAGCGTTTTTAAAAATATGTCACATATTTACCTGCCATCTTAAAGACAGAGAACTAAAGATAAATGTGTTGATAGCCTAGAGCTATAATAAGAAATATTACAATTATACTTTGAAGGATTATCAAGGTTTGTACAGTTGTTAAATGTTACATCAGTGGACCTCAGTAAGGGTTGATTTTGTCCCCCAAGGAACCTTTGTTTGTGTCAGTTCTGGAGAAAGTGGGGGAGGTGCTACTGGCATCTAGTGGATAGAAGCCAAGATTGCTTCCAAACATCCTAAAATGCACAGAACAACCCCTTTTCCCACATAAAAAGGAATTATCCAGCCCAAAATGTCAACAGTGCTGAAGATAAGAAACCCTGCACTACACTATAAGGGATCAATCTATTATGATTGCAGTACTTGCACTATTTTTTGTATGTTTTATTTTTTGTTTTCTCTGATTTATTTATTTTTTCCTCCACAGCATTGTCTCAGTCTCTGAGGCCTTCAGAATGGCTCTTCATCATTCTGATTTGCTATAGGGAAACATTTTTTTCAAGCTTAGGACCATACAACCATAGATGGTTTATTCAAAACTAAAGAACCAACAAACAAACGAAAAACACATAAAACAAAATAACAGAAACCCTGTATTAATTTGTACTTTATTAAGACAAGATTGATAATATCTTGAAAAAAAAACTGAGTTAAAATGTGCCAGCTACCCTGAGTAACAGTGTTATTGTAGCCAAATGAATCTGATAAACAAGACCTGGATGAGGAAGGGCAGATTGTTTAAGAGAGCACCTTTAATTATACGTGTTAAATTTTTTATGGATTTAATTATAACTTGAGATTTAGGCTCGTAATTTTAAACATAAATGAGGCATAATTTTCATCCCTATCTAAGTTTCAATAGACAAATTTTGCTATTTAAGGTATTCAAGATTAATACAATTGAATTTTTAAGTAAGATTATTTATATAAAAGACTGTCCTTTAATTAGTCAAAAATGATGAAACTGTAACTAACAGATGACTTGGCACGATCCATTCTAGGAGTAATAAAGAAATAATTGCAATCAGATAGGATCTGTGCCTTTCCTCTCATACTCTGTTGATCTGTATACTTAGCGCTCAGGAACACTTTTGGGTGTTATAAACCAATATGTGACTCAATCGACGTACGCATACAATTTATTAACTTCGTAATAAGAGCATTACCATCTATGAATTTGAGAAATCAAGATAAAATTTAGAATGTCCATAGGAAAATATTTAAAGCTGTAGACTGCTGCAGGCTAGCAGGGATGAGTGGGGCCCGGGGCACCGGCACAGAGACCTCCGAGCTCATTCACTGTAGCAGCCACCACCTCAGTGAGTCTTTTCCTGATCCATGGGCACAGGGCTATTTGGTTATAATTTCCTTTGTCTTCTAATTAGAAGGATCTGACAGGCAGTAGTGGAAATCAGGGGAGGAATTATAAGCAAGAGGCAGAGTCAGATAAGTTTGCAAAGCAGTGGATGGGCAATAAGAGACATTTGACCAGACACCATTTCTTGTTTGTAAGTGTTCAGCCTCTAACCATAAGGATTGAAGCTGGTATTTTTGTACTTATTCAGGTAGAGTGCCATGACGGCATTAAAGCAGGTGAAAGTGATCAACACATTGGGGAGTTCAGTGGAAGGTCAACCTCTGCCAAAAAACAGGTCAGTATCTACAACTCAGAAATAGAATGCAGATCTGTAATGCTCAGTGAGTCCTTCGAAGCTTAAAACTGGGCATCACTTGGGAAGAGGATCAAGGAAGTTTGCCAAAGTCTCTGATTCATTAGAGATGAAAATGTCTATTGCAAAATGAGATGGCTGCCAAGAATTGTTTATTTTCTGCAGAAAATGGTGCAGTAACTTCAGAGTATATAACTCCTGGTGGCTTTTGTGTAGTCTGAATTTAGCATGTTCTTGGGTCTGAATAAATGTTTTAATTTCAGGCCTCCACTGGAAGTTAGGGTAGCGAACCACTTCAGTGGAAGCCCTGGGGAAGAGGAAAGGGGGAGTGTCTATTAACCCTACCTGAGGCAGGGTTCCCAGAGCTGCTCTGGGTCCTACCTACCCAACATTTGGGGCACTGTGATACTCCAATATTCTACAATTTAAAAAAAGAAGTTAGCTAAGTTACTATGACGTGGAAACAAATGAACGTTAATTGATTAACTAAACTTTATTTGGTGAATACCAAAGTCATTGATAAAGCAAGGTTAACCCATGTATGTAGAATATTGGACACCGAAAGCAAACATTCTAACAATTTCAAGTCTAAGTTCATTTTGTAATTTCCTTCAAACTAACTTAAAATTTGAACAACTTAAACTCTAAACCTGGAAAGCTTTCTTAAACATTAAAAAAAAAAAAAAAAGGCAAACCAACAATTAAGAAAAAAAGTAACAAGTAACAATTATTAAATATTTGAAATAATCAAGTTGATTTTTTTTGAAACACGAATAATGTATTTAAAACTCATTTATTATCTCATTAAATTTCCTATTTCGTGTGTAAAAATCTTCTTTACACAGCTGGCTTACAAAAGTCAGTTTGGGGTAAGTATGCCTGATATTTTCAACCAATTCTCCAGAGCATCAAGCATAGATGATGATCATCTCATAAGTTATCAAGATGTCAAAGTGAAATTATATGTTTTAGGTAAATTTAAAATTGTTCATATTTTATTAAAAGAATCAGTTCAGATTCTAATGGTTACCAGAGTATATCCAAAATAACTTCATCCTAATTGTCATTTAGGATAAAAAAGTCAATGTAACTATACATTTTTAAATGAAACATACGGGATATCCCTACATGTTTAAAATGAAGGAGGGTTTCCCTCTTCTTTCTTACTTTCTTTTCCCTCTTTACGTCCCCTCTCCCACCACTACGCCCACCTCTGGGAGTTCCCTCTTTTGGGACAGTGCTGCCATGTATTCACCACTGAGGACAGTGGCAGCTTTTGAGACTGTGAAGAAAAATGACCAAGGTAGGAAAAAGAATGGAATGGCCAGCGCAGCTTCTAGGTATCCCTGGCCCTTCCTCTCCACAGCCTAGAGAGGATCCGTTGGGTTATAATAACTAAGAAGCAAAACAACTCTCCTTGTGTTGAGTTGACTGCCTCAGCTGAAGAGGTACAACTCTCCCTGTATGTAATCCAAGGTACCAGGAATAAAGATAAGTGGAAACTGTCCATTTTCTTATGGTTAGACTCCTTCTAGGATAACAGATTAAGTATAATTAATAGCCATGACACCAACACATTATTTTTGGGGGACAACGTAAAGTTATGGGAAGAAGGGATTACAGATGAGAACCCTACAAGAGTAAAATATGCAACCTTCACTCCCATGATACACAGTACAGAGTCAGAAGGAGGCAGGGAGGAAGAGATCAAAGGGAGACATAGGGCAAAGAAAGAGACAATGGCCAAAAGAAAAGATGCATCTACAGGGAGCTATGCTCTGTGCTAGGAACTTTACAGAGTAGTCTTACTGCTAGGACATGACTTGTTATGCTACACAAACCCCCATGCCTCAGCTCTCAAATTCTATCTTCTTTTCTGTCCTCTTCCATCCTACCTCTCGCATTGTCCAAATCCTGAACCTAGCCTTAGATACAATAGAACTCTAATTCCCATTTGTACATCTCATATGAAAGTACTCTACAGCAGGACTTCTGCCCATCTAACATTCACCGTTAGAATAAAAAGGCTTAATCACATATTACCTGCCTCTCCCCGATGATGTTTCATTTCCCAATTGTTCATTAGTGTGTGGGCCACAAGAGCTCACAAAGGTTTGACAAATGAATAGATTTGCCTTTTATTTATAAGCATCTGTTTATATGCCAACTACAATAGAACTACCAAATTTTGGTCAGGGTGAGAGAAAAAGGTAACAACCTTCAGAATCCGAACATTATCATTATTCAATATTGCATGACAATTGCTGTTCCGAAGAGGTTTTGAGTGGAATAAATATGGAAAGTAAATGATTGCACTCCACTAAAAGGGAGAAACCTACCAAATAATAACTGCACTAATCGGTTAAACTATTTATAAATGCCTAGAGTATGGCTGCTTTGGCAGTGGCTCATTTAAACAACAACAAAAGACGTCGTTTTCAAATTCAGTGCTCAATTTTCTTAGAGATGATAAGGTGATAAAACAGAAACTCAGGCCACAAAAATATCAAATTTTATCTTTGGCAAAAGATTTAAGGTTGTATTACATTGTTGCCCCAAACTGCATATTCTGATATTTTTCCAGATTTAATCTTGGTCTGGTGTGCCTCATTTTTATAGGACTTCTAAAACGAGAAATCGCCAGCATGGCAAGAGACCATTAAAGGCAGAGGTGTCTCCTATAAGCACAACATGTGACCAGGTAATATTGTCTGGATTAGCAGCTTTACAGCCTCACTAAGCCCTGGAGCTACAATTATCTGGTTGCATTAAACTGAAATCACCTGAAAAACTTCACACTGAACAAGCCCTTGGAAATGTCTAATCTGCCAGTTTACACTCGGAAGACAAAATGGGATTCAGCGGTTAAAGAAAACAAAGTTTTCTACAAGGAAAAGTCTCATTTGTGAGCCAGTAAATGGTTCTAAGTGTCTAAAGACATTTCTGCAATTATTTTGATGCCATTTTAAACCTTTTATTTAAAAAGAAGATTTAACTTGACAATCCCTGTTCAAGCCAATTTCCTAAGTATATATGTTTGATAAGGGTATCGAAGAAATAAAGAATAAAACTGCCAATGTCCTAATTATATATGGTTGATAAGGGAGTAGAAGACATAATGAATAAAACTGCATTGCCACAGAGGGAATACGTAGCGCCAGATAGGAGGCCTTATGCTAATTTTAGCAAAATGTATGTATCTTTTTATACACATAAAGTTATGGCACTATATAAAGAGATCCTTAAATGTGACATACTGAAATCCTATTTACTGCTTGACTACCCATTTTTTTTAAAATAAAAACTCCAAGTAGTGGTGGTATTCATATTAAACTGTCTCAGAAATTCATTCTAGTTTATTTAAAGTGTGTTCTTTTTCTTTAATTTGTAAGATATAGCCAAATCATAAGCCTAAAATTAAAATTCTGATTTTAGTATGAGGTCACAGTTATTTAATGGCAGATTAAAGAAGCTGATATTAGGCTCCAAATTGGGGGTGGGGGTGTCTCACTAGTGTGTCTGCTGCGATACCGTACTTGCCACTGTGTTCTTCCTGTTCTCCATTTGTCAATATTGCTAAAAATTCATTTTGTCACGTTGCAACATATTCTATAAAACCATATTTCCCAAAAGAATGACGAGTTTTCTGCAAAAAGATGTACTGTATGGTGATTTGGCTATGCTGTATCTCAAAGTCAAATGCCAAGATTTCCCGATGATAAAATTAAACCCTTAAACATGTGCAAGTATTCAAATTCTTTACCTGACAATTTACTGTTTTATTGGCCAAATTCCTATTTAGGTAATAAGTTAGTTTTCCTTTCCCCCTCCAATAAAATCAGTAGAAAAAAAAAAAAAAAGTCACTTTCCATCCCAAGCTAATGTCCGTCTATGCATTACAAGACTGTCAAGACTGGCAGCAGAATTTCACTCCAGAAAACCTTCCCCTTGGTGGCAAGCAGAGGAAATTCACATGTCAAATGATGTGATTCCACCAAGAGGGTGTTACTGTTGACCAACATCTATAATGACTGCATCACTTTTCATATAGTCATTCGATTTTTTCCTTGAAAATTAACATGCAATATAAATTTTCAAGTTGAGATACTTATTACTACACAGATTTTTCTTAATGCCATGATTTTAAAACAATGTATAATTCAAGCATTCACTGAGAATAGGTTACTAAATCTCCTTTCTATGGCTAGAGTTTCACTTAAGTGTAATGGTTTATATGAGGTGCCACAAAATAGAAAGATTGATTAGATGTCCTCTGAATTCCCTCCTTCAGTTTTTAATAAATCTAGAACAGTAGAGAAGGCCTAAGCACACCTGGCCATTATTGGAAAGACCTTAAGGATCATAGTCAAGATTTCCCTTATTTATAACTAGGCCATATTATTTTGCAATTAAAGTGTAATACCAGTATATGTCAATACGTCTAAAACAACAAGGTATGCCCTACTATTGAAATGAATGCAGATTTGGCCACAACTTAAAATAATTTTACTGTAGACAGTTGGATTTTAAACATATGAGTGGCTTTGCCTGATTTGATTACAAAGCCTCTTTGTTTCTATTTTATGATTTAAAATTTCTTTCAATGAAAATTTAAAACACAGACTACTTTTTCAAAATAAGAACAAAATCCAGGACAATTAAGACAATCTACCTCTCTGTTATTGGCTTTGATTATGGCAGGAGAGTCTCTTAAGTAAGAAGTAAGGTTCATATCCAGAGATTGTCTAAAATAAAACTCAACGAAAAATAAAAACCATCCTCTATTTTCATTATTGCTACACAAGGTATGCTCTGTGGATCAAAATTTCATTTCTAGTTTGCAGCATTCAAATGACCAAAAGTACCTCTGGAGAAGAAACTGGGGAAACTTTTCTTCTCTTTCAGTCTTAATGAAATATTCAAACTCATTAGGCTGCCATTCAAAAACTGTGCAGTTGAGATCTACAGCATGCAAGCCTGATAAACAGCAAATTTACCATTTGTAGGGTATCAATATTCTGGATTTCCCTTCAATTTGTGTTGCTAAAATACAGTAAGTATTGGATGATTCATGAGAATTAATTAGCTACTAAAATTTCTGACTGTTATTATAGCCACTGGGAATAAATTTTCTTACTGTAGACAGTTTTAATTTTTTAGTGAATTTAGGCACTTGGAAACCAAAAAATAATAATAATAATATTAAGAAGACTAGAAGCTTTCATTAAAATCATTTGTCATTATCCAGCTCTCTGAACCAAAATAATTATTGTCAACTGCACATTTTTCTTTGGGCCAGTCAGCTGACCCTCAAAAGTTATTTTGTCTATTTTGTAAAGTTATGTGAAGAACTTCAAAAATTTGCACAAAAAAAGTAAATGTCATAAAGATGGGAGGAGTATTAATACAATTTGAAAACCTTAAACTGAACAAATTGATTTGGAGCTATATACTGGTTAGAAGCTATTTTCTGATATAGCAGTGGAGAAAAATGTTTAACCTGGTTATGGCTATAAATACTGCGCCTCTTCCAAATTAAATCAATTTTCTTGATGAAACTAATTTCTTGCCTGAAAAGTATTAAAATAATTTCATTATAAAGAAGGTTTTGCTACAGTTCTGCTCATTCCTCCACTGAAGCAAAAGGTTCAATGTATGTGCCGTGACATACATGCTGGTCTTATACAAATGAGGGCATTTTGAAAACCCTGGAAGTTACATAAGACTAACGTGAAAGATCTGTTTTCAACTTTCTGTACCAACCTGATCTTAATTCCCACTGAGCAATGCAAATACAGTTTCTTTCCTCTTCTTTTACTAACCTATTCCAAACATAGTAATAATTAGAGTAATACAAATTAAAACTGCAGAGATATCACTTTTCTATCTAACTGATTCAATTTTAAAAGCTCATAGCCAGTGCTAATAGCTGGGGGAAAACAGAGCCTCACATACAGGTAGTGAGAGTGGAAATTTGTACACTTTCTGAGGCTAATTTGGCAATATGTGTGAAAATTCTAAATGTGCATGATTTTTCAGCCCAGCAATTCCACTACTAGTAATTTATCCTACCGAAATAATAACTTTAGTGTGTTAAGATATAGGCATTAAAAAATAGTCATTTGTACCATCATTTGCCAAAGTAAAGAATGGAAAACAAGAATAATGTCCATCAACAGGGAATTAAGATTATGACACCATTTTGGGGGGGGAAGTGTTTTATATATAGCAAGAGCATATAACACAAACATTAACGTGGTTATCTTTGGGAAAATGTGAATGTGGAAGCTTTTGCTTTCTCCCTTGCAATTCCATTACTTTGAATTACTTTGAACATTTTTTACAAATTTTGCTTTTATGATCAGAAAAAAGCAATAAATATTTAAGAAAATGTATGTATAGCTTTGTGAACTTGGAACTCTAGGCTCATTCAGTTTCATATCATAAAACATATATTATTTAGATAAACACATGATTTACCAGAGCCATGTTATAAAGGTTTTAACAAACAAAGCTATATTTCTCTATTTCATCTTATAATCTCTAATATTTCCCTTGTTTCATAGTTAATGTTTTTATGTCAAATATATATTTATGAATATTATGAATAGATAAATAACATTCCAATTTAAGATAATAACAGTAATTTCTATGTTATATTTGTGCCAACTATAACCAAGGTATTAAAAGTAGGAAATGTTCAATAACACGTTTTTTAGTAATTCAAAGAGAAAAAGAATTAAAATTAAAGCTGTTGTTCCAAAGAACTATAAATTATATTTTATTATTTTCACTTGTCTGATATTTGTTAAATTTAATTTTTCATATTCTATGAGTGCTCCTTCCTTTCATACAACCAATCCATGTAAGTATTACTCTTTATGTATTTTTTTTGGATATAAAATTTAATAAAGTCATTCTAAAAAAACCCTAAGTTACCTCATAGAACAGCAGTATTATAGAATGATTTAAGTGACTATCAAAAGAGCAACAGGATTTTTTCATTAACTGTACATATGGCTATTATGTTCTTTTAAATTATATCTGTAATTATTATGATAACTAAGTATACTGAAAGTCCCATTACACAACTCCAGAAAGTAAAGTCCCTGTATTAATCTAATAATAGTTTATCTGTTTAACTGTACTTGGAGCTTCAACCTGACTAGAAATATTCTTAACCTTGAAACAACCAAAAAGAAAACCAACCATGATTCTTCCCAGACATATTCTATGTATCCCTTATATAATGGTTCTGAACTTAATCCGAGCTCAAGCCCTTTATATATTTGCAAACTGATCAAGGTGACCAGCGATCCTGTTAGAAAGATTTAAATTTTGAATACAGGCAAATTGGTGTAAAGGTTCATGGTTTTATACCAAGTCATCGTTTTCCATATTTGAAGCGGAAGGGTGAAGAAGAAAGCTTTCCTACTCTGCTTGTATTGAACTTCTCTCACCTGGAGTTTATGCGGTTGTTCATATAATTTAGAGTAGATTTGGCTGGAAGACCTTAAATCAAGTCCAAGAGTGATCGGCTACACCCTGAACAAGGTGGCATCCCATGGGTTGGTCTGAGACATATGGCAAGTAATAGACTCTGGAGATGCCCATAAAGCAAATGGAGGCAACTCTGGGCCCTCCTGGCTTCCTCTGCCTTTATCTTTATATTCCTGCTGACCTTCTTTCAGCCCCCCTCATTACTGTGCTCTCTCTCTTTACCCCAGAGCCCATGCATAGCTGTGCAAGATCTAGTGCCTGGAATAGCCACCCCCACCCCCCGCCCCACCACCACGCTTTGAATAGACAAGATAGAAGAGATAGGTTAAACATTTGGATGCTGGAGCACGTCCCTAGGTGGGAATCCTCTCAGTGCTTAGTTTCCTTCTGCAAACGGGTGAATAATAGTGCTATCCTCTCATTATATTTGTGAGGATTAGGTAAATTGACACTGGTAAAACACCTATCACAGTGCCTGGGGCAGAGTAAAGGTTAGCTATTACCATTACTACTATCATGTATATTATTCACCTGGTTGTCTAACTGATGTTGCAAGGATGCCTTCCTTAAATGTCCTGATTAGGTCAAATACTCCTGTTAAAGGGCTCATCAATGTTTATTCTTCTTTTATAACATCCATTATAGTCACAATTTTACACTGCTTTATGTAATTGTTTAATTAGGGCTAATTTTTATTATCACTAGACTGTGAGTTCCATGATGACTAAGAATATGATTTGTGTTAGGGAGAGTTTTTTGGTCTTGTTTTGTTTTGTTGCTTTCTCCTTACCATTGTAATCCCAAAATGAGTACCTAGCAAATAATAGGACTCCAATAAATATCAATGGATGAGTTAATACATTAGTTAATGAATACAGAATCTAGGAAATAGGAAACAGTTTTTTAAAAGAAAGAAACAAAGACAACACACTTAAGGATTTTACAAATAAGACAACTTAATTTGCATGAGATTAAGCTGGAAAAGTTAATGTGATCTGTCTATCACTTGGTCTTAGGTTTTGTTCTACATCCTGGACATCTTAACACAAATGGGCATATAGAGTAACACACTTGTTTAATTAAAATTTTGAGATGAGGACTTAACCAGATTGGGGTAGTGAAGAAAGAACTGTGAGTGCACGTCTGTACATGCACATACGAGGTCAGACAATTCGCAAACTCATCCTAGAAAAAGTGCCACATACCTCATTGCTGAATATCACTACAGTCACCTTCAAAGTACTCCTCTTGGGAAGCTATGCACTGATGCCAGTACCTAGTCCACCCTTCAAAGCAATTTTGGAACTCTTTCTGGAATGGCCATCAGAGCTGTCATCACTATTCTTGATGTCCTGAATGTCATCAAAATGTCTCCCTTTCAATATTTCCATTATCTTCACGTAAAGAAAGAAGTCATTGGGGGCCAGATCAGGTGAGTAGGGAGGGTGTTCCAACACAGTTATTTGTTTACTGGCTAAAAACTCCCTCACAGGCAGTGCTGTGTGACCTGATGCACTGTCGTGATGCAAGAGCCATGAATTGTTGGTGAAAAGTTCAGGTCGTCTATCTTTTTCACGCAGCCTTTTCAACATTCCAAATAGTCAACTTGGTTAACTGTTTGTCCAGTTGGTACAAATTCATAATGAATAATCCCTCTGATATCAAAAAGTTTAGCAACAGTGTTGCAACAAGTTCGCAAATGTAATTGTCAGACCTTGTATGTGTGTTATATGGCCCACATCTAGAATTGGTTGATATGAAACTTAACAAATCTTTAACAAGATTTGAAACCCAAACAGGAAAAACAACAATAAAATTTGGCTAAGTAATAATATAAATGGAGCTATAACACAAATATAATACAGAGCACCTAAGGGAACGATCTACAAAACAAAAATTTGATAAAGAGGTAAATAGACAAGAAAAAAACTCCTTAGTAAAAGAGAGAGGAAAATGCACATTTTAGGCATTTTTTTCTTAATCTGTAAGAAAATAATATATTCTACTTATATGAAAGAAAAAAAATGGCTTAATTGGAAAATTGTATAAGCATCAACTATTTTGTGTTTATTAGCTTACGTGTTAAATACTAACATCATTGTCTAGCATCAAAGGACCATTTCAGATTTGGGTCAAGTTCAGTCTCTGCCAATGAAATTGCTGCTTTCAATATTACACAACTGGTGTTCATGCATTTAAAGTTTTGGTTTAGTTTTCTTGAACCTAACATTTTAATAATATTCTCTCATAAAATGTCTACTTAGGTGCCACATTAGCTTGACTATTTAAAAAATTGCTTATTTCAGGGTTTTTTTTGGATATTGCTTTTTCCGTTGATTTTCTCAAATTATTTAGAGACACTGATTATTTTTAAAAGAGTGTTTGAAATAAAATATTTCATGATGGTCATATCAGTCATTGTCAATCATGTGAAACTCAATGTTTCAAACTAAAAAAAAAAAAAAGAAATTAAAATAATAATTCCACACCAGTGATTATCAACCTAGCATTACACCACCTGAGTGAAACTGCAAGAGACTAAGAGCCAGGAACACATTCTCATGTTATCAACTTTCTTTTTTTAATTCTGAAATTTTGGCTCTTTTTGCCTCAGTTCCTCCATCCTATAAACACTAACATGTTGGCAGCTAATCAAGTAATGATTGGAAAGTGCTTAAAGCTTAAATATTCTTGGAAGAGAAATAGAGTACAGGTGCAAAGTAAGAGAAATTTTTTTAAATGTTTTCCACAAATCGAGAAAAAAAATCACTAAATTCTTCTTGAGCCGTGTTTACACAAAGATTAAGCATTCCAACATTGCTATAATTCTAGGGAAATGGACTTGCCTGAGGTTGATGCATCTTATTTATTATTGTATACCTCCAATACTTCCAAAAAGCTTTGAGACAGCTTATAATGAAACACAAAGTAAAAATACCATACATAGGTAAAAGGATTTATGAAATAGGTATCAAAAAAAAATAAATAAAATAAAATAACTAAGAGAAGCTCTAGCAACTGGGAACAAAAAAATATAAGGTTTATACCAATCCTTTTCAAAGGAAAAAAATATGATGGCCTATGAAGATCACATTTAAGGAATAATAATCAAAAGCATGCCTATTCCTCAAGAAAAGAGAAATGCAACAGCCCGCCACTACATGAGTGATTTATTTTTGGAGATATCACAGAGGGGCATTCATTTCATACAAAAAATATTTACTGTGTGTTTCCTATGTGCCAGACACTGTGTGGGGAGATGGGAACACCAAAGGGGGGGGGGGGGATAAAAAGCCTAGTCTCTGCTTGAAATTCATCACTGAAAAAGGGAGATAAGCATTAATCAACCAATCAAAAAAGATGAGTATGTAATTTCAGACTGAGGTAGTTCTGGTGGAAAGGAATGTAATATGAGGACGGATAATAAGGAACGGGATCTAGACTGCAGACTGAGGCAAAGCTCCTTGAAGAAGTAAAGCTGGAAACGGAATCTGTTCAATGACTGAGAGTTTACTCAGAAAGGGTGAAGTTGTATAAAAACATCCTAGAAAGCAAGAAAAGAGTTTGTGTTAAGGCCCACTGGTAGGAGAGAGCTGAGGGCTTTTGAGGAATAGAAGGACAGCTCAGAATGGCTGAAGCATAGAGTAACATAAGGAAGGCTGAGGAAGTTCTACAGGGGCCAGAGAAGCAGAGCCTCACAGGCATATTAAGACTTTACACTGAAGCAATAAGGAGTTCCTGATGGCAATTCAACAAACAAACAAAAAAAGCCAGAGACATTTTCTATAAAACCATTTCTCCTACTGTCTCTTCAAGTTTAGAGTCTGGGAGAAGTCTTTCTAGGGCTTACTGTTCTGGAAGTTTTACTGAGCTTGTCGGAAAATACGTGATTGAGAAGGAATTGTGTTGAGCCTCTCTTTGCAGGGAAGGAGAAATAGCAAAAACAGAATTTTCTGGAAGTACATTTTGAGGGACTTGAATGGGAGGATTGTAGAGGAGAGCTTGAATTTGGCATGTAGTGATTTGCCTTTAGAGAGAAAATTCTTAAGAGTAGCTTTTTCCAAACACCATGATCAGAGAGCCAATATTTCTGAGGTAAATAGATTGTAGCCTTCAGGGACTTGGAAACAAAAAGTTGGAACCTACTGTTTTGTTCTGTTAGAAGAAATAGGAAGTTCCTTTTTGTCTTCTATTTTCTTTTGTTTATCCTTGCTAGGACCACATTCTAATCCTCTCCCCTTCATGGTCATCTTTTGACTGTAGTTTCTTTGTTGTTCTCTCTCTCTCTCTCTCTCTCTCTCTCTCTCTCTCTCTCTCTCTCTCTCTCTCTCTCTCTCAACAGTGCCTTTCTTTCTAGCTTGTTTATATTTTAAAGAATATTTTGTTTTGGTGAATGCATGATAGTCACAAAGGAAATTATTAAGAGGATCTTTCTTGTTAAAGTGACTGAAGTAAGGCAGTGCCCAGAGAAAAGCTGAGAAGACATACAATAGCGAGCATTCGTGGCACCGGTGGTTAAAAGCATGTTCCTTCAGTAGGAAAGAGGTCAAATAATGGCTGCATGGCTGTATTGGTCCATCATGTCTCTGGACTGACAATAGTATTTATCCCAAACAAATAACTTCATACTTGCCCATCGTATTATCCTGGACAGAATAGTGCTTATCAAATGCTTAGTCTTGAATGAAATGTTTTCTGTATGCTGGGGAGGGGAGCGTGAATACAAAGAGGTCTTTCATAGGCTTGTAGTTGCCCTACAAATTAAAGTCCCTCCCATTTGAATATTCCCCTGTGCACTCACAGGTTCTAGCCTTTGATTTGTAGGGTTGATAAGATTTTTCCCATTCAAATGAGAGTCAGTATTGATGAACAGGATTCATTTTCTATATCTATAGAGAAACAGAGTCAAAACAGGAATATAGGCACATAAATGATGGCTAATACGAGCCCCCCACACCCAATCATACCTACGTTAGACCTTTTGGGGACAGGTTTCAGTGTTGTGTCTTTTTTCTAATCTTACATCTAATCAGACAGCAGCCTGTAACTTTACTCATCATTACATATGGCCTATTGACAGTTGACAACAACTTTACTCCTCATTACATATGGCCATTTACAGTTGACAGCTGTCAACC
Organism: Rhinolophus sinicus; assembly: GCF_057876585.1. Classification (NCBI taxonomy): domain Eukaryota; kingdom Metazoa; phylum Chordata; class Mammalia; order Chiroptera; family Rhinolophidae; genus Rhinolophus; species Rhinolophus sinicus. Next base: position 37,788,708 of record NC_142501.1, read on the forward strand.
AGGCACGTTCACATACGTTGCTTCAGAATCACATGGCATTGCAGAGAGTAGGGTGAGATACCAGGCCAACGGGCCCTGGATCAGCCTAGACTGAACCACTGCAGCTGGAAACCACCTCCCTGAAATAAAACAGATCCCACACTTGTACATTTAACCTCAGTATCTCAGCCTTAAAAATTCAAATTAAATGGTCTTTTCTTTCACTCAATACTCTGAGAGCACTTTTGTTCTGGTACTTACTTCTGACACTAGTGCTTTACTTCCCTTGCTATTCAAGTTGATTTCCTATGGAGGAACGGGAAATGGTACTGTGATATTTAGACCACAAGGAAACCCTGCTCCTTAAGATAGAGAAGTAGGCATATCTCCACTTTGAACATGACCAAACACTGCCTTTAAATTCAATGAATGAAAGATCACAGGAATTAGGAAACAATAGTCAAATCACAAAGTATAAGACTTCAGAAATCTATCTGAACTGCCTATTTTCAAAACCACCTCTAGTTTGAAGTACGGTAGAATAAAATTGCTGCCAGTACCATGGATGGAAGTTGAAAGACTGTGATGGTAAGTATGTCAAAATTTATGAAGAGCATCTTCCTCAACATTATGTATTCACTTAGCATATTTTACACCATAGGTATTTATGCCAACCTATTCTAAGCAGGTATTATGGAAAGGATTTTAGCCAAGTCACAAATCACCTGCAGCCAGTGATTACTAACCTTTATTACCCGAGCAAGAGCTAGAGCACTTTGGAGGCACAGCTTAAACATGTCAAAAGGTTGGTTTTCCATTAATACCAGCAGGAGTAGAAAATGACACTGCAGTTGTCCCTGAAACAGAGAAGCTGACAGATTTGCTGAAAGGTTCAGCCATTGTAGGGTTTTGTTAAAAATCTAAAGGTAGCAGCATTTCTCTTTGAAGTTCTGAAGCATCTTGGAATTCAAAATGCTCCACAAAGAATAACTTGGACAACTGGATTTTCCAAAACTGCATTTTAATTTAGCTTTTAAAGTATCATGCCTAGTCGTTTAGGGTGTCAATTCATTCAAAGGTACAAAATAATATCATTAAGAATTATCACAGAAGGTACCCAAATAGATTCCCAATTCAGAGGATGTATGCCAAGATCTCGTAAGTTTAATTGAAACACCCTACCTTTCCCTTGGGCATTCCCAATAATTTTAATTGAAAGACATTTAGTAGTGGCAGGCCCACAGTTCTGAGTATTGTACATTGGCTCTTGTACTGAAGACCTTTTCCATTCAGAATGTGAAAAAAAAAAATCAGATTCCTGATCATTTGTCCTTTATAATTCCTGTAGTTTTTTTCTAGTTAAACTTAACATCTAAGTATTACAGTAAAGATCAACATCCAGGACTAAATTTCCTAGAGTTGGCAGCTATATTATTCTGTATGGGAATACTCAAGAGATAACTAGACTGTGTTTGGGAAGCAGCAACAGCCTGTATGAGCCAGCTGTTACCAACACAAAAACTTACTTCTACTAAAATTTATATAATTAAACATACTGAACTTCTTCAAGAGAAATAAGAAATCTTAGCTACTACTCTTATAAACCTGGTATTTAGGAAGTCAACGCGGTTCATTCTTATCCTATAGTTATTATGGAGCCGATAAAATTTTCATGTTTGTCTGGTGAACTGGGAAAAGCATGCTAACATTGAACAACAGTAGTCTTAAAATATGTATCAAAGATGTGACTTAGAATGGAAGGGAGTTGTATTCTCTCACTCAATATTTAGATGACCTCCTTGAATTCCAAAAAGGAAACACTTTCTACATTTAACAAAATGTAATAAAATAGCTACTACTTATTTCCTTGTATCTTCTGGTCTGACAGTCTCTGTTATACTGTAATACTACATTTGAAAGAAAGTACCAGTCTACTTTAATACATACCCCAGTCTTTACTGAAGTGGGATGGTCAAATATTCAAAAAAGGAATTAACAAGGCATCTATGCTATCACAGCCCAATATATCTCAACATCGCAAACCCAGTTATTAAAGGAAATACTGCTGGAAAAAAAAAAAGTGTAGATTTTTGTTTAATTTACTAACAAGTTTAGGATTTGTTTTTTATTCTACAAATCTCAGACATTTTTGCCTCTGCTAGCATTACAAGAACACATCTCAGCAGTGAGGGAAGAGGGAAAGAAATACCTCCTATATACTCTGATAAAAATGAACATATTTCCTAGAAAATAGTCTAATTTCTCTGGTTCTATAGAGGAAAAACTGGCTATGACAAACATTGCAATTCTATTAGCTCTATGTAAAATTAAGATGACAATGAAACAAGTTAATTTCCTAAATGCCAGGCATACAAGAATACTGGCAAAGACCTATGAAAATTTTACCTCTAGTATCAAAGCCAAAACAGTAGCTGTTACTATTCGCTACACTTGCCTTAGTTTTTACATAGAGAATGTGTTTGGTTTCACAGGTAATTGGTAGCCTTGAGCACATGTAACTTACAATCACTGAATGAAAAGATTTGCTTTGGTGAATTAAAATGGAACAATTTCTCCAAAATAAAGGGGAAAGGGCGAAAAAAAAAAATGTTAAGGGGATTAATAGGCAAGTGTTTCATCTATTTTTGCATTTATTTTGATATTGTAAAGGCTTTAGGCATCTAAAAATATACCTCTTTTATTCTTGTAAGTCTGCAAGATTTGGCTTTTGGAATAGAAATAGTTTAGGTGGGAGGGAATTGTTGAATTCTGTATCTATGCTTAAAAAAAAAAAAAGCCTGACCATAACCCGAGGCCTCAGCTCCTGCAGAGTGCCTGTTGTTATGAAAGCAAGGTGCTCCACACGATCTAATCATAGCACTAAACCTTGTTACAAGCCCTTTTACAGCTCCAATATCTGGGTTACATGGAAACACGCTGGAGAGCCTCCTTGTACTATGAAATAAATGTCATTCTGACTGGCATCCTCTCTTCCAGCAAGTAATTTCCCTCTGCTGATAAATCGATACAGCAAAAACAAATGAGAAGGCACAATGGGCACAGTGAGGATTACATTTTTATTCATTTCAGAGCCCCTGCAGCCAAGTTTCTTAAGCACAATAGCAGAAAATGATGCACTTGAGCTAGGAAACAAGAGAGATACATAGAGACATTGAGATAAGAAAAGAAAGACAAAAAAGGAAAAAAAAAAGAGACAGAAATGGGAACAAAGAGAAGGCCAAGAAACAGGAAGCAAGTGCTGTTCCCTACCAAGCAGTTCAGACACAAACTTTTGTTTGAAAGTGAGGTTAGCCTTCACTCTCCTCATGGATATGATAGGAGAAACGTATGTACCTACTCTTTTACTTCTCTATTCTGTAAGGTTGCAGGTAATTTGAACAGGATCTAAGATCTTACTTTTTTTTTTTTTTTTTTTTTTTATTGATTGCTTATATCGACATAGGATCCACATACGAAAACTTAGCTAAAAAACCCAGAACTAAAAATAGTAGAAGACACACAATCTGTATTTATTCATCTCTGGAAGTCCCCTCAAGCCATTTATGGTTTTCATTGCCTTGAAGGAAAGATGGAAAAGGCAAAACAAAAGAGACCCAAGAACAACACACTGACTATTCATAAGAAGAATGGGAAATTCCCATGAAGATAGCTTTTTAAGATTGATTTTATAAGAATGGATTATCATGTAAAAGGAAGGTGGCACATGTTTTAAAATGAAAATTTAAGATGCTTTGTCTTGGGAAGGAAAATAGAAAGGACTATTTCATAAAACCTTGAAAACCCCACATTGCCTATGAAGGGGTAGTATCACATTTTCTGTTATTTACCATGGTATTTAACTCTTCTGAAGGCAATGGAAGTAAACATGAAAGAATTATAAAGTCTTAGTAAGGCTATATATATGATATGCTATTGTAATCCTTAAGCTCAAAATTAATTATTGGGCAAGTTATTCAACTACCTGTGGCCTTAATTTCCTCATCTATAAAAATAGGGATGATGGTAATAGTAACTACGTCAGGGCTTTCGAGATAATTATATTATTTAGTATAAGTAAAGGGCTTAGAACTCAGAGTTAGTGTTACATAAATGGAATCATCATCATCATCATCATCATCATCATCATCATCATCTGCTGCTGCTTCCCAAGCTATAGTGAGTTGTTTGGGTGTTGTCAACATTGTCTGTTTGCCCTACAAGGTAACAATGTAGTCGTACAACACATTCTTGGTGTTCGTACGCAGTACAAGACTAGATGGACTAAGGGTCTCATCTAGGCACAGTTTTTAAATATTCTTAACTGTTTTGTGATATCCCAAAGTCAGTATACTGTCTTGGAAGAGAAAGTCAGAAAATGTATCGCTATATCAAATCTATTAGTATTCTTTTAATTTTTTTTATTTAGCGTCTAAAGTCTGGAAGATAGTATATACTTTTTCCTGTATAAATATATATTAAACTAATGTCTCCTACCATCTTTCCAATGATAATTTTAAGTCAGTGTTTAATATATTCTTAACGTGATTTATGATCTTTCTCCTTTAGGCTTTAATTTGATTACTCTTCGTTCTTTTAAGTGCTTTGGATTAGTGTGTGTTTATGACTCCTCAGTCATTCATTATTGTATTCCATTGGCCCATCCATGCTATTGCTTAAGAGAAGGTAAGAAATAGAAGAATAGCTCATACTGGTTATTCACCTGTTCCACAGACTTTGATAATAAATGAAGAGAAACAAGAAAAGAAAGCAAGGCAAAAAGAATGGTGGTGGATCCTCCTGGCCTCTGCCATTCTTTTTCCCTTGTATCATCAATAAATAAGGGTGGATATAAGACTAAATCAGAGTCACTCAATATTTTTATCAGTAGCATCTTGCCAAATGAAACGTTTTAGTAAAATCTTCCCTAATATCCGCCCCCATGAAATTTTAATATACTAGATATACTGTATATACTGTACATGTATCTGTGGCTTTTGCATATAAAGGATAGGCCTTTTTTGCCTCCGAAGAGCCTAAGCAGCAATAACATGTTTTTTAAAATGCATGGACTAATTCTTATTATGAAAGCAGCTTGCCACCTAGCACGTTGGGTCCAACAAACCTGAAAAAGTTGAGTTCAAATTCAGCTATATGTAGTTCGTGTTTTGTAGTGAGCAAACTTTTAAGGACTAATTCTTTGCTGTGTAATTCATCTTTCCCCAAATCCACAACAGTGCTTTGAGGGTGGAAGATATGTGGTAGTTTGTGAGAAATGCCTAAGAAGCTACAAGGACTAGGAGTAAGGGGAATGGAGAGGAAAGTGGAATTGTTTCCAATTAAGGCAGCTAGGGAATTAGGTAGGTGGAATGTAATTATCTACATTGGAGTTAGGCCAGGCTTCTGGGCTCTTTGGAAAAAAAAAAAAAAAAAGGCTCTGTGATCTTTAATGAATAGAGAGGTAGGTCCAAGTTTAACATCTCATCCAAAAAAATGGAATAAGATTTTTAAGTTCTCCTTTCCCGGAATATAAGTGGCATTCTTCTGTAACGAATTTGAAACTGCTTATAAGTCCCATGCTTCGATTTGAAACAATTATTTCATAAAGCAATGAGCTTGGAAACGGGAATATTGGAGAAGAGACAGTAAAACAGCTCCAGCAATCAATGAAAGAAAAGGCACAATTTTTAGCAAATAAAAGTCAAATTTCAGCATTTTGAAATACAAGTTTTTGTTAAGTCATACCAACATACGTCTAAAATTGAACAAGTCCATTTATGCTTTCGGTTACCTGAAGAAGTAATTTTTAAAAGAGGTTGGTGTTGCTCAAAACCCTTCCCCAATGACTGGGCTGCCAAGGCAGTGTAATGAAAACTGATACCTTTGCAAACTCATGAAGCTGGAGATGTATGGCCAATAAATGTAAGCAGACATTATATCCTTCATAATCAGGACAAAATGAAGATGTAAACTGAATAAATACTCGAGAACTATCATAGCATCTATTAGATGTAATGACTAAAGTGTTATACACCTTTTAGGTCAACTTTCATTTAATTTATAGCTTTCCTTTCTGTAGTTTGAAGGGAGTGAAAAATTCTCTCTAATTTCTCCCCCTTTCATGACTTGACCACGAAGATGAAATCAGGGTACTTTAATTACCATTCAGAGCCAAAGGATTGCCCTTTGATATGGAAATCCCACTTCTGCGACAGCCTTTTCCCTGGCCCCTTCTTCCAGCTCCCAACAGGAATTTTAAGTAGCTTTGTCACCAGCTGATCGTGAAAGCTAACTGTAGCTCTTTCCTGTTAAGTTTTGTTTTATACTATGTTTCTTTCACCAAATTGGAATTGCTAAAAGCAAGGAGGGCGTGGGGGGAGAAGGAGGAGAGAGAGAGGAAAAAAAAGAAAGGAAGAGAGAGAAAGAGAATAGGAGAATATGACCGACTATCCATTAGAGTTGCTGAATTATAGTTTCTACCCTGTCAAGATGAAGTGTGGCCCATCTTGCACAAAGCCTCTCACTTTAAACACACAAACACAGCACAAACCGATGAAAGCTGCCATGTACCGTTACCCCATTATTGTCATCTGCCTGCTGCATGACTCCTGGCTTTGCTATAATTATTAATTGCACTTGTCAACTGTCATTAATTCCTCTTTAGCATCCCTGTCTTTGAGTAATTAGACAGAACAGCTTCACTGAGCTCATTGTTTAGAGTCCCTTGAAAGAGCCCACTGGGCTTTCTGCTGAGAAAACCATCAGGAATACAATAGAGTACTTCTCAGTTAACCCTTTGAAGTGTGAATAGAAGGGAAAGTGCTTTCACAGGTTTGTGTGGCCTGCTCTGCTTTGTGGGTCCTTAAAGTCATGGTCAACTACCTGATACATGGAAGCATATTTTACATATTTCTTTCCTGCAGAGAAGGGCGATTTAAGTTTATTGAAAAGTCAGAGAAAGTCCTTAGAAAAAACAGAATTTCCAAATTAGCATCATTGAATTTTCCATCATTTTCTCATTTGATTATATGCTTTGTATTTTGGAGAAGCCACATTTCCCCAAAATAATATTTTCCCAGATTTATTACTCGTATATACATTTACATATATTACACACACACACACACACACACACACACACATGAATTACACATAAAGTTTTTCCAGGTGACCATCGATTTCACTAACTATAATTTAGATCCCAAATTTCAGTTTTTAGTTAGTCCTTTTACCAGACTCCCACATAAGGAATCAGTTGACAATAATTTTAATTGTACAATTGGTGGTTCTCAACACATTTTAAAATTTTATTTTAAAACCCCTACCCTAAAACCTAAGCCATATTTGGCATTTCGTCCATGGCCTCTAAAATTTCCCCGAATTTAGCCCCTCTCAACTGACAAAAGGAAACACGGGCAATGTGGTTTATATTTGACTAGTAACTCTAAATGAGAATTACTATGCCAAAATGTTAAATAACAATACATAAAAAGCACCTTAAAACTGTAAAGTGTTATAACATGTCATATAAGTATTTTGTCATTATTGACATATAAAACTAAACTCCTTTGATACTGTGATATTTATTTGTAGCTTTAAATTCTTCAGTAATTAGAAATAAGCCAAGAATGGGGACTATTTAGCCACTTTGTAATAACATTGTTAATAATATCAAAATAGCTAAACCAGTCATATAGTAAATTTTCTTGAACTAGCTGTTCCACTGAAAATAAAAATCATACAAATTTCTCTTGAAAAAAATTAAAGTCTATGGACTTTTGGAAAATAAACTAAACTAATTTGGCATCAGAGCTATTTCCTATTTTATCTAGCTACAAGATTTTTTTTTTTCAGATACCGGGTGAGTACTTTTCAGCAATAATAGCATTTACTGAGGTCTAGATATGTTCTCTGTGTACTTTATATACATCAGTCCATTTTATGCTCAAATCGCTATAAAATAGGTACCATTATCTCAATTTTAGAGATGGGAAAACTGAGCAACGAGTAGTTGAAGTTTTCCAGGATTGCACAGCTAGTCAATGGCAGCCAAGGACTGGTGAGCCCCAAATTTCCATTCTTAACCACTCTTCTAGACCTCCTCTCCAGGGACAAAGCTACTATCCTAATTTAGGTTTCCATTCAATAATAGGTCACAGATTTAGGTTTCTGGCAGTGTTTCCGAAAGAACGAAATAGATTAATATATCTGAAATACTTGTTATAAGAATATGACACAAAATGTGCTTAACATCTTAGGAACTTGGCATTTGGTATGTTCAAAGTGGAACAGTGTGTGTGTGTGTGTGTGTGTGTGTGTGTGTGTGTGTGTGTGTATGTGTGTGTGTATGTGTAGAAAGAGAGAAAATGAGTTTCACAAATGTTGAGGATTATTCCAGTTACCCTTGGACACTATTATTCTTGTGTGTAATTACTAGGTTATGAGGGAACCAAAATTTTGCCACCCTGAAGTTGCATTTTGGAATATTGGTTTTAAGCTTTTTATTAAGAAACAGGACTCAGAAAGAAATCTTGGACCCTTTTCTTTTCCTGCCCCAGAGATTCAGACAGAAAAACTTGCTTTATGAAGGGAGGCTTGGCTTAATCATCTTAAGAAGCTTCGCTCTAGCATTAGTCAGGAAGACCCCAAGTCTGTTAGTTAGATACCACCTGTGTCCCATTGTTTCTGAGTTGCCCAGCAAGAATTTTCCTGTCATATATTTTCCCCTCTCCCTCAACTACCTGTGAATTGCCCATTCTCACTTCTGAAATCTAATATCCTGTACACCCCTTTCTCCTTTGTCCAAAAATGGCTTATATACCCAGTGTTGCCTCACTGTCTTTAGAGTTTTCATGCTTATGTGAATTCCCCATGTGCACATATTGAAACTTTGATTTTCTCTTGTTAATTTGATGATTAGCCCTGATGGAAGAACTTAGAAAGTGAGAGGGAAAATACTATTTTAGCCCTTACAATTAATATTAGAAAAATGCATTTTGATTTATACACACATGTACACATATATATTGAACTATTAAATAATTTACTACATACCTAGTCTGTGCTAAGAAGTATGCAAAGCACTGAGGGAACTAGCTAGAGAAGTATAAATTATGACTCCTAACTAACAGGGGTTTTTTAGACTTATGGAGGGGACAGAATTTTGAGAACTATACAATTAACACACTACAAAGTGCTAAATGGAATACAATCAATAAAATAGATTAAATGAAAGAGCTAAGATCAATGACAAGCTGTTACAGGGAGAGAAAATGTGGCTTATTTAAAGGAAAAACTAAGTATCAAAGGTATCCAACAATGAATCAAGCTGGTATGATAAGTTATAAACACCTATCACTAAAAACATTTAAGTTGGGTGATGACCTATAAAGAATGATATAAAGGAATTTTTGCAATGGTTGTCTGGTTGAGCCAGCCTAAACACTGTCTAGTGTCATCTTGCATGTATTAGATTCTATAATTCCATAAAATAAATTATTAGCAAGGAAGAGAAACTTTATTTTGTTTGTTCTTTATAGAGAAATTTTGAAGAAATTTGGTATTGAATTTGATTTTGCAAGATCAACTGTAGATGAGAAAGTCGTGAGAGGAAAAACAGAATTACAAGTGCAAAGATAGAGAAGTCGAAATCATAAATACTTAGTGGAAAGATAAGTTAAAAAGACATGACATCAAAAGTAACTTGAAGTGGGGGAGCAGGTATGGCGGGGATGGTGTGAGGGGGAGTGAGTAGAAAGTAACAGAAAAAGGGCTGTGTTAGCAAAAAGGAGGCAAACTCCCAAAAGGAATGACCAAGAGGTTTTTTCACTTGATTCTCTGGGGTTGATTGGGGTGAAAGAGCATCATGGATGAAAGGTGAATTAGGAGACAGCTAGAGTTTGGCACTGAGTTCTGTGGGGACAGAAATCCAGTTTTTCACTGCTAACTGTGACCTTAGGCAAATAACTTGACCTCCCTCTATCTCAATATCTATATCATAGAATTGTGAATGAGGGTAAAAAAGATAATCCAACACATCAGAATTCCAACTTAATTGTAAAACAACTGTCACTGAAAACCACCTGAAGACTAGCTGAGCAGATTTCCTATAACCAAGGATACAAAGAGGAAGCCACTTGGAGACAGGCTGATACCATCCGTATCTTTGGAGAGCCTTCACAAGCCTCGTACTACTTTGGATAGATGCTGTAGTTTCTCAAGTATAAGTGGAAAGCGGGGTCAGCCTGCCAAGCTACCCTGCACCTACTCAACGACTAGTGAAGTCACAACCATGTGCTGGGGCCAAGGGGGCGTGTTCATGGCATACATGCTCAAATCATCTCTTCGGATGATTTGGATACCATGTCACCTTTCAGAGGAACAAGTATTATGAGCTAAATGGAATCATATCAAAAGGGACTGTGTCTTTAAACATAAAGAACGCAGTCCAGTCTGGTAGTCGCATGTATTGTTGCTGTGTTGAGCAGACAGGGTGGTTTAATGATTTGAAAATCAACATATTATTAAACATTAAGCCAGCTCCACCTAAGTTCATCAGTGCTGCAACATCACCTAGGGTCTTCACCTCTGCTCCTACAACGCCAACTTCCACATAGAACCTCAAGACAGAAACTACTGCATCTTCTCCAACGCAGATAACAGAGACTCAGCATATCACACCACAGGAAACAAATGCGACCAACTTACTATTAAAGTCTGGCCCAAAAGATGGGAATGGCACTGTGGCACAGCCTTCAGGTGACATTTGGCAACACAAGGAAACTCACATGTGCCTGTAACAAAACCCACGGATGATCACCAAGGATGCCCCTGTATTGGAATCTCCATTACTGCCATGATATTGCTTACTATTTGGGCTGTCATAGTTACCAAAAAATATTTATGCATGAGAAGAAAGCTGGTAAAAATAAGGAAATTTTCATCTAATGACCCTCAGACTGGAACTTCACAAAATGCAGCTGCAGTGCACTACCAAGCAAATGACAAAATCTTCTTTGAGAACAATCTTTACGGCGTGCATTAAGACCCAGGGGCCCTTTAAAGGGTTTCGCCCTTGACTGCAGAAGACAATGACCAGATCACCATGCCACAGTCTTTTTAAGCTCCAGGATGATTTTTCTGTCAATTTCCCACCACATTCCAACACGTAAGTGACGTTGGGTAGTATCTCTAGCTCTTCTGTGTTTAGTCAACCTTATTGGTAACAGAGCCCCAATTTTTTATATGAAACAAAGAGTTAATCCATGGAAAGCATTTAGAAAAGTGCCAACACATAATGAGCACTCAAAATATGTTAGCAATTATTAATATTTCAATATACTTATTGCTAATCAATACATTTTAATTCATGTCTAGCTGGTATACATTGATGGTAAAGGACAGAGACGATGTAGGGTGGTATACTTTTCTAACAGAACTGCTCCAAAATGGAATGAATCTCCTTGGGAAGGAGTACATTTTTTATTATTTTTACTAAACAATTTATGATGAGGAGGGGAAATTATCTATCATAATGTTGTGAAGAGGTTTTATACAATAAATGGGAAGTTGAATCACATGCCTCTTAGCTCGCTTCTCATTCTAAAATGTTGCAGTTCTAATTGATTAACAGGAAACTTAGCAAGTTAATAAGGAATGGAAGTTTTTAGCCTTTTGAGAAAATAAAACCTAGGTAATTATTTCCCTCGGCTTGATGAAGTAGTGCAGCATCAAGTGTGTAAGCTCTAGAACAAGACTGTCTAGATTCAAATCCAGGCAGAGTCATTTAATTCTCTAGTGTAAGCTTGAGTAAGGCTGCTTAGTTTCCCATGCCTCAGTTTCCCCAAATATAAAATTGAGATCATTGAACTTACCTCAGGATTATTCTGAGGGCCAAATGAGTTTAAGCACACAAAGTATTTATAAAGTACTTATGAGTGTTCAATATGTGTTAATTATATCCTTGTCACTGAGATTAAAATGTAGAATGTGAAAGAATAGGAAATACTAAATTTTGGAGAAAAGAAAGTAACTGCTGTGTATCTGCAAGAACACACTTTACACTCTCTTTTTCTATTTTTACTATTCAACCTTTATAATCCTTAAATCAATGCGACTCAAAGGTATAGCAGAAAAATTAGGTAATGGACTAAGCCTGAACACTTTCGGCGTACATAAGCTATAAAAAAACTCTATAATGAAGTATCAGTCAATTGAATTTGAATTACTTGGATTTACCATGATTACCAGCACCCACTCTTATTAAATGCACTCATACAGTTTCTACTGGGAAATTTATATGTATTACATTTTATTTTGGGTCTCTTGAATTCCAATACCCATCAACCAAATCCATACAACACCACAAACTAGAGAAACCTTTGTGGCAGTGGACAAAGCATGCTAAATATTGACATTTTCCCTCTAGGAAAATAAAATGTCAATGCCATCTAACTATGAAATTAGATAAGATTATGCATAAACTCTTCAGGTTTAATTTAACAACCTGAAATTTACAGACTGAGCTGCCTTAATATTTCTGAGCCAAATTGAAGTGCCCAGTTTTTCAGTCTTTGCACCTTTGCTCACGCTGTCGCAATTCTCTCCTCATTTCCACCACTCAAGGCCCAACCAACTCAAATACAATTGTCTTTGCTCTGCCTTTCTGAACTTCCACATCTACTCCAGACTTCCCCTCCTCCATCCCCTACCAGTGAAACTTCTTTCTTCTCTGATACATGAAATATACCAGAGGACATCAATTAAAAGTACATGAGACAGTGGAAATAAAAACAAAAGGACTATAATTATGGTAAATACAAGTATATTCCATAAATGTCATACCTTTGACTATGGAGACTCTGCATTTGGCACTAAGCTTTTTAGTAGTGACAAAAGGGGCAATGGTCAGTTATACAACTCAAAGGCATCATTAGATAAAAATAGACCAACTACTCAGGGGCAGCATAACTACTAAGAGGAGTCAGAAATGTCTCCCAAGTAATCTCACAGAGTGCATACTGTAGATTGCAATGAAATGTTTCTACAACACATTTTTGGTAGGTGTAATGAGATTTAGGGGACTCTGCCTTACAGCAGCCCTCAGTCAGGGCCAATGACACCACACTAAAGCACAGATCACAAAAGCCACTTACTTGGGATCATTAGAAGACATTCAAGGACACACCTCTATGGCACCTCTGGCTAAGTTCGGATGTAGATTTCAGAGCATCTCAAAAGAACTGCATATCCCCAAACCATGTTTCCTTAAGATTCTCTGTCATTATTGGGTTTCTCCCAGACATTGTTAGGGAAAAAATTTGAGATTGTTGCCTCTGAAACAAGTGGAGTTACTGTATTTTATGTAGCCAAACATTAAATAAAATGCATATGATTAGTGGCGAGCTAACCCCATCTTGAGAAAACGGGCATGCGAGCGAAGTCAGCAGCTGGATGCAAAAGATTCATAATTGAGCTGTTAACCTCTGCATTCTGCCTCTCACCAGAGGGATGGATGTACTTTTGCCACCCACACTCCCACTTGTACCTCATGGTTTTCTAACATTTTTAAGGCCTAGGATCCCATTTTACTTATTGGTGTTTCTCCTTCACCAACCAGCATCATGCTTGGCATGTTTTGATATAACTCTGCTACACAGAAATGCCTCCTACTTCCTTCTTTTCTATCCAACTCTAGACACAACTCTGAAAAAATACTGGAGCAGGCAGGTGGTGGGCACACCCAAAATGCCGTTGCCATCAAAGGATGAGGTACACAAAATACATTGCCTCTAAAACGTCTCACAAAGAAATTACTGAAAAGATGATGAACGAATATAGAAAGTGTTGAACCTTGTTTCTAACCATTTTGAGTAATTTTGTTCATGGAGCAGTGGAGCAGATGGTTAAAACCAAGGAAATTGATTAAAACTCTAGTTAATGAACATCTTGAAGACTGCTGTGAAGTATTTAGTATATATTGAACTAAGTAAGACAAGCTCACTGAGAAATATTTATATGGTAGCATTTCAACTTTCTCAGGACTACTGTTTCAAACTAGATCTTCCTTAAAGAAATTTTAAATGAGATTTCACCTTTAGTCACATCCCTGCACACTTGTGCTTTCTAGTAGTTATGCAGCCTAATCCTCTTGAAATTTTAGATCACAATTCCAAGAATTATTAGTTTGGAAAACAGCCTCTGGGCAAATAATGTTATTCAAAAAACTTTTTATACCAGATATAACAGTTGGATTATTTATGTCTTACAGATAGTCTTGAGGTCTAATTTTTTTTTATCTTTTATTTATTTTTTAAGGGTGTTTTTCCAGGACCCATCAGCTCCAAGTCAAGTAGTTGTTTCAGTCTAGTTGTGGAGGGTGCAGCTCACAGTGGCCCTTGTTGGGATCAAACCGCACTTTAACCGACTGAGCTAACCGGCCACCCCCATTGAGGTCTAGTTTTTAATGTAATTTGGGTTTTCTGACATAAGTGTTCTTTCTTTTGAACAACAATACTCTTAAAACAAAAGAGAAGGAGGTGAATGGTTTGCTTATAAATACAAAGGTTAAAATTAACTTTGACCTTCCTTTTCTGCTCAGTTTACCCTATTTTTCTGTATTTCAATGGTTTTAGATAGATGCTTTGATATTTGCCATTTAAAGTTCTATCAACACCTTGAGTTCTATTGTGTTACTCCTTTCTAAAACTGCTAGTCTTAATGTATAACATTTTCTTTTTAAAAACACATTATTTACTGTTGAAAGATTATTCCTATTCCTAAAATTAAAATATTTGTCTATGCTTTTTAATATCAGTGCAGATAAGATTTAAAAATAGAACAAATGATCATGCACCAAAATTCACTTATTTAAGTATCCATCTGAGGTCTGCTGGGCAATGAAAAAACATAAAACTCATTTTGTAAAAGAGTTTTGTTTTTTTTTTTAATCTAGAAATATAAGTTCATTTGAAAAATCTATCAAATAAATTTCACTTTATTTTAATAAATTATTTCATCCTCTGGATCATTTTATTGGAATAATAATTTTCTATTGAGGTGGTTGGTTATGAAAGTGAGAAAAAAGGGGAAAATGTAATAGAACATTTTAAAAATCCAACTGTAGATATTTGTGAATTTATGGACATGAATTATGCTGACAACTATGAGATAACCAAATCATAAAAAAACAGTGTTTAAAGAAACACTGGAAGAGTAGTAGAATAATTTAATGATGGTTTCCAAAGGTGAATATCTTGATAAGGAATGATTATCTATTGCCCATTGTACAGGATCCAGAATTATTTTCAAAGTATTCTAAAATTCTTATTTCTGAGTCATTGCTCTCAGTGACAATGGACCAAGTTGAATTCAAGTGAAGGCAAAGTTGGCATGACATGAAGAACTACCCAATGACGTGACACTGATCAACTGTGACGCAGTACATCCCCAACTCTATCACTGAGACTTTCTGATATACCCTGGATAAACGTATTGGCAATATCACAGCATATTACCCTAGGCATATAGACTTTAGTTTAATATGTTGAAAATTCCCCGAAATATTTTGTTCCTCTTGGTTTTTTTTCTAATTACAAAATTAGAACCAAGAACTTACATATGTTTACATAGCAATCTATGTGTATAGAAAATGCTATCATTAGAAAAACTATGTATGGATAATTACTGCATTCCCTACCAAAATTCGAATGGCATTTCAGACAGAAATAGAAAAGAACAATTCTAAAATTTGTATGAAAACTCAAAAGACCCCAGATAGCCAAAGCAACCCTGAGAAACAAGAACAAAGCGGAAGACATCACACTTCCTGGTATCAAACTATACTGCAAAGCTGTAATAAACAAAACACTATGCCACTGGCACAAAAACGGACACATTGACCAATGGAACAGAATTGAGAGTCCAGAAATAAACTCTTCAACATATGGTCAATTAATAATTGACAAGGCTACTCAATGCACAAAGGACAGTCTCTTCAACACTTAAGTGGTGCTGAGAAAACTGGATAACCACACACAGGAGAATTAAATTGGACCCCTATTTTATACCACTCACAAAAGTTAACTCAAAGTGGATGAAAGACTTAAGCATAAGACCTGAAACCAAAAACTCCTAGAATAAAACATGTGGGAGAAGCTCCTTGATCTATGGATTACTACACTGATGTCCAAACTTTAAAAACTAACGTGTGGAGGCCGGCCCGGTGGCTCAGGTGGTTGGAGCTCTGTACTCCTAATGCCGAAGGCTGCCGGTTCGATTCCCACATGGGCCAGTGGCTCTCAACCACAAGGTTGCCGGTTCAACTCGTCCAGCAAGGGATGGTGGGCTCTGCCCCCTGCAACTAACAACAGCAACTGGACCGGAGCTGAACTGCGCCCTTCACAACTACGATTGAAAGGACAACAACTTGACTTGGAAAAAATCCTGGAAGTACACACTGCTCCTCAATAAAGTCCTGTTCCCTTTCCCCAATAAAATCTTAAAAACAAAAACAAACAAATAAAACTAATGTGTATTTTTTTCTTAAAATGAAAGTATTATATGTTTATTAAAGAAAAGTAGTTAATGCATACAATAAAAAAATGCCCAAAAAAATCAAATTAGATTAATCCTGCAGTCTAGGTATAGCCTTGTAGCATTTTGTGTATATTCTTACAGTATTTTTGTTCTACGCATGATACATGTGTTCTACGCATGATACATGTACATATGTGCATGTGTTTGTGCACATATGTATTCATTCAACAAATATTTCTTGAATGTTTACGATGCCCAGGTTCTGGTTTCTCCTGTCAATGCACAATCATTTTAAATGAAATTAATATTTCATAATACATAAAAAAAATATTTTTTAACTGAGCCCATTTTTCAACATATAGATTGTTTTCAATTTTTCTTTTCTTTTCCTTTTTTTTTTTTTTTTTTTTTTTTTTTTTACTACAAACACATATATACAACACTAGGTAACTCCCTAAAAGCACTAGATGAACATTAACAGATTTTAATGGGTATTGTGTGAAATAAATTGTACTCTGGTGCAGTAATATAATACAATTGACACTATCAGCCTCAGGAAATAAGAGGCCTCATCTCACTGCAATCTCTTCAGCATTGGTTATTGTAACATTTTAAAACTTTGCGAACTTGCTAAGTGAACTAGAATCTCATGACTAATTTGCATTTCTTGAATTCTTATAAAAATCAAACATGTTATATGTTTATTCCCCATTTGATTTCTTCCTATTAACTAAATATTCCAATTATTTCTGTAAGCAGTTTATATTTTAATTACTTTTGTTATACATATGAAATTGCTAATAGTCTGTCAGCTTTCACAAAAATAGCAATTTATATTGTTATACCTAATATATTTCAAATGTATTTCTCAGTTCCTCATTTGTCTGTCATCATTTAAGACAAAAAGCTTTTACATTTACCTGATCAAACTTAGTAAATTTTTTCTTTTGTGATGTCTGCCTTTGGTGTAATACTTAAAAATATCTTCCAACCCTCTCCTCAACTTATACAAATATTCACCAGCACTATCTCTTAATACTCTTATGGATTCTTTTACTAATAATTTAAATCTTTAATCCTTTTAGAATTTACATTGGCAATGGTATAGAAACTTACCTTTTTTACTAAATACTTAGAAAATTGCCCTAAAGCTGTTTATTTCACACATATTTGAAATGCCTAAACTGACACTTGAATCAAAAAGTTTTCCCTTGTTAAGAGTGAATGAAGTTTCCTAATTACTATGTTACGTTATATTATGTCATGCCATATTATATTATACAACACAAATTGCTCATTATAAAATATAAGTTGTTTTAAAAATTCTCTAAAAGATGCATACACACATGCATTATCTAAGAATATAAAAAATATCACAGTGCATAAGCACTTTTAAAATTAGTAAATATTTATTACATTGTACAATGAATCTTAGCAGGTCAACTTCACTAATTTATGCAAAATGTATGTTCATTTACAGAATATGACTGAGGGCAAGACTTCTTCCATTGAGAATATGTATAACCTAATTATGCAAAAAGTTTTATGGAGACCGTTCGAGTTCAAGATTTTTTTTTCTCAAATTAAATTATTATTGCTAGAACTGCTTCTTTGTTGCTTAGTATTCTAAAGAAAGACACAAAATTAAGCAATTGCTTGCTCTCATACATTATTTTAAAGACTTTTGGTCAACAGTTCATGTATTATTATATTTGGAAGGAAAAAAAATCCTCTTCAATACAAACAATTGCTGAATAAGAAAACAATGCTCAAGCAGTTGTTATTAAATTATTAAGACTCAAATATGATCATCTGATTTTTATAAAGTAATGGAACTCTAATTTTCTTATAACTTTTGAATGATTCTCACTCATTATTCCTTATCAGTCAAGAAGCTGACAGCCAAAGGAATTCTACATAGACCATTATTTTCTGTCAGGCTTGTTTAAGGGCTGCTTCAAATGGATTAGCAGTAGCTACTCAAGTAACAGTATCTTCTTCCAAGACCAGTACAGTGGAGCATCTCTACTTAAGTGCATTATGTTACTTATGTTACATTTTGAAATGAACTCTGCAATTCAAATTGTGCTAATACAATTCTCCCCCTACCCCGTCTGCATATGTATATACACTTGAAGTACCCAGAAAAATAAGCTTATAACTTTATGCTAAACTTTATTCAGATGGGTATTAGATATTTGTAGGTAGAGAATTGAAGACTATCAAGTATAGTCAGGCATGCAAACAAATAATTTTGAGTTAAGAAAAAATTATCCGATTAGATTTAAATATTCCTTCAGTATGCTTTTCATGGTGTTTTTACCTATAATGTTTAATTACCTTGGAAAAACTAAGCTGAAAGTATATCAAAAAGGAGGCTTATTAAGAGATTGAAGTGTAGCAATAAAAGACAATCTACAGTGATTTACAAATGGTTAAGAAAAAGAGATATAGAATTTTATACTGTTCGGGAAATATATGATTGCATAATGAGTTATTAATGAACAAACAAAGGATTTAAATCAGAGACCGTACTTTCAGGAATGAATTCTACCATATGATACTTAAACACTGGATTAAGTGATAGAGCATAGACAGCCACACAAGTATGTAGCATCACAAGCCCTGCATCTGTATAACTGCGGAAATCAGTGCCTTCTTTTTTCTGTTTTCTTGTTTTGTTTTGTGTGTGTGTTTTGTTTGTTTTTAATAATAACCAGAGTTTTGATTTCAGAGGGTCATTGGATTTTCCTAAGGTCTTTCAAGTCTTGTTAATTATTATGTGTTTGGAGCAATGCACATTTTTATCCACAGGTGGCAGACCTTTTTAATATCAGCTTCAATCATAGTCAGTATTTTGTTTTGGTGGTGGTGTGTTTTTTTTTTTCCTTAAACTGCCACCCACATTAAGATGTAAGAGTGTGCTGCTCAGAGTTCTCATTAATGTTGCACAATTTAGATGATAGATTTGTCAACAAAGTGGCTCATTCTCAAAGGCCAGTGAACCCTGTCGGGATAAATGCCTTAAAAATTGTATATTGCAGAGTAATCTTTAATTATAAAGAACTCACTTGACAATTGGTAATATATTGGGTTTATTTTTCCTTTTCAAGCAATACAGAGTTTTACTTGCTAGATTAGGGGGACTGAGGGGAGAAAAGTGATTGGATTTGATAAACATTTAAAGCAAAGAGCCTTCCTATTTGCAAGTAAAAAGGAAAGGTGACCAAAAGGTGTGTATAACAAAAACAACCACTTAGGATCACAAATTATTAACTGGCTAAATGGTTAGAGCAAATAACTATAAATGCAGTGACATTTTAAAAGAATGTTAACACAGACGGAGATAAGCAAAATAAAAATAACTGCCACCAATGGTATAAATAACTAATATCCTCAATTTACCTCTGCAAAATCTTAGATTTACAACACCTATGTGAAGTACTTATGTTTGGTGTGTTATTTTTGTTCAATGCAGTATAAAATCTGATATTCAACTAAGCCTTAATGTGCATATTGTTGATGTCTGCAAAGGATATTTTAACATGGAGATGCACTTCAATATATAGATAAACAAAATATTGATAGTTTTATAGTTCTCAAAACATTTTGGCAATGCTTGATGTCTTGTATTAGATTTCTTAGAAAAAGAATCCTGGAAACAATAAATGCTTATTTTAATACCCTGTTATTCTTCATTTCCAATGTGGGAAATTCTTTACAAGCTTCTTATATTATTTTACCTAATTTTGAAAGATGCATCAATTTAATTTATATTATTTGCAACCACTTTTCTCTTTCATAAAACATAACACAACCACTAAAGAAATAAATAAAACTTGTCATAACTATTTGCTGCATTATTTTAACACTTGTTTTATGTGACACATATGTGTACAATATATACAGTTTAACAAATGGGAAGAAAGCACACACTCACATAACCACCACACAGGACATCACTGACACTCTCCTGTGCGTCAGAAGTGATCTGATGAAATCTCCCTCCCTCAGCTCAGCCTCTTTCTTCATTCCTAGAGATCAGCACTCCTTGGCTCTTCTCGTGGTATTTCCTTGCTTTTCTTCACAGTTTTACCATATACAATGCATCTCCAAACAACATAATTGTTTGCCTGGAAGCACCCTGTGTTCCATGTCTTGCTTTTTTCCACGTAATATTCATTAGATCACTAAAGTGCGTCCACTTCTATCACTTCGTAGTTCATTAAATGACTATTCTACAATTTTCCATCCTGCCGATGGCAAGTGAATTGTTTCTAATTTTTGGCAAATACCAGTATTTCTCCTGTGGCCATTCTTTTGCATGTCTCCTGATACACATAGGCACGTGTTTCTTGAGGATGGCTATCTAGGATTGCGATCCTTGTGCAGGGGCTATAAATTTCAACTTTACTAGGTACAATATCGGAAAGTGGCTGTTGCCATTTATATCCCGACAAGCACTCTCTGAATGTTGCTGTTGGTCGCCATCCTTGTCAATGCTCTGACCTACTAGCCGTTTTTGTTTTTTCCATTCTGAAGCATGAGTGGTGGGATCCCATTAGGGATTCATTTGCATTTCATTGATGACTACTGAGATGAAGCATTTTTCAAAATATGTCCGTACATCTGGATTTCTTCTTTTGCCTATTTTTCTATTGGATTGTCTAAATTATTACAAGGACTTGTGGTTTTTAACAAATCTACTCCGGATACTACTTTTGTCAATGATGTTTTGCAAATTTTTTTCTGTTAATACCACTGGATGGTCTGTCTTTTCACTCTTGTTATAGTGCTTTCTTACAAACAAAAAAAAATAATGTACCCCTAATATAAATGATGAACTCTGGGCGGTAAAGGTGTGTCAATTATGAATTATAACAAATGCACCACTCTGGTAGGGAGATGATAATGGGGGAGGACATGTGAAGGTAACGGGTAGTTTATTGGAAATCTCTGTACCTTTTGCTAATACTGCTGTGAACCTAAAACAGACCTGAAAAATGAAGTCTATTAAAAAGTAATGTAGGATGTGCACTTTTTTTGTCTAAAGAATTCTTCTCTACTCCCAGGTCATACAGTTATTTTGTTAGATCTCTTATAGGAGAATCTAAGGAAATCTCTTGTGGGAGATTCTCTTATTGTTGTGCCTCTTACACTTAAGTCGCTGACTGACTGAAATTGATTTTTTTCAATTATTAATCAAATTTCCCAGTACCATATAGTAAAAAGTCTGTTATTTCTCTACTGCTTTGAAATGCCACCCTTATTATAAATAAAATGGCCACATACCCAAGAGTTGATAAATTCTCTGATCGGTCTCATTTGACTACTTGTCTACCCCTGGAGTAATGCCACACTTTCTGAATTAATAGAGCTTTATAATATCGGTAGGGCAAGTACTACTACCCATTCCTTCTTTTTCAAGAGTGTTCCGATTATTCTTCGCCTTTTGCATTTTAGAATCAACTTGTCACATCACACACACACACACACACACACACACAGACACACACGACTACGCAAACAAATAACAAAGAAACAAACACAAAACAACCAGTTGGCATTTTGATTGTGGTTATGTCATACTTACAAATCAATTTGGGAGTAAGGGATAGCTCTACAATATTGGATCTTTCACTCCATAAACATGGTATAGCTCCTCATTTATTTCAACCATGAAAATATGTCCTAATAAAATTTCTCAAATGTCCTCATCAAGTTACTATACATCTCTCATTACGGTATACTAGATAAAAATTGATAGTGATATATAGAAATACAGTTGATGTTAGCGTATTACATTATATGCATGTTCTATGCTCTTATTAACGCATATCATCTGTCAATAAAGATGACTGGTTGTTTATTTTTCAATTCTAATAACTTTATTTTCTTATCTTGATTTATTACATTGGCTGTTGTGATATTGCTTTTGTCATTCCTGGTAATGGTTATTTGCCGCTTGTCACTTACTCTCTTGTTCGGTCTCATCAGAAGTTTTGAATATTTTTTCATCATTTGCAACAATCAACTTTTCACTTCCTTTGTTTTTCATATGACTGTTTCCCACTTCGTTAATTTTGCTCTTACTTTAATTTCTTCCTTCTACTACTTTGAGTTTATTTTGTTGTTCATTTTGAGATTAATTCTTGGCCTATTAAGTTTACACTTTGTTTTTTTCTAATACATTTATTTAAGAATGCACAAACGTACATTCTAATGCATTTATAAATTTGCAGTAACATTACACAATTGTTTATGTACAATGTTCACTTTTGTTTAGTCTAAAATATTTATAATTTCTAATGTGATTTATTTTTACTTTTGAAACTCTTTTCTAGCTATATTTTTGTTATTCATTTGCAGCTTAATTTCAACCTATGTAATTTTACTAATCATTGTCACCCCAATAAATTTTTTAAAACAGAAAATGGTTGAACAACTAATTTATGATTCAGCATACAATTTTTATAACGGTTCCATGCGTTCTTCAAAATAATGTGAATTTTGCAACTGTATGCAAGGTTCTATATATGTCTATCAGGTCCAATTTCTTAATCTTGTCTTTCAACTCTACATTCTTACTGATGTTTTTTTCCTGTCTATTTTATTCCATCAATTGCTGAGAGAAATGAGATAATATCTACTGCTATTGTGGATTAGTTTATTTTTCTTTGATGTTCTGTCAATGTTTCCTCAGTAATTTTTAAAGTTTATGTTATTAGGGGCATTTAGATTTAAAATGATTCTATCTTCCTATTCAATTTAAACTTCAGTCATTTATAAAGTGACTATCTTCAGTAATGGTTGGGGCTTTAAAGTCTATTTTGCTTAATTTTGGTGTAGTTACACTAGTGTCCACATAATAAGTATTTGCATATACCATTATTATTTAGGTTATACAGATGAGGAATCAGAGGTTAAGGAATGGACCCAACAGTAGAGAGGCATAAGTGGTACAGTCAGGAGCTGAAGCCAGGACATCTCTAACATATATGCTCCTAAACATTATGCTTCTCTTGCAAGTTTCAAAGAGTGAAGTCAGCTTAGGTTTGGGTGGGTGGGTAGTGGGGCAATGCTCTCATTCCAATTTCTGCAAAGAATTTCTCACAGATTGCTATCAATTTGTGATTTTTCACTCAGAGTTGAGTTAAATTTTTCACTCCTTTAATATTCTAAAGTAACATAATACTGTAAAAAACACTTTAAAAAGTTCTTAATCCAGAACTGCAGTACTCAACCTCTTTCACTTATACCCAAGAAAGAAGAGTCTTGAACGTTTTGTTCTTTGCCTTTGAAATAGGCATGGCTACCAGCAACTTTGACATGCTGTCCAATGCCCCAGACCTGCAGCACGGTATCTTAATCAACGCTGACCTAAAGTAGGCAGGCAGCCAGGATGCAATATGATTGAGATTTCTAAGTGGTTGTGGAGCTCTACTGACAAGGAAAGCTCACTCCAACCAGATTCCAGGAAAAACAGCCAAACAGGATGGGTGCTAAGCTGTTTCATCTCTCCTTGGATAGACACATATATAGTATTTTAACAAACAGGGGTACTAAGTAATTTCTGTAAATCTTTTGTAATCCCATGTTTTTTATATATGTCAGGTTTTAATAAAATCATACCTATTGTAAAAGAAAACTGTGAACTATGAACAAAATTTAAATTGCTCATGATTCCATGATCCAGAGCTAATAATATTTGATGTATGAATTGTCAGCTTTTTTCCTGTTAATTTTTGTTTGTAATATATATGTATATGTGAATGTATAAGTGTGTGTGCATGTGGGTATGTATGCACACACACAAACTTGAAGATATACTGTAGCTTTAGTTTGGATTCTTACTTGTTTAACATTGAATCATATACAACTCCATGTGTCTTTAAAAATTCTTTAAAAATATTTTATTGGCTGTACAATATCCTATCATATGAATGCACTCAAATTTATCTAACCACTATTGTTGGACAGTTCAGTCAATCTCAAATTCGTCTCATTATAAATATGCGAAACTTAACCTATTTTCATAATATAATTTGCCTCTTTCTTTAATTGTTTCGTGAAGTTAGAATTTTGGAAGTGAAATAGCTAGATTCTGTTAGTTAAGTCCTAATATCCACTCTCTTATTAATCCATTGTAATAACTCCCCACATTTACCTTCCAGAATAAAAACTAAATTTTCCAGGCTCTTTTGCAGTGTGGCATGGTCATGTGACTGTGTTCTAGCCAATGGAATGTAAATGGAAAGGGAGAGAGCATGATCTTCTCCTAGTAAATATTTCCTTTCTCTTACTGGAATATGGACATCATTATTGTTATACCAATACTGGATATTCCAAAATACTAGGTAAAATTCATGTGTTCAGAGTAAAACAGCAAACGATGAAGGATCTGGGTCGCTCATGACTGTGGAACCACCCAACCAGCTCCTAACTGCCTACGCAGACCTCACATAAAAGAAATATCAAGTTCTCTTTTTAAAACTATTTTGGATTACTTGCAGTCAAATGTTTTCCAAACTAACAGAGTGGAAATGTTGCATAGAATACTTTAGAAACAGTTAAGGCTCTTAAGAGACATGGCCAAATCACTTCCTGGAAAGTTGAGCAAATAGAACCTTTTTCCAGCTTTATTGAAGGCTCCCATCTCCCCACATTCTTGTTACAATATCATCATTCCAAACAACTTATTACTAACTAGACAATAAGTGACAGTAATTTTTTACTAGATAGTTAGATAGTAACTTTGCATTTTTTATTAGCTTTTTATATTATTAATGAAATTGCATTTCTATTTATTTGTTCTTATATCTTAACTTTTAAATTAAGATATTAGTGTATTTCTAATGACAGTTCTTTTGATGTTTGCCATATTTATGAGAAGTAGCCCCAGTTTTTAATTTGCCTTTTACTTTTACTTATACTGGTATTTTTACTTGTCAAACTATAGATGTTTCATATTTGCAATATTCATTTGTGACTTATTCTACATCTGTTAGCATAAAATCCATTACTCACTATGCTTTCCTGAATATTATATTTCATTTGTCTGGGAAGATATTAAGTATTTTTTATAAACATTTTATAAATATTACTTAGGGTTATAACAATTTAGCTTTTAAAGAAGGTAGAAGCCGCCATTGATTCTAAAGGTGTGCATCTTGAAATTCTAAAGTCATTAGTCATAAGACTTTAAGAGTGGATTAATGAATGTTTTAGTTCACTTTGCAAGAAGGAAACTTTTTCATTCTTCTTTTTACAAATTGAAATAGAATGCCTTTTCCATCTTACTAGAGACATTGTTCATCCTGTTGAACAATAGGATCCCCCAACTCCAAACTTTCCTGCTGTCACCACAGGATAATTAGTCATAGGATTATAAAAGGATTTTTCACTCTATGTCTATAGTCAAACTTTCAGTTCCTTTTCCCAAGAGTATAACTTTTT
This sequence comes from Rhinolophus sinicus, assembly GCF_057876585.1. NCBI lineage: Eukaryota > Metazoa > Chordata > Mammalia > Chiroptera > Rhinolophidae > Rhinolophus > Rhinolophus sinicus. Next base: position 37,814,676 of record NC_142501.1, read on the forward strand.
TTAGAGAACAAACAAGCATTTCGTAAATGCATACTCAGAGAGATGCCTACTAATTTTTTCTGTCAAACAAATTGGAATGTATTTACTTGGCATCAGAAAAATTGCATTTTGTGATGTGTTTATAAAAATATACCCAGGGAAATTTAATAGCCTATTGAATTTTTTTGTAAAATTGGTGACCTACCCGTTGTGACCCAAGGTATTTCTTTTGTAGCAACAACAAAAATGCAGCAATAACTATTTTAAAAAGCAGTTTTCAATGGAGATAAAAAGCTTTTGCAACTTCAAGAAAAGTATATCTCATTAAGGAAAATTAAAAGAAATGTTGCTATCATTTCCCAGTTTAAATATTTTACCTTTGTAATGAGTTTCAAAATTATAATTACATATGCAGTGTCATCTGAATAGAAAAGACTAAGTATTTTCTATGTCTATTATATATTTTACTTATAAATTAAAAATCAGAGAAGGCAAGTAAACAGCCATTTTGTGAAGTAGCAAATGTAATAATTTTTCAAAGGTGTGTATTATGTTTTATTTCTCAACATACCTTTTTCCTGCCCAGTACAGTGTTAAAATTCTCTGTTCGGCTTTCAGATTCTTGTACACAGATTCAAACAGGAATCGTGTCATCAGCAAAAGGAATGCTAGAAAAAATAAAATTAGACCATTAACAGTGCCTATTTCCTTTTTTGTAAATATATCAACATGTGACTTTTGGAAGCAGGAGATATCTAAGGTTTCCAAAATAAATTTACATGTGTGTAAATTTATATGAATATATAAATATAATAAACTCATTATTTATGGAAAAAAAGGCATTAATTTGACATGATCGAGCCACCAGTTAATCTATAAACTTATATGCATATAAGTTATATGCATATATATGTATATATATATATATATATATATATATATACATGTATATATATATACATATATATATGTTATACCCTCAGAAGTTAATTTTGTCTAATTTTCATGTAAACATCCTGCAGATGCTTTAGGACAGGAGACAGTAAGGAAAATTCTTATTGCTTGGAATGATTTCTGAGAGATCCTCAGGTGTCCTCATAGGTCCCTTCCTGGATTCCATTCAACGGTATGGCAGCGATGATCAGCACATAATATTTAGTGGGAGACATTCAGCTACGTCTACATTTGCCAACCTTGCTCTATCTACTCATCTATCTCCGTGATTGCACTGCCCTGCCGAACTTCAGAAATACTGCTCTTGCCACTTTCATGAGTGAATAAAACTCTGGTTTTGTTACCAGTTTCCCCAGGCTGGACAGAAATTGCCTCTGGCAATCAGTTGAAATTCCCCAAGAATCTCACTTCTGAAAGCAGGGAAGTGTTTGTGGCATCAGCCACGACGTTGGTTCCAGCTCAGTTTCTTCACTATCTGTTCAATGCATGGAGAACAGAGTAATGCTTCAGTGTTTGCTCTTATTATGCCACCGATTATTCAGTTTTGATTACACGGTTTATGGTATTTGGGGCGTTTTATTACCATACTGTATCTACCTGGAGCATGATTGGTACGAAGGAATTTTATTTCATCCCAGTATCAGAACTTTTGTTAATAAGCATAGAAATCCAAAAGTGACCATGTTGACAAAAAGAAAACTGTATATTATTTCATTAGTTCACTAACTACTCCATTGGAGAATATTCTAAAGTGAAAAACGTTATTAAAATTTTAGAACATCAGAAATTATGCTGTTCAAGTAAAATAAAGGTTGTCAATACATAGTCTGCCAATGGAAAAAAAAAAATCTTGTGTATTTTCACTAAACTTTTTGCTTAAAAATGTACCCTAAACTCAACTTCTTTTCAGTTAAGTGAAATGTCACATCTGACTACTACAGAATTTACTTAAAAGTGAAGCAGAGAAATTGTGCCATATCTTATTATGTAGGCAACACAGAAATACACAGGTGGCAAATTTACCCACAAGAGGGAGCCTGTATTTTTATATTTTTATCACAGAACTCAAAAAATGTGAATTAAAATATGAAATTCTAAAATGTTTGTTGATACCATAATGTCAGGTCAAGTTTTGAGATAGTCAGCTTTCAGTTGGCATATTTTTCTTCAACCGTAACATAGCAGTATGTCAGAAGACTGGAAATATAATTAGAAAATTTAAAACTTTTCTTACCTATATTATAATTAGTTTTTTGTTTTTTTCAGACATTAGAATAAAGACGTAACTGCCAAAGCAGCCTAAGAGAAAATTCTTTTTAGGTGGTAGTAACATTAGTTGGGTAAAATTGACTAGAATTATTATGAATACTCTGAACCTGAATTTAATTATAGAGAAGTGAAATGATATTTCAGTCATCCTCTTATCAGAAAAGAGGCTCATATAAACCAATAATTTTCTATGTATTTAAAAAATGGGACACACTCTTTTTAAAAACATTATGGTATTGGCCATAATTGGCCATTCTTACTATCACTTAAAACTTGCCTAAGAAAGGATATAGCTGACATGATACCATGATAAACTTTCCTTGGAGTTGAAAACTCTCTTGGAGTTTTCTTTAGGAAAAAAAGAAAGGAAGGAAGAAAGAAGGAAGGAAGGAAGGAAGGAAGGAAGGAAGGAAGGAAGGAAGGAAGGAAGGAAGGAAAGAAAGAAAGAAAGAAAGAAAGAAAGAAAGAAAGAAAGAAAGAAAGAAAGAGAGAAAGAAAGAGAGAAAGAAAGAATATAAGCTTGATTCCTTCATATCCTATAATCTTCCTAAACAATATCTTAAATTACTACGACCCTCTAAATAAAGACACTCTTGGTTTAATAAAAGTATAATGTATTCATCAACTATAAAACTACCTTATGCAAAATAATCTTGGCAACTCTTATCAACCCAAAGTAATGAGTTCTATCACAGAGAAATCATAATAATCCAGTTAAAATTTGTTTTGTGATCCCTTGTATAGTGCAGGAAGATTGATGATAAACTGTCCCTTTTCCCAAGAGTCCTCTTCTCAGCTACTTGACAATAACGGGGGCAGGGAATCGAGGAAGAAGGGGTTAATCACTGTTGCTCTTCCTTCTGGAATGCCAACCTACCCATTAAATCATTGTTTTTTCTCCCACTAGGGACTGTGAATCTAATGGACCTAAAATCAATACTTTATAAATGACATAGAATATATATTCATTTTATGGACTAATGTACCCCAGTGTCTGAATCCTATTTACACCCTCTACTTTAAAAAGGAACAACAGACCCATTTCTGCCATTAAACGGCTACTCAGTCACTCTGGTGACAAGCTGCAGAATGTACTGTCATACCAAAATGCAGCACGAGAGAAAGATTGGTGGCTGCAAACCCACCATTGTTGAAATTTTAAACCTGGTGCTTCGTACTTGTGTTAAGAAACATAGTCAAGGCAAACGGGATCAAATATATGGTGATGGAAGGAGTGGTGAACACACAATGTGATATATAGATGATGTATTACAGAATTGTACACCTGAAACCTATATAACTTTAGTAACCATTGTCACCCCAACAAACGTTAACTAAAAAAAAGAAAAGAAAAGAAAGAAAGAAACACATTCAGGGAGGAACGTGCAGGTAGCATCAAAGAACTTTGCTATGTTCTGAGGTGGGTTTACGAGTCTCTGTTTCCTTATTTTGTTTCATAACTTACACAAAATTTAGAGTGCATCAAATATTACATAATAATGTTGAAAAAACAAACACAACTTCCATTTAATAGTGAATTCTATAATGATTGAAAAAGCAGACAAAAAATTGCAAAAAGTAGAAATGCTCACTAACATACCAAAGAGATATTCATCAAATAAACATAGGGTGAGGTCACACCACAGTTACAGATGAGCTCTGGGAAGATTGGAGGTGTCTCATCCAGCAGAGGCAGCAGTAAGACACCCAGAAAAGATAAAATGATACAACCACTATCTGTTGATTTTTTACAGATTAGGAAAATATGCTGATGAGAAGGTATTTATTTACAGAATATTCTTTAACCCAAAGAACACAAATTCTTATTCTTACAAAGTATTATTATGCTTAGACAAAAAAAAAAAAAAAAAAAAAAAAACTCAGTTTACAATCTATTGGATACTTTCTTTTGAGAATATCTTCTTCTACCTTTAGTATTTTTAAGATATCGAATATAGAGCCACCCTGTAAAATGATTGCAAAGATACCAGCAATGCAAAGATAAAAGTATGGTTAAAAAAGAAAAAAGAAAGCTAAAAACTAAAGGAAACGCTATTTTTCAGGAAAAATATCATTTGATTTACTTTGTTTCTATAGGTACAAATAGAAGTAGTCAGAGCATAAGGAATAGAAAAGCAACTTTACAAGATACTTTTTGAGAGAATTCTAGCAACAGGTCAGCATGAGAGTTTCTGTTCAGTTTTACTGGCTGAAAATCCATTCAGTTATACAATTTCAAAAGAAAAAAGAAAAAAAAAAAAGAACTGTTGTTCTTTATTCCATTTGCCAACCAGAGCCATTTATCCCCTATTAGATAAAGTATAATAGACTCTACCGAAAGGGTCACTGGCCTTCCATTTAATGATATTGCCAGCCCCAATCTGCATTTTCCCGGCAATGTCCCTCAACAGAGAATAAATGGCTGATCTCTTCACAATAACAGCTGATTTCTATTTATTAAGCTAAAAAGGTCACCATTTTCTACGGCTGGGCCGCCCTGCACTATTGATAATTTTATGCATAAACAAATGGCAAATTTGTGCCACATAAATATGCATTAGCAATTACTTTTTCCTCGGGCAACGCTCACCGCATGCAAATGTATACCTCGCAGGGCCTGGTAGCTTTTGTTTTAGCTCCTGAACAGTGAAACAAAAGAGCACAATAAACAATTTTAAAATTGCCAATCAATAAGCAATGCAAATGCAAAGGTAAATGGCAAGAAACTTGCTTAGAAACAACAAAACAAAAACTGAGGTGGGGGAGGATGGTGAAAGTATTTTCTTTTTTATATTGTTTCCTTTCTTTCTCTTTCATAATGAAAAGGCTAAAGTACTCTTGACACAGAAGAGCTAGCTAGACTGATGCTCAAGCAGATGCCAGATGGGGTAAGTAGACAATACACACATGTTGAGTGCACACACACACACACACACACACATCCAAAAAGGTTTGGGAAAAATTGTGTTCCTATGTGATTTCAAATGCATCACCTACAAACTTCTAATTTTTCAATTTCAGAGATTCAAGTAATTTTAAAACTGGGAGGAGCTACAAAGATACACAGCCAAATCTTAATTCCACCATACTTTTCCATGCTGTCGTTTTCCAGTACCATCTTCCTCAAAGGGGATATAGACAATCAATAAGCAGGGTATTTTCAGGAACATGGAGTAAATGAGGAATATGCAATAAGAAATAAAGAGCATGTCACAAAACATCTACATGACTAGATGTTTGTGATCAAAAACCCTTATCGCAGATCAATTCAAGACTAGCATCAGGGCACAAGGATAGAGAGAAAAGAGGCTAATAAGGAAAGAGACAGCAGCAGTAAGAACGAGTAGGGGAACAAAAAGTATTACCTAAAACCTGGACAGACACATGCAAAATAATGAAGCTGGACCACCTCCTTACACCACATACAAAAATAAATTCAAAATGGCTAAAAGATTTAAATGTAAGATCTGAAACCATAAAATTCCTAGAAGAAAATATAGGAAGAAAGTTCACAGACATTACCCGGAGTAAGATTTTTACTGATATATCCCCTTGCGCGAGGGAAGTAAGAGAAAAAATAAACATGTGGGATTACATCAAACTAAAAAGCTTTTTCACAACAAAGGAAACCATCAATAAAACAAAAAGGGATCCTACTGAATGGGAAAAGATATTTGCCAATGATATATCTGATAAGGGGTTAATATCACAAATTTATAAAAAAACTCACTCAACTCCAAAAAAACAAACAACCCAATTAAAAAATGGGCAGAGGACATGGAGACATTTTTCTAAAAAGGACATACAGATGGCAAACAGACATATGAAGAAATGCTCAGCCTCACTAACCATCAGAGAAATGCAAATAAAAACCACAATGAGATACCACCTTACCCCAGTCAAAATGGCTATCATCAATAAACCAACAAACAACAAGTGCTGGCGTGGATGTGGAGAAAAGGGAACACTGGTGCACTGTTGGTGGGATTGCAGATTGGTGCAGCCACTATGGAAAACAGTATGGAGGTATCTCAAAAATCTCAAAATGGAACTACCTTATGATCCAGCAATCCCACTCCTAGGTATCTATCCGGAGAAATCCAATACTCCAATTCAAAAATCTTTATGCACTCCTATGTTTATTGCAGCACTATACACAATAGCCAAGACATGGAAACAACCGAAATGCCCATCGGTAGAAGACTGGATTAAGAAACTGTGGTACATTTATACAATGGAGTATTATGCAGCCATAAAGAAGAAAGAAATCTTACCATTTGCAACAACATGGATGGACCTAGAGAACATTATGTTAAGTGAAATAAGTCAGACAGAGAAAGACAAATACCATATAATCTCACTTATATGTGGAATCTAAAGAAAAGAATAAGTGAATGAACTAATCAGAGACAGTTTTGGAAACATGGAGGAAAAACTGAGGGTTGCTAGAGGGGCGGGGGGTAGGGATAAGGGGAAGGTGAGAGGTTTAGAAAATAGTCGGTAACCACAAGATGGCCACGGGGTTTTGAAAATTAATTTGGGGAACGTACAGAGGGATAGTGGATGGGGGGAGGGGGGTTCACACAGTGTGAGGGATATAAATGATAAACGTCTAAGTTTTGCTTTGTCTTGTGCACCTGAAACTAATAAAAAAAAAGTATTACCTAATTTGAACATGAAAACAATTGATAACTCAATAAAAAGTTAGTATTTTTAAATCAAAAATGAACTTTAAAATGAGTTGTGATTTTTGTGTGTGTGTGTGTGTGTGTATGTGTGTGTGTGATCTCTACCTTTTGCCTAAGTGCTTTAAACTTAGATACATTACACTTGATCTTCACAGGAACCTGTACAGGTTGGTATATTTCATAGCATTGAGGCACGTGGAGGTCAGGGAACTTGATCAGTTATTTAAGGCAGTGCTATGCTAGATCTGGGGTCTGATAGCAGCACCTGAAAGCTTCAATACTGCCTAATACTGCCATTTGTTCCTTAAAATGCATCCATTTGACCCGATTGAAAAATCTCTTCCTCAATGTGTAAATGGTTTTGCCTTTGAATAAAGAAGTCAAATTGCATTAAAAATTTTTTAAGTTTCAGGCCTTACACAAGTTTCTTTAAAGAAGTTATTATAGTACTTGAGCTTCTGTAAAATATACCAATACTAAATTGCATATTAGCCCGAAGGTGCATTAGTACATGTATGTACACTGAGAAAATGCCACCATCTTAATAATCATTTGAGGACAAAAAACCCTTTGTGATCCCCTTCCTGATCTTAACATAATTAAAAGTTTTACTATTACACAAAGGATTAATGAGGATTAACAAGAAAGTAGTAAAGATAAATAAATAAAGTACTCTTGGCCTAGATGCAAATAGGCAAACCTGAAAATCTAAAAGTTGCAGATAGTTCTGTCCTCAGAGCCAAGATATTCTTCACAGGGACCTCTTAGAATCCTGATGTGGACACCAAAAGTCAAACTTCTTTCGAGAAAGCCATGAAACTTCTCTTGGCAATATTTTCCCCCTGATAATATCAGTGCTGGAAAACGGGTTGCTAGCACATAAAATACCTGCGTGTAAATAAGAGAAGGACATGCCCTTAGGTGGACCACTCAGGAAATGTGTTACTTACACAGCTATACAGTATGGCCCCGGAAGAGACGTTAATTTTCTTGGTTAGAGAAGTGTTATTTCTAGTATTAAACCCCATCTTCTTTAGAGTTAAAGATTTTTGAGAGCCAAGTCCTGCTTATTAATACAAAATCAGTAAAGATGGATTCCAATATGATAGTAATATTTTATATGTTAATTCAAATAACATATGTAACATAATAACAAAATTAAAATAACATAAATAACAAAAAACACATCTAGCATACTCCTATTTTGCTGTTTTGTTTTAATTTTTAGTATTCATAGCTGAACATATAAAAACTTAAGCATGGTTTTTCTTATTATCAACTAAATGCAATAAAGTGTGCTGAAGACCATTACCATGTAGGAAACCAAAGTTTTAATTATCAGCATTCCTTGCCCAATTGCTCACTATCTGTGCAATGTAATGATTTCAAACTAAAAGTATGATCTGGAGTTTGTCCAAAATTTGTAAAGTACTTCTATAGTCTACTATGTAGAATGCATGTAATAATCAAATAATCTCATTTTGCATGCTCAATCCCACTTTTATAGCAACAAAATTAGGTTTAGAAAAAGGATACCTTTGGGGGGTTCAGAAAGTCATAGAGAGCAATAGGAATGTCTAGCGAGGATTTTGTGTTGATGTCAGGAGGGGAGTCACTGCCTCTTTTGTCCTGGTGGAGGGTTTGCCCGCTTCTCTGCCTTAGCTCCTTTCTTTGCTCTGCTGACTCCTGACACAGGCTGTCCCCTGTGGGCCAAGTTTCCCAGGCTCCCCTGGCCTTTGGCTTCCAGGTGAGATCAGTTGCGGGGAGGAGATTGGAGTGCGGTGTACGGAAGCGCCAGGGAGTGCCTGTGTGTGTACATGGATTCATGCGTGCTCATGCATATACTCATGCGTCTCTAGCTATCTCTCTCTCTCTTTCATTTACTTTTTAAAAATTGTATTAGTGATAATACATTTTGAAAATAAAGACACTAGTAAAACAAACCCCCACCAACCATCTCCAAGGATCAACATATATCAACCTGCTATTTGAATTTCTCCTCCTCTTTCTCTACTTTTCCAGGTGTCTTGGACAGCGGATCCCTCTCTACCTGGTCCCACCTCCTGCCACACAGACCATCATTATTCCAGCTTCCATCCTATGACCCTGGAAACCTTTTGTCTCTCAATATATGGGTGGTAGTAACTTCTTGCTGTTCCTAACCTCTAGGTTTCTCTCTTATAATTTATTATTGTCAATGTGTAACAGTTTTCCAATAGCATATGCCCATTTTCCAAATAACCATAGTGGCTTCTTTCTTCCTGTTTGAACCCTGACCATATAAATAAGCACCATAGACAGTGCTTATTTTATTTTACTTTTCATCACCCAGTGCAGAACCATTATTTACCCCTCATATATAGCTCCCTTGAAGCAGAACAAGGCAACCTCCAGTATTGGACCCTTTCAATAGCATGGAGCTAAGAATGCTGGTCCAATACTTGCCATGCCTGAAGTATGGTTCCCTATACATAATAATCATAATGCATTCATGGACTGGAAAATCTATTCTTATTCATATATTTTGCCAATTGTTTATTGACATCCTGCTTTTTTATGATTATTATTTACTTGTCTTAATCTATGGGCCAATGAATGAGCAACAGAGACCTACTACTGCTCCTGGAAATTATACCCAATTCCTAATATCATAGGAAGTCTGCCAGTCTATCTTAAAGAGCTCAATCTGTAATGAAAATACATTTTTCCAATGGTAGATAACAGAGACCAGTGAACCAAGTTTATATCTTAGATAAGACATGTTTAACATGTAGGCATTAGTTTATTCTTAACAAAATCTGACCTTCTGATATTAGAAATGAATACACACACACACACACACACACCTACAAACACACACACACACACACACACACACACACACACACCATAAAAATGACTGATGCTAGATAGCTCTTACGAAATTACATTTTGAAAAATTATGGAACTATGAATCAGCCATATAGATTAAATTTCCCTGAAACAGACATGTGCTTAATAATTAATTGGAAAGGTACAAATAATATTTATGATTTTATTTTACCCAAAACACTTGAATAATTATGCAGTAATCATATAACTAGATGAAGATATACTTACCAAATTTTTAACTCTATTCTGTGAGGAAAATTTAAAATATAAAAAGATCTTAAAATTAAAATGATAGACTTAAATTGACAAGCTGAAACTTTAACCCAGTTTAATATAAAGTCATGCTATAAAAATATCAAGACAAAAAGATGTGCTTTCAGGAAAATTCACAAGACATTGTAATGTTTAATGGCAGCAATCATAATGCAAACAAAGAATGAGAGGTAGCAATGAAAACAGAGAATACAGTTAATAATTGTAGAGTGTCCAAACCAAAGTCAGGTAAAACCAATGCTCAATGGTACGATGATATTTAAAATACTGGCTCCAGAACTGGTCTCTCTATCCAATAGGAAGGAAACTGGATAACTATTCAACACCCAGAAAAAGTCAACCTAAAACATAGCGGGTATGATAACTGTGCTAAATCAGGCCTGAAAAAAGATCAACATAAAGAGTAGGGGTGGGGGGTCAATCATTAAGTAGAATCAGATATTTTAACGGTTGCCATTTTGAAAAGTATAAATGTGTGTCTATATTGTCTTATGCAGAAAGAACAAGATGGTGTTTTGTTTTTGTTTTGATGTCAGGGTTATGGGGAAGTAGATTACAGTGCATTGTAAAAAAATAACTTGTCAAAAAAATTAATTATCCAGCAATAGGATTGGTTGTAGCAAAGCCAAATGATTTAAGGTTTAAGCAAGGGCTCTGGATTCAGACATAATGAGTCACTTTTTGGCTTTGCTAATTACTATCTAGGTGATCTTGGATACAGTCACCTAACCTATCTATGCCTCAGTGTTCTCATCTGCAAAATCTCCCAAATATACTTTATACTGAGGGATAGAAGATCAAGCAAAGACTTCAGGACCATCTGTCAGAGGTCCAAGACTAGGATTTCCGAACTGAATGGTATACTGGATCATCTAGCTTTTAAGATCCATTCTAATCTTAGACTAAATTATTCTATTGCTCAAAGTTCAGGCATATATTTTCATACAATTTCAGGCAAAGAAGGCTAGCACTAAATATTTAAAAGGGAGAAAAGTTTGCAGCAATGCTGCATTATTAAAAAGGTTTTAGCATCACGTAGAGAAAGGATATTCGTTTTTGACCAAAGATAAAGCTATTAAATAAAACACAAAGTGTTTTTTGTTAATAAAAAACACATATCATAAGTCAGATGTATGATAACTTAAATATCTATTTTTAATACATTTACAATATTATTTCCTCCTTTTTAAAGTCTCTACTGACTCAACTGATAGGTACTTCTTGGATACTGAGGAAACATGAACAAAGTACTTATGCTTTTTGAACACCAAGTGCTGCTTCCTTGCTGCTGTCAGCCAAGCCTTTCCTCTACTCCTTCAACGGCTCCTTCTGTCACAGCCACTCAGCACACAGCAACCAAGAACACAGAAAAGTGAGCCCAGCAGGGCTAAAGGGCATCTTCAAAAGAAGTGAGTCTCAAATCCTTTTTTGCGATGCCCCAGGGGTTCCTTTAGTTATTTCAAGAAATGCTTGAAAATTTTCAAGAAATTCTTAAAACAAAATCATTTTTACTTTTTCCTCATCCTAACAATTATAAAGCTCTTGAGACTTTTCAAGGCGTTTCCACCTAAACTATCTGATGTGATCCACACAGCAATTACCGAAGGTAGGTATGACAAGGGATGATCCCTCTTTTGCAGATTAACAAAAAACTCAGGAAATGATGACTTGACTCCAAATCACAAAACTGCAAAGCAGCAGAAAAAAATGCAAGAACCCAAGTCCAGTCTTCTTTCCCGTCCACCATGTTCTGTCACAGGTCTCACGCACTACTTGATGAACTGGCAGAGATCATTTTCATATCCCTCAAACTATGGAAGCATTCATTTATTGCTGGAGCTATGCATGTTCATCAGGATTATGCTACACTATTTATGTTCACATTCATGGATAGCATGTTCCGAATGTTCCCAATTTTTAAAATGGGAATAGCACCGAGGATGCCTTTGCCCCCTACAGGACATTTGGCAATGCCTACAGATATTTTTGATTGTGACTAAGGATGTGGGTAAATACTACTGGCATCTAGAGGCCAGGGATGCTTCTAAACTTCCTACAGATCACAGGAAAGTTCCCCCCCAAAAAAAGAATTATCTGGTCCAAAATACAAATAGTACTAAAGTTGAAAAACCCTGGATTTAAGCCATCTGCTTTTGTCTCTTATTTTTGTTACATAATCATAATAATTCCTTCTGAATGTAACATTTGCTCAGTGCTAATGACTGGTTTGGCGTAAGGCTATCAGCTCTTGGGTAGTCACTAATTCCACAAAATGCCCCGTGCCTTAATCTTTGCTGTTTGACAATACATTGAACAGTGGTTCAAGTGACAGAGGTCACCATTACTGAGATAAATGGATCATAAAATAATTTGTCATGGTATTTGTAACACTTTGCTTATAAGAATGTTGACCATAAAGCAATGCAAATGGGGAAAGTCAGCAGCTTACCTTTCAATAATATGAAATGAAAATGGAAATTTATTTGAATTAAGGGAATAACCTCTGACTTTTCCATTATGTAGAGCATACATCAAAAAATTCACAATGCTCATCTAATCTAACAAAATAAATTTGGCTTTATTTTTATGCACTAAATCATTTCAAAAGCATTATAATAATTAATAATATCCTCTTTAGAGAGAAAGCTGTCAGTCTTTTCCCTTACCTTGTTCACATTCTTCTCTGAAGCCAGGGTTCTCAACTCTGTTTCCCATACACAGGGATCATCTCTGAACTTTGTTCCAATTTTAATATTAACCAAATAAAAGCCCTGACTCTGAGGCAGAAAATTGCCTCGGTGATAAAGATGCCTCACGGTATCTACTATGTGGCTATCTTGCTTCCTCAGTCTGTTACTTGTGGTGTCCTCAGGTATGTTAGCACCTAAATAATGAATTACGCATTTAGAAACAATGTTTTTTAGTACACATATCTCTTTAAGAATCTGATTAAAGCTACAAACCCACTCTATAGAAATAGAAATGTCCATGTCAAGAGACCCTTTTCTATGGGTCTCTTGTGTTTTTATACTTCTTGTGAGTAAAGGCACTAGCTGCCTTTCTTCAGGACTAGTTTTTCAAGCATATTTGTACAGAAAAAGCTTTAGAAGATACGGTGTCCCCCTCCAGAGCAAAGGACAGGTTTGTTTACTGTCCCGTGTAATAAGGAGACCGTCTCAGTGGCAAAGGTGAGTCATGCTTACGGGCTGATATAAAATAGTCGGGTTCCCTAGGCTCATGTTTTCTGCCCCTGAAGTATAGGCATCATGAGGCTCTCTTTGAATCACCATGTGGGAATCAGGGCCCAGCGAACTGGTATAAATGCTGATACCCTGGCTAATACTATTTCTGTGAGTGATAAGGTGTTCATCTCTGATCCAGGATTCCAGTGTCTTCTGCCAGCATCCATGAAACTGGTAGGGTGATGTATTAGCTTTCCACAGCCTTCACAGTTCTTCACAATGCAAACAAACAACACTAAGCATACCGTTTTAATAGATGGCCATTTTGTCCCCATATGCAAATTAAGAAGGCTAAAAGTATCTATTTTCATTTCTTAGTTATTAAATGGAATGGAATGACCATATACTGAAATATATTAAAGTACCTTTAAAAAATTCATACAATACTATGTTAAGCTTATTTCAACAAAAATGTATTTGGCTAACAATAATAGTAGTAATAGCAGTGATTGGGTGCTTTCTATATGCCAGGCCCTTTGTTAAGAGCTGACCAAATATTATTTAAGTTTATTTTGACAATAACGCTGATGAGGCAGCCATTATTGTCATCATTCCACAGGAGGACACAGAGACCCATGTAAGTTAACTAACTTGGCCAAGGCTATACAAATGTTCAATGTTGGAACCAAAGAGATTTAGGTTCAGAGATTTGATGTGAACTCAGCTTATGTCCTTAATCACCTTTCTTTACTGCCTCCCACTCTGAGCAACACACTGGTGGTACAAAAGCATGGTCTCTGCCCCTGAGAGGCTCATGCTCTAAATAAAGGAGAGAAATTAATAGCTTCAACAGAATGCCATAAGGGCTTTGATGGAGTACACACAGGGAAGGGACCCAGCCTCCCCTGTGAGGCAGCAGCAGCTTCCCAAACAAAAGCATGAATGAAATGAAACTCAAAGGATGATTAGGAGTAGACCAGGTGAAAAAGTAGGGGTAATGTGTTTCCTGATTTTACACGTGAGGAAATGAAAGCCCAGACAGACACAAGGCCAAAGTCACATAGGCGCTTTGAGAAACAGGGTTAAAGTTTGATAGCTGATGAACTTTTACTATCCTTTACTGCCCTCAAATAAATATTCCTCACTTTTTATTAGATAGTAGGCAAGGCTCAGAATTATCTAGTGTTTGTCCAGTTATTGTTCCTTTTATTATTGTTTTACATAGGAAGTCATTAGGCATTGGACATTCAAGGAAATAATATATGAATACAGTGTCATAAGAGTATCTCTTTGATAAGATGGGCACAGAACATCACAAAGTATTCAAAGCGTTAATAAGTCACTTGGAAATTTAAATGTCATTTTCTGTTAGATTTTATTGGAGGGCTGATCATGATTATAGACAAAGTTCCAACAAGGTCAACATCAATGTTCCAAAGGCATGAGCAGGTAAGCTAAAGAGAGATCAAATAAATTGTTTAAATGTTACAGCATAGGTAGTTCTCACGCATGTTTCTGCAACCAGTCTAACTTCCATTAACATAGTTAGAAACTCTCTGATATGAAGAAAATTACTATAACTTCAGTTATTACTCTAAGGAGCTATTGCTGTAGAATAGAAATGAAGAGATGTAGATGAATCTGCTAATGTTCATCTCGCTCACATAAAGTGTGCATAAAGAACAGAAAACAGAAGCAAGAACTTCAAGGAAATCATGCCCAATAAAAACATTTGAGTCCAGTTATAACACTTTCTAAGTTACGGGTACAGCATGTTCATATAGATTTTAATAGAGATTCAGTATGTTTTTGTAGACAATATCAGATTTGGGAAGTGAGGTAACAAGGAGTATATTTATCAAAAAAGTAAAATATTACCACAATATTCCTGGTTGGCCAGATTGATGTTTTCAGAACAGTATCACCTTCATCACCACCACTACCACCGTCACAAAAGACGCTATAATGATTGCTAGGAAAACTGGAGATGAATATGCTATGAATATGACCTATAGTTGCCAATGAAAGTGGAGGAAGCAATAACACAGCACTAAATAAAATAACTACTGTGAGTCAAAAAAGAAAACATTTAGGGAGTGCCTGTCTGAGAAAGACACTATGATATGCTGACAACAAAAGAAATCCAAGAGAGGTACACGTGAGCATTAGAGCTACGGGGAACAAAAGGTGCTAAGAGTTTCTGACATTTCAAGTACAGTTATTTCCAGTTCTTACCTGAGCCAGAAGCAAACAATGGGGACAGCCTACCAAGATCAATGACAGCCAGGATCAGAATTGCTGACACCAATATTATTAATATTCAATCTCATCAAATTGAGGAATTATTTTGGGGGTGAAAAACACTGAACAGTGTTCAACAGAATTTGACTAAAAAGGGAACTAATACTTGATGTTTAATTTTTTGGAAAACTACCTAAAGTTGCAGAAGTAAAATTTTGACTGGGATTTAAAAAAAAAAAAAAACTTATACTCACACTTAGGATACTCTATTAATTCAAACAAATCCCTAGTCATGTAGCAAATTATTTTCAGTATTTGAAGAATATCTGCGGATATTGTTTATTCATCACAGTTTTAAACCAGTGATAGGATCATTAGCGACTTAGCATTTATGCAAATGTTGCAAAATGTGTCCTTGTTAGGGAGGATAGAGTTTTGGGAGGCCAGAAACTTACATGACTTGGGATGTCCTCTTTAAAGCAATATAAAATTGTGATCTTTTGATATCAACCATAATTTCACAGAGAGAATTTTATGTACAGAATAGTAATTTACAGAGAGAATTTCATAGAGACACTTATAAATATAAGAAAAAGGTAATTTAATCTTTCTAATGGCATGATTGATAGAATTTTGTTGTCCTTATTGTTATGGACAGCTGAAAAAAGATTCATCTTTATAAGTTGTTTTTGGTAAGGCCATGTAAAATTTCCAGACTGCATCAAATTTGAGAAAACCTTTATCAAATTTCTTATGAGTTATAAGATTTAGAAAACTTTTCCACAAACTAACTTCTAGCTCCATCCATTCAAACCCAGTTTCTCTTCCACAACTTACACAGTTCCAGTGTCTGGTGACACAGGACATACTCATAGCACGTATGACCTCTGGCCCTAAAACTTGCAGTTAGACTGACAGGTAAGCCAGCAATCATATTATTCTTAGAAGCCATTCCAATTTGTGGACAGCTACTGGTAATATAACCATAGATGAAAGTGACTGTGGATGATATGAATACATCCCACTCAACCTAAACTCGGTGTATCCCCATATCAATTTTCCTTTACAGGATCCTCCAAATGCCTGCATCATTCCAACACCATAAGTATAAGGTGAAAGTGATGAACGGCAAATTGAAATAAAAATAGTGATATTAACCAGTTTGCAAATTTAACAAAAGCACATGCCTATGTGGCCACATTACTAGGACTCACCCAGGGTCGTGAATGGACTTAAATTTACTTGCTTCAAGGTAATCTACCATCTGGCCATCATCAAAGATTTTTAAGTTTTGCCACCTTAAACTTCAGGCAATTGCAGTGGCCATCAGTTACATTAGTTAACATGAACTATTATTATATCCAGTAAATTTATTATAATAATTATTTTAAAACTTACATGGCTATGGCTGTACCTACAAAAGAATCTTCAGCCTATTGTATAAATACCCCCGGACACAACAACAGAAACCGAAGAAGGGTATGAACACACCAAGAACTGCTAAGTGGCAAAAAAAAAACAACACACAAAAAAAAGAAACTAAGATAATTATGAACAAAGAAAAAGTAATAATTGGGGGAAAATAAACTTCATGGATTATATCATTTAGAGATATATGTTCATATTCGAGAAGGTGCACATTTGTATACCAACGTCAGAACTGACAAATTATGACACTTTACTGATTTTCCACTTTCATTCTAATTTTTTGAAGCCAAGGAGAGTAGTCCTACCACCCTGCTGACACAGCACATTGAAAATGGAATCATACTTTTCTACTTTACTATTAGGACTGGGTTGTTTATGTAGGTTCTTTAACCTGTCTCCTCCCCAAATGGCATAAATTATCATCTCTAGTTTATCTCTTTTGAGCATCCTATAGTTTGCCTAGTGAAATAAATCACCATGACACAACACTAAATAGTAACATAATAGAACAGCTACATTCAAAGGTAAAGGGCCATTTTTTAATATTATTCTGACAATCTGACATCCCTCAAAAAAACAAACAAAAAAAAGATATGGCAGTGGCTTGTGTAAAAGTATCAGAAATACATGCATTTGTAATATTGTAATAGCAGATTCAAAATGCTAAACAGAATCCTGATGTAGGGACCCCACAGAATTTGATCAAATGTATCCATCTGTTCACCGCCGTGTAAGTAATGCTCACACAATCAGTGCTGGGACCTCTTCTAGGACAGGCCCTGAGACTTTCAGTACATCTGTCACTTCCCCTGTTTACAGCTGCCTCATCAGTAACTCATGGGATTTTCTTCCGAAACACTCAAAAACAGCATCCTGAGAAAAAGGCACCAAGAAAAAGTCATTTCGATACTTCTCCTCTTTCTACCTGATTTCTGCCTCAGTAATTAATATTGATAGCCAGTGTAATGCACTCTTCATGGAAGCATGGAAACGCTTTAAGAAAGCCCTTTGGTTTCTCATTTCTGCTTCTTGAACCCCAAGGGACTATTTCATAAGCAAATGTGAACACCTCCACGCATGTGCTTACACTGTGAGAAGCAGAGTTTCTCTCACACTTTTTACCTCTCACATGTGGCACACGAACTGGACTCATCCAAATGCACAGTATCCACCGTCTTAAACAGTTTACACGATTGACGCCGCTAACAAAATCTCTACAAGGGAAACAACAGTACTCTTTACCTCTTATCTGTGGGTGGATTCAATTGTGTTGAAGGCTGCCTCTTACGGAGGGCGACTGAGTTCCCTGAAAATACAGTGAACCCGCTGCACACAAAGTAACTCTGACCCGACAGAGGGATGAAGCAGGCAACAGTCACGTTAGGGAAACCTAAACTATGGAAACCGAGGGATGTGTTGCTGCTGGGCTTGCAGTGGGCCTATGGCTGCATGTTCTGTCCTCGTTTCTCTTCAAGAAAGCACATCAGGCCTTAATATCCATGAAAGGTAAAATATGGAACTCCCCTGACACAATGTAGATGTGAAACAGCCTAGCATTCCCAAGTTTGCAGGATTTTACATTTAGCAATGATAAATCTCCTCCAAAGGCTTAGCAGAGATATATTTCATCATATGTATGTGTACACATACATATAGGTATGAAATTGTAAGTAAAAGACTTTATATATACATTATTTAGTTTCTTTCATTACCAGAAAATTATTTTCCTTAACTAATTACTCTCTTTATTTCTGGAGGACCTCAGTATTTTCTTCTACAACAAATTAACACCTTTCCTCCAATTCCCTCATTCATCCATTCAAAATTTTGGTTGCAACATAGACAATTAAGTACAGGAATAATGCATGTATTGGTTAGTTCAGACACCTAAAAATACTTCCATCCTGAAATTCAAAACTGTATGCATAGTGTATCCAGCTAGAAGAAATTTGAAGGGAAATGTGTGAACACCAAACTCCTTGTTCTGTATCATTTGTGCTCACTAAAGGATAATTTGTTCTATGAAACTAATACTGTTTTCACATGGTACTTTTCATTTGGCGCATCTAATATGCTGCCTTTACTATATGAATCCAGACTTGTGCGTGGTATCAAGCGGACTTATTTTGTTAATGAATAGTAACTATAAACCTCATTTTACCCAGCGTATAATTTGGGAATATGTCTCTTTGAAATCTGAGCCATTCATGAAAAGAATAAAGGACAATTAAATCTGAGAAATAACATATCCTAAGATGGTGCTGGAAAAACTTCACGATTTCTTTACTAGAACACCAAGCAAGAGTTAGTCTGAGACTCCATCACAGGATATTTAGCTTCTGAATTAGCAGAAATGTCTCCTTATAAGCTAATTTTATTTTTTAAAGATATGATCATCAAAATTCACTTGCCTTATCTTACCAAATACATTTTTCAGCAGCAATACTGTAAAATAACTTAATGGGAAAAGTAACTCTGTTATCACATTATTGTGAGATTTCCTCTCGGATATATGAGGAAAGTCACAAGCATTTAAGACTATTTTACCCTGAAGCCACAATGCCCTGTCCCCAAAACTTTTTTACCTTGATCAGGACAAGAGGATCCTTAATTGACCTCATCACCAGTTACAACAATGAGGTGTCCAGCGCTTCCCATGCAAGTTTCTCCCTTCAACTTTGACACAGCTGTCAGTAATAAGCATGACCTGGATATTTACATATAATGTCACACTCATGAATAAGGAAGGAAAATATCTTTTGAAGACTTGAAAAGCAACAGTTGTGGCATTCTCACTGTGACTTTTGATAATCCAACTTTTTGGACAGGAGGAACCATATAAAATGACAGGGCAGCAAAAGCCACATGAAATCGCTCTCCTGTGCAACAAACATGTTCTCTGGATTTCTTTTCCTAAGGCAGTATCACCTCACAGTTATAAAAGGCAAATCTGTACTTATCAAATACTGAGACCGTAAGGAGTACTTGGATAAATGCTAAAACCTGTTTATTTCTCAGACGGTATAATTTCTTCGACATGGATACCCATCTACTCCACATGGGCCTACAGAGACAGACAGACACACACACACACACACACACACACACACACACACACACACACACGGCTCTTCTGTGAATCCTTAATCTACTCCTCACCCCAACTGCCAATTAATTGAATTAATGATTTCGTAAATATTTAGCAGTCACAGACATAAAGGTAATTATGCAAAGTGGTTTACAGTTTTAACTTAGACAAGACTAAAATACAGATTCTTTCTTATTCATGTGCTTAAGTTTCTTCCTTGTAATTAAAATTGGGGCTCCAGCCTGTAATTCGGTCAAAATCTTGAACAGTGACTGATGTTTATTACCGAGGAGGCTTATTTAACATGATGTACATTTCAGAGGACAGCATTTATGGTTTTTAAATCAGTGGGTCTTTCTGTGCAAAATAATCAGTACTGAGCTTCCTCTTCTGCAGTTTTCCCATTCTCGAAAGGCTTTTATCTTTCTTTCCAATAAAACAAGCTGTTCTTTCCTTTCTCCACATATCACTAGCTAAAAAGCAGCCCAAGACCGCAGCAAGGGTATCTGGAAATGGGATTTCATTAACTACTGTGAGTGACCCACAGGCTAAATCCATTAACCAAAACAGGTAAAATCTCTGTGCTCTCCCTTAAATATTGCTAAAGCTACAGTATTGCTTTAAATAATGAACAGATCCATCATAGCAGGCAAATGACTCAACAAGCCAAAAAGATATGATTCCTCTTATGATGGTCTTTTGTATTCTCACTGCGTTCTCAGTGCTTCAGGTCAGGGCAAGAACTTCAGGAACTACGCATTGTAGAAATACAGTCTGTGGGTCTGGAACTGTGCGTGACTGCTCAGAACATATTCCTAAGGAAAAACATTGTGCAAGGGCGTAGTGTACCAGCTGCCAGCTCATAATGGGCATTGTCTGCTGGGCGGGAGTAACAGCACTGCTTCTGACAGCCGCACAGAGGTAGAGGTGCTCCTAAGACGCTGGCTTCCTCTCCCCTTCCACTCCCTATTTCCTTCAAATTTTCACTTCCATGTGGATTTTGGATGACAGATTTGAGTATATCGGGTTTGCCAAAAAAAATGTATGTAAGTAGACACCTGGGTCAACGCTGCTCAAGCAGTAATTCGTGGTAATAAAAAGCGTCTGGACGCTGATGGTAACCACTTTGAGCACCTCTTGTAATTGCAGAAGTGAAATGTGACTTGTATTCATCTTTTGTGATGGGTATATATTGAGTATTACAATTTTCATAATTCTTTTCCTTTCTTAACATATGTATACTTTTTTTGGCACCCTCTCTAAATGCATGTTAGCATTCATTAAAAGCCATTAACTCGCCCTCCTCCCCAATTGCTGCTGTTTTCAAAATGACAACTTTTTCTTCAGTGACAGTGCATTTTTAAGTTAAAAGAAATGGGTTTCTAAAGACCTTGCAAAATATTATTAAAATTAGGTCCACTTTCAACTCTATTAAAATGTACATGTATGTCTAATATTTAAGAACAGGGCAAGATACTCCATGCAAGTGAGTAAAAGAGTAAAAAAGTAAACAACAAATTAGCTACATAGAAATTTTATATTAAAATATTCTGTAGTTGCACTCATAGCAATACTGTCAAGAATACTAGTAGAGCAGTCACTATCTGTAGTAACATTATTTCTCATATTTAACATGTACTTTTTGCATGTAAAGCTCAGAAAAATACTATGAGGGAATTTGTATTTTGATTCACCCACTTTTTATTACCCCACACAAAGAGCTACAATGTTAACTTGTGTGTTTCTGGTGAGTCTTTATCCTCTTGTGCTATGGACAATATTCTCCTACCACTGGTCCTGGAGTAAATCACATTTCAATGATTGCCCTAAGTAGCTTTGACTCTCAATTCCTCTATAATAAGAAAGAGTATTTAGTAATTTACAACCTGCTTCTTATGTGAGGTTAAACCCCTAACTTCAAATGTCAGAATAAGTAGAAACAAATAGACCTAAGTCTGAAAGAAAGAAGGTTTATACAAAGTATCTCTCATTCTTGGTATCCAGCCAGGTGAGAATCTCATATATTAAGTATTTTCCTTTGTAACTGTAAGTGCTCATATCTGGGTACATTAAAAAGCCTTACAGATTATAACCTATCCAGGCAGGAGTTCACAGTTTACAATTTATTGTGTATTGTTTTAAATTTTTAGAATTTTCTGCACAGTATCTTCAAATCTCCAGAGAAAGAGTCTATATAAATTCAAAATAAATAAATATTAGACAGCTTATGTGGTAGCACTTTTGATTTTCCTGACATGCCTTCCCACTGGCTCATGGATATGAATTCATTTAATAAATTAATTTCAGAAAGAAAAAAAATAATTTATCCCTAGTGAATGTCATTGTTTCCTTCTATGTCAACTAAGTGCTTCCAAAGCCTGCATCAAACAAAGGTTTATTTTTTAGTGGCAAAAATGTCTCCTCTGATTGGATGCTTACCACCATTGTCTACCCTTGATTTTGGGACCCCTAACCCTGCTTTCTACATGGTATTTACTTTGCTAAGACTAAAGAGGGAATAACAACCCTTCATTTTCCCAAGAAAATCTCAAAGGTAAATAAAATTCTAGAGGCATTTCCCTAAAAGAACAAACAGAAATACAAACGGTTCCTTATGAACTTCAATGAGAAAGAAACAATGCTGGAATTTAGAGACTACCCGATACCAAATAAAACACTGCTGTCGTCAAGAATTTAAAACTTATTTTAAGATAACTTTTCAAAAGCCACAATGTTGTATCTTTAAAGGTTGACAGAAATCTGAGACTGAAATCCTGCCAGTGGTAACTTCTGGGTTCAGAAAAATAGAAAAAAACATGCCAGAAAGAGAAAAAAAACCTGAGGAAAAGATGGAGGGGAGATCATACATATAAGAATTAAAGTGTACTGCAATTCAGATATATCTGCATTAACTATACATGTTAGCTAGTTACAGGAAGCCTTAAAAATGGTGTTAAATGCACCATCTGGAATCTTGTAAAATGAACTTTTACCTGATGGTTAGTGGCAATTTATTACTAAACACAAGAGAGATGTGTGAGCTATTTTGGACTCAAATAGGACATTATCCTTGCAACAAGACCACATTCCCTAAGCAACATATCCACTGAGCAGTAAAACAGACCACTGAAATTATGGTAAAGATCCTATAGCATAAAGGATTTCAGTCTATGAACCAAGAGTCTTTTTATTCCTTCTGTTAATCTCTCCTGACAACTTCTTTCTTTCAGGAAGCCATCCAGTAATAGTTCTTCCAAAACTATATAACCTTTCTTCAACTTTCATACTTTTTTTTGTCTATTTTGATAGCCCCAAATCCCTGGGTAACCAACAGTCTGCATGTCACAAGTTATGAGCACCCAGCGTTGGGATTTTAATGCTGGGGGATCAGGCACATTTTAAAATATCTTTCTGCTATACCATCTTGGCTCTGCTCATATTTCATGTATGTGTACATTAATTGAAATTTAACCTGCATTTATCTAGAATGCTGAATTCCGTCTTTCAAATGACCCTTGCATAGTGCTGCAGAAAATGTCTCTCTCCCACCACTGCCACTACAATATCTTAGGAGTAACAAAACTTAGCATGAAGTACCCTAAGGCTGACTTAGTACTTCCTGAAGTGAACCAGCAGCTGCCATGACCTTCCGCCATGTGGAGACCCAGGGGCAAGGAGTCTGCAAGCTCTGCTTCCCAATTTGCCCCCAACTGAATACATGAAGTCACTGTAGATCCTGACACTGTAATGCCAATATTAGTTACTGAAAAAAGTATTCCACTTCAAAAGTCAATTTAATTCTTTGAGACCTATTCCACTTCATACTGAAATGCCATGATAGTTGTCTTAAAAAGTTGCCCAAAATGCCTTGTCTTGAGTGTCTGGATTATTCATGGAAAGCATCAATCTTAGTGGTTATATCTTATGATAATGATGAGTATATCTTATGATATATTGTATATAACCATGAAAATAACTTATGATATCTTATGATAAGCATTAATTATGCACATTCCCCATCTCCACGATTAAGTAAAAGGGCAGGGACCAAAATGTAACTTTGCAAAAAGGTTCCCCCTAGCTAGAACAATTAGCTAATTAATAAAATAATGATGTAAAGCAAAGCAAAAAAAACCATTCTGAACTCTTCAGTCTCTTATTAGAGTTTCTAACAATCTATGGTTCTGACCAAAACACATTTATTTCTGACCAAAACACAAGTTTTTCTTCTTGTTATTTTTTTAAACCAGTGTGAGTGGCCAAATGTACACTTGTGCTGTCCTGGGTGGAAAATAAAGAAAGATGTATTTTTCTGTCTCTGGCTATAGGAAGTCAATAAGCAACGCAGGTATCAGGGATAAAATGACTGTGATCAAAGCTGATTTTAACACATGAAAAATGTTTTCCTCAGTGCTGTTCTTTAGGTAATATATATCAACTGGCTCACTTTTGATAAAACAAGAAGCAAGAGTAGTTTTGCTACCAATTATATACATACAGTTATTCATATTTACATACATAAATACATATTCATAAGGTCTTTATAAAATCTTAATAACTTCAGCATAATAGATTTTTTTCTCTAAGTTTCTCTTTGTTATATCATGCAAAAATAAAATATTAAAACCTAACAGGTAGAAAGTTCTCATCTTTTCTCCATCCAGATGCAAGAGGTTTCAGAGATGTCAAAAAATATCCCCTAAGGTATTTCTATATTGTATGTATATATTCTCATTCACACCCACCTCTCTTCTCTCTCCCTCTCTCTCTCTCTCTCTCCCTCTCTCTCATACACAAACACACACACACACACACACACACACACACACACACATTCCTACATATGTATCTCCATAAGGTATTCTTTGATTACAAAAAGATATAAGAAAATAACATGTGTATGCTTAGGCAAATTTAGCATCATTTAGATTTTTCATGATTATCTTGATTTCTTAGACCACTGAATCTATCTGCAAAGGCCCATAGGGAACAGTTTTATACTAACTCTTTCCACTGTAATTTATACTAGAGGCACTCTGTAAGTAAGGACTTAGAAAATGTTTTCAAAGAGCTTCAAGATGCTGCTTCTTTTCTTTAAAAAACCTGGAAAAAGCAGGTTCTAAAATAGTTTACATACGGATGGGTCATATAGGACTTGAAAATTTTTCTAAGCATTACAAAGTCCCAAGTCTTTGGTGTGGTTAAGACAATTCCCTCAGGATAATCAGAAAACAGGCATTGGTAACTCTGCTGAGAGTTTTACTGTGGCTGGGTGTTTAAGTTGCAGCCCACAGAAAATGGTAGAGAAAAATGAACTGCCAAGGATTTTAACACTGAAAGTGAAGAGAGAATATAATCATTGTTGCCCAGAATCAGTCTCCTGAAATAAGTGATTAACTAGGGACATGGTCCAATATGTCACAATGGGACATATCAAAAGCCATTATATAGGGACAGCTGATGACAACAGCACTCAGAGTAAGGAAAATAAAATTGCTGACTTCACGTTAGTTATGGGGGGAAAACAACAACAGCAATAACAACGAAAACCTAATTTTCTAAAAACAATACACACTCCATAAATTGTATCAAATATACATAGTATACCAAGATTCATTATGAACCACAGGGCCTAAGGAAAGAGCATACATAATATAAGACAAGCCTTACAAAAGAAGCAGTTTTTATACCCAATGTTATTAGACAAAAGGCACCAAAAAAATAAAAAATAAAAAAATAAAAAAATGAGCACAACATAAATATATACCAAAGAAAAGAAAGGATATAAAGTATAATTCCCATGCAAATTTTGTAGCCACACACAATTTTTTTAATATCACCACAAATATGTGAAATCTATACACATCAAATATAATTCATATATCTTGTGAAGTGACTGATCAGTCTTACCCAAAGTTAATGTTAACTGTAGTATACTATATTAATAGTATAGAGTATACGGGGGGAAATAGGAAGTTACATGTGATGCTCATAGAAAGTCAAAAAGCAAAATCTATTTGCCCATGGAAGAATGTCAAGTAAAACATTCTGCTCCTGATATAAGCAAAAGTCTTATTAATTACCAGAGTGAGGGTCTCCATTTATATACTACAGTGTCTGAAAAAATAGGTCATATTCAGACCAGCTTTTCTTTAAATACTGAAAGAAGAGTACCTGAGTTATAAATACTATAACATAGGAATTCCAGATATAATTCTGATAGTCCAAGAAAATTTGAAATGTTCCTCAGTATTTGTATTAAATGACTGTGCTTTCAGCACTGCTAATATCCCATGTATGTAAATAAGGGATATCCCATCTTCTGCTGTATTGTATTTCTTATTTATAAGTCAATAACTCCAGCCCATAATCCAGGGCGAGGGGTGGGAGGGGGAATTACAGGAAGGTGTGAATGGCAGGAAGTGAAGATCATGGGAGGAGTCATGTTAAAGGCTGCCCACCTCAAAAGGTAAACTTAAAACTCAGAAAATTCTATGGATTAACTTTTTTTTTTTTAAATGGGGAAGGTCAGTATTCAATTGTGTTCTACTAAAACATAATGTTGAGATTACTGAACTAATGGAGCTCTACAGTTCTTTCCAATTCTAATCTATGGAGACTCCATGAATCTCTGGCATATTCCAGGAAAAAAAAAAAAAAAAATATGTCAGAATTTAATATATGCCTTTTTAAAAGCCATTACTAAGTGCAGGAACTCGGAGAAGAAAAGTAAGATATCATATAGGGAAGAGTAAAGGAATAAGGTTTTTGACAGGTATATTTTGGAGTAAAGAGAACTCCATGCGAAAGGGACAGCACGTACAAAGAAGGAAAGCATGGAGGTAGGCAAGTATATACAGAGTCTTGTTAAAGAAACTGAAAATGGTCTTGGCTTTAGACTAAGGATATGACTGGTAGAGGAAGCCTGAAAAATGAAGCTGAAGTGGAAAATGGGGTTCAAACAGAGAGAAGCATGAATTCCAATCCAAAGAGCTTGAAATAAATTAAACGAAGAGGAGCCACAGAAGATTTCTAAGTAAAAGAACAGTATCTGCAGACCTAGGATTCAGAAATACAGTTGACCTTTGAACAACAAGGGTTTGAACTGCACAGGTCCACTCATATGTGTTGTGTGTTTTTTTGTTTTGTTTTTCCAATAAATTCAGTTAGCTCTTTGTATGGGGGGTGGGGTCCCACATTCCCAACCATGGACCCAGGGATGAAAATCACTGTTTTCAATCTGCAGTTACTTGAATCCACAGATTCAGTTAAGTTTCTGGGGAGTCAAAAGTTATTATGTGGGTTTTTGACTGCATGGGGTCAGGGCCCCTAGCCCCCACATTGTTCAACTTTAAATGTTTGGCAGACGTAAGATGAGCTGAGTGCTAGATTACTAGAGGAAAGGTGAGCAGTTCAACAGGAACATGGTCTGAAAGAGGATGGTAGCTGCTGAGATAGAAAGGAGAGCACATCCCACAGCACTGGTTTTTGTAGACATGTCTCTTTGGCCAGGCTCTCTACATACTCTCTCGTTTTGGCTCAAATCTCTCTCCTGACCCACATTTCCAATATGTCTATTCAAATGTTAATAAGCACAGCAAACTTAGCATGTCTCCCAATTTACTTATGACCCCTCCTCTCAAATCTGCTCTGCTCTCACATCCCTTCTATTTATTATCAGTACCATTATTGATTCAGTGCCCCAAGACAGAGATTGGGTAATCTAGACCTTCATGCTCACTCACTTCCTTCGCCCCTCAACAGCCCCACACCTTGCAATCAGCCTAAACACCATTATTGATTGTTAGTCAACCTCTTACCTTCCATTCCGAATATCCCTGGCTTATGGCAGGTCCTCAGAAGTCTTGCTACCACACATAAAGATAACTGAATAACTTGGGGTCATCTTCCACCCTAATTAATACCTTGGTCCTGAAGAAGATGATTGAAGAATATTGACAATAAAATCAAAGGGATGAGTTCAGAAGACGTAAGAATAAATGATGTTAGATTTTTCCACCAGTCTGGTAAAATGGTGGCTTGAGAGTCAATACTACGTTATTATGACTAATTATGTAATTACAAGATAATGATGTCGATAATTATGTTGCATAGTAGAAAATAAAGGAAATGATATTGCTCAAACACATGAGATTGTATTCTGATGTTTATTCACTGTATGCATGGTGGCCTCTTCAGGGACTGCTAAAAACCCTTGAGCATGCATAACTGTAACAAAGAGAGATGTCAATCCTTAGAACTAAACCCAATATGTTTTGTGACAGTGACTGTGATTCTGTTGGACACTTGGTATGCAGAGATGAGGGGGTCATATATCATTTCTGAAATATCAGGAGCTTGTGATGAAAATGAATTCTGTTTTAAATTCCATATGCAGATGAAAGGTGACTGGTTGAAGGGAGGGAGGGTGAGGCAGCCTTGTTAGATGTGGCTGAAGAGATTAACCTTTTCTGCAATTCCCAGGAGAATACCTAGGAGAGGGACAGGTGAGGAACTATCTATTTTAAGATCTCTACCTCAGATTCCAAATTTCTTAAAAAAAGTAAAACAAGACAAAACAAAAACAAAAATCCAGAACTCTTCCTGGAAAGGGATGGGTTCTGCCCAAGGAACTTTAGAATCAGAAAGTCTAGATCTGACCTAATTAGAACAGGTTTTGGCAGGTGTGCACTGAGTACCATGCTCTGCTTAGGGCATCGCCTGACTGAATCCCACGCCCATGGAGAAGTCTCCTGAAGCTGGAATTCAGGGTTGGCAAAAGATGGGGAGGGTGGGGGAAGTTGGCATTTGCTGCTCACCTCTGAGGAGCCACGGAGCCAGGCACAGACTGGGTGATGTCTGCACCACCACCTCAGATCCTACAGATAAGAAGATGGGCCTTGGCCCAGCAGTTCAAAGCTTGTTGTAGTGATTTTAGAATCCCAGTAGCAAAGTGACTCTGAAAGGATAAAGGGGCATTGCCCCTTAACATATGATTTTTCCACTGAAGTTGTAGCTTGTGATTAGGCACAGATTATTATTTGGAGTATAAAATCACACCTCACAAATTGAGCTGAGAGAGTCTTGGCTAATCTCACAGAAGAAAGATTTTTTTAGATTGCCTTATAACCAACCATAAGGAAGTGCAATCACTTTTATGGCTTTGCTTGTGGAGAAGACAAATGTTTGTTGTACCTAGATAGAGCCCATGAAGAGAACCCACTGGCAGCAGGGAGAAAGCTAATTAATGCTGAAAGGAGCAATACTCTGGAAACTTCAGGGGACTCCAAGAGTAGACCACTTTCTCCTCACATTTAGGATAGCCAAGACCAAGGAAGGGAAGGGAAAGGGAAAAAAAAACTTTTTGGAGACAGATCCTGAATGGGATGGTGGGTCAAGGACAGTAGCCAATCTTCCACTCTTACCTTTTAATGTGAACAAATATCAGCAAGGTGCCCGATTTTCATTCCAGTTCCTAGACTCAGAGAAAGACAACAACTCTAAGAAGAGAACACAGCTAGGTATAATGGGCAGCCTGTGTTACCTCCACCAAATTATATTATGTCCTTCATCTTCTGCCAAAGACCAAAGCTCAGCTCCCAAAGATTTCAAGACTGATTAAAGATGGCAGTAACCGCAAAATGCTGTTCAATTTCCTCATGGATTCAGCTTGATAAGACCACTCCTCAGGGAATTGCCACACTTGGAAACTCTTGGTTGGCAAGTACTCCTCTTATAAGCATAAACACCACAGGGCAATAGTCTGTAGTGTGTCATCAAAATAATTTTGGATGGCGATCAATATTTATTGAAACTTACATTTAGTTCACCAAGTACTGGCTAAGTATATTTACAAAGGAAACAAAAGACTTGTGGTGTTTGTCTGGAAAGACAAACATAAATATAGTCATATATTTACCAATGAGAAGATAACCATCAAAACAATTTATTCGAAGTAATTTTGAAGTGATAGTTTGCTGACATATTCATATAAGCCTGTATAATTTTCTGCAAATCCACAGTAACTGAATGAATGAATGAATGAATGAATGAACAAATGAATGACAAAGAGCTAAACAGCAACTTTCTCATTACCTCCTCCTTAATCACAAATTGGAATTTCAGTTCTTCTTTGTTCCCAACTTCGTTTTGTAAATGTATACTGGACCTTTAGTAAGCCTATGGGATGATGTCCTGAGTTCTACAATTTCCACATGTGCAGATATTGATATACTCGTATTTGTACAAGAGCTAATTGTTCATGAATCACAACTCTATTGAGAATCTTGTATTGCCTCAGGTTAATTCCACACCACAAGTTCACGGCCTTTCTAGCTTTCACTAAAGTTTGATTTCTCACTTGATGGCCACACTTCAGAAGGAGCGCAAGGGCAGGATAATGAAGGCTTGCTGGATGGGATGCAAATGCTGGGTAGTCAGTTAGGATTCTTCTCTACCTGGCAATTAAGTTGATAATACTAAGGGTAGATTTCATTTACTGAGGGCTGACCTTGTACCAGACACTTTATAAATTATCTTAATGTCACCTCTATTTATGTTACAGCAACCTTCACGACCAATTTTTGAAACAGGTTTCATCATTTCCATTTCACACGAAGAAGCTGTAGTTGAAAGAGACTGCCCAAGTCTGTAGTGAAGGACTCAAACCAGGTCTTCCTGACTCCAAAGCCCAGATCTGAGACCACCAAGCTACGCCACTTCCCCACTAGTTACTACCTCTAAAACTCAACGCACATTTCAAGTATTTCCCTCAGTAAAACATTATAACATCACAGTGTTCCGGAGGCTATGGGAAAAGCCAAAACCATGAATGTTAATAAAATAGAATATTTATTGTATGACATAACTGACCTCTTCCTTGACTAAGCTGCTCTCTTTTCTAAAATTGTATAATTCAGGGTATACTACTCTCCTAGAACAGAATTCTATTAAGTACAAACTGCAAGACCTTTCATGCACATCATCGCCACCATCATCCCCCAGAGTCCTTGGACAGAGGTTTTATTTTTCCTATTTCCTAGTGAGGAAACTGAACCGTAGGAAGGTTGAGGGATTTAGCCAACAGATCACACTCCTTGAGGACACAGATCATGCTTTTTTTTATTTGTATATTTGCCTGTATTTTTTATGCTTGTGTACACAGAAACTGTCTCAATAAATGTTGAGTAATAAATAGACCAAGTAAAGGAAGTAGAATCTGGCAGGGAAGGTGTCTTTCTTGTTTACCACTGTGTAGCTAGATGATCAATAACTGTTCTTGAAGGAAGAACAGAGGGAGGGAGAGAGGAGCTGCTGCTTCAAACATCACTCTCTTTTGAGCTTAGAGCACTACTAGACTATTTCTCTATCATCTTCCATTTTACAACACTGAGTACAATACTGGGTACCAAGTAACACTCAATAAATGCAGAGTGACTGCAGGGTAACTACTGAATTAAGAAATAAAAAAAAATAAAAAATAAAAAATCTTTTCAATACAGCCAGAGACTTCCAATGGCAAAGTAAATAAATGGATGATCAGGTCAACAACTATAGAGAAGCCAATAAAACAAATGAAACAGAAAATCAGAGAAACTGAAATATCTACCTATGGAAAATTGAGTGTCAAATATATAGAGAAACCACCATTATAGAAACTCACAAACATATACATAGCACAATATAGCCCTACAGAGACACAGGTAAGTATTATTAGATCCTTCACGTCCAGCTCCCATAACATTTAATACTCTACAAGAAAAGGTTAGAACAGGGAATGAAATCAGCAATCAATGTGAAAGCAGTGCTGTTAAATACATAGAGAAACTGAATTCACACATTCCCCTCCCCTTTGGCTGTGATTTTTCAAATATAAACTACAGAGAGCAGTAGAATAATGATATCATTATAGATTGTATGTTCTACTTAACAAAAATGGTCAAATTCTTATTTTCTTCTTCCTTGGGGAGCCTTCATCTCAAAATAACTTTTAAATAGAAACAACCAGCTTTTTCAGCAGAGTCTGATTATCAATTTGCACCTCTGGCAAAGGAAGGCATAGAATTCTATTGTTTTGTTAATTGTCAATTTGCATCTTTGAAAGGTGTTGCATTTTCTCTTCTTTCTAGCAGGTTAAGACTAATTCTCTATGTTAATAAATAATATAAACACTTTCCACAGAAATGCAGTTTGCTAAAAAGTATGTTATTATTCTCTATTTTCCACTACTTAATTACACCTTAGATTTTAAAGTTGATTTTATCAAAACTAGTTAGCTCTTATTTAAACTGCTCTTTCTTAAAAAAAAAAAAAAAAAAAAAAAAAAAAAAAAAAAAAAAACTTTAGATAAAATGCTGTTTAAAATACCAGTTATTGATAGTCATAAAAAAGTTACAAATTAAGACACAATTTCACAAGGAGAATTTTCATTTGTACCTTGAATAGATATTTGAAAATATTCCTTCCTTACCTTTCTTCTGGTAAAATATACAGCATAAGAAAATACAGCAAGTAGAAACAAAAGTCTATTTTACGAAGTAGCAGGAAAGATATAAATACAAGTAGTAGAAAAAAAGCACACACACACATTAGGAAAAGCGATACAAATAAGATAAAGATTAATCCTTACACTTATGTTTACAACTAGTAATTTAGAGAACGAAAAGTTTTTAACATGCCCTATCAGTACTAGTTCCAGTGCTTGAGCTGGAATGATATGATCTTTTTGATATGCTTGTCAAAGCAGGTATTTTCAATGCCCTGCAACATTTCCCTATCTGATTACTAGATATGAAATAATACTAAGTCAAATATTACATGATAACTCTCAAGTTTTTGAGCTTAGGGAAGTGGTGTTTAAACAGATCAAGTGATGACTTTCCATTAGATCTAAGTGAGGATGTTTAAAGGCCATTTATATTGCTAAAAAATGACTTCACATGTCATAAGTGGTTTTAATTTAATAGATTTATTTATATTCTGCCTTTTTCCTAATAGGGTTGGGAAGGGTAATCTCTATTTGTGTTACTTTGGTTTCTCAAGGGGCAAATCATAGGTAAACAATATCTATCCATGAATAACAAAGATAATATATTTAACATCGGTAAAGGGCTTTGTAAAACATGAATGTTACATGTGTTATTTATTACTGTCTATGAGCTTGCTCCTAAACCATGTCATCACTCCAAAAAGCATCCGCTCAGTGATACATACACTTTTACATTATATTTAAAAGCTTTCTTGTAAGTATTAACACCTTGAAAAAAATGTTTCTTGAACATGTAAATCAACTTCCTCAATTCAAGCAATTCCTAGCCCCAAGACATTTGTGTCCAGCGCGCGCGCACATACGCGCGCACACACACACACACACACACACACACACACACTTTTATACGTGAACCCATTATATAATGCCTTGTAACACTGTTATACATTTCATTTAATGAAATCTATAACAATGGTCAAACTGAATCTATTTGGAGGGAAAATGATAACATAGTAACCGGAAGGAGAAGTCCATTGGACACAGAGAATTAGAGGAGTAATAAAGAGTTGTAACAATGCAAGGAGTTAATTCCACATGCAAGTAACTCACTCCTGTCAAGTAATATGCCAAGGAAACAGACAATATTCATTAATAGCTTAAGTTAAGTATCTGAGCTATAAAGGACTTTCAGTGTTTTGTTTTCTTTTTCTTCCCTCCATTTTATCTTTTTTTTAATTTTTTTTTTCTTTTAAAAGAACATACTTCCAAATTGTAAAATGTTTCTGGACTAGCCGATATCCACTACTGTATTTCACGAACTTTTTATTGAACACTTACTATGTACCAAGTTTATTGAGCTAATTTTGGGGGAAAAATAACCAGAGTTTGCATGTGGGACTGAAACTGGAGGGCAACTTATTCCAGGGCTCCCGCTGCCTAAGCCAGTCAGCCAATAGACTGACACAGGAGTTGGGCTACAGGATAAGTGTTTATTGTCAGAGCACCTGTGGTCTAAGAAGGCAGCGTGTTAACACCTCCAAAAGCTGCCTTAACATTCTCAGAATGGCTTAGGATACTTAAGGGAAAACCTTGGTATTCTTCCAGAGGCTACAGGACAGTTCCAGGGGTCTGTATGGAGCCTTCCCTCTGGCAACGTGGCTCTCCAGTGGCATCAGCACCCCAGGAACAATGAGATGGAAGTAGCCTGGAAAGAATGCTACACCATAAAGATTGTAATGAATCTTTCTAAGCCTATTAATAAGTTTCAGGGTAATTTTGTAAAGCAGAGAACTGGGATAGGGGACATTCTGAGCTCAAGCTGCAGGGGGATGATGTATAGTTAAGCTATAGATCAAGGAAAGCTGAGGCCCAGGACATTGCGAGGCCTCTATTATGGGGGTCGTAACTTGACCCTGCTTCAGGAATGAACACAATATTACACACAAAAAATTTCCAGTTTTAGCTCAAGCCTGATGTATCTGGGCAAAATAAATATAATTAAGTCCACTATCACCAGAGAATAATTTTAACCATTTTTATGCAAATTGATTGGAATGTTTTGAGGGTCAGGTTGTTAGTAAAAATTTTGATGATGGGAAGCCAGAGTGTTTTAATTCTTGACATCATTTAATTCTGTCTAAAGACTGAGGAGGTTCCTTTCAGACCCTAGGCCTCTTATAGAATCCCCAAATCAGCGCCTTCCTTTGTTCATGAAGTGACTACCTGCCTTCCTTTTTTATAACGATTAACACTGTGATTGGGAGTATGATGTCTGAAAAGACCTTTTAACATATATAAAACAACAAAAATACATGCTTGCTACCAGGCAAATATTTAGCAGGGTATGAAGGTCATAAATTATCACTGCCCCACCTGCAGAAAAGTATGTAGAACTGAAAGAATTTTATGAAATTCCCTTCAAAACAAGTGGTTTAAAAAATTCTATATAAATTAAGCTCAAAGTACTGGAGAAAAGAAATTCAGGACTTTGGTTTATTTAATGAAAAGAATGAAAAATAACTTCTACTTACATTGAGATTACAACTAATTATTTTTCAAGTCCCACTGATGCTGGCTATATGGGAATATATATATATATATATATATATATATATATATATATATATATGGAAATTGGATTTAAATCACAACATAAAGGATGTAAGTAATAGGTGCAAAAACTTTCTGAGGTTTCTGCTCAATTTTTAATCTCAACTTGTCCTTTTAGGCTTATGATCATATATTCCCCCACACCCAAAATGCTCAAGAGTTTCCCATAATATTTGCAATAAAATCTAAATCTCTTTTCCTGGGTTGGCAGGTCCCAGAGAACTAGTACTCTGCATATATTTCCATTATATGACAATTTATTGTATTTATTTGTGCTTTAGGATTTACTCCTTGTATCTGTATTCACATTCCATTTTTGTCCATGCTCACTTTCTTGCTGATGACTCTCAGATTTATGTTTCCACCCCACAATTCTGTTCAATATTTCTACTTGGATATTAATAGGAATTGCAAACTTATGTTCAAAACTGATCTATGCTTTATCCGTAAACCTGCTCTACTCTAAATCTCAGTAAGTAAACATGGCTGCTTCCCAGTTACTCATGTCAAAATCCTCAAGTCATCTGGAATTTCTCTTTTTCACTTATCCCATATTCAACCGGTCAACAAATCTTGTGGACTGAACCTTTAAAATATCCTAAATCAAGGTTTTCACCACTTCTAACCACCTCCTCTGCTACCATTCTGATCTAATCCATCATGGTCTCTTGTCGAGCTTACCGCAGTAGCCTCCCAACTGGCCTCTCTGCTTCCATCCTTTACCAAAGACTGTTTCTCTCCACACTGCAGACAGAATAATCCTTTTAAAACATTATTTAATTATCTCTGTTCCAAACCCTACCAAGGCTTCACATCTCATTCAGAGTCAAAGGCAAAGTTCTTAGAATGTCCCAGAAGGCCTCAATGATACTCAATTACTCTCTGACCTCATGTCCTACTATTCACTCCTTCATGCGTGCTGCTTCAGTCACATGGGTCTACTTGCTCTTTCTTAAGCACCCCAGACATGTTTCCATTTGCTGTTTCTTGTTTTATTAATGGCATTGTCTGTCATTCCCCATGAAGGCAGGGACTTCTTTTTTTTTTTTATCTGTTTTGTACATTACTATATCCTCACCTCAGTACCTAGAACTGTGCCTGGAACATAGTAAGTATTCTTTATTGTTGGATGCTAACATGACTGCATCACTCTACTAGCTTTAAGCTCTTGGTCTTGCTTGTTAATGCATCCTCAGTGTCAAGAACAGTACTTGGTCCACAACAAATAGCCAATAAATGTTAATTAATTAACGAGTTAATTAGTGGATTAATAATGAACTAAGAAAACACTTTAGCAAGGAACAAAACTTTAACATAAGGTAACCTCCTTGAAATCAAATAATATGAATTGCCTGTTTATGGCCCCAAACCGCTATCTTGCATTTGTCTTCCATCTTCACTTCTACGAGGATCTCTTCAATCTTCCTTTTATTTTAACACATCGTTTGTGTTAAGTAGATCTAGTTAAATTACACTTGCATTTCTAGCTCTCTATAGACAAACAGCTACAAAATAGCTGAATTGAGGTAAGACTGTTTTTTCTATTTTTTCTTGTTTAGACACCTTTATTAAATTTTAAAACTCCTTTGTAATTAACATCTATTACATGTTATTTAGTTAAAAGAATGTAAATTAAAAAGATTAAGATACTAAAACGCAAAAAAAGAAAAAATACAGGATTTTCATTCAATTTTTTGAGTATTAGTAGTTTTAGAAAACATGAGTTTGCCGTCTTTAGAAAGTCATATCTTAATAATTTTCATTACTATGTAAAAATATATGTATAAAGACACCCTTCTTCAAAGTTTCAAATTAATATACATACAGGTTGTGACCAACTGGATCCCCCCTCATCCTTTACTGGCTTTATTATAACTTTCATTAATAGAATCAAGAGTAGAAAAATTAAAATAAAATGTGAAAGTTTCGTTTTTAATAATTATCATTCAGCAAATCATTGAGACAGCTTCACTAATTTCCTCTAGTTTCAAATAGAAAGGGAAAACGAGTTCAGATAAAAACCATCCTTGCTGCACCTTTCCAGCATGGGGTCTTCTTTATTCCGAAGGCCTTGGGCACTAATGAAAGTTACAACTTTAAGTACCACAAAGAAATCTTGAAAGTGCCAAATATCTGTTCATCTAACTCAGCCTTCAGAACACGAAGGCATGTGACTCTTTTTGAACCTGCCTTCAAAGCGCAGGATCTTTAGCCACAGGCTTCTGTCTCACATCACTCAGGGCCTACTGGTGTTCAGACAACTGTGCAGCTGCCTGCGTCACCTCGAAAGCTTTGTAGCCTCTGCAGGCACAGCTATGCCAGGGACAGTCACCTGTATAACTTGTGGTATTCTCTAGATTGGTAATTAGGGAACGAAAATCACTGGAGTCCTAACATGTGAAGGAAGTGCCAGGAAGCAGAATTCTCTCAAGATGATTTAAAAGTGATTTAATCTTTTGCTCTACCTTTGGAGTGAGTGGGGTGGGGTGGCACGAGGTGGGAGAGGTGGAGGATCTGTCTTGGAGCCACCCAGTCACACCTACCAACCAAAGGTCCAGAGGAATTGCCATCTCTGGACCCACATGAAACTTTATCTAATAAAACGCATACATACATTTGCCTCTTTCTGACACCGGCACAATCAATCTTAATGATCTGCCATAAGCGTATTTTTTTCAAAGATTGTCAATTTTCCATACAAGGGGCAAAATTTTCAGCACTCTTTCAACTCACTCATCAAAAGTGACTGGAATTCCCTATTCTGGCCCTCTTTTGGGTATGCAAGGAGGAAAGAAGAAAAAAATCTGCAGAAATATAAATTAGTGCCCAGAAATTCACAAGCTTCAATATCTTTTAGCATGTATATGGGGAAAATAAATAGAACTGTGTCAACAATATTTAAATTATACGTATCATTTCAAAACATATTTTTAAGAGAAATTTTAAAATTTTAAATTAAAAAGAGGCTTGCTTTGAAAAGCATTCCTTATTAGGTAGGATAGTCTTCATTTTTTTTTCTTTTTTCTGAAAGCAAAATAAAACGTCCACTTGTACAAATCCCTTCTAGTGTGTAAGCAAGAAACTGGTAGGAAATGGGATAATTTGGTCCTAATACAAGACGAAAAAACAAACAGAAAACTTTTTATAAGTTTTTGTTCTTAAAATTACTGTAACCTTTAACCCAGGAGTCATCACCTCCCAACGTCTAATTCTGGGGAACCAGGGAGAAATCAAATTGTTAAAATGACCAAGAGCAAACCATAGCTCTCTAAAATCATAGAACTTCAATGCACCATGGAGGAACTCCAATAATGAAAGAGATGGATAAAGAGCTGAGAGTCTTTTATCTCACTCCAGGAAAATACCATTAATTGACAGTTGTATTTAACAATGAGTGTCAACCATAAAATATATTCTGTATATTATTTTAAGGAAGTAATTTGTAACACATTTTAAGAACTTTTCCATCCTAATGGTTTGCATTGAATGAAAAGCTTCAGTTATTTGAAGCTTATTTTGAAGACTTGGAATTTTGAACATAAATGTTACCTCTATATAGCAAACACGAACTTTGACTATGTGTCCAAAATGTAACAGGATAATCATGATCTCAATAATAAGAAACAGTTTTCTAAACCTTTGTCAATACTACAGCGACATATATTGAACAATAAACATTAAAGCATTCTTGGCTTCATCATTTAAGATCTTCATTTCCATTCCTTCATAACAACCTGGCCCCGAAGTATCTTCACCTAAAACCAGCAAAATACCCAGAGCGTTCATTCCACTGCTGCCGGACTTCTCCACTTCCAAAGCCTTCAGCTCCTGTGCTCTCCTTCTCACAAAATCTCCATTTCAAGGAACTATCCACGAAGGTCTCACACTTAGTAATGCTGACAACACCTCTTTGACTTTACCAAGTCATTTGGGTCCTTCCACCCTCCCTTTCTATTTCTTTATGATTCAGTCTGGTAAGTTGTATGTTTCTAAGAATTTATCCATTTCTTCTGGGTTAATCGATTTGTTGGCATATAATAGTTTATAGTAGCCTCTTAGGATGCTTTGCGTTTCTTGGTATCAGTTGTAATGTCTTCTTTTCTTTCTGATTTTATTTGAGTCTTCTCCCTTTTTTTCTTGGTTAGTCAGCGAAAGATTTGTAAATTTTGTTATCTTTTCAAAAAATTAACTAGTAGTTTCATTGGTCTTTCTATTACTTTTCTGGTCTTTATTTCATTTATTTCTAACCTGATCTTTGTAAATTTTCTTCCTTCTGCTAACTTTGGGCTTAGATTGTTTTTTGTGTTTTTTTCCTAGTTCCTTGAGGCATAAAGTTAGGTTGTTTATTTGAGACCTTTCTTTTTTCTTAATGCAGGCATTTACCACAATAAACTTTTTTCTTCAAACTGCTTTTGCTACATCCCAGTACTTTTGTTATGTTTGTTTCAAGAGTTGTTTTTTAATTTTCCGTTTGATTTTTTTCTTTGACCAATTATTTGTTTGAAAAGATGTTGTTTAATTTCCACATATTTGTGAATTTTGCAGTTTTCCTCCTGTTATTGATTTCTAGTTTCAAACCCCTGGGATTATAAGATACTTGATGTGATTTCAATTTAAATTTGCTGAGATTTTTTTTTTTTTTTGCGCAACATATCTCAAGATTTCGTGTATTGTCTGTGTATATTTGAGAAAGATGTGTATTTTGCTGCTGTTGGATGAAATATTATATATATATATATATATATATATATATATATATATATATATATATAGTCTAAGGTAGAGCTTAAGTACAATGTTTCCTTATTGATTTTTTATCTGAATGGCCTACCCATTGTTAAAATTGGGTATTGAAACCCCTTTCTATTATTGTAGTATTGTCTACTTCTCCCTTTAGATCTATTAAAATTTGCTTAATATATTTGGAGGCTCCAATGTTGGATATATATATATATATATATATATATATATATATATATATATATATAGAGAGAGAGAGAGAGAGAGAGAGAGAGAGAGAGAGAGAGAGAAAGAGAGAAATTGTTATATTCTCTTGATGAATTGACACTTTATCATTATAAAATGGCCCTCTTGTTAAAGGTTTGGCTAAAATTCTATTTCATCTGATATAAGCATAGCTACTTCTGCTCTCTCATAGAATATCTTTTTCATCCCATTCTTTAGACCTTATATGTGTTCTTAAAGCAGAAATGAGTCTCAGTAGGCAGCATATAATTGTGTTTTGTGGTTTTTTATCCTTCCAGCTACTCCATATCTTTTAATTGGAGAATTTAATCCATTTATATTAAGAGTAATTATGATAGGTGAGGAGTTACTAATGCCATCTTATTAATTGTATTCTGGCCATTTTGTATTTCCTTTACTCCTTTCTCCCTCTTGTTCTGACTTCCTTTGTGGATTGAGAGTTCCCATAGCTGTATGCTTTGATTGCTTTGATTCTCTTTTCTTTTGTTTTATGTCAACTTACTGTAGGTTTTTAATTTGTGGTTACCATGAAGCTTACATAAAACATCTTATAGCTATAATCGTCTAATTTATGCTGATAAAAATTTAACTTTGATCACATAAAAAAATGGTACCCTTTTACCCCTCCACAATTTACCTCTTTTTTAAATTGGGAATTCAATAACATTACTGTAGATATAATTATTTTAAATACTTTTGTCCTTTGCCTTCATACTAGAGTTATTAACATACCATCGTATTACAGTATTAAAGTAATCTGATTTTGACTATGTGCTTACCTTTACCAGTGTGTTGTATATTTTTTTGTTTTGTTTTCATGTCTTTTTATTTCAGCATTTCTTCTAAGGTAGGTGTACTGGTGATGAACTTCTTCAGCTTTTGTTTGTCTGAAAAAATCTTTATGTCTTTTTTATTTCTGAAAAACAAATTTACTGGATAAAGTATTCTTGATTGGCAGTTCTTTACTTTCAGTACATTGAATATACTATCCTACTCTCTCCTGGCCTTTAATGTTTCTGCTGAGAAATCCGCTCATAGCCTTTATGGAGGTTCCCTTGTAAGTTACAAGCTTCTTTTCTCTTGTTGCTTTTAAGATAATCTCTTTGTCTTTGATTTTTGACAGTTTTAGTATATGTGTTAGAAAAAAACCTCTTTGAGTTTAATGACCTGTGAGCTTCAAGAAGTTGGAAATCTGACTCTCTTCCCAAATTTGGGGAGTTCTCAGATTATTACTTCTTTAAATAAGTTTCTTCCTCATCTGTACCTCTGTTCTCTTTTTGGAATACCAACAATTCACAGATTGTTTCTTTTGATGGTATTTTATAGATTATGTAGGCTTTCTTACGCCTTTTCATTCTTTTTATTTGGTTCTCATCTGGCTGGATAACTTCAAAGTTCCTGTCTTCTAATTCAGAGATTCTTTCATTTGCTTTATCCATTCTGCTGTTTATGCTCTCTATTACACTTTTTTCCATTTCATTTATCCAGACTTTCTAAAATTTTTTAAATTATTTCTACCTCTTTGGTAAAATTCTCATTTTGTCCATGTATCGTTTTCCTGATTTCATTGAAATGCCTTTCTTTTTTTTCTTGTAGCTCAGTGAGCTTCTTCAAAACAGGTATTTTGATTTCTTTATTGGGTAAATTGCAGATC
The DNA here is from genome assembly GCF_057876585.1 of Rhinolophus sinicus. NCBI lineage: Eukaryota > Metazoa > Chordata > Mammalia > Chiroptera > Rhinolophidae > Rhinolophus > Rhinolophus sinicus. Next base: position 37,856,386 of record NC_142501.1, read on the forward strand.
TCCATGTCTTTGGGATCAGTTACTAGAAGATTATTGTGATCCTTTGGTGAGGTCATGTTTCCTTGATTTTTCATGTTCCCTGAAGTTTTTCATTGCTTTCTTCGCATTTGAACTAGCAGTCAACTCTTCCAGTCTTTACTGAATGACTTTGGGAGAAAAATACCTCCCATCAAACCTCTAGTGATTCTGAGCCTTTCTCAGCCTTTCTTTTATGGATATGTCTGCTCCATGCTTCTTGCTCCCTCTTGTGCAGAATTCTGAAACTTGTATACCCTCTCTTGATCCTGTAACATACTAGGCCAGGTGCTGATGGCTTCCCTTTTATTTTCTCAAGGGTAGTGCTAAAGCTCAAGTTTTTGGTCTCTCCATGCCCTTTGGATGACTTTCCATGTGTGTTCATTAACTTTCAGCCAAAACTCACTTTTGACACCGCTGTCAATAGTGTACACAGGACCCAGCCATAGGGTGCAGGGGCTGTGGGTAAGGAACACAAAGCATTGGGGGTCCCCATGGGACATCTGGAGAGATTGCAGGCAAGGAGTCCCCAGTGGTTTGTGGACAAGCTTCCTGATGGAGTCCATATTACAGTTAAAGATTTGTGTCCCTCTCATGTCCACCCAGAGTTCTATCTGCTGCTCTCCCAGACGCTTCCTACCCCTGAGTCATGCAGCTCATGATACAGTGCTCCTCTCCAATGTGTTCAAACTTGTATATTTTTTGCTCCAGTGATATGCTGGAAGTCCTTTTCTGGACCCACACCAAAAGCTCTCTTATGTGTGGATGATTGTATGAGACAGTGTTCTCCAGGGATTCCCAGGCCACAGCCGAGAGGGGCTGGAGATAGTTCATGGGCTACCACAGGGTCCACAGCTGGGACTGAGGTCTGTATGCCTATTACCAGATGCACGGAGAGAAGAGACTGCTCCCAGTTCCCCTGGAGTGTGGTGGTGTACACCACAGCTCCCACAAAGGCACTTAGGTCCATGGTGAATGCCAAACTGTTGTTGAGGGAGGGATATGATGAGGAATGTCTTATTCTGCCATGTTCTTGATGTCACTCCTGTGGTTTTGTTTACATTTTTATTAGCCTGCTAAACTTGTACGCAGGTACAGGCTTCCCTTTACTTTGCAGTCTCAGTACATATCATGATAATAAAACTCTGAGATGAGCATGTAACTATATAGAAAATACTTGGAAAAAATTACACAAGTTGCACAAAAGCCCCAAAGGAAGAACAACCATTACTTTAATAGGCAAGGATCCCCTTCCCTTGATCCCCATTTTGGCTCTTTTGGTTTCCATACAATCAAGCTAAAATTTGTTTTATAAAAGGTTTCCACCTAATTTTTCCAAACAACTAGCTTTAATAGGAGTTTTCTCTTTATTATTTTTTTTCCTTTAGAGTTCCTATATTCAAATCTTTAATCTTGAACTCTTGTTAACTTCATCTATTTATACTTTTAATAATTTCACACTAAATTGGCTGTTCTCCTTCACCAGATTTCTCCAATTTCTATTTCTATTCTTTAGAGCAAAGTCTTATCTAGTATCCTTGCTCTTAGTTTTAACTCTTTCTCTGGACAATATCAACAGATTCAATTTCCTCTTGCACAAACTTAGGCATAATTGAACTGCACAACTAACCAAATTCATTATGAAGTCATGAAACTTTTGTCTATGACCAATCTAATACCACATTCTTCAGATTCTAAAGTTTCTGTTCATTGTACCATCTATAAGATGTGAGTTTTGCCTTTTGTTTTTCCTATCTGTGTTGGACTAAATCAATCACATTCCCTTTCACTGTCTCCTTGTTAGCAGACCTGTTTATGTGAGAATATTAGCCAGAGTTAAAGCTATAGCCAGAATGTCAGACAGATTCACTTCTTGCAAAGCTAATTTATCCATGGATTAAAAAATGTCTAAAAACTTAGATCTGATATTCATTCATGATAGATGTAGAACCAATGTTTGTGAATCAATACATTTCTTTATTAATTAATAAAATTTCACATACTTAAGATATTGCTACTCCAATGTTTGAGCAGAAAAATTTCAAGTGGGTAATCATATTAATAGAATTTTTACTAATTATACTTGCATGCAATTTGAAGATTAAACATTAAATAATCTCAATTAAAGAGACAAATGAAAAATTGTTATCTTCACAAAATTATAACCTTTTTCACATTGAAGCGTTTAAAGGCTTATGACATAAGAGCTAAAGAATATAATACAGTAAATCTGGATAATAAGCCTCTGTATACATACTTTTAAAATTTCAAGTCCATGAATATCTCACGCTCATTTCATATCTATACCATACTAGAGATTATCTTAGTTTTATAGTGTTGACTTGAAATAATAGAACAAACAATTATTTGAGACATCTAGCTAGACTATAGGAAAACCAAAATACATACTTATGAACAAATTTTAACATTTCAAGAAAGCATATTTAGGGTTACTGTAAATAGAATATTTACTGAGTACCTGCAGTAGGTTGGGTAAAGAATCATTTAATTCAAACTTGAATTAAAACATATTTGAAAAAAATGTTATATTATGTGAATGAACTACAAAACATTCAGAAATTGGCCCTGATATACTCTAATTCTCATCCAAAATGGAAGTCTGAAATATTATGTTGAAAATGGATTAAAACTGTCTTTTTTGAAAGACTACAGGACCTTTATTTTCTCCTTCCCACCAGACTATAAATGCTGGAAGAACAACCTGTCTTATGGCATTTTGGGCACACAATTTCCCTTCCCAGCAATAAATTGGAAGTACAGAGTTTATGTCTGTTTGATTCCCATCTGTCAACGAAACAGCAGTGAGATCAAATTCATCATTCAATTTCTAAGGCTGTTTATTAGTTATATGCTTGATCATGGCCTTTTAGGAATCCCATTCATAAGATGAAAATATTCAGATAGTAAGCAATGCCACACTGATGGTAAATTTAAATTAGGTGTACATATGTTTGTGTCTCATTACTTGTCATGCATTACCCTTATTAGCGAAGTATACTTAAGTACTTGCTTAAGGTGCTATTTTTGATGTTACTTCTGACAAGTTATAATGGAGACAGGCATTTGAAAAGCATAAGAACTAACCAAGATAGTAAAGTCTGTGCTAACTACTATTGCCAATGAACAATGTTTATTGTAATGAGAGGTAATAGAAATGGAGGTAATGGAAATGATGGCATCTTTGAAAGAAAAATTGTGTATGTGCTTGCACATGTATGTATGTATCCAATTATCCATTCTTGTATAGATTCTTCTTTAAGGCTGACCTAAATTTTCTCTCCTGTAAAGAGTCTGAAACTGTTATGTTGTTGTCTCAGTGAGCTGAAGTTTCTCACAGAGATTATACTGAATTGTCTCACATTTTCTTTGTGTTATACCTTTGATAACAAGTTAAAAGTGGAAGAAGGGGAAAAAAAAAAAAAAAAACTACCTGCAAAAAAGAAACCCCTGTTAATGCAATTCTGCATTGCATAGTAAACTTTTTGCTTGTGGGAAGAAACCAAACACATACTCCCAAAAGGATGAGGTGGGTGTGTGGATTGGGGCAGTGTAGAACAGTAGCTTATATCATAATCTCCAAATGTTGTTTCTGTTATAATTTCTAGTCATTACCTCCAAAGATTCAAACAAATTCAAACTCAAGCACATTCCCCTATTCAAACATAAAACATGTGTTACTACTGTTACTGAGGTATTTTTTTTTTCTCTCTAAAATCGCATTCAATTTTATAAGGCAAGTGCTTCTCAAAGAGTGGTCTCTGGCCCAACAGCGTCGGTATCATCTGCGAACTTGTTAGATACACATAGTCACAGACTTCACACAAACTTACGGATTCAGAAACAATGGGTGTCAGCCCGTTAAACTGTTTTAATAAGCCCTCCAAATGATTATTTACCATTAAAATAAATGTTACTATTTTTAAAGATTTTTTATTGAAATATAGCTAATATACATTATATTAGTTTCAGATGTACACTGTAGTTATTCAACATTTGTATACCTAAAGAAGTGATCACCGCACTATCACAATTTACTATATTCCCCATGCTGTACATTAAATCCCTATGACTGTAATTGAAAAATTAAAAAAGGAGGAAGTAAAGGGGAATAAAAGGTTCAAATTCCCAGGTATAAAACAAACAAATGTGTTACTTTCTGTAATCTGAATTATTTCATTCATTCTCAAAACAGTTTAGAGAGGTTGTAATGTAAAACAAACAGATAAAGGTATTTATTTTTAGGATGGAGATACTATATTAATAAATTAGTTAACGACAAAGTAGTGATAGAAGTGAATTAGTTAATGACAAAGTAGTGATAGAAGGTTCAAAACTGCAGACACAAATCATATTCATTTTCTAGCATATACACTCTAAAACTTTATTTGTAACTTCAACATACCGTTTAACATAAAACATAATTAAAATAATGCAGATTTTTCATAATATTAATCTCTTTATTTTACATCATGTTTTAAATGTTAATATACGTATTAAAGCGAATGTTCCAAATAATTAAAAATCACTGCTACATTTTAAATGTTTATGAGGAAAAGAAAGATGCTCATTCTAGTTGTTATTCAATTTGGGGTGCTTTATTACAGTTTTAAATATTGGAAACATGTAAATGGTCTCTTGAAATGTTAAAGAGTGGGTAAAAGGTCATGAGCTCAGATAATAGCTGGTTCCTGGTAAGGAGAGGTAGTAGTGAGGGGATTGTTTGGGAAGGGGGGATAAATAAAGCTTATTTATACTTCAGATGGGAGGAAAAGTAAAAAAAATTAAAAAGAAAGTGAGTTTTACTTTCCTTAGCTAAGTTCCTGGAAAATAACTTGAGACAATTTTTTGATGAAGACTGCAAAATCACTATGGGGAAAATGTTCAATTAACAGACAGAAGAATGCCTCAGTTATTAAATAAATGTAATATACAATTATGTATAAATAATGGCTGCCATGAAGTAAGTGCATTAAGGATTTTTACTTATAAAGGAAGGATGATGACCTTAAAACTAGAAGAACACTTAGTTAAAACTGAAGTGAACTGGACAGTACTATGCTGTCAGTTGCTCAGAATCTACGCTTAAAGTAGGAAGCAAACAATACTTGAGGACTTGAGTCATATATTACCTCACATTTTACTTCAAATGTTTTGCTTGAAATTGGTTTGAAACGTAGCAATTACTAATTAAGCATTATTCATGATATTAATGCATTAAATATTTTCTTTAGAAAAATCCTAGTCACATTCATAATGCTCTACTTTCCTGGGTGTAAAATCAAGGTTCAAACATTTCCATAAATTGACTGGTAGGAGAGATGGATAAATAGATTAAATTGATTTCAAGATAAGCTATCTTCTATGTCATTAGAGTTCTGTCAAACTATCTCTATCTCTTATTTGACCTGGAAATTCTTCTTTAACAACTATGTATGTCAGTTTTCCTATTCATAACTAAGTGTAAGGAAGAACTATTTTGCATGGGTAATTATATAGGTAGTTGTGACATTTATTCATTTTTTAACAAAGAGAAGTTTTTGCAGTACTGTATTACATATATTAGCAGTTCCTAAATTCTACGTGTTTTTAAAATCACCATTTAAAAACTCTATGGCTTCTCTTATTTTAACAAACATATAGCATAGGAGTTAGAAGCCCAGATGGTAAAGCCAAATTACCTAGATAATCTTATCTACATTTAGTAGTTATCTTTCTTTAGGTATGTTACCTAACTTCCCTGTGCCTCAGTTTCATTGGCATAAAATGGTAATATTAACAAAATCTAGCTTATAAGGCTATTGTGAACTTTCAATGAATTAATACACATAAAAAACTTAATACAATGCCTACCTCCTCAGAAAAAAATCAATAAAGTTTACTTATTGATTTTAGTTAGTACCTTTTATACCTGGAAAAGTTATTTAGTCTTTCTAAAGCCTCATATTCTCACATCTGACAATGCAAATATTTATTTTTCCTTTCTCCTTAAAATACAAATCACAAATTAATAAACATCTAAGACACCAATGTGGGGCAAATAGTAAAATTTGGATACATTGTTTCCCTGATTAAAATGCAAGATAATCCCAGTTCTAGAAGTCATGTGATTGTATAACTTTAAAAAAGTTATTTCATCTCATCACATAATAATTTTTCATAATTATTTGTAAAAATGAAGTTGAGAAAAATAAGCCCTTAAAATAAAAGTATTAATTGAACATGATAAATTGTTATACACACTAAAATTATTGACTGTGTGAAGATAAAACGGTAGACTTTCAGCTGAGTTTATACTGCGAAAATTTTTCAAGTTATATATCCATAGATATAAAATACAATTGAAAATGTTTATACCTTATTTATGATAGATATTAATACCTACAACATTTTTAAGAAAATCAACATCTACCATATCTCAAATATGGTATTTCAGAGACACTTTCGATAATCATATAAAGAAATCAGAAACAGAAGAATGACTGAGGGAAGCAAGAGGAAGACCCAGATGGCAGGATATGTAATGAGTCTTGATTTAGGAAAAGATAGGACATTGCCAAAAAAAACCCTCAATGTCTTCCTCTCAATGAAGACTAGCCATCTACAAGTATATACTATAATAATACACAAAGAAAAGTAAAGAATAACTTTATCCTGTGTCTGTAGAGGGAGAAGAGCATGCATTTTCATGATAGTGGAGAAGATGTATTTTAGATACGATGCTAAAAAGGACATTTTTCAACTGCGTGGGTTTTTAGATACTGAAATGAATCCCATGATTACTAAAAATGAGGGTTCCATCTCCTAACTGAAGGCAATAAAATCTTCTTCAGAGACTTGTGAGGATTAAATAGGAGAGCACTTTATATAAGGGTAATAACAGTATCCACTCCAAAATTAGGAGGGAGGGAGGGATGGAGGGAGGGATGGAGGGATAGAAGGAGGGAGGCAGGGAGGAAGAGAGAGAGAGTTGGGTAAGATACTCAGTACTTGGCATGTGCTAATTGTTATTATTAAGACTTGTCTGAAAAATTTTAAGTCAAGCCTCCCAAGTTAAGTGGAAACTTTATTACAGGCAATTCCAGTACCGAGAGTCTATAATCCTATGTGTTACGTCCACTTTTACCTTTATCTCATAATATTCCCAAGTACCCATTTGATGATGTAACAATGGACATGTGAAAATAAGGACGTACACATTGGCAGTTAGGGAGAAGACCTGACTTTGAATCTTGGTTCAACTGTTTATTCACTCAGTAATTGAGGACAACCTTTTTACCTCTTAGAGTGTAAAGCTTCATCAGCTGTAAAACAAGGACCGGGAGACTCATGTGGCACTCTGGGGAGAACAAAGTAAGACCACATGTACAAAGTGCCTACCTAGTACAGCACCTGGCACAGCGTGTGTACCTAGTAAACAGCTGCTTCCTTTTACTTACGTTGTCTCACAAAAACTGAAGAAAAATCCTCCATCCTCCATCGTATATTTATGCCATTCCTTATCTATTTAAAGCCATACAACAGTTCTGTTTAACCTGAGCATCAGCAAAGATGAAAAGTATTAAGAGTAAGCTATGATGCAATTTGGAGTATGAACAGATTTGGCATGAATTCTTTCCTGACCTCCCAAGCAGAATGGACTATTTCCTCCTTGAGGGCTCACTGTGACCTTAACAGTCTCTTTTTCCTCCATCTATCATTATCTGACATAGTATACGTTGTTTGTATTGGTTTTATCATCATTTGTCTGCCCCTGTAATTTGTAAACTTCATGAAGGCAGGTTGTTTTTTGTCTTTTTTCTTCACTACGTAGCATTTAACACAATGTCTGGAACACAGTTGGTAGTCAATCAAATTTATTGCATGAATGAATAAATTTCACAATGACAAAAATAAGACCTAGCCAGACAATCAGCTCTAATGCATGTTTTGGAGCAAAAATTAATATAAGACCCAGTCTTATTTTACTATAATATAAGATTCGGTCTTTATAATATAATATAATATAATATAATATAATATAATATAATATAATATAATATAATATAATATAATACAATACAATATAATACCAGGTCTTATATTAATTTTTGCTCCAAAAGACACCTTAGAGCAGATTGTCTGGCTAGGTCTTATTTTCAGGGAAACAGGGTAGGATTTGGAAGAGGAAAGAGGACTACTTGTGATGAATAACGATAGATATATTTACAGTAATTTAAATGTATGTGATGATTAGGTAGCCTCTTGATACTACATATCGGCTCAGAATTCATTTATGTTATTTGATATACTACAGTTTTAATTTCTTCCTCAAGCAAAGAAGCTTTGTTTCTTCTAATGGGAACCAAACCAACTACATTTATCCAATATTGAGTTATCTCATTTTTTCCTTATCAACATAGATCAAACATATGCTGAAAGTATCCCTAAAGATGACACAATTCATCTCCTTTGATTTACAGATGAGGAAACTAAGGGCTAGAAAGATGGAGACTTCTGAACGTCAGTGTCAGTATTGGAACTCAGCTCTTCTAACCAAACCTCAGTCTACTTTTGAACAAATCTACCTTTCTACAAATGATTTATAGCTAATAATACCTAAGTACCTTCATTGCCTACATGGTATTTATGTCATGTAGGCTATGTTTAGTTGTTATTATCCAATCTAAACTATTCAAGGAGGAGGCCAAGATCTACCGATGACAGCAAATCCTGCTCCTAAAATAAGCTCTTGTCTCAACTTCTATATTGGAAACATTAACAATGTGTCCACCTGGACTTCTTGGAGGGCTCTGATTTGCAGGGACAATGTATGCTTTGGTTCATCTATGGAACAATCAGCTTAAAAAGTTGTATTCAGATATTATTAATGTTTTCAAACCCACTTCCTATTTTCCTGCTGAAATCCCTGCCAAGCACACACTTCAGCAGACACTAAAATAATTTGGGTAGTTGACATTCAATCCAAATTTTCTATGGAAATCTGCCAGATTTGACATCTGTGAGAAAGTGGGTAATTTTTATTATCCACAGAGAGCAAAAGCTTAGTTTGATATTTCTCTACCTCCACACATCTCCCTGTAGTGGAGCTGCTACTCAGATATACACAAAAAGTGGGTAGCAAGGAAAATTATTTAACTCTTTCGCCCTTGTCAGAATATGGCAAAAGCTTCATTAATACTCATTTTAAAGAAACAGTAGCAATGAATAAAACAAGTTTCAAAGGTGAGGGAGAAGCAAACTACCTGTATTGCTATCATTACATTTCTGCCTAAAGCTGTTTAACTACCTTTTTTTCAGTTGCTTTAATACAACTACTTATCTTTAAAGCACTTTCACTTGGTTTAAAATGTGAAACCAAAATTTCAAGTTAATTTTCTTTATAGAATGTTTTTCAAACACTAACAATATTTGGTTCTGCAGTACGGTAGAGGCATGCTTAAAAATTGTACAAAAAATATTTCTTCTGATATTAAATTTTAGTTCCAAAGAGGAAATATGACTAAGATATATGCTTAACCCTTAAGGTCTCTCTTATCTTTTTAAAAGAAAGCGATAAACCCAGATATTGCCATGTCCTTATATGTTATATGCTAAAAGATTTATAGTGCAAAGAAAGTCACATTAGTTTACTACAATAAAACATTACTTTCACCACTCACTCTTCCAATCTAGTTGTTTAGCATGACTCAAATTAAGAAATTAAAAATGAATATGGCATCTGGTTCTATATAGACAAAGGCTTAGAAGTAGGTCAGGGGCCTAGAAAAACATGGTAAACTACTAATTTTGTAAAATTACAATTCAGACATTGGGGGTGTGTTTTTTTACTTTGAACAAGAAAAAATGCTATAGCAAATATAAGTTTAAAAAACTGAAAGGTAACCACTACTAGAATTACAAATATAATATTTAACTCATATTTAAAATCTGAAGGTAACCACTAATAGAATTATAAATAGAACATGTAACTCCCAAATCACTGAAGAAAACATACCCTGTGACACAAAGGACAAAAAAGGAAGTACTAAAAATAGAAAAATGTAGCTCTAAAAGAAGTTGTGACAACTGAGATTAATGTATCAATTATGACAACAAATGAAAAGTTAATTACCCTTTGAGAAAAAAACTTCGGGTTGGCTTGAGACACAAATTCAGCAGCACATTTCCACAAGAGGTACACCTAAAAGAAATTCTCGAGATAAAAGGAAGAAGAAGAGGAAGCACATGTCCATGTAGGGGTGTAATTTGGGCCCTTGGGACAGAATGAATGCTGCTTTCTAAGATGGTGACAGAGAGAGAGGGTGAGTCTGTTCACGCTGCCTCTTTGGAGCACAGTCCAGACTTCATTCCCTGGGATCAATCCTGCCTGGGTCTCCTTTATTTTCCTCAGTAACAATGTGGCCACTCCATTTCGACTCAATTCACTACAGAGCAAGCTTTCTAATTCTCTATCTATAAGCTCTATGAAAGCAGGAACTTTTGCAAGATCAATTGAAGGCTATTTTATCTTTGGAAACCATTTGGCACATGGCAGGCATGCCAAGCACATGGTTTGAATGAATGAATGAATGAATGAATATGTCTTTACAGCACGCTAGAGACCTACACATAGTCATTTGATTCAATTCATCTCCTTTCTCAAACTTGCAACTAAAATGAGTGAAAGTATATTTTAAAAGTTACAAACCCAAACACTCAAGAATAAGAGAGGAAGACTACCAGTTCTCAAGCAATTTCACCAAGTTTCTGGAAGATGGAAAACAGATGGAGGAGCAATGACTGAGGAAGCAGCCGTAAGCTAGAAAATAAATACACAGGGCTGCAGCTGAAAAAGGAGCCAATTTCACTATCAGAGCTTCAGTGTAGGAGATATTAGGTTCCATGGAGAAGCAGAAGTGTGTGTGGGGGGGGTTGGGGGGGACAGAGGTACTTACAGAAATGCCCAGTTGACTCCCTAAGTTCCATGTTATCCCCATGTTAAAAAAAATAAAAGTAAGTTTTCTACTAAAGAAATTGTTCAAACTGTCAAAAAAGAACTAGGTCAACTGGTATGGAAGTCAACATCCCAGAGCAATCTTCCAAGGTAATGCAGGCAACTCACCTGCTATTTTTAGGACTAAGTCCAGCCCCACATTTGTCATTGTTTTGTTTTGTTTTACTATTTTCAGTGTACAAAACAACACAGTGATTAGACATTTATACACCGCACGAAGTAAAAACCCCAATAAATCTGTTCCCCGTCGGACGCTGTATATAGTTATTAATGTAACTAATTTTTGAAATGGCTTTTCTATTGTCTCATTCTTACATATGATGGGCAGCAATGGATCACCTAATTTCTGAGAAAAGACTACAATATAGAAGATAAACAAACAACAAAAGCCCTCTGCAATTGACTGACAAATAGGATGAGATTTTAAAATACTGGATTGCGAATCCACTCGTTAGACTTGAAAATACATGAAACCCATAAAGCAAATTTATGAAAAAATAATTTGAAAAACCAAAAGAATTCTATTAGGTTGGTGCAAAAGTAATTGTGGTTTCAAAGGTTAAAAATAATTGTGAAAACTGGAATTACTTTTGCACCTACCTAACAAATGTGATTGCTGAAAAAAAAATTAATAGAAGTGTCTGAAGTCAACAGTGTGACTGTTTCCCAGAATACAGAATAAATAGAAAGTGCCAGAATATTTGAGAGAAAAGATAAAATCACATAGATGATCAGAAAAATCTAAGAGCTGGCCAATATCATCTTCAAAATACATTTTGTATTATTGGAAGGATATTATTTAAGAAAACAGCAGGAAATTTCTCAGAACACAAGAAAATAAATCTTATGCATGAGAAAAGATCCATACCTACAACATCCAGGTCAAATTTCAGAACACTGACAATAACGATCCTAAACACTAAGAAAACACAGGTACAAATATGACCTCAAAAAAACACGAATTAGTCTGGCATCTGATTTTTAGCAACACTGTATTCTAGAAGAAGAAAAACATGGCTTCAAAATTCAGAAAGAAAATAATTTTCTATTTTGAATTTTACGCCCAATCATGCTTAATCAAATTAATGCAATGTGAGAGAGAACAATGATACTTTCAAATATATGAAATTCTGCAAAGGTTTAAATGGTATGTAACTTAGAAAGTTATTTAAGATGGTGCCCCAATAAAATTCAGGGAAATAATTGAGAGAAACCAAGAAAGAAGATCAGTTCAGGAAATAGAGATCTGACCCCTGAGAAGAGCCAAGCAGTAGGCAGTAGTAAGAAAACAGACTGTATTTGTATTAGGTAAACATAACCTCCAGGGAAAATGGGAAATGCTTAGAATAAATAATCTGACTGAGTCTATAAAAGTAAGAGGATGTCATAGAGGCAAGTAGTAGAGTATAAGAATGTAGCGACCATTTGAAATTTACACTAAACATATTCTCTGTTGATATTGGAACACAGACAGCAGGAATATCCCAAATAACACAAGAATACACAACTCACTTATGTATTGGTTTTATCTTTAGACTCAACCTATAGACAAGATTTAAGTATGGCAACAGTACAGAAAATATATGTCAACTGTGATAACATAAAAGCGTTGCTACGGGCCGGCCCAGTGGCTCAGGCGGTTGGAGCTCCGTGCTCCTAATGCCAAACGCTGCCAGTTCGATTCCCACATGGGCCAGTGGGCTCTCAACCAAGGGTGCCAGTTCGACTCCCACAAGGGATGGTGGGCTGCACCCCCTGCAACTAACAATGGCAACTGGACCTGGAGCTGAACTGCACCCTCCACAACTAAGATTGAAAGGACAACAACTTGACTTGGAAAAAAATCCTGGAAGTACACACTGTTCCCCAATAAAGTCCTGTTCCCCTTCCCCAATGTGTTTGAAGTTGTTTGGAAATAAAAATTTATCAAAATTCAACTAATATAAAGAAAAGCCAAATAAAACTATGAAAACTATGAATACAAAGAGTTATCATATTATGCTTTGGAGTCATATTTCTTTCCACCAATAAATTCTTCCAAACTTTCTAAGAATGAAAATACAAACATAGAAAAAATATAGGAAACACCATATTCTTTATAACTAGCATATTCATCATTACACTGGTTGAATACTGATGTTAACTGAACAAAGGTGGTAGTAAAAACAGTATAAACTGACAATTTGAAAATTTTAAATAAATTTCTAACTAGAATACTTTCTCAGAATACATTTTTACGGAACCTAAAACAGATTACAATAGAAAGGTTTTAGTCAAAGATGTGAAATGTAGACCAAGCTTATTTATAGATATATGTGGAAAAAATATAAATAAAATGCAGGGAAACTAAAGTCAATGTTATCTTAAAAGATTTAATACACTAACCCAAAAAGAGTTGATTTACTACTAGTACATCCATTAATAAAATAATTCACATCAGTATATGATCATCTTACTTAGAGGATAAAATGGCATTTTACAATAGTAAAAAATTCATTTGGTGTGTAATAACAAAAAATAAACTCTTGGTAATTAGAAAAAGAAGTATATAATTCCATAATATGAACAAGGTTATCAGTCTCAATCCAATAGGCTAACAAAAAAACAAAAAACAAAACAAAAAGAAAGCAATACTTAAAAAATACATCACACCATTAGAATTACTAAAAAGATAAGGTTGCCAGTTTTCAATATTGTTCATTAATGTGGGGGTTGTTATTAATGCTCTTTTACTAATAACCCCACTGGACATTTTTGGATATTTCTAACTATGTCTAAAGTTCATCTAGTAAATAAACTTTGGGGAAAACTGGACTACTGGTGGTGAGCATGATGTAGTACATACACATGATGGTTACTAACGTTGTACACTTGAAACTTGTAGAATGTTACAAACCAATGTTACACTAACAAAAAATAAATTTAAAAAATAATTAAAATATAACAAGGGACAATGTCCTTAATTAGATTTATTAAGAAGCTATATCAACTGAATGAGTGATCATATTGGCACAAGAACCGACAATCAGATCAACTGAAAAAAATAAAATGGAATCAATTTAATATAACTCTGAAATAAATTCTATGTACGTAATAATTTGAAAGATAGACTGTTCAGTGAATAAATTGGGGAATACAGCGGTTTGGGGGATTATACTATACACCAAATTAAATCATAAAAAATAAGATTAACTGTTAAAAATGATTAAAAATAAAATTAGGAGAAAGTATAGGTGAGCCATTCCATGTTCTGAACAGAAAGGCAACAGAAGAAATCAGAGAAATAAAATTATAAATGTCAGTGCATAAACTAAAATCCACATTGACTATGCTAAAAATTAAAAGGCAGGTTTAAGGCTGAGAATATATGTATAACAAATATGAGGAAAATTTTAATATAGTAAGAGCATTTATAATAATATTGAAAACATATTCCAAGAGAAAAATAACAAAGGACAGGAACAGAAAAATTCAGAATAACAAATAAAAATGAAAAGGAACATACAAAAAGATTTAGCTTCACTAAAATCAAAGAAGTCTCAAATTAAAATAAGGGGATAGATACCTCATACTATACTGCCTATCATTTTGGCAATTGTTAACATTAAAATGCTTAATCTTGGCAAGGAGACAGTGAGATCAGTACTGTTTTTCATTGCTGATGGAAAGGTACCCAAAGGCTGAGAACAATGCTTGTGCCCTTTCATTTAATAGTTCCAGTTCTAAGGATTTGTCTTTAGGAAATAATCAAAGATGCCAAGAAAGTTTTATGCACAAAGTTATAATTTTGAACAAACAACCTAAATACCCACCCATAGGGTAAAGGTCAAATAAAAAGTAGTACATCATCATACACTAGAATATATCCACATAAAGACAAATCATTGAAAGTCTCATCAACTAGGAATGTTTAATCTCATGGAACATTGATCACAATAAATTAAGTAATAAATGCAATATATAACACCATATTTACAGTTATGATCTAAATGTGTAAAAACAAAATAGAGACCTGGATGAAAATATATAAAACAGTAATAGTGAATTTTCTCTGGCTCTTGAGATAATGAGGTAACTTTATTTTTACATTTTTCTTTATTTTCCAAATTGTCTAGAAGGTGAAAATCATTTTCATTAAAAAAAATAAATAAACATAACTATTTTGAAAACAATTGTTAGACCTCAGCTCTTTTGTCTCCAATTCATCCATTCTAATGCTACAAACCACAGCAATGAATGGCTCCCCATCATGAACGAAAAATTCCTCTTTCCACCACTTCTACATCCTTTCAGATTTAACAAATGTGAACCATTACCAGAGGCAGGACGTGCAGCTACCTTGTAGCTATTTCAGAGATGAGGGGGGAAAAAGCTTTTCTCCCTTCCCAAATCATTCTCCACCAACTACATGATTCCAAAATTCTCTATAAGAAGGCGCACTGTCTTTCATTTTCATTGTATTATATCACAGTAATAACCGTTATTGAGCATTTAACATGTGCTAGGTAACAACTGTCATTATTCCCTATTTGCAGTTGAGAAAACTGAGGATTTTCTTGTTTGAGATCACTCAGAGAGTGAGTGAGACACTGGGATTCAAACCCAGGCAATCTGGCTCCAACGTACACCCTCTTGACCATTGTGCTATAAGAAACATGTCCTTGGAGGAATTAAAATTATTTACCCAAATTCACATTAAGGTAGGAGAGGCTTATTATTTTTCAGGGGACAGATTCTGGCTGGGAAGCGAGTGCTGGCATTTTGAAGGATAGGCAAGTGACACTAAAAATGTATAGGAAACTTAAAATGTGATCTTGAATATAAACCTCGTTATTTTAAAGCTATCTTTAACTCCACATATAAAAAGCGTTCAGACTAGGCACATTCTCTGCAAATTCTATTTACAATTGTCTGCTTTCATTACAGTTTTCAATATAATAATTTCAAGATTTAGGAATTGAAATGTTTTATCAAGTATATTTTCAACAGTTGCTGGTTCCAGGCTAGACTAGCCATATTACCTTTTATATATTCATAACATTAAATTTTTTGTGTCACTAATATTCAATTACTATAGATATACTAAATTCAGAGTTGGCAGTGAAATATGGGGATATGATTTATTTTTATGTCCAAGTTCAGCATAACATTCAGACAACCATTCAAAGCTGTAGAAGAACTGTTGTGAGATCAGGGGGACAAGATCAATAAGGTATGATCACAGCCACCAAAGAACTCCTATTTATGGCATCCATGGAGACGCAAGAAAATCAAATAGGACAGTTTTGCATGAAGAGTCAAACATCATTCAGGTGCAACTGAATGTAGTATTAAAACACTTAGAAATCTCATAGGGTGATAATTCTTACTTTCACACAATACATATTATATAAACCATCTTGCTTTACTACCTAAATATAGTTTACTAAAAGAAAGAAAAGAAAATATCCCCTCTCCATCGGAGGCATAAGAAATAAGAATAAAACTAAAATATCTGAGAAGTATAGAAGAGGAGAGCAGGGAATACCATCCTCTGTATTCACTACAGAGCAGTGAATACAATCTTCTTAGTATTAACAAGAAACCAAGTTCAGCAGAGAATGAAGATACGGCCCAGGTATTTCACAGTCAAATGCAAACCTTTGAGCATTCTCCAAGCAAGTAAGCTTTGTAAAAGGAACTGTATTAGGCAAAATAAATTTTTTTTGCAGAGCCACTCACCAAATGTATGCAATATAAGTTTAAGGTAGGCCGAACTTGGATGCTTCTGAGATCTCGGAATTCTGTTGCAGTTAATGACTTAGATGGCGTGGGAATCATTACATTAAGAAAGCTTAACCAGAGCCTACGCAATAATCACCCACTTAGGTTTTTTGGAAAAAATCAGAGTAATATCTCCAGAGAGAATATTAGCAATTTCTTTTGTCTACATGGTTTTCAACACCTGAGCATATGAACAACATTCACTTCTTTAATCTGACACTATTTCCAGTTCACAATTCTCAGATGTATTTAAATGGATAATGTATTAATACCAGTATCCAATTTATTGGCTTTCTGTGTCTGAATCTGACGTTAAAAGATGAGACGCCCATATTGTCCCTTTTGGTTTGGTAGACATGTATTACTTGAGTTCTTAAAAATGACATTACAACAAAATAGTCAGCCTTAAAAATGACACTGCCATTAAAGCAAGAAAGGAAATTTTGGCACATGGGTAAGCTCTTAAGGCACTGAAACTTGATTCAATATGGCTTTTATCAGATGAACAATAAATAGGTCACACAGTATAAACTGTATGCAGGATTATTTGGTATGAGGAAATGAGGCAAGAATTTTCTTGAATCTCATGTAATCAAAAGGTGACACAACAATTTTGTTTTGCTAAAAAATTAGTTATTCCACCTAGACTGGGGTATACTCCATGTAATTTTTAAATGTAAAATTAAAGGAGTAAAACATTTTAAGTCGTTCATTTAAGGGATGTCAAAGATCTTCTTTCACATTTGTAAAACATTTTATTTTATAGTTATTATAAATGTTTTACTTTACTGGTGATTTATTTAGATATTTCAATTATTTTCTCCACCTGATACAAATTATTTGAAATCCTTAGTGGGTATATATGCTATGATGTTCAAAAATGCTAAAAGGCCAAGATACCTATAAAATAAGACCAGACAAGAACAGAGTGTGTGCTCTGTTCCTCACATACAACTCATCCCATATTATGTATATATATATATATATATATATATATATATATATATATATATATATATATACACGAGGGATGCCAAAAAATGTATACACATTTTAAAAAATGTATACACATTCTATGTATTACTTTTTGAAGTTGAATTGAATTACAGGAGCAATGTGTAGTATGACGTTTGCTCAAAAGGTGGCGTTAATCAAATGAATGCTAGCGTCACCACGCGACAGGCAGGACAGTCAAAGGTAATGGCAGAAGCACGGTTGTTGTTGGAGGAGCGCAAGATCACTTTGAAGTGGTATTTGAAATTCGAGAACCTTGTGAAAGTACAACGGCAATAGAGGCATGAGTATGCAACAGAACCTCTAACACGCCTAACAATTTCACTCACTCGTGATAAGTTTGAGACACATGGTACCATGTGTGATGTGCACAAGGGAAGATCCAGGAGGTCTCAGACCACAACAAGTCCTGCTGCTTCTGCTCTGGTGTTGAACAGTTTACATGCTCGCCTCAGAAGTCTACCAAACAATGTTTGCTATAATCAGAAGTGCCTGGACGCTGATGGTAATCACTTTGAGCAGCTCTTGTAATTGCAGAAGTCAAACGTGACTTGTATTCATCTTTTGTTATCGGTATATGTTGAGTATTACAATTTTAATACCATTTTCCTTTCTTAAAATGTGTACACATTTTTTGGCACCCTCTGTATATATGCCTACATATGAATATATGTGTATAAATATGTATGAACATATTCTAAAAAGAATGAAGGTGACTAGGAATATAGTGAAAGGCAGAAAAGTGAAATATATTATACTTTGGATGTGTATAATTAGGAAATCAAAGCTGATGTTGAATGTTCAATGCTTGAAATGGTGGTTATACATCATACTATACTTTCTCGGTTGACCAGAGTCATCTCCAGATTTTTGTTCACTGTGGTGCTGAACAAAACCCTCAGCCTTCCTGCTCTTCCCTGTCTGTCTCTTTCACACACATACACAGGTATACACACACACAGACACTCACAGTTACTGAGAAAAAGTACACGATGCAGTGTAGTAGAAGTAAGCAGGATATGTGACAAGAATTTGACGTTCTCTGGAAAATCAGGATAGGATTCATGGCAGGGCCCTTTGGGCAATACTGAAGCAGGAGCTAATGGGACATGTGTATGACGGGGAGTGGCAGAGGGAGCTGGAGCATCCTAGGCAGAGGGCACAATGTTTGCAAAGGCCTGGAGGTGAAAAGGACATAGTACAAAAAGCAAAAAATGGAAATGGCAAGAAATGAAGCCACAGAGATATCAGGGCAGGAAACTTTAAGCTGGTCAGGGAGGTGGCTGTTTATTCTAAATGCAGTGGGAGCCACAGAAGGCTCTTTAGAAAAGAGATAGAATCAGATCTTCATTTTCCAAAGATCACTGGATAAAATGAAGAAAACAGAACAGAGAAATGACTGCATGAAAGAAACCATTATGTGGCAATTCTGCCAGTATGGCCAAAAGATGCTGATAAATCACACTGGAATTACAGTGGTGGATATGACAAGTAGAAATTTGGGACAAGGTAGTAATCAATGTGGGGGATTCTACAGTGTGTCACAAAGGTTCCCCTTCAGGATCCAGGCAGTCTTTCCCCCAGTTCAGGGGAAAGTTAGCTGCAGAGAACTCATAATTGAGTCACTTCTGGAAAATGGAAATTTCTCTTAGCTGAAGGAACTGCCTTCCCCAAGGTAATATCCTCCCTGGTGGTAGCCAATACCCGATTTCTACATGTGAAGGCAAGATGGTACAATGGCCCAGCCTGTCTGCCTGTATTAGGGATAACAGTGAAGGGCTTACTTTCCAGATCACCACCAGCCTCCGTCTAATCTTGCTTGCCTCATCCCTTATAGATGTTCCTGAGAGCCCCCTTCCGTAAACTACCCGCACATAATCTCCCTCTCACAGTATTTTTCTGTGGAACCCAGCCTAAGACAGCCAACAAGCGGGTTTCTGTTTGTTTGCTTATTTGTTTTTAAATCATCATGTAAGTTATTTCACTTTCATTAATAAACTGCGTTGACAGATCGTGTATTTATAGAATGGATATTTTAAGATTATCTTAGACCTAGCATTAGACTGAACCAAATAAATTAAATGCAACTCAACATGACACTATTACAACGTTTTGGCACCCAATTCATTACCCAGGGAATTAAAATCTACGCAAGAGATGAGCTTGACCCAGTTAATCCACCCAAAGAGTTTTAGTTCATTGGTTTCCCACTAAAACTTATAAACACTTCCATAAAAGTATCTGGTAGCAAAAGCTGATGAGCAAGTATCTGACTCTGGTGTGAAGCAGTAGACACGAAACGGGCTTGTCTGATCTATACAACAGAGCGTTCAACCCAGCGATTTGAGCTCATCCTTTCTGCTTCATTGGTCACCAATGGATTTTCTGTTAAGTTCAATTGAGTCTGGCACTCATTTTAGCCTTTCTCTTTTGAGGGAAAGGCTGATGCTGTTTAAAGGTCTCACTAAAAAGCAGAGCCCTTTGATTGAGAACCTCAAAAAGAGACTATATCAAGAGCACATCTTTTAATACAGAGCTACACACTCCCTTATTTTAAGCCCAGCATGGGAAGCCTAATTGTCAGAAGGATTTTTTTTTTTATTAGTTCATTTTTACGAAGTGCACATCCCTACTGAGGCAACTGCATCTAGGAAGAAGACTCAGCAAGAACACTGATCTTGTGTATAAATTTAGTGTATTCAGTGGTTCTAGCTCAGATAGCCATCTGGGTAACCAAAAATCAGTTTAGACACTTTTTTGGTTCTTAGGCCTTACTAACCTAAAAGAAAAGCAGTCTTATAGAAATGTCACAATATAAAAACTCTTATGTTGTGAGGTAATTTTAAAAGATGTTTAGTAATCTACTTGCTATATAATTTTAGTTTGATAAGGTAAGTGGGAGCAAAATCACCTGATTAATAAAAAAATAAAAATCAAATATCATGTCTTACTGATTGCTGCCTGCTATTGATAATCTCCATCTTAACTAATTCCCCACGTTAATTTAAATCCCCTGTATATAACGATCAGAAATGGGCTTTGTTTTCCTAACTGGTCACCAACTGACACATAAATAATCCAAAATTACTTTAAAACCAGGTCCTAATTTACTGCCACACACTGTTCTAAGGTTTGTTTAAAATTCTTTCTGCCCAGAATTTATAGGAAATCTCAAGTCAACATCATCAAACATTGTAATTAGGTTCTTACCTCAGCCCATAAATTTGATTATTTTGTTTTAATTTTCTCGATTTTCATTTTTTAGTTTCATCAAGGTATAATCGACAAAGATATTTAAAGTGTACAATGTGACTATTTGATATATGTATACATGTGAAAAGAGCCTCCCAATCGAGTTAACACATCCATCACTTCACGTATTTACATTTTTGTTTGTTTTGTTTTTGGTGAGAACACTCAAGTTATGCTCTCTTGGCAAATTTCAATTATACAATACAGTGTTACCAACTATTAGGCACCATGTTACAAATTGGGTCTTCAGACTTTATTCATATTAAATTCTTAACATATTTGAAATGTAATGTTTCTCGGGGTTCTAGTCTTGATTCTCTGCTTTCCTCACTCCTTGTACTCACTCTTAGTGACTGCATCCAAACTTTTAAATTGCCAATTTCTAACCAAATCTACACCTCCAACCTAGGTCTCTCTGCTGAGGTCCAGACATATTTATCTCCATTTTCCTACTAGATATCGCCAATTGGAAGTCCTCCAAGCACCACAAACTTCCTCTATCCCCAAATGAACCAATGATATCACCCTTGTAAATATTTTTCCTTTGATTATTTGCTATTAAAATCCTCCTAGTTACTAAGGTCAGAAACTTTGACACAATCCTAGGACCTCCCCCTTTCTTTCATACACAGTTGGTCACTAAATCTTATAGATTTTAGATTCTTAATATCATTTGCATATCTTCCCTATTATCTATTCCTCCTGTCACTGCCTTAGTTTAGAAACTCATCTCTTTTTGTTTGGGACACTTTAACAGCTTCCTAACTGACCTTAGTCTTTCTACCTCTCCATTTGACCCTATAATACAACCATAGGTAGCTCAATTTTAAATTTGACAATGCTATTCATGTGACTTGTATTTATTTAAAGGATCCACATAGCATTCAGAATATAGTACTAAATAGTAAATAAAAAGCCTTCTCACCTGACTCCTACCTAATTTTCTTGGCCTCCTCACTTCAATCTAGCCACATCAAACTCATTTTACCACATGTGTTCACCTGATACCTAATTACCATCATTTATGCCTGTGGGTTGGAATGCCCACACCTAACTCTTTAAACTAGTAGCTCAAGTGTTCTGGAAAGCAAATTTAATAGTCATTTCCTCTCATGTCACAAAGAAACTTAGGAAAGTAAGGGGTTAAGATTATGGATCTAAAGAGTGATGTGAAATAAGCGTCAGGCCAATAGCTTTTGGAATCGTCTGGAGATCCAGGCTGGCTTCCTACAAACCCTCTTTATCTCCTCCTACTCCCTACGGGAGGTTTGCCTGCATCATTTCTCTACTTGTTCTTCTCTTTACACTGTAGCCCCTCTTTTTGAATCAAGGTCACAGAAACATAAGGAACGATAAATAGGGTAAATCAGTTTGCTCCTTGGCTCTTTACTTCCCTCTAGCCCCAACTCATGCCACTTTCTATTTTAACTGTAGTCCATTAGAGAAAGACAAAATGAGGGCACAAATTATATATAGACAGGGATATATACACCGCGTTTCCCCGAAAATAAGACCTAGCCGGACAATCAGCTCTAATGCGCCTTTTGGAGCAAAAATTAATATAAGACCAGGTCTTATATTATATACCACCTGGTATTGTATTGTATTGTATTGTACTGTATTGTATTACATTGTATTATATTATATTGCATTATATTATATAAGACCTGGTCTTATAGTAAAATAAGACCAGATCTTATATTTTTTTGCTCCAAACGATGCATTAGCACTGACTGTCTGGCTAGGTCTTATTTTCGGTGAAACATGGTATGGATATATATGTGGATATAAATACGTATATATATAGATATATATCTATATCTATATATAGAGATATATAGATATAGATATAGATATAGATATATGGATCCATATATATCTATATATATAGATATATATCATACATCTATACATATATGATAAATTAGACAGATGATAGAATATATATCTATTTGCAGAGCGGAACTGCGGTATCAGAACATTTAGTTGATGTTTTTAATCTACTCTCACCTTCACATTTGTAATGATTTTGTTTTATTCATAGTAATAGGCCCAATTCTAAGGACAGTATAGGCGTACAGCAAATACCTAACAAATATTTACCAAACAAATAACTGAGTGGGTGTTCCTGCCAAAAAGCAAGCTGCTCTGGTTAAGTCTCAGGTAAGAAGTTGGAGGGGCTGCTTTAAGGGAAAAGATCCAAGGCAGAAGGAGGCGATGGAGAAAGGGAGGTGTTTGGTGGGGGCAGGGGAAACATTGTTGTGTAAATTGTTAACTTGGGGATTGTTGGCATAAAGGTTTTAGTACTCCTTTGTAACTTTGGAGGATTTAAGAATTTTGGCACTTGAGAGTAAGTTTTCAGGCTCATCAAAGAAACGAAAATCCCATAAAACACAAATGGTGCCTTAAAAATCACTTTTATGTTCCTTATCTTTTCCACTGCATGCTCTCACTGCTCCTTGATCAGCTCGTGATTTGGTATTTGCTATAAACAGGGACAATGTGGGGGAGTGATTCTGACACCCCCAAGGACTACTGCTCTCTTTGAATAGTGCTGGGCCAAGTTTCCAAACTGGACCTGAGTGCAGATGACCACTGTCACGCCATTTAACGTGACAGCACAAAGCCAGAGAGACCACCTCTGTGACAGGCGAGAGGCTTGACCTTTTTCAAACATTCAAATGACTCTATAGTTCTCATCAATTATAGAATGCTTCTGTTCTTCTCCTTCTAAGTGGAATTTGCCAACTGAACGGGATGTACTTGGGTGGTCTTTTTCTAGAGTACACCAATGTGCTCTGAGTAACTGAAAAATATTTCTGACAAAGGTCAAAAAGGCTTCAGGCGGAAATACAAAACAAAGGCTTGTACTTTAAAAGCAAAACTTGGAGGATGTTGATTTTGCACCCAATCATACAGCATATTATTAAAAATGTACTCTTATCAGAGAATGGAACCATCTGGGTCCCACTTACCCTTATGAAAAAGAAAACCTGGGCTGCTTATAAAAACCCATCAAACTTGTACAAAAGAATGTGTACACATACCACATGGTATGAGGATCTTTTATTGATTAAAGAAACTGTTATTTACTCAGCCTGATTACATGCTAATGACCAAGAAAAGGCTCTTCTGTTTAAATGCACTATGATCCTGCACAGTTATGCTTCTCAAACTGGAGTATGGTTCAAACTCCTGAGGATGAGTGGTGGTGTGCTGGGCTAAGAGAATATCATGGGTGAAACAGGCCATTACTTCCTGGTGTGTCAGACTGGGAAAACAAAATTAAGTAATTTGAATGTAACGCAAATATTCTTTTATTTTAACACGAACACAGCTCTATTGTGTGCGACAGAATAAAAAATTCACATTTGGTTAATTAAAAATACTAAAGTTCACAGAATTTTCACTTTCCAAGCCTTCTGGGCCTACCTCTAACTATACAAACTCCAAGGCCCAGCTCACATTCTAAGTACCCAAAACCTCTCCAGCCTAACCAGCCCTTTTTCTTTGCTGGTTTGCCACTGTTCAGCCACCAAAAAGCGCTTTCTTGCTCTGGTGTTTCATGTTTCAGTTGGATCTTCTCATTGAGAACCGGGTCATGGTCTTTACATCCCATTGTTATTGATTATATGAATTATCCCCAGAAATAGTTTAAATAATAAGACTATGAATATTAATACTCCAAACAAAAAAGTACAAAATTAATATTGATAATTCTAAAAGAACAATGATACTCCTGCACTTAACCTCTCATCCTAAAAATACTTAAAAATATTAAATATTTTCATCCCCATTATTTCTTTTGAAACACTTAAATTACTCATGGATAAACTACACAGTTCATCCCTGTTTCACTCGGGCATTAATAGAATTGTCATGAGGGGTACTGTTTGTTGGCTTAATTTGGGGCTTGTTCACATTAGTAGAACACTTGCTCTGCTGCTCTTCAAGCACACCTATTCCTTCTGCTCTACTATTGCATTTAGCGTAAACAAGCCTGCCCAGGAAGCTGTCCTTTTCCTTTTGTTCCATAAATCACTCATACTACCCTGTCTCAGTATTTGATTGTCTGGTCCAAACACACTTACACTTCGTCAACTTTCAGGTAAGTTTCAACTGACATGTCATCTCATTATGAGTATGTTTTTGCTTTTCCTCAAAGTCAGACTTCAAATCTTTCAGATTCGGGAATTTCTATTGAAATGTGGGGGCATGCACATCACTGACGTATTCAGGGAAATTTTCCCAGAATCTTTCCATATTACTGATAATTTGAGACAAACATCAGATAAGTAAAGTCAGATGAGAACTTTCAAAACTACTGTGCCATTTTGAACCTTGAATAGTAGAGAACAATATCCCAGTATGATAAAATATCTAGACATAGTTGAAGTAGAAAAAATATATATGATGCAGAATATGGCATAAATGTATTATTAAAGTGGATATACGTATTTTTCAAAATTATTCATACTTTAAATAATGGCTTTCCATCAAAGAAAATCAATGTATAACAATAACACTCACATTTGAATTTCAGCAACTTTTATTTTTTGAAATATACTTAAGAAAATGTATTTAAATAATGACAGTTGTCATTTTGGTAAACTTTTAAAATCTGTGTGTGAACAATTCCAGGATGTGACTACAGTATTAAACTATTTGTCATGAATTGGCACTGCTAAGTGTGGCCCTAGACAGTTTTCAGCAAAGTTAGCACTACTAATTGCTTAAAGTAGGGTCTCCAGAGTCTCTCAAATCACTGTAGTGAGAATTGATGAACTGACCTGGCCCCAGAAAACTTCCAGAGGTGTTTTTGAAGTACTTTAAAATATAAAATGAATGCAGTGTTTTAAGTAGTGGTTAACAGGTATTTTACCAAGGTAGAGATAAAGGGAAATTCTTTCAAGTTGCAGTCACTTCACAAATAATATAATTAATAAATAAAAATAAAATCCCACCAAGTTAACATACCACTTCTGAATATTTTTTTCAATTGTGCAATAAGAAACCCTTGGATCATTACATTAATAACTGTGACAATTACTATGTTTGAAACAAAATGGATACTCTAAAGTTTGTGATCTCCAAGGTACAAAGAGCCCTTGCAAATACAGCTAAAATGTAATAAAGATAATGTAGTCCAATACCCTTCTGTGATCAGGCCTGTCTAGCTCTCTGCAAGCTCATCATCTGCCCCTATGTTGCTGCTAGATAGACTTCCTTTCTCTTCAAACATATCTAGCTCTTTTGCAAAAGGGATTTATGTGTGATGACTCCTCTGCATGGACAGCTCTATCCTTGGCTTTGGGCAGAGCTGGCTGCACAGAGTTGTGCGTAACCTGGATACATCTTTGCTGAACAACTTACCTAATGAGGTTCTCCCTTCTCCCCAGTCCTCTGTCCTACAACCTTCCATATTTCCTATTTTTAAATATCCAATGTGGTAAAATGCATGTAACGTAAAATTTACTATTTCAACCATTTGTAAGTACATAGCAGTGTTAAATATATTCACGTTGTTTGCAACCAATCTCCAGAACTCTTTTCATCTTGCAAAACTGAAACTCTGTACCCATTAAACAAGTCCCTCCCCTGTCCCCCACCACCACGCAGCCACCATTCTACTTTCTGTCTCTATAATTTTAACTATTCTAGGTACTTCATATAACTTATATCACACAGTATTTGTCTTTTTATGACTGGCTTATTTCACTTAGCATAATCTCAAGGTTCCTCCGTGACGTAGCATACGTCAAAATCCCCTTCCTTTTTAAAGCTGAATATATACATGACTTTTATATATAGTATATATAATATTTTGTTTATTCATTCATTCATTGATGGACATGGGTTGCTATCACCTTCGGCTGTTGTTAATAATTGATCATGAACATGGGTGTACAAATATGTCTGTAAGATGCTACTTTCAATTCTTTTAGATATATACACAAAAGTGGAATGGTAAATCATGCGTTTAATTTTTTGAGGAACTGCCACAGTGTGTTCCAAATGGCTATACCATTTTATTTTTCCACCAACGCTGTACAAAGGTTATTTCTCCATATCCTCATGGACACATATTGTCTGTTTTTTTTTAGTTGTTGTTTGTTTGTTTTTTAATAGTAGTGTTCCTAATGGATGTGAGGTGGTTCTATATTTCCTTTTTGGCACATATCTACCTTTGATCACTTATTTTTTTTTTATTTTTATTTTTTTAATGATTTCTTACTGAGAGAGTTTTTGAGAAAGCATTGCCAAAAGAGATTGAAAATCCAATCTAAAAGATGTCATAGATTCTTTCTGAAATGGTTTTGGTTTAGTCTGGAATTAAAATAGAGAACAGAATCAATTAAAATTAAACATCCTATTGAATAGCACTGGCTATGAGTGCCAGGGTTGAAAAGGCCCTTGATTACTCTTTCTGTAGAAATTTTAGAACTTAATAGAGCCCAGTTTAGGCTGGGATCTGCTATCTCTCACTTATTTGCTCAGATGGCTTTTGGTCAACTATTTAACCTTAGTTTCCTCATGGGAAAATGGAGATAAACAAATGCACTTATGGGGTGGGCTGTATGCTTGTGTGAGAATTAAATGACCATATCTGGGACATAGCAAGCACTCGATAAATGGTAGATATTATTTTTAATTATACAACTGATTATCCCCTATGTTGTTATACTACAAGATTCTTGCACACAGTCATGAAATTAAATACCACCCATTTACTGTTTTTTTTAATAGTATGTGGACTAAATGAAAATAAAAAACTACATAAACTTGCTCATTAGTCACGATTTCCTCTTTCATCATCTGTACCTATATCCCTGCCTAATTCACCATTGTATCCCAAAGCCTCGCAAAGGATTTGACATATAATAAACATACAACAAAACATTTACTAGTCCTGGCAGTGATTCTAAATATGTCCCTACTTCTAGAATTCTACAACTTGCTCCTTACTTCTGAACAGGGTTCTATGGGAATATTCCAGCAGCTCCTAGAAAATTAAGAAATTGAGAGGAATTTCGAAATCTTTCCATTTAAGATGCAGCCCCAGATCATTAGCAGTTTGTAGAGAGGTACTGAATTAGACTGGCCTTTAGGTAGCTAGGTTGAAAGAACGGCTTAATTCCTTTCCATTACACTTAAAATATTATTTTTATTGTTATTAAAAATTGTTAATGTCAACTCAATGAACATGTTACCCGTTTCCCAGCAGCCTAAACTGCTGAGGTAAGAAATTATAATGATTAGTTATTAGAGTGAAAACCATTACATGAATACAATGGGGAGTCGCAAAGCAACAACCAGATAATTTCTGTCTAACTATTGGATAATTAATGCAGTAAGAAAATAACATGTACATATTGGGAATGAAGAATTATAGATTATTTGCACTTATTTTCTTTCTGTGGCAATTAAATTAACTATCTTTGATTTCTCACCTGTTACCATGGTTATTTTCAGTGATCCAGGTCATTAATGTCTTGAATATAATAGTTACATTCAAATTACAGCTTTTTCAACTTTGTGGAAAGATTCTGAAGGTACTGTGAACAAGAAAGCTGTTGGCTTAAGGCAAAAGTAATGCCTGTTGAATGAAATTGTTGAATCATCTTAAAGCTAAAAGTCCCACACTTATTCCTTTCCTGATTCCCTCCAGCAACATCCCTGAGACTTTGCTTACTCCGAGCTCTCTCTCTATAGAACAAATAACCACTATTCATGGCTTAGTGCTAACTACTTGTGAGAGTCATGCTATAAAAATCAAGGCTGTACTTTCCCAATTCTTATTTTTCTAGATGACTTCTCTTTTCAAAAGCTATTTTACTGGGATACTAATTGGTTTATTTGTCTACCTAGTCAAGCATCAACTTGTCTGGGCCTTGAAATTATGTTCCTTGGGGCTTTATCCTCTGTCCTCTTCTCTTAATACATGTCTTCTTCCTAAAGCACCCATCTACTCTTCAGCACTTCCTTAACATTTGTGTTAGGCAGGACAAATGGAGGCACCTCTTCTTTGTGGCCAGCCCCTCTCAACCAGCTGCCCCTTGGCTACCTTTGGACCTAGGATTTCACATCCCACTGGTGGAGTATGACCTCCAAAGGACAGAACATGGAAGAAATCTGTACAAGCCTCGTTGATAGGTGTGAGGTCTTTGCACAGGCAATTACAAGGTATGAGGTTCCTGGAACATGTTTCCAGAGCCTAGTGGATTTCTCACCCACCCAGGGGTGAGAGGCACAACTAAAAGAGGGTGAGGGAGAGAGCCCTCCAGGGCATGAGGTGCGTGGCAGGCTTCCAATTTTCCAGATTATTGCATGGGGAATATGATATGCTTGAAAAGCAGACAACAGTAAATATCCTGCCTTAACTAACTCCATAACTCAAACCTTCTCCATCTACAAAAGCTGTCCTTCTTGCCAATAAACGGGGTCAATGTGTTGTGTCAAGAAGGAATCTGACACTCTTATTCCCCAGGTAAGATCGCAGATTTGTATACCCCCTATGTAGCAACTTCTTTACTTGAACAAACAGAGAAATCCAGAAATTGCATTGTTCATTTCCTGTAAAGAAACTTTGAAAGGCCCTCTTCTTTACCTATATGTCTTGTATTAAGCTATGCATAATTATAAACCTCATCTAAAGAATATAACAAGCCTAGGGCAACTGTTTCTATACTCTTTAACCTCAGGAACTTACAGAAAGGGGTTGAAGCCAGGTGTTCAGATGTGGGAACAGAGAATGAGAAATGGAGGAGAGGGTGAGGCGGCGGGGCAAGCAGATTAAGAGATTAACCATTCCTTGCTGTGGAAAGGAACGTTGTAAGTAAAATAATGCTGTGCATATTTCAATAGGACTGGAAAGAGTATATGTGCAAATAGGGGAGATTCTCCTGCATATGTGAGAACTTTCAAAAATTGATGCCTTTATTCTTTTACTTAACAAATATTTATTAAGAACTTACTATATACTATACACTTGGGAATTAGAGAATCAGTGTTGAACAAAATAGTCAAGGTCCCTACTCTCACCAAGCCTATAGACGTTTAGATGTACGATCAAAATTAACCAACCCATTATACTAATATAAAATGATACACTGCTGCAAAATGCTCTGGAGGGAAATGAAAAGTAGTCTGCATATAACATATGGATTCAATCATACCTGGGGCATCAGAAAAGGCTCTCCTAAGGAAATGTCACTTCAGCTGATCTGAAAAGGATGAGCTGGAGCTGAAAAGCTTTGTAGACAGAAGGAAAAGAAGCTTCAATGGCCCTATGGTGGGAAGGGAGCGCACCGGAAACTGAAGGATGGCTACTGCGCCCAGAGCGCAGAGAGTGAGGAGGAGGAGGACAGGTTAGATCATGCAGAGCCTGCAGGCCATTGTATAGAGTACAATGGAAAACCATGGGTAAGTTTGCGTTAGGGAAGACCTATGGGCAGATGTGAATTTATAAATCTCTTTACAGTACTGAACATCTACTAGAGATAGGGTGGCAAGAATGGTATAGGAAAATCTCTCAGTTGGGAGTTTATAGCAGAATCCAGGAAAGATGGCACCGTGGCTCAGGATGGATGGTGGTGGAGATAAAAAGAAGTTGACCGATGAACAATATTTTAGGGGGTAAAAATCAACCTAGGACACTGAAGATAAATTGAGAGGAAGGGTGATGCTTGCTTTCTGGTTAACACAATGTGCGGTGGTGTCATCTGTTATGAGCATTGATGAAAAATCATGAATGGGTGGGTGGAGAAGAGTTCAGTTTTGCATCTGAAGGTCTACAGGACAGAGTGTCCAAGTTTCATTTTCATGACAAAATTTTCATGATTGATATCATGAAAAGAGTTTCAGTCAAGAACTCTGAAATGAAACTGAGGATGAGAGGGAGGATTCTTTGACTTTTTGTCGTTGCTTACTTCTACTAACAAACTAAAAATACGAACTAATGAAAAACTGGTTTTAAACTGAGTTTTTCTAACTCAGGTTTTAAGTTTAAAACGTTTTTAAACTTCATTAATATAAAACAGTCACAAGATTTGAGAGCTGGGAAAGGTCATACAAATTGTTTGAAGTTGGAAAAATGTGTTCCCGCAAAGCTTGTGATTAGCCCCAAGGTTACTTAGTGAATGAATGAAGATGCTAGAAATCAGCCAAAATTCTACTGATAACCAGAGTAGTGCTGTTTCAGGTCAGGGACAGTGTGGTTCCATGGGTGGCTGATAGTCACCTGGGGGCTGAGGGTCGGGAGTGGGGATCTTATACATACACATGCTGGGCCCCCCTCCCTGAGATTCTTTTCCAGGCAATCTGCAGTGCGGCCCAAGATCTTTATTTTCAAGTACTTTCCAGGTAATCTGGTGACTGGTCAGATTCAGAACCCAGTGTATTCAATACCCCAACACACCATACTAGCTCATCTTAGATCATCTTACAAGATTTTTAAATTTATATTTAAAAGACATTTTTTCCCCCAAATTAAATGTCTTTAGTTAATGAGGCAACTAAAAGTGTTCATTATGAAAGGTATTCATCACTACAGTGAATTCAAAGATTTGAAATTCAGTTTGACAGTGATGATAATGATAAAAGGTGTTTCCCTTTCTGTGGAAAAATAAGTTATTTCCAGTATGAAAATGATCCAATATAAATGCTTCTCTTTATAAAATAAAAATCCCTTCTTTTAGAATTTAAAGTAGTTTTATACTCCTAAGAGCAAATGTCTAATTTAGGCATTTCATTTTGAGCACTTTTTTTTTTTTTTTTTAAGAAAAAGATGAAATTGGTAAAAAAAAATATCTGGCCCAATTTATTCTTTGAGGATTATAAAACACTCAAAATAATTTAAAAGAGGTATTTTATATACAAAAGTCAATACTTTTGTATAAACAGCATTCATACCAGATTTTATAAACAATGCAGAAAAGATTGTAAACTTGAAAACTGAGCAAAACTGGATACTACCAATATAGCATAAAATAATCCCTTAAGTATCGATAATCAATCTAGACTTCAGTGAAAGAGTCACAGAGATCAAAGTTAAGGGATGCAATTACAAAGGACACAGAAAGGCAGGAAAGGGGTACAGGGATTATAGGTGGAGAACTAGCACATCTGGCTTTAGTAGAGAAATGAATATAGTGAGTTATTTTTGTCTGACTGACCATTACACCACAGAAAACATGCAAATGCTTTCCTGATTTCTTTCTTTTCAGATTCCATAGCACCTTTGTTTCTCTCTGTTCCTCCTCCTCCCTCTCTCTTTCTCTCTTGGTGGCCATTAACTATACTGACAGTTTGACAGGCTGAAATAAGGAAATAAAACACTTAAACATTGTTTCCTGATGTATGCATTCATCTCCTCTGCCAAACACAGATATTGAGGAGATACTTCACTCCTCCTGTCAGCTCACTAAATTACACCCCAACTCGCAGGCAACACGGAGCTCAGGTCTCTCAATCTCAGTGCAGCTCCCTTCGTTCCTTCCAGAATATGCAAGGGCTTCATTCTGCTCGCTGAAATCCTTCCTTTATTATTTTTAATAACAAATTTCCTTAAGCTATGGATTGGATTTCTGTGTCTAAGAGCTGATTATTTCCCGACTTTTAAAAAGCTGTCAGAATTCTGATTAATTTTTTACAGTTTTAGTTTTTTAGATTTACTTGAGAAATGACAAATGAATACTAAACCACTGGTTAAACATTCAACCTTTATCATAACCAATGAAGAGTTTTAACTTTATAAAACTAGATAGTAATTAACCTGACGTTGATTCTCTTGACGGGTCCAGTGATAGACAGAATAAAGGTTGCTCTTGACATCCCAAAATATCCCAGACCACAAATCACAGATGCGTCTTCCATTCTTATTTTCACGTGGTAACTAAAGTCAAACTTCTGTATAGCAAACTTTGGAAGTCTTAGAAATAATAATTAACTTCGTCTAGAGGAGATTGCTGTGGGTTAAATTTTGAGAGAATAGTAGGTGAGAGGGAGGGATAAAAGGAGGGATAATGATTTTCAATTGGTGATTTACCTCCCTCCAACCACTATTAACACGAAGAAGGAGAAATTTCACAGTGAAGTATTTAAGAACTTAAAACAAAAAATATAATGGATGTTAACGTCTAAGACTTTTTCTTTGCTTCATTCTCTCGACAGCATTTACTTAGTGCCTCCTGTATGCAGTGCTCAGTGTATGTTCTCTGAACGATGCTAAGGAGAGTCCCACAGGTATCCTGCCTGACTCCTGAGGAACTTGCAGCCTGAAAGAGGTGCTGCCATCACAAGAAACTAGAACACAAGGTGGGAGGTATTTTCAAATGGAGGCACAGATATAATGCTGTGGAAATTCAAAGGAGGAAGGAATACCCCTACCTCCACCCACAACTGGGAATTCACATCTCAGTTTGGCTAAAAGATCAAAACATTTCCTCTGTGATAAGACTTACACGTTTTATTGTAAGTATTTGTTTTAAGCTATGCACCTTCTGTCAGGCCCTTGCCTTGTCTACTTTGTTCATGATTATATTTTCAAGACTGACACAATGGGTGCAAAGCAATGTGCATCCAATAAATATTTGTTGAATGAATGAATGAATGAACTGTCTTGTGATAATAAGCAGTGACTGATCTGAGTCTCCGGAAGATGGTTTGCCGAGTTTTTTATTCATGCAATTCCGTATCTTCTTGAAGACCACCAGTGAAACAGATGAGAGACTTGTGTAAAACTGCTGGACCCCTCAGTGATCACAGATATTACATTTAATTAGGACAGTCACCAAAATATAGCGATGACCAAATGACCATTTTTGTAGAGCTGAGGAGGGTTTCCTGTACTCATAAGGAGCCCCTTTTGCAATCTGATAATCATTAGTGATTACAAGATGAAGTCACAAAGGTGATGCACAGGAAAACGCTCTGCAGTGTTTCTTTTGCTTTTTTTTACTTCATATTTTTCCCAAAGAGTAATAGTTTCTCTCACCATCTTCCAAGAATGATAATCCAGTTATTGCTAATATAAATTATCAACAAAACTGAAAGGTTACTACAGTAAAGATTATAAAATGATAAATACAAGGACAAGTCATTAAAAAAAAGCCATTCAAAGAACAGCTCAATCAGATAAGATTAAATTATTTACAACAAACTATTATCCAAATCATTTGATTTTATCAAATGTTACCTGAAATAATATAACTACTATTTATTAAGTATTTATTTACAAGGACTATGAATGATGTTACACAAATGTTTCTTCACCAAAGTCTCACAATTACCTTAAGAAAGAGAAATTTTTATCCCCATATCACAGATAAAGAAACAAGGGAGGCACCGAAAAATTATCCTGGAAGTTGAGGAATCCAAGACCACCACACTCTGAAACACCAACCCATTTCCACGTCAACTATTTGGAGCTCAGCAATCATTGTATAATCTGGTTATTACATTTACTTTGGCTTACAATTCTCAAATATTTCACAAGGAAATTCTTCTTAGGAGTGGTCATAACATTTAAACTACGCTCCTTCTGGTCAATATAATATGCAAAACACAAACGTAGTTACCTGACTTGAAAAATATATCAATTGTAACATGACATTGTTATCTCATGAAAAAATCTTAACAAGCTCTGACTCAAAATACCGTGGTGATGATGGGGCAGAAATGATGGGTGAGGCCAGGGATGGGCGATGCCCTGTGAGTTGCTCTTGCTGGGGTTTGGTGGGTAAGTCAGGACATAAACAGGAGGACACTTTCGACTCATTTCTCCTACATACCTCTTGCTGTGCCTTTTTCCACTATTTTCTCAAAAGTTTTCGCAACATATATATTACCTTTTAAAATGTTGAAAAGTGCACTTAGGGGAAAACAATTGCTCTTCTAGTTCCCCCTTAGCCACATACTTGGTGTGAAATATGAATATTTATGACCCCTAAAACTGCACTTTTTCTACTAGAATATATTGCCTTCCAATAGTTTCTTTTGGATTTTAGAGGTCAAGAGAAACTCTGCTTTTCATGCTCCCAGTCCCTTTTTAAAATTTAATTAATATATATTTTATCAAGGGAGAGGAAGAGGTTAAGATTTCTTTTTCCTCAGCTTGTTAAGACACCCAAATGATTCTACATATATCCTACCCTTGATCAAAAATGAGATTCAATAGTAGTAAAACAAAGACATTATCTCCTTTTGCTGCACTTACAACTTCCCCCAATTTTATTTTTAAAATAGAATATCCACTCATAATAATACTAGATCTTTACCTTATAATATGGAAAATGAAGGTAATAGAAAAATGGAGCGGAATAGTGGAATCGCATAGCGACAAGAAAAAAAAAGGAAGGAAAAAAGATGGAAGGGAAAGAGGAAAGAAAGGAGACGCTGAAAAAACAAGAAGGAAAAGAGTCAGAATCTTTTTATTTTGTCTACACC
Organism: Rhinolophus sinicus; assembly: GCF_057876585.1. Taxonomy (NCBI): domain Eukaryota; kingdom Metazoa; phylum Chordata; class Mammalia; order Chiroptera; family Rhinolophidae; genus Rhinolophus; species Rhinolophus sinicus. The sequence continues at coordinate 37,891,889 of NC_142501.1, forward strand.
CTTTGGTAAAGTTAGAGGTTTGCTTTAAGACAAAATTGCCTCTTTCAGTATTCAGTGATATTTTATTTCTATGTAACTTCCTTCTCAAATAGGTTAATTACAGAGGCAATTAGTCTAGCTACACACAGGATGTCACTATCCCCTTATATAAATAGAACTAGCACACATGTTACAGGCAGAGAAAAATATCTGCAAAGACCAAATTTCAAAATATGTATATATTATAATTCTGTACTATGAGATGCTCTTTTGCCCATTTTGGGTTAAGTTTAATTGTTGCCAGAATCCTTTATTAAATCACTTTTACGTTTTATTATTATTATGGAAGTTCTCTATGTGAACTAGGAAGTTCTGCTCAAATCAAAATAAAAAAAATCCAAAAACACAAGGGATCATGATACTGGGTAACTGAACAGGAATAATTAAGGCCTTATTAGCAAGGCAAATAGATAGGAAAAAGGGAGCTGGAACTGAAAAAGCTAATTCTGTATTAGTTTAAACAAATGTTCTGACCTATGCAGCCTCCGAGGTTTTTGTGTGCGAGTACTTTATTTTACATATTCAGCGTTTGGAAATTAGTGACTACTACAGCTCTGAGAACTAAAGGACTCATAGCACAGGAGATGCTTTTCTAAAAGTTGAATATATGTAGCTCTGGGTAGCATAAGCCAGTCTTGGTGACACACATGGATTCATATGCAAAGTTGTTAAATCACTAATAATGGCATCCATTTTAGTCTGAAACTCCTAACTACTGATTATTGCTTGTATACTTATCAAAACCAAAATATTAAAGTGCTCTTCAGAAGAATAAATTGCTGTATCTAGTACTAAATACATATTCATAGAGGGCACTCTGTCCTTCTGGATGGGGTCTACCCCAGTGACAAAACTGCAAGACACTGATGACACACTAACCTCTATGGTCATTAGCTTACTTGTTTACTGTGGTAATAGTGAAAGCTAGGTTTTTAGGTCAGATTCTCACATCAACTAATACATTCCTTTCTCTTCTATAGCAAGAGACTATTTTACTCAGTTTTGACTGGCTGTCTCAAATAAGGTTTGCTATTGGTCACAACACGGCCCGAGAGAGACATATAGTGACCATTTGTACGAGGGAAAAAACTTCAATTCTATTTCCTGCTAAATGATGACCGTACTTTATTCTTTTCATACATGAAGCACAATATATTGCTGACAAATTGACCTAATAGAGTATGTACGTCAGCCCTGGGGTCACTCTGCTTGGGTTTGATGCCGGGCTTCCTCGCTTATTAGCTGTGAGTATGGGAAGTTACTCAATTTCTCTCTCAATTCCCTCAGCTGAAAAAACAAAAACAAACAAACAACAACAACAACAAAAATGGGTATAATAACAGTACCTGTTGCATGAGGTACTTAGGAAGCTTAACTTAGATACTACATGCAAAGTACAAGAACAATACCTGGCAAGAAAGAAAGTCCTCAGTAAATGATACTGACTCTAAGAATTCTATAGTGAGCAAAAAATGATGGAGTCTCTTCTGATTTTACGTGTGTGTGTGTGTGTGTGTGTGTGTGTGTAATTCTGGAGGTCTTGCATTTAAACTCCTACAAGAAAAAGCAGAATTTTAAATGGTGGTTAAATGTCCACAGACTAAGTGAACTAAGATTTGTAAAGCCTTCTATCAGGACTTGAATCTTCCAATAGTCTAGTCTGGTACAGCAGTCTTTCTGGAATCTCAACTTAGGCTTACCTGAGTGTAGAGCAGCATCACTGTAGAAAGGAGCTTTCTTCTCCTACAATGAATCCAAAGCTACTGCTGTTGACACAGCGATGGACAGGAAATGGATTGATCCCCCTTCTAGAAGATGAACACTGCCACAGAGAACTTCTTAAAGAACTTTTGTTGGTAAAAGGTCGTTGGCTTTATTGCTTCTATTTGACCTTTATGCCCTATTTCCTCTAGAGAGTTTGGTAGTGGGTGGGTAAGTCAGCTTTGCAGCTCAGCCAGCTAGGCAAATAAGTTGTTTTGACTACAGTGCCTACAAATATAGAGATACGTGCATATGTATACTCTTTCCCCATGCATGCACCGAGATAGCTCCAGAAAGTATGACAATTACAAATATATTACAGAAATTATAAAGGAGCACATTAGGATGTTTCCTTCGATGTAAGAGCCACATAAGTAATGATTGTTATTAAAGACAAAGATACACACACACACACACACACACACACACACACACACAGTGGTTTTAGTTTCATAATCTTTTCCTTTGCAGGTTGCCTGATAAAATTTAGTCCTTTTATGCAGAACGGGAACCTCTAGGTTTTAAAATGATAGATCTTGTATTTTCAGCCACTGTAACAGTTGATTTGGACTGATTTCATGGGTAACCAGACAGATCAATTGTGTGGACATTAATACTTAAGAGGACGGGCGGGGGGGGGGGGGGGAATCACCTGAAACAGCCTATGAAACGGACTATAAAATCACTATCAGAAGAGACACTATAAACACAATAGCATTTCTTCACAGCCCACTTCTTTACACAAATTAGAACATAGAGCAATTCAAATCAGCCCTGCAGATAGCACTGTGTAGTCAGGTAAGGAGTCGACACGAGGAAAAGCAAAAACTTGCTATGAATCTGGCTGGTCAATCAATTAACCTGGGTGTTAACTCCTTTTCCTCTAACGCAACATTTTAGATGAATTTGATATTTAACAATTACTTGGATCAAAAATGACCAATTGTTCAGGATTTTTTTTTTTTCTTTTTTTTAATTCTTTAGGATTGCAGAAAGAAAATCACAGTAACCTATCATGGAAAAAAATGAGAGCTATTAGTATAACACCATTGTACATGTAATAAAATGTCCTGATCCAGCAGTAGAATCAAATGATTTGCAAAATTCTGTTGCTCAAACACTTCATTCACAGAAATGCAAAAAAAAGTAATATTGTTTCTATGACACATTGAAAATAACACCACATATTTATTGATTATATATATATAGATAGATAATTACAGAGCTGTTATTCTATTATCTATTTCTTTATTTAATATTATTTAAATAATAAAAATATACCTGTGAAGGGGTATCAAACTAAATTTCGCTGAATTGGTTTTACTAATGTTGCTTTTCTTCTGTTTGCTCTGCTTTCCCCCCCTCCTTTTCTCTCTCTCAGCTCCTGAAGTTAACAGGGCAAAAATAATAACAATAATTTAGTTCAGTTTTTTGCTACGTACAGTTTCTTTTCCCCCTCATTCTTTCTTCTTCCTTCTATCACCTCTGGGAAATAGCCAGAAGCCATGCTGGCAAGATGCCAGGCTGTTCTGTTCATGTGCAGTGTGAGTGCCTCTGTGTATATCTCGGCTAGGCTTACCCAAGTTACCATTTACAATATTGAGTAGAAAGTCCAGGTTGGAATAGTCAGCATTTATAAGTCAACCGGTTACGTGATACCAAAATATATAGCCAACTTCAGAATTTATAGCAATAACATTTATGTATCGTGTTACTCCTAGAACAATCCAATTTATAAAGTGCCTATTGTGTATACATAAGGAATAATCATAAATCATTTACATTAAACAGTGTCAACTGGCAAAACATGACTTTCCCGTTAAATTCTGCACACTGAGATTAATGTGGTTTTTGGAAAAAAAGCACACTAAAATAAAAATCAACTCTGATTCATCCTAGGTGGATAACATATCCATATAAAGGAGCAGGTGTCTGTAGTATGATTTAGAATACCTATGGAACATCTCTGGAAAATATTAACTTCCTCTGAAGTAGAGAGCCGTCCACAAAGTGAGCTGGGAATGTGGCAAGAACCCAAGTCTGTCACCAACCTCAAGCTTTCTTTCATTTCTTCTCAGTAAAGAATGAATTTAAAGCAAACAAACAGAGAAAACCTTAAGGCCCTATTTGACCAGTTGTCTGACATGTTTTCATCTACAGGCACTTTTAGAAAACCTGGGAAAGATTATGTAGATTACCTGCTTTGTGTCTTTGACTCCTAGTGGGAAAAAATCCCAACTGGTGACCAAAGCCATCAAGAGTCCAAAAGTGAAACTCAAATATGGATGTGGATTTTCTTCCTCTGTTCACTCCCTAGCTCATCCCTATTCAGAAAGGCATCAGTCTTTAGCAATCTATGCTTTGGGGTCTTGAATGAAACCCATTTCTTCTCCCTAAAAAGTCCTTAAATATTAACGATAGGGAATGGTTTGACAGTTCACATCTGTAAAAGCACTTACTCTTACCTAAAACTCACACCAACACAGCTGAATTGAACATCATATACGAAAAATATATTTTGGATTTCTCTTACAGTATCTTGGCCCTCTATCTTCTGTCTTTAGAAAGCATTACAGGAGTGACAATTTCTTCCGGTCTTAACTCACAGCCTTAAAAATAGCCATTGATTTGTTTCAGCCAAAATGGAAGAATAACATTTTTCTTATATATAAAAATGTTTGTTCTTTAAAAAACCCACTTGTCCTCCAAACACTATTGATGATTAGTATTAACTATGGAGAGAAGCAACTTCCTATTGGAGTAAAAACTAAAATTGAATCTGAAAAACAAAGAGAAATGTTTAGAAAGAAAACCTGGAAGCCAGTTTTCAGTGAATGAATGACCTGCTGCTTCCTCGTCCAAATTGACACACTGCAAAGCTATGTTGTAATCTAGAGAGCAAAACAAAACAAAAACCATACACACACAGAGGGATAACACATCCACAAAGTTCACAATTGAAATGAGAACTGGAGGTAAACAGAGGCTCTTATGAGATGATTTTTAAAAATAACACATTAATCTGGAAAGTCAGACATACATGGCCTTTGTAGAAATAGTTTGAAAACTGGGCATCCTCCAAAAGAGCAGAATTTCAGTGGCATCAATTGGTAGGGGAAATATGATGTGCTTCCTCACAACTGAGAGTATTAAACTGAAGAAGTGGTGACAACTCATTTTAGTCACAAATAGAAGATTTTGGTTAAAAAGCTTATCCATTCAAGAGGAACAGTGTTAACTTCAGAAGGTTTTTGTTTGTGAAGAGAGAGACAACGTGACACAGGGAACCTTTCTTCACTTAACTGTTTATTCTTTAAAAATATCTGGTATTCACAGACTTCTTTCCCGGTTTTGAGTGGCACTTTAATTCACTTAAGAAAAACTCCCCTTGTGATCAGTGAGGCAACTTAAAATCCCAAGCTAACTCCTTCTTCTTGTCAATAAACAGAGAGATCTACGTAAAAATAAAGCATCATTATGACCGCTATCCCTACGGCTGCTACTATAACCTCCACATTGTTAAAAGGTTACTTTTTTCCCAGGATTAATGAAAACTACACAATCACTATGTAGGCACTTCTAAAGTATCCACATTTTCCTATGATTGACCTATTCTTTTTACCAATTCTCTCTACATTTCTAAAGTAAAAATAATTGTTAATAAAATTTTCTCCAACATGTTCCAAAATAACATCTGACTAACAAGAAAATAAGCCAGCAAATCAACAGGTTTTTGGGGTCAATTATCAAAAAAGATGTCCTTTACAAATTACTTGCATAGACCTGATTACTACTTTTTTAACTGAACTGACAAATTGAAGGGTTAGGATGCGTTTCAACAAAAGCTCCCACGGCAATAAAAGTTCTTAAATCATCATTGGAAAACTTCTCTCTCTCTCTTTCTCTCTCTCTCTCTCTTTCTCTCTCTCTCTTCTAATAGAAGTCTTCTAATGTCGCTGGTACAATGTTATTTCTTTGAATAAAAAATTTTGCCTATTTTCCTTACACAAAATGATAGTAAAAAAATACTCTTTTCCACTTTAGCTAACAAAATATACTTCTTTTTCATTCTTCTTTTGATATTATCATTTAAACAACTAGTTATAGATTATATCTGTTTTGATTCTTTATTCAGGAAACGATCCCAAAAACAACTCATCTTCCTAGATGGCTGTGAATATTGATACTGTTTTTTTGTTCATTCCAGAAGGCATTAATTCAATTACATTTAGTTTCTTAACCTAGAATCCATAGATTTGCTAGGATATTTGTTAAGTTTCTGAAATTATATGTATTATTGTAAAATTTCATATGTATATATCCATTGTGATTTTGCTGGCAGCAAACCATTCTTTTTTACTACCTAGCATCCATGTACCCCACTTTCCTCTGGGATTGAATCCTTCATCCATGGGAAATTACAAAACTGCCTCTATCCCCTGCTCCAATAGAGGTACGTTTGGATTAGTCTGTGATCTAATCAAAGGAAATTAGTATAAAAAGACTTTTGATAGGGCGTCTGGGAAAGATACCCTCTCTTTCCTGTTTGATCTGAATCCTGAGAGAATGATACAGTTGAAGCAATGCTACGGCCACCATCTTGAGCCCAAATGAAGTCAGAGACTGAAGCTGTATTAATAGAAGCTGAGAGATGGAGAGAAATTGACCCCTGATTATATTACTTTAATCCAGAAGTTAGCTGTTTGCCTAGATTTTCCGTATTTTAATAAAGAAATAACAAACACATGCGTGCACGCACACACACACATTCATACCATCTTACTCCACAGCATTTGCAGAGCTGACTCCTTCAGCTTAAAAGTTATTGCCTTTCTCTGACCTTTCCTAAGTTCCCCTCTAACCATCCTACCTGTCTTTAAACTTTTTTTTTTAAACTTTCATTTATGTTAAGTGTGTTTTTCCAGGACCCATCAGCTCCAAGTTAAGTAGTTGTTTCAGTCTAGTTGTGGAGGGCGCAGCTCACAGTGGCCCATGCGGGGATCGAACCAGCAACCTTGTTGTTAAGAGCACTGCATTCTAACCAACTGAGCTAACCAGCTGCCCTCAGCATCCTACCTGTCTTTAATATCATTACATACTGTCAAAATCATACGCCATATGCTATCTTAATTTGGTATACAGGAATTTGGTCACTTTTGCAGTCCTTTTTAGTCAAAGTTTATACAGTACAGGATTATTTTCCATTGGAGAGAGGGAGGAAATAAGGGAAGAAGAGAGGGATGCAGGAAAGGAGGGAGAGAGGGAAACAGACTTTAAAAACTGAAGTTTCAAACAGAGAGCCATGTAGTAAGTTTCATAAATGGTCAAACTGAGATTTTGATTAGACACGTACAAAAAATATTTTGTGGTTAAGCAAATATCTTTAGCATAGATTAGGAAGAAAGGATTTTTATGCATTTGATCTTGATTCTAACCAGACATAGCTGACATAATTATGAAGCTCCTAAAAGTAACTGCTAGGGTTTAGAAGCACTTGCCACTTCCACTGTACTGGCTCTATAAATGACAAGAGTGAGTATTTAGATTAGATTAATAAACATGTTTGGAATATCCATTATAAAGGTTGATTTATGTTCTGTTGCCAGCAATAATTCAAGGAAATGCCATGCTAGTCGTAAAATATTGCATGTTGTTCTCACCACTTTGCCGATATTATCACACCACGTAAGTATGACAGTATCTATATTCCGTTGCCATGCAAACTATGCACAAAAGCCAATAGGTATTAAACCACTTTAAGTTTATATGGGTATCAGCACAGCAACCACTTACATTTATAACTCTGATGAATGGCCTTTCATTTGTAAATTTATAGTGTATCCATAATTTCTTTAGGGAACCAAGAGGTTCATTCAAAAAATTGCCACAACATTTATCTATGCAAAGATGATGGATATGGTTTATGAAATTAAATGCTTTTAAAAATTAAAATCATATTACATTGCCAAGGAAAGGACATGTTCTTTCCTGTTTTTCTCACATTTTTTAAATGATCAGAACTGCACTCTCAGCAGTTAGAATACTGAATTTAGATAGCATATTAATATACTTACTAAATATGTCAAAATACATTGTTGTTAGGGTTGTGTAACATCAGTACGAACTACTGGATGTCAAGTTCACTCAAATTTATTATTTTATTTTCTAATTCTATTCCTCTACATTAAGGTATAAAATATATAAATTATCATTAGGATATATATTTTTTTCTTATTTACATTTACTGCATTTACTGTACTTGATTCTTCAGGATTACTCCCAGAATACTGCATGGTTTACTGTAAGCATAGACTATTATAAACTATAACATAAATAAAAGTAGTCAAATAAAATACATATTTGCCAATAATAAAACTAAACAAGGAGTCTTATTTTATCCTAGTATAGACTTTGAGCAGTTGGAGAAGGCAATGAAGTAGAAGATGAAAGATAAGAATAATCACTAAAGTAACCAAAAAAAATAGAATAGTCACTGTTATAAGTGTGAAGAAGGAGGCACACTATTGCTATGTGTGATGTTTTCTCCTGGTATTCCTATTCTCCCTTCCTTTGTAGTTATTTACTACTTACCATAAGTGGGAAATACACACAAATCAGTGCTTTTTTTTGTGTGTTTTTTGTTTTTTAGTAGCTTTACTGTTTTTAATCTATCCTATTACTACAGAATCTCCAAAAGATTGAAACTGAGTTTAATTATTTGATTTGGTTATATGAACAACAATCCCAAATCATCAACTTTCTTTAGCATTAGCTCATCCAGTCCAAAAAAAAAAAAAAGTCCCAAAGCTTGCAAAATTTGTAGACAAATTATGTCTTACATATTGAGCTCTCTCTGCTTTGCTTAAAACAAAATATTAAAAGTAATAAAACACACTGTTTACATACCCCAGTGGATCGCTAGCTCCTTGTGGGCAGGAACATACTTATCATCATCTTTGGGTTACCAGTGGCCAGCACAGCACCTGGGATACAATGCACACCCCATAAATCTGTTTGAAGTACTTACATGACACAGGGCTGACTGGAATCCATTCAGATAGTATCAAGTCAATGAAATAACAAGTCTATATATGAACCTTCTTCCTCTATATTCTACATTACTAAAAGCAGCAGTGCACATTTTTATACACTTAAATGACAACTTTACTCTGAAAACTCAATTCTCAAGAATAATTGCTTCGAACTGCTTATTACATAATGTATTCTTACTGTCTTTTGGTTTTAGTGGGAGGGATCCAGTACAGTGTTTGAGATCAAGAACTTTGGAGTTGGTTTGACCAAGGTCCAAATCTTGCTTCTACCATTTACTATTTACAGGGTCACTCAGCCTCTCTACATCTCATCTGGTCTTTAAAATAAAGATGATGATAGTATCTCTCTAATAGTGTTCAAAGGATTATAAGAGACAGCGCTTAGCACACTGCCTGACACACAGCAGCCCTCAATAAATAACTACCGTTTCCCTGACAATAAGACTTAGCCAGACCATCAGCTCTAATGCGTCTTTTGGAGCAAAAATTAATATAAGACTTGGTCTTATAGTAAAATAAGACCAGGTTATAATATAATATAATATAATATAATATAATATAATATAATATAAGGCCGGGTCTTATTTTACTATAAAACTGGGTCTAATATTAATTTTTGCTCCAAAAGTCTCAATAGAGTTGATGGTCCAGCTAGGTCTGATTTTTGGGGAAACCCGTACTATTTACATTAATACTTCCTTCCCTCCCTCCTTGTCTGTGTAGTGAAGAATTAACCTTAACCAAGGAGAGGTCTTGCTTTTGCCTTCGACTACTGAGAGGTGATCTCTAGGTCTTCAAAATGCTGATAGGAGTCTTTGCCTGAAAGCTTTGGCCAGAGGATACTAACACTGGGATCAATGATGGGGGCTTCGGGCTAAGCACATCGATTTGGCCTCCCGAACGAGCTGGAGAACTGAGGATACCAGCCCAACACTGACATCCAGGGGGTGCTGGAGACTAAACATCAGCTATGTGGGCAGTATACAAGTATGATCAAGTCCCATTAAAAATTCTGGATACCAAAGTCTCCCGTGAGCTTCCCTGGTGGGCAATGCTCCATGCATATTGTCTCCTATCGATACTGGTAAAGTAACAAGTCCTGACTCCAAAGCTCTGTGGTTGGTTCTTCCAGCTTCAGCCTCAGCCTTATGTCCTTTTTCCCTTAGCTGATTTCAATCTGTATCCTTTCCCTGTTAATAAACTTTAACTATGAGTATAACAGCTTTCCCTGAGTTCTGTGAGTACATCTAGAAAATTGTCAAACCTGAGGGTGGTTTTGAAAACCCCTCAAACTTGCAATTAGTGTTAGAAGTGAGGGTGGTCTTGTGCAGAGGACTGGCTCCCTCAAACTTCGTAGTTAACTAACTATACGGTTGGTGAAACTCTCACACTTTCCTTCTCCTAATCTAGAGAGCTCAAAAGCTTTGACAGATATCATACTTTATCATTCAAGTGACTGAACAAAGCTTTCAGGTTAAAAATCACTTTGAAGTGATGGTGTTTATATATAGATTGTATGCCATCGTTTTATTTTTGCTTGCCCAAACAATAGAACCCCTCCCTCCATAATAGATATAGAAATGTTTTGCATGGTTTTGGTAATGTGAATGGTAGTACTATTTAGAAGTAAATGAATCACATACAATTACAATTTCTAAAGGTAAGTAACAGTAGCTCTGTCAAGGTCAGATGTTAGAAAATGAACTTCATTAAGAGATGCACAGGTTTTCAAACTATTGATTAAATCATATTCAAGTTTCCTCCACCATTGAAAGTAGAGTGTTCCTATGAAACCTTTTGTATGCTGAAATGGTATAAATAAAATATCTGTTTTTGCTAACTGAAAGAACTCCAAAGAGGATTTTTGCTTTTATAAACTGTTACTGGACTAATACAGGTTTTTCATAAAAGCAAAGTGGCATAACCTGAACTTTCAGTAAGTGGGGAATACCTGTATTTCTTTTGCTTCTCCTAACCGCTTAGTTTGCAGTATGCAAGAGGCTGCTTATAATTTTAAAACAACAACAACAAAAACTCCTTTTACAGATAACAGTTTTGTAGGCAGAATTGTACAATGGCCCCCAAGTCCCCCCATTGGTGAATATGTTCTGCACAATCCCTAGATTTGTGAATATGATAGTCTTTACTCCCATGAAGAGGGTATATTACCCAACACAGTCGACTTTAAAACCAGGAGACTATCTGAGTGGGCCTAACCTAATCACATATGCCCTTTAAATCCTGGTGTAAAGATCAAAGACAGAGGAAAATGGAGATCTCAGGCATAAGAAGTATTTGACACACTATTGCTGGCTTCAGGATGGGGGTGGGGGGGCACATGGTGAGGAATATACAGAGCCTCTAGGAACTGTACGCAACCCCTGGCTGACAACCAGCTAGGAAACACAGACTTTTACCACCACAAAGAGCTGAATTCCACCAACAAGGATACATGTGGAAGCAGAGTTTTTCCCCAGAACCTGGACAAGAACTCAGTCTGGCCAACCCTGAGTTCAGCCTTGTGATTCCCTGAGCAGGGAACCCAGCCAGGCCATGCCGGACATGCATGAACTTTAATCTAAAAATTGGGCATTGTTTTAAGTCACTAAGATTTTAATAATTTGATACACACCAATAGACACAGGAACTAATACACACAGGAACTGAGGATTCTGCATGCCTTTTGTTGACCTCTTTTTAGTCTTTCACTCTGAAAACAAGTATTACTTACGTGCTAGATTTTTATTAACCAAATAGACCCCAGATTGTCACCGCCAATACTGAAAATTCATTGATCCATTCTGAATGAGAAGTACCAAAAAAAAAAAAAAAAGGTGCTGTGCATATGCTATCTGTAATATACTGAACATCTGTGTTCTCACAAATTCACAAATTCGTGTGTTGAAACCCAATGTGATGGTATTAGGAGGTGGGGCCTGTGGGAGGTCCTTAATTCACAAGGGTGGGATTAGTGCTCTTTATAAAAGAGACCCCACAGAGCTTCCTAGCCTCTTCTACCATGTGAAGTTACAGCAAAAGGCAGCCATCTAGGAAGCAGGCTCTCACCAGACACCGAATGTGCTAGTGCCTTGTTTTATGCTTCCTAGCCTCTAGAACTGTGACTTATACATTTCTATTGTTTATAAACCACCCAGTTTATGATATTTTGTACTAAGACAAGAATGTATTTACTGCTTATACAATAGATCATTTGAAAACTCAATTCTCTATCTCCTAGATGAAAGGTGTTGAAAAGGTCACTCTTACATATGCTGCGATTATCTCCCAGTTTTCCTGGGTCTTTTAAAAGGGTAGGAGTAGGCATGGATTCTGCTTTCTTGAGGCATATGTGGGAAACTACCATATGTTCAATGCAGAGCACAGAGAATTTCTAAGTATTTGGGGTGAAACTGAGGAATTACTTAAAAGGAATCTCTCCCAGGTATCGTCATAGAACGTGCTACTACAATTGCTCCCTGTCTCATTCCCTTTTTATATGATTACGACAGTGCTGACATATTATTTGTAAAACACAAATCTAATCATGTTGTACCCCTGCTCAAAAATCACCAGCTTTGATGGCCTTCAGCATAAAGTCATTCATTCATTGATGCAATAAATAGTTAAGCACGTAGAATATGCTAAGTTCTGTGTTAGGTGATAAGGACACAACAGTAAGTATGACAGACAAGTCCTGCTCTTGAGTGAGATTTTCTCTTCTTTGAAAAACACACTTCTCATCTGGTTCAACTAGAAGACTCTGGTTATCTTTTATCCCTAACGAGGGCTTCTCTCCTCTGGAATCCCTCTTGGACCTCCCCAGGCAAAATGAGTCACCCTTTCTTGGCGCTCCCATAAAATACTGCACCTAATTACATAATAAAGTTTATTACATTATACGAAAATTGCATAGGATTTATGTCTGCATCCTCCATAAGCAGAATATACATGGGGAGAAAATTCAGAAAGTATGTGCACCCCAAATTCCTAGAGTCAATAAGAGATTATGAATCTCATGGGAGACTGATGGGTTCTCTTGGGAGAAGCTGAAACTGGACCAAATCCCTTCAGTAAGGTAGAATACAAAGGATATATATATATATATAATGAATGGAGAGTATTTTAAGTTAAAAGTAGGAATTAGGCTAGGAGGTAAGGAATGAGAGCCCACGAAATGAACTATGCTATGCCACGTGTCTTATCTTCGCACCCTCTATTTCAATTATGAGTTCCTGGAGGTCTGGCCCAGAGTAGCCACTCCACTATGCAATCTGGAGGTCAGCTAGAACAAAGGGGCTATTAGTCAGCTTCCTTAGTGAGACAACAATCTTAGTGATGACAGAATTTGAGAGTGAAAAGCAGTTTAAAGATTCCCAATCTATTTCCTGTGAAAAAGTAAAATGTGGACCCTAAACAGATAGAGTCAGTGTGAGAACTCTCATATACCTAGGGAGGAAGGGGAGAGAGTCTAAGGCATGGAGAGAGGCAGAGCTCAGAGCCAGGAGCCAGGCTTTCTCCATACCTTGGTTTTCTAACCTATAAGGGGGTGGGGCAGAAAACTACCAGTAGATAAAAGGAATCTAAGGGCCTATGGGCTGACAGTCCTTTTATGGACATTACTTATTGGGGAGGGGATAGGGGAGGTTACAGGCTTCTCAGGGAATCCCTGTTGTAAGTCTTGTATTCATATAACCTGGTGAGAGAGAAATAAACACTGGTGAAGGAAGGTACCCAGAGAGATTGAGTTAAAATTGGTTATCCCTCACAAGTTGTGTGCATGTGCAAGGAACCTGGAAATTTCTGTGCTCTGTTCTATCCTATCCATCACCATCACACACACACACACACACACACACACACACACACACACACACACACACCATAGAGGAAGACTGGGCAAGCCCAGTCTTCTTTTGGCATTGAAAAAGGAAGAGGGACCTCAAGTTCAAGGTAATGATAGGCCAGCAGCAGCTGCTCTGGCTCAAAATCCACAAAGACCCAATTACATCAGCAAGGACAGAGGTCCCAGTGGTTAGAGACACTATCAGAGGGCAGACGTCCACTATCAGAGGACACATACAGAGGACAATCCCAGAACTGACACACAGATGTGACGCTCCACACTCCCTCCCCAACTATGAGGATACACCAACTCCTTAAACTCGGATTTTTAGTGGGGACTGGGGCAGGGCCAGCAGGATGGGGCAGGGCCAGCAGGAAGGTGAGGTTTGTGAGGTACCTAGGAGGGCACAGGACATAAGGAGGTGTCCCTCACAGGCTCGTGAAGTGAAGCATGGCCGCCTGAGAGGGGTGTCTCCTTAACATTTTATACCCACGCTGCCTCTCTCACCCCACCCCACTTCTGGTCCTGGACAGGGAAATAGAGAAACTAACAAACAGAAAGAGATGATTTGATAGTGAAGACACTGAGTTATTTTGTGCTACTTTTCATTTACTATTTATTACCTTTCCATCTGCCCAGTAGGGTAGGGACTCAGGAACAAGAAGACATTAAGGAAACAGCACCATTTTCATTGTGTCTTAGAATAGAAGTGGATAAATTTTGACCCAATTAGATGTGTCTCAAAATTTGTTACAATATTTTATCAAATTATTTCCCTATTTAAATTACTTAAATTGTTATAAAAAAAAATCTAATTTTTTTTCTTTATACCTTTATACCTTCTCTAAGCATATCGGGTCCATTTCTTCCCATGCTATTGAAAATTACATGTTACCTCACTCAACGTACAAAAGGAACCAAGAACATCAATTTTTTAAGTCAGTAAGAATGATGACCACCTGTACTCCCCTGCCAGCCTAAAGCATATTTCCTAGTGAAGTACTCTTGTAAAGTCTTCCAAAAAGACATGTGATCTAAAACCCTAAATTGCTATAAATCTGAGATAGTATGGCAATTTGCCTAATTTAAACCCTTATGACGTGCTTTGTGGTTCCTTTTATAAATGTATAGAACTTTCACATGTTCTATTTAATAATGCCATAGGTAACAATGTTACATTGGAAACTGCAGTTCGGATCTGTGGCTTTAACTCCATCTTGTCCCAGCTAGCTTAGGGTCCTTGGACCAGCACTTGGTCTTTCAGGGTATTATATGCATCACATTAAAGGGCTAGCCCACACAATTTCTTAAGTCTTACCCTGGGGTAATATGTCTACCTCAATTAGATGGTAACTCCCGATAGTACCTTAAACTTTCTAATTCAGGAATGCAGGCACAAAAATAGTTAACTGATCTGTCAATCATAATAGGACAATTGGTAACATTAAGAATGAGAGACAGAAATGTTAATGAGACGTGGGTGATTAACAGTAAACATAATCAAACGCTTTGATATTTGATAGTAGTTACTATGAATAGGCCACCATGCTAAGTGCTTTACATATAACATCTGGCTTAATTCTCACAGTCGTTTTATGAGATAGGTACTTCTAGTATGCCCATTTTACAGATGAGCAAACTGGCACAAGAGATTAAGAAATGTACTCAAGGTCACACAACTAGGAAGTCTTTAGCTAACTATGATATTCCTTTTAATGGCAACCAAAAGAATTCAACTAAAACAGTGAAAAATGCAGGACAAAAGAAATTCTAGAATCGCTGTATATTAGATATGTTTAACATAACCATTTCTGAAACTAAAGTTAAATGAGAATATAGTAAATATTACTCACGAAGTTTATTTTCATAAGGTAGTAGTCTATAGATGCATGCAAAGTTGACACTGGAAAGGACATCATCTTTTCCTCATTTCATTCTACAGGTGAGGAAAATTTGCTACGAGGGTAATGGCAGGATGGTGCCTGGAAGGCAGGTCTCCTCTTTTTCAGCCCACTGTTCTTTCTAGTGTTTTTCTAATCCTTAGTAAAGTCTGCAGTGGTTGAATGTGCTGGCTCTAAAGCCAGACTGCTCAGTTTGAATTCCCATTCTCAGCAGCTAGCTGTGTGAGCGTATGTTTCAGTTTCCACATCTGTAAAGTGTAAGTAACAATGCCTACTGCATATGGTTGTTGTGAGGGTTTAAAAAAATTAATACATATAAAACATGTAGAACCATTCTTGGTTCCCAGTAAGTACTTAATAAGTGTTGGTCTTTCCTATTACTCCAATAGCCCATTTGGACAATAAGGAGGCAAAAACATCCATAGGTACTAAACAGCACACAGAGAGAGCATACAATGCTTATTAATACCATTTAGATATTCCAAACTTTCCATCTGAAAATTACACTCATTGCTCTCCTAAGCATGCCACATAGATAGCACAGAGTAAATTTTTGTCAGGACTAGGGAGACAGGAAATGCTAAAGAAACAAATTTACTAGCAAAGTTTTAGGCAGGAGGCCTGGCTTCCAGTCTTAGATTTATCATTAGGAAATGAATATTGGAAAGCCAGTCTCCAAGTCTCGGTTTCCTTCTTGGAACTTTCCTACCTAGGAATACTTGGGGAGGGTCCTCAAGCTTCATTAATACCTGGTGTTAGAGAGAAGATTTCATATATTAATTTTTATAATTCTAACCAAGTGAACAATACATAACCTTTAATTACTAAATCTGTAGTTTTCTTGTTTTGCATCAGATTGCCTGCCATTATTAATGTAGACATGATTATAGGAAAACAAGTATAATTTGCAATTCCAACAGTCTTTAATCTTAAAAGGATTTCCAAGTGTAGAAGAAATGGGGATCCAGTCCCCCAGTTCTGTCCCTTGCACAGCTACCACTTGCTCAAGGGATCTTAACTCCTATAAAAGGAGTGCTGTATAGCTTTAAAATGACTTCATTCCCATATTTACATATTTTTAATAGGGCTATGATGAATCTCCTTCCGCTTGACTCCTATTTTGAGCTGTGATATTTTAATCTCCATTCTTGCTGCAACTTAGCAGATGAATGTGCAGTGTGACAGAGCTCAGAGGAAATAGTATAAATAAAGCAAAGTGGAGCTATGACATCTCACATTTTATAGCTTTTTTATTGTAGCCGAAGCATAAACAGAGCACAGCTGTGTTATACTTACCGCTGTGAGCACTCCCTCAAACCTTACCCCCTATTGCTTTTAAAAAGACAGTGCTCTTATTCAGAAAGCTTTGGCTATGGGTAGCATGGCCCCACTGTGGCAGCCTCGACTCCAAACCTCTACATTGGGCTTGTTTCTCCTCTTTCAGGTGTAGATTTGTTGTGTTTCATATCATTCATCTGACTGAAAACCAGTGTGCAAACCACAACCCGTTCTGTACTGCAGCAAAAGCACACTACTCTTATCTGTGGAAAATGGCTCCACAACCGAAACTGTAATTTTCACTCCCTGTCAACACACGCACACACACGCACTGGACCCAAGTAGTTTATTAATGCTCTCTTAAGAAGAGAGACACAGCTATCAGGAAGTGTTCAAAGTAGTGTATTCTCTAAACGAAAACCTCTTTTAGATGAGTAAGTTTTATTTTTCACTTTCAAATTAAGTCTTAGTCATGTTTAAGTGAAAGTTGGAAATGCCAAGGAGGCCAAACAGAGTGAAAGTTAGAAGAGTGGTGTTGAGATGTGCAAAATAATTCTACATGCTAACGTAATCATCAGGTTGTAGAATGTTTCAGGCCGGTTACATGTTTCATTAAGTCCAAAGAAGACAGAGTAAGACAAATAGCAAGCATCTCAGACGTTCTGACAAAAACAAGGTTATATACACAGGATTGACTAGTCCAGGACAAGTACCAGATCTAAGCAGAGCCAACTGAGTCCTTCCCTGAGATATTGTATTTAAGTCGAATGGAAGACACATCAAGCTATGACATTCCAGTGTTGTCATCATCAGTGACATTTCCTCCCATGTGGAGATATCTCTGTTATGGCAAGAAAGACTGAAGTTGACATCCAAAGTGACATGGAGACAAGAGAGAGGTATCACGTCCTGACAGAGTAGGACTCCCTGGTGCCAGCTGTGCCTGAGGCCTGTCTGCATTTCTGCCTCCCACCAACATGGCGATGGGCCTTTCTTGTATTCCTTTACCTAACAAATTCAAGATTGTTTTCTTATGCTGCCTCAAATTGGATTTTACCACTTACAAAAGGAAAAAGAAAAAAAAAAAAATCCTAACTATTACACCTTTCACAAGAAGAGTCTCTTTTCAGTTGGGTTAGGATTTATTCTTCCTTTTTCAAATACCACCACACTATTTATGGGAAGGAAGGAAAAACCCTCTGGGTTTGTAGAGGAATGTGTAATGAAAATTCAAAAGACACAGCCATCCAAGTGAAAAGAATATAGGGGCATAGTAGCCTATACACCAGTGAAGTGAAATGAAAGACAGGAAGATTGATTTGCATCATCATTAACATGGAAGGAGAAAAGCACAAGAACACAATAACTGCAAGAACCACCTCCATTGACAAATGTCATTGTTTTGAAACAACAGGCCCAACTGGGCTAACACAGGGGCAAAGTTGGTATCCCAAGCTTCTCAGCTATCTACCCGCCCAAAGTTGCTCTTCTGCCAAGCTCATTGTTTACCAAGCTGCCAGCCCAGCCCAGGGATCTGATTAGCAATTTGCACTTTTGTGAGAGGATTAACAGAATTCCTTTGTTTTGATGTCGGATTATCAAACTGCATCTTTAAAGAGGTGTGACCTCATCCAGATTCATAAGCCCGCTCCCTTGAGAATGACTTGAATTTTACTCCACTTGCGCAACATATAATTTCATAAAGGAGTTACTGTCAAAACATGGTACTCAATTCTTGATGTGTGCGAAGAAGCACATTTGTAATGTAAATAACCTCAGAAGTTTTGTGATATTTTAAAATAACCCATCTGGTGGGAAAACAAGGATTTTCGACCCATTTGGTTCCAGCACTAGTGAATTAGCATGCAACTAGCTCATAGAACCCACAGATAAACCCCATTCCCAAAATGAGATTCACGGTACTTTTATTTCCAAGGGCAAGTATTTTATTGTCCCATGCTCTCCACATATTTTATTTTTTAAAGGGAAGTAGAATGCATGAAAGAGTAAACTGAGGAAAAGCAAAGAATTTAATGGCTAAGGTCAAAATGATGTCAAACTGTTTATACTGCACAGTTTACGTCTAGCTTTACCCAAATATAAAGATGAATGAGGATAATATAAGACTTTTGTATTTCTAAGTTTGTTCAGTAATAGACAAGTAATCGGAAAAAAAAAAAAAAAATCCCTGAAATTTCCACCAAAGTTTGAAACAGTAAATCTTCCAAGGCAGAAGTGGGAGGGGTGTGTGTGGGGGTGGGGGTTGGGGGGGGCGTGGGGGCATCAATGGGGCAGTATGCAATAGACTGAGAAATTAGCTTCAGACTTTGCACTAGTGTAATTTTTACTTGAGGTGGCAATCACCCACAGAATGCAGGGAGCAGTTCAGCCAGCACGCATTCATCACTAGTATGAGAACCTATTTGGGGAAGTACATAGATACCCATTCAGCTACAAATGGTGAAAGGGAAGTGTGGCCACTACAAGTGCCCACAAAGCCAGACACCTCTGGAAATCAAGTGGTGACTTTACTCATTAACAAACTAAAAAGTCAAAACAAACCAGCAACCAAAACATCCTGATTCATAAAGAGAAAACTAGTATAAATACATACATTTACTTTTAATATTAATATTAGATTATTACCCCAAAGTGGATAGATTTGGGAATGTTTCTTGAAGTTAGGAAACTTTCAATTACAGTGAGAATGTATATAAGACAGGCCCTGACAAATAAGGTGTAAGATGTGTTTGTCTGTCTGTAAAGCACAGAAATACACACAACTGTTACATCAATGGTTCTTAATGAGTGGTTACATTGATTAATGGATTCACCTGAAAAATCTCTCATTAAAGACTCAAGACATGTACCCCAACTTATAGCCAGTGGATGGGATAAGAGAGCATGTTTTTCTGAAAAATCTCAGTGGGATATTCTATGGATCCCTCTTTAAACAGCCCTCTGTTATTTTGAAAATAGCCCCTCTACATGGATTAGGTGCTAGTCTTGTCCTACTAACTATTTAGAAGTGTATTTTAAAAGACATGTCTTTTAAGAGACTCATACAATGACTTGCATATATTAATAGTTTAGTGTTCAATAAAAGTTGGATAAATTCAAAAGACTTGTGGTTAATTAACAGGGATGTGATAGATGTTATCACAGCAGGCAAATACTTGAGGGAGAATAAGAATGAAAAAAATAATTTAGTATGAATTCGACTTTCACCATAAAGCTGCTTGCATGGAATTCAAGAAGAAAACAACATTCATTATTTAAGCTTTATCTGGCCATAAATATAGAACACCAGCCAAAATCAACTTTGAATTATTTATTTATTCAACATGCATTTATTGAATGCCTCCACCTGCCAGGAACTACCTTGGGCTCTAGAAGTAGAACAGTAAACAAAACAGACAAACCTCCCTGCCCTCATGCAGCTAATTTTCTACTCAGGGAGACAAAAAATAAGTAAGACAAATGAATAGCTCTATATTGTGTTAGTTAGGGAAGTGCTAAGGAGAAAAACTAAAGCAAGGGATGATAGAAAGTGTTTGTGGGAGGGCCAGAAGTGATTTTAGATAGAGTAGAAGGAAGGGCCTCACCAGGAAGGTACCATTTGAGTCAAGAACTGAAGAACGTGCTGGAAGGATTTCATGCATATCTGACCAAGAGCTCTGCCCTAAAGGAGTGCAAAGGCCCTGAGAGGGCCGGTGCCCAGCATGTCAGAGACAGAGCCATGGGCACATGGTTCATGCAAAGAGAGTGAGGGGAAGAGTAGAAGGTGAAGTTTGAGAGGGAGGGGTGGGGGCTGACTCTGCTCCTTGGGAGTCATAGTGAGGATTCCCTGAGGAAGGAAGCCAGTGGAGAGTCCAGAGCAGACAATGACATAATCTGACGGATCTGATTTACACTGTAAAGGCTCATCCGAGCTGCCATATGAAAGCCGACTGAAAGGCAACAAAGTTAGAAAGGAGTACAGATAGGAGTCTATGCCACAAGCAGAAATGACAGTGGCTTAGACCAGACTCGAAATAGTGGAGGTGAGTAGAGGTGGTCAGATCCTGGAAACATTTCGAAGGTAGTGCAGACAGAGGTTTGCCGAGGGATTAGGTAGAATATAGATGAAAGAGAAGAGTCAAGGATGAAAGGTTTGGGGTCTGGACAATGGGAAGAATGGATTTTCCTTTAACAGCTGGGGAAGAATTCCAGAGGGGCAAGTATGAGGGGTCCATCCAGAGCTCATTTACTTGCACCCAGGAGAGCTTCCCAGCAGCCATTTGGGTTCGTGTATATGGCGTTCAGGAGAGTGGTAAAAGAAATGTATATCCCCAAACACATTTTTTTCCCTAGTTCTGACCTCTAAAGTGGTTGTTTTCAAATGAGTCTTTATTTAAAAGACAGGACAGAATTGACAGTGTCTTCAATAATGGTCTTTTAAAAAGTACAGGAATCTTTACATGGCCATTTGGCTTTAATAGAGACAATTCCTTAAAGCTCATCATATACTGATAAGCCATAGGCAGAAAAATTCATACTGTCAACACACATAATGCATGCTCTAGTAATAGCCTGCGTTTCATGGCCGGCCTTGATAGAGACTACAGTTTAGACAATCCAGAAGAACAAATAGGTAGCACCTTCCCTGGATACGTATGTCTCACATCTTTCCAGGAATGACAAGGAAACTTCCACTCAGGCTTCTGAGGGTCTGTTGAGACCTCACACGGAGCACATTTTAAGTTTTGTGTTTTAGCTTTAAGATTTATGTGGAATTTCAAAACTAATTTCAAAGGTTAAATATTTTACAGTTTCCACTAAATTACCTGATTTCCCCCCAAATCATTACGTAAAGTTGATTTTGGTCATTGTAGACGACTTTCTAATTAGCAGCATCATCACTATCTATCATAGCTATCGTTTATTAAGCCCCAGTATGTGTCAGGCCTTGTGTATGACTTTGATAATACTACATATCAGGCCCTGTGTATTATATGCATTAAATCATTTAATTCTAATATTAACCCTATATTATTCATAAATATTTCTTACAGGAAAGCCAGATATCTCAAGAAGAAAACTTGTAAACAGAGAAATTTCTTCTCCCTCATTGTGAAACCCAAAAACAACAGTGAAGAATAAATAACATACATGAAAATGTGGAATGGGAAGCAATTGAGAAAGCTGCACTCCTGGATATTTGTCACTTAATTGAGAAATGCGTATCTGAACAATAATCGTATACCAAATGTCCTATATCCAAACAAATGTCCTATACCGGTGAAATGCCATCCATTACAAGGAATGATTTATATGAGTAGCAAGTTGATGAAAATTAAAATAGTACTTGAAGAAATAAGAACAAGTAATCTAAAATTATTGGCCTTTAGTTAAATAATAAAATTGACTATACAAAATATTGAAGAGGGAACAAATTAATGTCATTTCTAAAAAGCCAAGAAATGTCTAATCAAGTATATGTAAGCTATATCTTGATTTCAGAAATAAAATAAATAGGAAAGTATACTTCCACAGTCTTGAGTATTTCTTCCAAATCCTCCATCCATTTAAGTTGGCAGGGCATATCAGTGGTTTATTTGGATATTGTCCACAGTTGTAAATGAGCATCTTCGTTTCTGTATTTTGGCACTGGACCATGTAAATGATTATACTGCTATATATTTAATGTAGTAGATATAAAGCATGGCACAGAGTAAAAGTACCAATTTTAGAAAACCATAAAACGCATCAAATAACTTCTCTAAAGTCATCAACATTAAGTGCCTGCAAACCACGGGGTTGCTGAATACAGCGTCTCCATGAGCAGGATCACAAGGAACCTTCCACTCTCTTCTCATACATTCAACCTAATCCTATAGATCCCATCTTTGCAAAAGGAACGAGGAGTCACATGAAGCATGCCTTCTGTGCATAGCACCAAGTCAGATGTGGCTTCCATGGGGCATCTGTAACTCCCCCTACAAATCCAGAAGGAATCTTGGTGAAATATGCAGGAGAGAAGACATGCTGTTTTGACATCTTATATGCATCATAAAAGCCAGCTATAATTTTCTTAGCCAGAATATTAAAGTGCAATCATTTTATTGTCTGTTTAAACTAAAACGGAAAGTAGCGCTAATATACATAATCAGTAAAATCATTAAGTAGGCAAATTTTATTTCTCCAAATCCTACATCTTCTTTGATGACAAGCTTCTTTCTTTTTCTTCCTCCACTTTTACCCTCAGACCGTCTCTGACCACATTAGTGTTCAATTTATTTGTTCTGTGAAGTTGAACTCAAGGTGAATACCCCATACTTATAATATTCCCTTTGATTTCCCCCTCTCATCAAAATGTACCTACTCTTACGTCTATTAGCCAAAACCCAAACCTTGAACTTCCAAGATCACAGCTAGCCAAAGGATAATACAATCAGTGCCAACGTGCTAGTGGTTAGAGGCAGAAACAACTGCAAGGGAACTTTCAGAGGTAATTAATTCAATCCTTCACTTAAAACTGGAATCCTCTATGTAATTTCACTATCGTAATCTCAGATTCAGTCCAACTCTATTTCCAGAGGTCAGATTTCCCTTCATTTTCAGGTGACACATCCAATTTTGACTTTCCTCTACTAGACTCAGTTCTGAATATACACAGAATCACTTGTGTTTTCACACCCACAGACAGGCTCCACCCTTCACCCAGCTCTGTGCCCCAGGAGACTGATTTCTGTGAATCACATTAAGAGACTAGCTCCCAAGCTTCTAGTTGGGTTTTAAATAGGAGACATCAGCAGGAGATCAGAAAGAAAGAGAAGAGTGAGATCAGGATATGCATTTCTGCAGCTCCCTCTTTACAGGTGACTCTCAGAATCTGATGGTATCTCTCTAGGCAGGTGGGCTTCTCCATACAGCTCCCCTCCTTGTCCCTTCAGGCCTAAGCATGGTGACAACTCCCTGTTATTACCCTCCAGAGTACTGTACCAACCCTTGTTGGTTCTTCTTAATAACAGCTTTATTGAGATATAACTCACATATCATACATTCACCCAAAGTATATAATTCATTGGTTTTTAATAAAGTCACAAAGTTGTAAAACCATTACTATAATCATTTTTCATCGCTACAAAAAGAAACCCCATATCCATTAGCAGTCACTCTCCATTTTTTCCCAACCCCTCAGCCCCAGGCAGCTACTAATCTTTCTGTCGTTATAAATTCGTTTATCTGGACATTTCATATAAATGGAATAATAAATGGCTTTGGTCACTTGGGATGATGTTTTCAAGGCTTAGCTATATTGTCAGTGTGCATATACATACATATATATATATATATATATATATATATATATATATATATATATCAATACTTCATTTCTTTTTATTGCCAAGTTATATTCCATTGTATAGATATACCACATTTTATTTATCTACTCATCAGTTGATGAATAGTTGGGTTGTTTCTGCTATTTGGCTATTATGAATAATTCTGCTATAAACATGTACAAGTTTTTGTGTGGACATATATTTTTTATCTCTCGTGAATGAACTTAGAAATGGAGTTGCAGGCCATATGGTAACTCACAAGCTTGGAAGTTCTCAGGAGCAACCATACTCTTTTCCAAATAGCTGCCCATTTTACATTCCCATTAGCGGTGTATGAGGGTTTCAATTTCTCCATATCCTTACGAACACTTATTACCTATCTTTTTTATCATAGCCATCCTAGTGAGCATGAAGTGATATCTTATTGTGGTCATGATATTTTCAACCTTGTTAATATCCTTATAATTACTTCCTGTAATAAACTCTCCTCATATCATTTCATTTAAGTCCATCATCAGTTTCTTGCCAGACTCGGACTGACTCAAGGCTAATTCTTTTTCATATTTTTGAAGATTGTTTTGAAATTCTCCCTAAGTTTCTCTTTTTCAGGCTAACCAATTCCTCTTTATATGAACTACTGGTTTCTAGATTATTTACTCTCACTGACCAGCTTTAGACATTAAATTGTCAATATCCTTCAAATTATTTTACCCATAGTGACATATGTGAACTGACCATGTACATTTTACCAAGCAATTACATCATTAGTTATGGACACTATATTTCTTCTATTAATGCTGTTAAAAAGGGACGCTACCTCTTGTTTAAGCAGCTATGTCCTACTGTTGGCTTACATTGAACATAAAATCAACCATAATATGTTGACAATGGACTATCAATTCAGATATTCCCCTGCCCATAATTGACCCATTGATTTAAAATTACATGTAGAATTATTTTAACACTATGAAATTTCATCCCATTAAATTTTGGCCAACATTGAGCTTAACACTGGCTTCCTAAGCACCAAATGAGATAAAATGGGTTGAAGTACCAATATGTCTTTGTCAGAAAAGATTAAAGTATTAGTTGCCTCATCGTCTTCCTTCCTTCATCAAAGGTCTTAACAAAAATCATAAAGAGGATAAGCCAATGAATAGAATGGGTGACACCTGACTAGAGAACTCTCTTCAGATTGATAACCATATACTAATCTATATCCTTTAGATATGGTTCTTCAGCTATTAGTCTATATTACTATACTTTAACCGAACCAATTCCCTTCGTAATTTCTCAGAATTTTATAATATAAAACTATATTTTATAAATGATGACATCTGATAATAGGGTAGCTCTATTTAAAAGAAGTTAATTTTGCATGATTGAATCTCAGAAAACCCACACTGGCTTCTGGTGAACACTGTTTTCCTTCTAAGTTTTTAGAAATGATCTATATAATAACACAATCTAGAATTTTACTAAAATCCTTAAAACATAGCATTTTAAAAATATAACTTTTCCTCTCATTTTAAATTTAGGGTAACATTTACTCATTTTGTGTCTTCTAGCATTTCCTTTCTTCTACATGCTATTTCAAATTTTGCAAACAATGAGTCTTCAAAAACAACATCTTGTTAGTAACCACCTCACCCCAATATACATGGGTTAATTATGGGCACAGTGACCATTCAGTACTTGAAATCAAAACATCTAAATAGCACCTCTGATTGTTCTCCTTTCTGCACCCCTCTGAATCCAAACCATCAGCTAGATCTATGAAACATATATGAAATCATGACTACTTCTTGCCATTTCACTACTGTCACTCTAGGACACGCAAGAATCACCTCTCACTGGATTGCTGTAATGGTTTCCCCACTGATCTCCCTGCTTTTGTCCCCCTCCAGTCTATTCTCCACACATAGACAGAGTAAGCTTTTACAAATGTTCATCTCGTCAAGTTACTCCACCAATAACAACCAGCTTCCCATCACACTTAGAATTAAATGCAAGTGGCCTCACCCTGCTTTCCTCTCCAATTTCATCTCCCTGCTGCCTCCTGCCACCCTGTCCCCTCCCATCGGCTTTACCTTTGCAGGCTTTCTTGCTGTTCCTGGAACTTCACATACTCAATGTCTCTTCTGGGTCTTTACCTTTACCATTCCTTCCCCCTAAAGTCTCCCCATAGATTTTCACATGACTTGTACTCATTCACGTCTCAGGGGTCATCTCCTCCGAGAACTTTTCCTGACCTCTTTACCTAAAATAGCACTTCCAACTCTACCCTTTACTCTATTTCCTCCATTTGATTTATCACTCTTTTAAAGTATGGTATACTTATTTTTTTAATTTGTATCTTCAGCCCTAAAATCTAAGCACTTTCAGAGCAGGGGATTTTCTGTCTTGTTCACCAACATAGTCACCAGTAATAATTATTATTACCTACAATAATAACTAACATAAAGTAGATGCTCAAAAACATAATTTTTAAATGAATTGAAAGTGAAGCCCAAAGGAAGAAATCTAGTAATACAAATGCTGATCTTGGTGAAGATGGGGAGAAACACGTAGGCCTAAGGGCAACTTTGACAAGTCTGCCGGTCACCCTGTGCTTTAGGGGTGATGTAGTTCACTAACTACATCAATCAACTGACCAACAGGTTCAGTCTGAATCCTCTGATATCAAAACACAGCAACATATGAGAACCTTCAATCTCAAGTGCGAGGCATGGGTATTTTTTCCCTATCTCAAACACCACTCTCCAAACGATAATAAATGAATAAAGTAGATTGAAGCAAAGAAAAAATACAGCAAAATTAGAATCTGGCAAAAAGCAAACCCAGTGCCTGGGGCAGCCTGGGCTGATGGATGATGACATCTAGCAGACACATCCTGTTCCCCATTCTAAATTCTGTCTACTAAACAAATTAGCAAGCTCATCAATATCTGCACAGCATTGACCTTCCGCAGCATCAGCTGCTGCAAAATCACAATGCTGACTTTTGGGTTGTGGTCTTGCAGATGGGATGCAATTATAGGCCAATCAAGGTGGGAGATAAGAGAATGACAACCCGATATTATACGGAAAGGTTTTGCAAGGGCTTGGAGAAGATAGAGTTTGAGGGTCGCCTGTACTCAATCTGCCACTCGCCACCCCCGAACCCCCAATCACTAGATGTTTGAATGGTGAGATGTAAAAAAATGAATTTTTCTGCTAGCAATTAACTGGGCAAAACTTACAATAAAACATTAAATGATTAAGCAGAAATGTGTGAGATACACAATCTTCTATCTGGATTATGCTTTAAAACATGGTCCTTTTCATGAAAACTAGTACTCAGTGTGAAACTTATATTAGAAAATGGCAAAACTCTTCTTTAAAAAATTGTAAAACAGTATCTTCTATTTTAGCAAGAGAAAATTTTGTCCCTCATTTTCAATGAAGAGAGAGGAGATGACACCACATACAACATATACAACACAGCAAATACATCTTTCCCTAAAGGTTTAAAATAAAAATAGTAAAGGAGGAAAGAAGGGGTTTTTATGATTCATTTTACAGGGAATCGTCTAATATTCATCTACATGAAAATAAGAATGGCAAAGTATTCTTAAAACATTCTACATTGGGAAAACATAAAACTATAGTGGCTTAGTTAATGATATACAACAGTATTTCAGAACTGAGACCCTGGCCACTGTTAATTAACTAGGAGTAAAGTGGCTGAAAGACAATGGAAGAGACAGTAGACTACCTGAGTCTATTTTAGGCATTTTCTCATTAGAGCCCTGAAATTATTCAAAGTGGGTTTTATCACTTACCCCAAGAGAAATCCTGCACCTGTCTCTGGCTAATCACACCCCTTCATACTAAGAGGCAACAAAGCAATAGAGGCATCCCATGAGAAGGCAAGCCATTGAGAAAGAAAAAGAGAGGGTCATCATGAACCTTATTGTAGCTGAATGACGCCGAGACACTGGACAGAGGAGCGCCAAGCACAGCTCAGCTTCCCATGTGCCTTTAGCAAATTCCCATTTCAATAATCTGTGCAGAGGCTGCCTCCCAAGCCGAATCTGTGCATGGACCCCATCCCAGTGACTTTGCCATTCCCAGGTGACATTTGTTGACTATTCAGACCAAGCTGAAGAGCTGACTACTACTGGGGATAGATGCTAAGTTCCTTGTCATTTGAAGAGGTCTCACAGAGCAGGTAATTCCCAGCTCTTCTCTGCTCTGAAGCATTTGGTACCTGTTTTATCAAGGCACTCACCAAGGTGTACAATTGATATTTGTACAAGTTGTAGTATCCTCATCAGATTGTGAGAGAACACGAGTTATTCTTTTGGGGACACAACTAGAATAGTACCTGAAAGAGCTGATGCATGCTTAATAAGTGGTGAGCAAAAGAGGGTCCTTTTGTTCACATTTCCTGTAAGTTAAAAATGAGGTTGAAAACACAGTAGAAGAGCATTATTTCAAACACCAAAAACAGCATTTAAAAATTTTCCCAATCATATTCTTACTGGTTTTCCGCCAGAGTCTCAACTACTTTTTTTTCAAATTATGATAAAACTTTTCACTAGAGGGTGGGCTTCAAAGGGTCAGAGATCATTTTATAATGCTTGATGATCTCACAGATTCTCAGCAAATGACTATTGATTAACAAGTGTCCTATCAAGGCCACCTAGATATTGATGATTCTCCCATTTTTCTTCCTGTTACTCATTACACTTTTCTTAAAAAAAAAACAACAACAAAAAACAACAAAAACTTATTTTAAATGATCAGTCCCTCTCTTCTTAGTGAATAAGACCTGTGTCTAAAATACGCCAACACAGGGGTAATGGCTGCAAGGATTCACTCAGGCACATAGCCTGAAGTATGAGAAAAGATAACCCAGAATTGTGTTTTAAAAAGAGCTACCATTTTGTCCGCAGCCTCAGGTCTTCAGAGTCACAGATCAGTGTCTGGTATCAGCCCTCTACAGGGCTCAGTCACAGGAAATTTTAAGAGAAGAGCCATTTTAGAAATGAGAGCATTAATGAAGGAAGCAGAAAAAATTGGCAAAAAACAAAAACAAAAACAAAATTCCTTCCCTGTTGCTCTCTGATTCACTGTGTGACTTCAGATGTATGAGCAAATTCTCTGTGCTTTCCTTTCCTTTTCTATGAAGCTGGTGGAAAAACCACCGAATCTCGTTCACTGTAATAATTCTAATAGGACTAAGTTAAATATTTCTACATTTTGTTCCCAGAGGGTGGCTAGCAGAGTAAAAATAATACTATAGCATCCTCCTTGTGCAAATAAACCATCAATAATGTATATTGAGGATTTCTATCTCCTTCATTATCTATTCTGAGGTGCTAGAAATAAGTAACTTGTGTTATTTTGTGGAGTCTGACAGGCTGGTGCCGTGTCACACTCCGATTTCTAATCTTCCAGAACTCTCAAGCTGAAAATCACTTTCAAACAGGGATTTCCTGGGTGCCACTAGCACTGACATCAAAGCCTTCAGTTCAAGGGTCACATCTTCTTTCCCACTCCCCCAACGTCTCTGTGTGGCCTGCCCTCACTGAACGAAATTCCCTCTTTATCTCAAAGAAGTACAACTGCTATGAAAAGGAGTCTGGAAAGGGAGGTTATTGGTTGCAATTGTTTGAAAGATTCTAATAATTGCAGCTAGGGATCCATCCTCTCGTGTCACGTAAGTTGGAAAATGGGTCAGACATAATGCATTTGGTTAAGTGTCTAAACTGAAAAGGTGCTATTTTATTTTAAATGGCATCATCTTTACAAAGGCTAAGGTTACTGGTGCAATGCTCTCTCATTTTAAAACGTATCAGGGACATGCCCTCTGAGGGTCAGGCTTTCATTTGCTGATGTTAATTCTCAGCTGCCTGCTCCTCGTCCTTCATTGTACCCTGTGTCTTAGCTGGGCACGCTCCTGATTCCCTGCTATATCCAGACGGTCCATGTAAATAGTGTTTATGTTAAGGAAGTCATGTTCAGTGTGACTGGAGCACACAAAAACTGATGTTGTTGTCACTTCAGATTAAGCTCTTATTTTAGTAAAGGAGGCAATTGGAGCAGGCAGCTGAGTGGCCGAATGAAATATTCAGCTCATTTCATTTAGAGCTGCCCTGTTTCCATTGTTCATGCTGGCAAGGCTGGTTAACCCTGTTGATGCCAGCACAGCAGCAGCCCCTGCTTGGTCCTGCATCCACTCTCAGGCTTCCTCCATCAACACACCCAGAAGTAATCGGGTGAACGATGTAGGAACAGTCATCCCTGGATGCATCTTTGTGAACTCCCATCCATTTGTGTGCCCAAAAGGGATGCTTTGAAAAGGGGTTGTCTATACGTGTGTAGAGCATGCCTAAATCTCCAGGGACAATTGGGACAGGTGAGCACAGAGATGCTTAGGACAGGTTGTGACTGTCTTTGTGATGATAGCCAAAATGGTAAAATGAGTTTACCATAGGAAGATGTTGGGCTTAATTCCTTGAAACATTGTAAGTACTGCCCAGTGACAAGAAGTTCTTTAACACAGGCAGATGCCATCATCCCCAAAATGTACTAGTTACATACAGTTTTGCTTAAAACTTTCTATTGGGAAGGAGCTATGTATAGAGAATCTTAATAGTACTTTGCTAGTACTTTCCTAGGAGTACCATTAATTAATTGTGTCCTGGTCACTTCTCAGAATTTGAGGTACCTGTTCAAAGATTCTCCTACCACTACAATATAATTCATTCTGAGCAAAAAGTCTTCTGACTTATGAGGCTTTCTCTTTCCCTCCCTCTCTGCTCCCACCCCTCCCTACCTCTCTGTACCTTCCCTCTTCCCCTCCTCTTTCGTCCTTCCTTCCTGTTTTTTTTTTTTTCTTTTGACAAATTAAACCAAAAAAAGAAAGAAAAAGAAAGAAAGAAAAAATGGTTGAGGGAAATGATAATATTTGCATATGTCAAATCCCTGGTTAAATGAAGTTTTCACAGTTTTTCACCCATAAGAAAATCGTTGGTAGAAACAATGATTTTATCACCTCAAGATACTGAGAAGGTAGAAATTTTTAGCTACAGCTTACAAGTATCATTTAATGTCCGTATAAAGCACCAGTTATCACTGCAAAAAATAACTCATTGTTTTTATGAAGAAGCATTCAATTTCAAACACATAATGAGTGACTATTATAAACTAGGCTCTATGCTAGGCTAAAAGTGACTCTTACCTTTATGGTATCTAAATATTTAATAAGTATTTATTCTGTGGATCCAGTTTTCTGGGGGCCCAAAGCTTATGCAATTTCAGAATAAGAATACAAATTTTAAAAAATTAATTTAACATGAAAGTGAATATTTCTTTACAATGAAAGAATCCCAATAAATTATTACTTTAAAATGCTGAGAAATATCACCAACATCACAAATCTGGAAAAATATATAATATTCAGATAATTAGCTCTCTGAGCACACCTCTCTAATGCTTTTTTCCCTAAGTTTTTGGCTGCGTACTCTTTGATTGCCTCTTTGTAAATATTGTTTTCTATAGAGAAAATAGAAAGATAATCCATTCTATCTAGTATGTTTAATCAAAATTGGTTTTTAACTCTACATAGTTGGGTTTCAGAAAACACGCAGCTGCACACACACAGTGGTACTTGCTGCTTGTATTACTGCTACAAGTTTGTATCCTAAAACAACAGACATCTGAGAAACTCTATTTATGTAATATTGATCAAAAAAGGTAAAAATATCTAATGCATTAATAATAGTATAAACTGAATTAGACATTACATTTTTGACAGGAGAGAACGTCTATTGTGACTGGCCATTGATACAAACCATGTTATCTGTTTACAGTATTACACATCTAATCATAAGAAGGGTTCTCCACAGAGTAGATTCTGTTTCTGTATGTTTCAAACCTAGTTTTTCCCCTCCACCTGCATGTGTCAGGTGTCAGTGCTACAGGACAGGTCCAGAGGGTCGCTGGTTCCTCACCTGTGTGTCACAGTGATCTAGGCAAAGGGGACACCATGAATACTTCGCTATACATAGAAGTGTTTACAAACAACATAACTCTGTCCCACTTAATTGAAAATCAGCTTATCCCCATTTGACTCCCTTTTTGGTGGACCTCCCCCCACACACACCAGGGTCTCTCTGATTTAATTTTGATGGAATTTTTCTCCTGTGCTGACTCTCAAAAACAAATTGCAATCTAATAACACATTATCTCTAAAAAATATACATAGCTGTGTTTGTTGCAAAAATAGATATAGCATATGTATCCATTAAACAGAATATTAAATCAAAATATTCTACATACCAGTAATGCAAGAAAAGATTTTCAATATTTTTTAAAATAAGGTTTGCATATTGAGTTTATTCATTTGAATTCTTTTTGATTATACATTAAAAAGATACCAATTCTTTGCACCCATATTGACTAAAAAGATAAAACATAAACTTTCAATCCAATCCTCGGTTTTTAAGAATTCCAACCCATAATTCAGCATACTCATGAAAGTAGCTAAATTTATCTAAGTTTTAATGGATTTCCCAAACCATTCATTAAAAGTTTAAAGGAAAAAATGTTCTTAAATTTCGGAATCAAATTCCAGTTGAAACTTTCGAGATACTAGATGGCCCAATCTCTACAGTGGGTGAAACGACCTGTTTACTAGCTTTCAAAATTTCCATATCTTTCCATTTTGTTTATTTTCTTCATCTCTCCTTTTCTTTCTTGAAACTTTAGAAACTGGGTGGCCTTACCACAAAAATCATTAGCAAATTAAATGTGAGTTATAAAAAATATTTCAAGACATCAAGCTTGGGAGGGAGGGTGAGGGAAGAATTAATATATTTTGGAAAGTTGCTGAGCAACAGCAAAGCTAAAACCAAAGCGCAAACTCCCAAAAGTTTGCAGAAACAGACGTTAATGAACAGAACCAATTATAGTCAACTCAAGTCAAAACAGGGAACGTTCAAAGTCATTCTAATACATACATCAACAGACCAAATTTGGACCTGCCAAGTCTAGTTTCCTGTTTCACTTCTCTGGGCTCCTAACCTAAATAGACAAAATGCTTTGTTGTAATAGTGTTAGAATCCCAAATATATCCCAGTACCACTGGCAATGCAGAATGAAACCACTCATGCTACACACACACACACACACACACACACACACACACACAGGTGTGCATGTGCATTTTGGTATTTTGCATGTTGTAGATGGCCATGGGTTCAAATAAAGTATGAAACTTATCATCAAATTAAATATTTAACAAAGCCTAATGGAAAAAATGACTTTTAAATATGGTTGTCTAAAATAGGGTTGGCACAGTATGGACCGTGATCCAAATTCAGCTCACCGCCTCTGAAACACAAACAGCTTAATGAATTAACATTTACAATCAATTTGATGATAGAGAACATTAACTTTGAACTACAATTGAGTGAAATGTCTCCTCCCCAAAAAGAATTCAATTTTTCTCATCATTTGACTTCTATTATAAAAAATTTACTCAATTATTACATTTTGAACTATGTCAGTAAAAATTTCGTGGAAAATTTTTTTCTCTCTTGAAGTATTCCATAGTATCCTCAATTTCATCCCCTAACCCACAAAGCCTAAAATATTTACTATCTGGAAAAAAAAAATTATCAGAAAAAAATTTGCTGATACCTGGTCTCAAACTATCTGATCTACACAATTGTTTTAGCCCAATCTACATCTAGATTTTATAATATATGTATGAATGCATGCATGTAGAGTATATAACATAACTACTTACATAAAAGATTTACAACTACCTCCTAATGCTTCCTAAATTACTACCAGGAAAAGACCACTATAATCACCCCCTGAAAATAGATTTCTATGCAGAGCTAACAGTAATGGATGGTATTTATCTCACCTCAGAGTAAAATGAAAAGGAGGTACTGATTTTACCCAATAATTTAATTTGAGAATTATAATGCCCAATGCTAGAGGGAGTAGACAAGGAAACTCATTTATACATCATGTTAAATGGCATACTACCTACTGTATTTCCCCGAAAATTAAGTCTTATATTAAGGTTTTATAAATAAGTCTTAAATAAGACTGTGTCTTATATTAAGGTTTGCTCCAAAAGATGCATTAGGGCTTCTGTTCAGGGGATGTCATCCTGAAAAATCATGCTAGGGCTTATTTTCCAGTTAGGTCTTATTTTGGGGGAAACATGGTATCTGAAAAGCAATTTGGTAACAGATAACAAAATTCATTGAAATATTTATACACTGTGATACAGCAAATCCATTTTTGTAAATCCCAAAATATGAAATATGCACACAAAGATGTTTAATAAACTGTTATTTACAATAGTGACCTGCCCCTACCATTTTTTTTTTTTTCCTGTTAACAGCCTTATCACTCACTAAGCTATAGAAGTGAGAAATCTTGGCACTATCGTTTGCCTCACAACAGAGCCAATAATTCTTTCTCCTTAGTCTTCTCATCTTTTTCTTCTTCATCTCTACAAATACTATCTTGATTTAGGAGCTATTTCTCTTCTGGATTGCTGCAATATTGTCTTGGGGCTGGATTTGCAAAGTGAGGCCTAAGCTTATACAATGCTGGGGCTCGTTTAAAGAAAACAAAGGTAAAATTGTGAACACGAAATCTGTGTCACCAATGCCCACATTAAGAGTAGCAAAACAGAGGGGTAATAATATAGAAAGTACTCACAATTAATTGACGTTAAAAACTCACATTTTTTGCAAATTTTATAAAAACATATGACCATCAGAATAAATTTTAGTGTCCCTACCAAAATTCTGCTAGAGGCGCATGCAAGCAAAGTGTCATTTGTTTAAACTTTATTTCAGCTTCTTACCAAACCCTTAGTGTCTAAGGTCTGTAATTTCTAAGCCAGCCATCCAATCATATTGCCAAAGGTTAATTTTTCCAAAGTGAAATTCTAAACATATTCTCTTCCTTCTTGAAACTTTTCTTGCAGGAGGATACCTCGCACTAATACCCATGATATTATCTCCACTACTTCTCCAACCTCATTCTCTATTGTTCCAGACATGCTACATTATTTACAGTTCCTGTATAATGTTATTTTAATCCTCCCATACCTTGGCAGATGTTCTTTCCTCAAACTGAAATGTATTTTCTTCTCTTTTCTGGCTAACAGATTTCTTCTCAGGTTTTTATCCCAACCTACCTGTCAAAGCCTTTCCAGACCTGACGATAGAGTTGATACCTAGTTCTCTGGCCCACAGTCCTCTAGTACTGTACTTATGACCTATTCTAAGGACTCATTGACTGTCTATTTCCCTGATAAAGTAAATCAGGGCAGAAACTTTGTCCTCTCCATCCTTAGTTCCCAAATGTCTGCATTAAATGCTAGCAATCCTCAGTTGAACAAATGAATAAAAAAGAAAGAGAAGCAAATATATCAAAAGGTTACTTTTTTGCTTTTGCTTATTGATATTCTTAGCAATTTTTTACCCTTATTTAAAAGCATTTTTTGTTAAGTGGTTATATGTGTTTTATAATGGGAAATCTAATTTACAATAAAATATTTCTTTGAAGCTCCCTCTACTTTTCATTAGATCTGCTATCTAATTCTCAGAACTCTGCACACCTGTGCCAGGCTTATTTACCTGGCCATCAGTCTACTTTATATGAAATCATGTGTAGATCTTTGTACACAATTAGCTAAATATATATCATTAGTGCAGTGTCATTAAAGGGTATTTTTCTTAAATATTCCTCAGTACACATATTTCTCAGTAAGTGATCATCTATCAGAGTTTTGTCAAGAAAAATCTTATAATGAATTTATTTCTGTAGGTGTATATTTCAGGCACTAACTGAAAGAAATAATATATAGATTTGCTGTTGGAAATAAAACACTGCTAAATATTACAAGACTCAAATTATGTTCATACGTACAAAGCCACTTTTCCAAATCACTATTGCAATTCCTATCTCCCATCTAGGATGCACTGAAGAATTGTTTCAAAAAGAAAAATATCCAAAATAATCTGATAATTCTCCTGAATATAATCCTCACTGAAGTTGAGCATACTTTATCTTTTTTAGTAAAGCTATCATCATTATCCAGGAAATGCCTGCAGGGACTCTATAGCAGAGATTTTTCCCCCTTTGTCTTTTGCATGATTTAAATATGTTGTTTCATTACACGTTTTAAACATGTCTTACGTGAAACAGACCACATCCATATGGCCTACTTATATATGAATATAGGTCAAGAGCACCAAAAATATAAATCACAGGATATAGGAATAATACCACCAAACTCAGGTTGACACCATCTTAGCAGCTTTAGAGCCATTTGAATCTTGGTGTAATATACACCTCTGGTTCAAGTATAAATTCATTTTGTATCCTATAGTATGATGGAATTAGAGTGGATCTCTCCCCAAACATGTTCTTGTTTCTCCTTTGTGTAAGCGAGTTATTCTGAATTCATCGATGGCATGACCTTATGTCTAAGTAAGGGTTCCTTTCCTAAATGGATCCATGCCTTACCCAGCCTTGGTTTTGTTGCTGAAAGGAAAGCCACACTCTCCTCATTGCACAGGCCTGCAACACGAGTTGCCTGAGATGAAGTGCAGTAAATAAAGCAGAAAGAACGCAACTGCTGAGTCATACAGTTATGGTGGAGAATCTCTGTAATGGCGTTTCAAGGTCTGTGTGACGGTGAAGCCAGGAAGCCTCTTTGAACCCTGTGTCCCCAGCTCCCCCCACCCCCAAAAAATTCATATGTTGAAGTCCTAACGCCCAGAAGCTCAGAATGTGACTTTTGAAAACAGGGTTGTTGCAGGTGGAATTAGTGAAGACGAGGTCATTTGTTTGAGCCTTGATCTAATATGACTGACATCCTTATATAAAAAGGAAACTTGGACTTAGAGACAGACACTCACAGAGGAAAGATGATGTAAACACACAGGGGAAAAATGCTGTCTACAAGCCAAGGAAAAGGGCTGGAACAGATTCTTCCCACATGGTCCTCAGAGAGAAACAAGCCTGTTGACACCTTGAATTCAGACTTCTAGCCTCCGGATCTGTGAGACAATGCATTTCTGTTTAAGACACGCTGTTTGTGGTACTTGGTTATGGCAGCTGTAGCAAACCAACATCCTGGTTTCCTCAAATGGCAAATCCTTACTATAAAGGATTCAGTGCCATTATAAAGATTAAAAATCACATGGTAGATACACAAAAGAGGACAAGCAATATTCTTTATCATAGGGGGTATAATATTTGAAGCATTTTATTTCATTTCCTTGAATCATGCGTCTTTCCCCATTCGGTGAGCCAAGGAGCAGGTGCATCACCCATCAGAAGTTTAGTACCTCATAAAATCACCCAGAACTTGGATGACATCTCAGATTGTTGCCACACGGTTAAAGCGGGAATCTAAATAGAATGCAGATTTATCTACAGAAGAAGAAAGACAGTTCCATTTCTTGCACACTCAGGGTCTAGATGGAGACATACCTGCCACATACGGGATAGCTTGTCCAAGATGTCTAAGGATCCTTGTGAAGTGTGTCTTTACACTGCGGGCTGATTAAAAAGCCTAGAAGAAAATAAGAGCTAAGTTATTTAGAAGCAGATTCATGCATGGCATGTGGAGTCATGTGGAGTCAAGGTTGACTCTTTCAAACATTAGTTACTTGGGGAAATCCAGTGAATTGTGATAAGCTGAGCATCATAAAATAGAGAGCATGTTAGGTACTACAGAACCCTTAAATTCCACCCAGACAGATTCAGAGCCATCAGCAGAAGGAAAGAAAAGGGACCGAACCAGTTTTTGACATCAAATGCTCCAAATCCCATAACACATAGAAACAAGGAGGCGCAGTAGGAAATGTATGGTTCCGATAAGAACTGGGAATTTTTAAAAATACCAAATTTGTTTCTAATGAGAGAAGAAAAATAAATCCAGGTAGGAGAAGAGACTGTGACGGGGGTGCTACTTTAAACAGACTGTTCAAGGACAAACTTCTCTGATAAGGTAACATTTAAGCAGAGGCCAGGATGCAGAGAGTAAGCCAGAGGGAGGAGCTTTCCAGGCAGAGGGAGCAGCAAGCACAGTAATCTCCCTCATTCGACATTTTACTTTCCGTGGTTTCAGTTACCTGGGGGTCACCGTGGTGTGAAAATATTAAATGAGAAATTTCAGAAACAAACAATTCATAAGTTTGAAATTGCATGTTGTTCTGAGTACCTCACTTCATCTCATTATGTATAGTTAACATCTCATGTCATCACAAAAAGGGTGAGTACAGTACAATACCATATCTTGAGAGTGACATTCATAGAACTTTTCTTACACTGTATCACAACTGTTCTATTTCTTTTCTTACACTGTATCATAACTGTTCTAATCTCTTACCATGCCTAATTTATAAATTAAAGTTTATCATAGGTACATATGTGTAAAAAAAAATAGCATATATAGGGTTTGCTACTATCCACAGTTTCAGGCAGCCATTGGGCATCTTGGAACATGTGCCCTGCAGATAAGGCAGGGTTACTGTATCAAGGTCATGTGGTAAGAGCTTGTTAGACATGTCCAGGAACAGCAAAAAGGTCTCTGTGGCTGCATGCAGCATGACGTGAGAGACAGAGAAGCAGGAAATGAATGAGGTTGGAAAGGGCCAAGGGGAGGCTTTGAATTTTAACCTAAAATCCAGAGAGTTGTCTTTTTAAGTAAGACTTTTTGTCTGAGGTAATTGTAGATTTACATGCATTTATAAGAAATAATACAGAGAGACCCTGTGCATTCTTTACTCAAAGGTAACATCTTGCAAAGCTATAGTAAAATATCAAAATCAAGACCATTACATCAATAGAGTCAACATACAGAACACTTTCGTCACCATAAGAATCCCTCACGTCGCCTTATTATAGCCACACCCATTCCCCTCCCACCCTACTTTTTCCTTAAAACCTGCAAACCATTCATCTATTCACGATTTCTCTATTTTTCATTTCAAGTATATAAATGAAATCATAAACTCAATGTAAGTATCTAGAGATTCATCCAGGTTGGTGTGTCTATCAATAGTTCATTCATTTTTCTTGTTGAGTAGTGTTCTATGGCATGAATCGTTTAACCATTCACTCATAGAAGGACACTGCATCATTTCCAGTTTGGGGTTATTATAATAAAGCTGCTATAAACATTTGTATACAGGTTTTTGTGTGAGCATAAGTTTTTCTTTCTCTGGGATAAATGCCCAGGAGTGCACTTGCTGGATTGTATGGTAGATGTATGTTAAGTTTTCTTTAAAAACCTGCCAAACTGTTTTGCAGAATAGCTGTACCATTTTACATCCTCACCAGCAATGCATGAGTGAGCCAGTTTCTATGCATCCTTGCCAGTTTGTTGATGTCATTATATTTTTTCAGCCATTCGGTTTTTTCTGTAACAATTAATGATTATGCATGTCTTCTCAGATACTTGTTATCTATATATATATCTTCTCCCAGAAATGTTTCTTCATGCGTTTGTCCATGCTCTAATTGAATTGTTTATTTTTTACTATAGTTTTGAAAGTTTATATTCTTAATACTAGTCTTTTGTCAGATATATAGTTTGCAGATATTTTCTCCCAGTCTTTATCTTGTCTTTTCATCCTCCCAATTTTTTTTAATTTTTAATAAGGTTTTTAATTTTGATAAAGTCCAATTTATCAATTTTTTTCCTTTTATGGATCATACTTTTGGTGTAATATCTAAAAATGCTCTGCCTAACCCAAGATACTGAAATTTTCTACTTTTTCCATAAAAGTTTTATAGCTTTAAGTTTTTCATGTAACTTCATGATATAGTTTGAGTTAAATTTTGTAAAAGTAAGACTTAGGTCAAGCTTCAATTTGCCTATGGATATCTGTTTGCTCCAACGCCATTTGAAACCATTTGCACCTTTGTCAGAATCAGTTGTATATATTTGTGTGGGTCAATTTCTAGGTTCTCTATGCTATCCCATTGCAATCTCTCTGCCAATATTACATGGTCTTGATTAATGAAGCTGTATAATAAATCTTGAAATTGGGTAAATTAATTCCTCCTACTTTATTCGACTATTTAGATTCCTTTCCCTTTCTAAATAAATTTTAGAATAATCTTGCCAATATCTACAAAAAGTCTTGCTGGAATTTTGATAGAAGTTGTGTGAAACCTGTATATCAGATTGGGGAGAAGTGACATCTTTGCTATGGTGAGTCTCCCAGTCCATGAATATGATATATTTATCTATTTAGGTCTTCCAGCAGTATTACATGGGTTTTGGTATACAAGTTCTATAAATGTTTTATTAGATTTATACCTAAGTATTTAAATTTTTTAGTGATTGTAAATGGTATCATATATATTTTTTATTTTGATGTCCTATTGTTTATTGCTATTCTATAGGAATATAATTAATTTTTGTATGTTTAGTTTATATCCTACTAGTTCTCTGAACTCACAAGTATGGGGAGTGGTTTTTTTGTTTGTTTTTGGGTTGTTGTTTTTTTTGCTTTTTTAAGTTCCTTGGGATTTTCTATATAAAGAATCATGTCACTTACAAATAGGAACAGTTTGATTTCTTCTTTTCTTATCTCTATGCTTTTAATTAATTTTTCTTATCTTTTGCACTGGCTGGAAATTTTAGCACTGTATTGAATAAAAGCATAGAGTGCAGACATTCTTGACCTTGTTCTTCATCTGAGAGGAAAGAATTCAGGCTTTCGTCATTAAAAGTAATGTCAGTTGTAGATTTTTATTTTTTATAGATGCTCTATGTCACTCTGAGGAAGTGCTCTGTTCCTACTTCTTGTGAGGGTTTTTTATCATGACTAGGTGTTGATTTCTTCTTTTTTTTGCATTAATTGATAGGATCATGTGCTGTTTCTTTTTTAGCCCATTAACCCTGGCGAATCATACTGACAGTTTTTCAAGTTGAACCAGCCTTGCATCCTGGAATAACTACTAATTTGTCAAGCTTTATTTTTTTTTATATATATTGCTAAATTCTATTTGCTACTATTTTATGAAGTATTTGTGTATCTGCATTCATGAGGGATATTGTTCTCTAGTTTTCATTTCTTTTATACTGTCTTTGTCTGATTTGGGTATCTGGGTAGTACTACTTACATGAAATAAATGGTTTGTTGGAATAGACTGCATAGAATTAATGTTACTTCTTTCAATGCTAGTTAGAATTCTCTAGTAGAACCTCTGGGACCAGGTGTTGTTTTTTTGGAAGTTTTAAAATTACACATTCAATTTCCTTCTTAGTTATAGGGCTATTCAAATTATCTATTTAATACTGCATGAGTTGTGAAATTGTGTTTTTTGAGGAATTGGTCCATTTAATCTAAGTTTTCAAATTTATGTGTGTAGAATTGTTTGTAGTATTAGCATATTACCCTTTTGATGTCTGCAGGGTCTGTAGAGATAAACCCTTTCTCATTCCTAATATTAGTAAATTGTGTCGTTTCTCTTTTTTCTTTGTTACTCATGTTAGAGGTTTGTCAATTTTCTCAATCTTTTCAAATAACCAGGTTTTAAAAATTGATTGTTTTTCAATTTTATTGACTTTTTTCCTTAGCATCATTTCCTTCCTTCTGCTTGCTTTGGTTATATTTAGCTCTTCTTATTCTAGGTTCTTGAAGTGGGAGCGCGGATTATTAATTTGAGACTTTTTCTAATATATACATTTAAAGTATAAACTTCCCTTTCAGCAGTTCTTACCTGTGACCCACAAATTTGGATGTTACATTTTTATTTTCATTCAGTGCAATGTATTTTTATGTCCCTTGACACATCCTTTGTGACCTATAAGTTATTTATAGTGTATGCTGCTTACTTTCCAAGTGCTAAGAGATTTTTCTGCTTTATTTCTGTTATTGATTTCTAATTTGATTCCATGGTGGTCAAAGAATACCTTCCATATGATTTTAATTCTTTTAAATTTCTTGAGCTGTGTTTCCTGGCCCAGGAGAGGGTCAATATTGTATATGTTCCATGATCACACGAAAAGAATGTGTGTTCTGCAGCTGTTGGGTAAAGTGTCAATTATAGTCTGTTGGTTACAGATGTTGTTGAGTTTTCTATATCCTTGCTGATTTTGCATCTAGTTTTCTAGGGATTGATAAATAGGGTTGTTGAAATCTTCAACTATATTTGTGAATTTGTGTATTTCTTTTTTTGAATTTGTCATTTTTTGCTTCATGTATTTTGCAGCTCAGTAATTTAGTGCATATATATTTAGGATTGCCACATCTTGTTGATGGAGCAATTCCTTTATCATTACATAAAATTCTTCTCTGTCACTGGAATTTTCTTTGCTCCAAAGCCTATTTTCTTTTTATTAATGTTTTCATAATATATCTTTATTCATTCTTTTACTTTCATCCTGCCTGTATCATTATAATTGAAGA
Organism: Rhinolophus sinicus; assembly: GCF_057876585.1. NCBI lineage: Eukaryota > Metazoa > Chordata > Mammalia > Chiroptera > Rhinolophidae > Rhinolophus > Rhinolophus sinicus. The sequence continues at coordinate 37,934,554 of NC_142501.1, forward strand.
CTTTTCTTATACTCTCTGACAATATGTCTCTTAATTGTTGTATTTAGACTCCTTACATTTAATGTAATTAATGGTATGTTAGGGCTTCATTTTGCAATTCTTTTCTATTTTTTAATTCTCTGTTTTCTTTTTCCTACCTTCATTCAAATTTTTTTGTAATTCAATTTTGATCTGCCTACAGTGTTTTTGAGTGTCTCTTCATATAGCTTTTAGTGGTTGCTTTAGGTATGACATTATATATACATAGTTTATCATAGTCTGATGGTGTCATTGTTTTACCAGTTTGAGTGAAGTGTGTCATAAATCATGTCCTATCCTATTGAATATTTTTGCAAATTGGTGAGTTAGTAAATCAAAAATCTAAACATCAGAATAAATGTAGCTATGTGAGATATTCTTCCTGCTTCCCCCCGACCCCAAACTCTCCTGTTTTCCCCCATCTAGAACTACACATGCAGGCATACTTACACTAAAAAGAAAACAGAAATTAATTGAGATTAGTTTGGGGGGGAACCTTACTGATTTGAAAAACCAAGATTTCTGTCATTTGATGCATACTATTTTGGATAGACACTTTAAAGATAACGTCTAAGAATGTGTTTTCTAGTGCATTAAAGTAAACAGAAATCTGAAAGGTCTTTGAAGTATGAACAAAATTTTCCATTTATTTTATTTATCAAGATTATGGACCATCAGTTACTCAAAGTCTGTTAAAATTATAAATGGGCTTAATCACCTAGGCTATTGTACACCTTTTACAGAAAATACATTATAGAGAGATGAAGCTAACTTGTACCAGGTCACGGGCAAGTAACAGAGTTGAGCCTAGAACTGAGGTCTGATGTTACTAAACAATGAAGAATAAAAATATTCATTTTTTAAAATCTAAAGTGTGTCAACAATCAGCTTGAGGATGCAGTTATGCGTCATTCCCGTAAGGAAGGCAAATTAAGAACATGGCAGATACAATGTCATCAGTCATCTACAGCAGAATTTCACCAGAACACTAGAGTTTAAACTTAGCCATTTGCCAAAAGTATCAATTGATATCAAATTAATGGCCCAACCATTGATGTCGTTATAGACACCAGCCCAAAAGAGTTTCCAAAAATGAAACTGTAAGAGTTAGCATGTTCGTTTCCCTTGTGTATCAGTGAGTTTTTTCCCCATCTATTCAGGTTACTACAGACGGGCAAATTTGAAGGACACTGTCATATTTTCCACATTATGCAGTTTTTTCTCACTTTAGATGTAAAAACATTTGAGTGTGTCCAAATGTGACTGTCCTCAATTCCCAAAATATTTTTTGTACTCCCTGATTCATTTTATGAAGGATCAAATGTCTAGCTCTTAGCTCTAAGTGACAGACTTCCCCTTTTAGTCATGAATCCTCTATGATCCAAACTGTAGAAAAAGTTCTTGTTCTCTATCTCCCATTTATATTCACAGTCAGATACTATAATTAAATAATAGAGTTTCATTTACTTGGGCTCAACTCCATTATTATTTTTTCTTATTTTTACTCATCTCTTTTCTCTGATATGTATCCCAGTATTATTATTATCCTTGAGCATACAAATACACAGATCTGTGAATCTATAATGAGATCTTCCTATTTTATTTAGAATAGATTTTGCTTCCATTAAATGTCTAAATTGCCTCCACTTTGATGCTTTAGAAATTTGCACAAATACCAATCCTACAGAAAAGAAATCGTCCTTTCACAGTTGACCTTCTAGCCAAGTACACGTATTATATTTACTCCAGGGAAAACTTGGTTCACAGGCTAACTTGGGTTACTTGACCCAATGCCAGCAGAGGGTGAATGTGCTAAAGCCCTGCACCAAAGTGAGAATTCAAATGCCCTTCCCTTCCATCCCAGTGGGCTGGCCAAATGACAGAGCTCCATTCAGCATCATGTACAGAGACAGCTATCTGCCTTCCTCTCAACCAGTGGTGCCGTGTGTGACGGGCAGCTGGGCAAGAAGGAGTGAGGTGTTAAGCCCTCCAACAGGGAAGTATCTGACTTGGAAATAAAAACTAAGCTATACAGCTGCCGGCAGGCCCAACTCTTTAACCAGACAGAGCTTCCACATTCCTCGACTATTTTTTCTTTAAAAGGAGAGGAAGGTTGCACAATTTGTATTCACACATCCCATGCCGTACTCTCACCACACGCCAATGAAACTCCCTTGTCGACAGAACGTTTACCCTTGCCTTTCTCTCTTTTGCAGGATTTCTACTCCAAATCCCCAGCACACTTAGAGCAGTGATCTCAAAGGCATTTCTAGAGCTAATGCAAATTATATTTCTTTGTTTGCCTCTTAAAGATAGGATGGGAAAAAAAGTGTAAAAGCCCCAAAGTGGCAGCTAAAATCAAAACAGCTGATGAAAGCTTATGACATTTGTTTCACTAGTTTGCCCCCTGATAATTTAGAAAAGCCTTTGTGGTTTATAACATTAAAAAGTAAAATAGATATGCCCCTATGCTGATGTACATGGACAGAAGGTTAAATTATACTTTACCAGTTAAAAATCAGTGGGTGACTAGACCAAATACCTTCAATATAGACTATGAACTGTCATTAGTAGGACAATAATCTACAAATCTAGTTTTCATTGTTTATAGGCCACATTTCAACCAAAAAGGCCTTATTCCCCTTTCCAGCCACAGTATCATCCTGGGTTAAATGTAAACTATAAGATAACTGATATCTACTCTGGAAAAGATAGCATATAATATTTTAATGCTTTTTATAACACAAAGCCATTATTGCTGATTAAAAGCAAAAATCCTAAGAATACACCAAATTCTATATTCTAAAAGAAAAAAAAATGATCGTGATCCCAAATTAACCCCTCAATTGATATATTAAAGACTAAACGGATAAAGATGGTAAGAACTACATACCAATCCGTGGATTAAGCTGGTAAATTTTGTTTCATCCTACAGCTCTTACTCCAAGCTGAACGTGCAGAGTAAAACAGTATTCAGGCCACCTCTATGAATAAGATGAAATTGCTGGTCCTCATATTAATGTCACAGACAGTTCAACCCATCTCTGAGTACTGAGGCAAATTAAATAAATATATTGTTGAGCAATATCTGCAACGTACTTTGTTAGATGATGTGGAGAAAACAAAGTCATTAAAACTTATTAATAAAGAAGCTGTGATCTAACTACTTCAAAGTTGGAAAAGTCATTAGCAGAGAAAGAAAGAAAATGAGGAATGCATTCCAGAATGTTAGGAAAGGGAGGGTTGCCACAAAACATATGTTTGTGTGTTAATATAGAAAATAATTACATAGCACCTAAACGACAATAGTGGCAAAAAGTATATAAAACTCATCTTAGACATCTGAAATCCGTGGGTCAGAAAGAGAGGCATGGGAAAACTTAGAGCTGCAGTGAGATGGTGGGTGGTCTGTCCGAGGCAGCAAGAGGGCAGGAAGAACCTGAAGAGCAGGGTCCGTGTGGGCAGGCCTAAGCAAGAGCAGGGCAGGCCCTGGATTTTGGAAGGAGCCAGAGATAACAGGACACACACACTTTCATCTCAGGAGCTCTAAGAATCATGGCTGCAGCATCCACAGCTCTGTCTGTCCTGTTTTTCCTCCTCAGGGCAGGCCAAGTGACAGCTCTTGGACTAGCCCACGTAAAATATTCACGAAGCTCCACCTTGTACCCAGTCACCTCTGCAGGCAATGGAGGGAGATTTCAGGGACCAACGTGTTTCTCCTCTGCAAATATCTCTGCACTGACAACATCTGAAATTTCTTTGTCAGATGTGGTGTCTATGGAGCCACAAAATGCTATGAAAGCATTCAAATGCAAAGCCCTGAATAAAGAAACACAGCGACTAAAACACAGCCTTAGGAAAGCAAATTCAGTCACTCAACTAGAATGTAATAATTTCAGATAAGTGTTCATTTCCTGATTTGGGAGGGAGGGAGGGAGGGAGGGAGGGAGGGAGGGAGGGGGGGAGAGAGAGAGAGAGAGAGAGAGAGAGAGAGAGAGAGAGAGAGAGAGAGAGAGATTATATAAGGGCATACAGGCACTGAGTATCTGAAAAGGGCAACTACTGAAGATACATAAATAAGATCCATGTAGTAGAGGCTATTTTTATTTTGAGCACCAATAGTCAAATATATTTTAATTAAAAAATACTACAATTATAGCAAAGTGGTTACTAGCATAAACTCTGGATTTTATGCTAGGTTGAATCTTTCTATCTGGGTGATCTTGGGCAAGTTACTTAATCTCTAAACCCAGGTCTTATCTATAAATTGAAAATAATACTTACCAGAGTAATTGTTATTCAGCATTCCATTGAAAAACCATGCTGCCCCTATTCTCAGACTTCATGGTTCAAATAGTGTTGGCCCACACCTGCTCTTGCACTTTAGGGATGACTGCTTGGGCCTGAGTAATCTTTGACCAGTTCTGGGAAGCTATGTGGGGATCCCCATTACCCCAACAACTGCTGGAAAGATCTCCTGTCCTCTCTTCCTCTCCCTTCCCCTCTCCTCCCCTCCCCTCCCACACATCTATCTCTCTGTGACTGAGGTTACTGAGGACCATTCAAACGTAAAAAAGTCAACTAAGAAGAAAGCAAAACTAAGACCTGGGACAACAGAGTAAGAGATGGATGCTTGAAAATACCCTGTGATCTTAAAGGTTATTTTCTGTTAGAATAGCACTGTATTACCTTTCTCGCTTCAACTATTTTGAGATAGGTTTTTGTAAACTACTATATGGAGAATTTTTTATGTGCATATGATGAAGAAATGAGATAATGCCCGTAAAGCATTTGTTACTGTGTTGGGCATACAGCAAATGCTTAATAAACATGAGCTATTTTTATGTCCAGAATGAGAGATTCTTTAAGCTTGCCTTTCCAAGATGACTACATGAAAAAAAGAATTCTTCATGTGACTCATTATGATATCGAGGATTGATATTTTCAAGAAGGTCATAATCAATAATAGAAGATGTTAATAATAGCACAAAGACATAGACTAGAAGGTCTCAAAAGGCAGCAAATGACCAAATGAACTGAATAAAAAAATTATACATAAAGTCATCAGAGGAAAGAGAGAAAAGACGCTTGGGGCTGGGCTGGTCACCAAAAGACTTCATAGATATAATATTTGAGCTGGATTTTGAAGAACAGGAAAGATCTGGAAAATTGCAGGGAAAAGCAGAGAATTTTCTATGCATGGGTCTTGAAAACTATGAGTGGTAGTGCTAGAGCCCAGGACACTGTTTGACCTATAACAGAGGGTTTGCAAGGAGAAGCCATGGAAGGATGGCTGGAATAAATAGCTCAATGTGGATGACAGCTCTCAAAGGCAAGTTTAATGACATTTCACAGAAGTTGGTTTTCACTGAGCTCATCTAGAGATACAAAGGGATGACATTAGGTTGCTCATGCGATTCGCACCTGGCGAAACTTTGAAAATAATAAAAAATCAGAGAAATCATTTGAAAAATTTTTATAACCAAATCACACATCTTCAAATACACTATATTATGTTGTTTTCTTTTCCTTTTTTTTATTCCAGTTGTAATTGTTCATTATTTTACTCATATTCTAAAGCCAAACAAATGAATATACATATACAGATAAGCCTTAAGGCATAATGTAGTAGATACTGTGGTTTTCTCCTAAATATCCCTTCCTCAGCATGTAAGAGCTGTGTAGTTTGCACCCAACCTCTGGGGCAGGTCCTGCTAAATTTAAGGCAACCGCGGTAATCCTATCTTTCCTGCCAGTGATTGGTTGGTGAAGCCAAGCCTACACCAATCTATAAAGAGCATTCCCCTAGAAACATAGTTTGGATCCAGAAATGGGCATATGACACTAAGTGAGCCAATAAAACATGAGTGAACTTTGTTTCTGGGAAAACACTTCCTCATTGTTAAGGGAGAGCCTCCAAAAGAGATGGTCTCTTTCTCAAACTCTGTGGTTGTCCTACCTGGAAATGCAGATGCAATCTGCTTTCAAACTTAAGAATAAAGCTGACTTACAGAGTGTGGAGGGCAGAGCTCAGGGAATTACAGAGATAAGATGCTGTAACCACTAGACAAAGCCAACCCAACAATCTGTCCTATCTCTAATGTCTGGCTAGTTGATATATTACCTCTCTTTATGGTTAAATTTGGTTGGACTTTTTTTCAAAAACAACCCTAATTTCTTTTAAGGTATTCTAATGAGCCAGGACAATTGTGTATCATTTGCAAATGGCTGTGATCCAATAATATATCTAATTTCATAGCTCTCCGATTAGTTTTAGAGACTCCAGAAGAGTCCAAAAGGTAGGAATCTGGACAGGTAAACAGCTGGAATGGAAGATCCATATGAATCTGAAAGCACCAGTCCAGGTAGTCCATTTCAGATAAGTAAAGAAACACCATCCTCTGAAAAGATGAAGTAGTCAGTTACCACAGTCATTCAAATGGGTCCAGGAATTACTGTTAAATGAGGACATACCAAAATTATACCTAACCGAGGTTCTAATGAACACAAAAACTTTAGACACCACAACTCCACCCTTCCTCTTTCCTCCTACATAGCTGCTAAGAGTAGGGGCATTTTATTCCCTGGTCGTATTAGCTTAAAGAGTTCCTTATAGATGAGGCCTAGCCTGCAAAGGGTTTTCTGAACAAGCAAATATTATATACTCTGTAACTTTCTGTGTTTCTTTGCCAAACAATGCTTTGGGGTGTAATCTCTAGGAGTGCAATTAACCATTTAAGCCAACTATGATATGGGCTATATTAATTTAGTAAAATGATGATAATTGTGTTAGTGTTTACTCCCTTATTTTTAAAAACATAATTTTTAAATGTTTAACTACAGAAATGTATGAGTAATACAATGTATATGACAACTTCTGAGGAAATTACTGCAGCAGATGGCTATTGGCAAATGGTGATCAAGATAAAGCAGTTATGCTAAAAAATGAAAGCAGAACTCTAGGCATAAGAAGCTATGGAGATAGTAACATGTCGCAGATTTTATCACCACTAGTCAAAAGAGAGTCAATTACAAATATAAATTGTGAAAGAAGACTTTGCACATACTATTAAGCCAAAAAAAAACACACTAATATCAGAAATATTTTAAATGTATACATTATTGTTGATAGCTAGAAGATGACACTCTTCTATGGCTGAAATGTGGTTCTCTGAAAACTTAAGTAAAACTTCTGATAGACCTCACATACCCTAGGACAATTGTAAATGCCTCTGAATTACATAAAATTTGATAGCTCAAAAGTAACACCTGAGTATTGGAGGTGAAAATTCTAAGCACAGAAAACAACACTGTCTATTTAGGCCTTCAAGTGCTGACCAAGCCTATAGCAATGAACATGCCTAATGTTCAGAAAACAAGGCTTCTTGGATAAGTGGATGGTGGCAGGATATGTGCAAAATGCATCCAGAACATCCTGACACACCAGATGCCAGGGAGGCTATCAAAGATGGCTAAGTCCACTGGAGCCAATGTGAAGAGGTTTCCATTGGGCAAAGATGAGACAATTTGAGCTTACACTGGATAAGAATTGCAATAGATCAAACTCATCAAGTATGCTTAAATTCATGAGTTCATGATGACATTTAAAAGAAATTACTTGGTTACCTTCTGGTGAGGATAGCAAGCTGTTCCACCTAAGTGGTAAAATAATCCCTCTTCTCCAGGTCAAACACACCCCTGTTCTCCTCTTGTTTGCTACCCCAAAATTTGTTGCTGGCTAAATACCTATTAGCTCCAAATATTCTGCTTTGTTTAAAAATTTTAGATTATGGGACATTCCTTACACTAAAAGTGTGCTCTCTTTTCATTGTAGATCCTATCAGAATGTATCAAGGAATGTACTGATTCTAATGTTTCCCTTCTTTTGCAACTTGAATAACCTCCTTTCCAACCTGAGGAGCTGTTAGCTGCATTTAATGTCACCAACCCTTATCAAACCTGGACAAAGGGCATTTTTCTGTGATGTTTATCATTATTGCAGGTTGGTCACAGCTACCATTTGAAAGCTCACTATAATCCCATCTGTAAAGATTGACTGCACAGTGACCTTAGTCAAGGTGAAACTTGTTCCATAAAACCCAAGAGTAGGTCCATGGAAGCCTAGATAAATGGGTACGTCAATGAATAAAAGGAAAATGCTTATTGTTTTTAATGAAAAGCATTCATTACACTCATTGCTACATTCTCACTACACATCATGAGGGGTGTTTCATATTTCAAAGGTATTCTCAATAAGAAGAATAAGCCAATACTGGATATAATCAATATTACACATATTAATTAATGTCAAGTTCTCCTCTATATTTTCCATCCCAATGAAATTAGGAGTGACCATATGATTAGTCTTAGGAAAGAAATATGAGAAGTGATGTTTGTCACTTCTGCAAAAAAGCATTTAATTGCTAATGCTCAACTGTCCAGCCCTCTCTTCCTGGTCTGGGAGGCAGATATATATGAAGGTACCATGAAATCAAAGTCTGGAAAGCTAAACCAGCATATGGCAGATAGCTGACCTGCTGAATCACCTAAAGTTGCAACAGTTTATAAATGAGATTTCACGGTTGTTCATAAAAGCAGCATTATGTATTCTAACCCAAATGATGTACTAAAATTTCACATTTTTCCAAAATATACTTTCCACCGTGATCTAATAAAAACTGCCCACATATACTGATGTATTGAAGCCACCCAATTAGTTGGATTATAGAAATATAAAGATTTTGAATTAATATTTTCAGGATTAGGAATTGTTTGAAAATGTTAACTATATTTGATAAATCAGGCCTGGTAACAACAAAACAATAAATCTGTATATATGTAAATAGAAATGTATTCTCAGATTTCTCTACTGAACAGAGACTGGAATGAATATAACATGTGGGAGCTACTCTGAGCCTAGTTCCTCTGCCTTAGGAACTATGGGAGGACATAAGGTAAAAAGCAGTTGCTGATGACATTTGTCAAGTCTCTTAAATCTCATCTGATTCTGAAATACACTGGTAAGGCTTATATTTTCTTGCTCTCTTAATCCTTGGAACCAAAAGCACTCGGTAAATGAAATTTGTCTTTCATGACTTCCTCAAATGTACTCTCTCTGATTAATCTAGTATACGGTATCAAAGAGTTTTGAAACTAAAAAGTCTATTGTGAGATTTCAGTAAGACTCAATCCAAGACTTTTTTTTTTTAATGCTTTCTTTATTACGTAGCAATATTAGAGAACTTTTAAAGTGGAACTCTGCATCTTTCCTTATACAGAAAGCATTTCATATAGCAAGCAGTATGTAAAAATCATCCAACATTCCCAGGAAATATAATTACCTTTTAACCAAAGCCTCAGGAATCAACAGTTTGAAATACCATTCCCTGCTGAACCCACAGGTACCATGTTTCCCCGAAAATAAGACCTAAACGGAAAATAAGCCCTAGCATGATTTTTCAGAATGACATCCCCTGAACAGAAGCCCTAATCCATCTTTTGGAGCAAAAATTAACATAAGACCCGGTCTTATTTTCGGTGAAGCACGGTATTTCCTAGGTCATGAACGAAAATGGCAGTTGTCCCAAATATTTCTATTCATTTGATGGAGCTTAAATGGACATGGTGGTGACAGCAATGTATGAACTATTGATTTGAGTATGACAGAGGACTAATGAAATATCTTACTCAGCCACAAAGGTGTCCTAGGAGGTCTGCCAGCCCAAAATGACCTGGTAGCTTTTGAGATGCATAGGTAACATCTGAAACCACACAATAATGATAGAGCTGCATGGAAAATGGAGATAAGAGCTCTAGCATGCATCTTTGGCAGAAAAATTCACATTTCTTGTTTTTATATATATATTAAAAAAACAGTGGGCAATAATTATACAGTTTAATTATTCCTCTGGGTTCCACAAAGAGCTAAAAACATATAAAATCACCAGCTACCAACCTGCTACCTGTGGCAGCTGAAAAATATTATAGTGGAATTTTAGGGTAAATAGTGAAGTGAGCATGTCCAAATTGTGTAGAAAAGGATCTTCAGTCTAAGGAGAATTGACAGCATAGCTTTAAGAACAGATAAAGAATTGCCTCAAGGATCTGTCTTGCTTCCTTACTTTTTAAAAGTAATATCTTCATTTGCATAGTAATAACCCAATTATTAGAAGATTAGGTGACAGGAATCTCATTATTGCTATTTCCACAAAACAGTCAATATTCTATTCAATATCTTTTAATGTTATGTACCTTAAAACATAATTATTTCAATACACTCTCATTCATTTTTAATGTAATTTTATTTTTAAAAAAACCTTACCATAATTGTTGGTTTGTTGGACTATATTATCATTTAAATAAGCACTCTTCCCCTCAGGCGGCTATGAGAACAAGCTGAAGCAGCCAATAACTTGTGGGCGTTTCTGCCTCCCCAGCCCCCCAAGAGTAGGTCCACCTAAAGACCAAAAGCACAAACACTGCTACTGAAAATCTGTTGTAACAAACTCCACACTCTTCCTAACTCTGTTTCTCCTTCTCTTTCACTTCACGCTCCACAAAAGATGCTTCCATAATGAATTTTGGTCTAAGGCACTTAAAGAGTGTTAAATACATTCTGCTAATTTTCAAATTGCGTAACCTGGGCTCTTTTCTTTGTGTCCCCCCGCCCCCTCTCCCTCCCCATCCTATTGTAGTACAAAAAAACAAACAAAGAAACCCCCCCAAAAAATAAAAATAAAAAATAAAAACCCACAGAGACAGCTGACATAGTACTAGGGAGACCATCTGCCTGCCATAGGTTTACCTGCCATAGGCTTTTACAGTTTCAATTACAAGATAATCAGTACAATAAGTGACTGGTTATCAGATTAACGGTGGAAACAAAGCAAGGAAAATAGAGGGGAGAGAGAGAGGACTGTCTACATTAAGAGACCACAGAGACATACATGCTATTACTTCAAAATGATATCAAAATTAATGTACAGTGAAAATTGCAGTTAGATTTTGTCAGGAGAAGACGTAATATCAAAGGGCTGTGGTTTGGAATCTGGAGTTAACACTCCTTGACTGGCCTTACTGACAACAGATTCTTCAGGATGTTAATCTCTCTGAACTTTGTGAATGAACAGTCATTATTCGTGAGTATAACAAATAATTTATAGAAAGAAGCACTGTGTTCCGTAGTCAACACCAACAAGATGCAAACTTCATCAATCATGAACGTGATTCAATTGTATTTTTTTACACATTCTGATGCACAGAATCTCAACTGGCATCAGATGCTCCTGAGAGCCCACCTAACTACCATCGCACCATTGCACACTCAGACCATCGAACCACACTCCACAATTCCCATTCTTGATCTTTGAATGAAATATCAAAGCTGGCCAAACACGTTTTTGCATGTTCAATGAATTTTAGGGGACACCAGCTCTGTATTTTGTTGTTGCTGTTTTTGTAACAATGGGAAAATCACCATTCTTTAAAATGAGTTTAGTAGCTATAGACAATTTCCCTGCCCTCCAAGCAGAAAATGTATAAGCAAATTTCTGATTTAGTAAGCCTTACTGGAATTAAGTTGTGTGGTTTATCCCTTTTCAATCACGGGGGTTGCGCCTCCATAACTACTCGTAGCACTAAGAACACGAATCTAACGTTTAGTATAAGCCCCGCCCCTGCCCCCTTAAGTGAAGAGTAAATTTACAGGGCACATTTTGAGTCAATATCACCAGTCTCAGTTTGTGGTTAAGGTAGAAAAAAATTCAGATCTCGAAACTCCCATTCCAGAGCTCTTTCTATTTCCTCTCCCACGTCATTTAAATTCCAAACTTGATGGGAAGAATGTCAATTACACTGCATTGATTGAGTGCAGTGACGTTTTTATCCCTAGGTGAGAAGCACCACCAAAAGATGGTCAACCAAAAACAAAACAAAACAACCCCCCCGCAAAAAAAAAAAAAACGAGCAATAAACCAAGTCATCATTATACACTAGGTATCAGAAAATGCCTTGTTTTGTATTAAATATCAAAACCCCCATTTACTGTGGAAAAGCTCAAGTCTGAGAGGTTTAGAAAATTGCTCAATATCACAGAATAACAAGCTCCAGACTCAGGATTCAAAACCAGGTCTATCTTAAAGAGAAAGCATATAAGTTGTTGGCATATAACAAAGATTTCATTTACAATTTACGTTGCTTTTGGCCCAGACTTTCACAGCCCTGAGTTTGCTGAACACTCCAAACACCATCCTACAATGCAGCGAGATCCTAATAGAACAAGGGTCACCCCAGACAACTGTCTCCAGTACACACGTGTTCTCATGTCACCTTATCTTTGGGCACGATAATCCCTTCTACTATAATGCCCTCACCTTCTTCTTTATCCCTCATTATTTATCTACTAAACTACTCATACTTAAAAATCCTGATCACTCATTACCTCTTCTGGGAAGCCTTGCCCTACTGTCCTACACCTTCCAGAAGAGTTCATCTTCCCTTCCTCTACTCTTTCTGAACATTTAAATTATATATTCAATTACTGAATGTAATTATTAGTTTACATGCCATCTCCCCTGAGGAGACCTCCTTGAGAGCTGGGTTTAATTCCTCTTTGTATCCACAGTATCTATTAGCAATATTCCTGAAACAGAGGTGTTGTTTTATAAATGTTCAACTTACTGAACTAAAGATATCTGTTAGCATTCACTTATAGCGATTGTCACATTCTATCTTGCAAGATAAATTTCTGCTTATGCCTTTTCTATACAAGAAATAGCTATTATCTTATTCCCCTCACCACACCAAGAAGAGTAACTGATACATAATAGGTGTTCCAGAAATGCTTGTAGATTTGAATTGTTTACAGGATTTTTAAAAAGGGGGGAGGAGGCAAATCACCAAAATCTTACAGAGCGCTTTAAACCAAGTTGAGGATAATAGCAAATTTCTCCCTTCTCGAGTCACCTTCAAAGCATGAGATTTTATCACATGAGAGTGTAGAATAAGTGCACTGTAGTTAAAAACTCAATGACTGAGCCCATGGCTAAAATGCTACTTTTAGTGAAGATTAATTGAATATAATCTTTTATCTGTTTCTATTCAGCATATGTACTGTATATCTGCTATGCATCCGAGGACAGCTGCCATTCTATTTACAGCATTATCTAAAAATGGCAACATTAAATCCATCTTCCATCTCTTTGAGATCTTTTTCCACCACAGAATCATCTCAGATGTTCTGCTTTTAGAGAAAAATATATGAGGTGTGAATGTGTGTAACAGTAAAAGCCTAAGAGGCAGAAATCCACAATGGTGGAATTATCCACTGGGGGTGGATGAAACTTTCTTCCTTTTCCTACCTCAAGAAAAGCTAAGGCAAGGAAACTAGAAAACATCAGGGGACAAATAAAAATGGTAGAAAACCCTGCCCTTACACCCCTATCAGGAGTCTAAGAGCCTAAATATTGATTTTTCAGGGCTTTGTTGCTGACTGAAGAGGTTTTGAGCATAGACTGAAAAACAAACAGAGGTGTGCACTTGATAAACCTCCCCAAAACTATATTACATTCCAGATTTTTTTTTTTGAGAAAGTTAAAATTAATCTTTTAGCTATTGTGAAAAGGGGGAGAAGGGGAGTTGTGACTAGCTAATTATTTAACTCTCCATATTACATATCTTAACACAAATCCTCTTAATTTCACTGACAGCTTTTATCAGACGATGAAAAAAAACTAATTTTATGCAAGAACATATAGTGCTGACGATCCTGAACAACTTGAACAACTTGGAAAAGTAGACACTCTTTTAATTGCTCCTCTACTCAAAATTTCAGAAACACAAACTCTTTTGTCTTTACCAAGCTTCAACTCCATTTTCAATGTGTGTAACAGTAAAAGACTAACATGGACTCAATGTGACAACTAGACATGACAGGACAAGAGAGCAGTACTTTCATGGTGAGGATCAATTAGACTCGGAAAAAAATAGAAGTTCATTTAAATGCTTCCTTCAAGAAGCTAATTTGCTCATCATGTCATTGTTCTTACAAGTAAATATTGAAGCCATCATTCTAAAAGTATTTTACAACTTGGAAGCAGTGCAGTGACTTGGTTAATAGTGCGGGTGGGGGTGGGGGTGGCAGAGTAGAGCCAGTCTGCCCAGGTTCAAATACCAATGTTACCATTTATTAGCTGCATGACCTTGGACGAGATAACCTTCCGTGACTTATTCATGTGGTTTTGAGAAATAATTGAGTTAGTGTTTATAAAGTTGTTGGAATAGTACATGTCATGTAGCAAGAAAGATTTTACTTGTTTTTATTATTAGAACTGTCCCGACATTTACTAAATACTCAAAACTTTGCTTTCTTACCTAGCTATTTTCTTGGAGACTATATATATACACACACACACACACACACACACATATTTATTTTACATGAACACAAAGCCCTTCATTTCAATATTTTAATCTTTAGAAAAAGGCATATTTTGCAGATCATCCAACATGTTCTTTACAATGTCTAAGACAGGGAAGTACACAAATGTTTTTCTATCAGTCAACCTCTAAATTATTTTTATTTAACTAAATAAATTTTTAAAAACTAAAGGATCATAAGAATAACATTCATGACAACAGTTTTATATATATATATATATATATATATATATATATATATATATATATATATATTCGGTTTGAAAAATGGCAACTAAATAAAGGAAACAAATATCGTAACGAAGACACTCATACCCTTTATCTGCCATTGGCATTTTCATCTATTCCACAAGTTAGGTCAAGTGAAACTGAAATTAGTAGTTATCAAATTTTCACTAATATGAAATTCAAATTTTTAAAAGAAAAACCAATGTTATTCTAAAAAGCCAAATCCATTAACACAAGTTATTTTTTTTACCATGTGTTTTATGCTAAAATTTACATTATCATCATTCATCAAATCATTTTTGGAAATCTTGGAGGAGCAATTTAAGTATACACCAAGTGTCAGTTTGAAACATGAGCTAAAAGTTAGAGAACTGAAAGTGGAAAATACGTGTTATGCTGCTTTAAAAAAAACTTAATGCATAATTTTTGCAAGATGCCAAAATCATCAAATCATTCATGTTATTAATCTTGGGTGCTTTTGCTGACTGGCAAGGCTTCTAGGGATTCTGTCTCTAAAGAACTATAAAGCTTTCAAAATACAGTTATGAAAAGTGGTAAATCCACATTTTTATTACCACTAAGACAAGAAGGTATGTTTTCAAAAACTAGGATAAAAATTTAACCACAACAAAATTTTATTTAAGGAAATTCTAAATGCATGCTATGATATTTATGAGTATGTGTGTATTTAATATGTAAAATTCATTAAACCTAAAAGTATCAATAAAATTCAAACAACTATCCATAAAAGTGAAGCAGAAAAAAAAATCACATACATATACACAGTTATGATCTTTTGCTGAGGACAACAATTGTGCTTCATTACAAAGATCCCAGTCCTAGGAGTTAAGAG
This sequence comes from Rhinolophus sinicus, assembly GCF_057876585.1. NCBI lineage: Eukaryota > Metazoa > Chordata > Mammalia > Chiroptera > Rhinolophidae > Rhinolophus > Rhinolophus sinicus. The sequence goes on from NC_142501.1 coordinate 37,950,089, forward strand.
ATCATTTTCTGACTTTATTGCACGCTCTGTGTTGATCCATGAGCAACTACATTTCCAAGACTTGAATTTTCATTTGGATTACAGAGGTCAATCTCGCACATAACTTATTTTCAAGGACCATTCACATAATAAAACTTCTTAAATTTTATCTCCTTTGTCAGCCATCAGCAGTAACTTTATTATTTATGCCAAGATATTGGACAAGATGGTGGAGTCTAGGTTCTGCCATCAATCAGGTTATTTCCAAGTTCTGAGCCTCAAGTCTGCTCATATTTATAAGCACAGTGTTGAACTGGATTATATCTGAAGTCTCTTTATGCCTGAAATTTTTATGATTAAGTTATACTTTTCCATATAGGAATTTAATCAAAATTCAGCTTTATTACAGAAGAGATGTTCAAAATATGCTCTCCATCCCACAGAAGAGCAAATACATAGAAAGCTTTGTCTTAGTATTTTAAAGAAAGATTTCATATTCATTGGTCATCCACTGTAGACCAGACAATGTTCATCTATCTTTGTTTATAAATCTGTATCTCAGATGAGGAAACAGAGGCTCAGAGAGATTATTCAAAGTACCAAAGATTGCAGAGCTAGCAAGTGATAAAGCTGGGGTTTGAAATCAGACCTTTCTGACTATAAGCCTTGCATACATCCCATCTCAGAAAGAAGTTAATTAAAAACCATCATAATTGAGAGGCAATTTTTATCGCTAACTCTATTAAATAGTCCACTGATGCTTACCTCTCCATTACTCTCTACATTTCTTAATGCAAGTTCTTGGTACCCAAGAAAGGAGTTTTTATCTTTAACAGGAAAATAAAATTCAAGTATTCCATGCAAGATGCTGATGTTTGGCTAGAGAGGCAAGAATTAAGGTAAGTGACTTGATAGTTGATAATCCATTTCTTGATGATAATGGTACCTCTTGAAAATTAATCAGAGAGGTATGTAGGCTTTTGTTTCAGTGTCCAAGCAGAAAGAAGAAACAGAACAATGCTTTTCGTAGGGCTTTTCTAACAGGACTTCAGGATCTTCTCTCTTAATTACCAGGGGAAAATCATTCCACTCTCACCACTTGGCTTAGGGTTTCCTCACAGCCTCATGACAATATTACCCCACCTCAGGAATCTCAAAAATTGGCAGATGGAGGACACTGAGCTAGCTAGCATGCTCAGTGTGACATCTTGCTATATATATTCTAAATGTCCTCACTGTACTGTGTTGTAGTTTTCAGCACAGGCTGGAGCCCAAAGATGTGGATCTGAATTCCGGTTCTGCGAATTACTAGTGCTATGAGTTTGGTCAAAATAATACATCTCTCTGTGCTTCAGGTTCTTGTCCATTAAACACTGATACTGCTGGGAAGCTCATATAGTTGCCGTGAAGAGTCAAATAACATATGTAAGCACTGAGCACAGTGCCTGTCACATGAGAAGCCGCCAATGAAAGTTAGCAGTTATTATTATCAAAAAGCAATAAAATATGAGAACTCATATTTTTTATAGCAATCCTGATAATAGGATACTATTTCTAGTAGTAAGTTTTTGAGATAGTGAAAAAAAGTTACACTTGAGCAACATCCATGATATGCATGATATTTTGTTAAAGGGAAAACACACACACACACACACACACACACACACACACACACACAGTGTCTAGTCTGGTTATTATTTTTTTTAAAACAAAAAGATTTATATCCCAAAATAAAAGCTTGGAAGGTCTATATGCATTTAACAGTGATTATTTGTTAATAAAATTTCACTTGTTACTTTTTTGCTTAGCAGTGTTTTACAAATCTTCTATAATGATCATGTATTTTGTAATAAATAAATATTTCATTTTTAATTTTAAGGGTTATATTCATGCTTCAAAAATTGAAATAAAATAAAAACCAATCTATATGAAGAGAGAATGTTAAGCAGTAAAATATCAGAAGTTAATGCCCTAATAATTTATGACTTACTGTATAAGTAAAGGAGGGCTGAAAATCCAGGCAACTGTCCTCAGATGGTTAAAATCTTTATGTTAAGTAAGACTTTGTCTTAAGTAATGATAAAACAACATTAGCACTAAATATGTTGAATATCCTGGACAAATCTATAATGCTTTTTAATATTCAACACTCATTAGTTTCCAACATCTTCACATGGGTGAAATATTATAAACTCATCTTTTAGCATCAAAAATACACTGTTTGGTTTGTACTGTACACTCATGTATGGCTTATTATATATTCAAAGAGGTTGGCCACAGTGAAATGTGATGATGCTACAAAAAATAAATTGGAAAAATTACTAAAATTGTTGTCAGTGGACTGAAGAAAAAGTAATGCTATATATGGACCTTTAAGACACGCTGCTTGAAGCAGTCAACCAGTGGTATTCTTTTTGACGAAGTTAACTTGGTAAGAACACCCACTTGACTAAAGATGAACTGTTGTTTGTCTTTGTTCACTACAGAGTGCTAAGGACAGACATTTATTTAAAGGTAAAAAAAGTGATAACAGATCTTGAATTCTCTGATATCTTAAATGTAAGAATAATTATGCAGAGAAAACTGAGGGGGTTGGGAATCACAGCACTGGGAACTAAAGTCCATTTTGTAGCCGTGAACATGTACGAGTGCTCCTCGTCGTTTCCCTGACCCTCAGTTCTGCCTGCATGAGACCTTCTCTGTGAATTATATCTACCAGGCTATATGCCTGGTCTCTCTATATACTTCCCCAAAGTTTACTTCTCTGGTTACAAATCTGTGTTGTTTTTTATCTAAAACTCAAACTAAACCTGAAATAGTAGTTTCTTGTCCTTTAAATGTGGACAAGGACATGGTCCACCATGATCAAGGTCACTGACAACATAGGACTATTCAGGGATACCAGTTAGAATATAGGATTGAGGCCTATACAGGGCTTGGAGCAAAATTAAATCTTCCTTGATTGTTGGCAAGACATAAACTGTAAATTAAATTTTGGAGTGGCAGCAGTGAGAATGGTAAGAACAGAATAGATACAAAAATATCATAAGGGAAATGTTCAATTTGTGATCATCGTGGGTCATGGAGTTTGAGATACACAGTGAGGGATCAGAACTCTGGCAGGGCTATTGGTCCATATGAGCACAGAGGTGACCGTAGATGTCATGAGAATAAATGAGAGTGACTAGAAAAGAACATGTGCAATGGGAAGAGAACTAGGCTTGAGCTTTGGGGAAAGGAGACATTAAGGAGAGGTCAGATGGAAAGGGGCAGCAGCAGTGACTCAGAAAGAATGCTCAGGTAGCCGGAAAAGTACAAGAAGAGAGCAGTATCCCAGAAGAAGAGAAAGGGGGAATTTTCTAGAAGATGTGAATCAGTGCCAAACACTCAGAGATATCAAGTCAGATTGGGCTGCAAAGAGACCACAGGATTTGCAGATTAGGAAGTCACCAGTGACCTTTGCCGGGGCAGTAGAACTGACATGGTATGAGTGGAACAGTAACTACAGTGGGGAGGGAAGGGAAAGGGACAATAAAATGTGGAAAGAATCGTAGAGAATGGATTACCTTCAAGGTGCTAGGACATAGAGAAAGAGTGTCACAGGGCATTGTTTGAATTTTTTGAGCCTTGGAAATGTCATGGATTGGCTTCTCTGCCTCAGAGGTAAGCCTTCCTCTGTGTCCTACCAAACTCTCTACTGAAATCTCCAAAGTTCAGTTATTATGGCCAGCACTTCTTGTGCATCTTCTGCAATCACCAGAAAGACGCTTCCCTTCTCTGCACTGTCCCTCAACCAGCTAAAGAAAGTGTGATTTTTCCTTGTGTTCTTCACCTCCCGCTTTCTCCTGCTAAAAGAACACGGCTTCCTTTTGGACAAAAGAACAAGTAATTTGTCTGTAACCAGCCACCTCCACTCCCAGACAGGGAGGCATTTCATCAAGGAAGGTGTAACCAAGGGCGACTCAATGCAAGCACTCCATCTCCATGACAGTGAGCGATTCAGAAAGGGCAGAGAAACCAAAGTGGGCCAGTCACAGGAAACTTCCTAGGCCTATCAAAACAAAACTAAACTAAACTCAACTAAACACATGCACTCTTTTCTCTGGATATATTAGTTAAAAGAGTGGCATAGCCTAAAGCTGCTTCTGTAAGAAGAAAGTGACCTATGCATGAAGCTAGCAGAGCAGAGTAATGGAAAAAGGAATGTGTACCCTGTTCTGATGATATTAGTTGTACTTGAAGTATCATTTCCTGCACTTTCTAGTTATATGAGCCAATAAATCTCCTCTTTGGCTAAGTTATTTTAAATTGGGTCTTTATCATTTACAATAAAAGATTCCTAACACCATTCATATCTCATTAATCATATGTTTCTGAATATTACAGTAATCTGTACTAATGAAATTTCTCTACTCCACTAGATTATACATTTCTTGAAGGCAGGAAAGACATGTCTCCCACAATGCCTTATGCATAATACCTGTTCAATAAATATTTACTAAAGAAGCAAATGAGCAAAAGAAGTCCCTTTACATCATTACATCAAGGGCTAAAGTTAAACAACTCAGTAACTGAATGAGATCACAATGCATAATGTATAGTTATCTGGTTTGCCCCTCTTCATCTCCTCCATCTAAAGAGGCTAAAGAGGCTGGATGTCCTAAGCATGCTTATTCCTGCCCCAGTCTTCTCAGTACCATCTCCTCCTCATCTTGTTCACACAGGAAGTAGAATATTCATACTATAAACTATGTTTACAGATCTGGAAACTAAGATATTTGTCTATGCAAATGTCATTTTTTTTTGAGAAAACTAAAATTGCATTAAGTACAAGAATAAGGAAAAACTCACGGCTCGACACATTCTTTGAGATCAGGAACTACATATGCTAGTATGATGCCTTGTGCACAACACCTGTTCAATATGTGTTTCTAAATAAGTGAATACTTTAGTGGAGGACAGTGTAAAATTTTAATCAGTAAAAATCTGAGTCAAATTTGACAGCTGTCTGAATAGAGGATGAGGAGAAGGAGAGGAATTAAAACACAGAAAAAGTCTTCCTTGGCTGGAACATGCTTCTTCTGCCACTGGCCAATGTCCCAGTGCCGGCTGTTTCTTGCAGTGTGTGTTTTTATGGGTTCCTCAGAGATTTTCTTTGCTGAGGTCCTCAGAACATGGTTCTTGGGCACTGATAATGCCATAAATGCTGACTGAAGAACTCCTCTCAATTTCTACATCAGATCATCAACCTTCAGTCTCTTTCAGCTGAGACTTTCTTCCTCCTGACAGGAAATTCTTCAGTGTGTGGGTGGGGGCCAGGAGGGAGGCAGTGTCGGGAGAGATCTTAATTGGCTCCCTTCTCCAGGATCCACATATAACCTCCAGGAAACCACATCTTTTTTCCTACTAGTTGTGGAACTAGGGCTTCTTCCCACTGCATCCATGTCTCTTTATCACAGCCACTTGCCTTCTAACCTTTGTATGCTTACGTCGGGTCCCAGAATCTATCCCCCGTAGGCCAAGCTAAACACACCAAGCTCCCTGAGTGATTCTCTGACTCCCTGTCCACATGTCCTTTATTTTTTTTTTTTTTTTGGGGGGGGTGGGCGAGAAAAAGAGAAACACCTCAGCACTCCTAATTCTCTCTACAGGAATTCTCACTACCACACTCCTCATCAACTTGATTATCATCTCCCTTCCTCTTCCCCTCACACACACATTTTCCAGGTGAGTGAGAAGCAAATGGTAAAATAAACAAATAAAAAATGAGATTGCTCAATCTCCTAGGAAATATGAATAGATGGTTTGACTCACACTATTCTTGCTCCTACAGAGGCCTGCTACAGCTCTGATGAAACGCGGTCAGTCAAATGTAACAACCTGTTATATAGGGGACATTATCGAAGAACATGAGTTTGCTATGACTTGAGCCACAACCCACAAACAGTTGATGGATCCTCCTTTTACCAAATAATCACCTGAGGTTGCAAGAGTTCTTATTGAGTTCTTATTGAGTTCGGGCAAGAGTTCTTATTGTAGGTCCTTCCCACTCCCTTTTATCCACTGGTAGGGCAGGGATGAGAACCCAGGAATCACTTCCCAATCCAGAGCCCCAGGAGGAACAATAATTTCCTAATATAACCCTGTAAGCAGAGAAATAATCAAAAATGAAAAAAAAAAAATCTCTCCTCCCATCCTTCTGTATAAAACAAATAATACGCTACAGCATCCTGCACTGCAAGCGCGAGAAGGGGCTCCATCCTCTCTTGTATCATACATGGTAGTTATGCAATCCTTCTCCTCCTACAGTCCCCCTAATCTTCTGAAACATAACTCTTTTCTCTCCTCCTCCTCCCTGCACAAACTTCATTCCTGATTCTCCTAAAGTATGTACAAGCTATTACACTAACCTTTGAAAGCAAGCATCATACTTCAAACTAGAACAGCAATTGCACAAGTGCGTTTACTATTTTATATTATCTGAGCTTGCTTTTAGCACCTTTTACAACAAAAGTGTTGGTTTCCCCCCCTCCCCCCGCCCCTTTATAAAGGAGCTGTGGCATTCTGTGGCGGCACGCTACAGGCCCAAGTTCATGGTAAGTTCAGAGGAAAGGAATGTTCAAAGAAAACCGAACTCAAAGCATTGTGGGTAGTGATATGGAAAGTTGACAAAACAATGATAAACAATGAGGGGAAAAAGAAATAATTAAGTGTTCTGAAGCACCGTATCAGCATTTTATGCATTGTTAACTTTTTTTAGGAAACTGTTTTATTGTGTGTGGTTTCATGGAGAGATACTAACCCAGTCTGTTGGAACAGCACTCTGCATGTATAACGATTATAAAACTTTTTTTTTTTTAATAAAAAAGAAAATGGGCAAATATGTCTGCCTGAGATAAGGCTTTCTGAACAAAATATAATACCTGGAAATCCTTTCTTGAAGTGCTTTGTGGATTTAAGGAGGTAGGAAACTTAAAACAGTAGAGTTACAGTAAACACATAAGTCTAAACAAGGTGTGAAAAATTGGATTATATGCTGAAACAGCCAAAGCAAGAAATAAAAGAAAAGCAGCTAACAGAGAAAGGTAAATACTTTATAGATACATTTTCTATAGGTACCTCTGAAAAACTATTGGAGCGCTGAGATTCGTAAAAGAGACAAAGTTTTTATATTGTTAGAATGTAATCTTATCTCAGTCATAGTTCAGCCTATATTTGATATCTCATTAGGTCCTTTTCAATCTAGATTATGTCCTTTTATTTGCACTCATTGCATTTATTAAATAAAAATTTACTTAGTTTCAGGAATTATTTTAGGCACTAAGGATACAGTAGACAGAACACGAAAAACTCCCTGCACCCATAAACATTATATTTTAGTGAGCAGGGAAGACAATAAATAAATAAACACACGGTATTTTAGAAAGTGGTATATACCAGGGGGAAAATAAAGCAAAGACAAGAGATGGATTGTTGTAGGGTCGGGGGGTGTGGCAGTCTGCTGTTTTAGAGTTTAAAGGTCGTAAGAAGAGATACTAATGAGAAGTTTGGTCACATTTGATCAGGCTTGAAGAAGGTAAGAAAGCAAGTTATTCACTTCACTGAGGAGTGTGTAAGGAAAGAGTAAGTTCAAAGGTCCTGAGGTAGGGGCTATCCCCGGAGGTTAGACTCATATGACGGAAGCCAGTGTGTCTGGTGGGAAGTGAGAGCTGGGATAGTCCGTAATGAATTAATTAGGTAACCAGAGAGCCAGAAAGATCAGGGCACCACAGGTATTGTAAGGACACTGGATTTTATTCTGAGGGAGATGGGAAGCCAGAGGAGTATTCTACAAAATGACGTGATCGAAGATATCATATGCTAACTAACCATTTCTTTCCAGAAGTAGTTATACGCTATAAGTCTTTAAAACATTTAACATTTAAGGAATATTTTTTAAAACATCGTTTAGGCCTCAAAAATCTGAAAGGATAAGATAGGCCCAGGAAGTAAAGATTGAAATAGTAATATTTCACATGGTTATCATGACTTCACTTTCTTTCAATGAACACCTAAAATGCTACATGAATTGAATGATTTCCACCATACCCTGTTGAAAATCACTGATTGAATTCATGGTACCAGCCAATAAATGAAAACTGTTCAGCATACCAAACCAATTTGATTCTGTCATATCTTAGAGAGACAACTTACTTCTTTACATAAACTAGGTTCCTACAAAGAGCTAATGGACACACATCAGTCAAATGTCTGCTTTGTTCAGCTCAAGATGCTAGGTAGAACAAGAGTGAGCTGTCGCAGTCTTAGATATGTTTGATAAAGCAGCACGGAGACTGGATAACTGAAGGAAGGACAGTATCTCCAGGCAGGCCAAACTGCACGATAATCAGTATTGAATCAAATCAGATATTGTTGTGCATTATCAATGTAACAGGTTGAGACTAAGTTTTCTCTGCAGAAAAATGTTTTTAAAGAACAAGGAAAAGCAGCTTTTCAACACACATTCTAGTACAGTGCTATATATTATATGATAGCTGCAAAAAAAATGCACTGCTTTCTTGTCAACTTTGACTGAAGGACTTGGTCAGTAAATCCTTAGAGTCTTACTCATTAAATGCTAATATTCAGAAGTTTAAGAAGCTTCCAGAAACCTGCAGTCTTTAAAATGGTATTTAACAAGGAGGCTAATGTGGGGCAGGTAGGAGGGTTTGAACTAGTTCTGGATGGGGAGTTACTGATTTTTGTTTGTTCTGTTTTGTTTTGTTTTAGTTACTGATTTTTTAAGTTTCTCAAAACACATTTTATATTTCAATGCTATATCCTTCTTGAAATGCCTACTGGATCCAAAAAGAGGGAACTATTCTTTTTCAAAGGGAGGACGAGGGTCTGTGAAACCTAACTGTTAAGGTTTCAGTTATTAGTTAAAGATACATTTCAAAGTCTGAATAGCAGAAAACTAACATCTATTAAGCATTCAACTAAGTGCTAGGCCACTGGTGTGTGTGTGTGTGTGTGTGTGAATATTATCCCCACTCTATAGATAGTTGAGGAAACTGAAGAAGGAGATATTCAGGGTAGATATAAGACCTTGAGTGAGAACAGAAGCGTAGTAATTCGAAGGTGATGCAAACGGCACAGAAATAGGGAGTTAGGAATGGAACACGAAATGTATTTGAATTCACCTTCAGGAGATGCTGTCATGTACTGTCCACACAACAACCAAAACTGAAACAGTCACTGCCCCAGCTGCCAGCAGTACAGTAATCCCCCTTTATCTGTGGTTTCTGCTTTCCATGGTTTCAATACCTGAAGTCAATCCCATCTGAAATATTAAATGGAAAATTCCAGAAAGAAACACTTCGTAAGCTGTAAGTGGCATGCCTTTCTGAGTAGTATGATGAACCCTCACACAACCCGCTCCATCCCGCCCGGAGTGTGATCATCCCCTTGTCCGGCATATCCATCCATACAGTGTACGCTCCTCACCCATTAATCACTTATCAGATGGACTGAAATAGTATCACAGTGCGTGTGTTCAAATAACCCTTATTTTACTTAATAATGGCCTGAAAGTTCAAGAGTAGTAATGCTGGCAGTTCAGATATGCCAGAGAGAAGCCATCAAGTGCTTCCCTTAAGTAAAAAGGTGAAAGTTCTGAACTTAATAACAAAAAAAGCATATGCTGAAGTTATTAAGCTCTATGATAAGAACAAATCTTCTTTCAATGAAATTGTGAAGAAGGAAAAAGAAATTCACTGTCGCACCTCCATCTGCAAAAGTTACGGCCACAGTGCACGATAGCAGTTAAGTGGGAAAAGGCATTAAATTTGTGGAAGACATGACATCCTCATGCTGGGATCCTTCTTCTGAAGTTATCGTCATAAGGTCAACAGTACCTAAGGCTACGTCACAATCCCCACAGCATTCACCTCATCACATAGGCATTGGACTATCTCACATCATCACAAGGGTGAGGACAGTACAATAAGATACCGTGAGCAAGTTACATTCAAATAACTTTTATCACAGTATGGTGCTAGAATTGTTCTTTTATTGTTATTGTTAATCTCTGACTGAGTCTAATCTATAGATTAAACTTTATCATAGGTATGTATGTATAGGAAAAAACAGTGTATATATACGGTTCAGTACTAGCTGCTGTTTCAGGCATCCCCTGGGAATCCTGAAATGTGTTCCCCACAGAGAAGGTACAGCATTTGTGAGCTGTACAAATGCTAACCGCTCACAGCTGAGCCCCTTTCTGGGCACTGCCTGGCTGAAGGGAGCTGCCTCACTGGAGGTTACACTCCTCCCCAGGGGCAGCAAATGTCTAGTAACTGCTACATGGGGAAGTACAAAGGACAGCTCCCTACCTCAATTCAGGACAGCTCTGATGGACCATCCCAGCTCTAGAACTCCCCATAGGATTCATTGAGACCTCTTTTGCAAATGCATCTCAATTCAATCTCTCTATCTGCCCGTCCTGCTTCCTTTATCCCTCATAGATATTGTTCCCAAGAGCACACAACAATAAACCTCACAGGTGCAAATATCAAAGGCTCAGAGTATATTTCCATAGGAAACTGACCAAATACAACAGCACAGCAAGAATAAATACTAGATGATACATTTCATAACATTTGAAAGAACTGAGATTAAAAGTAGTAACTGATTCTACTGGGTACCTCTATGTGCTAATGTTAATTTCTAGCGAAATCCCCATTATAACTGGAAGCAAGTCTGGAGTATTTAAACTGTTATGAAGTGCTTATCTTTAAGTTAGTTAAAACAATAATGAATCATTGAATTAAGCAAGGAATTATCAGCTAGTGATTTTACAGTGACTATAAAGCGCTATAAAGTTCATGTAGGCTATGTGATGGTCAAATCTGCATGGTATCAGATATGTCTAATTAACTGCACACTCCTTAACACAGTAAAACATTATGCTTGCTTGAGAAGCCTGTTATTTTTTTAATTATGTAATTGTATATGAATCCAAGGAGAACCAAAAAAAAAAAAAAGTGGTAAAAGGGGAAAGTAAATTTCATAGCAACAGACTATTGAGTTTTATGTAGATCCAAAGAGAGATTCTAAAGCAGAGTATTAAAGAGAGGGCTTTTGAAATTAAGACCAGGAAATAGAGATCACAGGAGTCAGAATAGGTTACAGTGGTATTACAAAGAATGTATCAGATACACCATATTTGGGCTTTAGTTAAGATACTGACCTCATGCAGATTTTGTTGAAGTCAAGACAGAGACATAAGCTGGAAATAATATAAATAGCCGAGGTTATAAAATGTTGAACAACCATATCCAGAGAGATCTGCTACCTTAATATTGGTTGAAAGGAAAAATTTTGGTGTTTTTAAGTTCTACCCCTAGCTCTCTTATCTTGGCCTGGTGATCTGCAAAGGAATGGTGGCACATTAGGAGGGGTTGGTCAGCTTAGAGCAAATGTGTATGGGGCAGGTTTAGTTTTACTTTCTAAGGAGAAAATTGACTATAATAGGTACAACACGTTATCTGAAAAATTACTGCATAAACTTAATCAGAATTGTACAATACAATCCTATAAAAAACATGAAGTAACAAAGGTATTACAACACAAGTGCCAACAGATTGTGGAGATCCCAGAGATAAGTGTTCCTCAAAAGAAATAACTGGGCCTTTAACAATCAACATTTAGTGAATATTTATTGAGCATCTCTTATGTGACAAGAGCTGCTTTCTGCACCGGAGATAAAGCTATGAACAGAGATGCAAGACCCTGTTACATTCTAATGGTGGGGGGAACAGAAAGATAAATAGCTAATAAATTATTAAGAAAATATCTCATTATGATGACTGCTATAAAGAACATAAAACATGGAAATATGATAGGCAGAGACGGAGGCTACCCTAGACTGCATTCAAGAAAAGGCCTCCATGACACAGTGTCATTTGAGCTAAGAACTGAATAGCAAGGAAAACTCAGCTTCTTCAAGGTATGAGGGAAGAACATCGTGGCAGAGATACCCAATGTTAGAAAAGCCTCGTGTGAACAAGCTTGGCATTTGCTCTAAAGAATGGAAAGGATAGTTGTGTGGCTAAAATAGACTGAGTGAGAGATATAAAGGTTAAGAGTTGCAATCAGAGAGATAAGCAAGAGTCAGATCATGTAAAGCTTTACGCACTGATCCTGGGAATAGTGACATAACTGACTCATTGAGAAAGATCACTCTGGCTGCTACTATTCAAAGAACTGAAAATAGTGCAGATGGGAGTGGTTAGAATGGAAGTTCAGAGGCCAGGTAAGAAGCTATTGCTAGAGACAGCAAGAGATGATGGAAATGGAAGACTCTAAGAAGATGAAATTTAGTAAGGATAGCCATAATACCTCTTTTAATATGCACAATTCCCCCAAAAGAACAGCACAGGATAAGATGGGAGATTCATGAGTTAGCAGTAACAGATTTTAAAAGCACAAAGAAAAACAAAATGATGGGGCTATATCAAAGGGACATAATAACCCCTAGGACACTAGAAAGGTTCCAATGTCCAAAGTTGGAGAAATTTGAGCAATGAATATACAATATACTACTGGATTATAATCCAAAGCATCAAATATCCATAAGTCCATACTGATATTAATCAATGACTGAATAGATAAGTAAATAGGGGAAAGGAAGAATTGTTCTGTATAGAATTCCAAATAATTTATGTAAATAATTTATATTTAACTCCTTGTCTCTTGAGTGCGGGTTGCTCTGCCAAATAGCACAACAGGAAAAGGGAGAATAAAGTGAATTTACAATGGGAGACCTCAGCCAGGTGATCAGCGTTAGTGCCATCAGTAATAAAACACAATGACAGCAGGTAGCCTTGCCGTGATGTGATGAGAAGGGCACTTCACCTTCATGAGCTTCCTCCTCTGAACCCATAAACCAAGTCCAACCATGAGAAAAACATCAGACAAACACAAATTGAGGGACATTCCACAAAATGCCTGACTGTCAAGGTCACAGAAAACAGGAAAAATTTGAGAAACTATTACAGTTCAGAAGAAGCTAATGAGACATGACAACTAAATGTAATGTGTATCCTGGATGAGATCCTGGAACAGAGAAAGGACATTTTCCCTAAAAACGAAGGAAATACAAATAAACTATAACGTTTAGTTAATTGCAATGTACCGATGTTGGTTCATTAGTTGTGCTGAACATATCACAGTAATATAAAAAGTGAATAATAGGGGAAATTGGACGGAGAGTACATGGGAACCCTGTACTATCCCTTCAACTTTACAATCTAAAGCTATTGTAAAATTAAAGGTTTATTTTCCTTTAAAAAAGAACAAAAAAGTACAGGGTTTTGGATTGGTTCCCATCGACAGAAGTATGGCATCTAGAAACTGGAAGCCCAATCCACCTGCACGCCGTCTTGTTGGAACACAGCCATAGCACTGGGAAACAGGAATGCCAGGTGCCATGCTGGGAGAACGATGCAGAACAAATGCTCTGGGAACAAGAGTAACCACGATGGATACAGGGTTTAACGTTGTGTCACATGAGAAGCAACTAAAAGTACTGGGAGTGCTTAACCTGGTAAACATGAAAGACACAATAGCTATCTCAAAATATATGAGGGATTATCATAAACAATGAGGATTTGACCTTCTCCAAAGTCTCAAATTGTAGGATTTGGTAAAAATGGAGGGTAGATTATGAGTGGGAAAATAGCTATTCAAGAAAAGCAATTATAAACCTAGAATCACCTACCTCTGGGAGGCCCTTCCAAAACCGAACATTCAGGCCTCTGCTAGAAAGACCTTGTCCAGAACATTGTAGAGGAGATGGATATTTAAACTCCAGGAGACTTTCTAGGTATTAAAAACTAAAATTTATTATTTCCCTGCTTCTCTACCAGCACTTAATAAATGATGAGAAAATTAGTTGTGCCCAAATCTGCACTACACTAATTTGTATATTGTATTCATTGTTAATTTATTATTAACAAATACATTCATTACTTCATTCATTCATCTTTTATCATTCTTTGTTTTACCATTTTCCCTTAAAAAAATGTACTTTAACTGTGGTACTCCTTCTCAACTCTATTAATGGAATGTTGAATAATGTATTCCTGTATCTCCAACCCTATCAATACTCTTTAAGACTCACCTATCCAATTGCTTATTTGGCTTCTCCACTTGAATGTCTAATAGGCATTTCGAACTCAATGCCTTCAAAACAAAACTTGTGATTTTCCATCCAAACCTGCATCTCCCTCAGTCTTCCTCATCAGCAAATATCACGAACCTACACCTAGCTTCCTTTCATCTACCCCCATGTCCCTTTCATTAGCATGTCCTTAAAACCTACATGTCCAACTGTCTACTTCTCTCCATCATGACTACCACCCCTCAGTCAAAACTAGTCCTTTCTAGACTATTGCAATCACTTCCTAACTGGCCCTCCTGCTTCTACTCTTTCCCCTTGCAATTTATTCTCCACAAAGCAGCCAGAGAGAGATTACACACACACACACACACACACACACACACACACACACACACACACAGTCAAGCTCCTTCTTACATATCTCCAATAGTTAACCATCACACTTAGGAGAGAATTCTAACTCCTTATTCTGTGGTCTGGGTCTTTCAATCTCTCCGAACCCTTCTTACCATTTCCCTCCTTGCCAATGCTCCAACTACATTAGCCTTTTCTTTAGTCTCAGCAACCTCAAGTTTGTTTCTCCCTTAGGAAATTGCACCAGCTGTTCTCTCTGCCTAATATGTTTTCCTCATGCTCTTCAAATGTCTGGCTCCTTCTTGTTACTCTAAAATAGCCATTAAGGCACTCTTCATCACTCAGCCTATTTTAACTCTCAGCATAGTACTTATCACTAGTTGACATTTTCTTGTTGACTTGTTTATGTTTGTCTTGCTTTTATCTGCAAGTTGTCTGAGAACAGGAATCCCATATACCTTATTTACAGCCAGAGTCTCAGCACCCCAAATAGGGCCTGGGATATAATAAGCAGTCAGTAAATATTTGTTCAATGAATTATCAATTTTAATAATACAAGTAAAGATGACATCCTCTGTCATCTGACTTGAAAACTTCTTAAAGTGAGCTTTTCTAATATTTGAAGAAATAAGACCAATCTTCTAAAATATAATTAACAGTAAGATTAACACATGATAAACACCAAATGACACTTATGTACCAACCATCCTCTGTATAATCCAAATTCACGCTTACACATTCCTATCTCTATGCATATGTTTGTATTGTTCCTCTGACTGAAATAAATTATCCTGGAATATTCTCTAACCCTCAATATCATCTGTGTAAATGTTATCATCTGTAAAAATGTTATCCGTTTTTAAGATCCAATTCCAAATGTGACCCTCCCTTTGATAGATTCTCTGATTGCACAAGTAATATCTATCTTGTATGCACCCCAAATACTTTGCTCCTTAATGACAAAACTTATCTCAGTGTGGGGGCTGGGTATTATTATAGATAAGAATTTCCCAAAGTTTGCTCCTTAGAACACTAGGACTTGAAATAATTTGTAAAATTCACTTTAGCTTGGGGAACACCATAAAATATACCCACTTTGGGTGATTTAAAAACATGCAATGATATTAAAGGCTAAAAACAGCCCCACAGTAAGGAATGTGTGGGGTTTAACATTCTGTAACTCGAATACTGTTTTGCATTATTTGACTATGGAATCATTGACTGTCTTTGGAAAAAAAACCACAGATAAGTACCAACAGAAGTTAACTTGAGATATATCTGAATAGTGGTTAAGAGCATTCATTTTAGAAGTTAGCCAGTTGGAGGGCTTCCATTTTGATCTGGGCTCAGTTTTTAGAAGACTGACCATGAGCAAGGGACTGATCCTCTGAGCCTCCACGCCCCCATCTTTAAACTAGTTGAATATGACTGCTGCATAGGATCAGTATAAGGAACGAATGACAGTGGCGTGGTGCCTGGGACTGAGCAGCCACTACTCTATAAATACTAGCTGCCATTAGAATAATAACTTTAATTACTGTTGTATCTTCATGAGGTCAGAAATCGTGGGTGTACATTCGTGAATCTCCCACAAGATGCAGCAGATATCATGCAAAGAGACTTACAAGGTTGTAAAAATGCATCAGGCAGAATATGGCTCAAATACATGTTGTGATTGGCTAGCACAAGGCCTTGAATGCGTCAAGCCTCGCACCATTCCTATCGCTTTATGTTGGTAGGGCTCAGGTCATAGATTTATGTTATCAGCTGTGTCCTCTGAGGCATTTGAGTTTGCTACTGCTTAGTCAGAAGCCCTCAATTAATATTTACTGAATTTCTTGTTCTCAATGGATTTGACTTCCTAAAATTCTCATCCACCAGAAACCCCACTCCCCCTCAATACAATACCTAGATATGTAACATAGATCTCTTTCAAAAGATTGGCTCACTAAAGCAATGATTTACACACTTAAAATCTAAGTTAGGAAGAAGGTAAAATGTATATTTTTAAAAATTCTCCAAGCTGATGTATACCTCCTCCCCCCACTTGGTCAGTGAGGTAGTCCACAGTGCTGAGGAAGTAACAGAGACAGAAGAGGTCTCTTGGGACTGAGTGTTAATGCCAACTCCCAGAAGGTAGGAGGCATTCTTACGTGGATAGAGCTGCTCTGATGACCTCCAGAGGGCCATTTCACCCTTGAGTTTCTATGAAATCATTGGAATTTAAAATAGAGCACTAAAAAGAACTTTAAGAGATCATCAAGGCCACCCCCCTGCCTGTTATAATATTTTTATATTTCCAGGTTCAATGTTGAAGTGTTAAGGCTCAAACTGCAAGAGAAACGGATGGGTTAGAGGGCAGGAAAGCTTTGGGGGAGAGAAGAGAAAGGAAAAGAAAAATCTGAGGATAAAAGAATTTATGCCCTCCCAATTAACCTTACCAAGGACCTCAAAATTCCCAAGGCACCCTTGATTCTACCTTTCTTTCTTTTGTTTTCAAATATGGAATTTTCCCCAGGACTAATGTTAGAATTAAGCATATTCTTCCTTTGATTTATGAGAACATTCAGGGAATATAAGGTCATGAAAGTTACCAAACCAGCTGGCTTCACTGCAAAGTAATTAAATAGAAAGTCTTAAAAACTTAAAATTCTTACTAGACTTGTTTCAAAAGAATGTTACATTTATTTTCCTTTACATTTAAAGTACCCACTTTTTACTATATTTTTTAAATATTTATTCTAGATTTACATTAACTATCCCCTGATGTTAGGAGTGGACCTAATTCAAAAAACCCATAAAAGAGTAAAAATGAGAGCATCTGTATTTGTGGTTAAACTACTAGTGGACAACCACAATTCAGGAAATACTTGTACATGGTTAAAATAATTAGATAACCCTAAATGCCTGTTAGTTCGGAAAAGCAAAGTTAAATGCTGGATTTTTTTTTTTCTCCTAAAAGAAAGGCACTGTGATTTCAAATAAGAAAAAAAAAAAAAAAAAAAAAAAGCCCAACTGATTTCTTAATAAATTAAGCAAAAGTGCACGCTTAAGTGATTATGCTCTAAACACGAAAGCATTCTAACTCAGAGTGGCATTAAGATGTTGGTTTATAAGCTCTCCATATATTAGGTAAAATACTATACCAAACATTGTGCTGTACTATTTATTTTTCAATTTCTTTGATTCAATCCTGACATTGTCCTTAATAATAACTTATAGACCAGAGCCCACCCAGAGGCTTTCATAACCCCTCTACTCCAACGCTGTCTTTGGGAAAAGTCAGACCATGAAAAGCATCTCAGCTTCTAGGTTTTGTAATTCTTTTGCAGTATGCATATTCAGATATACAGTGTTAGTCATTTTTCTAAGAAAATTGATGTTTGAAACTATGCTCTTACAAGTGTAATCCTGAGCACACCTACACAAGTAAATTACTCTGACATCCATCAGCTAGAAAACAGAGCCAATGTCTAGTAAATGGACATGATAGCCAATTAAAGAAAACCAACTGGGAGCAAGCTTAGATGGCAAAATACGAGCTGATTTTCTGTGACTTCTGCTTATGATACCAAGGCATGTTTTAATAGAGTGGCTTCAGGTGTGATACTCTATCAATGTCTACATCTCTCTGATTGAGCAGAACATAATAGCTCTTTCATTTTTGAAGGCCAAGTGTTTTCCATTTTCTTGTATCCTGTAGATATCTAAGAGGAACGACAATTGCCATGTTACATTTCTCCAAATAAAACCATAGGGTACTCAGATTAATCCAATTATCTTTAAACAAATTTGATAATACTGCTAAAAGCAATGCTAGAGAGCACTTCTCTAGACTTATGCTCTTTGTTTTCTCATTCATTCTCATTTTAATAATTTGGCTGAGAAAATAACTTTTCACACCAAAAATGTACCTGCTTAGATATTTTGTGCATATACTTGAACTACCAAAAAGTGTACTCTGCCTACTGGCATTTGGAAAACGTAATGATACAGTCAAAATTGTCATGAGTTGCACTAAAGGTCTGAAAATTTTCAAAATAATTGATCCCGTGTCATTTGCACATTTAGCAATCCCACTCAAGCAAGTAATTCTCAGGTGATTAATAAAACAAGGTCAACTGTTGGTTCATCAAAGATCAGAATTGTCACTTGCTTGTAGCTATTTCCATGATGTTAAACAAAGTAAGAGTTTTCCACTTGCTTCTTTCTTATTTCACTTTTACCCCTCATTCTTTTTTTTTTTTTTTAATTTTATTAAATTTATTGGGGTGACAATTGTTAGTAAAATTACATAGATTTCAGGTGTACAATTCTGTATTACATCATCTATAAATCCCATTGTGTGTTCATCACCCAGAGTCAGTTCTCCTTCCATCACCATATATTCGATCCCCCTTACCCTCATCTCCCACCCCCCACCCCCCACCCCCCTTACCCTCTGGCAACCACCAAACTATTGTCTGTGTCTATGAGTTTCTGTTTCTCATTTGTTTGTATTGTTCTTTTGTTGCTTTTGGTTTATATACCACATATCAGTGAAATCACATGGTTCTCTGCTTTTTCTGTCTGACTTACTTCGCTCAGCATTACACTCTCAAGATCCATCCATGTACCCCTCATTCTTAACACCATTCACTTTGGTCTCTGCCCCACAGATAGAAACATGGCAGGTTATGATATTTTAGAAAATAATTTTGAGTTCCATAAGTAACAGAGATGAATGATTCTTTATGGGAATCACTTTCATTCTAATTTTTCCAGTTGCAACTTTACACTGAACCTCCCTCTTTGGAAGCAACAGACTGTGGAGGTTCAAAAACCTCTGTGGTTTTATTTCTTCTCCAATACACAGTCATTCTGAATTTTTATTATTTATAATAAGCAAAATTATATGCTTGGGTTGCACCCTTCAACATAATAGTATTAAAACGAAATTTTTATTTGAAATATGTTTATGGTAATAATAACTAATGTTTTTATTCACGACATAGGTTAAAAGTCTGCAGCCTCTAATTTGACAGGAACTCTATTATCACGTTCCGCAAAATTAGACAGGAAAGAATATTCAGGCATCTGAAATCTGACACAAATAGAAATCGCTTTTTCTCACTCTCTTTTTTTAAACAAGAAAGATGATTATATGCTATTTGAATTGACACTCCATTTTCAGGCCAACGAAGGGGATACAGAGGTTCACACTTTATTTCACTAAGTAAGACCACTGAAAGAATACACTGATATTTCAATACACTGAACTTCTTTAGAGAGGAAAGTTAGCTTTACCTTCTTGATGGTCTTATCCACTCAGCTCCCCGTTTCAACTAACATAAAGAATCCTTCACTGCAGGGTCCCAGTCCAGACGGCTAATCCACAGCACATCAATCCACAAAACATACCGTCCAAAACTTGAAAAATGATCAGCTAATTCAAGTTGGCTGAACACTATTGAGACAAGAATTCTCCTATTGGAAACTATAAGAGCACCTTAACTGAATCTTTTTTTAAAGTTCCAAAGTAGGCTGATTTTCTCGGTGACTTGTTTGACTACTGTCATTTTCTTTAAATGCCTCAACCTGCACTTGAGCACTTTTTGTTTTGGTCATAACTGCAAATGAAACTCCAAAAGCCAAGGTGGTTTTTCATGGTGCCTACAGAGATATTTTTATGAAAGAGACCCTTTCATACTAGTAAAAAAAGAAAAAAAGAAAAAAAAAATCTGTCCTTCTGCAAAGTTCATCAAAGATTTCACATCAAAGTACGTATTCTGATTCATTTCACTTCAGACAATGCCTAAGTGGAGACTCTGTTTACAATAATACCCACAAGTACACCCAGAGATTCTAAAGCTTAGCATTTCCCCAAAACATCTCTGAAAAAGACAACACTCCAATAAAGACTAGTATCCTGCTGAGTACCTCATGCAGGAGAGGCTGAGTGAGATGCTCCTCCAGGACCAGGCACTCATTCTAGCTTCCAGGAGGCCTGGCTGCTGCTAACTCCCAAATGACTCCTCCTCAGGACCGCCCCCAGGAGGAGGGAGGAGGAGGGAAGCTGCCTTGCCCAAAGGTATGCCTTATAAAGGGCTTGCAAAGATAGAGGCCCAGCGCCCTTGCCTTGGTTGCCCTCAACATTAAAGGGCCATGAGCACCCAAGCTCCCAGTGGGATGGCTGAGGCCTGAGTTGCAGCTGCACCTCAGACCAGCTCCTCCCTCTGTCTGTTCCTCTTTGTCTTTACTCTCTCACAAGTGTTGATCCTAAAAGCATTACCAATCTCCAGCTCAGCACCTCAGGGAACCCTACCCATGAGACATTACTATGAGAGGAGCTGGAGGGCAACAAAGAAATATCACAGTTCTACTTATTTTGTAAAATTAAAGAAACCTCAGCCATCTTAAGTAATTTGCATTACATCAAATGTCTAGTTAATCACAGGACCAGATCTTCTATCTTTTGTGGGTGTTCTTTTCTTTATTAGAAAATGTTTTCTTTAATGGATTTCAATTAGACTTCACCTAACAAAACACACTTGAGCTTAAATCTGACCAAGTAAAGGTTACAGTTCATCTCTTTTTAGCATCGCACATGTTATACTATATTTCTGGAAGCTCTACCAAGGAAGGAGAACGGTACCAAGGGCTTGGAGGGATTTAGGGGATAAGGATGGTCGAAGTGGAAATTAACTTTTTTCTGAATATCTATTAGCACCATGCAAGGAGCTTTATATGTTATCTTACTTGATCTTCACAACTATTCAGTGAAGCAATATTTCTTTTCTCATTTTATAAATGAAGGAACTGAGGTCGAGTTCGGTGACGTGAGATTTGACTATGAAGCCACTGATGTGTCTGTCCATTCACGCCAAAGCCTCACCAGCACTACAAATAAACACACTCTGTCCTCCCCTGGTTCGCCATGTTTGCAAATCTCACTTATCATGTACCTTCCTGATTCTCGCTAATTGAGTACAACTTCGCTACATAATATACCTGATAACAGGACTCAGTATAAATAAAAATCAACAATGCCACACTTTTCAGAATGTTGATTCACATTTATGATTTCACAGTGCCAAAATAAATCATTTAATTTGAAGGATTTGTAAAGCAGATACATACTTACAGTGTTTTTACCAGTATAAAAATTTTACAAGGACATCTCTCCGGTAGGCACTTAAGAAATCATTTGGCAGTTTACTTTTTGTCAAATGCCATACATTGCGTTAATGTCAGATAGGAAGCAAAAGTTATTTATAGATTGAAATATAACACAATTAAAGCTCAATCTTATATACAGCAACACATTCCAAATAGAGTTCTCAACACTACATTTTAAAGCGCAAATCACTGTATTCAATACCAGCATATAAATGTCTTCTTTCTTAATAGAGAGTACCAGATGTGTGACAGAGACTACAAAAGCGGAGACAGTTAAAAGAAACACCGAATAATGTCAATGATGTATTTTTTACCTTAACCTGAAAATTAATTTTTGCAACTAAACTTTTATAACCTGTCATTTCATATCTGTAATTCATAGGAGATTGCTAGTCAACAGGAGCCAGGTTAAATGTGAGTTTACAATAATGTCACTTTCAACAATGCTAGACTTTGACATTTTAGCTAATCTAAGTAATTCTGTAAAAGATTAGCATTTGTTATTTGGGTATATAGAAACAACAATTTTAGCCTTGTAGAACTGTATTTTCATACAAAGAGAAGTTGTTGGATAATCTTCGTTCTTGGGGAATTCTGGTATTTGTAGTTTTATTAGCACAACCAATTGTTATTCTAGTTATAACAAGGCGGCTTCTGAATTCCATAAATAAAAGGAGTTTTAAATCTGTGACAATTTTTTAAATAAGTAAACTACTTAAGGAAAAATGTAAAACATTTTCTAATGTAAACTAATTATTGCCCTAAAATTGATACAGCTGTCTCCTATTTTTGCATGCACAGAACAAAACAATGTGCCTTTATTTGTTTCCAATACTCAGCATGACATCTTGAGGCCTACCAGCTGGTTTTATTTTATGTTAAGCTTAACAATCTGTAGGCATTACAGAGTGGAAGATGAGGTGAAATGAGAGGTAAGATACTAAAGGTGCTCGCTAAACTCTGAATACTACTTTCCGTTTTTATCCATAATGAAATAAATGTTAATTCTTTCCTAAGTAGGTTTGCAAGAAAAAAAAATACAAGACACCCAAATAAATGTGAATTTCAGATGAACAACAACTTTTTTAAGTGTGCCCCATGTAATATTTGTATTGTGTAGGTGAATCATCTGAAAATCTTGTGAAAATGCGGGTTCTGACTCAGCATGCCTGGGATGGCACCTCAGGGTCTGTATTTTTACGTGCTAACTCTGGCAACCTGTCCTAAATTATTTTTAAAAGAAGAATTTGCTGAAGTTAATATTGTTAAATGTTCATTTAGGAACTAATATTTGCCATCAATGAATGGAATGATGAACTGGTTTCTATTTACATATTTGGTTCAGTGTCTTTTCTAACACCTCTAGATTAATAGCAAAAATTAAAACCCTGAGAGGGTTTTGAAACTATTATTTATATTATTATCATCTCTGGGTATTCACCCCACCCCTTTCACCAGTCCATTATCTAATCAGTGGTCAAAGCTTTTAAAAACCCAGTTACCTAGCCACACTAGACTCAATTAAATACTAACCACTGGGGGGTAGGATGGGACCCAGGTATAGATGTTTTTAACCCTCCCAGGGGATTCAAATGTGCAGCCAAGACTGAGAAGCTGCCCTAAGTCCCTCTCTGCAAAGTAGGGTCTGGGAATCAGCAAAACCATCCTCCACTGACAACTTGTTACAACCACAGAATCGCAGGTCCCACCCCAGGCCTTCTGAATCAGAACCTGCATTTTAATAAGATATCCAGATGATTCATATGCACATTACAGATTGACAAACACTACTCTAAATCATTTAGAGATAACGATTAAATGGAGCCACACTTATGACTTTCACTATATTATTAACTGGAATTCTAGAATATTCCAACATAGCAAACTTTAAGTCTAATTAAGTACAGTTACAATAACAGGGATAAAAAAAAAAAAATCATGAGTACTTTCCAATGCACATCACTTTAGACTTCTGATAGAAATCATATGAATTATTCTACCCAAAGGGACTGTGGGACAGAGTTCCGGAGAGCAGTTTCCAGGCTCCCAACCTCACGTGGAAAGGTGCTGCCTCGGGTAGTAGATGGCCGTCAGCTGTAACCAGTTAGCCAATTAGCCACTGATACAACTTCCGTGGCTGCATTGGTTGGTTAGTCAGTTGGTTGGGAGGCAGAGAAGCCTATAGCTTCCCATAGCACCATTTTGCTTCCAACCTACCTTGATTAATACCTAAGGATGGCACTTCCAATCCATATGAGCAAAAATTAATGCTTCATATTTGTATAATTTTGTTTTGTAATTTATTTCTAATTCATTTGAACTATAAAAGAAGAACTCTTTCAAGATAGATATCCAACTGCTGAGTTTATTTGGGAAAAAAAATTTAAATGGAAACCTAAGACACAGTAATATTTAGTTTTCATTATTATATATACCTTGCAGGAGCATGAAACTGAAACAGAGAAAAATTGAGGTTAGAATGTGCTTTGGGGTGAATAAAGATTTCTGAACATAATTTTATTTTTATTATATTTCATGAAGTGAGCAAGAGAAATTGTGGCTGCATCAATGTAGCGAAGGAGTTTCTCATCTCAAAAGCCTATCAGTATTGATATCAGAAAAGGGTAGGGGTGCCAAATGACAGCAGCTGGCCTGCCCTTTCACCTTTCTAACAGGGCTGGTGGCAGCAATGAAGCTTAATCAATGCTGTGGAAGTGACATTTTGCAGTCAAATCAAATTAAATGGAAATGAAAGGAAAATCTGAGGTCCAACCTAAAGGCTGTTCCTCTTACCCCTGAGGTCATCTCCATGGCAACTAAATGCTACAAATGTGTAGAGTAAATCCTTAACAAATCTGCAGAAGGCATGTCCAATTGAATATGATAGTGTCTGTCACTGTACTTTGTAGCTTTCTAAAAGCTTACATTAGAAGTAACCAAAAGGACTTCAGTCGGCAAGTAAGTACGTAGGACAACAGAGTTCCTTGGACCACTCCTCAATGACACAAGTGCTCACCTTCTAAAAGAATGAACTCTAAGTAAGTGGGCAACTCAAAGACAGACCAAGTTAAGTGGATTAGATTCAAACTGCAATGTTTTCCAGAATTGTTTTTATTTGGGCTTATGCAGTTCAGAAATCTCCCTGGTCCCCATAAAAGCATTTTCACATCATGAGGAATAATTTGTATGGGGTTACATCTCACCATTCCATTTTTCTTTTCTCAAGTACTCTCCCAGAGGTACATTTCCCCTTCTTTTTGAGGATGGATTTTAGGGTTGTGAGAAAACAGCACTGAGCTGGTACTAGCAAGAAAACAGCAGGGGTAAGAGATTTTCCTCCACACAGGAGGAAAATTGTAGTTTCCGCCACCCAGACTCTTCCAGGAGACTTCAATTCACGCCTACAGGCCCCTAGATATCATACTGTACCACGTGGCCAATCCAAATCGACTTGTGTAACTTGGACCATAGTTTTTTGGAGAATTAGGATAACCATCTACATACACTGGGTTCACCCACGGACACATACCGAATTTGTTGTACAAGCTGCACAAGAAGAAACATTATTTTGTAGGAGCATTCATTGCACATCGTTGGGCACGCTCCAAAATAGTCATTTAATTAAAGTCATACAAGTGGCCACTGTGATTCTTGGTTTGAACACACTGGGTTTGAAATTCACTAGTGACGCTGTCACTGTGCAATATGAAAGATTTCAACAGATTTATACTTTAGGTAAGAGAAATAGGAGGAGGACAGGTTGATATGAAGTGACTGACAGTTTTTGCTCAAATGCATAAAACCATCGGTCATCATATTGTATTCCCACTAAATAGCAATTAATATTAATCAATCAATCTCTAGGAAGAAATTCCTGGTTTCTCAGTGGTGGTGAAAGAGCAACAATGTTGCCCACTTAAGATAACAATAATCTGCTACTACAAATTATCATCTTTTTTCAGTAGCACTAATTTACTTTGGCTTCGGTGATATGTCTAATAATTTTTCAAAATCTGTGTAAGAATAATAATAAGCCCTAACCTCCACCGAACACTTAACTCTGGCAGTGATGACAGCCAAGCAAAATAAAAGCCTGTTGTTCTTTGAGACACCTTTCTCCCATCTAGCATCAATGTTTTTAGGTTATAATAAACACAAACCGACTGTGTTTCATATTATCATCTCCATAAAATTACACTTCAGTTTAATAAAATGGAACATTCTCAGTTCTTGGAGTCTCTAATTTCAGTTGTTATTAATTAATAGCATTTGGGGTTACATCATTTTCCTCTCTCGACAATATCCTCAACTGTAAAATGAAGCTTATTCTACGGGCCTTTCTTACCTCCTAAGATTACCTGGAGAGGCAATGAAATAATATATGTGGAAGAGCTCTGGAGAGTATCCAACAACATACAAGATACACATCATCATGTTATTACATTGAAAACACTTACTGTTACTCTTTCAAAGAGACCAGTTTGTAATGTTAAGAATATAGCTAACTACTCACATTTATATCCTGATAATATAGTAAGCCTGGGATTCACTGGAAAACTTCAGTTTTCCTAACTCTACACCTACAGTTCCCAGTAAAAATCAATTTTAATTTAGCAGTTCTGTGTATAAAATTTGATAGAAAATATCATAACCTAAATGGTGTTAACACGCTGCAATTTCCTTTTCCAAAATCATTACCTGGAATCGGTTTATTTTCTTAGGATTTGCTTCTATTCCTAAAGTCAAATATTAACCGAAAAGAAAAAAAGGCTTATTTAGGGCTTTGAATACTGAGTTCTGACAAGTTGTATTACAGACCTTTTTGATCATTTAAATGCAACAAACCATTATTCAAAAGGACCCCACCCTGCCCTAGGATTGTTTTCTTCTTATTACACATTTAAAGCCATATTTACATTTTTTTCCAAAGAAGACATACAGATAGATGGCTAGCATGTACAAGAAAAGTTGTTCAACATCACTAATCATCAGGGAAATGCAATCAAAACCACAATCAGATATTACCTCACACCTATTAGAATGGCTATTATCAAAAAGACAAGAAATAACAAGTGTTGGTGAGAATGTGGAGAAAAAGGAACCTTTGTGTACTGTTGGTGGGAATATAAATTTGTATGCCACTATCGAATACAGTATGGAGGTTCCTCAAAAAAATTATAAATAGAACTACCATATGATTCAGCAATTCCATTCCTGGGTATTTATCTGAAGAAAACAAAAACACTAACTCAAAAAGACATATGCACCCCCATGTTCATTGCAGCATTATTCACAATAGCCAAGATATGGAAGCACCTTAAGTGTCTATCCGTGGATGAATGGACAAAGAAAAAAATACGGTGTATGCATTCTATTTAACGAATATTATTCAGCCATAAAAAGGAATAAAATCTTGATATTTGTGGCAATGTGGATGAACCTTGAGGACATTATGCTAAGTGAAATACGTCAGACAGAGAAAGACAAATACCATATGATTTCACCTGTATGTGGACTCTAAAAAACAAACAAAAACCACATGAAAAAAAAAAAAAAAAGCTTATGGATACAGAGAACAGATTGGTGGTTGCCAGAGGCTGGGGTAGGGGGAAGGGAGAAGATGGTCAACAGGTACAAACTTGCAGCTATAAAATAAATAAGTGATGGGATGTACTGTACAGCATGGTGAGTACAGGTCCAATACTAAGTCAGTAGATCTTAAATGTTTTGATCACAACAAAAACAATTGTAACAAATGTATGGTAATGGATGTTAACTAGACTGGTTATGCTGATCATTTCACTATACATATAAATATCAAATCACCATATTGTACACCTAAAACTAATGTTATATGCCAATTATATCTAAATGAAAAAATAAGGCCATATCATTTTTCCTTTTAAATTTTTTGCCCATTTTTATCTAAAGAAGGATTTGGGGCAATTGGAGGTGTTTCATCTGTTATAGATTGTCAGTTTCCAGTATGTCATTTGCTACTCTCTTTGTACAACTGAATTTGAAAACAAAGGCAGGAAGCCCTGCTATAGATTATCACAAATCACACACTCTTAAGGAAACAGAATGACAAGATTTAAAAGTTCCTATGTCATATTTACTTTGGAAATTGTCATTATAATTGAAATATGGTTTGACAACAGTTTAAAACTCCTAAACACTTAGAGATTTTATCTCACTAATAAACTTGTGGCTTTATAAACCCACAAAGCTCCTGAGATACTATCTTATTTGAAAAGGGTCGGTGAGCTTGCCAGGTGTGAGGAAGCAGATGCGATCTACGGATTGGTGAACCGCAAAGTGTCTATTTTCAGAGATTATAGGGATGGCACTGGTGCCATTGGTTAAGATAGAAAATTGATTTCTTCAATAAACTAGTGCTCTCATTCACTCACCGCAATTTTCTAGAATTGCCCTTTTGATCTGAAGCTTCCAATCCTGGTCAGGTGTCATTTTTTATTTTGGAACACAGAAAATAAACACCAAACACCATACCCTTCCGGTATTTTTTCCTTACATGACCAGAAACACAAATCTTTCCTCATGCACTCCACTGAAATTGAATACTTCTCTTTAAATTTGCGTCCACGTTTATTGGCTTTTTAAGGGAAATAAAATTGTAAAAAACGAATCTCAAAAATAAGTTTAAAAGTGTGTTGACAAATAGGGGTTACCTAGTTGGCAGTCACGTACAAATGATGATATCTACTACGGAATATTATGTGCCAGTAATTGTGCTTTATAGCTCATTTAATGCTCAACAACTCTGTGAAGTAAGTAATACCTTCACACTTTTCTTCTTGATAGGAAAACTGAAGCTAAGATAGGTTAAATAGCTGACCCAAAGTGACACAACTTAATAAATGATAGTCAGAACTAAACACAAACTCGCTTCCTCTAGCACCTTCACTCTTAATGGTTACAGTGTTCTGCCTTCAAATTAATAATAACCATTTACTCCTACTGGGCATTTATAGCTAGATGCTGTTCTAAATGCCTTCGCACATTATTTTCTAAGGTGCATTATATTCCGATTTTGAAGATTCATTTATTCATTCAATCAACCCATTTCATTAAGCACATCAAGTAGTCCAGTTTCTGGTTTTGGTTGTTAAAAATACATTAGTGAGAAAAAACAGACTTGGTTCCTGCCCTCGCAATGCTCACGGCCCAATGAAAAATTGAGGCCAGGAGGAGAGTTAATTTGTGCAAGTCACAGAAAAAGTAACTGGTTCATCCGAGACCTGAACCCAGGCAGACTGCTCATCTTGTATCTTTTCTACACAGCTGTATCAGAGTCACAGAAGTGAAGGGAAAGCTAGGCAAACAATTCAAGTGCAAAATGAAATTATATCAGTCAGGAGCCAAATGAATTTAAGATACAGATCAATGTGGCAAACAATACCCTAAATTCTAGTGAAACAGGTTACTGTTGACTAAAAATCATTCCTGTTCCACCATCCTGACCCCAAAGAAGCTCTAGAGGTCCTTCAGGAGAGCCTCCAATACAAAAGCTATTGAGGATGTAGTGATGTGTTATAGCACTGACCTAAGATGCGAAATGTCCCCTTATGTTTCATACTACCACTTCCTTATACCAATAATACTATGATATTATAACACCATTTACTCCAATAATACTATTCTAATTATACCACACTCCAGGCAAAAGTTTTGTTTTTAAGTCTTGGATCCTTTTTTCCCACACCTTGAGAGAAAGGGAAGAGAGAGAAAAAGAAAGGGAGGGAGGATATAGTCAGTAGCTAAGAGATCTGAGAGAGAACTTCTTATTCCACAACTTCTTAAATAAGCCTTTTGGAACTACTCTTCCTTCTTGAAATTCTCATAATTAGGACGTCATCTTGGTCCCCCAAGGATGCTGGCCTAGGCCCAGAGTCTAGAGCAGACATTGGTTAGTTTCCCCTAGAGGCCCAGATAGCAAGTAGCAGCCTGCTGGTTAAAGGTATGGAGTCGTAGTCTCTATGGTTCCATATGGCCAGAGGTTTCCAACACCCAACATTACACATTAGGTACCTTCCTGCTGCACTAAATAGCAAATATTCCACCCCCCAAAAACAAGCTCCCAGTCCTAGCTGGATGTCAGAATTACCCATGATTCTTCTCAAAAAACTCAGCATGTGGGCCCCTACTTCAAACCTATTAAGTCAAATCTTTGAGGATAAAGTCCAAGAAAGCTATAATTTTAAAGATCCCTAGGTAATTTCATGCACAGTCAGATGGAGCCCTTGCCCTAGGATATTCCACAGTGCTGGTTTGTCCACAAGCCAAAAGTCACTGCACCCCATTTTTAAAGTGCACCAAAGATATTCAGTCCATTTTTAAATACAGTCTGGTTATCAAAACCTCCAGGAAAGTCTTGCTTCCTCCACTTGGTCCCCTCATACATAATTTAAATCCATTCCCTTTATTTATCTCCTCAGTAAAGATAAGGAGCTGACCCTCAATCTCTACTTTAGAAAAATACACAGGGACTGGTTCAGGTCTGATACTAAATCATATCCTTACTGGAAACTCCAAAGGTAAAAAAATACTAGTAATGTTTGATACCTTCATTCATTTCTTTGTTTATTCATTCAAAAAGCATTTTTTGAGCACCTACTCTGTGCCGGTCTCTGTAACAGCCATGAGGTGTTTGACAAGGAACACATTAGCCCTATAATTAAGCAGTTCATAACTTAGTGAGGAAGAGAGATGGAAACCAATGAACACAATTCAATGCACGTGTTACAAGGGAGCTATGCACAGCATACAACTAGAAAATGGAAGCAGGGATTTAACTCATCCTGCAGGATCAGGGAAGGCTTCTGGGAAGACATGTTGTTTAAACCAAATCAAGAAGAATGAGTAAGAGTTAGCCAGGCCACAAAACGAGAAAGGCACTGTGTGCAGAGAAAACAACAGGTGCACATGCATGGAGGTAGAAAACAGACTAGTATGTGCAGGGAATCACACATAAGCCACTCTTCCTGGAACAGAAGTCTTGTTGGGGAACATGAAGAGAAAGATGGGCCTAAAATCATATTAACATGGCCTTTTATGCCACGTTGGAGAGTGTGGGTTTTACACTGGATGTGATGGAGAGCCACTGAACAATTTTAACAGAAACAGTTGTATGGTCAGATATACGTTTTGGAAATGTCAGACCAATGCGGTGTGCAGGAGGTTAGGACTGGGGCAACAGTGGAGGCTGAGCATCCCAGAGTCATTGAGCTCATGACGACTGGTTGATGAGAAAGCACATTTTACAACTATTTAGGAGTTGTCAGGATTTGGTGACTGAGTGGATGGAGTGGGTGAAGGGAACAAAACATCACTGAGCTTCCAGAGCTCTGAAAGGGGCTGCGGCAGTGCAGCTGATTTGAGCAGGAGCTCTGGGCCCAGTACTTGCGAAGCCTGGTGCTGCCATTTTCTTGTGTGAACTTGGGCAAGTTATTTTATCTCTCTGCTGTCAGCTCCTCATCTGTATAATGGGGATGCAACCATGGTATTCCTGCCCCATCAGGTTACTATGAAGATTAAAATAGTTAATATACAATGGGTAAAGCATTTAGAACAGTGCTTGGAACACAGTAAGTACTAGGTCAGTGTTAGATTTTATTGATGTGATTATCTACTGGGGTTTGTTGATTTCCCAGGCTTGATCCCCCAAATATAAGAAATGTGTAAGACTGATCCTAAACCTCAGAGAATCCAGAAATTTCTCACATATATTCAGATCAGAAGCTTTAGTCAATCACAGCCGACAAAATAGTTCTCCAAGTTCCTCTCCTCTTCCCATGCTACAACTTTTTATTATTTCTTTTTTTTTTAATTAAATTTATTGGGGTGACAATTGTTAGTAAAATTACATATTATTTCTTATATACCTAGTTTCTCAGTGCTTGAAGTCTTTAGTATGTTTTTGTGGTCTATCATCTGTAGCTTTAGTTGTTTTATATTTAAATATTCATATGTCTCTCTCTACGCTTCCAGTTTCATGGTCTTCTGGGATTTTAACAATGTTTTCCAAAAAGATGAATGATTTCTCTATTGAGCTTCACAGTACCTGGTCTGTTTCCACCCTAAATTTGAAATCTCATTTTTCCCCCCTGTGTTTCTGCTCTGGCTCCTGATGTACACTTTAGGGTCCTCCTCTTAGCTTTTCCTTTTTTATGGCTCTTTATTTCTTGGTTCGGTTTCACCGCCTCGTGCCCTCATGTTCTAGGTTCACAACTTTGGGCTGCTTTTTATTTAACTCATGCCTTCAGAGCTTCGAGTCTGTATAGAACCATAGAAAGAACCACTTTCTGTGATGCCCCAAGTGAGTGCATTATGGAAATGTTAAACCAAAAAAAAACAAAACAAAAATCCCCAGACACATGCAGCTTATGAATAGATATATCTATTCTCTGTGGAATGGAGAAATCTTGTTTTATTTTGTAAGCTTACTTTGTGGGTGCTCAGTACACTGCACTGAGCTTTAAATTACTACATTGGGTATCCACAGGGGAGGATGAATGCTGCATACCAAAAATCTTTTCCTCCTTCAAGCTAACTGATTACAATTGGAGTTTCCTCAAATGAGCTTGTTTGATAATTTGTCTCATTACTGCTGAAAAGGAAATGAAAATCAAGGACTTAAGGGCAGGAAGCAGTAGGCAAATATGATCAAAGGTTATATTGTATGAGATGTTGACTTAGTGCAAAAGAATAAAAAATAACAGATTGGTGTCATATCAAATAATATATATGATAAACTTTGAAAATATTCATTGGGCTGGTACATGTAATATTATAAGCCATACAAAGTAACTGTATGTAAATAAACTTAAAGCATCAAATACAGATGTCTATAAATGCAAACCAAAGTACAGAAGATGTAGAAAACCGACACTGAGTGTCATTTATTACTTTCCTACTAATTCTAGGTTTAGAATGCACTTTGAATTTGATTGCCCAATTACCCACATCTATGTTATATCATCTCTAAGCATCATTACAACATCAGTTTCAATCTTGTGGAAAGGAGTGTAAACAAAGGCCAGTTGGCTAAAGATAGATCATTACTGACACATCTACAATAAGGGAGGTAACCAGGAGTAATGAGTATAATCAAGAGAAGTAAATTTAGGCTAAATACCAAGAAAGAATGTTCAACAGTGAGGACAGATTAAGGCAGGAACCTTCCAAGATAAGTGATGAAGATCACGGAAACACATCCATTAAGAGGAGCTTTTCATTCAGGAGGGTTTTTGATAAAGGATTCCAACCAGTGAGAGAACTAGAAATGGGGAACTACTCTCTTTTTAGCTTGAAAAAGTTAAACATAAAGAAATAGGGTCTGATGTGATTTCCTCACAAAATAGGAAAATGTGCTTTTTCAGAATAATCTATTATGATAAGTATCAGTAAACAGTGTCCTAGTGAAGCAGGCCTGATTGGGACCCCCAAAGCACAGGCCGCTCCACAGCCTGGCCTCAGCTTGCTTTGACCTATAGCTTAACAATAGATCATCCCCCTGTGGCTTGAGCTCAGAATGACCCCTGTCCCACTGGGTCCCAGTTCCCAGCTTTAGAACTTTACCCTAAAACCTATGATTAATAATGCCCTTATGATACTGATCACAATCTTTACAGTCTAGCATTCTTTCCAGGCTAATCCCACCATTGTCCCTGGGGTGCTGATCCACCTGAGAGCCATGTTGCCAGAGGGAAGGCCCCATACAGACTCCTGGAGCTGCCAAGTAGCCTCTAGAAGAATACCCAGATTTTCCCTTAAATACCCCAAATGGGTTTGAGAATGTGAAGGCAGCTTTTGGAGGTGTTAACGTGCTGCCTTCTCAGACCACAGGTGCTCTGACAATCAACGTTTACCCTACAGCCCAACTCCTGTGTCGGTCTATTGGCTGAGTGGTGCCAGCAGTATGAGACCCACACTCAGTTTTCCTCCAGTTTCACTGGAAAGCATTTGGAATCAGAATGATCCGAAGTCAAATCCCACCTATCATTTACACGGTAACTAAACTTTAGAAAGATGTTTAAACTTTTGGAGCCTCAGTTTCCACAACTGAAAATGAGTATATCAGAGCCTGGTTTGCAGGGTCACTGTAAAGCTTCAACGTGATAATATGTAAATGAATGGAAGGGTTAATTACTTATGGAGCACAGAATACTGCCTAGAATACTATAAACATTAAATAAATGGCAGCTTTATTATTATTATTACATTTTTAAGGCTAATCTAAATAACTTTAGTGAGTATTTTGATCCATAAATAAGCATTTCTTTTTCCTTCAAAGTAGTCAATCAGACTCCAGTTTCATTGCTTTTTTACAGAGGATCCGGGGCATGTGTTTTAACTCCAAAGATTTCCCAGACATCTAGTAAAGTAAGGTAAAAGTAGGTGCTCCTATTTTAATGTAATTGATAGTTTGCGCACATCCAGGGAGCTGTGTCCTTTGTTCCATGACATCCTCTTCTTTTCTCTTTAATGTGAAAAATAAATTATGAACTTTAGACTTCAGTTAACCAGAATGTTAACGAGCTGGGATGTTCTGGTCAATTATATTTTACTTTGATTTCCTTTTTCTGACTAACTGGAAATTTACTTTTGTCTAAATCCTCAATATAAAAATTACGTTAATGTATATTGTTACGACTTTGTGCCTTAGAAGTAGTATATTATGAATATAATCTAATCCTTTAAAAGAGACTCTTATAAGACACCCCTCATCATTATTCTGAACATTAATCAAAATAATTCAGAAAGTGCTGAGGATGTGAAAGATGGATGAGACTGAGTCATCTCATCCAGGCCCATGTTCTTGAAGTTGTTTTATATTAAATAAACACCTGAAATCTGTCTGTTTCCTCTAAATATTACACGGGGGGTGTGGGGGGGCCCAGGGGACTGACAATTTAAGATGTTTCTAGAGTTCTGATAAGTTGACAACTTACTAAAAAGACACGTTAGTGTGTGCTACAAAGGAATAAATAAGCATACTTGGTACGCCTGCTTATAACATCATAAGTGAACCAATTAAATGAAAATGGTGGAGCTGTCACACATCAGTTATATGAAGTTACCAAAAAAAAGTTTTGCAATAAGTTTATGCGCTTTTAATAAGCAACAGCATTAGTCAGTAAAAAATAAAAACTCTGATGCATTCAGTCTATAGATCTAAACCAGACAAAACAAAGCCTCATAAATGTGTTTGTTCATTAATTTTTAAAGAGCCAGACTTTGAGTTGTTATCATGTCAACTGGCACCAAACCATACTCAATTTAGTGCAACTACAAAGTAGAACCCATAGTCTACAATAGCAGGGTTTTTGATCACACTAATTAACAGCCATTTTGTTTAAAATAAACAGATACCAGTCTAATTGCCTTTTTTACATAAGAAAGAGACGATCTTAAAAGTGAAAACATGCAAAAGAAAAGATCAGACAAACACCACTCAGACAGATAAGCAAAGTGTGTGTGAAAGGAACCCAGAGGAGTTGGAGATATTCTTTGGATTGACAGCCCAGTGGAGCAAAGAGAATTAGTCTCTCAAAGGTTAAAGGGAATTGAGAGGTGCACGGCCTATAACTAACCATCCTTTCATCATTTCCCCTCACAAAGGATTGTACCTTAGCTGATAATGTGGTAAGCAGTAGTGGGCCTGATAATCCTAATTAGGAGAGAACCTCTGATTATAGACAAATCATTCCTTCTGCCCTAGCACACATTGCCAGAAGAGGATGTGGGGCAACTAAAAGTTCAAAGATAAACTGTGGGCTAGTTCACTAAGTTCCAGATATTTTATTTGAGTCTTGTGTCCAAACGAATGAGCCCCTCAGTCCGTGGTCTGTGTTTTCCAAGGCCCCCAAACGGTCATTAATATAAAGATTGTACTTGGAATCTACACTGTTTCCCCGAAAATAAGACCTAGCCAGACAATCAGCTCTAATGAGTTTTCAGGAGCAAAAATTAATATAAGACCCGGTATTTTATGTTATATATTATATTATATTATATTAATTATATTATATTAGACCAGGTCTTATAGTAAAATAAGACCTGGTCTTATATTAATTTTTGCTGATAAGCTAATTGTCCAGATGACTGAGCTGGTTGTCCGGCTTAGTCTTATTTTCAGGGAAACGTGGTATTTATACACCAATAGTTGAGTGTGTGTACGTGTTGAATTTTCATGTCCCTAGCCTATAATCGTAATTTCTGGAGACATCAGAGAAGGCTTCATTTGCCAGAGTCATCAATAAGAACATTACCAGACATACTGCCTTATTTTAATTAAGAAACAATAAGCTAACTAAGTATTACTACATATATACACACACATATATAATGTATGTAATATAACATAAGCCACGAGCTAAATAAACATAATTTTAAAATAATACCTACCGTGTCACCTATGGTGAGCTACGAGGTCTGACAATTAAGCTCATGAATTTTGTTGAACCAATGTTGCTAACCTTTTTGGTATCAGAAAGATTATTCATTATGAATTTGTACCAACTGTACAGACAGTTAACCAAGTTTACTATTTGGAAGTGCTGAAAAAGCTACATGAAAAAGTTAGACAACCTGAACTTTTCGCCAGCAATCCATGGCTCTTGCATCATGACAATGCACCAGCTCACACGGCACTGTCTGTGAGGGAGTTTTTAGCCAGTAAACAAATCACTGTATTGGAACACCCTCCCACTCACCTGATCTGGCCCCCAGTGACTTCTTTCTTTACCAGAAGATAAAGGAAAAAAGATAAAGGAAATATTGAAAGGAAGACATTTTGATGATATTCAGGATATCAAGCGTCAAAGGATGACAGCTCTGATGGTCGCTGCAGCGAAAGAGTTCCAAAACTGTTTGGAAAGGTGGAATAGGCACTGGCATCAATGCACAGCTTCCCAAGGGGAGTACTTCGAAGGTGACCGTAGTGATATTCAGCAATGAGGTATGTAGCACTTTTTCTAGGATGAGTTCGCAAACTTAATTGTCCGACTTCGTATTTTAATGTATAACCAGTGTAAAAGGCACATCACTCATCCTGCAGTACATAATACCAATGAGTATATGAAATAATTTTTTAAGTCATTATATGATTTTAACCTCTGCAAAGAATATTCCCCCTTTGGTTAATCACCGAATATTGACTACTCAAAAACATACATCTTTCTAGCAATCTTTATATCCCTGTTCCTAGCATAGCAACATGCAGAGGAGGGTCTTCTGAAAGTGTCTCAGGGGACCACTTTTACAACTAAGCAAATGATTGGCATACACTAGTATCTGCATTCATAATAAGGTTAAAAATGAAACAATGGCTGTGCTGGTATATATTTAACAATTGACTTCCAGAAGGAAAAACTTGTAGCATTTGCAAATGTCATGGTGAAACTTCATGGTCAAATTTCATGATGTCTGATTTCAAGCTACCCCACTCCACCCAACCCCCACACACACCATGAAGTCACTGAACACAGAATGAGGAAAAGATACACTCAATTGGCTCACACGAGCTGGTGCAAGTCTGCAAAAGCCAGTGCTGTCACACCACTTGTTAAACTTAAAATCCTTTAAAAGTACAAGAGCAAATTTCCAGAAATAGGATGTAAGTTGACTATGGTGTTTTCAATCATCTCCACTTGTGAAGCTCCACTATTTAAATTTACATGTTTAAATCTGTTGTCTTCGGATCTCACAAAACCTTGGGAGTGTTTTTAAGTTTTCTTCTCCAGACCAAACAACCAAAAAATATAGTCTGATCGCTCTTGAACCAATCCAAGTGATTCTCATATTCGTGAGTGTGAGTACAGGTGTGAGACTGAGCCTTCCACAATAGAGTTGGCCCTCAGTCAGAAAGTATTCTACAAAGCTGTGCCTCTGTAGTTGTTACTGAACATCCCAATGTATTTTCTAATAGCTGAGATTCAAAGAGAGACTATAACCCAAAAAGGAGGTAGGTGACTTTAATGTTAATTTATTCATTTATTCTGCATATCTGACTACAGTTTGTGGATATATAAATTATGAAAAAGCAAATAATGCTCAGGAAAACTAAAAAGTCATTTAATATGTGATAAAAATCTTGATTAATCAAGAATTTGTCTTATAAAAGTGACTGCTTTATAGCATACTAAACTTTTAAAGAAACATGTACATAAATACATTTTATTTGTATAAAGGAAGCTATAAGTTACTGTCATCTTAGGGACTAAATGACTGGAAGACATCAAGTAGATATAAGAGAAATAAAGTTATCAGATTTGAAGGATCATTTTTAATGTGAAATACAACAATAAGGTTTTATACAAATTTTCTTACGTAAATAATGATACTGTGTAAGTATATTTAATTTTGGCTTAGACAGATGCTTGGTTTAACGAGGTTTATTAGACAGAGCCCTTCTAAAATTACTTCTGTAATAAAAATAACTTGGCTTACAAACTAAGAAAATCAGTTGCCTACACAGAGGGTGCCCCCCAAAAATGTATACATATTTTAAGAAAGGAAAACTGTATTAAAAGTGCCAATAACAAAAGAGGAATACAAGTCACGTTTGACTTCTGCAATTACAAGAGGTGCTCAACGTGGTTACCATCAGTGTCTAGACACTTCTGATTATGGCGAACTACTGCTTGAGCAATGTGAACCAAAGTGTCCACCTGTATGCATTTTTTCGGTACCCCTGGTATGTGGTGCCTTAAAATCATGTTTGAATAACTCCATCTAGATGACACAGCCAATGTAATGTCATTTTAAGTCTTGATGGCTATCATGGGGAAATTCTGGTCCATAAGAAAAGTTTAGAAGTCTACTATATACTAATTTTAAATGATTTTACATAACTGTATTATGAACTTTAATAATGATAATTCTGTATGGACTAATTTATATTGTCATGTGCATTATATATTGTTATCTACATTTTAAAAATTCTACAACTCATTTGAAATTAGAAGCAAAATTCAAGAAACTATCAAGTTAGTAATGTTTAGATCATTTATGTGATTATATTAAAATTTAGTATATTAAACATACATAAAAACAGAACTTGGTCAGAGTCTCTCCTTTGAGGGTAGGAATCATGTGCTGTCCGTCTTTACATCCCCAGCACCTTGCACGATATCTTGCAAAATGTAAGCACACCAAAATGTTTGTGAACTGAGCCGAAGGTTGTAGTGATGAGTGTGATGTGGAAAGGATTGAGAGACACTCTGAACAGATTGTGTGGCCCAGTGCTGTCACCTCTCCTGATTTTCTTGGCTCTGGCCATCCTGTGCATTATCAGTGCACTGGAACAATCAGTACCTGGCAAGAGATACACTACATTTCACAAAGTACAGAAAGAATGAATTTTTCTTAGTGGAAAGTCAACAGGCTAATTCTAAACTTTAATGAGTAGCAGAATAGAAAATTTTCACAATCAACTGGAAAGGCAGCCTACCATGCGCTGAGCATTGCTACCTGTCTGTGCTCTGAGGGTCATTGCCCCTTCACAACTGTTTGCTACTGTTGTGCCAGAAGAGGGGTATATGCTCTAAGAGTAAGACATAGAAACATAATTTGACAGAGTCCTTTTATGTCTGTTAGATCCAACAATGAAAAAAAATCAGGGCTTGGATTTTTTATATCTTCAGTTTGTTTTTATCCCATTTTTCAAATCCATTCTTAATTGTCTTTTTAAATAGAATCAGTCTATGACAGATTAGAAACAAAACAAAACAAAACAAAACAAAACAAAACAAAACAGGTCCTCATCACAGATAGTTTGCAAAGCACTGGTATAGAGTGCAGTGCTGCTCTGGAGAATTCAACTAGCACCCATATATAGATATTCTAAAGTGGCCATTTTTTGGCCCACCATTAAAGCAGAACAAAATGAAGCAAAAGAGCCTTTTAACAATGAAAACTGACTGACAGTAGAAATGGCTGACCTAAAAGGTAGTGAACCGACCATTGTTGTAATTGTTCACGAGGAAGGTGGAGGAATGAAAGAGGAGTTGGACCCCTCCTCCAGCCTGGTCTCTCACAGCTCTCGCAACTTCCCTCTTCTCACTTATCACCTTGCACTGCATGCATCTCTACGTATTGGCGTTCCCATTAAAGGGACAGGGAGTTCCTTGAGGGCAGGGACATATTTTATTCATCTTTGCTTGGTCTCTGAACACAGTTAAACATTCCAAAATTAAAGGATTAACAGCCTTCCAATATCATTTATATTTGTATGCTCATACTTAAGTTCTAGGATGGAAATTTAAACATTTTTCATGTATTGCTACATATTGCATTTAGTGACCCACATACGATCACAATTTCACCACCTGAATGTTGAAAACGACCACTGGCCAGCAGTTTTTAGGAACACTAAAAGCCCTGGGTATGAGAGACACTTTGAAAAAATGAATTCTTCACGATTGTATGTGAATGGCAGCCTCAGTTTAATTATAAAGAACTATGTTTAAATAGATAGACACATTCCTTCAGTTCTCTGGTGTTCAGGTTCTCTTTGGAATGAGATGAATACGCTCACACACTTGCATCAAATACTATTGTAAATTGAAGAGCTTGGTAAATACTGCTTAGCTATGAGTATTTATTTATTATTATTTGTATTTACACTATTTATATTGAGATATATGTATTCATCATTTAGATATAAGCATACTAGATTCTAATTGATCAGTACAGTTTATCTTTCTCTTGAAGCCTATTTAAAAAGTAGCTAAATAAAGTTATCTTAATTGGAAACTACCAGTTAATAAAATAACTTGCCTAAGAATTACTTTATTAACTTATCAAATTGATTAGTGGGTAGAGAGAAAAACAGCAAAACTTTCCTAAAAGAAACACAAAACCCTCAAAGGAATATAATTAAAGGTTAAAAAAGTGAATTTGTCCAATACCTAGGGAATACAGAATCAAGGAATATCTATTCCAAACAACGCTTTGGGTAGTGGTACGTTGCAAGAGCTTTTAAATGACTACCATGTTTCCCTGAAAATAAGACCTAGCCCAACAATCAGCTCTAATGCATCTTTTGAAGCAAAAATTAATATAAGACCCATTATTATATTATATTATATTATATTATATTATATTATATTATATTATATTATATTAATTTATTATACCCAGTCTTATAGAATATAAGACTGTGTATAATATAATATTACTATGTTACTATAAGATCGGGTCTTGCATTAATTCTTGTTCCAAAAGACATATTAGAGCTGATTGTCCGGCTAGGTCTTATTTTAGGGGAAACATGGTAGTGAAGTGTTTGAAATAATCTTGAATTTTCTTCTTTCACCTGTTTAATCATAAAACTTTACCACTATTTAAACACAGTTTATTGTGTTTGATATTAAAAACCAAAGTTCATAAAAGATCAGATTTCCATTTATCCATTAAGATCTCTGAAGAACACATCTACGTCTTTCTCCTTGTACTTCTCTCATTTCTTTATTCTCTGGAAGGAAACAAAGGTGTTCTCCTACTATGCTGTAACTCAATAGCTTTATCAGAACATCAGTGTTTACCTTCCATTCACAGATTTCACAGTTTATAAAAGAATTGTATTCTTACTTAAGGAAAGACCTCTCCACCCAAACAACTACAATATTTTAAGCTCAATAAATTGTAAATGAAGCTCATTACTGCTTCTATTCTTGTCCAACCTGCTCCATGTCCTGTGGTCCCTATTTCTGTTAATGGCAGCAGCATCTTAGATACCTGAAACTGAAAATCTCTGACTACTATTTGTCCATCCTCTTCCTTTTCTTCCACATTCAGTTGCCAAGTCTTGACAACTGATTTCTTCCACTGAAATCTTTTTTTTTCCCTCTGTTTCTTCCATCACATTTTCACTTAGTATCTCAGGATTTCATTATCTCTTGCTTAAACCATTACCCAACTCCTCCTCCACCCCATCTTACTGTTAAATGCCTTTGTTTCCAATATCTCCACTTCTATTCCATCCCACTTATAAATGACAAATTAAACTTCCTTGAATTTATTCAGGAAAGGTCCAATCATGTTGTCCCCTGTTCAGAAATCTTAAACATCTTTCAAACGACTGACAAATAACACCCAATTTATTCAGGAACTTCTATTATCTGGTTCCAAATCTACCTTTCCAACATGATCCCCACTATTTTCCTATTGATAGGATGA
The DNA here is from genome assembly GCF_057876585.1 of Rhinolophus sinicus. NCBI lineage: Eukaryota > Metazoa > Chordata > Mammalia > Chiroptera > Rhinolophidae > Rhinolophus > Rhinolophus sinicus. The sequence goes on from NC_142501.1 coordinate 37,991,949, forward strand.
ATGGATGCCTCCTTTAATCTAATCAAGCTCAACTCACTGTTCCCATTAAACACCTAATTTCTTAAATCTGAGTCTTCATTTATGTGTTGCCTCTACTGAAAAGCCATTTCTCTGCACAGAGAATGTCTAAATTCTGTGCATTCTTCAATGTACAAGTCAAATATCAACTCCTCCTAACTCACTTTGACCACTCCTCTCCACCTCCTCACTGCTGCCCTGCTGGAAATATGCACAACTAACACATAAACCTTTCTTATTGTATGTCATTTTCTACCTGCATATTTGTTTTACACATGTTTTACCTCCCATACTAGAAAATATACTAATATCTATTAAGTGATTACTGTGACCAGCCCTAGCTAAGTACTCTACACACATATAAAATCACACACACACACACACACACACACACACACACACACTTTTGCTCATTTACTCTTTGCAAGAACCCTTTCTTAGTTGAAGAAAGTGAGCTAAAGAGTGGTTAAAGAACTTACCCAAGATCACACACTTCCTAAATAGCATGTGTAATGTATCTCCAACTCTAAAGTGCTTAAGACAATACTTGCATGTATTATGATTTCAATTAAAGACACATTAAGGGAGAAAGAAGTTCTATAAAATTGTACATTGGAAAATGTCTAAGAGATGTCCAGGTACTTATTCAATTTTATGCATATTTACTCATTATGTGATTACCTAATATGAGCTAAGTCTGTGCTAGGTGCTGGAGAATTCATTAAGTAAATTATAACAACTAATGCTTATTGGATACCTAACATAAGGAGAATTCTAAGAACTTGGCCAGTATTAACTCATTTAATTCTGAAAGTTACACAATTCTTACTTTTAGAAGAGGTATAAAATTGAGGTCCAAAAACACCACTAACTCACTAAGTTGCCCATGTTCCCACAGCTAGCGAGAATCCGGAGGAAGAATCTGGACTGAAGTGGTCTGGCCCTACAGCCTGCATGCTGAACCAGGGTGCTATGCTGTTTTTTTAACCCTGGGCTTTCGTCTACCCTCAAGGATCTCAGTACCGTCTGAATTATCTGCTGGTATGGGACCATTTACTGAAATTCAGAAATTTTTAAAAATATTTTTAAATTAGTTCTTAAAATATCCTTTGGTCCATCTGTCTCCTCTGTCTAGGAGAACTTTTGATTATTCATAATCATAGTAGTTAACATAGGTAGTCATCAAAAGCCTTATAAGTTGAGCGATTTTAAGGAGAGTCATGTAACATGTGAACCAAAGAACTATCTTTAACATCAGACATTAGAAGAAAATTGCCGTTACCCTCAGGACCTATCCTGCGCAGCACCTCTCAACAGCAACGACTCTGAGAACAACAGAAGTCGCAAGTGCTACCATTTATGCATGGATAAACTGTACACTCAACTCACACGCTGAGAGAGATTCCCATATGGGAAAAGAAAGAATGTAAACATAAGAAATACGCCAGCAGAGGAACAGAAATTGCCCTTCAATGACAGTTTCTCCTGACACAGAATGAAACAAAAGTATAATTCCCCAGAGAAGAGAATGGGGAAATCAGGACAGCTTTCATTTGGCAGTGGTAACATATTAAGAACAATTTTACCCATAGATTTTTCAGTCTTTGAAAGGCTGACACCAGAAATGACATTCTCCCCACTATTATTACTATTATACATATTGATATATATCAGAGTGAAGAAGTAAGTAATCCTTGATCCATGTGGAATGTGAGATTTCCTAAAAAATAAAAAGTCTTAACACTTTTACACTGAAATTCAATTTCAGTCTGTCCAACCTTTCTACAAATCGTATATTTATGAACCAAGTTTATCTAAAAAGTAGACATTCCAAAGTTTTTCATTCTAGAAAATTAATATCTCAGAATAATTTTTCATTCTTGTGATTTCATTGTATGATACTACCTTTAAATTTGTGCAGAATGTATCTTCAAAGGAGCACATGGAACAGAGAGGAAACCAGGTAAATGTGGATCACTGATACATTATGTATGCACATTTGAAAATTTATAGTAAGAGTATCATGAATAAAAGTATCATGAATAAATTGCTCCAAATTATAGCACTGATATAATGTTACTTCTGTTAATATTTGTTCTTTACTGAAAAAACAATTTTGGATGTTTTTGTTACTTAATGTTTATGTAAAGCAAATATATTTCCCCACCATCACAACACCAGTGTAGAAGCTAGAGTGAAAATACAGAGAACCACAGTGAAAATGCAGTGAAAACAATGTTTAGGACAACTCAAATTCAGTTACAATGATACTTATTTCCTCAGTTTGTTGACTAATGAGAGAGACATTTTAGATAGATTCTTGAATTATCCTTTAAAAAACATCAGGCTTTTCTAATCTTGAAAAAAATAAAACTCTATGTAGGAGATAATGCTTCTTTTTCTTTTACACAAAACAAAACAAAACAAACAGAATAACAACATGTAGAATTTTTCTGGGACATGAAAACACCAAGTGAATTAGCTCTATAGCAATTTTCTCTTTCAGTGAAAGTTCTTACGAGACTCTCAGAATCACTCACCACAAAAACTAAATCTTGTTTTGGGCATCCCCATTCTTTGTCATTTTAATTTAGTTACTTAAATGCACTATAAGTTTCCTAATGCTAACCATGGGGCCAGTCTTCTGAGTCAAAACTGAAAAGCCAATGAGTACTTGTGTATTTTTACCATAATTCCAGTTTGCATGAGTAAAGGAAACCCTCTGTTTTAAGGATGCATGAATGATCATCTATGGAGTCTCTCAGCCTCTTTTAACAAAGACATCTGCCCACATAGGTCCTTTTACCATAATGTGGTCGGCTTATGGGTTTGACATCCAAATTAATTACATGTTCATTTAGCTACCAGGTGATAAATATTTGGCCACAGTGAGCCTAACTTGGCTATAAATTGGTTTTCTAAGCATTTTTTCAGTTTAAACTCCACACATAAAACTCATTTTACAATCAATCTTGCATTTTCTTCATTAATTCTCTCCAAACAACACAAAGTGCTTTCCCTAAATTAAAAAAAATAATAATAATTCATTCTCTATGTAAGAAAAGTGTGCTGAATCAGATATATATTATGTCACAAAGGCAGAGATTAATTCTATTTGTGTTGTCCATTGCACTTCAAGTTTGTATATACCACTGACGTAAAAGAGCTGCAAGAAATGTACGACGTTTACAGTATTGATAAACATCATCTTGCCTGTATGGAGAGCCTTTGGTCTCAAATGCCTTACAAAAAAGTAAATTTGGCTATTTATCATGTCTCCTACCATAGTACTCATTTAGCCAAGCTTTACATATTTAGTTCTTCTAATCTTTTCTCATAAGTCAATCCATTCAACTCATTAATCTTTCTTGCTCCTTGTCTCTGGTTGCTTTCATTTGGTTTACTAAGAAGGTAGCCTTTAGTAAAGACTTCCCCCTCTTCTTAACAAGCAGTCCTTGTTTTTCTTTTAAAAAAATCATTTGTGTCAAAAGATTTCTGAAATCAATTTCCAGTGACGAGTGAGGACCTTTTCTCCCCAACAGATAGCATTCTGTCCATCAAATGATTATAGCCATAATTAACATGTATTCTTCTCAACCTACTGCTCTGTAAATAAGCAGATGATAAAATTAAATAATATAAGGCCCTTTACTGAAGATAATTTTTGAAAGCCACAGAAAAAAAAATGCTTTTGTATTCAGAGGGGTAGGAAACTCTGAAGGATAGAAAAATTTAAAGCAGATTCAGGAGTTGGAATTTAAAGGAAGACTGACAAAATTCTGACAGATGGAGAAAGGAATAAGAGCATTTAGGTATTGGGGAAATGGCCCGTAAAGAAAAATTGAGATGGGTTTAAATGAAATAGTAGAAGGAAGTAAACACAAGTTATTCAACAGGACACTAACAGTGTATCACAGCAGAATGAAGACTGTAAAATGTGAATGCCAAATCCCAAGAAATAATAATGAGAACATAGGCCAGATAATTAAAATAACATTTGGGAGGGTTCTTGGCTTCAAATTGTATGAACAATTTCCAAGATTTTTCTAGCCCTCATAATCAAAACTCCAATCTTAGATGCTATTAAAAAAATAACTTTACCAGTAGTTCTATTAAGATATGAGCAGTTCAGAATTGGCATTAAAAACACAGAATTGTCCAAACAAATTATTAGAAAGACTTTTTAGTGGAAAGAGAGCAGACTGGACCAGAAAGACTTCGCCGTCTTTGCCACTGGCCTATGTGACAACTATTCAGCAGTTGGTTTTTTTCATCTGTAAAATGTGTGTAACAAATACCCTTCCTATTTCTTGGGATAACTACAAAAATGTATCTCAAATCCTCTATTAAAAAAAAGCCTGACACATAATAGGTATCAATAATTGGTAAATATTACTACTATATAATTTTCCACACTATGGCTTCTTTGTATAATATAGTTAAATGTTTTTATCCCCTCCACCCTGAAACACTTGTCTTCCCTCTTCCACTTGTCAAAAACACGTCTTTCAAACAGCTATCATCATAATATTCTCATACACAACCCACTACATTTTATACATATCCACTACGTGCCTCCTGATAATATTTTCTCTAAAGGCCTTTTCAATTTTTGTAATTATGTTTTGAGATGCAACATATATAATAGCTACATTAACTGACCAACCATATCCCTTTCAATCAATAATGTGAAACCCAAGAATCTCAGGACCTAAAGGAGACTTAGAAGTGACCTAGGGCAACCAAATGTATGAGCTTCTCCTCTAACATCCTAACAAATAATTAATTCAACCTCTGTGGAACATGTGCAGGAAGTCCACTATTTCTAATGAAAGCCCACTCCAGTCTGACGCAGTTTCCTAAAAGGCTTTTCCTTTGACTGAGCCCACACCTGTCTCCCTATAAAAGCCGAACAAGAAAGAAAGTTAAGAACACTTGTGTCCAAAGGTCTTTTGCATTTGAGAGCCACTCTTCTCCAGGCTCTTCCTCAAGTCCCCTCATTCTAGTTGCTATCACCTATAATCCTTTTTTGGGTGTGACTTAAAATTATTAAAAATAAAACTCCTAGAATATTACAGAGTGGTTTCAGTTCCATATCGGTAATACAGCTCTTGAACACATGCCCAACGTCTATAAATGCAACCCAACACCACACTACTTTGGGGGCAGCCCAAACAATGTTAGCAGTAACACAATGCTAACCCATGCTGAGTTCCCTAAAGCCATTAACACTTGTTCTGGCAATACAAGGAAATCACTTCTTTACTATCTTCTTGAGTGTGGGGACATCGTGTTGATACCAAATGCGATGCCGTATTCCATCCTGCTCAGATGAGTTTGAACTCATCTGATATTATCAACCAACATTCTGTTAATTTATTCCAGTCTTCCCAATGTGACCATCCTACCAGAAGGCTCACTAAGAGACTGAATTACATAGCAGGATCCGGGACAGAGCCCTCTGGCAAAACACTTTCAGTTTTCACTATTACCTGGATTCACGCAATCAGCATTCTTTAGCTCCAATGCCAGTTTTCAATGCCATTAACAAATGCCTTGCTGATGTCTAAATACATTAGACATCATTATCTCTAATGTATTTCCTTCATCAACCATGTCTCCCTTTTTTTTTAATTAACAAAAGAAACATACAACAGCTTGTATGATGCTTTGGCATCTCAAAAAAATAAATGACAACTGGTTCTAGTTGCCCGTATGCCACTTAGAAAATAACACTGAACAAACTACTGTGCCACAGGTATCTGCTAAAATCAGAAGTTGATGAAAAAAGCTGATCAAACTTTATCATTCACTAGCCTCGCTTGCTACACCCCACCAGTAAGATAAATCTATGATGAATTATTCCTTGAAAACACTATAGATTTCCAACTAATGTAGAAGTAGAAGCAAAGAAAAATTTAAGCCTTGCTTTATTTTTCTGAAAATAAAATTTAAATCAAAAAACAATTTTAGAAAATCTTTATTATGTTTTACAATATGTATATTGTTATAAATGTCTGTTTATATTTTAACTTTCCAAAACCCAAGCTGCAGTCTCTAATCAATGTTTCTTTTACAAAAATCAAAAAGCAAATACTATAAAGAGACTGTAAGGCTGCACAACACAGAATCTTTTATTAATGTTCATTAAAGAGACACAAAACAGGTATAGGAGGAGACCAGATTTGCAAGAAAAAGCCCAATGTTTCCCTACTATTTTTTGAGTATTTTACATAGCCCATTTCTTCATTTAAAAGAATGGACAATCCTTCTTAGTACTCCATTTAAGACAGGCGGTTACTCCAGAGCAACAAAAAAATTACCTCTGTGATTACCAAAATTCTAATTTTAGAGATATTTCTCCCAAGGGAAGACAATGAATATTTAGCTCACGATCCCATTCAAATAGGTTGTCATCATCACAAATTTTAGTGTCCACTTTACTAAAGAAGCAGCTGTCAAGGGGTAGACAAATGCCTCTGCCAATCAGGTTCATAGTAGCCAGCGACCTCTTTTTCACAGAAAAGGAAAACTTTCAATAAAGTTTTAAGGCAGGATGACATTAGGCTTCAGGGCACAGAAGATAATAGGAGTTGGGCTCTTATCCTTCTCCCATAGCAGCGTCAGGGAACACGTTTATCTCCCAATTACAACACAGCAGAGGAAAACTAAATAAATATTATTTCCCTGGAGCAAAACTCAAATAATTATTTTTTAGTTCGTAAAACTCTCAAAGGTGTAGACTTTAAAGAGGGAAAAATGTAGATAATTGAATGATTTATCATGGATCTATTCAAGAGTGATTTAAAACGCTTGCTTTTACTTAAGGTTAAAAAATTCCTCAGCCACTTACACTATAGTCCGTGCCCTACTATCTGTCTGTTATGAGTTGCCGAGTTCCCAGAGACAATGTATAGCTGCTCAATATGTTACAAAAAGATCTATAGTATCACGAAATCTGCAGTTACATCTGACTAGAAAAAATTTACATTTAATTTAGAAAATGTTCAATATTAAATCTTTCATTTTGCCCTGGGTAAGAATTGCTAATACTTAAAAATCCTCCTGGAAGCCAACCCCATTCTCACCCAGGCCCCTTTTGAGTCTATCCACTGTAAATAACTAAGTCCAAAATGTGTTCTGAAGCGTGTAGATGACATTAGCTGATTTCCATTAAGGGCCATTATAGTAAAATCTCCACAGCGTTCAAAAAGTAAATTAATTGTAATCCACTAGGTATTTCAAGGATTCTAGTTTTAAAATATTCTAATAGAAAGTTAAAGCCAAAATGGGATGAGATCCCAGCAAACTGTATTTAATGTGTTAATGTACCATTTGTCTTCTGGGCAAGTAACTAAAGGTCATTTGTTCTTCATGGCAAGTGTTGAAAATAGTTTACATTGAAGGTCTAACTTAAAGGAACAATGTGAAACCCCCCAGGCCTAAAATGACCTTTGAATGCCAACACAGATGTCCAAATCTCTTAAAGAGCAGAGCAGTGATGTTTGCACTCTAGTTTCCAACTCCCTCTTCTTACATGCCTCTCTCTAATAGAGAAATTAGATTCATGCCTGGCTTGGACATCTCAGTGTAGAGGATCAACTATTAGAGCCAGGTATCAAAGTTGAATTTTGCACTGAAGAGGGTGAGTTCACAAGCCTACATTTGTCAAATGAGAGGGTGGTTGTGGGAGAGGCATGTGGTAAAAAACCTGTTTGGGGTAGGGGGCTGCTTCCGTTCCCCAGGGTCTGAGTGGACTTCTGGGAGGCTGTTCGGCCAACCCACACAGGGCCTGGCTGAAACCCAGCAAAGGCTCCTCAGAGCACACCTCCTTCAGAGGAGTAGGAGAATGAGGGAAGAGGAATAAAGAGAAAGGGAGATAAGGCCCACAATTAAGGTTGCAGGTTATTTAACGTCACCACAAAACCTTTGGCCATAGTTCTTGCTGTCCCACGACAGGCACCAGGACATCACTTACCAGAAAACAAGACTCTGATAGAGACAGAGATGTGTTTTCATTTTCTCTTCCAGATCAGCTGGGGCTGACTTTTCTCTCAGGCTTCGCTAACCACGTCGTAATTTCTGCTTATGAAAAATAACTCACAAATGCACCTAACACATTTGGCCACTTTCAATGTGATGTAGAAAGACACCAAATTCGAGTTCATTCTGTACTGCCCACAGAGACAGAAGGCAGAATTGATGCTGAAACTCTCACAGCGAAGCTCACTTGCTCTCTCAAGGCCTGCCTGAATTTATGGCAGACTTCACACATTCAGCGTGCTACTTTGTCACTGCTTTGTCACCTCTGCGAGGCCACACAATGGCATGGAACAGAGGCTGCAATGACTAGAAGAGAAATCATGTGTTCTCTAGCAAAGTTTCAGGCTACATCTTCTAGCAACATGCAGGACAAGGAAAGCATGCAGAGCACCTAGAACAGATTCAGATTTTAGTTTGTACTTGTGTGGAGTTCTTCGTTAAAGAAAAGAATTGTTTCCTGGAATTCTGCCTTGTGGTTTCCCAAAATTGTTCTTGAGATGGGCATTCAACATTCAGCGAGGAAAAAAGGAAAGAGATCATTTGCTTTTATAGTAGTACTTGTAATATCATTTTCCTCCTATTTGCTATAAAGTAAATTAGCCTATTGTCCTTTTTTACAAGGCGCTCTCTTTAAAGATGACCATTAGTACTACGCAAGCACATTTTGAAACAGGTACTAAGCCAGTATGTCCAAGTGTGGCTGAAACCAGAACAGCTATTTTTTTCCACTTACACAGGAAAATTCAAGGAAAAAATGGTTACATGGGCAACTCACAGTTTCTTTTGGAATGCTTTCATGGAAATTCAGGCTGTATTTGATACACACACCATATTTTTTAATGGTGTTGTGTGGGTGGGTTGGAGGCACATGAAGAGCTCCAAAGTCCATATAAATATCCCAAATGGGCATGGAGAAACTCTCTCATTTCCTTTTTATTGTCTATTGCTCGTTTGCTAACTTACTTGTAGCATGATACTCCTTCATGCCTATTTTAACTTAAACATGAACACCAGGTTTCTAAAACATGTGGCTCAAAATGATATCACCCTCTCAAAAAGAAAAAAGAAAAAGATTTTAAAAATATCAAAAGAGCCGCTACATTCAAAATAAGAGGTAAGACATGCTTACCCCTATTGTTTTCATCCCCAAACCAACCAGATAGACAAGCCAACCAACAAAAACCTAACATCTCTTTCTTTCTCTCTCTTTTCATGCCAGGGTAGCTGCCTGGGTGGTAGCCATTCGTTCTGGCTTGTGTGCACTTGGAGTGAAGGGACTAGTTAATGGGGAAATTACAGATGACTCTGTATGATGGGTTCTCTTATTTACATTTGTGGTAAAACCCAAGGCAACTGATCTGTAACCCTGACTTGAATCAAGCCCTTACATGGAAATTTTTCCAGCCTGTGGCAGCACCTAAACAGGCTTTCTGGGAAGGGTGCAAGAACCTACTCTTCCTACTGTAGCCTTTGCCAGAGTACTTTATTACAGTACTCATGATCACCCTGAACATCCCTCCCACACACGTCCCCAAAGCAATGTTCACTGGAGTCACATGCTAGTGTCTGGTTAAAAACAACAAAAAGAAATTCTCAGGCAGTGCAAATTAATAATGTTTTGGTTCTGAGTGTTAGAAATAATATTTGAATCAAAAAGTGAACATGTACAGAAGTCCTCTGAAGTACAGTAGTAACCAAAGCATATTAAATTGACTAATCGAGGAAACCATAAAGAACAAAGGGATAGAGGACTGAGGAAGGGACAAAGGAATGGACAGATGAAGTTCTGATAAATACTGGAATCACCTTCCAAAGCCAAGGCTGCCCACTGCAATTAACACTCACTCTAAAAGTATGTGATGGAACTCGGTCTACCTTCCTTGTACTGTTTTCCCTCGCGACACGAGAAAATGCTTTGCCTTTCACCGTTGTAGAGATTTGCTGTTTCACACTCCTCGTAGAATATTTTTTAAGGTAAATTATGAGCCAGCAAGTCACTACATGTTCAGCATGCATTTGCCAAATCAGGAACCCAACATCTTCACTCCATTTAATTGCTTTGAGGCCATAAAGTATAAACAACTTGGGTTAAAGCAAGAACTACAAGCAGATACACACACTCGTGAAATCTTTAGTCAGAATGGAATCCTTACAGTCAAAGTAATCAAAAGAGGAAGGAAGAACTACCATCTGGCTCCCCTTCATATGAGCCTGTTAGCTTCGTATATTCAGACTGGCTGAAAGGGACTTCACAATGCAAAGTGCAACTGAAAGCTGCACAACTGAAAGAGCTCTTGATTTGGGGAACTGATGTCAGGTAATAAAGGAAAGAAATGCCTTCTGATTGATTGGTTAGCTACATTCGCCCTGATTTAAAAGTCCCTGAGACGTTTCACCTCTTTGGTGTGAAGCAAAGATAACATTTTCACCCATAGGAAATGTCTTGCCTAAAGTAAAATAAATTGCATACTATGGTACACTTATCTCAGGAAGTTTAGTGAAACTGAACAACTGCAAAAAAAAAAAGTGAAGGATAGGTTTTAGACCATAAGGTGTAAGACCAGTAATGATCCTCAAATGATGAAAAGTAATCATTTCATAGACTTTGGTGAAGTTGCTTTGAAAAGTCAATGATTCAGTCCCCTCAAGTATTAATAGAAACAGAGACTCAGAGTTATAATAAACACTTAAGGCCATCTTGTCATTGGCAAGTGATACTAAACAATGTTACCATAACTGAATCGCTTCTTGGAGTCTGTAAGTAATACTTATATATTTTGATCTTCATACTTCTGATGAAAATTGGCCTTTTATGAAAGAATAGGCTGTAACATAGTTTAGATTTATTGCTATACACAAGATATCAGGTTTAAGATATGAAGTTTTATGTGTGTATTAAGAAAGAATAAATTGAAATAAAATTCAAATATATGTGAATACTATTCAAGCCTTTTGATGATTTCGTTCCCTCTTTCTACTTCATTAAGCAAAATATTGTCATTGCCATAAGCACAATTGATAATATAACATGGTCTTTTCCAGGGTTCAAGCCCTTCATCTATTTTACAAGCTGGTTTGCCAAAAGGCCATGGTATCTTGGAGGAATCCCATCTCTCATTAGAGTTAGTGAGACTTGCTTAGACTTAGTGAGCCTTGCCTATCCTACAGTTCCCAATAAATGATATCCTTCTTCTCACTGTGGGGTATTATTTGCGTACAGAAGGATGGACCTCTTATAATTTTCTTCCAATGAGAAAGCTAGAAATATCTGGTTAAGAGTCAGTGTCAGCAGTACTCAAACTTGTTAAGATCATCAAAAACAAGGAAAGTCTAAGAGACAGTCATAGTCCAGAGGAGCTTATGATATGTAAGATATTATATTATATGTAATGTGGTATCTTGGATGGGGTCCTAGAACAGAAAAAAAAAAAAAAGGATAGTAAGGAAAAACTAAAGTCAACATATGGACTTTAGTTAATAATAATGTATCAATATTGGTTCCTTAACTATAATTAATGTGCCATACTAATGTAAGATATTAATAATAGAAAAAAACTGTGTATGGGGTATATGGGAACTCTTTGCACTGCAACTTTTCTATAAATCTCAAAGTCTTCTAAATTTAAAACGTCAGTGTCAGTAATGATGCAATTGAACCCCCTTAAAATGTAGAAGTACTTGTTATGGATTGATAACTTCCTCAGTTGTAGAATATATTGGGTGATGTGAAAGAATTGAAAACACTGACACAAGCTCATAAGAAATAATGATATCTATTGAGAGTCCCTGTCCACAGGAAAATAACTGAAAGGTTTTCATGCTTTAAAAAGAGAGAAAATATCTGGGTAAATTATACTGATGTATAGAACATACACATGGAGTAACTAGGTAGGAGTGTAAGGCCGATCCTTCTCTTCTCCTTACAGCACACAGGACTAGACAAGGTAATGGAAAATACATACGTAGCTCCTCTTATAAGTATACTTTATATACTTATAAAGTATATAAATGCAAAATAATCATGGGTCCTGATGGGTTTACTGCTCCCTGAAGATCAGTTGCCAAGGCAAGAAACTGGAATATGTTTTCTAATCCACGCTATCCAATAAAAATGACAGCAGATAATAATGCCTTTGAACATTTCAAAGTGCTTCACATTTATTATTTCATTTTGTCCTCATAACTATATGAAACAGACAGCATAGATTATTATCATAATTTATGGAGAAAACAAAGGCTTAGAAAGTTTACGAAATTTACCTAAATTCATATCATAAGTAAGTGACTGAATTCAAGTGAGGATCTACCGTCTCTCAACTTCAACCTCCCACCTTAACTGGGAATGATGTGCTTTCAAGAAAAGAATTTTCTTATCCTCACGTTGTGTTTTATAGTTCAATGCACAGCATTCTATGGTGAGGCAGTTCCAATATACCACAATTTCCAGTAAAACATTAATGAAACAAAGTGAAAAAGCAAGGATAGCATAAGAGAAATCTGATAATTCTTTTTCTCATTGTCAGTGTAATAAACACAAATACTGAAAAATAGTATTGATTACAGAATTAAGTTCAGAATTAATTATTTACAGAATTCAACAGCTCCATCTCCAAATATTATGACTGGCATGCAGTTAATGTTACTTAGATTTGACTATTGCATGCTATATCATCTTTGCCTTCAAAAGGTAATTTTATTCTCTGATCCCATGATAATGTGGTAACTTGGAATACTGACTGCTGATCTACTTTCAGAGCACCTTTTGTTATCAAGTTGCTAACAAAGTGAAAAGCCATCTTGTTTTTAATGAACCACTGTCAAATTAAGGATATCTAGTTATAAGGTGGCATTTACTCAAGAAACAAAATTTAGTTCTTGTTCAATTTGGCTACAACTGAAAAAGTGTAAGAGTGATTTAGTGATTCAGTGGCTATCTTCTGGATGTCTGCTGTGGGCACTGCACCAGAATGTGGACCTAATATGAATAAAGGATGGATCCAGTGTGTTGGAAATGTAGTCGAATCAAGGGAAGCCAGTATAATTAGGTACAGAGTCCGAAGACTTGAATAATATTCTGATATTCCTCTTATTCTTGCTTTTTTTTCTTTCTTTTTTTTTTTTTTCCTTCCTGGACTTAGAACTATAAATAAGCCCAAAAGGTAAAGTACAGATAAGTCACAAAATGATCATCAGAAACTTAATTCCAGGGTGGCCGGTTGGCTCAGTTGGTTAGAGCGCAGTGCTCATAACACCTAGGTCGCCGGTTCGATTCCCATATGGGCCAGCGAGCTGCGCCCTCCACAACTAGATTGAAGACAACAACTTGACTTGGAGCTGATGGGTCCTGGAAAAACACACTATTCTTTAATATTTCACAATTGAAAAAAATAAAGAAGAAGAAGAAGAAGAAGAAGAGGAAGAGGAAGAGGAAGAGGAAGAGGAAGAGGAAGAAGGAAGAAGGAAGAAGGAAGAAGGAAGAAGGAAGAAGGAAGAAGGAAGAAGGAAGAAGAAGAAGAAGAAGAAGAAGAAGAAGAAGAAGAAGAAGAAGAAGAAGAAGAAGAAGAAAGAAAGAAACTTAATTCCAGAGAATTTAACCTGGTTTTATTAGAGAGTACTAACTAATAAGGAACCTGGAAGCTGGTTTCTTTTCAGTTTCAGTGAACGTTTGAGAACAATAGTTACTTTGCGGTCAACTTCCAAACAACATCAAAAAGATGCAAGTCATTTCTAGTTTAGGTTCAAGGATCTTATTAAATAAAGTGTTTTAAGTTGTGAAGTATATCTCATGACACACTAACATCTGAAATTGCACCATTTATGAATAATTACTTATTAACTCATGTAACCGGAGAAGGTGTAGATTTGAGAATAAAAATCAAAGGAACCATAGGGTTGGAGAGGGTGTGGTAGGGTAAGGAATACAGACCTATATCTAGAGTGAAGTTCCATGAGGGTCCTTTCCTAGCAAAGTCCAAGTTGGGATTTGACTCTGGATGATTTCTGTGTTATAAATTACTCTAGGTTTCTAAACTATATTTGAGAATAAACATGAAGTGAATCTCACCACTTTATTCTGTGGCAATAAATCCAGTTCAATATGCCACAATGATCTAAACTGTTCAAGGGAGAACAAACTTGAAACAGTCCAATCTCATAACCAAACAGACCTGAAGTTGAGTAACAGGAGTCTTCATTCTCTTTGATCCAAAAAGTGTGGGGTTTTTTTTGGAGGGGGGGAATGGAACTCTAGGATCTTAATAACTGCAACTTCTGCTCATTTTCAAACAACTCCTACACAAGCAAAATACCTATAAAGAAGAGGAATGCCTAAACATCAAGAGGTTATTTAAAGTTTACCCAAACTTTTAGAAAAAGCCAAATTGGACTATAAATCCCTGGAGACATGGTTTGCCTCTATCCTTTTTGGCTTTGTCTATTTGGAAAAGAATAATAATTAGAGAAAGTATCACTCATTTTTAACACTTCTCCCAGATCCTTTCTTACTTCCAAAGATTATCCAGCTTCACTCTTATGTTTAAGTGAAAATTCCAGGAATTTTGACTGTCTGGCCCGGCGTACGCAAACTTCACAATTTCCAGGTAACTTATGTAATGTAACTGGGACTAGCAGAAGAGAAACAAAACAACTATACAAAAAGCCTTGAGGGATTTTTCTACTTGGCTGGTTAAAAGGTTCAGAATTATTTAAGAGTTGGAAAAGGAACAATAAGCCACACCCTCAAAGAGCTCCAGTCTGAATTCCACCATTAGTTTATACCACGTTTTCCCATCCAAAATTTCAGTGTATTAATGAGACTAAAAGGATAGAGCACCCCAAAAAATGTGCTGATGTAATCTGAGCTTGCCTGAAATAAAACTTCTAAAACATCATTTGGTTAAAGAACATTGATGGAATGTATTACTTAACACCTTGCTCTTTATGCATATACAAGTTCTCCTGGCTTCTTCCCAAGGTAGAAAAGCTCATCTCTCCGCCATTTGTGGTTTCTACAAGTGCCATTAAGCATGAAATTTCTTATGACACAGACCTGTCTGGGACTTTGTATTGAGAAAGCTCTTAGAAAATGATCTCACCTATAACACAGTCCTTCAAAGACAAGGGAGATAGCATTATGATGTCACTGCAGGGCATATCAATAAACATATATCATGATAAAAGCTCTAGAACATGGTATCAACAGGGATAACGCCCAGCTATACTTTCTGATACAATTTTATAGTTGAATCAGTTATGAAGGAAAATTAATAAGATATATTTAGATTGTGACTGTTTACCAAATGGCTGTAATTCCCCTCTCCAAAAATATTTATTGAAGACATATTTCTCGGATGCCAAACAAGAAAAAAAAAGAAGTGTTTGTCTGAGTCTGTTTATTTTTCAAAGACTAAGTTATTCTGTTTCACCTTATTAACTACCAATAGAATCATCCTAAAATCCCAGATAAAGTAGGCAAGGAAGTCAATAATTGGTTTGAGAGCCTGAAAGAATTTTAACAAGAGCCTTCCAACAGTGACACTGTGAACAGTCTTTGTCCTAATGTTTTGGGAGTTTATTTATTGGGTCTTTGTTACATGCCAGGCATCACTCTCAGTGTTTTATATGGATGATTTCAGTTAAGACTCATGACAGACTAATAACGTAAATAACATTATCACCATTTCACTGGAGTGGAAACGAAGTCTGAGGTTAAGTAACTTTCCAAAGATCCAGCAAGTCAGTGACAGAACTGAGATTCCTACTTGGACAATCTGAACTCCAAATTCACATTCTTAGCCCCTTTGCTGTACTGCACCTATTATATTAACTTATGCTCTTTCTATCTCTTTTTTCTTCAAAAGATCATGAGCATGGCCACCAGTAAAGAGCCCGGTCTGATCTTGACTCTTTCTGCTTCTGTAAAGTATTAACTTCAAACACCTACGACAATAATTATCCTCAGAATCCCCCCAGCTTCATTCACTAAGCAATTCGACAAATATTTATTGACTGCTTCTTATCTATGGACAAAATGGACTAATATATAACTTCTACTCCAAAAAAGTTTATAATACATTGCTTAGAAAAGACTATACAAATAACTGAAATAAATGAAATGAATTGCAAAGAATCAGGTCATCACACTCTGGTGCCTCAATCTTTACCAAGAGCTTAAGATCAACACACTTTTGCTGGTTCACAAAGGCCTACGTGAACTGGCCTCTCCCCAGCTGTATCAGGGCCTCTCTCACTACCACCCCTTGGCTCAGTGTGCTGCACACACTTGACCTTGCTCTTATTCTTGGAACTTACAAAGATTTCTCCTGCCTCAGGACCTTTGTGCCTTTTCCCTCTTCTCCCAGATCTCCCCATGGCTGGCTCCTTCTTTGCATTCAAGTCACAGCCTAATACCACCTTCTCACAGAGACCTACCTTGAACCACTCAATCTAATCTGGCCTACACTCTCATCCCCCCCTATGCCAAGTGTAATTCTATCATAATTATCTAATGCAGTCACAGCGTGTAGTATTGTCAGAAATTAAGTATTTTAAAATTGTATTTACTTTGATTATGGTGGGCAACCCCATCCTCAACTAGAACTCAAGAGCCATGAGACCAGGAGCCTTGTTCTTATATCGCCTGGACAAGAAAGCTTTCACAAAGTCAAGAGCATGAGACATGCACTTTAAAAGAGATGTGGAAACTCAGTAAAGATGGGGGCACTGCAAGCAAAGGGAATAACATGAGCAAAAAACAGAGAGGAGAGAGATTTGGAACATGTACAGGAATAATGAAATAGTTTAATTTGAAAGGTACACATCCAAACACAGGAAAAGTAGATTGAGTTAACATCATGGAGGGTCTCCAGGGTCAGGAAGAAGAATTCTGTGTGCAATAAGGATCCACAGAATGTTTCTTAGCAAGGAAGTGATGTAGGCGAAGCAGAGCATAGCATTAGAAAGATTAAAGGCTAATTTAATAGTCCAAGCAAAGGATACTAACAACATTTTAAGTCACTCTGATAAAGACACTAAAAATCTGTCTTTTTTTTTTTTTTTTTTTTTTTAAATAGAAAACTCTCAAAAGAGAACAGGAAGAGAACTATGAACTTGGTGCTGTTAACTATTGGAACAGAAAGTACAATGTTATGAAGTATAAAGTTGAACATAATGATGAAATTTGTTTCTCTAATATCTGTTCAAAAGCCTTTTGCAAAATAAACACAGATTTATTATATCAAACCACCCAAAGTGACTCATCTCTTTGGAAATGCGTTTCTGGCATCTTCTTTCCTCAGGCCTCAAATTCTTTCAGAAACTCAAGCAGATTAGTGGCCTGATGACAGTACAGAAGTCAGAACTCAAAATCCTAAATCCACTTCTGCCACTGACTTGCTGTCTGACATGGAGCTTTATGCCATTATTACATTTGTAAAATACCTTCATGTGGTGAATGTGTGAAAATTGATCTTTGGCTAGGAAGCATAAATTTTCAAAATAATCACACGAATACATCAAAATGCATACATAGGCATTTAATGGAATCCCTTGCGAAGTATCCTTACATTATTCTGTACTTATTTATTTCTCAATCAGGCACTGAAAATAGAAATATTCACATTAACGCATATATGTGTGAGTATGTGTGTCTTACAAAAAACAAGTGGCTTGGTCCTTAAATTTTCCCAGATAACAAAACTGAAAAAAAGTTTCTTTTTAAAAGACATGATGATGTAAACACAAGGAAGTTTAAAGTAACACTTGTATAAACTGTTTGAATTGAAGAGAAAAAAACACACCCCAAAAGAGTTTTGTCAGAATAAAGGGAAAACAAATCCCAAATCCTGACAGCAACATAAAAGCCAAATTCTCCCCCTTCCTTTCATAATAGCTTTTCTATTGAGCTTCATTTTGACCTTTCATTACTTTCCCAACATTGAAGAATATTGCCTTTCAAAACTCTCCATTTCTCTGTCAGTTGTACTATTATTCCTTCTCCTATTGTTGAGAGATCTTAGCTACCGCTGTTTCAATATGAAACGCACAATCTTTGGTCTCTCCTAACAAATAGAAACCAGCATGTTTTACATGCTTTCCACTATAAATTCATACCATGCATAAAAAAGGAAAGATAACCATACATCCATAAACATACCAAGACACAGAAAACAAACCAAAAAAAAAGGGTGGTTATCTATTTTCTAGCAAAGAAGCAATCTGTATTATAACTAATCTATGGCCCATGTACCCTCCCCCCCTCAGCTGCAACAGGATGTGCCCTATTTGAAAGAAAAACAGCCTTACGTCATTAGTCAGAGCTGGGAGGGTGAACCAACTGCATGGTCTGATTGATAAAGTTTCATTACAAATTAGCCCATGTCTTTGATGAAAACAAGCAAGGCAAAGACTGTACCACAATTTTATCCTCATAAATTAGTCAACCAGACAAACACTAAACAGAGCTCGCCACATGAGGGACCAACTAATGTAATTAATTCATACACAGCACCTCATTAAGAGCAGTGTTAGCACTAAGGTTGTGATCTTGTTGAGTCTGCATTATTTTCCACAAAGATGCCCACTTAGTTGTCAGGGATGAGGGGCCAGGAAAGGGCTAGATAGATGCTTTTGTGTCCGAGTGTAACTGAGAAGAGCTAGTACAGGGAAGAATAACAGGAATGAGCTCTATATTCCCTCAACCCAAACAGGCCCACACAAGACTTTTAGCGTAAGTGTACATTTTAATAGACAGGTTATATTTTGCTTTTGTTCAGTGTTTCCAACATTCAAGTAGTAGTAAAAACAAATACATTTCCTCACTGGCATAATATAATTCTTACTTGATATGGTAAACAAAACAACAACAAAAAAGGACAGAAAATGGGTTGTTTGTAAAAAGTAAAGATCATCACAAATGCTTCGTGGTCATCTTGGGAAAAGACCCAGATACAGTGCTGTATACCATGTCTTCACACCCTGAAGAGAACATTCTACCTTGTAGGGGTGCCTGAGACCTGATACTTGGAAACCGCCTTCTTGGCTACAGCCACACACCTCTAAATACTCTCATTTACTTAGTTAATATTTCTTTCTTTTCCACATCCTCTTAAAAACACAGGTCTTTTTCATGAATTCACGGGAGTTTAGATCTTAGTATCTAAATGCCATTCTCCAGTGGTATGTAGCTACAAGTAAGGGGACTCTCTGAAGTAGCTGATTCCAAGGAAAGGCAGGGGACATACAAGATGAGCTTGGAACATTTTGTGGTGCCAGAAAATAACAAAGTGCTACAGAAAAAAGGGGGGGACTCTCAAAAGGCCAAGGGAATCAACCTGAACACTTCCCAAAGTCCAAAAAAGAAAGAATTTGAGCAACAAAATAATAAAGGTATTAGTAGACCACAAGCCATAAAATAAAAATAAACATTCAAGAGTACACAATGTGGGATTAATGCAATTTACTGATCAGATAAATTAATTATTGAACGTATAAACAAATAAGTTAGGGAGAAGGAACAGCTCTTCCTTACAGAAAAATTCCAAATAAACACAAAAGGAAAAAAAAGGACATACAAAATCACCATTAGAACAGTGCAGTAATAATTGTTGCAAGCAAGATCTGGGTGCTACAATTAGTGAGTGGGCCAAAGTTCAAAAAGAAACAAGATATTTGCATAATCTCTTATACATTCCCCCAGAATATTTTTTTGAAAATTCAATGGAAAAATAGTAAATTTACAGTGGAGAAATGCAGCAGATATCACCTTAACCAAGTGATCAAGATTAACATAAACATAGGTCATAAAATATAGTGTACGCCCTCATGTGATGTCCTGAGAAAAACATCACTTCTGTGATATTCTGGTCAAAAACGCATATACTTAATCTGATCACTGGAAACCAAACCCAAGTTGAGAGACATTTGAAAAAATCATTGACCAGTACTCGTTGAAGTTGTCAAGATCATAAAAGACAAGGAATGACTGAAGAACTGTCACAGATGGGAAGAGACTAAGGTGATCCCACAGCTAAATGCAGCATAGGATTCTGCATTGTGTCTTGGATCAGAAAAACACCATTAGTAGGAAAAGAAGTAAAATTAGAATAAGGTCTGTATTTAGAAGTAGTACTGTATCACTGTTAATTTGCTGGTTTTGATCAATGTATGTACTATGGTTATGTAAGTTACTACCATTAGCAGAAGCTAAACGAAGCATGTAAGTACATTATATTATTTTGTAACATTGCCAAAGTATAAATCATTTCAAAATTAATAATAATAGTAATAATAAGAATAATAAATAATAATAATAAAACAGGCCAAAAGGTAGAGAGGACCATGTAAGAGATTTTTCGATGAAGTTAATAAAACTCATTGTAGAATCACCAGTCTAAATAAACAATCATCCAGGCTGAACAATCACAGTTTTAGTTTCTCAGATTAGATATTCAAAGTTTTTTTCAACCAAATTATATAAGAACATATAGTAAGTGTTGTATTTTCTTTAACTCTAGGGTTATTTCCCTGTGGCTTTGCTTCATAGCAGTCTTTTAAAATATAATTAATAGCTAGTTGAGTTAAATTGGCCACTTTATAATCTCATTTTCTTATAGAACTATTCCAATCATTATTGCACATAATTTTTCAACACTTATGTCTTTAAACTGAACATATCAGACCCTAGGCCATGTCAAGAGTTCCACTGTGCTTATTCTTACAGGACTACATGATCAGTCTACATGAGCCCCAGGACAAACTTCAGGGTCTTGAAAATAATGTATTCAAAATATAATTTTTTTTAATATATAAAAATTACTAGTCACTAAAAGGCTTTTCACTTAAACTATACCTAATTCACAAATATATTTTAAGAGTAAAAGTAGTTATCAAGAAAACATGCAAATATAGCTACTTTAAGAATTAACAATATTGCACAAAAATACAAGCATGCCACTATTTCTTTCATGACAAATCTCATATTTCAAGTACATGTATCTTATTTTCAAAATATCTACCATGTTTCCAAACTTAATGACAAATGAAAACATACTAGAGAAGCGCTGTAAATAAATTATATACATAAACATTCACATAGAACCTACTCTTCCTTCTTTTTGCTCCCGGTGGCGAAATGACATGAATTCTATCTCTAGTTTTCTTTCTTTTTAAGCAAACCTGATCTGCTTCATATCAACCTTGATGAGTGAGGCCTAGTAAACTGAGCCTGAAAAGGTGCCATTACAGTATTTCCAACCACCCTGGCTGCTGGGCTGCTCTCACTTTTTTTTTTTTTTTTCATGCTGCATCTAAGATAAGACGGTGCAGGTGAGAAAAAAAAAAAGATCAAAACTATTTAAAGTACTACCTCTTGATCATGGGGTTTGCAAATTGCACACAGAAAGGAGGCAATACAGATAAGGAGAGACTTAAAACAAGAATCTTTGAAAGAGACTTTAGGATTTAATTGTAGCACTAGTGAAATAGTTTTGAGATCTGACAATGTCATAAACGTATACCGAAATCTGGAAAAGACAAGGAAGTCCCATTGTGTCCTGTTAGTTGTTGACTTTCTTTTGTAAGCTTCAGGAACAACAGCTCAAACTGCTAAATTAGATCAATACCTATATAATATCAGTATTATATTATATTATGGGCTTTGAACTGAAAGCTTGCAATGTGGAAAACCTTGAGTTGTATCTGGAACAAAGAAAGAAGACATAGAAACAAAAGAGACAGTGAACTGCAAGCTTGTTGGAGGAATATAATCAATATAAGAGAACAGATGTAATGGAAGATAAAAATAAGAAAAAAAGTGGTGGTTTCTTGAGATGTTATTGAATTATGTAGCAACTGAAGGATAAAAAGAAGAATCAGTATGTGTCATGCTTTTAGCAAGGAACTTTTTTTGAATATGTCAATATTTAGCCATATGGTAAATAAACCTAACCATAAGAACTTTGTAAACATACCCAGAGAAAAACAGGTGCTCTGATAACAAAACACTATTCACAGCGTCACACCACTGTTACACAGCTAAGTTCGTCTACATCTGAGGCAATCAACCAGCCAAGTGGATCAAAAGACATTTTTTTTCTTTATTTTATAGGCAATTATTACACAATTTCTCAAACACATGCACCATGATTGCATCAATTTTTATGTCAAACACTGTCCTAATAGTATATGTCATTAAGATGAAAATGTTACCACTCCCATACCTGGAAGGTGAACGGCTCTGTGTGTGTGTGCACATGGTGGTGGGGGCAGCAAGAAGAGGGCGGGTAATTTCTCCGACAAACATACTCCACTATATTCATAGACATTTCCCACCCTCTGTTTCTCAACCCCTTTCCACAGCTCTATCCTGTACCACTGAAGCACACATTTAAAGCACTTTGTTCTTAGCATTTCATATGTATTTACTAATTTAATCCTCAAAAGAACACTATGAGGTTAGTTCAGCTATTACAGACGAGGACACTGAGATACAGAAAAGTTAAGCAAATCATCCAAGGTAAATGATCAAGCTGGAATTGAATTTGGGGATTTGGGTTCCATATCTGATATTCTTAAATCTCTACTATCTCTACTAGTTTGGGGAATTTCGAAATGTTATCGTTTGGAGTAAATGAATGGTACCAACATATGACTCATTTAACTCAACATCAGTTTAAAGCACTGACAGTCCTCTCTACTCGTTTCTCTGTCACAAAAACCCCCATTGCAGTCCCTAGTCTTCTGGACTCTGAGCCTTGACTCGCTGCCACTTCTGGTCAGGCCTTTCCCTGCCTTTTCATTCTGCTTCCAGAGGACGGAACTGCCTCTTTCTATCCGTAGGTCCATGAGTTAGTGGGGTATTTTTCTTACCCCATCTATTTAGTTTCTATAGATAATTAAAGTTATATAACTTATGTAAGAAAATATAAAGAGCTAGTTATTATTCATTGGAAAGCTCAAAAGTAGTAAAACATAGAGTGTTAATTGAAGTAGTGTAATTACTTCAAACAGCAAACACATAAAATATATTTTCTAAATGTGTAGATCTCATTTCATGTGCAAACGAAAGAATGTAATATTGGGGTTTTTGGGGATGGTACTCTTACAGTAAATACTTCTGACTCACACCATAAGTGGAAGTTATGAGAAATCAGAATATATCTTACTATGTGTACAATGCTAGCCTACTAATCAAATTTCAGGTCAGGCAGATGTTTCCAAAATTCCATATGAACAGAAATGTGTTTTATTCTAGTTCTGGGCACAAAAAAACTAGGGGTCTTGTTTTAAGTAATGGACACCTTTGAGAATCTCATAAAGTCTATGGTTTCTTTACACACACACACACACACACACACACACACACACACACGTACATATATTTAATATTTTATACACAATTTCATGGAAGCCATAAGCCCTTGAAAGTCATCCAGGGACTCTAGTTTAAGGCATAAACAGAATATAAAAGCATAACCTCGGAAGGACGGCATTTACAAAGCTCATTTGTGTATCATGGTTTTTAAATTTACGATGGACCACAACTCTTCATAGACATAATTTTTATTAATAATGATTTCATCAGGACAATGCCCCAAATCTAGCCTTAATGATACTTTTTTTAGACCATAATCTTTATAGTTTATTCATATAGAAAATGTATTCTGCCTTCCATTGGGGGCCCAAAGTCCAGCCGACCCAGGGAAGCACTGTTGTCACCGAGCACATGTCCTCCCAGATCGTTTAGATACAAGCAGAGGCACAGAAAGCATCAAGATGCATCCACCCCTCCTGCCTGCTGTTCACCCAGAGGGCAATGTCCAAATTTAAAATATTTACATTGTTTTCAACTTTGAACTATTACAGATACATAAAGAAAGCATAGTTGGCTGATAACCAATTAAAAATTTAAAAAGAAGAATTTAAATCAGAAAATGTACAAAAATGTTCCAAAACATATATGAATACAAGTCTACAAAAATACCCCAGAGAAAAAGGAGATGCAATGATGATTTTGAACAAATTGTTTGGGTAGTTTGTGTTCTACCAAGTTGTTTTCAGTAGCGTTGCTTTGGACCAAATCACCTACAGTGAAATGAACTTCCTGTTAAACTATGATACATTCAATACATTTTGAGAAAGCTAATGACAGAGGTAAGCATGGAATTTCAGAGAAGAGGTAAGTAACATTTAGTTTTGCTCTGCAAGATTCTCAAATGGCTTCCTACAGATGAAATACCCTGAGCGGAATCTTGAAAGATGACCAAAATTTAGCCAGGTAAGCAAAATTAAAGAACAACCATTTTTTCTGTCCTATTCTTTACAACCTGTATTTCAGTATAACCAAATGTTCTCAGCTGATGAGGTAAAATTCTTTTTTATAGAAGAGTTCCATTTAGTAAATGTGGAAGAAATCAGAAAATTTATGTAATGTAACCCTTAAAATAATCAATTCAAGCAGTGATCACCAGTGGATTAAGCTTGTACAATGATTGATGGTGACTTTTATATGTGAGGGATGAGGCTGGCACTGCTTGAACCCACTGATCAATCTTAACATCCTAAAAGATAGATAGATGATAGATAGATAGATAGATAGATAGATAGATAGATAGATAGATAATGGAAACTGAACCTAATCAAACCCTTAGAGCTAATTCTACTTATAGGAAGTACGGTTGATATTGAAACAAGTTAAGTAACGCTACAAGAAGACGAATAAATAAATACAGACTATGGGACATTCAATGTAACAACTGACATGGTTTTTGCAACAA
This sequence comes from Rhinolophus sinicus, assembly GCF_057876585.1. Classification (NCBI taxonomy): domain Eukaryota; kingdom Metazoa; phylum Chordata; class Mammalia; order Chiroptera; family Rhinolophidae; genus Rhinolophus; species Rhinolophus sinicus. The sequence continues at coordinate 38,016,782 of NC_142501.1, forward strand.
GAAAATAGCATTAATAAAAGATAGAAGTGGGAAATGTTTTCGATTAAAAGAGAATTAGAGACTGAACCAATTTAATATGTGGTACTTATTTGGATCATGACTCAAACAATCTAATTGTAAAAAGACTTTTTTGCAACAACTTGGGAATTTTTATTATGCACAGGGGATTAGACGATTCCAAGGAATTATTATCAGTTCTGTTAGGTTTCATAACGACATCTTATTTATGTATGAAAATGTTTATACATTTGAAGATATATATTGAAGTAGGGGTGAAATTTTGTGGTATCTTGAATTTGCTTTTAAATACTTCTTCAAAAGAAAAAAGGGGAGAGCATAAATAAACCAACATATCAAAACCTTACTATTGAATACAGGAATTCTTTGTGCTTTTCCCTCTCCTTTTGTGATTATTTGAAGTTTTCATAATAATGTTTTTAGGGTTTAGCCAAGTGATACACACAAAGTAGGGAGGGATTTTGGGGGATCTTATGTACCAGGCAGAGAAAACAGCATAAACAAGAACTCTGACTCAAGAAACAGCATGACATCCTCAGGAAGCAGCAAGCAATTGGGTGTGAAGGGCAAGCAGCATAAGTAGGGCCAGGTCTCAGACAACCTTGGGGGCCAAGCTAAGGAGCTTGGGTTTTACCCTGTAAAATATGGGGAACCAAGTAAAGGTTTTTAGCAGAGACGGACGTGGTTAAATTACACTCCAGTCTAGACCATGACTCCAGCAGCCCGATGCAGAGAGGACTTTACGACAGAAAGGGGAGCCAGCCCGGAGAAAATGTTAGTGAGGAGCCTGTTGCAAAACTGAAGGCAAGGAACAACAAAGGAATAAAAGAGAGTAGGAGTAGAGAAGAGGGGTCAGGAATTCGTCATTGGAAGGAAAAAAAAGAACAAGAATCCAACCTGACTTTCAACTTTCTGAAGGAGTGGCTAAGTGACTTTGACATTGAGATATGAACTTCAAGAGGAAAAGCACATTTTGAAAAAGAGGTAAGGATAACAGGGAAATGATGTAGTCCATGTTAAGCATGTCAAATTTGAGGTTTCTCTAGGACATCAGAGCTAGTTATACACGTAGACGAGCTCAGGGTATCGACCACAACCAGAGCTATGGATTCAAGAGTCCTCAGAATACGGACAGCAGCTAAACCCCAATAATGGATAAAATCACTCACTCCATGGTCCAGGGGTTATGCCTATCATTATTTAGTATCTAGCATAGCATTTAGTATGGTGTGGGGCTCTTACTACGTATTAAATAAATGGTAAATGAGATTGCCCAAGGAAAGCATGAACAGTGCAAAGAACAGTGGACTAAGGGCAGAACTCTGGAGGCCCAGTGTTAAGGAGTGTGAAAGTACAAAGAGGTCCCCTGAAGGCAATAAATAATAAAGCTCAGACTAGGAAGAGAACAGAGACCACACAGCCTTAGAAACAAAAAGAAGAGAGAATTTCAAGAAAGGATATAAGGTTTGGAAAATTCACATTCATGAGGCAAAACTGAGGTACGTGATGATCTTGGACTTCCTGAATCTCTGAGGCAGATGACCTGCTGTGCTCACCCTAAAAATGAAGACGAGTACCAACATGACGGCCAGCCAGTAGACAATGCCACTATCTGGGTGACCATGACCATGTTATTTAACCTTTCTGTTCTTTCCTTATTTTTAAAGTGAAGCCTATGAACGATATTATCTTTAAGGTTACATTCAATTCTAAAAACCTACAAAAGCAAATCCTTTGGTTTAAAGTGTTCCAAAGAGCCAAGAACCCACTTGGAGATCCATTACATTTTATGCCAGGCTTCTGTTCTCCTCACTCTGTTTCCTTCGCTTCACCCTCATTTTCTCTCCCACCTTTTTTTCTAAGTGGTCTCTAAATTGCTTCAGAGAGAAAGTGATGGACCTCATATAAACATAAAAATGACGATGACATTTATGGCAACAAATAAAAAATGACAGATAAAAGGATCTGTCAGACCCAGCATTTATTTATGTCAGCAATTCACAAATACAAGAAATACTAATAGATAAATTCCTAAAATATTTTTGGTGACTAAAGAGTAATTAATAGTGATAGCCAAAATGCCATTAACCCAGCAAGTAATCATGAAAGCACATTGCACTGACTCTCTTAATCTATGGGAAGTCAGATAGATGCATTGATATGGAATGTGCTGGCTTCTCATCAGCAAGCTATAAAAAGGCCCTCACTTTTATTTGCTCTGCTCTTATATATAGTGTCATGCTCTTGGCCCAGCAAATAACTAGAAAATTTGTTCATGTTACTCCAGCAAATCCGTTAACTTTGGTCTTATCTACACTAAATATTTAAATCGTGTCAGAATGATAGCACTTTAACGTTGGAACCAGAAATCCATTTACAGTCATAAAGACCCGGCAATGAATCTGACATTCCCAATCTTACTTTTATTGATAAATGTTGAGAATATTGACCACAAAATTTAGTAAAAAATTATCTGATTTATTTTCACTTATTCTGTACTAATGGCTTCACAAACCATTTTAAGAATAAAGAAGAAACTTGTCACCTGAATAAGAAGTTTTATGTTGTATACATCATAGAAATTATCCAAATAGACTGGAATCACTTTTCTCAAATTAATCTCACAATCAGGTAACTACCGAAACAAGTAAATTTGCCTGCTCAAAACAGACGTTTGTTCATCTCGCGCTCTACAATCAACACACAGATAAATACAGTATGTTTGGATGCAACTACAGAACACTAAAGATACAAAAAATAGGATATTCCACATAAGAACGATGGAGTGGATCAATATATGTCCACTGCCCAGAATAGATGCTATGCATATGGCAGACATTTTTAACTGAGGTCTGGTTTCCTATAACTCAATGAACTGGTTCCAATTTTCAAATTTTTAATGATCTTCAGAGTTATGCTCCCAAATGTTGATTAAGACAAATCAAATTAAACACCTAAAGGGAGGTCTCATTATAGAGACAGGAAGAGAATAACCAGACAGGAAGTAAGGACCAGGTAGATAAGCAAATGAGATGCAGATCACTGGAACCAGAAGTTAAATAGTTAAAAGATATCAGAAACACAGTACATGTCTTTTAAAAATATACTTGTCTGGGCCACAGCCCCAGAAATTCAGAGAATGCCTGAATTTTAAAACTCCACACACCTAATGACAAGCCAGGACTGAAATCAAGTGGTCTCAGGCACAAGGTAGGAGATCTGAAGACAGGGAACGCGTGCCAGGTACTAGCATAATTTTGAGGTTAGGACCTTGCCCCAACAAAAATTTCTTACACACATGAATCTCAATCAGGAGCTGGTCCCAGGATATAAGCACTCATGGTGAACAGTAAGTAAGTATTCCTGACTGGAAGGAGGAATGAGGGAAGCAAAGCCAAGGACAATCTTGAGAGTACATTCCACCTTTTTTCACAATCACACAAATCTTAGGTAGTTTGTAACAAATTGCTTCATATGTGAGTGTCTTACCCTGTCTCCACTCCCAAAGAAAGCAAATTCCACAAGACCAGGGAATGTGACTTATACTTTATTGGAATAGGCTGGGTATACAGAACACCTACAATAAATTACGATAACTACTTTGTTCCAAGTAAATCTCTAAACCACTCCCCTTCCCTTTGCTCTCTGTCATCCTTTCTGAAGTCACATGAATCAAAAAAATTATTTCTTTTAAATTCTACTTTCAAATACCCTAATTTCTTTTTGAAGTCATATGATTTTTAATTCTATAAATTAACAATCTGATAATCTGTTCACCTCCCACTTAACCTATTCACACCTGTTTCCCCATAATACCCAAGGCTCCACGATTATGTGAAATCTCTGACAATTTACATGGCACGGACATAGGAATTACCAATCAGAAACGGTCCAAAAACATTTAGTTACTTCCAATTGTACCAATTTGATTATTTCTAAAGATACATATTTTTTAATGTATAAGCTCACTTTTCAAAATCTTAATGGAATTAAATAAATAAACATTTACTGAGTACCTCTGATTTTTATCATAAAGTTTCGTGAGTCAGATACTCATTTAGGAGTTTGCTCAATAGAAACAACAATGAAACTATCACTCAATATACCTGATAATCCATTATCGTGATTAAATCCAATATTGAATCAATTATTAGGGAAAACAATGAAATACCACTACTTAAATCTGTATTCCAATCACAAGGGAGAATAAACAGAATAAGAAATTTTAACTCTTGAACACTTTGCAGAAAAGTACTCAAGCATGCTGACCTTCCTCTCTGCCAGAAGTTCAGATGCCTGAATCAACTCTAGGTAAAGTGATACTCTGTTCAGATGTCTCAGATTGACCCAGCTTAAAAGCTCTCTTAAAAGACTGATACTTGATCTTCCTACTATTGGTATAGTAATCTACATAATTTAGGGACGTTGCTAAGACTGCCATAAACTCTAAATCCTTTTTGAAATTAACCACAGTATCCTATCTCCATCCCTTCTGTTTTCACCAGTAGTTTAACAACTGACTCTTATTTTATTTCCAGAGATCAAAGTTTAATAAAACTGAAAAATATTTAAGACTTAACTATAACACCTTTAACTTAATGGAAACAATGTGGATATATGCTCCTTCTTTTCCTTCTGAGTCTTGACATAATGCATTCCTTCAGCACAATTTAAAAGAAGGGAGAGTGTGGTACAACAGAAAGAGGTGTGACTTAATTGGAAGTCCTGAGAGCTGGGTTCTAAACTTTGTTTCTCACTAAAGAGAATTTCCTTGGGCCAGTCAGTCAATAGCTCTAGAACTCAATGTCTACATCTGTAAACTAAGGAATTTCACATCAAGTTATCGTTCAGGTCTTCCCAAATCCTGAATCCCAGTGGATGGAGTTATCTCTAAATTCAAGAAGAATGTGTTCAACCAAGGACTATAACCCACCCAGAGCCCTTGGGGTTAATTTGACAGGGAAAAAAAAATCAGGTAGGCCTAATGAGGTTATTTTGAGCAACATCAGAAGTGGTTTTTAGGTACTTAGGAACCCAACATGGTTTCTTCAGACAAATGAAACCTCCATATTTAACTTGATCCAAAGGCAAGGATTGTTGGTTTCCCAAATGAAACCTCTTGTTTGTAACCTGGCAAGTATTTCTTCTAATCAAAGGAGAAGCAGAACACTAGGGAATAATTAAAGGGATCTCTATGTTTTACCTCTCCAACAAACTACGGGTCACATTCAGCCCGTTGTGCTTCTTTACATACTTTTGTTTTTATCTGGGAACAGCACAAGAATGTTTGAGGGAGAAATACTATAGCCACTCCCCATTGTGACTTTAATTACAGTCTTCAGGATTGCCACTGAGTTTGATCTAATTTAAAAAAAAAAAAAAAAAATGCCCCACTCATATGCATATTATTTCCCCGGAGCAAATTCCTCTTATCTGCTCAAATTGTCTTGACAAGTTTGTGAAATTATAGAACTCTACAGTTTCAAAGATGGGAAACCTTAAAGATTTCCTAACACAATTCTTGTCCTAACATAAATGGCCCACCCCTTTCTTTATAACAAGACTTTCACTGCTTTACAAGGTAGTCCCCTCCATTGCTGGACAATTAGATGTTTTTTGTTTTTTTTTCCTGGCAGTTCTTTAAGAGCAACACAAAGCAAAAGCAAGTTGACTGTCTCTTCCACACACCAGATCTTCAAATATTTGAAGACAGTTGTAATGTCCCCAGTCAGGCCTCTGGACCTACTCCTGTGTATCAGGTAGGGTCTTTCAGCAGTTAGCCAATTGTTTCTTTTTTAATAGTACCGTCAAACCAAAAAATGGCTTATTAACCATTTAAATATTAACCATTTAATGGCTTATTAACCATTTAAATATCACATTCTATTTTTCCCAAGGAACTACCCTCAAGGGAGTCTCTATAATTTTAGCCTTACATGCTACTTTTACATTAATCTGAACCTTGAATTCTGATTATTTTATCAAATATATAAGCTACCCCTTCAAGACAGTTGTCATCTAAATATCTAGTAAGCACACTTTGACTGGAGCTGTCGATAAATACTCAATGACAAGGACAAGGTCATATTCCATTAACACTGATACATGAATCAATTATCTATGAGGTCAGCTGTTCCACCTGCCAAAAATCTACCTAAACATCTCATGCTATTATTTACCCAACACTTTTCTTCACAATTATATGAGCAAGTTCTTTTGTAAGCTCAAATATACACTTGTCTGGAACTGGAAGCTTGAACTTATTTTAAGAAGTACTTACTCTATCCTTGATCTCAGCCTAGGCTTGCATTTCCACGTAAGTATGCTGAAAACCCATTTTCCACTTTGGAAACAAAATAGGAGTGAAGGAGTTCTTCCGTTGCTATGTCAATTATTAATATTAAAGTCCGGTGTTATCACAGTAGATGTTTAAAGGCAAAGACCTCTTATTTTAGTACCCACAGTGCAAACAAGATAATCTGGCATAGAAAAGTTTCCCAATAAATGTTTGGTGAATGCATGAATGAGTGAAGGAATGATCATGACCGACCATTAACTCTCCTAAAGATCCTGCCTTTCTTAATAAGGCCTAGTTTTTCACCCCTTCTTCTGTCTTTGATACATATTCCTTTAAATTCCAAGCTTATCAAAGAGCTCCTAACATAGTTACACTTTTATTTAACTCCTTTTCTTTCTCAGCAGGATTATTCTCAATTATATAGTCAGAATTACAATTTTAGAGCATCTCATATTTCATGAGCTATATTTCTTCTTTATAATCTTTGTACATGGCATTATAAATCAGGCAACATTCATGCTTAATTAGTATTTTCATTGTAATTTTTTTTTTGTTTCTTCCTCCATTCTTTATGTTTCAGCTTCAAAACATTTAGGCTCCTAACACTACAAAAGATAAAAATAATAACATAAATTTTTTCTTTTGTATCTTTAAAGCTTTTTTTATTTCAGTTCCAATGCTTTAACTCCTTAAATGAATCTGTAGAATGATTTAAAATTTTAATACTTACTAAACAATAAATCAGAGAACAAAAAAAAAATATTCTAAGGAACTTGAATACTGTACCTAAAACACACATTAGCTTTCTAAAGCAGGCATATTATAACTGATCCTTTAAAATCACACTTAGTAATTTAAATTATAATAATGCCTGCTTTAGATAGCAAGTGTTCCGCAAACCTCAGCATCTTAAACAGTTGTGATATCCAGTTCTATCCCTCTTGTCTTGCTGCCATTTGACCACAGAGAAAACATCTTGAGCAGCAAATTAATGAATTCTGAATAGCTTTAAAAAATAGAAATCTCTGGGGCAGCCAGATGGCTCAGTTGGTTAGAGCACAAGCTCTGAACAACAGGGTTGCCGGTTCGATCCCCACATGGGCCAGTGAGCTGCGCCCTCCACAACTAAATTGAAGACAGTGAGCTGCAGCTGAGCTGCCGGAGGGATGGCCGGGTGGCTCAGCTGGTTAGAACGCGGGCTCTCAAGAACAAGGTTGCCAGTTCAATTCCCACATGGGATGGTGGGCTGTGCCCCCTGCAACTATCATTGAAAACGGTAACTGAACTTGGAGCTGAGCTGTGCCTTCCACAACTAGATTGAAGGACAACAACTTGGAGCTGATGGGCCCTGGAGAAACACACTGTTCCCCAATATTCCCCAATAAAAAATAAAAAAAGAAAGAAAGAAAATAGAAATCTCCAAGAAGACCTAACATTACTGATAACTCAACATGACCATGCAGCTCATAAAGGGAGGACCATCACTAGCTGGGTGTAGCTCTGATGGCCAAATTAACAGACACCCAGAAGCATGGAAAACTCAGGGGAGAAAGGCAGAGAGGACATAAAAATAGGGGTGGGGGTGGGAAGGAAAGAAAGGAGCAAAAGAGAGAAGCATAAAGTTCAATGCAATAACTATCAGCAGACAGTAGGGGAAAAAAAGAGTCCTATACCCTTTGTGGTCCTTGAGGATCGCAAGAGATGACAGCTAGGGAGAATAATTAAAGTCCTTAATGATTACCCTGGACCACCAATAGATGTTTAACCCTGAACAAACGTTATCTAATGAACTAAAACACATTTCCATCATCAAAGCACATTTCTATGTCTTTTACCATCCTTCCCCACCAGGTTTAGAAACCAGCAACAGGTAGGTAAGCTTATATTCGTACCATAACTCTCTCAGCAAAACACTAAAAAGATGTGTTTTATCAGAACTCAAAAATTAAACAAAATGCTATAGTAACTGTGCCTCTACAAAAATACTGAAATCTTATTTATACCAAGTACCATTATTTTCAAGTGGACAACCACTCTGAATTCACTGCAGTAAATTGAAACTGTAGTCTGAATATATAGAACAAAGGGCAATTTAGTGTTTTGACTCTGTCACAAAATCAGTTTTTCACAACTTTCAGAGTTATTTTATATATGACTTATTGATCACAAATTTTATTAACCAGCTTTTAAACGAACCTGATTTTAAATCCACTTGGAAAAGCTCCATGTTGAAACTTAAATTCTCTTATAGTTACTTAATCGAAAAATGTTAGAAAAAAGAAGTGATAAGAAACAAAAAGGTCGTTTTTCTTTCCTCCAGGGAATACAGAGAATCACTAATATCTCAGCCAAATATATTTAGAATATTGGCAGCTCAAATTGGCATGACACCAGAAACAAACCCAGGGCTAGGGAAAATCGTTATCATAAGCAGTTTTGTGATACATTTTTTTACCCCCTCTCTAAAACAGGTAAAAGAATGCTCGAAGATATCACACATAGTCATTTACATACAGTATCACATTATGGAATTTTCCAAGGTGTTAATTAAAGTTTTAATGAATGTTAATCATCTTCAATTTCATTGGCAATCTCTGTTCAACCATATGCTTCTCTTTTACACCTGAAAGTTTAAAAAAAAATTACTTTAAACTGTTTTACTTCCTTAACATGATATTTGTATTAATATTTAGGAAACAAAATTTCTGCAGCTTATACAGCAATCCTCTATAGTTTTTTGGGGTTTTTTTCAGTTTTTTTTTTTTTTTTTTACATATTTCTAACTTCCTTCAATAAGGTATAAGTATATAGGATTTGCATGATCGTTATACTTCTAAGAGAGAATAAAAAAATAATCCTTACTCTTTTTAAAAAAATTCTTTATTCTTTTAATGTTAAACTGGCTTTATGCCCAGGAAACAAAGCTGAGCTGGAAAATTGAACATGGCAATGCATCCTAGAGCCCTAGAAATGAAGTTCTATCTCATTAAATCATTGTACAACTTTTGCAACTTTAATTTTTCTGTGGTTCAGAATGCTCCTATATTCATTCATTTATTCATTTAAAAATATTGACTGAGAAGTCGTCTAAGTTCTGGGCACATAGCAATGAATAGAACATACAAATATATATCTTTCTCCTCAGGGAGCTTACATTCTAGTTGAGGGAGGCAAGAAAATTAAGAAAACATATAGCAAATTCAAAATGGAAAAAAGATCTCAGGAGAAAAATAAAGCAAGAAGCACTGAAGGGGGCAAAGGAGTACACATGTGTTCTTGGAGAGGCATGAAACAGATGGTGAAATTTTAGATAGGGTGGCCAGGGAAAACTCACTAAGAAGATACCTTTGAATAAAGACCTAAAGAAGGAGAGAGAACAGCCATGAAGATGTCTGGAGGAAGAGTGCTCTATGCAGCAGGAGCAACAAGTGTGAAAGCCCTGGGGTGGGAGGATACAAAAAGTGTCTGACGAACATCATGTGTGGCCCACTAAGTAAAAGGGACGGTATTGGGCTATGAGGTCCTAGAGGCAGAGGAATAGCAAATTGTTAGGGGTTTGTAAGCCATTGTGACAGCATGGCTATTGATCCATGAAAGAAATGGAACTACTGAAGGTTTTGACGGGAAAAGTAACAGGATCTGTGTACACTTTAATAGAGTCACTCAGCTCTGTGTTAAAAATTGGCAAGAGATTGGTAATGGTGGCGACAGGAGCACCAGTTAGGAGGCTACTGAAACAATCTAGATGAAACGATGATAGCTTGAACTGTGATGGTAGCTAAGGAAGAAGCAGTCAGAATTTGGATCTATTTTGAAGGCAGAAAAGACAGGATTCCCGGGAGACTAGAATATTAAAGAAAGAGTAGCATAAGGACGACCCAAAATTTGGCATGAGCAACTGAAAAAAACGGAGTTGCTGTAACTCAGATGGGAAAGACTGCAGGGGAAGCAGGAGGTATAGGGTGAGGGGAGATCAGAAGCTCATTTTTTGTAGCTATTATATTAAATTGCCTAATAGACATTCAGGGAGAGATGACAAGTAGGCAGTTGGATATATGAATTTAAAGTTCAAGAGGGAGCTCTGGGCTCCAAATATATATTAAAAGTCATCAGTGCATGTGTGGCATTTAGAGCTATTAGATGGGATGATGACTAACAAAGATTTTTGTTTTGATAGAAAAGAGACGCGGTCCAAGCAGTAAGCCCTAGGGCACGCCAATGTGTAGAGATTATAGTGATGAAGAGGGACCAAATAAAGAACAGAAAATCAGCAGTGAGTAGGGAAAAAGAAAATCAAGCAAATGGAAGCCAAGTGAAAAACGTGTTATGAGGCAACAAGAGTAACAGCCTCTAGTGCGACGGATGGAACTAGTAAGGTGAGGACTGACAACTAATCACTGCCACAGCAACGTGGAGGCCACTGCTGATTGAATCGAGAGAAGTTTTAGCGCTGTCATGAAGGGGAATGTCTCTTGGGAATGGTTGCAAGAGAAAAGGAGAGGGGAGAATTTGGAGAAAATTTATACAATTTTTCAAGGAATTCTTTAAACAGATGGAGACAAATGTGGCCTAGCTGGAGAGGAGTGGCATCCTCTTCAAACAGAAGAATTAACAAGTTGGTAGATTTTGGGGAAAGATCGAGTAGAGAGGGAAATTTTGATGATGCAAGAGAGAGAGAGGAACATGGTGGAGTAACATATGAGCAGGGCAGAGGGAACAGACTGTAGGATCCTGAGCGTAAGTGGAGGAGTCGGCCTTTACTAGGATCACCAACAGTTTACACCTAGGCACAAGGAGAAGGCAGTGTATATGCAGGTAGGAGCATAGCTATGTGACAGAAGTTTTGAGAGGTCCTGTTTTGTTCCTTTAATTTTTAGAAGAAATAGGAAGCAAGATAATGAACTAAGACTGTGGATGGGCATGACAAGTGCAGCAAATGTGAAAAGAGAAAAGTGGACAATGTCCACCATAACAAGCTATGCTATTCCTGGGCCTCAGTATATAGTTTCAGACAATTAAGTTCGTGAACTCATCCTAGTAAAAGTGCTACATACCTCATTGCTGAATATCACTATGGTCACCTTAGAAGTATTCCCCTTGGGAAGCTATGCACTGATGCCTGTGCCTAGTCTACCCTTCAAAGCAATTTTAGAACTCTTTCTGGAATGGCCATCAGAGCTGCCGTCGTATTACCCTTGATGTTCTGAACGTCATCAAAATGTCTTCCTTTCCATATTTCCTTTATCTTCGGGTAAAGAAAAAAGTTACTGGGGGCCAGATCAGGTGAGTAGGGAGGGTGTTCCACTACAGTTATTTGTTTACGGGCTAAAAACTCCCTCACAGACAGTGCTGTGTGAACTGGTGCATTGTCGTGATGCAAGAGCCATGAATTGTTGGAAAAGTTCAACTCATCTAACTTTTTCACACAGCCTTTTTGGCACTTTCAAACAGTAAACTTGGTTAAGTATTTGTCCAGTTGGTATAAATTCATAATGAATAATCCCTCTGATATAAAAAAAAAAGTTAGCAACATCCTTGCAACAGGTTCACAAACTTAATTGTCCTACCTTGTATGCTATTCCTTTTCCTGAGAAATCTGTTTCCCTGGATCCTCACACAGATTCTTCCTTCTCATCATTCGTATCTCAATTGTAATGTATCTCCTTCCCTGACGACCCCAACCAAAGCAGATCCTGAGAACTATTCCCTATCTTATGACCCTATTTGTTCTTCTTTAAGTATAGTTTATGTCTAGTATCCTATTCTTTATGTATAGTTTATTTTCTATCATGCTCACTAGATTTTAAGCTCCTTGAGGGCAAGGACTATCTATGTGGCTCACTGCTTTATCCCCAATGCCAAAAACAGTGCACAGCACACAGTAGGTACTTGATTCACCACCCCATGGGCTACATTTTTGGAAGTTTTAACTTCCCCAGATAAATAATGTCTGTGTGGGGCATGGCTTAGAGCAAGTTTCTCACTATACTGTGATTCTGGATGGACATAACCCACATAAATAAAAAAATCTGAGGACAGAACAGTAAAATAATAAATCTAGTTGTATTTTTGTTATTATTATCACTTGAATAGTGAAGTTAAAACTTGTTGTATCAATGTCTTGCTGAGGCTATCTATAAGAACACCAAACTAATTATAACCTGGTTTGGGACATGGCCTGAATTGATTTCTAGATATGAAACTGAGACAGCAATTCCGTTTTCAAAGTCTACCAAAAAACGAGGTAGGTGATGGGGATTCTACTTCTATATTTGTTTTCATTTTCACTATTGTAGATTATATTTGTCCCTTTAAGGGTTGCTAAATATAATCCAAAGAAAATAAAGGGAATTTTCTAACATTCTGCAAGAGGCTCAAGTCACATTATCCAGTGCCACTTTCAATCACCCAGGTCCAACTCTTCACATTCGAGCCTCTTGGGGGATACATATAGACATCAGTGCTTAACCAACGAGTTTCTCGAGCGAACTGAATGCCCTACTGATTTCTTATGAATAAAATTATTTTTCTTTTCCGAGAGAGAGAGTGACCACAAGTTGTAATAAGTTTAAATGTCAATGTCCATTACTTTAGAAATGTTGAATTAAGTTGACATGATTTTTAAAACTTACATTTCCTTTGAGGCACTAAATGGATGACACTAGCAAAATATTCATTTGCAAAAAGCTCTCCTCATCACACACTTCCATAAATGCAAGTTTAATAATTTTTATTACTTTTTTTTGTCTTATTTCAGGGCAAAACATAGGGAAAGAGTAATCTCCTTATGGCTTATGATGCAGCATTTTCATGAGAAGGAAGCCAACAAATCTGCGGGGACACTGTGTGTTAATGTAAGCCGTGACTAACACGCTCTCCTCATAGCCATTTCTCAGGATCTCATTTACACAAAGTGGCAGAGTCAGCTCTGCGGGTTTTGAACTGTGCATCCCCTTTTATGGAAAATATAAACAGGGATTTTTTTTTTTTTTTTTCATGGCTGGAGGTCTTTTCCTCATCTAAATATTAAAGTCTGACAAGTCTTTCCAACTTAGTCCTGACACAATCATGCTTGCTACTTGTTAATTAGTAGCAGGGTGATAACTATTAAAAGTTGAAAGAGTTTCCTGGTGGTTGCAACAAGTTTCAACATGATCCCAAGCTTTGTCAATAACCACAAGGGGAAAAAGAAAGCAAAAGGAAAATTCCTCTCTAGAGTCCGGCATTTCTGAGAGAAGGGTAAATGCTACTGACACTATAGCTCTCTCACTTGAAACACCCCGTAACACGTAAGGAGGCCAAATGGTAGACCTGGCCATGTTCAGAGTATAGAATACAACCCAGTATGGGAGTCAGGAGACCTGGGTTCTATAATCAACTCTCCTATTTACCTATGTGACCTTAAAACGCTCATCTCATCACTGGACCTCAATTTCCTTCAGTGGGTTTGGAGGAAGGATATAGCTTACAGAACAGTGTCCCAATTCTAAAATTCTATTTCTACCAGCCAATTTAAAATCTTGAAGAAATTTTTGCAAAACATTCCCAAAAGTCTGGGCATTATAGTTTGTCTCTTTTAGTTAGCAAATACTCAACATTTTGACAGCCGGTATTATTAGTATGCCACTTTTCAATTTTAGAATATTTGAGCTTATATATCGTTTACTACTCTGAGCCGTCTTGTAAACTATGTTATCACTATTTCTTTGACAAGCTAGGAAATAAAAACGAATGAAGAAGAGATGAAGTGATTTGCCTAAGGTCAGAAGAGAGGGGCCATGACCAACACCCAGAATTATTTATCCCTATCACTTCACTTAGAATCCTAACTTTTCACTATAATTCCAGATTTAGAGGCCAGTTATTACACAGAAAATAGAAACAAGCAATGAATATGGAGAGGAAAAAAAAATCCTCTGAAAGAAGAAAGATTATAAATGTCTCCCATAAACTCAGAAAATATATCACATTACTTAACCACATTGGGTTTTTTTTCTCCAACACTTAATTCACTATTTTTCAGAGAAGTCAGTCTCAAATAAATGTCTGCAATGGCAAGTTTCCTAAAACAAATATTAAGGACAGCTACTGGGATCTTTGTAGCATGTTATCAAAATAATGAGATATAAATACTCAATTCATATACCACATACTTATTAATAACAAAAATATATATACATATCATCCCCAGGCCTGAACTATAATTTATATTTCCATTACTCAAGAAAAAAGAAAACAAGAAGTAGAATCTTAGGGGAGTTCAAGTGTAAAGGTCATGGTAAGGTACTGCCAGCACTCAGTGGTACCATCAGAAACCTTATTCCAAACTGTAAAACGACCAAAATGAATCCAAAAGCAGAACTTGCATTTTTTTTTCCCCAGGGGTTATAACTTGCAGGACTACTGTCATTCCATTTAGAAAAGCGATAAAGTTTGAACTTCATCAAACGGTATATAACATATAAAAAAGATTATAAACCCATCAACAAAAATATCTACAAATCTAGCTGTAGCATTTTCTGCTCTGCATTTCCCCAAATCAAGGAATGAACATCTATTAGATTTACAAAATGTGTTCATATATCTGAGTTGTTTAATTCTCACAAAAATCCTGTGAGCTAAACTCAGGTTTACAGGTGAGGAAAGGGAAATTCAGAAAAATTCAGTGGCCTGAATACAGAAAACCCAGATCATAGCTTTAGATCTGTGCATGCTATTTCTGAAGTAACAACACAAAACGGGTGGGGTGTATTATAGGACTAGTGGGTACATATATTTAAGCCACTAAGAACTAGGGAAAGTCTTGCAAAAATAATATTTAGAACTTTCCTAGAGAGCCAATGTTTATTGTCCTTCTCTAATCATATCCAATATGCAATAAGAGCTAACTTAGGGATTTAAGGCACAAGAAAAACTGAAAAAAGGAAGAAAAGGAAGGCCATAAGGGAAAGAGGGATAAACAGACAGAGAATACATTTCCTAATTTAGCTCAATGAGTATACTCACTTCTCTGGACTAAAGATTGTAATAGCAATAAGCAATTATACAGAGTTAGGTCTTACAAGTTAAACAAAAACTATATCACTGACATTTAGACAGAAATACTAAAATAAAGAAAACTGTTAAAATCCATTAAAACTGCCAGGATGCTGTGGTACTTTAAAAAGTTTATCTATGGTAAACTCGCTGTATTATTATGAATGCAGCAAAAATTATTTACAAAGCCAAATCCAACTTTATTCAAATTTTTAAAAAATGATACCTCATCCAAACTAATCCAAACCTTATTTTTAGTATACACATTAATTGGAATTTTCTGCTTTAGTCAACTCAGTAGGAAAAGTGTTCCATTTCTCAACCCTCCTCAAAAAAATGCAATTCCCTAAGTAATCTGAGTTTTCAAATTATCTGCAATAAGATAAAATAGTACGCAACTATTTTATCTTACCCAACATTCTTATTGAACCTTCTCTTGTTTGTATCAACCCTTCTAATATTGTTCCTGGTAGTAGATAGAACATTCTGAGGAACTGTGTGGGTATATAAATGAGGGATTTGGATATGGTGATATCTGAGATGCATTCCAAAATGAAAATCATATGACCTCATGAACAGCCACTTTAAATAAATCTCCAAAAATTATGGTCTTTTAAAATTTATTACCATGAAAGTTAGTCATGAAACTCTATGTATATGTATAATTGTGTATATGTCTTACTGTTTATCTATAGAAATGATCTCTTTGCAAGCAACTGTACCTGTCTACATGTGGTCAGACTGGTCTTGAAAAACCAACAAATAAACTCAAATGAAGAAACTTCCTGAAATAAATTTTATAATTATGAAAATTGAAGCAACCTCTGACCAATAAATATTAAACAGAAAGAAATCTACATTTAAGATACTCAGTCTCTGGGAATACTTAATTATCTGAAAAATTCATCAGAAAAACTAAAAACACATCAAAATTATTTTTCCATTTGAACGACTTATCTTAGCTCAGATTTAATGGTTTTGAAAGACGGTGCATTTTTCATAATTTGGAAAGAGCAGGCACACCAATCTAAAAATGGACACATGTTTGCATGTCAGTTATAACACATGAACACAGAAAAACATGAAATCTATTGTGACTATATAAGTAAGGTATAACTATAAAGTACTATAATGTATTTTAAATCTATTTTAAACCTGTACAGACAACTATGTTCTCGTTCAAAGAACCAAACTTAAAAAACGATATACCCATCTCCCTGTCACTACTATTGCTTAAAATACTCTTGGAGCCCCTGTTTTGTAATCCTACAATTTATGATTGACCCAAGAAAACACACCTGTTACTTTAGTTCCACAATTTGTGCTACCCTCCACTCCTACTTCCTTTTTGACTACCTGCCTGTTTTATTCACCAGACTTGACTCAGATATATCTTTTGACTGTTTTAAAATAGCAAGCTTTTCATCAAAGTTAGACATTTGCCCACTGAGGTTATCAAAAGAATATGCCTCAGGCTCAATAGCAGCTCCAAAGGAGGCATTCCTGAAATATTTGAAAGAAGTCACTATACTAAATTACATTAAAAACTCCTTTAATGAATCAAAGTATTTACTTAAAAATCAAAGTGTTTATTTTTAAAAAATGAAATTAATTTCTAGTCATCTGACTTATAAATGTATCTTAATAAGTAAAAATATAAAACAAAACATTGTTAGGCATTTCATTGCACCCAAATATACACATTGAGGGCCAATGGCTTTTTTAAATTTTTGGAAAAAGAAAAATTAACAAGAGCACGTTTTTATGCAGAAGAACTATTTAAACTGGAAATAAAGTTGGACAAAGTGATCAACTTTGTTAAGTAATCCTACTGGGAGGAAATATCAAATCAAAGTAGAAAGAATACAGCTTGTTAAAACAGAAGCCAATGAGATGTTTTCTCTTTCTGTCTTTCAGAAAAGCATCCATTGAAGGGGGTGGACCCTTTTATCTACCTCTCTAATACTCAATTTATCTCTCTTTCTCTGACAAACTCATATTACTCCAACAACCAAAATATCTAGGTTTTGGTGAGTACCATATCCTTATCTGTCCTATTTGGAGGTCTGGCTACTTGGAATTCAACCCATCACATTTGGAACTATCTAAAAACAGAAGGTTTTTAATCTATTGCCTTCTCAACACAGAGACATAGCCCAAACAACTATGTGAAAGTAAATACAGAATAATATACTGAGGTTGGCAGAAAAGATACCAGTTAGATATTAAATCGAGTTTGTATTTCCTCCAGATTCCCAAAGAATATGGACATTACTAACAATGCCATTTTATCTGGAGGCATAATATCAAACTTGCTGAAAAGAGAAGACAAGAGAAAGCTGATTTACAACATTTATCAAGTGGGTACACTTCAAATTTTCAGTGATATCATTTATCTGAATCTAATTCACCAATAATCTCTAGCAAAACAGATAAATTTCCTAAGACTGATTGCAAGTAAAACATATTATTGATGAAAGTGTCATTATCAGTAAAACGACTAATGGCCCCTCAAACTAAGACTACCAACTTTTATATGCTTCTAACTCCAAATTTGTTCTTAAATGGTTTCATAATTAAATAAAAAGTGGTCACGTGTAAAAGCACTAGATTTGGACGACACTAAATGATTTGTAGAGTTTTCAAAATGAACTTTCTAAAATGAGTTTACTAGTAACTAACCAGGAACCAGATTACTTCAAACTATTGAAAAACCACCAGTAACTCTCTCAAAAGAAAAGACTTAATAATTTCAATGAACACTTTTACTATATTCTGTACCTAAGATTTCCACCATAGTATAACTTTTCAATAAATTATCATTTAAAGTTTTAAATAAATTATTAGTGTTTTTCACACCTGTGACACAAAGGTGCATTTCTAGATTTTTTTCCTCGTGTGCCAAATTAATTTTAAAAAGACATAATGAATCTGATATCCTATTGCAATTAAACAGTGGTCATTTCCATTTTGCAAGCAAGGTGTCTCAAATAAAAAGATAAAGTGCCAATTACTTAAGTGAATTAGAGTCATTGTTGACTTTAGAATTCGAACCTCTCGATGTTAGATTTGAAAGATAATTTGATGTTGATAATTTGATGTTAATTTCTCACATATATAACACAGTTCTTGTTGCTACATGGAACACGGGCTCTTTATAACAAATACCCTACAGATCTTTAATTGGTAGTTAGGAAACATGCTTTTCCTAATCATCGGGTCTCTTTTAAATATTATATTTTTAAATACTCATTTAGGGAAACTAATGAGGTAAGATATGAGAGGGATAAAGAAGGTATGTTGTTTTCAAAATTAAAATTTTCAGGACATCAGTCCAGCAGGCATAAAACAACATAAAACAAATAACGAGATAATCAAACAATAAAAGCAAACTAGAAATAATATGAAGGCTTTTTTAGAAACTATTATTGCACATATGCAATAATTACTTCCATCAAGAGTTTTATTATACATTTGTTTTTATGGAATCATAATGCACAAGTGCATGCTATTGTTTAAACACATTCACCACATACCCCATAACAGAATATGATGACTATATATTAAGGATAATACAGAAAATGTGGCTAAATGCATTCTGTATTATGGTTCCATAATATAGCATGCAAATGGTTCTGACTAAGCAGACACAGGAGACGGTCGTTAGTGCACACGCTGTGAATGTATATTATGAATAATGCATAAAACTTGGCTAAATCCTAATGAGTCCATTGACATCGTATGGGGTCCAAAGGAGGCTCAGATCCCAAAGCATGGCCCTGGCACATTTCTACCCACCAATCATTATAAAAAAACAATACCATGAAAACAAAGGACATGAAACGACATGAATGCACTCTCATTCTAGATAAAGGTTTTGAAATAAGCACAAAAATTGGAAAAAAACTTTGAAAAGAGAGCTAAAAGTCCATCTTACATCATCACCCCACTTACAGTTTTTCAAAATTATCCATTGCAATTTAAATGGGACAAAAGCTGCAACTGAAGGTTTGATGTTATTTCTTTTCTCTGGTTTTCTTCAGGGAGCTGCTATTACAAGGAAGATCTGAGCAGTCCCTAAGAAATGTGACTAGACTCTTACAGACCATGGTGATAGAAAGTCTTCCTGCTTTGAAAGAGTAATGTTTACAAAATGAATTGCAGTCAATTAAATAAGGAAATAGATGTAGTGTGTCTAAAAGCAGTTTTTATGGTAGAAACGCCTTAAAGTTCTAGTTTTTACACAGCTGTTTAAAGAATCTAAAAGAATGGCATGAGCAGGTTACTTGCAGCACATTTTAAAAAATCAATCTTTTTCCAATAGCCATTAAATACTCTTAAAAATTGAGCCTTGAAAAGAGAAACCATACCTATTACCCCTCCATGGGTGTAACCCCAAGATGAACACCTATAGCAATATGTTCAACATGTCCATTGAGCCAAAAATGCAGTCAAGAAAGCTGTGCCTGCGCTGCTCACGTTAAGTATGTGACAGAAGCCTGTGCGCCCAAGCCTCCCCTTGGACTGGGAGTGGGAAAGCAAGGACGCTGTTCCTTTGTGGTGCTCCCAGGGGCGGGTGGTGGTGGAGGGGGAAACAGGCATTCTGAGAACACATCCCCAGAGTACAGAGAAGAGGCAAGGGCTGGCCACTTGGGGAAGCAGCAGGCCAAGAACAACGCTGCACTCAGAAAACATGCAAGAGCAAAACCAAGTGGGAGCTGGAGTTAAAGTTCTGGAATGGAGCTCTTGACAATTTGCCCAGCTCCCTGAGGTTTTCCCATCCCTTTACCAGGTACAATAACCGGGCACAGTCAAAGCAAAAGCTGGAGCTGGAAGGTGCCACAGAGCTCAAACCATGGAAATGCCTAAATAACTCCATCGCTGAATTCTAAAAGTGTATGTCATTTACCATCCCGTATTTGGGCCAAAATTTCAGCTCCTGGCTTACTTGTTAATGGTAATTTAGCCTATATGGTGTGAATCGGGGGCTCTTTGGAAGACCCCCTCTGAAAAACAATAGTGCCATATTTTCCGATCTCTCACTACGAGCATAGCAAGAAATTCTAACTCTACATATCTATGAAAAACAAACCTTCATAAGTTTCTATTTAAAGTACAAATACCCCTGGGTATAGTTAAGCAAGAAAAATTATGATAAATTTGCATTTGCTTTCTTTTGTAAAAAGAACTAGGACAATAGAGGAGTCTAGCATGTTTGGGATAGGAGCTCGCAATTTAAAAATAGAGTAAAAGGTTAAAGATGGGACACGTTGGCAGATTAACTCTGCTTGCTTTTCCGACTGGACTGACTCTGGCACAGCCAGGGATTCTGTGATGAGGAATTAAGACTTTCAATAGACTCTTAAAGTTTAAAACTTTCTCAGCAGTGTATTGTTATGTTTGTATTTACACCTGGGTAGGTACTGTCACTGTCGCTAGAGCATGAAGTATGAAAATCACACAGAAAAATAAGGTATTTGGTGTAACTTCTTCTGTGTTCCTTGTTCTAAAGTTGGCTTCATATCAAGCACAACAGAACAAAGTTCAGTTCCTGATACGACAATTCCATAAAGCTATTCTCCCTTTGAAAACGATTCTCCACCACAGCTTGTCCCAGCTCCACTATAAGTGACTGGCAATTGCTTCACTCTCCGGTGTTTCCTCAAACCTCCCAGATGCCACCAAAAGAATAACAGAAAGTCTCTGTAGCACTTTGCTTCTCAGCAGGAAGCGGCACTGTTTGTGATATCCATTTTGATACAAACCTAAATTAGGCCTCTGGAAATAGGTAATGCATAAAAAGAAGCATTTTGTGTCACCAAATTATTATTACAGGTTACTGTTAACCCTTGGAAGATAGAGGTGAGCTCTGCAGCTCCCCACTGAGGCGACTATTTGTCATGAAATCATAGGCCCTACCTCAAAAGATATTTCAGGCGAGCCTGCGATAAGGCAAACTATCTGGTTGACCTATAGGATTCTGATAGCTAGTTTAAGTGGGGAAGGTAAGAGAAATGCCAGTTAAACAAAAGCATCAGCACAGCGTGTGCAGCCAGCAGTCAGCTAGCACGCGTTTACCAGCTGACAGGGCCCAGAGATGTAGGGAAATGAAAACGAATCGGGATATTTTACTATCAGACAGATTTAAGACTCTCCTCTTTGAAAGCTCTCCTTGCAAAGACATGGAGAGGGGCAAAAGTTCAGAGCAACAACAATTTTTTGAAAAGTCACTTGTGATAAAACTATTAACTTAGTCACGCTGAAATAATACATTAGAATATTGAGTATACTGATGTTTCTAACGATTTCTTCGTCTAGTTCAGACGGTCATTCATTTTGTCTTTGAAATTTGCTGCTCAAAAATGTAAACTTCTGGTCCATAATTAAGATTCCAAGAAATCTAAGAAACTTACCTTAAAGCTATTCCTCATTATAATCCTAGCACCAGTTCTTGACAACATTTATTTTACTTTAACTTTCGTAATATTTGATTCTCTCTTATTCTTCTTCCTTCATCACTACATTACAATAAGCAGTATTCAGAATGTTAATACTTATCAACATAACTGAATTCAAGAATCAAAGACCATTTTCTATTAACCTATATTAGTAAAGGAAACAGAGAGCATGCACGACATCTTCTCGTTTTTCAACTCAACTCAGGTCATTTTCAGATTAAAAGTTGTACAAGACCGTCATCATACAATACAATGTCATATAATAACACATATAATATCTCATACAACACTAACTTGGCTTTTCCTTATTCCTCATGCATTTTTATTCTGTGTTTTGGTAAAAATTATCATGTGTGCCTGGCTTATCTCATTAAAATAAACAGACATGACTGAGTTCATCTCTCTTGAGACACAGTAAACACAATGCAAAATGTATTTTCTCAAACTGGAATAACTGATATTTATTGAATAAATAACTAAATAATTAAAGCTTCTTTAAAGTGAGTATCACAGGCTTATGATGAAGAGCAACAGAATTATTCTGCAACTGGCATCACGGAAAAATAAAATAGCTAATAAGAGCAACCACAGTTTTATAGGGAGTTAAGCAGACGATGGATACCAGCCAAATTTTATAGCTGCTTGGAGTTTTTAGCTGAGGAAATGCTCCTCTCCTCTTTCCTAGACACAACCCATGAATGATAGGCTCTTTTTAATGTCTAAGAATGTTGTTTAAGTTCGTGTTTTATTCAGCAACAAATTCTTAGACTGCGAAAATGCCTAGTCAATCACATTAAGCTGCAGTATATAATATTTTAACATCAAAAGTCCTGGACTCACATTTGAGGGTGAAGCCCCTGTAGGATCTCAATACAATCTTATTCAAGGAAGTCTGACTAGCTAATTTTACTTGGCATCCTCAGGATACCTAGTTATCATCTGAATGCCAGCTACTGAAATTAAATCTCCTATGTTTCCACTTTCTAAAATAATCCCTAATTCAAATATTCCACAGCATTACATCTGGTCATAGTTACAGCACCTCACTGTTGACAAGGCACTTTCTTGAAAGTTTCTGCAAACTATTTGTCACACACTGTACATACCTGCGCAGTCCACTCCCTGGGAAGTTGCTTTTGCCATAGCTTCTGCCTTAAAAATATTCCTACACCCATGCTGATTTTGTTTCTGTTCAGTTCAAATTTAGATTCATTAGTACTTTTCCATAGTTACATTTCTTGTTCAGTTGATATGGCCTTTTATTTATTCTTAAGTTTTCAATATAAGACAAACAGGAATACCACCTTCTAAAATTACTACTATCCTACCATCCTCCAAAGAAACATTAGCGGGAAGCAATATTCTCCAAACCCATGAAGCATAGACTGCCCTAAATTACATTGCAGTTGCTGCCCTGAGCTCACACAATTTTGAATAGAAAGGCTCCCAGGGATCTCTCTGTACTGACTGCATTTACTGCTTTAAAATATTTTTAACCCAGACGTTGAAGTGCCAGCCTTGCAGTTCCTCATGCTAATCCCAGCTTGGGTGGCTGTTCTTAAGGGAAAGCATTCAAAACATTGTAACAGTGCATCAACTTTGACCCTTTTCACTTAAACATGAGACTCTTAAAAAAAGTTTGAATTCCAGAGGGAATCACTGAACTTTGACCTGCTTAAAATTAGTTTTGTTTTAGTGCCTTTATGGTGACTCAACAGGCCAATTTTCCAGACACTTAAGACGTTTCTGCCCCTGAAGATTCCAGTTCAAGTCCACAGTTATGTTTGCTAGTCAGATCAGAACACTTTGTCCCAGGGTTTCAAGCAACAAATTCCCAGATCTCCATCTCTTTGCCAGATGTTGGCATTAGTTGGTATTAGCTGGATCTAAACAGAGTCTCTTGCACGTGCGCGCACATGCGCACACATGTACACACACACACACACACACACACACACACACACACACACCACACAGTCAAGGACAGGCTGTATTTTATTTTATTTTATCTTTTTCCCTTACAGCCTTTTAGCAAACAACATTTTCCACTCAAAATTCAGTCATGGAGAAATATTTATCAGGATTACATACACATTGCTTAGTAGTAACTTAACTCCTACAAGAATAAAACTCCTAACTTTTGGTAAGTAATACTATAATATATTTGTAATATAAACTTTCTGAATCTATTTTTCCTAATAGGGAACAAAACTGCTACTGGGATTTTATTTTCTGATCTATTACAGGTTTTAGAATCTGTCAGTGAACAATTAGACTGCAAATAAATATTATCACAATGTTATACTTTCCTTCAATGGGATTTCAAATAAAAATCTATGACAATTAATAGGTAAAATAAAGTTACCTAAGTACTCACGGTGGTATAGTACATGTTCAGTTTTATTGAGTCCCTCAAAACTCTTCCCCCTCTTAGGAAAACAAATTATTTGCAAAAACGAAACAGCACCCAATTTCATTAATAAAAACTAAGGTGTTTAATAAGAAGGAAGTAGCTATTCATCTGGAACAATTCCTGCATAAACGCTGTGCTTTAAAATTTTTAGAGTAGACATGGACAAAGGCAAAGAAAAGCCTTTCAGGAAAAGAAAACCGATTCAGTGCTATGAAACCAGAAAAAAAACGAACGTTAACACAGTTAGTTAACCAGGATAAAAGAACCAGTATGACACAAATTAGTCTATAGAAATTACACAGCATGTTAAACAAGTCTTTACTGTCTCCAAAAGGTAAGTTAGCTATACTGAAAAGTGGTGCAAAAGTATATACCAGATCTTCATATTCAAACACCAGTTTGCACTTCAATCTATCAATTTTCAAAGACTTACCAGTGATATTCTTAAAATATAGGCATTTGATCCCTATCGTTAATGCCCAACGCTGGACGTCAGAAAATACAAGACACAGGGTCACAAAAACTGATCACAGCAAAATTACATTTGAATTGTTTGCTCTCCTATTAGAACTAACTCCAATTCTAATACTCAAAAACATAAAAACTACTCAACTGAGTCTCTCTGGCAATCATTTCCTTCATTTCCTACCCATTTAAGAAAGAACACAAAAACATGTTCAAAGTGGAGGTAAATGGTGAACATTTGGATATGTACATTGCTACTTTATTTTCATTTTATTCATATATCTTTCAACACAAACATTGTGTGAGTTGTACTGAATGGTCACAGATTTCTTAAATTAAGAAAATATTTGGAATTCAATCCAATCATTTTACATTTCAAGCACACGTTAACTATTTGGGATCTTTACTGATGGTTAAGGAAACAAGCACTAATAGTTTTGAAAACTGGGTCAATTACTTATATGAAGAGGTCAACTGAAATGAAAATTTCAAATGCTACCAAATAGTACCTTCAAACATGAAAATAAATATGAATTATGTAAGATGTTAATGGAAACACACATACTTATAAATCAGACAGTGAATGTCAGTATTTAAATAAAACTTTACATAGATGTTCCCATGCTGGGACCATTATCTGAAGAATCTGCCAACATAGGTTTAGCATTGCAGTTGCTTAATCCCTTAATTGTCTTAATAATAAAATACGCTACTAATTACGTAAGGTATTTTGGCCTTGCATTCCAAACACTATATTTGCATTTTTCTTTGTATACATTGTAAAAACTAACATACAGTGTTATTAAAAGGTACTGTGACTGGTTTCTAAACAAACATACTGTGTCATCCAAATAGTGGCCACCTTAGAACAACCACTCACTTACTTTAAAGGTCAGCCATTACAGTTGTTCCACCTCCTTTGAAACTGCTTTCTAAGTCGGTACCACAGCACACACATGTATCAATACTTCTAAATATCTTCACTGGTGATAAATTTTATAATTTGAAAGTCAATTTTAGGCATTTTCATCATTTCAGAAAGACATTTATAGTCAACTCTGGTGAATAAAAAAAGAATGATGAATCTTGGTATAAAATGCGAATAGAAAGTAATGTGATGGATATTTTAGTCAGGCTTGCAAAAGATTCAAAAGACAATAATGAGAAGAAATTTTCCAAAATGTTTTGAACAAGGGCATTGTTGGAACCAGGGTTTTGCTTCTCTGGGTGACAATTTGAAAAACAAAATTAATATGAATGCATAAATTATAGTGAGATCATTGTTTTTAAAAAGCAAACTCTGTATTTTTCACTTATACTCTGCAAATATAAAATAGAGCCAACATACAATTTCATTCAGATAGGTATAGCTGTCCATTCTAAAGCCTCCACTAGGTGAAACTAATCATAGTTCGTTTTTCAAAATATTATATGTAAAATATAAAATTAACTCTTTCGATCCTTCAGAAAAGTACAATGAAAAAAATCCTCATTTTCCTAGTCAGGTATTTACATCCAACTTCAATCTATAGGCTTCTATACACTTTTTTTCTCCTATATACAGTCAAAACCTGATAAGAGCTCACTGTGGGATTATGCACAAAAACTGCAAATTTAAACAAGGTGTGATTGTATACTTTTTCACACATCATTGTATCATGCTGCACCAGAACACTAATGTATGCACAGTTCCAAAATAGCTTGGGCTATTACTGCACAGCCTTGAAAATTACTAAAATCCCAATAAGAGCACCTTTCAAAAGCTGTTCCTTCATTATTGCACACTAGTAAAAGGTTGCCTGTACTACTTGTCTTTTACAATACAAAAAAAAAAAAAAAAAAAGTGCAGAAATGTCTGTGACTTTGCCTCATAATTCTGAGATCTTATTTCTTATTAGACTCTTTGTAGTTATAAAAGTTGTTTCATCAATATGAATATGACAATGGGACTCAATACCATTTAATCGACTCAATTATGGAACAAGCATGCTTTTTTCCTACTGCTGCCCTACTTTCTTTTAAGTTACATTTGAATTATTGATGAAGTTGCAATAAAGCATTTCTTTGTTACACATAATTTAGAAGTAAAGAATGATGTTTCATGGTTAGTTTTTAGGCCTATAGTGATAAAATAAACACACTTGCTGTCCTTTCAAAGACAGTCAATAGCATGGTACGAGCTTAAAAAAATGACGTTTCCTTTTATTTTTCCTATTGTCTTGAAAACATGATGTGCTAAAATCATGAGCACAAATACAAAAATAAAAGGAGAAAATGGTAAGCAAAGTGCACTATAGAAAATACCATTCCAAGTTTTCCTGGGTATTGAAAAGATTTATAATTGTGATAAATTTAGTTTCTGCTTTTCCTCAAGTATTTTCAGGACCTGTTAATCACATAGCAGGATGAGATCCCCCAAAAATGGTAGAATGAATAGTGTTCGGGACAAGGACATTTCTTATTTAGACTACTCTTACCACCACATAACGGATGCCCCCGCTCCATTCTATTTTCCAAACAGCCAGAGGGCTGGTTTTAGAACACAAATCTGAATCCTTTAATTACTTGCCATTGCTTTTATGACAAAAACCTAGAACCTTAGCAGCACTTACAAGACCCTAACATGAAATGACTCTTGCCTTCTCTCCAGCTTCATTCTTCACAACTTTTGCCATGCTTTCCTGTGCCCCAACCACTCTAATTTACTTCAGTTCTTCAATATTCTATGCTTCAGAGCTTTGTACATGCTGTTCTTTACTCCATACTCACCCACACTTCAACTATCGTGTTTCCCCGAAAATAAGACCTAGCCGGACCATCAGCTCTAATGCGTTTTTTGGAGAAAAATTAATGTAAGATACGGTCTTATTTTACTATAATATAATGTTAATATTATATTAATTTTTGCTCCAAAAGACGCATTAGAGCTAATGGTCCTGCTAGGTCTTATTTTCGGGGACACACAGTAGTTAGACCTTCCTTCTCATCCCAGCTCCAATGTTTCTTCCTCATGAAAGCCTTCTGGGACTTCCAGAATAAATCAGGCTACTCTGAATCTCCTTAGAGCTCCCTGGACTCTTCCTCCATAATACATTCCACAGTACTTGTCACTAGTACCACACGTACAACTTTCTTAGCCAACCTACATTCAGCAAGTCACCAGAGTAATTGATGTGCTGCATTCCCTCTGTAAAACATACTATTGGCCATGGCACCCCAAGGGCAAAAGGCTAAACTAGCACACCCACACACTTCCACTCTCACCACTTTAATCGTCCACTTGATCCCAAGTCTGTTTATGTCATTTCTATTTGTTATTATTATTGTATTTGGGTAAATTCATTAATTATTATACAACTAAAGAAATATGAAGGCAAAAAAGAATGTTTTTAGTGAAATCAGACTGAATGCTTTTGCAAAGAATAAAAGTAAACTGTCCATTTCCCCTACCCCCAAAATAGTTTTATAGTTCAGATAGGAAGGTCAGTTACCAGAGCCAAACTTGTTCCTAACAAGTAGAAGTTTTACGTCCATTCAATCAGGGTCTCTTACATCGTTCTGGGCCTATTCATTTGCAGAGTATAAACTGTAACCAGGTTCTTTGTATCATGCATTCACATGTGATGTCCAAACTTTATATACTGTCCAATGTCTTTAAGATAAAGGAGTAACTTGCTTCAGGGTCTGTAGATGAGGAAGTTCCCTCTGGAGGAGATCATATCCTCGAGCATCTTCCCTTTCGTCTCATCGCATCCAGCTTCCGCCACAAGGATGTGGCGGCTTTGCCTCACCGGATGCGAGCTGAGGTGTTTAGCTCTTCTCTGCGGTCACCTCACGCGCCTGGGTAATTGTTTTTCAAAACCACTAAATTAGGTGTCAGATAGCTTCATTAAATTTGAATAAAATATTTTTTTTACAACACAGGCAAATATTGCACTTAAGATTGCTTGCCAAATGCCTTTAACCTCTCCTGGCATTTTTAGTAAATGAAAAGTGAAAACAGTACAAAATATTATTATGAATGTAATTTCCTCAAGAAGAAAACAAGGATTGCCATTCAGGGGGGGACCCCTGCTTAAAAGCCTTCACTATCCATTAATTAATTGGCAAGTTGATAAAACTGATGAACAATGAAACATTGATAAAACACATTATGTTTAAAATTCTACACTTATACCGGGTAGATATTTCAAGATTCCATGTCTTAGTGATTGTTTAAAAAAATTAACAGTCCAGCTACCAGTCACAATTACTCTGGGGAAGGGAATGTCCCTCTCTTCTATTTGTTGGAATGATTAGCTGATCAACTTCCATATTTCTCACTAGATTGGCAGGGACCAAATCTCTTTTGTTTATCGTGGTAACCCCATTACTCAACATTTGTCATATGTAACAGAGAACAGACTCATAATAAAAATATTTTAAATGAATAATCATTAACATTAGTCAAACACTGTGCTGTTTATTTTACTTGTAAATTACTAGTAAGATGAATATGCAATTAGTTACAAAGAGATTAAGAACAAGTATGCATAAGATCACCTGAAGATTTCAAGACACAGTATTTTTTTAAGAGACAATATATGTCCTTTATTTAGTAATGGAAAGATTATCTGTACATGTATAAAAATAACCTTATTTTTTTTATTATTTTTAAAAGTAGTATTCTGTACCATAACATTATGTACCCTCTAGCATTAACTTATAAACTATATTTAAGACTATGTGATTGGGGTTCCTTAGGAATCCAACTTTGATTACCATCTCCTTATTAAGATTTCTATATATTGGCTCCAAATCCAGCTACCTTTTAACTTTACCTGTAATGAAAAGAAATAATAATGCTACCTGAAATGTATTTTTATCCCCTTCCTTACAATAAATTCAAAGCAGCCAACATCTTGTGAGCAGGCACCATTAAATATAAAAATGAGGACACAACTGAAACGAATTTTTATTAACAAAATAAAAGATGTTAGTAAGGAAACTAAGCTATCTAAAGTTCAGGCACAAGATGAATCTGGGATAATTCTCTTAAGCCAGGCTGAGTTTTACCAGAAAAATGCTTATAAACATTTAAAATCCCAAAAAGACATGAAAGAACTTACTTCATTTATGAAAGGTTTTGTCTTTTCAGGTTCTTTATTGCTGAGATGACACAAATGAAGACATCTTTTAATTAGTGCATGTAACTGATTTATGAATTTATGAGCCAGAGAAAAAAATAAGCAACAAGAGAACATTCAAAAGCATTCTAGAATATAAGGCAAGATATGGCTAATAAATTAGAGCCAGATATACAGAGGGATAATGGTGTCAGTGTGGCCCCAACCTTTTAGTTAATTATGGGGAATTGCTAAACAGTAGTAAATGCTAAGTCATTATAACCCTGGCTAGTACACAGGCACACAAAAGACAAACACGCATGTGCATACACAGGCATACACATGCTCCCTCCATGATTTTTGAAACATTTTAAAGCATAACTATATTCTAAAACCTTATTCATATCTTAGTACTTCGATGTTCATACTTTCTCGTTTAAACAGTTGCATAAGTCAAACTCATAAAATTGTCAAAATCTGTCTTCAGTGTACTTTCTCCCCATTTAGTATATAACCTATGCTCTAGAAATCTAGCTCAAAAGTCTTCAAGGTGAGTATATGAATAAAAAAAATGATAATCCATTAGCATACTGGAAGAAAATATTACAACTTCATTTACATTCCTTGTTTTCTAGATATTCTTTATTCCCTCTTAATTTCTATTTTTGTGTGTTTACTACTAGTAAAACAATTCTTTCGTTGTTGACAGTGTGTATAAACATGATCTAAAAAATTAGGAAAGCACTGCCTTAGATGCTCACCTGCAAACCTAAAATACAAAGAATTTCTCCTCCCTTACCAATACGAAGCAAAACCATCACCACCATCCTATGTCTATATCCAATGAGCTGTCCTACCTCCAATTAAAATAGTCCCTTCATCTCATTCCATAAGAAGACTTTCTCCAAAGCTGCAAGTTCAAGATGATCCACGTGGTTTTACTTTCTAATCTAACTACAATAGATTGCCACCATGGCCCTCAATTCACAACAGGAAGGAGTTAATGTTAATACCCTCCTATCTCTTTTTGTTTCACTATGTTGTCACATATTATAGTTTTCGTATACTTGAGGAAGTGGACTATTGATTACACTGTCTAATTTTTAGCTAAATTAACCCTCATAAAGTAGACAAGTGGTTTAAAAAGATTTCCTAGAAAACAAAACAAAAATCTAGGGATTTTCAATACTAATAATGCAAATATAAGTGAAATGAGAAAATGGCAGAATTTATCTCTTTGACCCATTGCTAGCTCTTTCTCAGCCATATTTCAAGGAAAATAATTAAAAAAACAAACAGAGAAAGTCTCAGGAAGGTTTTGCTTAGTGCATGCTGTGTGCGCTACTTAGTGGAACTCATTCTCCAGCTGCCAGGAGTGTTGGCTGCTGAAAGCTCACATCTAAGGCCCTTCCCAAGAATTGCCCTCATCCAAAGTGCTACCCCTTCTCCAGGGAGAGTGCACATCCAACACCAATGTGAGGTTACAAAGGCCTGGTCCCCTTGAATTGATGAAGATATCTCTGAGGAACCATCCAGTTCCAGAGCTTCCCAAAGGTTAGCTGAAACATCAGCTACATCACAGTCAACTTCTCCTTCAGCCCATCCTGTTTCTCTCAGCCTCTCACAGG
Organism: Rhinolophus sinicus; assembly: GCF_057876585.1. Taxonomy (NCBI): domain Eukaryota; kingdom Metazoa; phylum Chordata; class Mammalia; order Chiroptera; family Rhinolophidae; genus Rhinolophus; species Rhinolophus sinicus. Next base: position 38,048,203 of record NC_142501.1, read on the forward strand.
TGTTGTCCCCAAAGCCCTCCCAATAAGCCAAACCCACTGCATGCAAATCTAAATGGCAGAGTTGGTCTCCAGGGAACTCTGATGTAATACCACCGTTATTTCTACAATCATTTAGCCTGAACTTTGCTCTAAGTCTTTGTGCCCTGAATATCAGCTAAAGTACAACACATGTACCTAAGTTATGAATATGTGTATGTGTGTGTGTGTATGTGTGTCTGTGTGTGTATTACACATACACATTCTGGAGGACTGTGTGATCTAGAAACTTTACTGATGGGTATCCCATCAGTAAAGTATTACTATGTCACCAAATATGCAAAGATAGGATTTTACCTGCTGACTTAAGGCACCAGTTTTCTGTTTTTTGGCTAATGTATCATTAGTTCATTCACAAGCAAAGCAGACCATGTTACTCAACACTATAATGTTCTCCATGGCCTACAAGACAGAATCTGACACATATGAGTCTATGATAAAAAGATCACCTTAATCTGATCGCTGCCAACCATCACTGCCTTATCTCAGCTGCTCCCTATCATGTACGTTATGTTCTACCGACATCAAGCTCTCTGTCATTTCACCAACACATCATGCTACTTCTCACCTCCTTGCCTTTTAACTCACATTGTCCTGTCTGCTTGGGATACCCTCCTCCCCTCTCAGAGCACCGCCTTCTGCCTGACAGAGCTTAACTCAGAGCCTTACCAACAGCAAGCTGGTGGGCACAGTGACCAACGAGGCAAAACAGGGGGTGCAATGCTGCAGAAATTTTAAGAAGCATCATATAACTGTCTACAAGTCAGTGGGCTCCTTATTATCATCTGGCTCCAACAATTCTAAATTATGCCAATAATGAAACGGTCCTTCCCACCAGGGCTGACTGTCATCAAGGCCCACACTGGATATGCCATTAACCCGTTTTAAGCCTTAACTCAGGAATTCAAGTAAACATTGAGTACTTCTAGTAAAACTTGTAAGTTTGAACATAGGCCATTATTAACTCCAGGAAAACCAAATAAGTTGTATACAAAGTAAAAGCAACCAATAAGTAACCTTCTTAGTGATAAACAACACTTACAGAGTCAAAGTCACTGTGTTTACTGAACTGATTTTAACTCTCCACCCCCCAAAAAAAAATTATATTGGGACAATGGGAAAAGAAAGAAACATATGTGGTTTTAGGAAGTAGGTGTAGGGGGAGAGTAGTATGTATAATAAAGCCAAACGGTTGATAACTAACATTTTTTTATGAAAATCAAGAAAAATAAGAAGTATTTTATTTAGGAATAGAGTTGAAAGTAGTAGGAATGAGGTACGCATGATCAGGAGTAAGACAGGAATGCAACTTTATTACACAGCTTTGAGTTTTATATGACATACACACATTATTTTAATATATATTTAATTAATTAGTAAAATATTCCACTCATATAATTCATTTAGAAAAACCTTCCCCAACCTCTCTTCTGTGCTATTAAAATACTCTATCACCATACCTATCCCACCGATATATAATTACCAGTTTATGTTACTAGCTCCCCTATCAAATCCAGGTTCCTGCAGATAAGAACATGATTTGTTTATATTTGTATCCCCTGGCAGAAATGATGCTTAAATTCAAATCTGAATTCAATAAATATTTACTGAGCTCCCAGTGGACAAAATAAGATACAGGTTCCTGATTTCAAGGAATAACATTTATACCCATAATATATCATCATATGGTCGAGCTCATTTATATATCAAGGATTGTTTTAAGTACTTTGTATTCATTTTCTCACTGATTCCTCACAACTGCTTTATGAGATAAATACAGTTACCCCATTCCGCAGATGAGGAATCACAGACTGAGCCAGGTTATAAATACTGCCCCGCTAAAAAAAGGTATATGATGACCCAAAACAGGAGTGTAATACTGAATGAACTACAGCATCTACATTATTAGGCACGAACTCATAGTATCTCTCAAAGGACAAGATATGTTCACAACAGGCTGACAATATGGTACCATATAGAGTCAAAGCCATAAAATCAGTCATAGGAGTACATAGTGTAAGATCAGAAGGAGAGATCTTTGGTCAGTATGTTCTATGAGGAGACTGCGAAAAAGTAAAATTTAATTTGGCTACTAAGGGATAGGTAGGGTTTCCAAAATCTGGAAATCAAAAGGAAGATATGGAAATGTGAAGGTAAATACATAAATACGTGTGTGTGCGCGTGCATGAGGCACTCCATGTTTTGCATCAAATCTCTCTGCCTGAACACACGAGGGCTAAAGCAGGTACAGATCAAGCCAGCACAGTCCCTGAGAGAGGTAAGAACTTATGCATCTCTTTTATGAACCTATGAAACTTGGAAACAATGGATAATCACCAGAGGGAATATCCCATTAGGTTGGTGAAGTAAGGATTATGAGCGGGGGTGTTATAAAGCACTTGAAACTGGGCAATTATCCCTCCATGTTTGTTTGTTTCTGAAACGCTTTCTCTTACCTCCACCTCTAACACTACTGCTTTGTCCAAAGTCCAAGCCACCATCTGTCTTTTGCCTGAATCAATGCACTAGTCCCTTACTAGCCTGCCAAAATTCATTCCTACCTCTCTTAAATTTGATCTACATGCTATAGCCACAGATTGCATTAGTCCTTGCTTAAAACTATTCAGTGGGTTTCTTATCACTGTTATTATGAAGACTCCACTCTAACACAGCCCCTAAGGCTAAACGATCTGATCCTAACCTACCTATATCGCCTTATCTATATCCATTTCCCAATCACTCTGCTCCAGCCATGCTGGCCTCCTAATTCCAAGAACACACCCTTCTCCCTCTCTCTTTGGAACCTTCTCTCTATGTCTCAAAAATTTTTCCTCTGGTCCTCTTTAGCTCATTAACCATCCTTCAAATGTGACTTCCTCCTGGCAGCCTCCTCTGATTGCTGCCCCCAAATATATCATATACTTTTCCTATATGTGTATACTTCTGTGAAATACAGTTCCACAATTGGCAATCTTATATGTAGGTAATTGCTTGATTAAAGCTTATCTTCCCTAATAAACTTTAAATTCTTGTGTACCATTCTACTGCGTCTCTAGCAATTAACACTGTGTCTTGGCTCAGAGTAGCTACTCAAGAAATACTTGTTGATTATTGAGTGAATGAAGGTACAAAACAAAAAGGGAAAGCCAAAATACAGTCAAGTGGGTTGGGAACCAAGGAAAGTCAATTGAGGGGGACTTTGAAGTAGATGGAAAAAGCTATTCTGGAAGAATTCCCTGAGTCAGATAGGGTTCAGGTCTGAGTAGTGGCTTTTTATGCAGTGCCCATGGCTTCTGGCATGAGCATTCTGAGAAGAGTTGATAAGACTGACATGTTGCAAACAATCTGAGAATCATCTAGGAAGGTATGTTCAGCTTGAATCCAGATCAGAAGCAAATTGTTCACAAAGGGAAGATTTCAAATATGAGCCTGAAAAGATATGACTTGGAGATAGACTGTAAAGCCCTTAAAAAAAAAACCAAAACAAAAAAAAAAAAAAACCAGACTTAAGAGTGTGAGTCCCATCTGTGTATCGTTCTCAAGCACATAGAATTTTTGAGAAAGGAGCAACATGATCCAAAGAGCATGTCAGGAAGATTGACCTGACAGTGGTAAATAGAGCAAATTATAAAGAGAGATCCTAGTTTGGGGAACTTTGCAATTGTTCAGAAATAAGCTGAAAAGAGCCTGTTCTAGAGTGATAGAAGTGCATATATAAAGAAAAAGAAAAATACAAGTGTCATTTTGAAGGATGACTCAACAGGACTTAAAACATACTTCCTATACTATAATGGGTAAGAGCCCAGTCTTCACAATCAGACCACTGTGGGTTCAAGTCTCACCTCTACCACTTACCAGCTGTGCTACTTTGGCAAGTTCAGTTTCCTTATCTGTATAATGGGGCAACACTTGTATCTGCACCAGAGAGTTACTGGAAAGAATCAATAAAAATCAAAACAAACTGCTTAGCACAATGCCTGGCAGTGGTAAACTATCAACATCAACTATGCTTTCAAGCTAAGCAGAGGGGGCACAGTGATGGCATGCCAGGAACTTATTTTTAGTGGACACATCTTCATGTCACAAAAAGATAGCCACCTATTGTAAAGAGTTAACTCCTGTTCTGGCTTCTGATTTGGAGTCATGCCAAACACAATCTGGGTCTGCCTCTTTCAGAGACCTTATTCTTCAAGCTGCTTAAGTCATTTCTAAACTTACACTTTCAACATTTATTTCTAACTTGCTCTCTTACTCTCTTGCTACCCCCCTTGAAATAATCCTAGATACTAAACTTGGAGGCTAACCCTCCGTGGCTAAATACACCACTTCTCTCTTCCCAAGAAATGTCAGAAAGATTGTGTGGCAAGCAAATGAAATGTTAAACTTGGTTTTTAAGAGTTAACAGAGAGTGATTTTTTTTTCTCTCCAAGGATAGGTAATAGCATCAGATTCTGAAATTAAGCACAGCAGGAAGAAAGAGGCTGCATAGATTTCACAGAGTATCACAGGCCTCTGCAATAAAGCACTTAAAAATGCCTTGTATTGCTAATTCTTTACACAATCTCCTTTTATTTCCAAAGCAGGATGCGGGGCTTGAGCCATGAGACGTGCATTGATGTTAACATTAAACTGTTTGAATTAGAGCCATTTTTCTACTGAAACTCCTGTTAGGTTTAGAATTACTTTTTACCGTTTTTTCCCCCAAATACATTTTTACAGCCTGACTTTCCAGATCAAATGAATGGTTACCTCTTTTAACAATGCTGAGCCCTCCTTTGCAGTCATTACCTTAGCAAACATCCTTCCCCTCAAGATTCCAATAACTGGACCTTGAAATATATAGAAATTCTGCCAACTTACAGGTTGCTGATCCCTTATCACTGGGAATTCAAAGTGAACGAGGGCAACTGTCTTTCAATTTCCCAACTCCACACCCCCAGGCCCAAGTCAATACTTCCCATTCACTGATGGAAGTATCCAGCAAATACTCATTAAATAGCCAGTATCAGCAAGGCACAGTGCTAAGCACCCTAGTCAGTTTTCAAAACAGTAAAATGAAAAGTGGCATTAGCAGCAAAGCACGGCTTGGCGAAAGGCACACAATTGGATAAAAACTTTACTAAACTCTAAATAAACTGGAATTTAGTAAAGTTTAGAAATGTGCAGTTTTATGAAGATTTGCTATTTTCATGATCACCAATCCACTGGTTAGCATTTATAAATTTTGTTTTCTCTCTTTACAAGATATTTTTGTATCATTTAAAAACTTTCTTTTCTAGTCCATGCGGATTGTTCAATAAATATTTATTGCGTACTACCGTGTTTCCCCAAAAATAAGACCTAGCCGCACCATCAGCTCTAATGCGTCTTTTGGAGCAAAAATTAATATAAGACCAGGTCTTATACAATAAATATAATATGATATGATATGATATGATATGATATGATATGATATGATATGATATGATATGATATGATATGATGATATGATATAATAATAATATAATATAATATAATATAATATAATGTAATAATATGGGTCTTATACTAATTTTTGCTCCAAAAGACGCATTAGAATTAATGGTCTGGCAAGGTCTTATTTTTGGGGAAACAAAGTATGAACTTATGGAGAGCAAATCAGACTCCAAAGCTGCCCTCATGTAGTAATTGCTTCTCCCAAGATAATACATACAAACAGTAGCCTAATGATTTGCTCCCATACAAACCTCAGGTTTGCATTGTTTTTTGCATTGTTTATTTGTATATATGAAGGCCCTTTCCTGTAAGCACCATATTAGCCTAATTAAAACCTTGTCCTTGTCTAATCTCACTAGGATTCCTTTTCAGCATACTCTTTCTCGACTGCTTTCTCCACAATAATAATCATCAGACTATTCTAATCTATTTTCCACATATTACACTTTTCCTCTGTTTTTACTCATTCATTAAACAAAGGTCTTTAAGTACCTACTGTGTGTCAGACATCGTTTCAGTATTTGGGCTACAGAGCTGGATAAATAAATCAACTTCTGGTCTTCAGTTTACTTAGCCACCTTAGATTTGTGCTGTTAGAAAGTTCTTTCCAAGCCTAGACTGCACATAACTGCAACCCTTCCCCCTACCCCGACCCACTTTGTGTCAGGTCCCCTCTTGACTTTAAGCGTGCTAATGTTCTATTTAGTCAAATTTACTAGAGGTTCTTTAAATTTTATTTCAAAACTCCTAAAACCACATCATCCAAAAAGTCTTTCTAGCAATCGAACAATCAATCAGTAGTGCTTTACCGTGGCACTGCCACTACTCTTTCAGCATCTTACTATAATTCCATATGCCATATGTACCACTACCAAACTAAATCAATAAAAATTGTTATCACTGATTCTCAAACTTTTATGCACAAAAGAATTGCCAGTCATGCTTGTTAAGAATGCAGGGTCACAGGGCTTCAACCACAGAGAATCAGGTTCCCCTATTCTGGGTTGGGGGGGGGGGGCAAAGAAGTAGATTTTTAACAACATCCCAGGTGGTTTTCAACCAGGTGATTGAGTGACCACCTTTAAGAAACACTGTTCTATAATCTCCATTGACGTCAGCTCTTATGTACTCAGAATCTCTTCTTCACATCAGAAAATATTTCTTATGAAGTAAAATTTAAGCAACATGCATCTGTGTGTTCAGTAAATCTTGTTCGGGTTAATAAATGGATCAGTGGGTATTTGATCATAATAACTGACATTTAGAAATTACTTTACAGCTCAGGCATCATTTTCAGTGACCACCTCTCACCTGTCCCTTCCAACTATCCCCTGTGGTTAGACAGACAGGCATGGTTCGTGCTCCCATTTTCTAGATAGGCACCCACACCAGTGTCTTGGCCACAGCATGATCAAAAGAGTATAAATGGTGGAGTCAAAAAGACCAAAATCCAGGCAATGATTCTCCTGCTCATTAGCTGAGGAAAATGAGCAAGCAGCTGACCCACTGAAGCTTGTCTGCCCATCTGTAGAAAGGGGATAATACCCTTCCCAGTGGTGGGCTGTGAGGATTAAACAAGATTATCCATGTAAGGCACCTAGCACGGTGCCTGGAACATAGTCAATGCTCAACTGCTGTTAGTTTTCCCACTTCCCCATCATGCAGGGCTGAGTTGAATCAAAATGCAGCTGGGTTTGCAGGATATGTTGGCTCAGCAATCATTTATTCTGTTACTGCCCTGCTTCAAGCATCATGATTGTGCTAGGGATACAACAGTGCACTCAGGGAGCTTACCTTCTGAGTGTTTTGTCACCTTGTGGTTACCTGCTTTCAAACCAGGCAGCGATGTATTTGGCACACCTTTCACATCTCACTTCATCCAGTGAGATTAACACAACGCAGAGTTGTCAATGGTACCATGAGAATCAAGACCTCGTGGTAAGAGAAAGGTTTAAAAAAGCCCTGTAAGCAGTGATAGGGAAAGGAGGAGGCAGGGAAGGTAGAGTATTTGGGGGGGCTGAGGAAGTCCCTAGAAATAAACAGTGGGCCCACTAATTTTTTTTACATACTGATAGATTTGCTTATTTGTTTAGTGTGCATTAAAATTATCACTTTATTTCCTGATTTAACGTAGAAAAGACACTATTATTCTAACAGTGAAGGTACTATGGAAAGGAGGCTGAGAGAGTGAAGTAAGAAAAGTCAAGGCAGAATTATAAGAAACAGTATGCACTTGTTCAAAAGCCGTGTCCAGTGCAAGAGTAAATGAGACACATATGACAGCCTGCCAACACAGTATAGTAACAGCTCACATCCTAAGAACTTACATGCAGACCTTAGTCAGCTCCTGATACAACACATCAAATAACTTCAGCTTTCAGCGGCCCCGAATTACACCAGGAAATCTTAGCCGACATCGGATTTGAGGGCAGGCCCTAACCCAGAATGGAGAATGGGAATGGACCAGCAACTGCTATACAGAGGATGTAAAGCCTGGCTCAGCAGAGTTAAATCAGAAGTTTAGTGAGCAACGGCATCTAGGAAACATGCTGTCAAAAGTACTAACATCTTTTTCTTTCTTTTTTTTTTTTTTCCTTACAAATGTTAAGTTCGTCAGCCTTTTTAACCAGTGACATTGAAGTAACCAGCGCTCGCTATTTGGGGAAAACTATGCCAGAAGCCTCACAGTAAGCAGTCTTTATCCTGGGCACAGATTCCCCAGAGGGGTCACTTGTCTGAGGAATGTGTCAAAAATTAGCTCTCTTTTCCTGCCTCCTACCCTCCTTGGATTTTGAAGTTGTCCCAGTGCCAGTTTCCCACAGTACAACACACAGAACCACCTAAAAAGTGGGGCCCAAATACCAGTGGTCTCAAGAATCCCCCTTGAAACTAATATGCTGTCAATTATCTTACATCCAAAAAAAAATGCTCCCTAGTCTGCACCAGGATTGCTCTCCATGACATTACTAAGAGTCAGTCTGAGTGACTGTAAGTGACAAGGTCTTCATCCTCCACTGCAACTGCCCGCCCCCCCATGCTAGCCCCCCAAAAAATAGCAACAACTCAATTCTCAGTCCAGTAACGTCTGTTCTCAGATGTTGTTCTCCCAGTGGGTAGAAGAATGAACTGCTTGCTGCAATGCCACCAGCTCCTCTACAGTTTCTTTTAATTTAAAGTTACAACAGGAGGGAAGAAAAGAGACTTTCTATTAAGGGACAACTCCCTGAAGGGTCTCTTAGCTGACAATCGAAGGACTGCTCATGGCAGTGATCAAACCTAACGCAACAAAGTGCTGGTGGCTCTGTGACTCATCACAGCAGGAGCTCGCGCTGAGGGCCACTTGAGTTCAGTGCTTTGTGGTGCAGCAAGTTGGTTTAGGAACAGTAATACAGGGGAGTGAAGACTGGCAAGGTGTTTGAGGCTCAAGATAAAATACAGACTTACAGTGCAAGTTGCTTCTCAACTGAATAGGAAGCCTAGAGGGGTAAGGAAATGCAGAGAACATTCCGTGGTGCTTTAAGCCAAATTACCTGAAGACAGTCAAGGTCAGTTGGTCTATCTGTTGTATGGTTTACAACCTGCTAAAAACAAGGATTGAAGCATGAGAAATTAATTGTGCCATATTTAAAAGGCACGCACTAAGGATGTTTGCTTGCATGAACAAAATGCCTTCTAATTATATGAAATATCAATTGTTTAAATATATTTATGATCACCGGATACAATTCAGCTCTACCGCTCACTTGCATTTTATAAGTACATTAAACAGAGCACAATGCACATATTGAGCATTTCCTCTGTGCCATGCATGGTACTACAGATTTATATATAATCTCATATAACTTCATTTAATCATGACTAGAACTCCATGAAGTGATACTGCCATTGTGCTTATTTTACAGTGGAGGAAAATAAAGCTTCAGAGAGCTTAAAAAAAAAACAACTCCAGGTCTTTAATGGTAGGCCCACTCAGATCTCCTGTTGCGAGAATATAATGGACTCAGTGCCCCACCCGCTGCCTCTATATCTCTAGCATCATTTGAGCACCCAGGCCATGCTTCCAGGGGGCTGATCCCAGCCAATGACTGAGCCCAGTGGGGCTGAAAATGCAGGCCATTCCTTGGAGATAGAGGATGCCTCCCGTGGCTGTCTGCCTAGCTAAACCTTTCTTGGACTGTGCTACAGTCAGCTTCTCCCTACTAGATCCTCCTTCCTTTCTTCCACCTCTCCTTGCATAACTGTCAAACCTGGATCAGTGGAAAGGCTGTCCTAGCCTTCTCCTGCTCTCGCCCTGCCCCCCATAAACTTGTTACACGTCTAATTCCATCTTAACATCTGCTTCTTGAGGGACCCAAATTAATGGAATAACCAAAGCATGTATTTGCTTTTTTAAAAAGCCTTTCCTTTATTTTTGGTCAGCTGTACTTACAGATAAATTCTCTGTATCATTGGGAAGATAAAACAACCACTAAATTCTCCATGTTAGTATTATGTACCATCTCTCCAAAAAGGCAATGGTATATTTATTGTGCCTTTCTCCTTGCACCCAATTGAAACAAACAAACCTATAATATTCTCTTTGAAGGAAATGTTGACTCCATAGGGCAAAATATTGCAAAGTCAGATTTATTTATTTTTCCAAGTGGAATTTCTCTCTATCCACATAAACTATAACTTAACATAACCCAGAGGTAGATAATTATTAATGGAAAAAATAACAATAAATTTCCACTAGCTTATATCTGTAATGGGAAATCAAAAGGAGACTAAGAAGATAAATCTACAATTAAGTCCTAACGTGTTTGTTTGCTTTTACCTATTATATAGGATAAAATGTTAATTATTGAAGGTACATTTATATGAATAAAAGATAGAATTCACACTTGCACTAAATACAGCATCTTAGTACAACTGCATTGTCAGAGATCATATATAGATGTTAATTGAATCACTGTTTTAAAGCGTTGATCTCAGCCTCAAGAAAGTGATATATTTTTCTTCCTGGACTCAAAAAACTTCAAAACAAGTACAAACTGAAGTTTCAAACATTATTAATGACCAAAAAGACGTGACTGGAGGGAGGAAAGAGTGTAGCTAACATTTACTGAGCACCTAGTTCATGACAGACAGACCCCATGCTAGGAATTTGACATACAGTATTTAGCGTGATTCATGCATATCCCTGTAAGAAAAAGCATTACAATCTCCAGCATTAGAGGTTAAGAAAAGGGGCAGAGTACCAAATGTTAAGAACTCCAAGTGAAGTCTTAGAAAAATTATAAACAGACCTAAATTGAGTGCTCCAAAAATCTAGTGGGATTGCCTCTTAAGCATCCTGGTTCTTTCCTGAATTTTCTACCTCCAAGGCTTTAATAGGTTCTGTAGTGACAATGCAATACCTGAGCTTCCAGAGACTGCCAACTAGACATCAAACCAGAGCCTTTCTATCCTGTTGACTGCTGCACTGTTTGACCTCATTGAACACGTGGTACCACATAGTCATGAGGTAACTGAATGATAAGCAACTGAGCAGCAAAGATATAATCAGGTTTTATTTTTCTTTTTTTAACTTATAATGAATTTTTATCAATAAAGAATGGATGGACCTATACCTGTAGAATTCAATACCACCACCACCACTACCACTCCTGGAAATTCATTTTTTTTCTGGGTGTTTTTTTATTTTTTAAGGCTCAAATTTTTAACGGATTTTTATTCAATGTATTGTTTAAATGCATTCATTTTCCCTCTAACTTTATCAATATACTGCCCCTACTGAGTGTTATCCTTACCTGTAGGCACAGTGATTACTTGACTATAAGTAATGATTTGAATGGTACCGAAAAAAAAAATCCCTATGTTTATAAATATCTCTTCTTGGCAGCTTCACTTGATACTTGTAATCTTCACAAATCTTTCTCTAAGGAATTAGGTGGTCATAATAAAGTATAATAACAATAACAATAATAATAATACAATAACAATTAGTAAGAGAATTAAACCATAATAAGCTATTAACACCTTTGAGTAAAGTAATTTCTAAGCCAGAGGTTAAACTGAGCAAATGGGGCAGAAATTCAGAAGGGTCCGTCAAAGCAAACGAGGCTATTATTAAGGGTCCATCCTAAAAAAGTTCAGGCCCCTGCTCGGGAGAGCATTTGAAAGCACCCATGTAGACAGCTAGAGGGGTAGGGAACAACCCAAAAAGCATTTCCCCCCTTAATTTTAAAGACAAAGAAATTGAATATAGCAAAGTTTATTAACTAGTACATCCCAACTAGAACATCCCAACATGGCCCAGCTGAAAGTAACTAAAAGTTCCTGAGTGTCTGCCCTACTACCAAGCCTTAATTAAGGGTTCCATTTCTTTCCCTTTAAATATAAAAATTCATTATTTTTAAGCAAAAGGTTAGATCCTTGCTTTATATTCTTAAGATTTTTATTCTACTCCTCCTTAAGAACAACTTTTCATGCAAATAAACTCTCGGTTTAATTGAAGATCATGAAATAACTTCCCTACGTCTAAAATCCTTCTAAATGTTAGGTATGAGTAATTATTTATGTTACATCACACACAGAAAATAAACAGCAAAGACCCCACTCACATTTGAAAATCATTTACCATTCCCACTCCCCAAACTTCCCCAAATGGGAAATGGAATAACAAGGCTGATCATAATTGGATTAAGAACTATAATTCTTTAATTCATTCATCAAATTGAGGCATTTGGAACAGTTTATTTACAAAGTTGTTTAGACAGTTTTGTGTAGTGTTTTTTAAGATAAACCAAAATGCCTTTCTGAAAGAAGTTTCAGATCCCAAATCATTAACATATGAAAACCAAATGTAGACAATTTACGAATGGGTGTTTTAAAACAATGTTTGGAACAAAATTGGACTTTTATTTTATTAACTATCTACAACTCTAAATGCAGGATATAGTTTATTTGAAACAGCCAAGCACTTTTTTTGCCTTTAAAATAAATCTACATTTCTCAGGCTAAAAAACTGTGATGAGTATGTATCTGAGGGAACACACTGACTTCACGTCTAGATAAATAAGTTTTCCAGGTTACTCTCAAAACTCTAGGGAAAACTCTACCACTGGCGGTGATTAGATATTGGGTGAATCATCCAGGTTATGCTAATCAATCATATCCAGCAATTTTACCTGTTGGAAATCTAAACAGCGTTCAACAATGGAACTCTAAATTATTTGAAATCTAGTATATTTTCGATTACGAAAAACAAGTTTCATCCTGCCCTGCATATCTTTTTTACATAATCTGAACATGCCTTCAAAATAATGATTGCCTATCACCCAATGAAAGAATAGAGCTTTTACAAGAAGAAGGTATATCCTTTTAATCATTATATCATATTTTTCATTTGCTTTATAAGAAAAAAATTATTCAAACATTCAAATTAATTCTTTTAAATAGAAAATGACATTTTAAACTCTCCCTACAGTTCGTGCCTCACCCCCAACCATACACACACACACACAAACACACACACACAAACAAACCAAAAAAAAGCAGAAGCCATCATATCTGAATATAAACTTCACTTTTTTGTTATTTCTTATTTACTCCATACACTCCACAGATAACATCTTTATAAGGGTATATTCATTTTTTCCTTTTACAAAACCATGTGTCAGTCTAAACAGGATGTACATTTACATGTATAGCACTAAGTTAACTTGAAATAAGTACTGGATCTCAAATGCCCGGCTATTTACCAAATACCTTTGAGAGTTCTGAATCCTGTATATAACATGCCATTCAACCAGAACTGTTTAAGCTCAACAGCAAAACTAGTACAGGGTTTCTGTATTAAGAGTTGAAGCTCTTTTTTTTTTTTTTTTCATACATTAAGCATTTACTCTTTCAGGTCTATGTAAAATTGGTTCAATCTTATCCATTCAAAAAGGCTACAAAAAGAGATTTTTAAAAACCCACAAGCAAACAAATTCTTCATGAATAAGGTTGTTAGAAGACCACTGGAAAGAAAAGAAAAACAAAAAGAAAGAATTTCAAGCGAGTATGCTACTATATAATTAACACAAATAACTAAATAATTATGCACATCCCTTCCCACCCCCACAATTAAATGTTTTTAAACAACTCATGTGATGAAAGATCTACCTTTTAGGCAAACAACAGCAATCCCTACCAGTTTAAGGATTTCAGGCTGTATTGCATCAGTTTTAAGTGATGCTATGATTTTTATCTTGTATAGTTCTGAGGAATAATCAGTTGGTGACATAATCAGAACTTTGTACAATGCCTAAGAGAACTTTCAGAGTAAGTGCTTATGATTTTAAATCATTGTGGCTGAATTTATCTAGGCTTCAGTCTCAGAGCTATATTTAAATCAGGAAGAAGCACCCCCAGAAACTTTGTCACATGTAGCTGCATTTGAAACCAGATTCCTTCCCTATCACAGCTAACAGCAGTTCACATGCAGCTGAATTCCTTCAAAATTAGACAGATCAAAATTCAGCAGTTCTGTGAAGACTAAGACATCATCCTCCTTTCAAATTCTATAAAAGTCAAACTTAAGAAAACATTTTCCTATGCTTTAAAAGCATCTGGTCCTTAACCTAATCACTCTTGGCAATCAGACCTCACTCCTGTAATCCTGATCAAAAACTGCTCTGCTTTTTCTGATTGAAATGCCCATTGCCTAGAATCTCCCACGCGTCTACTTCATTGGCCTGTTTTGTTTGTATGGATTTTTTTTTTTTTAAAGGATACTAGGGGACATTATTTACGAGCATCAAGGAAACAAATCACTCTGTCTAGTCCCTTTGCAGATTCCCACACTTATTACCCAAAATCCCACAGATCTCCGTTGGTCTTGTCCTTGACTAAAGGGCTGTGCTGAGCCCGAAGGAAGCCTCTGGGGAAATCCTCTCATGCCTTTCTTGACAAACTACTTTGGATATCTGGATATGGTGAGGATCTCAACTGGGATAGAACAAATTCCTAAACTTTTCTGAAGTACAGTTGACTGCCACCCAGAGTACCTGGGTTGGCTGACACTGACAACATCACTCTGCATATTCACAGAATTCCTCATTTTGACCTGCTTTAGTTGAGAAAGACTGAAATGAATTCACATTCAACCACACTGAATTTAGAGGCCAACGTCTTCAGCTATTCACCAGGGTTAAAGTATTTATTAATATATTTGCTTTGCAAAGTGTAAGGAAAATTACTATTAAAATATGTAAATAGTGCTTCGTATGCATCCGTGGGCAGCAGATCAATACGCAAGTAACTGCTGCTATCAAATGGAAACATTTCCAAATCCAATTTGATTTCAACTGGTATAACCTCTTTTCCTTGCTTATTACTGTAGCCCCAAAGTGCAAGCGACATTTCCCATACCTGCGCTTAAAGTGACACAACACGTGAGTGATCTTCACTTCGTACACTGAGTGGGGTAGGGGTGGGGGGGTAAGTAGTTGCAATAAAATTAAAGCTTCCGGTCTCTGAAATCCCTTGAATCCTGAAGGATGAGACTAGTTTCCGAAATTCCGGGCGGGAGGGAGGGGGAGTGGTAGCGAGAGGAATTGCAGAAAGCGAAACAAAAAGACGAAAACGGGGAATATTAAGGTTGTGGGGTAGGTTGGGGGTCGCGTTTATGTTCTCGGAAGGGTAAGAAGCTTTGTCCAACTTTTAGGCTCTGTCGTTTGTCGTTAGCCAAGGTGCACAGACTAGCCTAGGATTTTCCCTGCACTTCTGCTCTTATCTCTCATCACCACCTCCACCGCCACCACTTACAAAACAATACCGGCAACAGCACGCAGGCTCCCCAACAAAAATATAAAAGTTATCCCTTTCCTGAACTGGGTCCAAGCCCACACTTCAGGGTCTTCCCCCAACAGGCGACCCCCGAAGATGACAGGGCCACTTCAAGTCTCGAGCCGCCTCTCGCCTCTTCCTCACCCCCAGCCCAGTCCCCCTCCCTCTGTACTTGAGGAAACTCCGGTGGCGGCCCCCTCCCTCCTCAGCAGGCTCTCCAGCTGGAGCGGGGAACGAGTGCTGAGTGGCGGGTACCGCGAGCGGCTGAGGGGAGCTCTGCGCCTTGGAGGTCTGCCCACAACAACATCGGGACGAACAACAAAGTTAAAACGCTGCGTTTCACGCACCTTACCGGGTCTCCTTAATGTCTCCTCTGGCGTGGGATGCAAAGTGGCACAGTGGCGGGCTTGGGGGCCCCGGGAGGAGACTGGAGATGGGTTTTGGTGGCTCGCCTTTTTCACTCTGTGTGTGTGTGTGTCTGTGTGTGTGTGTGTGTATGTGTGTGTGTGTGTATGTGTGTGTGTGTGAGTTTGTGCGCGCGCGCGCCCCTCTCCCCCAGTCTCTCGCTCGCTCGCGCTCCCCGTGTAGCTCTCAAGGACGAGGTGAAATCCCTTTGCTGGTCATGAGGCGGCTTCAGAGACAAACAACACAATGCGAGTGCAAATAACAAAAGGCAAAAAGACAGTAGGAACAATGGGGGAGGCGAGGGCAGCGCACCAGCCGGCGGTCACCGAGGCCCGGCGCCCGCCCCGGGGGGTGCGGCGAGGGCGGGGGCGGGCGCGGGGGTAGCGCTGGGGGCTCCGGCTCTCTCCAGGTCACCCCCAAGCTCCCGCAAACCCACCCTGACCTCCTTCCTGCAGCTCGCCGCCCGGCCGCCCTTTCTGTCCATCCGAAGGGAAGGAGCCCCAGAGTTTGCTTCCCTGTCTGCTGCAGTGTAACTAGATTGTAAATAACGCGGTGATTACCCACACCGTGCAGGAATGTTAAAAAAAAAAAAAAAAAAAAAATCTGCCCTCCACTTAAAGGAGCGATAAAATGAAATGGCAGGAATGGAAGGAGGCAGGGAGAGTGGGATATCTCTAGATCTCGATGGAGCTCTCGTCTATAAATACGCATTCATGTTTAGTCAAGTCCCCTTTGTCAACTTCTTCCTTGCGCTGGAACCTCACCCGTTGCCCTGTAACTGTGACTTGGGCCCCTTCTTGCCCCCAACCCTGTTTGCACACAGTAAAGCTCGCCGGGAGAGCACGCGTGGGGGTCTGCGTGTGTCCGCGGAACCTTCTGGGAGGAGAGCCGCTGTCTGCCCAGCGCGGAAGCTGGAGCAGCGAGAGGTTCGGTTTTTAAAGCAACCACTGCCTCCTCGAGCCCGGCTGCGTGCCCGCAGATCCCCGCCGCCGGCGCTTTGCGCCCACCTACTCCTGGGTCTGGGGGCAGGGAAGAAAAGTTTTTAGGCGCTCCCATCTCTGCCTCCGGGGTGCTTCAACTGGTTTTGTTTTGTGTGGGTGAAGCCAAAAAACCCAATGCCCAAGAACCAAGGAATGATATTGGGGATGGAGCGGGGGGAGGGAAGCTCGGTTCTGGGCTTCGAGTCCTGCGACGTTTGAGTTGGCACCTGAAGGAGAGAGAGACAGGCAGAGACAGAGGCAGAGACAGAGGCAGAGACAGAGGCAGAGACAGAGACAGAGACAGAGCGAGAGCGAGAGCGAGAGCGAGAAGAGAGAGAGAGAGAGAGAGAGAGAGAGAGAGAGAGAGAGAGGAGAGAGAGAGGAGAGAGAGAGGAGAGAGAGACCCTGAGACTTACATCACTCTCGGAAGAAACTCCGTAGGTATTGCCCTGAGCAGAAGCGGTGGGGCTTAAGTGTGTGCTCTGACAGCTCCCGGACTGCTTCGGCGCTTATCTCTAAGAATCTTACTTTCATTGACTTAAAACAGCTGACGATTTGCCGGGAGGGGGGTGGGGTGGAGGGGTGGAATCCTATTAAATCTCAAACTAGGGTGGACGGAGGGCGGGAATCCTGCCTGATCTTCCTAGAACTGGTATCCAGAAAGTGGCGAGAGGAGGCGTCGCGAAGGAGGCAGTGGGTCTGGAGGAGAGCGATGGAGAAAGGGCACTAAAACACAATACGAGCAACACGTTTCTTTTTCTGTGTTCCCTGCCTCTTCACTAGCTTTAAACCGATTTGAATGTTCTCTTTCCTCATCTCGGTGATGTTTTGTTTTTGTTTTGTTTTTTTCCAGACGCGCATCCATTGAGTAAGCCGCGTCCCGTGGGTGGGGTGGGGGTGGGGGGCAGCATTTCCCAGAGTGCAACAACACCACCAGGGGATCAATGACCACAGTCTGTTTATCCTTCACGCGCCTGGGAGAGCAAGGCACTGAAGCAGCATGGGAGGTAGGCTTAGGGCTTGCCTGTCTGTGCGATCCCTCTCTGACTTCTGGCTGGTTTTTAAGCGGCAGCTAGTAAGCAAATACAGTTTCTTAATGCATGCAACACATTCTAATCGCGATATATTCACCTAGAAAAGTGATACATCCTTTCTCCCCCTTTCCACCATTTGTAGGTTTGTTTCTGGAGGTGGATTGTTAATACCTAAAAGTTTGCACTTGTCTAGAGTGGAAACTTTCTGGGGTGTTTGATGATTGATTATTTGGTACCTGCTTTCTAAAAATGGCTAAACACCTTCCCTTAGAACAAAAGTGAGAAATGCAAATCTTAATAACTCAAGGCAAAATTTTCAAAGTGTAAGCACAGTTATTATCCACTCCCACAAAGAAAACCTTCCTCTTCCGCAAATATTTGATAGCATAGAGCCCAGTAATTAAGAGAACAATCAAATAAACTCAGAGCTTTCATGGGGACTCTAAATTATGATCCGCCTAGAATTTATAAGCAGTGTAATCATTTGGAACTTGGATACAGCTCTGGATGTGGTATTCTAAATGTGTATCCTTAAACAATTGTGCTGTTTCCTTAAGCATTTAATGAGAGAGACCACGTATAATAATATTTAAATGGCTGGATCAATGTGGCCTCCCCAACTGTGTGAAAAAAATTCTCTGTATATATGCATGAAACACCTTTCCTATACGTTACTTTTTCTTTATATTTCCTATCATGAAAGCTGCAAGTCCGAGCCTCTTGTGTAATAAGAATATAAGAATTCATCAATAATTGTACTGTACCTTGAATTTCAGTGTTGTTTTTATTTTAAAGTTTTGGGCATAATTAAGTAATTTATTCTCATAATACATATTCAGTTGCTTTTCACAATGAGCTATTACTATGTCAGGCCCAGGTCCTTATATAATGTGCAAGAGGCAAATCAGGCCCAACTACAAAAAATGGCCCATTGCTACCAATTATATAAAAATATATAACATTTGAAAAAAATAGTCATTTACAGTGAACTTCCCCTGGCTTTTAATCCAGTTCTCTCAGGCATACTCAGTGAAAATAAAAGGGCAAAGTTAATCCTTTACCCCTGGGTCTCTGGCAAGTGGGAGAAAAAGGTGCCTGCTTGACCTAATAGCACTACGTAGAGAGGTGCCACCTCCTCAGGATTTCAGCATCTACTGCTTCAGTGCAACAGCTTTTGGGACAAGAGGCTTCCTACTGTCAAGAGAGGGAAAGCTGGGCAGAGGGAGAGAAAGGGCGAAGCTGCAAGCTGCCTGGTGAGATACTGGTAAAACTTTAATTACACCAACCTCTTCCCTTTTGCTCTTATAGACAGGAAAACTTCCAACCATTATGGTTATTGAAACCACATGCCTTAAGACTAACCTATGATAATTATGCAGCAACAGCATAGTTGATCAAAAACTCCCAGTGGGATGTTTGTTTGTGTTGGGCTTTAAAAAAACACCCACATTTGAAGCAGGACTGACATATTAAAGATCAGTGTTTCTATTTATCAGGCATTTACTATGTGCCAGGCTCTTGGCCAAGTGCTTTTCTTATGTATGTCCTCTCTACTTCTTACCATAAACTTGCAAGAAATGTTACATCCCTGTTTTACAGATCAGAAAACTGAAGGACAGAAAAGTTAAGTGACTTGCCCCAAATCATACAGCTCCTAAGTGGTTGTACCAGAATGTGAATCCAGACGGCTCCAGCTTTAACCTTGGGTTGTTTTATTTTACCTGGATGCCACTTGCACTCTATACTGGGGCCACTTTCCAGCAAGAAATATTTCATTAAATGTGAAGATTTAAAATACCAACTTTATACTCTGTACAGTCCAGACATGAGCTATGTTGGTATTTTCACCTACATTGGTCATTAGATAACTGAAATTTCCAAAATCTAAATGTGCCATATGGAGCATACATACATACTACATATTAAATATAAAAGGTATTTAGTAATATATGTGAAATTGTCTTATTTTACAGGCTAGCAATTGTATATTATATATGTAATATATCCATATGATATATATAATAAGTTACTAAAGTTTTTGAATCCCTGTAAATTTAACAGGCATTATTCTATGTAAGTGCTTTATGTATATAAACTCATTTAATCCTCACAACCACTCCATGAGGCACATAATTTTATTATATTGTTTTACAGATAAGGAAACTGAGGCACAGAGAAGTTATATAACTTGTCCAAGGTTTTACAATTAGCAGCTGATGGAGCCTGGACTCAAACCAAAGTAATCTAGCTTCAAGACTCTTAACAACTTTGCCATGCTACTTACTATATATATTCAGATGTATATACAACATACATACATATATTCATGGACAGATGTATACTATATATAGCTCTCAAAATGTGGGGAAAATAAAGGCATATCAACTGAGATTTGTATCAATCTGCAGCCCCATATTCTAGCTGTATCATGAGGCAACTAGAAATACTGGGCAAATATAACATTTGTCCAAGATATTCAACAGTCTCTAAAACTGTTTGGAGCAATCGCAGTCCCTCCAACATATCTGGAGATACTGACAGAATGCTAGTAAATATTAGATATATACAATATTTGACCCTAGTTGATTTACACAAAATTCATTTTGGATTTATTTGGTCATATACGTTAAAAATCGCAGAGACAGGGTACTTAAGAATCCTAAAGAAGATAGAGAGGGATACTAATAAATATGAAAATCTGTAACCTGCGAAGTGGAGAGAAATTTAGGCGATGCAAGAGACCAATTATGTCATGTAATCTTAATGGTTATGAATTATCCATTTTGCTTTTATTTTTTAAAATTAGGGTAGTTTGCCAATCCGCCATTAACAAAAGTGTATTATAAAATAGTGATTTAAGTTTAGTAATTATGGATTTAAGCATTGACACCACTCAAAGGAACCTTAAAATATTTGATGAGAATCCCAGGTATATGAGTGGTTTATCCCATGTCTGTTTTTACCAGTCTCACTAAACGCAATATGCATATCAAATTTTAGAAGTGAGCCTCTGCAAATCAACCAGCTTTGAGAAAGTATTTTGAGGTCTTCTTCTCTTTCTCTTCTTTTCTCCCTAAGTACAATATACAGGATTAACTATGGAAGGAAAACCAACAACAATTTTCCTTCCTTAGGTGTTCTTCATCCTGATAACTCCTGAGATAGCGACATCGAAAGTATTAATTTTATTGGGTCTAATGTGCCTCTTCAGAAACATAGAAAAAAGATACCCTATACTTCACAGATGCCACACATTAAGTTCTTACTGAAAAAAACTTTTAAAGCCCTATTACAGATACATATGTTTTCATTTAAAAACTGCTATGAAATCGAGTGTTCTTTTATTTAAACATTCCCCTGTGGTTGTACGAATTAAGGATCGGTAGTACTGTATTAACAACTGAGAGCCAGACTGAACTGAACTGGTTAAAAAGAGTTGGTAAAACTGCCAACACTGGTTTTGTTGCCAAAGTTGACTGACATGTGAGGGAGTGTATACATTTAAAAGTGAATTCAAATTTTTTAAACTTTCTCATTTTGGTAAATATTTAGGATGAAATTTTTAAATTTCAGCCACAGTTTTGAAAAAGGAAATAATGTATAAAGCCCAGATACTTTACACAACCAAAACCACAACTGCATTGCTCTTATTAGTTAAGTGTGTTTATTATTCTGATTGTTAAATTTTCCTTTCCTGGGAGAAAAACCAGAGAGAACAAGATTGGTTCTATTCAAGTGAAATAACTTGTAGTTCCACATCTTGTCTCTTAATTCACTGTTTTTCAATTTGACGTGTGTCCTTTAATTTTAAATAATGAGTATACAATGTGGGAGGATTTAAACATGTAGAAAGAGTTTTTTAAATATGTGGATTTCTTTCAAGCTTAGCTTTAACAATATATTCTGTGTTCTCTATTGCTACAGAATTCATATCATAAATATATAGAGGTTTGCATGCAATGAGATACATTGATTTTAGTTATAAGAAAAAGAGTAATGGCTGATATATTTTGCTGATTTAGAATTGGTATCAGAACTAATTGTCAAGCAAGGTAATAATATTTTAAACTTGAGGCCCCCAAGGTTTATGTATTTGGGTCTATGAACTCATGATGACTCCTGTTTCTGTTACTTCTTACAGATTTTTGGTACTATATTACCAACTCCATGATATAATATGTGATATATGGATGGCAAGTGAAAGAATGGACAAACTGAAAGGTTAACAAGAGCACATAAAATGAAGAAAGTGGTAAAAAAAAATCACTAAAAAATATTCTTATTTGAATTCCAGTAAATTATTTGAAGAGAGTAAATAAAATTTCAATCTCTAGGTGTCTGGGACTTCTACTCCATATCTTCTCATTGGTGCTGATGCCCTTAAACAAATTTAGAATTTAATTCATAGGTTGATTAAAAAAAGAGAGAGAGAGACTGTGTTAAATTATTGCACCCTAAACTAAATGCTCAAAATTGCTACTTTCCAGGTAACTTTGCTCCAAGATAGAGTAATCAATTGGATCACTACCCAAGTGGTCAGATTTGGTCATACCACTTCCAGGTATTTTAACCACCTCTTTGATTGTGCAATATGCCCATTAATTTTTCAGCTACTTCTGCTATTTGCTGCATAAACAAGTAAATGATAAAGCTTTTATATAATAAAAGTTTTTGATGCCTATAGATAGTTTCTGAATACTTAGTATTTATCTGGACATAGCTGTGGTC
The DNA here is from genome assembly GCF_057876585.1 of Rhinolophus sinicus. NCBI lineage: Eukaryota > Metazoa > Chordata > Mammalia > Chiroptera > Rhinolophidae > Rhinolophus > Rhinolophus sinicus. The sequence goes on from NC_142501.1 coordinate 38,070,677, forward strand.
CACAGTGCATTTTTCTGTCTTCCTATAACAGGAAATTACAATATATAAAGTCTCTTAAATGTTTCAGTACAAAAAGAAAAGAAAGAAATGGTGAGATGATTTGTCCAAAACAGGATAAAGGTCAATGGACATAATTGAGTGTGGTACTGTTTGTAGGGGGGAAAAAAAAGTTTTAAGATGGTTATTCAGTAATATGCATAGCTAAATGGTCTGAGAATGCTGAATTGGCTTGATAAAAGATGAGAAGAAATCTTCAAATTAACATCAGAGGGTCTGGGTCTACGTGTACAAAACATAAGAGAGTCTGGAGTACAGAGAAAAATGACAAAACTGACTAAACCATTGAAAACAGAACCAACAGGGTAGTGACAGGGGAGGAGACAGATGACAGGTGATTGAATAACTTTCCTCACAAATTTTTTAAGATAAAAATATTGACCAGCTGTTCTCCAACTTCAAAGAGAATAGAACTAGACACAATGTAGGGCACTGGAATCAGAAGACATAGATTTGAATTCCAGCTTATTAAAAATAAAAGGTATAGGTCTTTGATATAGTTTTAAATGAAAGAAAGAAAAATGAGATAAAGGGATAAAAGTGAAGAGAAATAAAATAGAACCAGGAGTGAGTTCACCACCAAAAGCACATCCCACTTTGCAGTTCTGTATCCTGCATTAATATTATTTATTGAAGACCTCTTTGTGCCAGAGACTGTGCATAGTTAATTTCAACCTCTCCAGCAGCCAAGAAAGAGAAAAGGAAAAGGGTCTATTTCCATATTTAAGGAGAATTGTTAAGGAGAAGCCCAATTATTCCTTACATCAACACCAAAGAGAAAATTTTCCCGGGGAGAGGGGGTGATCTTCTTCTCAAAGACATTGAATAATGTTAAGACATACTTCCATTGGTCAAGACAGTAATGAATTTCAGGGGATTATTTCTTATAGTTCTGTTGGGAGAGACACTCCTCCACAGTCTCTCATGCTTCTCTAGGTCATGGGGTGGGGGAGTGAGGTAGGCCAGGAATGCAATTCCCTGACCACTTTTTACCCAGGCCATTTCTCAGGGTTGTGTTTACAATGAGCAAACTTTGAGGGATGAGATAATGTCTCCATCCAAAACAAAAAGTAGGTTTTTTACTTGTTGTTATAAAAGCAGTGGATTCTCTAAGCTCAATATTCTTAACCTGCCATGGAAACCCACCATATGCATAGCATTTACCCGAACTATTTCTAGGCATGTTGAGTCTTTCCCTGACAGCAATGATGGGCCATTCTTGTTGGTCCACTCATTGGACGGGAGCCCAAACAAAAGGATGTAGGGAATTCAAACTTAATTCTGGTTCAACCACCCAGAATGTTTCCTGAGATTAACAAGGTCCTAGATCATAGGGATGATGACCACTTGATGTAATACATGGCTTACTCCCGCACATGGCCCTTGTGGACCAAAATGGAGGACATAATGAGTCTCTGTAAATTTTGTAAAGTGCCTTGTCTTGCCCTCTTAGACAAAAGGTCTAGGTCCAAGTCAGAGCTGATTAAAGAAAGGTGAAGGTATAGCCAGTTACGGGGGGTAAACATACCAATTTCATGGCTATGGAAGGAGAACAACAATCCTAGCACTTGGAAAGGGAACACCTCAGATCCAAAGAGGTGCTAAGGGTGGGATGGCAAACAACCAATGCTCTCCTATCTCTTAGATCCAGCACCACAGTCTGGCAAGAAGCAGCTTCATTGGCAGTCTGACCTGCTGCTGGCTCATCATCCCCATCTACAAACAATATGATAAATGTTTAAATTTTTAAAAATTATTACAGTAAAAGACACATTGCCATTAATCCCCTTCAAAATACTCCTCCTCACTTCGAACACACTTATCCCATCGTTCTTGCCACTTTCTGAAGCAGTTCTGGAAGTCCTCTTTCATGGCTTTAGTTGTGCTGTTGTAACTGCCTCGATGTCCTGAATTGATTCAAAATGTTTACCTTTCATGGTCATTTTGACTTTTGGGAAGAGCCAGAAGTCACACGGTGCCAGATCCAGTAAATAAGGTGGATGAGGACACACTGTAATGTTTTTATTTGACAGAAATTGCCTTATACCAGAAGCGATGTGTGACACAAAGTGTTGTCATGATAGAGGATGATTTATGGCACACTTTAAAACACACCTCTCAACCGTAGCTCACACTGAACTGACTGCACTGAACAAGTTGAAACTTGTCACACACTGTTACTAAGGTTTGATGCTCCACTTCCCGTATTGAAGATCCCTGCCTTTCCGTTGGATGGCACTTGGCAGAAGCATTCACCGTATTTATTGATCACAACAGTGTCACACATCGCTTCTGGTATATGGCAATTTCTGTCACACAAAAACATTACGGTGTGTCCTCATCCACCTTATTTACCAGATCTGGCACCGTGTGACTTCTGGCTCTTCCCCAAAGTCAAAATGACCACGAAAGGTAAATATTTGGAATCAATTCAGCACATTGAGGCAGCCACTACAAAGCAACTAAAAACACTCATGAAAGAGGACTTCTAGAACTGCTTCAGAAAGTGGCAAGAACAATGGGATAAGTGTGTTCGAAGTGAGAGGAGGTATTTTGGGGGAGATTAATGGCAATGTGTCTTTTACTGTTGTTTTTTTTCAAACATTTATCATGTTGTTCTATCATACCTCATGTGCCATGAAAACAGAAAAACTCCTGTGGACCTGGCTGGCCCCAAACTCTTTGTTGTACCTGAGGCGATCAAGAGCAGCCTCAAATGTGACTCCTCTTAAATATGAATAAACACACACACTGACACAACCTTATTTCATTCTGACTGATATAAATTCATATGCTTCTCCTGATGCCCTAGTTTTCTTGGTGTATGTCATGTATAACATCGAGGCTGCAACCATTTGGTGACACTGCATGTGGCTTAACTAAAATAATGTAATGGTGATCCATATCAAGTGTCACAGAATATCCCTGACTGAAATGACCTGGAACATGGGCATGATGTTAGAGGTTTTCTAACCAAGAATGAAAAGTATGTACTAAGGATGGCTGAGAAGAAATAAGGAAGTGATTTGGGTTGTAGAAATGATTAGGAAGTTTCCCAAGAATACCTCACCTGCCTACCTCTGGGTTTCTCACCATGTGAGACAAATAATACATTTATTTTTATGCTACGATTTTGCTATTTCCTGTTACTTGAAACTAAGAACTAAGTAAACATATTGGGGGAGTATAGCATTCTTCTCATCTTCTGGAAATTGCTTTCCATTATGTAAGAAAGGTCTTCCCACTGTGTTAGTTATAGGGTCCTTTTCTTTCATGCCCACCTCCTTGGAGACAGGTGTAGTGAGGAGGAATAGCCCTTTATTTTCTCAGGCCTCGTTTGTGAGCATTTAAGCCCAATAGCTGCTTTCAGACATGGATCCAAGTTTGTGATGGCAACCAACCTAAGAAAATAAGTTAGACACACAGAAAGCAACTGAGAAAGGTTCTGAGGGCATTTGAGGCCATTATTCCAACCTGAGAGGTCATCTGAGCCACCCTAGTTTCTATTCACTTTTTCAGTTCTTCTAAGGTTGATCCACTCCAATATCATTCCAATAGATTTCATGAATTTTATTTTGCTTCAATTGGTTCAAGTTCAGTTTCTGTTATCTGCAAAAATATAGCAACTGATATAGGAATTAAAGCAAGCCCCCTGTAATAGACTAAATGCTGTATCCCCTCAGAATTCATGTTGAAATCCTAACCTTCCGTGATATTAGGGGCTTTGGAAAATGATTAGGTCATAAGGATGGAGCCCTCGTGAATGAGATTTTGTACCCTTATAGGAGACCCTAGAGAACTCTCACTCCTCCCACCACATGAGAATATAGGGAGAAGACTACTGTTTGTGAACCATGAAGCAGCTCCTCACTAGATATCGAATCTGCTGACACCTTCATCTTTGACTTCACGCCTCCAGAACTGTGAGGAATAAATGTTTGTTGTTTAAGGCGCTCAGTCTATAGCATTTTTGTTATAGCAGCCTGAGCACACTAAGACACTCTTAAGTGACAAGCATAGAGCTCATTTAGGAGAGTGGTAAGTGGTTTATGGAAAATAAAGGATGTGCAATGGTAGTGATAGTGACTGAGGGAATTACTTTGGACTAGGAACTACTCTGAATGAAGAAAGACCTTCCTAAACTGTGACTAATGGCATTTTTCTCTCCTACTTCAGAGTCAGTTCCCTGCTTTCTGGAGTACCCTACATCCAGCCAACTTTATGCAAGCCCAGTACCAGATATTAGGGGCAAACTTTGTCCTTTCATCTTTGGGAATGAGAATCCTAAAGACATAGAATGCAAAATTATCTATGCATTGCACCGGGAAACAACAGACACTTGTGTAAAAACTATTCCTATCCACTGTTTTTATACTCCATAGTTCTAGACAAGCATGCAAATTCCGTTACATCAGAATTCTAGCAACAGTTGCTTGCCCTCCCTCATTTATGTGTTGTATAATCCTTGGATGAGATGAAGACAACAAATGTATTTTTCAACCTTCAAAGATGACTACACCAAGTGCCACTGGATTATAAAAAGTTCTCAAAATTAAGGATGCCATACAGTTATCAAAACTATAAAGAGATGATAGAATTACATTATTTTGTCATTTTAAAGGAATGCCAGGAAAACTATCAGTTTTTGTTAAACTATTAGATTGGAATATACTAGGAGGTGGACTAGACAAACTCACTGTCCCATTAAATGATCCTTTAATAACATAAAAGCATTAAACATTAAAACATTTATATGTGCATAAAAGTTTACCATAATTTCAGGAGAAAGGATATGAGAGTATAAAAAAAAGGGAAATAGAAGTGAATGTAACAACAAAGGTAAATTATGACATACAAGCTAAATTTCTTCTGTATTCTACATATAAATGCAGAAAATCCACCTATTGAAAGTTCATATAAAGACTTTTTAAGATTCAGGCATCCTTTAAAGTTGAATTTATTTAAATGTGCCCTGGTTTACACTGGGGTTCATCATCATTCAATGCCACAGTTTTCCAGGAAGAATGCTCACCTAAGGCATTGTCAGAACTTCCACCCTTGGCCCCTGCTTTAAATGGAATTTTAGAAATGAACTTATAATTATGCAGTTCTGGATCACACAAGACCTTCTTTCAAATAGTTCACCCCGTCTTTCTTCCATCACCAATACCTTAGTATAATAAAACACGAGCAAAATCAAGAAAGAGAAGATGACGTTCTATGAAAATAAAATTAAAATAAACCAGGTGAAATAATTTAAAATAGCATTTCTAACATAATTGAAGACTTAAAGTCTTTTTTCTTTAATTCCTAAATTTTGCAAGATACTAGCAAAGAAGACTACTTAGACTTTTCTCCAGGGTTACTTTCATTGAATTGATATGAAGCTATTGTTTATGCTCTAGTATGCTGCCAGCATGAGGAAGGGGAAAGAAGGGTTCAGAGGAACTCATGCAGTGAACCATGGCCCTCTCTGCACACAATTAGGGTGATGGTGCTTCATCTGGCCGTGTTCCAGTATGGTCAATTCTGTAGCTCCTACATCCCTACCATGAGCTATAGGTCGAAGAACAGAAAATTCTAAAACAAAAAATCCAGAAGTAAGAATTGCCATATTAAAAAAAAAATTTTTTTTTACTTTATTTTCTCTATTGGGAGAATTAAATTGATAACAAAAGTCTTAATAAGAAGTTAACATTTATTGAGAACTTTTTTTGTGTGTGTGTCAGGCATTTGCTAAGCCTTCATATATACATTATCTCATTTAACCTCCATTATTATCCTAAAGACAAGTACTATTCATACTCTATATTACCAAAGAGAAAACTAGGGCACAAAGAATATAAGTAACTTTTCTAAGGTCACACAACTAATATCTGCCTAATAGAAATGCTGGGAAATGCAAAAACAACAACAAACCTCAGTGGTATGCATTGATATCCCTCCAAAATGGGACCAAATATGTGAAGAAAATTTTAAATTCTTATTTTACGTGTTTAAATATTTTAAAATGTACTATGACAAATAAGCAAAAAGATAGACTAAGAATAAATTATTAAATATATTCCAAATGTCTGGTTTCAGCTCTGATACAGAGCTTGGAAGTCATCACTCCAAATATCCTTAAGACAAGAAAATGCTGGACAAACTAACATCCATTGACTTTTCTTGGACCTGTCAGAGAACTGAGACTTCACGGTAAACCATCACTTCAAAATATGGAGAGATAGGCACATCCCAAGAATTACAGTCATGATCTGCTTACCTGGATGGAAGATGCTAGAATCATAAACTTGTAGGAACACTTGTATGGCAACTTTGATGAATTACTGGAGGCTGTATGTGAACTAGTGTGAGAGTGAGATCTCCTGTCTTAAATGGCGGCCCTACCCTAATTTGGTAGACTTCACCTCCAGGAGCCCACCAGGTTCTCATGAGGAAAATCCATGGCCTTATGATTCTGGCAAGAGGAGGAGATAGATTATCATTGTGAAGTCACACAGTCGGAGCTTTCTCAACAACAAAGGTCTACTCTCTAGAGGAGAAGACTTTACCAGAGCTTTATTCCAGTTTAAAAAAGGGCATTCCTCCCACTCAGCCTCTCTAGTCTTCTTGTGTTACTCATCTCATCTAAGAGGGAGGGAAACATACTCAACAGGGCTTCAAGGAAACAGATGGGGATCCCTATAGCCAGGGAAGGGAGTAGAGAGCTGAGAAGAAAAGCTATAGCACCACAGAAACACTTGTTAAGGTCACAGTTCAGGCCCAAGACACAGACCCACTAATAAAACTGAGATTTAATTAGATTAGATAATATTTCCCCTACACCTTATCACCAGTGTGACAGGGCTTCAGTATAATAACAGTGGATCACAGCTGAAAGAGCTACAAGACACAGACTTTCTTTGAGGAGGAGTACTTAGGGAAGCCCAAAGTCAGGAGGGGAGATAAAAACAAGGACAATACAGTAATTGGAAGCTTCTGGCACCTACAGCTACAGCAAATATAAACCCAGCCTGATTTCTATCCATATTAATAGAAATCCTCACAGTAAAGCCCTATTTACCCTAGTATCTCATATCTGATATAACATGCTCAGCTATCAACAGAAAAATGACAAAGCATGCCAAAAGACAAGGAAAAAACACAGTCTGAAGAGAAAAAGCAATCACAATCAGACTCAGATATAAAGGATCTGAGTTGGAATTTATCAAAACTTAATATCACTATTATCAGTATGTTAAGGGTTCTAATGGAAAAACCAGACAACATGAAAGAACAGATGGGTAATATAAGCAAAACTACACAAAAGAATCAAAATGAAATGTTAGAAATCAGATATGCTGTAACAGAAATAAAGAATGCCTTTGTATGGACTCATCAGTAACTGGAATGGCTGAGGAAAGAACCAGTAAGCTTGAACATAGGTCAATAGAAACTTCCCAAAGAGAAAAATGAATGAAAAAGACAAACAAACAAACAAAAAACAACAACAAAAAACAGAACTTTTATCTAAGAATTGCAAGAGAGATCATTTCCAAAGGTGTTACATATGCATAATTGAAATACCAGAAGAAGAAGAAAGAACAGGCAGAAGAAATATTTGAAGTAATATTAGCCAATAACTTTGCAAAATTAATCATAGACACTGTAGTGGGTTGAATAGTGTTCCTTTCCCTAGAAATTCATTTCCACCCAGAATCCTAGACTGTGATCTTATTTGAAAATAGTCTTGGCAGATGTAATTTATCAAGAAGAAATCATACTGGATTTGGGTGGGTGCTAAATCTAAAGAGTACTGTCCTTATAAGTACAAGTGAAGACACAGACATACACAGAGGAAAAATGGCCGTGTGAAGATGGAGGCAGAAATTGGAATGATGCAACTACAAGAAATGCCACAAATTGACAGCAATCGCCAGAGCCTAGGAAGAAGCAAAAAACGATTCTTCCCCAGAGCCTTAAAGGAAACATGGCTCTACTGACACCTTGATTTCAGACTTCTAGACTCCAAAACTGTTAGAGAATAAATCTCTGTTGTTAGTAGCTAACCAGTTTGTGATAATTTGTTATGTCAATTCCAGAAATTTAGTAAACATCAAACCATAAGTCCAGGAAACACAGATAATACAAAGAAAAATTAACATACAATATATATATTTTAATCCACACCTAGGCATACCATATTCAAACTTCAGAAAACCAAAGTCAAAGAGAAAATCTTGAGAGAAGCCAGGGGGGGGGGAGGGAACCTTACCCACAAGGATGAGAATTATGGTGGATTTCTCATCAGAAACCAGGCAAGCAAGAAAAAAATGCTGTGAGAACTGAAAAGCATTGAAAGACACAAACCTCGCCATTCTGCAATTCTATATCTAGCAAAATTTTTCCTTCAACATTGAAGGAGAAATAAAGGCTTTCTGAGACAAATGAAAACAGTAGTTTTTTACCAGCAGAATGACCTACAAAAATGTTAAAAGAAATTATTCAAGCAGAAGGAAAATGATATATGTCAGAAACTTGGATCTACATAAAGAAAGGAAGAGACTTGCAGAATGAATAAGTAAAAATAAAAATTAGTCTGTCTTCTTATTCTTAATTGATCCAAAAAAATAACTTTTTGTATAAAGTGATAATAGTAACAATGTAGTAGGTGATTAGAGCAAATGGATAGATGAAATGAGCAATGTCACAAAGGACAGAAGGGAAGAATTAGGAATTCTAAGTAACCTGCACTATGTGAAGCAGTATAGTATTATGTGAAGGTGGACTTAGATTAGTTTAAAAGAATGTAAAAATTTCACATTTAATTTAGTATTTTACTCCATAGTTGAAGGTTGAAATGCAAGACAGGAACCATATAAGAAAGCAACTCTACAAGAACAACTATAAGGTTTAACTAATCATATGTTTATCTAAAGCAGCAAATATTATATGGCCCTGGTCTTAAATTCATGTACGTATACATTCATTCATTCATCCTAATAATATTATTACCAATACTAGACTACTTAGGACCTGCTCTAAGTTAGGCACATGTAGTTCTTTTATACATGCCTATACATGCGTAATTCTTTTATACACGCTTAAATATCTCCTCAAAATCTCATTTGTGCTTATTTTGGATATGTGAGTCAAGAAAATAAAACACACTTTTTAAAGATCAAAGAAAATAAAGTTATACTGAATTACCAGAGAGTCTAACAAATAAAATATTTAGGGGTGGATTGGGGAGGAGGATTCTCTAGAAGTATTGTCTTAATTAGTATTAATTATTCCAATGAGGATAAAGCAGGGGAGGCATATAATGTAGCCCATGAAACTTCTTGATGAACTCAGATTTGAAGAAGATAAGCATAAATTACAAAGGAGGTAGGATTAGAATTAATACAAAAGAATGATATTAATTTTTTTAAATAGTGTCAGAAGAATTGAAAGTCCAGAATAAGCTACAAGTATTGGGAAAGGAAAAAAATCTTGAAGCCAACCAAATAGTATTTTTAGCTACTGAACAGAAAAATGAAAAGGAAAAAATTAGGTCTTTTGCTCAAGATAATGTAAGTCAACAGATAAGAGAGTGAGGGGAGAATGGCATTATTTTGATATTGTTTCTGTCTTTCTATTGAAAAGAATACTCTTCAAACAGAAAGGATAGAGTAAACATAGTCAACAGACAGCTTAAGTCCAAAATATGGAAAAATAACAGGAGAGTACTCATTGCATTAAAATAATTCAGATCTTCCAGCCCAGATAAGTCACATGCCAGGGTACTGCAAGAACCAATGGAAGGCTTGCTAAACTCCTACTAGTAATCTTCAAAAATCATGACAACTAATATCTGGATATCTATAAATATCTCTAATGCATGTCATCAAGTGAAATGGGTGAATATGTACGTGTATTACATGATCTCATACATGTAAAAAAGCAATAATATGCATTTACATATGTATCTATATTTATTTAAAAATAACCAGAAAGATGTATATCAAGTATTCACAACTGGTATTATTTTTTAAATGAAAAGGTAAAAGCAAAAACAACAATAATGAGACATCTATATTATAGTCATTTGTGGAGTAAAAGAAATGGAGTTAGGAAGAAAGGTTCAATTAGACAAATGGTAAGGTCCCTTTTTTCTTCTAAGATTACACACACACACACACACACACACACACACACACACACCTAATTTATGGGATCTAAAATGAAAATGTGTGCTCTATGTTCAAAAATTATTAAGAATTTTAATACACCAACCACAGAACATTAACCCGAGTGTAGAACTCGTCTAAGTATGGAGCCCTATACAACTGTACAGGCAGCATGTTAATGAAGCTAGTCCTGTATATGGACACATACACATATACATATACTGTATACATACACACATATATGTACACATACATACATTTTTCTTGAATGCAAGGATTCTATCTTTAGAGGAGATGATGCATACTACAGACGTGTGGTTCCATTCTTGAATGCTAAGATGCCCTATGATCCAATCACATTGCTCAAAATAGTTCAGACCTTCCTGTCCAGATAAATCATAGCACAGGATACTGCAAGAACTAGTGGATGGCTTGTCCACTAGCTTGGATGCATCATCTGTCCCTGTCAGGGCACCTCTTCCTATTGCCTGTACCTTACCTTTTGAGTTCTAGCTCCTCCATGTAGTTCTCTTTATGTTTTAATAGGCTACATCAGAAGCAATGATAAAAAACACTCTAGGTTAATTAATGGTGTGCAAATTATATGTGAGCAGTGTGTCATAAGGTTGAAATCGAGACCTATAAATTTACTCTCCCTCGTCTGCATTTTCCCAAGGTAACAGTAACACTCATAAGAAGTAAAAATGTTCTAGGTACTTAATACGCTATAACTACACCATAGTCCCAGCCAGTAGAGTGTGAATGAGTCCTAAGGCTTTTTCATAGCTTCTGTGAAATATCTGTGGTATAGGTAGGTGATAGGTAGCTAGCTAGACAGACAGACAGACAGACAGACAGACAATAGATAAACATCCATGGTAGCAAGAGAGAATATTGAAAGAGGACTGAATGCAAAGATGGTCCAAGTCAAACATAAACTTTTCTTTACAAATTATTTTCAACTGCCAGAGTTGAAATGGACGTAAATCTTAAAATAAAACATCATTAATTACTCTGGACTAATTCCTGTACATGTATTTCTCATTCAATGTTCCTCATAATCCTGAGTTAATTTCTATTATTTTTATTTTGTAGATAAAGAAACTGAGGAACAAAGAAGTTATATGTTTTGTCAGTGTCACATAGACTCTAAATGTTTGATCTCATTTGTTTGACTTCAGAGAATGTAACTTTACTGGCTATAGTATATTGTCTCCCAGGCCTTAAATATTATCTAACACATTTATTTTCTGATATTGAACTCTCTAACAACCAATCTAGTAGTTTTCCAGACTACCCTTGAATTTCCCCAAATGGGTGACTCCTCTGAAACAACCTACTCTAAGCTCTGACAGCCATAATTTGTTTATATTGAGCCAATATCTATTCTCTTGCAATATCAACTTATTAGGTCCAGTTCTACCATTCATGAGAATATGTCTGATTTCCTTTCAGATGTCTGATAAATAATTTAAAATTAACTACTATTGTCAAGAATCTTCTCTTCTCTAAGCTATTATTTCTGGTTTCTTCAGATTAAATTCATGGAAAAATTGCTTTTGAATATAGTCTAATTTGTCTATGTTTTCCAGATCCTAAGAGCTGATTGTAATACATCAGGACTGTTCCAACCAGCTCCTGGAGCAGGACAATCACTTTCTCATTCAAACCATTATAGGTCTATTACCACACTCCTAAGGTGCATTAGCTTTTTCAGCAGCCACATCACACTGCTGGCTTTTATTGAAATAAATCTATAAATTTTTGTTATACAATTGCCAACATACACAAGCGAATAAGCCCTGCTCCCCTCAGCCTATAGGAATGCAGTTTTGTGTATGTGTGTGTGTGTGTGTGTGTGTGTGTGTGTGTGTGAGAGAGAGAGAGAGAGAGAGAGAGAGAGAGAGAGAGAGAGAGAGAGACTCAAGTGTTAAGTTCTAAATTTACCCATACTAAGTTTCATGTTGTTAGATTTGACACTTCTTTGCATATGTTGGAATTTTTGTTTTTGTGTGGATCTTAACTCTGTCATACATGAAATTCTCTCAACTCTCCAAATTATGCTGCAATGCAAATTGATAAGCATTCCTTTATATCTTCAGTTAAGCCTCTGACCAAAAAAATAAATAAATAACTGGACATGACAGAGCCCTTAAGCTTACCTCTAGAGACCATCCTCTAGGTTGACATAAGAACCTCAGTCCTATTTTGGGGGCATACAACTAATAATGTATGAAAATACATTACAAGGGTCTTCAGCTCATAATTCTTCATCCTATCTAGGTTTGATAAGTGCCATGCATGAAAGATAAGCAGGAGACAGAGGAAGAAATAGTGGTTTCTTACAGGGAAGTTCTGTCTGTCAACACAGCTGATTTATGTGGGAGACAGGTTTTCAAGGCAGGACAGTTGAGCAGCCCTCCTGCAGTTCCCTAGAAAAGCAGGTTTTCTCTCTTTAAAGTTGAACTGAAAACAAACTTGGGCCATGATGGCTGATTTTCTTTGTTTTTCATTAGTTTTGGAGACAAAACAATACAATTTTTCAATGAACCCCACCGAGCTTCCCACATACGCACAAAATACATGTTACAAATCAGAGTTATAACTGAAATTATTTTCAGCAGATTCTAATTTTAAAAGATTTTATCCTATTTACCAGTGTGGTGTGACCAAGAAGCCACTGAACAGGGCAGAGAACAAGGGGGAGAAGCAAATTCTTGGCTTATAAAACTGCCCATGAAGCAGTTATCTAGGATTCTGGGCAAATGTCACAGGAATTTGAAGCAGACGAATTAAAAGTGTTACTTAGCTATGCCTGTTTTGGCTAATGCCTCAACACTTTCTGTAGAAAGGAAAAACAAGTCTTTCAGTCTACAAAAAAAACGAGTAATATGACATTCGGTATTCTATATCCTTGCCTATGTAGTTTGGAAAGGAAAAACCTACGGGAAAAATTTGGAAAGAGCTACCATATGAATATAAATTATTTGTCATCAATTGGAAAAATTTTCCTCACAGCCAAATTTTTCATAATATACAGTGTTGTATTATTTTATTTTATTGTGGTAAGGGATCTACCCTCTTTACAAATTTTGAAGCGCTCAATACAGTATCATTAACGATAGGCACCATGTTGTTCGGCAGATCTCTAGCACTTACCATCTTGCTTACTGAAACTTTATGCCTGTTGATGACATAGTAACTCCCTTTTTCTCTCTCCACCCAGCCTCTGACAATCGCCATTCCACTTTTCGAGTCTATAAAGTTGACTATTTTAGGTAACTCTTTTAAGTGGAATCAGAAAGTATTTCTTTCTGTGACAGGCTTATTTCACTTAAAATAATGTCTTCAAATTTCATATACGTTGTCACATACTGCTGAATTTTCTTCTTTTTTAAGGTTGAATAATAACCCATTGTATGTATTATTAATTTTTAAAAGACTTTTATTCTACATTCCTTCCCTAGAACTTATCTTTGCCACTCCAGTCCAATAATCAAGTTTTTTTTTACTGTGTATGTGTATATGTGTGTGTATGTGTATCAATGAATTTTTTAGTGTAAGTATTAAGTCCCATCAATATATTTTTTAATACTAAAAACTTTTTTCTTGTTTATCCGAAATTCAAATTTAAAGGGGTTTCCTATATTTTACCTCGTAGGCCTACCACTACTGCATTTAGTCATATTGTATCAGTCAAAAAACAAACACTTAGAATAATAAATCCAAACAGTGTGCCTAAATAGTATAGCAGACAATGTGAAAGATATCACAGTGTACAAAATCAATCCCTGTCCTCAAATAATTCACAATAGAGCTAAGAAGTTAAAAAAAAAAAAGTAGTAAACAACTAAAAGCAATGCAAAATAGCACATGCTTAAGTGTTTCACTGGTTCCAGTTGGAAGCCTAGCACAAGTTCAAGTATTGATCTGAGTGGAACAGCTCAGGAATCATTCCTAGAGTGGAGATATGATCTGAGTTTAAGGGAAGAAATACACTCTTCAAGCAAACTGGACAAACAACAGGTCCCCAGGTCTTCCCCAGGTTTTCCTGCCTCTACATTTTGATACTATTCTTTTCTTCAGAAACAATGCCACCTGTACTTTAAGACCCTTTCAATGACTTACTTCTTGGGGATGTTTCCTTCTTTAAACCCTCTATAGCACTTCCCACCTGCACATGTCATTCATTATACTCTGCATTGTTGTAGCTAATTTTGGACATACCTCAAAGATTACCTGCTTTTTGAAGGAAAATGTCATGTGTGCAGAGTAAGTACTCTACAAAGTTTGATAAAATGAATGAATTATTGAATTCTGGAACCATTTCTGACTCTTCCACAATTGTCCACTGCTACCACCTTCACCACCTCTAGACTTTTACAAGCTGATTTGGAGACTTTTTCCTCTGGACATTTATAGGTACCAACATCTTTAATATGTGAAGAATATGCTACTACATTGCAATTATTTGAATATATACTAATTCTTTCTACTCGTCTCTGACCTATGCCCTGTCACTCTTTGTAGTCACAATGACTTTTCAGTAAATATTTTAAAATGTGATGGAAAACACTTTAGAAGAAAAAAAATGGCTCTTTTTCTGTTTTACAGTAAGTTTGTTCCTATATTGATTAAAGTAAGTCATGTACTGTAAGTTAATAATAGCTATCTATAGTAATATATATAGAAAATCCCATTTATAGTAAAATAAATTATAGGTGGCATATTTCATCATGAAACAGGCGAAATTCTCTTTACATGCATATAATTTAACTTCCCAGTTATTATAAAATCTCAATTGAGATGTGACCTCACTATAATGTGCTTGAATGTAGATAGTAGAAAAATATATTGCTCACTTTTTAAATAACTATATTCCAACGTAATATATTTACAAAAACACAATAGATATTTATAGGGTTGTTGTTTTTTGGCCTATTTGGAATTATTATTTGTAAATATTCTTTCTTGCCTATAGCAAAAATTTTTCCATGATGCAGTATGTCCTTTCTACAAGCCTTTGTTCATTGTATTTGGAAGATCTCCAGGCAGCACAAATTACTAACAAACAATACAAGACTTCAAAAGCATGTTTATTTGCACTATAATGTGGAATTCACTATCACACATAGGTATTTTGAGGCCTTTGCTCTCACTTACACAATAGGAGATTTTCCTGTAAAAAGTCATAATAATTCACAATGATTTTCTCCTTTTGCCTCCAAAGACTTTTTAATACTATACCTTCTACAGGTCAAAGAGAAAGAATAAAAATCTAGTCAGGTACAATTAACACTTGTACAGTTCAGTGATGCTCAACCAGGCCTGCTGATTAGAATATGGAGATTTTTTAAATGTCCCCGTGCTGAGATCCCACCCCAGACCTGCTGAATCAGCATCCCACAGGGCATGAATATTTTCAAAAGTTGTATGGTAAGCCTGGTATTCACCCACCATTTGAAACCTCTACTGCAGCTATCATTCAAGGGGAATAATCTCCAAGAACTAGAAATATATTTTATTTTAGAAAATGATTAGAATTACGAAAAATAGAGTTCATGTAACATACTTTATTTTCTCAAATTATCTCTTCTTTTCAACTGAACTAATTATTCTGCATTTTTATTAGGCTTTTTCTTATTCATAGAAATAACCAAACAACTGACCTAATAGCACAGTTAATTATAATTATGACATCTCATCAGTTTGGCAACTGGTTATTTCTAACCAATTATTTTGATTATCTTCTAACAACCAAATATGATTGGCTATTCTGCAATTCAAACTATTTTTCAGTAGGTTTAAAGAAAAAAAACCATCCTTGTCTTATTGACTTGGAATTTATTAAATGAAAATTGTTACCATGATAAACAGTGACAATTACGTATGTATATTTAAAGAAACAGATCTGTACATATCTTCAAGTATTCCAAACTATGTTATACTATGTCTAATTCATGTATTTATGTTTGTCATAAACTTCTATAAATCTATTTATTTATTATTTCTTAAATACATCCTTAAAAAATCAAGATTTGATTTGCCTCCTTACTGAACCAAACAGACAACAATCCAATTATCAACTCTAATATATTAAAAATAATCACATGAAAAAATATACAATACTTTTTGAAATGGTCATAGAAAGCATTACTTTATGTAAATTTCCTTTTCTCAACTAAAACAAAGTTACCAATCTTTACAACCACTGATTTTGCAAAATTTTAGGATGGACAAGAACAATAACTATTTCTGATCTTTGTGTCACAAATATTTTTGAAGCAACCTTCATTGATATTTTCGGCATCCATTATATTATATTATTTAATTAACCTGGTTTCAAAAGAAGTAAAGTCACTGTGCATTTAAATCTTGTTGGGAAAAGTCCATGTTCTTTTAGATGGAAGAATATTACCCCCTCTAGTGGATAAAGGCAAAACATATGGTTTTGATGGATGGAAAAGATAAACTGGGTTTCCTTAGATTGTCATCATCTAATAGGTTGATGGATTAAAATCCCTAGTTCATACTTTATTTTAAGCATATTGTCTTGGAAAAGGTGCTATGTCACACATATTTCTTATATTAAGATGTATACCAGTATTTGGAATTTAACATGGTGCAGTAAAGGAAATTAAGTTCATGCCAGGCATCCTGTTTCATACTGAAAAGAATGGACTTAGAGGACGCCATCCTAAACTGTTTACTTCTAGTGAGCAAAGCACCATCAAAACATGTTCTTTCTAATCAGAGTAAAAATAGCAGAAATCAACCTCACTTATTTTAACCAAGAAGTTTTCATCATTAGGTATACTTAAAGTGCGTTTTTAAAAATTAAACTGAATGAGTCAGTTTTTTGACTCTAGCATCTTGATTTATATAGAAAGTTGTTTAGAACCTATCATTTAAATTTTTCTATTTGTTTTTGAGTTGAGTAGCATAATATGTATAACTACACACACATACACACACACACACACACACACACACACACACACACACATTTGGGAGCTGGTTTATTTTCTGGAATTCATCGATCAGTAAATGGTCCATTAATGTCTGTTCAAATATGGACACTTAAGGTCATTCAACCTAATATGAAGGTTGGCTACTACTTCAGGGCAATAGAATAAACAAATAGCTGCTCAAGTATAAACTAGTTTTACTTTCTCTATTTAAATCATCAAAGCTAAGTTTCAAAGCTAATGTGTGATGAGTTTCTGTCATTATCTTGTCTATTGTACGTATCACGAGTAAAGTTATCCTCAGTTGCCTCATCACTAATAGATCTTTTAAAATTGTGCTGCAAATGAATTACTCTTCATATTTATTCTTTTATTAGGTCAGATTTGATTGACTTATTTAAATATATTTTGAAATATTTGCAAACAGAACAAATCTTATTTATATTTATGTATATACATCTTGAAGCAGCCTACGTAAATGAAGCGTATCTCTTTTCCTTGGTAACCCCTCCATAGCTTCTTTATTGTCAGGTATGTGGCTGCCATCTAACTGGCAAAAATAGAAGAAAGAAAAATTTAAGCTCCTCTGATGGAAAAGTAAATTTATTAATCAACTATCACATAAACTGTATATCAAAATAAATTTGAAAGTATCTACAAAGCAATTACTAACTCTAGCAACTATCATGAGAGGATATATTACTAAAGAAATATATAAAATGTATCCCGTAAAATAACTTAAAATGTAGTTGGAGAAAATATTAAGATTGCATAAGATAGAAGACTTAATAGGAGGTCACAAACATACAAAAATACACAATTTTATAGTTTCTCAATCTGCAAAGTATTTGTGCACACATTATTGCCTCAGTTTCCTTATTATTGCCTCAGTTTCCTTATCAGCAAAATGAAAATATCATTTTGCTACCTATATCACAGAATCATTGGAAGAGTATAATAAAATAACATATAACCTAACTAAAACTAGCAAAGTCTTTGGCACATAACAAGGAGTTGATAAATATTAGTTCCTTTGACCTTCATGAGGATCCTATAAGGTTGAGAGGATAGACATTATAAAGCTTCATTTTACAGGTGAAAATCAGACTCAGAAGTTCCAAGCATGGTCAGAAGCACCATAAAGCTTAAATTTGTAAATCTCTCTCTCTCTCTCTCTCTCTCTCTCTCTCTCTCTCTCTCTCTCTCTCTCTTTCTGTCCCACCCCCCAGTAAAATCATTATAAGTAAATATATGGAAGTAGAAAAATGAAAAGGAGTGGTGAGTAAACCATCTGCACTGAAATAGAAGCCTTAAAACAAGTAGTATACACAAGATGGTAAAGATAGGTTGAGGACAAATTTAACATCTAGCTAAGGAGTTTAGATTTTATCAGCAGCTCAGTAGGATCACAAGTGTGCTGTAGCACAAATTGTGATTGAGGTACAACGAGGGCCTGAAGCTAAATTTTAGGAGCCTTTACACTGATTGCACCAAAGGCACAAACAACATAATCAAAATGATGTTATAGTGGCAGTTTTCAGGATGGGTAGAAGGGAAGGCAATACTGCAGGCAGGGAGATGAGAAGTTGTTGATATATTAGCTCGGATTGAGGTGGAACACAGGAAAGAAGGAAAGGAAAATGAATAGGAGTATGAAAAGAACATGACCCAAAATGCAATATGGGAGGTGAGAAAGAAGATTGAAATGTTTAGTCAAAGGTGATTCTGTGATTTTAAGTCTTGTGTCTGGTGCCATTTACAAAAATAGGGCAGTTGGCTTGATCAAGAGGATGAAATTTTCATTTTTAGATTTGCCGAACATATGCATCTTAATATGTTGAGCGGCTTCTTTGTGAGACTAATTAGATTCTGCAGCATTTACTATATAACATTTTTTAAATGCTAAGGAAAACTTGTTCTCAATCAATGAAATCATAGACTCTAGGGAATCCTGAATTTCCGAAGTCAACTTCCCTTTTTCAAGACAGCTTTTGCACACTTCACCAGTTGAGGTTGGACACCTGTGGGCACCACCAGAGCCAGCTTTAGGCAAAACTGTGAAGTAGCAGAATGGGATTTGGCAAATCTCTTTTCCCTTTCCTGTGCCCCTTTCCCCTCTTTGGGTACTCTCATCAGCTCAGTGTTGTGGTGCCAGCAGAGTGGGGAGGGGGAGCTACTCAAGGGATCCCCTAAAGATTTCCAACACCTAGAAGGAAGCTTAGCATGTGGAGGATGCTCTATAAATTTCAGTTACAGGAATCAATGAGATGAGTGAATGAATGAAAAAGTTAATGAGTAAAATATCTGTTCACTCTAAGATGTTGAGTATTTAACTTGGGCATCCCTCCCCAAACTATCTGTATTGAAGAACAGCCATCCAGAGTACTCCACTGTACTCCAACAGAAGGAAGCATTACTGATAGATTTCAGAAAACAGTGGAGACTGAAATTTGAGAGCAAGGGCCTCCACTCACAATGTTACATCATAAGGGCAGTCAGCCACACAGAAGATGAGCTTCTTTTGACAGTGGTCCTCATTTTGGTTGCTACCCACCGTTTAACAACTGTTGGTGAAATCAAATTATATTATATGAAAAGAACATTCTGTATAATGGGTAGCATTCAGTCAGCATCACTATCTGAGCCTAAATTATACCTTTACTCTCAAAATCTCCTTTTACAATAGGCAACCTGAGAATCAGGTTGAATGTGAATGTCAGTTTTGTCCTGTCTCTATACAGCAGGCCAGGAGGTGACCCTTGTCATAGTTGTCAAGTTGCATAGCCAGGGACCATCAAGATGACTTAATTTGGGCTTTGGTTGCTTAAGTTTGTCAATGAGGAGAAAACCTCCACTAAAAATAGAACCAAATTTTAAGGGCTGCTAGTAGCACTGTTATGTAGAGATAAATCATAATGTTCATGGTCACTGATTTTTGCTGCTTTCATGTAAACATTTTAGCAATGTTTCTTATAATCAGCGATGGGTAGATGCATAATAAATATTTGGAAACAGTTCTAATGGACAGCCAGGGATTTCCATGTCTCTAAATCCCTCCCATTTTGAATCTGGGGGCTGGAGGTCTTGGGAAAATGAGTCAGTTTCCAGCTCTTTTCAACAATGGCTTTTCTCAGAGATTTTGGTGCTTCTGCTTGCGGCTGTGCATCTGGCCAAGAACAGGAAACACTGTGGAGAGGACGGAAAGAGCTTTAACCAAGTGTTCTGAATCACTGAAGAATTTGAATAAAAATTTGCTATTAGTTATGTTAGATTTTAATGGCATTCCCTGGGTGACTACCTAGTTGTTATTACTCATATTCTTGGTTAAAATAAGTTCATGTATTTTTAAAAATCTATGCATGTAATATTAGCATCCAAACATGTATGAGTTTAGATTTTCTACTCTAAAACAAATGAAGACAAAACTATGAACTATGAACAGTGTAGGTCTTATACCTCACAAAATTATGTGTAGCACTATGTTTATTGATATTTATTTTCATTTTAAATATGTTTGCTAGAATTGGGTAAATTACAATTTTTGCATTTTCAAGTATAACAAAATATGAATAAAATCACAACCATAAATATTAGAATACAATTTTTCAATGTTTTAGATTTCTTTTAAAAATGTGTACAGTTTTATTTAATGTATGCATATTTTTAAGATCTGAGAACTTATTATAATCCTCCCTATGACAAATCTTGAAAGAGTAATTAAAGTTCATGTGACTTGGTAAAGATGGTTTGATGAATTTCAGAAAACATATAAATAAAATAAATTAATAGGACTTGAAGTTTCTTTACATCTCTCATCTTGTTTGAGAAGGAAACTAAGGCCTAAAGTTTGTGTATCTCAACAGACACACATATTGAGAGACTTCAAAACTACTATATGAACTTACCTATATAAAAATAGTGTTAAATTTTTATTTATATGTTATTTTAAAAAATAGCAAGCTATGTAGCTTTTTATGGAATAAAATATTCAATAGAACATATTTAATCTCATTTAACATGAGACTCATCTATTTAAAAATGCAATGTTTAAGGGCTCTTCATATCTATTGGAAGTGTAGTGTCAACATCCCAAAATTCAATCTTGCTGTGTTATGGAAACAGCAGAAGGGTTTTTTTTATGTTAAAATCTACTGATCAGGCTACTTACAACAATAAAAAATAAGGCACGTAAGAAGAAATAGTATATTTAAAAAGAAAATATAGTGATCTACATTACAAATCTACGAAAAGGAGCCTGAAATGCTAATATGTGTAACAACTACAAATGCTGTTCAGTTTTATGGCTAGTTAAGTGTGAGAGACTATATATATATATATATATGGAAAGTAAAAATAAGTGGGGGGAAATAAAAGTAGAAGGAAAGTTCAAGATCCAATTTCTTGGGGAAGGACATAGAAAAGAAATAGAAAGAGTGAACAACCCACATTAACAAACTTTCAGAGAATAATATTCTCATTGCATTGTTTCAGGACATTGCTATAGGACTCAAAAACTATGTTTCAATTTTATAACGTTGGCTATAAACAGGTAAGTCACACCTAAGTATTTACCCACTTGGATGAACTACCTCCGAAAGAACTGGAGGCTAGAAGTAGCTCACAGAACTGAAGTTCCCTATTTCTCTCACCATTAAAAAAAACAAAAACAAAACCAAAAAACATGATGGTCCAACCTTTGACCTGGAGGTTGAAAATTAATCTCATACAAACCTGAAAATGCTGGTCTCTCTCAGCTTTAGGTATCTTACGGTGAAAGGAGAGCAAGCTTACAATATATATATGTGTGTGTTTATATCCTCTCTCCTAGGGCTGTCCCTTTGAAGCAGAATAATTTTGCGTTGTATAGCTAAGTGTACCATTAGTTCCTCAAACCTTTAATTTTCTCCTCTGTGGCCACTATACTTATTAGAGCACATTTAATATAGGGCTGTCAGAAAGCACAGGGGATGTGCTTATCATATAGCCAATAAGTAGAACTGCCAGACATCAACGTATATCATTGCTGTGATATATTTGTTTAAAAGTGTGATGGTACATTTGAAGTTAATCTCAAAATCAGCTGTGAAAATACTGTCTAAAAAAGGTTGAAACATTGACATTTCCAAAAAAAAAAATCTAGGACTGTACCTTCAAATAGTCTTCAGAATTGTTTTAATTAGCTTTGCCTACTTCCTAATTTGCTAGCTGCCTATTTCTTATTTTATTATAGCAGATATTTTTTAACATAGAATCTATTTAAAGCGTCAAAATAGACAAAGAGTGGAAAATCACTACCGGAACGTTTGGTTGTTAAAAAAACAAATATTTGCATCTTCTTCTTCTTTTTTTCTTTCTTTTTTCCTTTAAGAGATAGTGCTAACAACTTTTTAGAAATTCTAATAATGCTCCTGCCAATTCAGGGTCGATAGGTTGTAGTAACCATTTCAAGGATTAAGCAAGGAATCTAACTTTTTTTTTCCCCATGGGACTTCATGCCCATTTTCAAAACAGAGTAGAAAAATACCTCTTAAATGAGCATGGTATTGAAAAGGAACCAATTTCCCATCTCTAAAAGTTATAACTGCAAAGATATCATGACTAAATAATGGTCACTCATTTTGGATGTGGTGTTTTGCCAATTTCTCTACCACATGGCAGTCCAGTATTTTTTACCCTCTGCTCAATGGTTTCAATGAGCATTGGTGTTTTCATAATGTACTCTAAGGAGACTAATTAATTACACTTAGTGCTTTAATTTTTTAAAACTTCTAAGCATTAATTCTTGAACCATTGATGTGATCTAAATTCATAACCACTCATTATTGCATGTGGTAGGTTATATTATTCCTCCCAGCTACAGCTCCCATGTATTATAAGGCGATGCCCTTTGCCTTGTAACTTCCCATGCCTCTCTAGGCAGCATATACTATCGTGTCACATTGTTGGGTTGGCTAAATGCTTGGCTTTGGCCAATGGAATGTGAATGAACATGATGTATGCCACTTCTGAGCAGAAATTAACATATTTGGATGGTTCAGTTTGGCCTTTTCTGTTGCTACCTCAGCCATAAGAACATCATTTTCAGATAAGGACAGTTCCTTTAGCCTAGGCCCTTTAGACTGGGATGTGATGTGAAGATTCACAGAGCAGAACGGAACAGAGCTGAGTGGGCCCAGCCGAACCACAGCCAACTAACAGAGCTGTGAACCAAAACTTAATGTTCAGTGTTCAAGCTCACTTAGATTTAGGGAATGTTTGTTACCACAACAAAAATGTTTGCTACGCCATACCATTAAAAAAAGAAAAAAAGAAATGATTCAAGTTTCTTGTGAAAGGAATGGAGAAAGGTAGTACTGCAAATTGGGGTAGGGATCAGAATAAAATGCAGCTAGACAAAGCTTTGGGATAAGTTTCAATGGTGTATTCTGCCACTTACTCACTCTGAACATTGGATACTGTATTAGTTTTCTCTTGCTTTTTAAAAGTTAGTCCCAAAACATAGCAGTTTAAAATAATAAACATTTATTATGTCATAGTTTCTGTGGATCAGGAATCCTGGTGTGGCTTCGCTGGGTGTCACTCACTTAAAGTCTCTCATGCGATTGCAGTCAAACTGTCACCTGGAGCTGTGGTCTCATCTGCAGGCTTAATGGGGGAAAAAAGGGGAGCGTCTATTTCCAAACTCACTCACATTGTTGTTGGCAGGCCTTGGTCCCTTGACACATGAACTTCTCCATGGGGCTGCCTTACAACATGGCAGGTGTTTTCCCTCAGGGCAAATGATCCAAATGAGAATAAGACAGAGCACTCAAGACAAAGCTGCAGTCTTTTATAATCTAATCTCTGAAGTGACAATCCATTAGTTCTGTCATATTATATTCATTAGAAGTCAGTCAGTAAGTCCAGCTCACACGCAGGGGTGTTGGGGGTGGAAAACACACAAGGATGTAAAGACTGGGAGGCAGGGATTATCAAGGGTCATATTAGAGGCTGCCTCTCATAGATAACAGAACTTGAACTCTCTGAGCTTCAACTTCCAAACCTGTAAAATGGGTGTAATCGAATCCACCCTGCTTATCGCACAGAACTCTTGTAAGCGCAAATGAGCAGATATACGTAAAAATGCTTTGTGAACTAAAGCACAAACAAATATAATTGCTCTGGGTCTTCCAAGAAGCAGAAGCCCAGATGGAATTAAAGGTGCAAGGATTTTTTTCAGGGGAAACATCTGTGAGAGGAAATGAAGGAAGGTGGTTTGCTGGGAGAGCTGTCAGATTGTAACTGATGCTGAGGGAAAGAGAGAGGGAAGGAGTATCGTGTGGAAGCCATCTATGTAAAGTCTGGCAAGGCTTTTTTGAACCAAAGAATTCTGTCTAAGGAGGGCCACATCTCCTAGGATGTGGCCTGCCTTAGTATCCCCACCGCACTCAATCATTGGCTGGGAGTAGTCCAGGGGGGCATTGAGACTTGGTCAAAACATAAAGATGACTTCAATCTCAACAGTAAGGGTAACTAGATTCCATTCTTGTTTTCTTTGAGTTCTATCTTGGTGCCATTTCTAGTATTTCTAGTTCTAGAGTAGGGGCCATCCTGCAGGGGGTGCCCGCGGTGTTGAAAATTGTCTATCTGAATTTCCCGTCAATGCTCTTGCTTGACCTGTTGGAACTTCTCCAGCCCAGGCTGAACCTCTTTGGGTCTGACTGCTGGGCTGTACCACCACCTGGTAAATATTGCCACACCCTCTGGACACCATGCTCTGCCCACAGGACCAAACTTCCTCCCTGCACCTGCATTTGAGTCTGTTCTTCCAGAAATCAGCTCCATCCTAAGGGTGGTTTTATTCTAGACCTGGGTCCCTTCCAAACTATACAATTGGCCCACGGTCGGAGCCAGATTTCTTGGATTTTAATTTCTGCTCTGTTACTCTCAAGCTCTGTGAACTTTGGCAAGTCACTTAAATATTTTGTATCACTGTAAAGTGGGGATGATAACAGTACCTATCTCATAAAGCTTTTTTGCTTTACTTTGTTTTGGAAAATGCTAAGACAGTGCCCTGTACATAGAAAATATTCTATAAAATTTAATCATTACTTTAAAGACTCCCCAGTGTACAAACTAAAATACCTTGTGCCATTTAGAGTCCTGTGGCAACCCTGATTTGTGGCAACCCAGTTTCAGATTTGGATAAGAAAATAGATAATGGCAGGAAAACAGAGGGAAGAAGGGGAGGGAAGGAGAGATAGGGTGGGAGGGAGTAAGAGAGGGAGAGAGAGAAAGAAGATTTTTAGGTACATTGGTGCAACTTCTGAAAGCCTCATTAGTTCAATGCCAGGCTGTTTGTGCTTCTTACTAACTCTGTTTTGGACTCTGAGCCTAGTTGGTTTAACTCCACATCTACTTTTTCAACTCTGGCTGGGTTAGTTCATTGGCTAGCTGCTTCACCAGGTTTGGTCCTGGCTCCTGCTGCCAGGACCCGCCTCCTGTCAAGTTCTAGTTATCAGGTCCTGGAGCTGAGCTGAGCTCCAATCCCAGTAAGAGGGACTGAGAGGTAGGGATTGAAGAACAGCAGCACTCATTTTTAGGTGTTTTTGTGCAATTTGGTCCTTTCATCTGCTTTCACAATAGATTTGTTTTCTTAATGGCCTTGTTACTGTCTGGAATAGGACCATCAATAAAGAAAAATGGTGTAGCATTTGGACTGGAAAAGATGAAGGTGCTTTTGCTGGTCCCATTTGTTACTTTTAAAAAAACGTATATACCTGTTCCCAAAGGCGCTAATTCAGTATTGTATTTAAGTTTCATGAGTACTGGATGGAGAGGTTTAATTAAAAACACTTTTCAGAAACAGCCTCCTAGGTTCACACAGAACTTCCATTGCCTCCTTCTCATTCACAGTTGTGCTCCCCCCACCCGGCTCCTTTTATCACTTCATTATCTCAAGCCAAATGTTGATTTGGTCAATTTCCTGTTTGAGTGTAAGCCAATCCCTTGAAGTTATTTCAGTATTGTGACTCTTAAAACACAAGGTTTCCCTGTTACAGTTCCACCATTTTAACACTTCATCTATTGTTTCTTTTTTTCTTAATGACAAGCACCAACGGATATTTTCAAGTCTACCACTTAATAACCCCATGTGTTTTTGATACCCTAAACTCCACTGGTCTATGTTGATAGTGACTAATCCTCAGAACTGTTAAAACATTCTGTGCAAATAGAGGTACATCAGAGGAATTTTTTTATATGAAAACTTTATTTAGGGAGCCACTTTCTTTCTGTATTTGTTTACTCAAACTTTCCATTTCAACTTGTTCTAAAATACTGTCAAACTACATAAATCAGTTTCCTTTTTCAATTTTATTAATATAGACTGATAAAATGGAACCACAATTCTTGATTAAACATCTCTCAAAATTGTCTATGCTTGATATAAAAACATATAAACCTTTTGTCAATTTCAGAGCTATAAAGAAAGGTCATTTTGTTCAATCTCCTTGTTTTATGTCTGAGGAAACTGAGGGTTAGAGAGGTTATGCGACTTGTGCAAGATCAATTGTTTAGTTAGTGAAATTTTTTTTTTCCAGCACGCAGTCTCCCTCAACTTAAAGAACAACAATCTTTACTGGTCTCTGTAATTCCTTCCTTTGCTGGTTTTGGTTTCAAATTCAGTAATTTTGAGTCAATTTTTTAAATGAGATTATTTAAGTATAATTTTCATGCAGCAAAATTAGCTAATTGTAAGTATATACTTTTGATAAGTTTGGACCAATGGAAACAGTTATATTACCACCACTGCAACTGAAATACAGAACATTTTCATCACTACGTAAAGTTCCCTCATGCCTCTTTCTCTATATCCTGACTCATGATAATCAGTTTTCTTTCTCTCACTATAGTTGTACCTTTTCTAGAATTTAATGGAAATGGTATCTTACAGCATGTACTTTTATATGTCTGGCTTTTTTCCCTCATGTTGCATATATCTGTTGTTGGCTCTTTTTTGTTATTGAGTAATATTCCACTGTGTAAATATACTATAATATGTTTATCTAGTCACCAGTTAATGAACCTGGTTGTTCCCAGTTTCTGGCCATTAAAACAAATCTGCTATAAACATTCATGTACAAGTCTATGTGTGGTCACATGCTTATAATTCTCTTTAGTAAAAACTTAGATGTGGAATTACTGGGTTGCATATTAAGTGTGTGTTTACGTTTATAAGCAATTGCCTCATTACTTTTCCAATTGGTTGTACCATTTCATATTTCCACCAATTGTGTATGAGAGATCTAGTTGCTCTGTGTTCTTGTCGATACTTGGCATGGCTAGTCATTATCCATTTAGCCATTTTAATTGGTATATAGTGGCATCCCATTGTGATTTTAATTTCCCTAATAAATAATAATATTGAGCATCTTTTTATGTGTTCTTTTCCATCTACATGTTTTCTTTGGGGGAAATGTTTCCAAATCTTTGGCCCCTTTATAAAAATATAGTTGATTCCCTTCTAAAATTTAAGAATTCTTTGTGTATTGTGGATTTAAGTTCTTTACCTGACATACGATTTTTTTTACAATTTTCTCCCAGCCTTCAGCTTGACTTTTTATTTTCTTAACAATGTCTCTCAAATATCAAAATATTTTAATTTTGACAAAATCTAACTCATCAAATTTTCTTTTATGGTTTATGTTTTTCAAGTCCTATCTAAAAAATCTTTGCCTGACTCAAGGTCACAAAAACTTTCTCCCATGCTTTCTTCTATATTTTTTATAGTTTTAGGCTTTACATTTATGTATATAATCCACTTTCAGTTAACTTTTTATGTGGTTTTGAGTTCATTTTGAATTTTCACTCTTTTCTGCCAATTCTATCTCCTGCTTCATGTACTTCTTGCATTGTACTATTTCTCTGATTATGCCACTTCCAAGTCCCAGATATTTTTATATCCATATTCCTGAAGTCCGCCCTAGGTGGTGATCAAATTATTCCCCATTTGAAAGTTTGTCCCCTTTGCAAAAACTTCTCTTTACATTTAAATGTTTGTTCCCTGATTACTACTTGCTTAAGGAAGTCACTACAGCCAATTCCATTAAGTAACAATACAGTAAGACTCCAGTTTTTAAAAGTCTGATAGGATGAAGGTTTTTTTCAGTTAAGTCGGCTGGGGCTTAAAGAGTATTTAGAAATGTGCCCTTCTTCCCCTCAGAAGAAATGTCGTTATCTCAAATAGGAGATCCTCTCAGAGGGGTGCTGACTTCGGTCTCATTTAGGAAAGTCAGATCTTTTGTGATGCCATGAAGCCTTGCCCTCCTGATCTTGTTCAGCATCCACAGTCCCTTTGTGAGCAACTAAACTGGACAAAGTGGCAGCACCTCTTCTAGAGACTGAGACATTTGCAATGTGTAGCAGTATCTTTCTTACTACAAGTAAGAAGAGAGAGCTGGCACCTCCCCGAGATGGTGAGAAGGGAATCTACATCCTAGCCCATATCCTTGTGTTCTTACAGACATTTAGTTTTTTTTTTATATGCTTTCTGACTTAAAGAGGAGTTCATGAAATCATCATGGATGCCCCATAGCTGGTCACCTTTTGAAGAAGGTAGTTCTATCTTTACTCCTGTCTCAACTTTGCTTACTATACCCCAAGTAGTTTCCCTTGGAAAGTGAAAGAAGAAACAGCCACATAAAAGTTAGCAGGGAGTAACTCATCCACCTCAAAGGGGCTTATCAACTGATCACCCGTGGAGGGACTCCATATCTTGTGTCACCAAAGCAAACTGAGCAAAATCTAGCTTTGAGAAGTGTGGGATGGGTGGCTCACTTAGTTCCAGGTTGTTTTCTGAAGCAAACTAGGAGATTTCTTTTCAAGCCGATCACACGTCTCAGAACTGAGATATCTGTGATGGAAGTAGTTTTTCTGTGTCCCTTGAAATGATTTTCCATCCCTGGATTCTCAAATTTTAGGGATTCTGCTTAGACAGACAGGCAGAATCTTATTATAAAGCGGGTATGAAGATTACATTTAAACAAATAAGAAAACCTGATTTAATTTACAGAACTGTAAATTAACCTATATCTTTCTAGAAATACTATTACATTAAGTGACTGTATCTGGAACAGCCTCAAAATATCTTGTCTCTCTTTAACAGAGACACTTGAACTCAGTGTTCTCCTCTGACCAACATTTCTCTTATGTTCTTTTCTGACTGACATTTCCAAACACTTTGAAAATGTTCAATAAATACTACTAGCCTAATGTTCCTTGAGTTACACAGGTCAGAAGCATAGATTGCTACTTAACCTGGAGAAAATGGAGAATAACTACCATTAAAGCTTCGATATTCATCTGTTGTTATTTTTCTGCCATTGCAGCAGAATTGCTTACATACGGGTAATTCTTTGTAAAATTAGTGGATGCTCCCAAAACATGATATGAATACCACTTCCCTTCCCATAGAAATGAGTGCCAGTCCCTGCAGCTGAGTGAAGAGGAAATTTTTGCCATTTGAGTGATTGCGATTTAATATTTCTGTCCTAACTTGCCTTTAGCCAATATAATTATTTAAGGTAAGATTGTATTCCTTCTGTCACGTTAGTTTTATTGTGAGCATGGGGGAAATAACATTATTCTAAACTCTTCAGCACTTTGTCTTTTAAAATAGAGTAAAACCATGTTAGAGTGAAAATTTCATGACAGACAGACAATAATACCAGATTGGTGTGTGTGTGTGTGTGTGTGTGTGTGTGTGTGTGTGTGTGTGTAAAAGCATCATCCAAAAAACAGGATCAATGAGTTAACATTATTATGTATACATTATTATGTATTTGAATGCTGAAATTTAGCAAACCGTGGATTAATTAAATCGACATAACATCTCCAGAAGTTATTAGTGTTATTGTGCTATGTTAGATTGCAAAGAGACAGAGGGATTAATTAAGCCTTGCATTGGACAAGACTACAACGTGAATTAAAAGGCTCCTAACTGTAAGTCCATGAGGGGCACTTACTAGTTGAAGGTCATGCTGCTGGTCAGACAGCTCCATTACTCACTTTAAACTGTAAACTAACTAGACTATGGTGAGGCAGGTTTGTTTCCTTTCTCTTCTCTTCTGTCATCCCTGGGGGGCTTCTCAATTCAAAGAAACTCTGGGAGAAAACAGGCCACTTACTGTGAATAATCCGAAACAATCTATAAGTTCAAAAGCAGTTGAAATTCCTAGAAGAGATTGAATGTTATAAGAATAAACGGGTTGGTATTTTAAAGACAGAACTGCCCTTGTTTAAAATCAAGGGGGTATTAGCAGGACACAGGTTGTACAGTAACTTTCATTATTTATGTAACGGTCTATATCACTCTACACTTCATGAAATGGACTCCATGCACTCAGTCCAAGCAAATTTTAAAACAAAGGTTTTTTTCTTTCCTTTCTTTCTTTATTGAAGACAACAATAGTAACGTCTCTAAGTAGTAGTTTTCAACTTATGCCACAATAAGGTGAAAAACACAGAACTCTTTCTTAGAACATTTAGATAAATACAATTTATTGCTCCAAGAGGGAAAAATTAAGTATATTAGAACACATTTCTTAAATTCAAAAGCAGAAACTTTGTAATTTATCAAAACTACGAATGTTATACCAGATGATTGTAGTGAAAGAAAAAAAGAATTGTTTTTACATTCAACTATTCTAACTTAAATATTTTATTTCAAATATATTATTTTTTTTTTAAATGGAGATACCACCCTTCCTGAGGCTCAACTCTACTTCCAATAGTAAAGAAAGACAATTGCATGTTTGGAACATCCTAAACACACACACACACACACACACAAACACATTGGCTTCCAAGGATACAATCAAAGTTTTACTCTCACAAGAATTAACATCTTTGAATACATACCATTATCACTGGGACAGAGAAAGGAGGGAAAATGTCAAATTCCATATTTATTTTTAAATTTGTACAATGGAAATACTATTTCTGAAGGCAACACATGGAATTCAAAACAAGTTACATACAAGTGGAAGCCAAATCAGACAACTCTGTCAAATTTATTTCAATTCTAATACATATTGAGATTTTACTTTGTATAAAGTATTATTAGTAAAAGGCAAGAAAAATACAATTCCTCCTCTAGTAGAGCTTGCCATGTCACCAGAAGTATACAAATGCTTAGAATACATATGTTAATTTTACAGGAATAGGTACAAAGTACTTAAGACTATAAAGGAGAGATTTCCCATTTAATTGGGATACCTGAAAAGGCTTTAAGAACTAAGAATTAATTTATAGAATATAGATTTTCAGCATGTAAAACTAACAAAGGACTTGGGTAGGAGGAGAACAAGCAAATGAACAAGGCAAAAAAACAGTATTCAAAAACAGGGTGGAGTCCAATTTGGTTACGAGAAGGATAAAAAGCAGAGAAAAAAAAGAAAATGTGGGCAAAATTGGTAAAAGTAACTTGGAACCAAATCTGTCTTTGAACTTCGCTCTGCGGACTTTGTCTTAACTTGGTAGGTCATCACCAGGGGCCTATGGTTTCAGCAATTGTGTGGAAAGCCATTATTTACTATGTGTAGAATGGTCCAGACTGAGGATGGAGGGATCTAGTTTGAAAGCTACTAGAATAGTCTCAGTGTGGGATAAAAGTGGCCTGAATAAGGTGGCATTGGTAAAAATAGGAAGATCAAATGATCTTACCCACTCAAAATTTACAAGCGTTTGAAACTAGTAGACATGAGAGTTAAGAGAAAAGCAACCTGCATGCTATTTAAGTGATTTTTTAAAAAATAAATCTACTCATGATTTTTATGTATATTGGTACCATGTTTCCCCGAAAATAAGACCTGGCCAGACAATCAGTTCTAATGCGTCTTTTGGAGCAAAAATTAATATAAGATCCAGTCTTATTTTATTATAAGACTGGATCTTATGTAATATAATATAAGACCGGGT
Source organism: Rhinolophus sinicus (assembly GCF_057876585.1). Taxonomy (NCBI): domain Eukaryota; kingdom Metazoa; phylum Chordata; class Mammalia; order Chiroptera; family Rhinolophidae; genus Rhinolophus; species Rhinolophus sinicus. The sequence goes on from NC_142501.1 coordinate 38,102,814, forward strand.
CTTATATTAATTTTTGCTCCAAAAGATGCATTAGAGCTGATTGCCTGACTAGGTCTTATTTTCGGGGAAACTGGGTAGCATGGATCTAACTTCCAAGATGAAACCTTTTTCAAAATTATGGGTTAGGGTTTTTAATCTTACCAAAATGTCACTAAATGAAAATGTAATTTCCCTTTTTACCTTCATGTCATTATAAACTTGATTATTTTAGGATATATGACTAAATAGATTGTTGTAACCTATTAACTTGAAACTCTCAGATATACTTTCTCAAGTTATGGTATGATATCTTATCAGAACACTGTTCTTTTAATATTGGCTGTGACTCAGTGGCACAGAGAAGACCATAGCAGGCTACAGCTCTCACATGTTTGAGGACAACCTTTCAAAAGTGGTGTTTCTAGGTATTATTCTTCTGGTTTCATGGTTTAAGAGAGTAAAGGAGTATAGTTTGACAAAAGTTCCTGCCTAAAATAGTCCATTCCCCAAGCATTTTATAATTAGAGATTCATTTGAATGAATAAACACCTCTTTTAAAATGTAAGTATCCCTTTGGAGAGTGAATTTTAGCAGGCATTTTACCTTAATATGGATTAATTTAATGACCCAATCTGTCAGGACTAGCTGATATCATATGCCTTACAGAAATGGAAGGTTGCTGGGCAAGTGAGGGACTAAAGCAGCATTGATTTTGGAGCACAAGGTGGAAGTCAGGACTTGGTAGGAACAGAGGAGAGCAGAGAAGCAGATATGAGACTCCAAGGAAGGCAAGAAACAGGAAGTTACAGAAGTATACAAAGCAAAGTGTAAAGTCTCCAAAAGTGCTTTATAACCTCATTTATTTTTCTCTATATATTAATGGATTTCAGTTGAACTGGATACTTGCCATAGTATATAGCATGAATACCCATTTTTAGGTAGAGAATAACCAGGAATGCTATTGAAAGAGAAATACCATGTTTCCCCAAAAATAAGACCTCGCCGGACAATCAGCTCTAATGAGTCTTTTGGAGCGAAAATTAATATAAGACCCGGTCTTATTTTACTACAATTTAAGACCGGGTCTTATATAATATATTATAAAACCAGGTCTTATATTAATTTTTGCTCTAAAAGACGCATTAGAGCTGATTGTCTAGTAGGTCTTATTTTCGGAGAAACATGGTAATAGTTCTGATATGTACTTATTATCAAGAAGAAGAAGGGTTATTATAAGTATCATCTAACAAGCACAAGGTTGGCAGATAGACTCCAAGACACTGGAGGTAAACACAAGACCTCATAGAGCAGGTTAATTTATTTAGTGATGTAGGCTTCCTGTCAACAGTTATTGTCTGGTGGCATAGCAGTGGCACATGTCACATAGAAGTCTTCCATGAGTGTTACTGAAGCTGTCCTGTGGCTAGCAGAATGCCTGGGACCACTTTATCAAACATGTTAAACATTTTTAAGGCTCAATAATTCTTGCTGTGTGCCCTGGAATGGAGTGCTGTGGCCTCTGGTGAATACTTCCTGAGGAAAATCCTTATACTAGCTACATGTGAAAGTGAGATTTTCTTTTATTGGGGCAAGAATAAATCCTGTTAGACTTTCTAACTTTCATAATAGAATTCTAATTTTACTACCTGTTCATTTGTTGTCCAAAACAATGAGGGTACCATTATTTTAGGTTATTGCTAGAGAGCGTAACTCAACAGTCTTTTAACCCTGTGCTTATCAAAAGCCATGGTGGGAGAAACTGCTGTGGGGATACTGGCTTGAGAGACAATCTATCAAGTCACTCCACCAGGAATTGCACAAATTTCTGAGTTCAATATTAGCAGCAGATGACCACGTATTTAGGACCACATCACCTTTGCCCTAAACAGAATGACCTAGACTGGATTGTACTTTACTGTAGGGCTTTCAGCATTCACCAATGGTCACCCAAAACATGGTTTCTGTGTGGGCTGGACAACTGTGCATGAGAACATGCCTTATTCTTCTACCCTCCAAAAGCCGTTACGGCTATTTATGTTCTTGGTTCTATGGATCACATCTGCCAGAAACATATATCGTCACCACATTTATACTCGTTAGTAGAGAAAAGAAATTATCTTTGCTAAGAATTTTTTTTTTTGCTCCATTTTTGGACTATTTGAGACCTGAATGGTACTCTGGAAACCATTTTGGTAGTTAGTTTCTAGTCTCAGTTCTATAGTGAATAGTTGCATGACTTTTAGCAAATTACTTAATGCTCTGCCTCATGTCCCAAGCCAATTATTAAAGATACATATATTCTTTGTTATTTTGAATGTTTTTCATGTTATTTGTTGAAATATTACAAAACATGAAATTTCAAAAAGGAAAAAAAAATCCCAGAAAAGGACAATTTATGAAAGTGCCCATTTCATTGCACCCTTATGGATGATATCAATGGGCTGATATCAAATTCGTTTAATTTGATAGAGAACATTTTAATCTCAGTTTTGCTTTTTTTTTTCTAAAGGCAGACTTTATCTTTTAAGAACAGTTTCAGGTCCACAGCAAAATTGGGCAGAAAGTTTCCATATACCCCCTTTCCCCATCTACAATCTCTCCCATTATCAACATCCCTCACTAGAGTGGTACATTTGTTACAGTTGGTGAACCAACACTGACACATCATTACCACCCAATGTCAGGGTTTACATTGAGGTTCTCTCTTCCTTTTGGGTTTTTATTCTTTGGATTTTGACTAATATATAATGACATGTATCCACCATTATGGTATCATACAGAATAGTTCTACTGCCCTAAAAATCCTCTTTGCTCTGCCTATTCATCTCTCCTTCCCCCTAACCTATGACAACCTGATCTTTTTACTGTCTCCATATTTTTTTCCTTTTCAGAATGCCATATACCATGTTTCCCTGAAAATAAGACCTAGCCAGACAATCAGCTCTAATGTGTCTTTTGGAGCAAATATTAATATAAGACCCCGTCTTATCTTGCTATAATATAAGACCAGTATAAGACAATAAAATATATAATATAATATAATATAATATAATATAATATAATATAATATAATATAATATAATATAAATATAATACTGGGTCTTATATTAATTTTTGCTCCAAAAGATGCATTAGAGCTGATTGTCTGGCTAGGTCTTATTTTCGGGAAAACATGGTAGTTGGATTCATACAGTACGTAGCCTTTTCATATTGACTTCTTTCATTTAGTAATATGCATTTAAAGTTCCTTCATGTCTTTTCATAGCTTGATAACTCATTTCTTTTTTAGTCTTGAATATTTCATTGTCTGTATGTACCACAGTTTACTTATCCATTCACCTAATGAAGAACATCTTGATTGCTTCCAAGTTTTGGCAATTCTGAATAAAGCTGCTATAAACATCCATGTGCAGGTTTTTGTGTGACATGTTTCCAACTTCATTAGGTAAATACCAAGAAATGCAATATGGTAAGAGTATGCTTAGTTTTGTAAGAAAATTCCCAGCTGTCTTCGAAAGTAGCTGTACCATTTTGCATTTCCACCAGCAATGAATGTGAGCTCCTCTTGCTCCCCATCATTGTCACCATTTTGTGTTGTTGATGCTCTGGATTTGGGCCATTCTAATAGGTAATTCATTACTGTTTCAATATTTCATTTCTCTGATGACATATGATGTGGAGTATCTTTCTCATATGCTTATTTTCCATCTGCATATCTTCTTTAATGAGGTGTCAAGTCGTTGACTCATTTTTTAATTAAGTTGTTAGTTTGCTTATTGTTGAGTTTTAAGAGATTTTTGTGTATCTTGGATAATAGTCCGTTATCAGCTGTGTCTTTTGCAAGTATTTTCTCCTAGTCTGTGGCTTGTCTTCTCATTCTCTTAACAGTGTCTTTCACAGAGCAAAAGTTTTTAATTTTCATGAAGCCCAGCTTATTAATTATTTTTACATGGATCATGCTTTTGGTGTTGTAGTAAAAAATTATTGTCATACCCAAATACAAATAGTCATCTAGTTTATTTTTTAGGATTTTTATAGTTCTCCTTTTTACATTTAGCTCTATGACCCATTTTGAGTTAATTTTTATGAACAATGTAAGGTCTCTCTGTCTAGATTCATTCTGTGTGTGTGTGTGGATTTCCAGTTCTTCTAGCACCATTTGTTGAAAAGACTATTTATGTTCCATTTTATTACTTTTGTTCCTTGTAAAACATCATTTTACTGTATTTATATGAAACTATTTCTTGGTTCTCTATGCTATTACACTAATCTATTTTTCTGTCTTTCACCAACATGACATTGTCCTGCTTACTATAGCTCTATAGTAAATCTTGAATTCAGGAAAACCTCTGACTTTGTTTTTCTCCTTCATTATTGATTTGGCTATTCTGGGTCTCTTGCCTCTCCATTTAAACTTTAGAATCTCTTGTCGGGATATTAATTGGGATGGCATTGAATCTATAGATCAAGTTGGGAAGAACTGCCATCTTGACAATATTGAGTCGTCCTGTCTATGAACATGGAAAATCCCCATTTGTGTAGTTCTTCTTTGATATCCTTCGTGAGAGCTTTGTAGTTTTACTTACATAGATCTTGCAAATATTGGGTTAGATTTATACTTAAGTATTTCATCTTTCTTGGTGCTAATGTAAATGGTAATGTGTTTTTAATTTCAAATTTCACTTGTTCATTTTTGGTATCTAGAAAAGCAATCGACTTTTGTATATTAGCCTTGTACCCTGCAACTTTTTGCTTATTATAATTGGTTATTGATTACAGGAATTTTTTTTCCATTCTTTCAGATTTTCTACATAGACAATTATATAATTGTCTATGTAGTTTCATTGTCTATGAAACTGAAAACAAATACACTTTCATTTCTTCCTTCCCTATCTGTATACCTTTTGTTTCCTTTTCTTATTTCATTACCTTAAACCATTTTTTATCACACAGATTGTAGTATTTAATGAAATGATATGGGAAATGACTTTTAAGATACAAAGTGGGGATCTTTTACATTTAAGTGACGAACTGCTAATAGTTAGGAATCTCTCTTTTCTAATTGCATGTAAAAGTATTCAGCGAGGAACACAAAACACACAAAATCATTAACACCAAGACTATTGACTTTTTAATAACTCAGATAGTAGGTCAGCAATTAATATGTGTTGAATTACCAAAGATTAATATATTACCATTAATCACAATGTTCTCTGAAACAGCAGAATCAAACCAGGTAGAAAGAGGTTTCACTCCAGCTGGTAATCATGCAACCTCATCCTAAAGTAGAGCTTAAAAATGAGGCAGCCACCCCCCTGCTATGTCCTGGAACTGATTTCTGAAGAAGTTACTCCCTTTCCTGTCAGCAGTTCTCTTCTACATTTGCTTGAAGTCTACAATCACCAGTATTGCAACTCAACTCAGGAGGGAAGGAGAGGGCAGTGTGGCACTGCATTCTGAGAAATGAAGTTTACAGAGACAGGGGTGGCTCAGAAGCAATGCTTTTGTATGTACTAAGTTTACTTTGTACTCTTCTGGTAGAAAAACGATGGCAAATGCTTCACATTACCTAGAAAAAGCTCTCCTCTCATATCATACTATGAAATAGTGGGTGTAGGAGATTTCTTCGGGTCCAGTAGAGCCACATTTGTGTATTGCTGTTAGATACATATTTTTTAAAATCTAACTAAGGGCTGTGCACAAGAACCTACCTTCCTGCTTAAGACTTGAAAAGATTCTACCAGCTCCCAGATGAAGAATGAGGAGGACTAAGGTAAATCTCCATACCCTGTACGTTGGCAAGTAGCATGCCTGGATTTCTTTGCATTTCTGAGAAAAAGTAAACGGGTGGAGTGGGAGAAAAGACAACAAGGAGTTTATATAGTAATTAATTCTTGAAGCATTGTGACAAATTTTCCCAACATATCACCTTCTCATGTAACTCTCTCATTTTCTTCCCTTTTGCTGGGAAAAAAAAGTGAAAAGAATCACGGATGGTCCTGTGATGATCATTCATCACTTCATTAACTTTTCATGTAAGTTGCCATATCAATATGAATTAATTTTAGGAAGATAAGAGTTGGTGGTTAGCCAAAGGCTGCTCCTTAAATAGGATGTCTCATTTGTGTGATGCTTAACCTTTAATAAATATATTAGGAGGCACATTTCCCACAGCGTGTTATCCCAGAAGCACAGTATCCTCCAGAATGACTGTCAATAGATCTGGCTGTATTCACTCAGAAAAGTACTTTACTCATAGGTACGTAAAACCAATCTAGATAAATAGTGAGCTAAATGTGTAAAAGGCCATTATTTAAGTAATATCAAATTTCCCAATTAAGTGCCCCTTTTTGCACTATATGCAACCTTAGTAAAAGCACTTTTTTTTTTCTTAATAGTAAAAATCACTTGAAGGTATGAAAATTTAGACCCGATCCTCTGACATTAGATGCTATATATTCTGCTCCCTTCTCAAGAAATATATTGTTTTTCTATTAGCATATACACATAGAAAAATGTTCTAAAACAACTCCACTGTTATACGTATTTAGAGTAAACATGTGACTTCACTCTTAGCCAAATAAGGAAGTTCTCATAAACTTAATAAGCTCATTACAGATGCAATTTTAGAAAAATGCATGGCCCTCTTCAAAATCCTATATCTACATTTAGTTTTAGAAGGTGAGAAGGTCAAAACAATCTATGTCAGATACAATATTTTCTGATGTAGCTGTATTTTGTGTGAAAGGATTCCACTTCTATGCAGTTTTCTGGTCAACACACCCTACCTTTTCCATGTATATTAATTCTCTTCAATTCTCTCACAGTGCACCCATGGTTCCCTCCTCAATGTTTTCTGTATGTATTTTTATCTTTTAATTTTATTTTTGCTTGTTTGTTTTGTTTGTTGGCTCTACTCTTTCCAATGTATGCATATGCATGTGGCAAAGCATACATTTGTGTGTTGATATATGCATATATGTATATGTCCATCTGTAAATTTTTGTCTATTCAAAAAATGCATGTTTGTGTGTGATTGACTATGGGGATATAGGATGCAGATATTAGGTTATGTGGGGCACTTGGGGACCAGGAAAATTATAATTATTATCTGAATCCGTAATGTATAATTTAAAATGTATGATATGATGGAACAAATTATATTGGGATTTTCTCCCTCTACACTGCCTTTTCAAGCACAGTGTAAGGAATCTTTTGATGTGCCAAATGTTGGCAGAATGTTGAAACATTAAGATCATAGTCGTTTCATGGTTTCATGAGGAGTATACAGTCCCCATTCAAAAACTTTAAGAAAAATATAATTGATCAAACACACAACATATTTATTATTAAACAATTAATTTATTTATATGTTCTCACTGACTTAAGAAACTATATTAATGATGTCATTTCTCAGTATATTTAAAACATCCCAGTTGGAGGGACTATTTAGACATGGTTTTGCTATACTTCTAAAAATGACTTCTACTGGGGATTTCCAGTCAAGATTGCACAGTAGGTAAATGCTGTGCTTGCATCCTCTCAACCACATCAAAATTACAACTAAACACAGAACAACCATCATTGAGAATCACTTGAAGTCTAGCTAAACTGAAACCCTACAACTAAGGACATAGAGAAGAAGCCATCTTGGTAGGGGGGCAGAGATGCAGAATAAGCTGGCCCCACACCTGTGTGGGACCCTTAAAAATCAAGAGGGAAATTTCAGCTGCAGAGGTTCCCTGCTCCAAGGAGGGAGGGGTCCCAGCACCACACCAGGCTCCCCAGCCAGGGATTGAATGCAAGGGAGAGAAGTCCCCATAACTTCTGGTTGTGAAATCCAGTGGAAATTGTGGCTAAAGCCGCTTCCAGTGGCATTTCTGTACAAACTGCCTGCCTTGGCTCATGCTGTAGATTTTGCTAAAGTCTCTCAAAGGTTCACAAAACCCAAACAAGCAGCATCTAGCTTTGGCATGTCTCGTACCTCCGGCTGAGCAGCTATAAGCCTGGCACTACCAACAGCCAGCCTTGGTTTGCAGTTTGGCCTATTGATGCACCTCCAACGATAGTGCAGACTGCTTTGTGGCTGATGCCAGGTGGCCCTGGGTAGGACACAGGCTATGATTGAACTCGGCCTGCAGCGTGTCCCCTCCCAGGAGGCCCCAGGGCTGGCATATCTGATAGCCAGTTTCAGACTGAGCCAGAACATCACTGGGCTGCCTCCGAGAGCAACACCCCCAAAGGGCAGACTGAGCAGGCATCAGAGCCCTGTTAAAGTGAATCCTGTTCTGTAGGGTCAGCTCCAGCACCACAGATCCTCCATTGTGGTCACAGTCAGTCCTCACAACAAATGAGCCCAAGGGTCAATCCCTCCTATTGATGTGCAAACAGCAACCAAGGCTTAACTACAACAGTAGGGCACACACAACCCACACAAGGGACATACCTGGAACACCTGGCTCTGGTGACCAGAGATTGTACCACTGGGTGCCACAGGACATCTACTACATAAGGCCACTCTCTTAAGACCAGAAGACATAGCATAGATAAAAACAAACACAGGGAGGCAGCCAAATGGGAAGACAAAGAACCATGTCCCAAATAAAAGAACAGAGCACCAGAAAAAGAAAAAAAAAAAAAAAAACGAAACTAAATGGAGACAAGCAATCTACCAGATACAGAGTTCAAAACACTGGTTATAAGGATGCTCAGTGATCTCAGGGAGAACTACAACAAAGATATAGGAAACATTAAAATGGAGATAGAATATGTAGAAAAGAACCAGTAAGAAATAAAGAATATAATAAATTAAATGAAGGATACATTAGAGGGAATCAACAGTAAATTAGATGAAGCAGAGGATCAAATCAGCTATTTGGAAGATAAGGTAGCAGAAAACACTCAATTAGAACAGCAAAAAAGAAAAAAGAACCCAAAAAAAATGAGTAGAGTTTAAGAGTTCACTGGGTCAACATCAACTGTACCAACATTCACATCATAGGGGTACAAAAAGGAGAAGAGAGAGAGCAAGGAGTTGAAAACCTACTTGAAGAAATAATGATGGAAAACTTTCCTACCTGGTGAAGGAGATGGATATTTAAGACCAAGAAATGCAGAGAGTCCCAAACAAGTTGAACCCAAAGAGGGCAACACCAAGACACATTATAATTAAAATGTCAAAGGCTAAAGACAAAGAAAGAATCTTAAAAGCAGCAAGAGGAAAGCAGTTAGTTACCTACAATGGAGCTCCTATAAGACTGTGAGCTGATTTCTCAACAGAAACCTTGCAAGCCAGAAGGAATTGGCATGACATATTCAAAATGACAAAAAGCAAAGCCCTACATATTTCTCTGAATATAAGACATAGCCGGACAATCAGCTGTAATGCATCTTTTGGAGCAAAATTTAATATAAGATCCAGTTTTATTTTACTATATATATTTTACTTATTTACTTCTTAAATTATATAAACGATACCACTATGTTGTACATGTGAAATTAATATAAAACAATATTGAATGTGAACTGTAATTGCAAAATTAAAAAGGGGGGAAGGTGAAGAGTAATAAGAGGTTCAAATTTCCAGGTATAAAACAAGTAAATATTGGGGATGTAATATACAGCATAAGAAATATAGTCAATATTGTGATAGCGTGGTATAGTGTCAGATGATTGCTGGGCTTATCATGGTGATCACTTCTTTAGGTATATAAATGTTGAATAACTATAATGTGCACCTGAAACTAATACAATATTATATAGTACCTATATTTTAATAAATATTTTAATTTAAAAAAATGATTTCTACTTCCTACTGAAAATGTTTCTAGTGTTTTAAGTAATCTTGAGGCAGATGGTAAATGGTTTTCTCGATCTTACTAGGAAATTGTTCATAAAGTTTGTAGAAATCATTATTTTTCTCCAACTATATTTTAAGTACTTTTAAGGTATAAAAAATTTTTAAAGAATATTTCTGGTGTTGGATAAGAAAGAATCAAGCTTCTGTGATCATTACAAATATTGATTAATAAAGAATGAAAAAAGCATAACAGAATTTGTTATAGTACTTAACAAACTGATCCTAAAATTCACAAAGAAGTGACAATGTACAAAAATACCAAAGGAACTTTAAAAAACTAAATACTGGAAATCTGCCCTATTTTATGTACCATGCAAAATTATGAAATATAGAAATTTAAGTATTGTAATTTGGTCAGAGATAGGCACTTATCTATTTGATGGAATGAAGAAGTCAGTAATATATATATATATATATATATATATATATATATATATATATAGAGAGAGAGAGAGAGAGAGAGAGAGAGAGACATTTAGAAATGGATTCATTATAAATGAGGAGAAATTATACACTAATCAATAGATAGTGTTTAGAAATTGGAATTTATATAAAAATTAAGTTAGATTCCTATAAAACAAACACATGAAAATAAATTACAAATGGATATAATGAAAAATGCAAAATAATAAACATGAAAATATTAAAACAATGTGCTGGAAAATTTTTATAATCTTAGTTTGATGAAGACATTGTAAGGCAAAACCCAAATCCAGAGGCCATAAAATAATCATAGATTTGGTTACATAAAAATTTCAAAAAAAAATTTTTTTTTTCAATTTTTGTATGCCTTAACACCATACTTCAAGAAAAAAGATGAATGATAGAGTAGAGGAACATGAAAGAACTATATAACCCACAAAGGGTTAAAACCCACAATCAATAATAAAATGACAATCTAGTACAAAAATGGGAAAAGAGCACAAGTAAGCAAGCCTCAGCACATGTATATGTATAATGACAAAAACATGTATTTATATAATGTAAAAATAAATAAAAATAAGTGTGAAGATTCAAGTAAAACAATATATATATACTATACATATATTATATATACATATATATATATTTATATATATATAATCTCTACATTGTCAGAAATTTTCAAAATTATGCTATCTAATTTGATAAAGATGTAAATGGACACTAACACATATATATTGTAGGTAAATTGGTATAGCATTTTGGGTAGATTTTTGGTGGTATTATTCAGATATGAATGTGCAAAGATGTTCATTTCAGCATAGCTTATAATAGTGAAAAAAATAAACAAGACAAGTATTCATATTAAGAAGAATGTTTAAGTAGATTATGGTGTATCTATAGTACAGAATAAAAGGCATTGGATAGAAAGAATGAAGATGTATATCTTCTGTCATTTATCAATCTCCTACACATATTAGTAAGTGAAAAAATCAAATTGTAGAATGATATAATCTTATTTATTAAAAAAATAATGTTTACTGATATGTATGTGTGTATATAGGAGTTCTGACAGTTTAGTTCACAAACTTGTTGCAACGATGCTGCTAAATTTTTTTGATATCAGAGGAATTATTCATTATGAATTTGTACCAACTGGACAAACAGTCAACCAAGTTTATTATTTGGAAGTGCTGAAAAGGTTGCGTGGAAAAGTAAGATGACCTGAAATTTTCGCCAACAATTCATGGCTATTGCATCACGACAATGCACCAGATCACAGGGCATTGTCTGTGAGGGAGTTCTTAGTCAGTAAACAAATAACTGTATTGGAATACCCTCCATACTCACCTGATCTAGCCCCCAATGACTTCTTTCTTTACCCAAAGATAAAGGAAATATTGAAAGGAAGACATTTTGAATACATTCGGGACAGCGAGGGTAATAGGACGACAGCTCTGATGACCATTCCAGAAAAAGACTTCCAGAATTGCTTTGAAGGGTGGACTAGGTGCTGGCGTCAGTACATAGTTTCCCAAGGGGAGAATTTCGAAGGTGACCATAGTGATATTCAGCAATTAGTTATGTAGCACCTTTTTTAGGATGAGTTCGCAAACTGAGTTGTCAGAACTCGTATGTATAAAAATGCCATAAAGAGGATATACATACCTCACAATGTTAATAGCAGTTTCCTCTTGGGAAGGGAAATGAGGAATAGAGTGGGAGTGAATGGGGTAATCTGGAGTAGGAGTGATGGAGGTCTTTGATTTTTAATCAAAATATTTCTGTGTATTTTAATTTTTTGCAATACGTATATATTTTCATTATTAATTAAATTTAAAGCAATACATTTTGTTTTCAAAATCCAAAATCTGAGTAAAAATCTTATCACTGTTATGCTTTACCAATTGTTTATGTTCCAACCTATACCAGGAAAATTATGCTCATAACAAAGTTGAACTAAATATCAAAAGATTTTCCAAATTGTAGTTTAGTCATAAACCTCCTAGAGCATTTAAAGTCTTATTTTGTTATCATCACCAAAACTTAAAATTACAATGGAAGCAATGTCTAATGTTATTTTCTAGTTTCAGATAAGATGTTGCATTATTTCATTAATATCCAGTTATCATTATTTTTACAATTAAGAGTTACTCCATTGCTTGACTCAAACAATTTTTCACTTGTAATACAGATTACAGTCGTTAGGATTTTAATGAGTTCCCTTTAACTGTCTTCACCTAATAACTTTAAATTGTCTCTATTGTTTGAGATGTAATGGTTGTGATTTCTCCCTACTATGTATAGCTCATTTCCCAAAGTTCAAAAAAAAAAAAAAAAAGAGGGGAAAGACAAGGTAATATCTAGAACAGAGATTCCCAGTCATTTCATAGAGAGAAGCCATCTTTCATTTTCTAAATTCTTATGAGAAGTAGCACACTATCCAAATCCTACCCATCAAAGGTAATAGCATTGGGGTGAGGGTGGAGATGGAGAGATAAGGAAAGATCTCTCTCCTCTCAGCTAGACTGCCTTCAAAGTGAGATGAGTGAACTCCTAGGCAAGAGCTACCACTATATTACAGAAAGCAACCTGAGTGTTAATTCCTGATCTGCATGGTTGGGAGACAAACTGGAAGCATCGCTGACCTTTTGGGGGACTTCTGAGGTAGAACAATTAGAAAACTTGGCCTTACATTCAACATCCTGGAAACTCAATGAGGGCAGGTATTTTGCTGTACATTTGTATCTCTAGTCCTTTGTATTGTATGAGGCATTTGATAAAGTATTACTTTAATTAAATGAATAAAAATCATCCATTTAAATAAATGAATGCATACACAAATGAACGAAAGAATGAATGAACCAATACCTACCGGACCATCATAAGACAGTTGAGTCACTTGTTACTATGTTAATTCCATGATTTGCCAAAGGGAGAAAAGGAGGGCCTGAGAGAGGAGATGCAGTAAACCAAACAGTGTGCGCCGATGTTTTTCTCATGAGAAGTCATAATTGATACCCTAAAAGTCTTACGAAAGAGCTTTCAGTTATATATTCTGAGGGTTCCAAAACATTTATGTCCTCAGCGGGCATAAAATTTTGCAAACTAAACAATCCATTCTCTTTCCTGAAATACAGTCTAGAGTCATGATTTTTTTAATCAGACTAAGGATATTTACTTGCCTTCAACTATGTATAAGCTGGGTCAACCCAACACTAATCACTTGCTAAAATTCTTAAGAATAATGTAGACTTAACATGTAGGGATGGTTTATAAATTATACTCTTCCATCGAAGCCCCTGATTGCTTTTGCATGCATATTTGTGCTTTTGTAATTCATAATTTATTTCTCTCCCCCCCCCCCACCCCCATCCTCTGAAGCAGTACAGCTTCTGTCTATTTAAATAGAAAGAGCTTTAATCTAAGTTAGAACCAAGCCTTGAAAGTCAGGAGGAAGGCAAATCTCCTGAAGTTCAAAATCAATTTGATTGCTATTAACAGCCTTGTTCTTGTACCAGTTTCAGCACTCACTGTTGAAGCTTGGAGCTTTTTTATCTATAGCTGCTTATTTTGTCTCAGAATATGGCGAGGGTCCCCAAGAAATGACCCAGAATCAAGTACTGGGGAGGTACTGAACTTTTATAGCCTGAGACTAAACACAAACTTGAAAGTAGATTTCATCATTAAAGCTAGAAGAAATGACAATAGGATTCCTGCTTCTTTTAAGAGCCAACACCAGAACACCCACTGGCAGTGAACACCAGGTATTGAAGATTTTTTTCCTTTTAACAAAGGTCATCTTCTTTATCCAGCTGCCTTTTTGTGTGGTAAGACAAAAATCGACTCAGCTCACACAAGATTTACTTTATGTTTCTCTTGAATAATAGACTCTAATGTACACAATAGAAGCCACACTTGCCATTCCTGAAACAAATTATTGTTTGTGATTTTGAAGCTGTTCTAATTTCATCAATAATAAGTAGAGAATTGAATATGTTTTGCAATTTATGGTACCAAGAGTCTGAAAGTTTATTTTTGTTGATTGCAAGACTCATTTTGATTACAACCACAAAGCAATTCTTATTACATACATATTTGATAAATGCAAACTGAGGCACTAAGAATTTGATTTACTTTTTGAACATCATATAATAGCAACAGAAAATTTTAAAATAAAACTCCCAGTCTTATGACTTTTGTGAAAAAATAATGAATGAATAGTTGAAAAACAAGAGCTATAAGGAAAGGATAACAGAATCAATAAGATTGGAGATATTTGGCTGAGAAAAACAGAAAGCATGCCATGCTATGCTTCACATGCTGGTAACCACAAAAGATCCATTTATACTAAAGTCTTAACTATTGCTAAAAACTAAAAACTATGAAGAACCTGAGCAGAATAGCAAAACATTTTTTTAAAGATGTTATAACATACTGGATAAGAAATTATCCATCCAATTTGGCTTCATTTTGAGTGAAACGTGAATTAACCTCAGTAAGTCTCTTATGTTGTGAATCATTAGTTCCATTGTTTCCTTCAAATTCTAGTATGCAGACTTTCTTAATTAATTAGGAAGAACTCCTTCTTTTCACCACTCCCGCCATATAGAAATGAAGACCGTGTGTTGTAGTTAGACCCTAATTACTACCCAGTTATCTCTCTGCTACATTATTCATAGGATTGTGAATCTGGAAAACCTTCCAGAATTAATTTGACAACAGCAACAACATCAATACAGCTTTTATCAAGTGCCATAAAATTTGCTAAGCATTACCTTCATTGTCACATATAATCCTCAAAATACCCTTTTAGGTAGATGCTATGATGTAGTTTTAAACTTCACATATGAGGAAACTGAGACTTGGTGGGGTTAACTGATTCTCCCAAAATGATATAACTAGCAGGTGGCAGAAGTGGGACTTGAACTCATGTGTATCACACTTAAGCATCTATGCTCTTAACCTCTCTATCTTGGTATAGATTGAAGCAGCTCACATCTCTTGACTTGGGAATTCTGCTTCTGGGACTCTAGTCTAATAAAATCAACTTTGGTACTTGTGATGGGATGAAGTTTCTTAATATGTAAGGTTCTTAGATTTCCCTCCAGTGTAAAGAGAATTCTGTCATCCCCAGTTCTATCCCTGCGCCAACCTCTGAGATAAGTCTATCTTGACCAGAATGCTAATGTTATATAGAATCAAAGCAAAGTAAGGGAAGCGAAGAACTGGAGGTTGGCAGGAGAGTGGAGAGGAAGAAAGAGACTGGCAGAGAGTAAAGGCCAAGTGACTTATAAACAAAGGAGTGTTTAGGGAACCTGGAAGGTTTTGTTTTGTTTTGTTTTGTTTTGTTTTGTTTTGTTTTATTAGCCAAAAGAAGACTGGAGAGTTTAGGGGTTGAGAATTGGAGAGGAGAGAAGTATAAAAATACAAGGGGACATGAATTGATCCTTTTTAATGTTTTTTTAAGGCCGTGATTTTTTCTTTTTCCCCTTTCTTCTGCCACCCCCCACCCCCAACTCCGGTTCAAGCTGAGGTTTCTCAGTCTAGTTGTGTAGGACACAGCTCCCTGGCTCATGCTGATATCATAAGCCCCACTCTTCCCCTGCTAAGGCGGCAGACCTCCAGGCTGCTCATAGCAGCCCAGCTCCAGGGAGAGCTGCTGTTCACAATCTTAGCTGTCGAGGGTGCAGCTCACTGCCCCATGTGGGAATCAAACCTGCAGCCTTTTAGGAGCATGGCGCTCCAACCACCTGAGCCACCAGTCCGGCCCCAAGGCCTTGATTATTAAAGCATCAGTATCAACTGAACATGTGTTAGAAATGCAAATTCTCAGGTCCCATCCCAGATCTACTGAATCAGAATCTCGGGGTGGGGCCCAGCAATCAGCATTTTAACAAGCCTGTGAATGTGTATGTTTGAGAAGCACTGCCTTAAAAGATATGAGTAAAAAATGGAATATTAGATTGTACCTCTCTAAATGTACTCAGATCTGGGACCAAACTATATGAGTCACAACTTCAATAAGGTTATATACCTAATCTTTCCTACTGCTGCATCACATCATAAGTTTTAAAAAAATATCCAACAGTGTGTGAATGATTAGGTAGATAATACTATACCCACTCAATAAAATATAACCATCAAAAATTTCTTATCATTTTTCAAGAGGAAAAAAGTACACTAAAAAAATCATATATATATAATATGTTTATATGTTATAGACACACAGCAGAGAAAAAGGCTCCAGGTGAATATATCAAAATAATAACTATAATTATTTTAAGTAGTTGGAATATGGGTTATAGCCTCCATTTCCATTTATTCTTATATTTCTGAGTTTCTTACATTATCTATAATGAGCATGAACTAATTTTATAAAGAAAATATGTAATAAACTTTGTTTCTATAATAGTTGCACAGACACTCCTTAGAACAATACAGACAGTACTGACTTACAACGATGATTCAACTTATGATTTTTTGACTTCATGATGACGCAAAAGCAATACACATTCAGTAAAAATCATCCTTTGAATTTTGAATTTTGATCTTTTCCCAGGCTAGCAATATGCAATACAGTACTTTTTTGCAATGCTGGGCAGCAGCAGGGACACAGCTCCCAGTCAGTCACATGATCATGAGGATAAACAACCCAAACTCTACAATGTAGTGTGTTGCCAACATAGTTTGGATATTGTGTTTTGTGTTTTTGCATCCCATCATGCCTACAAAATACCCACCTGTGTCTCCTACTTCTGGTGAGAAGAGGAAGGCAATTAATTACTCTTGAATGAAACTCAAGATAATTGCCCTACTGTAGGCTAATGTAAGTGTGCTGAGCACATTTAAGGCTAATCTATGATGTTTGGTAGGTGAGTTGAATTAAATACATTTACGACTTATATTTTTAATTTATAATGGGTTTATCAGGATGTAATCCCATTGTATTTCAAATAGTATCTGTACTTCCTCCTACTAGTTGACTCTAGATAGGGACTGAAAGACTCAGATTAAGTTTAGACAAAAGCTTCAGATTTAAAAGAGTTTTCAGGGATGCCCCAAAACATGCTGAGATGGTTGTTTTTACCCTTTTACCAATTCCTCTTAGAATTTGCTTGAAATCATAGTGCCATATTGTATCAAGTTAGAATTAGGTTCAGCTGCAAATAACACAAACACCCAAACCTAGTGATTTAAAGATATTAGTTTATTGCTGTCTCGTAGAAAAAGAAAAAGGAGAGGCAAATGATTTCTAAACTTCTTACCCAGAAATCCTACAAAACAATTATGCTTATATCTTATTGACCAGGAGTTAACCAGATAGATGCACTCTCAGCAACAAAGAGGTTAGAAAATGTAGTTGTCTGGCTGGATACACTGTCCTCCTGAAAAACTTGAGCTTCTGTTACTAAGAAAGGGAGAACAGAGACTAGGTAGCACCTAGCAGCCTCTGCCAAAAGTATCTATTGGCCACCCTGAAGAAGTTATAAAGAAAGTAACAGCCAAGGTATACTTTCTGCTTTTGTGCTATCCCTGTAAGGGAGCAAAGGAGTATAATGGACAGGGGAACCACTGTGCTTATCAGCAAAACTTCTACCAAAATTAAATAAATTTTAATTTGGCAAATTAATTCAATTGAACAAATAATTACTTGATACTAATTTGACAATCTTGGATATACATAAATAATTTTTACACACAAATATTTAATGCTACAGTTTTCTCCCTATGGTCTCCTCTAAACCATATTTCATTTCATGTCATCTTTCTTACACAAAAATCAAACAATTCATTTTGCAGGTATAAGTATTATTCAGGATAAGACTGAACGTCTTAATTCCAAGACCTGTGTCTGTTTCTTAAGGTATGTTCAAGGCAGCGAATGACAAAGGGCAGGGAAAGACCCTAGAGATGGGAGAAGCCATGTTTTTCCAAAGTGCACTTAACACTGATGGTTACACACAAGCTAGCTAAATGCGCTACAAAACTTGAGTTTCTGAGATACTTTTGGAAATTTCCGTATTTCCCAAAAAATCTCTCTAGGACTTCCTAGGGGTCATCACCCCAATTTTGAATAAGATGACATTAGTCATTATTCTAAATAGAACTCTGGTAGCCTTTCACCTAGTTAAACGATTAATTATAAAGATTAAACTACAGAGAAGAAATGTATGTGGAACAATGAATATGACAGTAAGTTATCATTTTTTGAAAAGATGCTATCTCCCAACTAAAACCCAATATAAAGGCTAGTACTCAAAAGACTCGTCTTGGAAAATGGAGTAAAGGCATCCAGAGAAAACTCTAAAATATCACCCCAGAAATCAATTAGAAAGTCACAGAAATAGAAGAGGCAGGCTACTCAAATGAGAATTTTCTAGTGAATTGGGGAGAATCCTGTGCTTCTTATATTTTTAAGGAGATAAAATGAGTAGCAGTTGGAACATGCATGAAAATAGTATCTAGTAGTCCTAAATTACGTGAAATTCATCAACTTGTGAACTTTAGGGATTTTAGCTTCCTCAATAGATCAAAATTGTTTCAGAAAAGTAGGCAAAGAATCAGAAAATACACAAATGGCTTAATAGAAAGCACACCCAGTTGGTACCATCTCCTACACATGCAGGGCTGTCTCTTCAGTCAATTCCTTAATGCTTTTTCCAATTGTATTGAAAACTACTCCAAGAAAATAGTTTCCGCAACTCTTCTTGGCCTACTATCCTACAGTTAAACTGGGAAAATTGTCTGATATTAAAGTGGGATTTTCTGCACAATATACAAAAATTAACTCAGATGGATTATAAATCTAGGTGTAAATCTAAAACTATAAAAAAACTAGAAGATAGGAGAAAACCTTTCTGACCTTTTGTTAGGCAAATATGTCTTGGATATGACAGCAAAAGTACAATACATGAAAGAACAAATTGATAAATTTGACTATATCAAAATTTAAAATGTCCACTCTTTGAAAGATATTGTTAATAGAATAAAAAGACAAGGCAGAGATTAGGAGGACATATTTTCAAATTATATATCTGATAAAGAATTTGTATCCAGAACATGAAAAGAGTTGATGTCAATAAAACAAAAAACAAAAAAACCTAATAAAACTGGACAAAATATTTAAATATGCACTCCACTGAAGAAGATATACAAATGGTGAATAAATAGAAGATGCTCGTATCAGTAGTTCTTAGAGAAACACAAATGAAAATCACAGTAAGATACTATTATATACCTATTACAATGGCTAAAACTAAAATGACTGACCATACCAAGTGATGGAGAGGATGTGAAAGAACTGTTACTCTCACGTGATGCTGGTGAAAATGTAAAATGATACAATCTCTTTTGAAAACAGGTTGGCAGTGTCTTCAAAAGTTAATCCAGCCATTCAACGCCTAGGTATTTACCCAACAGAAATAAAAGTGTATGTCCATATAAAGACTTGTAAATAAATGTTTCTACCAGCTTTATTTGTAATACCTGAAATCTGGAAGCAATCCAAAAGTTCATCAACAGGTGAATAGATAAACTGTGTTATAACCACCCTATGAAATATTACTCAACAATAAAAAGGAATGAACTACTAATACATGCTACAACATGGATAAATCTCAAAATCATTATGCTGAGTAAAATGAGTCAGAGAAAAAATAAAACGTTGTGTATGATTGCATACATATGAAATTATAGAAAAGCAAGCTAATTTATAGTAACAGAACACAGATCAGTTGTTGCCTGAGAAAAGTGGGATTAGATAGGAAGGGGGGAGGCAGTGACTACAAAGAGGCAGGAGGAAACTTTGGGGGATGATGGATATTTTCATTATCTTGAGGATGGTAATGTTTTCATAGATATAACTGTCAAAACTCACCAAATCATACATGTAAAAAAATTGAAGTACAATTGACATGTAACATTATATTAATTTCAGATATACAACATAATGATTCAATATTTGCATATATTATGAAATGATTGGCACACAAATCTAGATTTTTGTCATTACTTTAAATATGCACATTTTATTCTATGCCATCACTATCACAAAGTTGTTAAAAAAAATGAAGCGAGGTTTCCTCTTTTGGTAGTGCACTCTATCATTGTAATATTGTATATTAGCTGACATTCTTGTACATTACAACCTTTCAATATTAAGTTATTATAGGATTTTCCATACTTAACTTACTACAAGAATTCTCACTTTTAAAGAATTTTCCTCATGTTGGCTCCACAGTATAAATAGGAATTAACTAGTCTGTTTCCCTTTGTCACTCAGATTCTGCCACCTTGAGACAATCCAAGGCTGTTGCCTAAACAATTATATGGAAGAAATAACAATTTACATAAGGTTACGACAATAAATGAGATTACGTTTTTATAAACTCTAAAGTGCTATAAAAACGAGTTTGTATTATGATTACTATAATTAATTGTGATTAGCATAATTATCATTATTTCTCACCTCTAAACAACTACAGTTTTTCTATAATCAATATCAACAATGCAATAAATTCAGAGCTGGCAAGAATAATACTTTATTTTTTGTTTTGTTTTGCATTTCTCAAGAAACCTCATATATTTTTCAATATACAGTAGAGATTCAATGAATACTTGAGTGATTAACGTTTTCTCCTCTCTCTACATATAAAGGAAAACATCACAGAAAGTATAGGAAGGCTTTTATTATATTTTTGCTCTGGAAAAATTAGGATTGTACTGAAATATTGGGTATAGCTTAAAGAATACTAGAATAGAAGTCTAAAAGTCTGATTATTTTTCTGAACACAGACTTGATGGCATTTGACAAAAGCCCATCTTGGGCTCTCTAGATTTCAAAGCCCTTGCCTGAAAAAGTGTTTAAGTCTCCAAAACTCAAATGCATATATTTCTCATCACTATAAACTTTCACCACTCCTTCATTCACAAGAGGATGGTAGAAAGTTAGTTTTATGGTGAACATTTTGCCATCTTTGGTTCTGAAACATTGCATGTTCAGAGGGAGGGCACTAGCAGAGCTGGATCAAAAAGATAAAAATGTTTGTGAAAGATTTTTATACCTGATTGTTTTTAAAAATTCAACTATATAATCACAGGGAAAATCAGAACTCTGTTATTATTCCTTTTGTTTTTCAGTTTAGTGCTTTAAAAATCTTTGAATAATATTTCAGGAGAGAGGGGTACCCCAAACATTTTAGTGAGTAAGACTTCTACTGAGCTGACTGGAAAAACTGTTTAGATAACAGAACTACTTCTTGGGTAGAAAGCAGTGTGTCATAGGTCATATAATTGTATGTTTAACAATTATATTTAACTGGCCCTAGGATCAGAAGGTCTCATATATCTCTCAAAAATCTCCTATTGTAATTGTTAATTGTAGCATAATGTTGGATTATATTGGAAGATCCCCTAATTTATTTCTACTAAAATTAGTAGCAACAAGGTGGCATTAGTTAAGGAGGAATTTTAAATTAAGTGTCGATGGCATTAGAATCTTAAGCACTTCAGGTTGGCTAAAGGGCACAGCTATATAGATTTAGAGGATCTCCTAATTTCCCCATTTGTTAAATGAAACACTTCTTGTTTTCCATTCAACAATTACTTATTAAATACCTATTATGGGCTAAAAGCTGGAGATATGGAAATGAATGGGATAGCTCCTGCCCTCAAACAGCTTACAAGAAGAGATCAGAGATGTATAAACAAAATGTAACCATATGCAAACCATGATCCCATGCGGTACAGTCTCAGAACAGGTACAGAAGCACAGTCAGACAACCAAAAAAGTGCTTTTGATGTAAGTCAACTTGTGTATATCAAACTCTGAAAAAAAAAAAATCCCATTCTCATCCATTTTATTCTCACTGCAGTTGCTCCTGCCATTCTTCCAAACTCCCAGAATATTTCTTTATCTTCCCACCCCCCAACCCTATAACCCCCCATGAAATTTTGCTGGAAAAGCACCCTTATCTCCTGCTTCTGCTTTAAATCTGCCACAGAGAATCTTAGAAGTAAGGGAAGAAACAGATATGGCTGAACCAGTCATCTCTAGCAGCCAGGAGTGGTGGAAAGGCTGGAATTATGTACGTGCTTTTTTTTTTTTTTTTTTCCTAATACAAGGGTGTCACGGAAGATTATGAATGGTCTTGTAACAGAAATATGTACAAGGATGAGTACTAGTTCAAATGAAGTATAAGGAAGACTTTGTCAAGGATATCTTGACACTTAGATTCTGAGGGGTCTTAAGTTTGTCAAGCAGGTGAGGAGGGATTATGATGAAGGACAACATTTCATATATATACATATATGGACTTGGGTAAATTAGGAAGACCAATAAAAGACCTTGAAGATAATCCATTTCTTCCAATATGAAGCTTACTCTCTGATTAAGAATATGTCAGAAGTGTACAGGATAGATAGAGAACTTGACATTTTCTTTAAAACAGCTAATATTTCAGTGTTACATACAAAAATGATGAAGTGAAGATGTTTTCAACATAATGATTAAAAAGAAAACTAAAAATCTTTCTAATTTCAATATGTTAAATAGTCACTTATGTGATTTTGAATATAATTCTAACCCACATTACACAACTGGCAAGGAGATCAAATGTAGTGGTATTGAGAGACTTCAATTATCAAGGGAGCTGCTAGGGAAATTATTCTGCTAAACGTGGAATGTCTGATAATTTCTTGGCTTGCCTCCTGATTGTGTCATTTCACAGAAAGAGGAGATAGTGACAGAGGGAGCTGCATCTCTGAAACTAATTCTGAATACAAAGAGAGCTACCTGGTCAAGTCAGCATCACAAGGAATTTTGGGGAAAATAACTATGTAACTTTAGATTTCATAACAACTAAATAAAGTAATGTTACATATATTTATATTTATGTCTCCAATTTACGTGGTTTTATTAAATCATAAATATTTACCAAGTACCTACTGCGTGCTATACTTGCTTATTCAGCAGGGTGTGTATGTGAGTGTGTGTGTGTGTGTGTGTGTGTGTGTGTGTGTAAAGAGTCTTTATCCTTGAAAATTTTCAAAAAGGTCAAAGAAAAAACAAAACTTCCCTCTCCTGCCCCAGATTCACTATGCTGTGAATTCAAAGATATTATATTAATGATAATAACTCATAGTTTGCTAAATCTAGCCTCTGAGCTTCTTGCAGATTTCAGATTCTGTAACCTCCTGTAATAAACACACATACACACACGTGTGTGCGTGCACACACACACACACACACACACACACACACACTTCTTGGAATATTCAGAAAATGACCCAATTCTAGGAATTTGCAGAAATCAAAAAGAAATTTGGATTTTCTCATGTCATGGAAATGGGACAGAGCCCAGCAAAGAACTCTGTCTCTGCCTGAGAACTAGATAAAGACAGGGACGAATTCAAGTGACAGCCACCACCCTACATCATACTCAGAATCACTCTTTGTTTCCTGAACAGAGTTTGTTTCATGCCAAGTTGACATGTCTGTCTCTATCTCCTCATAGGTTTTCTCTGTCACAAAGCTCTCGAGTCTCTCACTAAATAGACTTCTAGCAGGCTTGCAACACTAGCTTACAAGACCTGTTCTAGTGGCAGCTTAAGCTCAGAACAGGGGCCCCACCACAGATCAATCTGCTTCTATAGCCCAAGTTGGTAGGGATGGAGACACGCTCAAATATAAAAATCTCAAATTTAATTTTAAATTACCTAAACCTAACAAAAAGAAGGTAGAAATTGAATAAAACTACTTAGGCTGCTTGGGGGGTTTTGTTGGGTTCATGTTTAAAAAGAACACATGTAAAAAACTGACAGAAGGACATATCACCAAAAATGAAAACCAAAGAAAAAAATAAAGATAGAAAATTTCACCAAGAAAACTGAACTTCAAAATAAGTTTGAATGTGTAAAATAGCCGAAGACCAGAGGGGGAAAAAAACTTTTCAAGCTATCTTACAGTGAAAAGGGAACAAGGTAAAAGTGGCTCAGTGTTTGAATTTCATCTTGTTATGCAAACAGATTATAGCAAGAAAAAAAATGACTCATCTCCTAATTTGTGTCTATTTTCTCTATCAAGGAAAATGATCTTCGAGTTAAAAAGAGAAGAACAAACATGGTTAAGAGGAAAATAGGTGCCCAAATTAGATGAAGAGATGATAAGAGAGCACCTCACTGTTTTGAATAAATTCAAGTCCCCCAATTCAGGAAAATTATGCACAGAGAACTGAGAGAATTTACAGATGTGATCTCAGAAACACTGTCAGCAGCTGCCGTTGAGTATTTCTGGAGAAGAGATGTGATGGCAGATGACTGGAAATAGGTAAATGCCCTGATTTCCTACAAGTGGAAAACTGGTATGTTGCAAACACACTGAACTACTGTGCTCATCAATAAACCCTGGAAAACTGTTAGAGAATTTCATTTAAAAGCTGTTTTAAAGTTATATGGAGAAGGATATCACACTCTTTGGGAATCAGCATGGGTTGCTAAGACCAGAACACACCAAGATGCCTCTCAGACTTTGTTAGGAACAAGAAGAAGGAAGAGAGTGGTGTTAATAATGATCTTTAAAAGTAAAGTTAAAAAATAATAATAATAATAAGAGGTTGGGAGGCTCGGAGAAAATGGAAGATAAAATCAGTACTTGCTACTAGGTGGTATGTATCTGTTTGCTAATAGTGAAATTGGGATGAACTGGAAAAAAAGAAGAGCAAAGCAAGCAGCCCACTTGAGTAATGCAAAGGAAAAAGGCTCTCAATGAATGCGAGGAGGAAATGTTAAAATAAGCAAAAGCATGCTAATGTCAGACTGCAAAAAGAATGGATACAACCATTGATCAGTAATTCAGAAGACTAGACTGCGACATGAGCACCAGCCCTGGTCATTAGCATGTGTTAATAATGTAGGGCAAAGTGCACATTTTCCCCTAGACTATTTGTGGGCAATAGTAAACGATAATCAATTGGACCAGAGCAGTAAATTATCTTAATCTACAATTTTTGCTCCAAAACGGATCTTTGTACTACTTGAAGTAGTAAAAACTGATTGGGAGGCACGTTTCTATTAAAATCACACAGCTTGAATGCTAAGCTCATTTAGTTTGTTTCGTTTGTTTACTTTTTCTTTTTTTACTGTGCCTACCAATTGAAGTTCAATATGATGCCGTAGATATCTAGATTTCAGAAGGGTATTTAACAATTATCTCCTGTCAGCCATTGATAAATGCTTTGCCATATACTGTAGGAATTTCATGCTCATTATCTCTAAACCTTACAAAAGCCCTCTACTGGTATGAGATCTACAAAATACAGATGAGGAAAGGGAGACTCAGAGAAGTTAAGTAATTTGCCAGAGTAGCCAAGTAGTAAGAGGTTGAAATGGAATATGAATGCAGATCTACTTTAAACCTATAGTCTTCCATTATACTGCACAGCCTCCATTATATAAATATATATAACTATATATATAACTATATATATAACTATATATATAACTATATATATAACTATATATATAACTATATATATAACTATATATATAACTATATATATAACTATATATATAACTATATAACTATATAACTATATATATATATAACTATATATATATATATATATATATATATATATATATATATATATATATAAATTTGGGTCTGCTGATAATATGGTTAGGAGGATTTCTAAATAAGTAAACAATTATACTAATTTCTTTAATAGATTTCAGATGTAAAACCCAGGTCATGATCCTTGTGCTTGTTTAATGTTATTACCAATGACTTGGATAAAAACATCTCAGAAAGTCGAGAAGGATAGCTAATGCTTCATATAGAAGAATTCATATTTAAGAGTATGTACAAGGTGTAACAGTGAACCAAAACTAGCTGGGTAAAATTCAATAGGATATAAATGATAAATCCTGCATTTAGAATAGAAAAATAAAATATTTCTAAATATGTATTGAGGATATTTGGTTTACCAGCAATATACATGAAAAAGACATAAGGATTTTAATTAATAGCAACTTCAGCAGGAGTCAGCAGAGTAACATGTGGACACAAAAAAAAGTGGGAGGAGGAAGAAATCTTAAGGCTGAATTAGTATTCATTCATTTATTTATTTATTTCTACTTAATGTATATACTAATCAAAGGAAATAAAAGATCATTTTACTCTACATATTTCACACCATATCTCACACATGGGTCATAGTGTTTCAGATGCATCAGGATGTAAAATGAATGTCTGAATAATTGGAATGTGACCCAGAATGGTCTGGGTAAGAAAACATGGAAAAAGTTCTGCATAACATGTCCAATGAGAAAGGGTAGTGTGAACTTAGAACGTTTAGCTGCCAATCCCTCAAATATTTGAAGAAAGCAGATTTCATTAAACTAGTGATTTATTCATTCATTCTGAATTAATTGAACAAATATATATTTAGCCTCTGCTATATCCTAAATATGTCAGGCACCGTCCTAGGTACTAGGAAGAAAAAACAACCTCTATCTCTAGCTCTATGTCTATCTCTATCTCTATATCTAAAGATTTGATTTTTGCTCTGAAAGAGATTTCAATCTAGTAAGAAAGGCAGACAAAGGAAAGTCAAGCATTGTAGTATGTGCTATTCCAGAGGTATTCCTGGGGCACAGAGAAATGGCCTCTGGACCAGACTGCGGGGTGATTGAAGGGCACAGAGAGAAGTGCACTTCAGATAAGATTAGAAAGATAAATAGGCATTAACTAGCAGAACTAGGGGGAGGAAGTAGGGACACTGCAAGCAGAGGAAACAGCATGTGTGAATGTACAGGGAAATCAAAACAGCATAAAAGAATTGGTGAAAACACAAGTAGTGTTGATAATTAGAAGAAAGGACATGTGTGTGAGAGCACTGATAGGAAATGAGGCCTGAGTTGTACTCTACACTAAAGAATTTAAACTTTATCCTGGAAGCTGTGTGGAGCCTAGAAGCATTTAAAACTGGGCAGTGATGTGATTAGATTTTAGTGTCAGAAAGATCCCTCAAACAACAGTGGTGCCAGGCTGGAGATATTAGGACCAGTGAGGAGGTACAGTCAATTCTCATTATGTGCAATAGTTATGCTTTATAAAGTCATGGCAAGCACTG
Organism: Rhinolophus sinicus; assembly: GCF_057876585.1. Classification (NCBI taxonomy): domain Eukaryota; kingdom Metazoa; phylum Chordata; class Mammalia; order Chiroptera; family Rhinolophidae; genus Rhinolophus; species Rhinolophus sinicus. Next base: position 38,130,210 of record NC_142501.1, read on the forward strand.
AATTAGTGAATATTGAGTCACTGCCTTTGGAGGAAACACAGGGTCGTCATCTCATGAATTCTCAAATTTAGCAACTTTTCCATCTTTTCCATCACATCATCACATACTGTAATAGTTACTGTAGCACCTCTGAGCACCTCATGTACAGTTCAACAAATTTCCCCTTCTTTTCTCTGGAGATATGCTGTGGTTGATTCATGAACGTTAAAATTATGGTGAACAGCATTGCAACCCATGCCTGAACAAAGCTTATCTAACATGTCTTTTCTCTGTAGGGCTCATCACAGCCTTCTTCAGCTTGGGAACACTAGACAGCACTTCAGCAGTACACTTGGTGGTCATTTTAAATGGCAGAATCACCAAAATATTTAAAAAGCACAAAAATGCAACAAAAAAAATAGCACTAAATAGACCATCAAGAGGACACTTGTATACAGTGTGAGAGCTGAAACAAGAAGGTAGAACACTGCATGTTCAGCTGGGAACACGCTTGCTGGGTGACTCAAATTTTTCACCACTCTGAACATGTCCAAAAATGGTTGTGAAAGCCAATGAATATTGATTTGGGGGATTATAAATGAATTTTAGCAAGTAGGAAAGTTTTCAAATATGGAATCTACAAATAATAAGGATCAGTTATACTTCTGATAATATAAGTTAGAACTGATGAACACTTGAATTAAGGTAGTAGCAGTGGGGATAGGTGAAAGGGATGGGTCCATTTACTCAAAATATTTATTGAGTTTTAGGCATGCACAAAGTTTAGTACTATAAACCAAGAATATGGTGGAGCCTCTCAACCCTGAGGTATATAAATGAGAAAGGGTAATTGCAGGGTAGATGGAGAACTGCAGGGAAAGGTGTGTCCTTTAGTAAGAGGTAGATATCCGATATGGCAATGGAGCTGTGGGGAATACTCCCAGAAGAGCTTGGTAATAGTTTGAAATTTGTTCTTTATGACACTCAGTACCAGAGGGCATTGTGGGAGGATTTAGAAGACAAGGGATAGGTGGAGATCTGGGTTAGCTCAACAAAGTACAGAGGGTGCCAAAAAAATGTATACACATTTTTAAGAAAGGAAAAAACTGTATTAAAATTGTAATACTCAATATATACTGATAAAAAATGAATACAAGTCATGCATATACATTTTTGGCACTCCTGGTATAAATCAATGTGGGAGTGATAATAAGACAGATGATCAATGGGCAGAAATAGCTGCTTGTTGGGCATTGGTTTGAAAACAGGTGTTGGAAGCATAATGAATTTATTTACTCTACTAAAAATCTTGAAAGGTAAACACTGACCTAGTTGAGTAGAAAGATTTTTAAGGATTTAGAATCCCTTGGAGGTTTACGTATAGGACAGACTGGTGAGTTGGGAGTTGAAGTCAGATATTTATATGAGGATACACAATACTTACGTATTGAAGGAAAAAAATCAAATGGCCAAAGAAATAGCCTAGGAAATATGGTCATTTAAGGAACAAGTTGAGGAAGGGGAACTGACAAATGAGACTTGATAAGAAATAGCTACAGACATAGGAGAAAAAAAACAGGTATAACAGAAGCTGAGGGTGGATAGAATTCTAAGAAAGTTTTAGACATAATGTCCAAAGATGAAGGGAGGTCAAATAAACCAAGAATAGTAAAGATAACAGTGAGAATATGGTTGTAAATTATAGATGGCTTGATGTTTTTGCTCAATATAAAGAAGAATTATCTAATAGGAACAGTGAAAAAAGAGAGGTGGTTTCTTTATGAGATGAACCCCTTGTCACTGAAATATGCAAACAGTGGCTCAATGACCAACATTAAACAGTACTTTGGGCAGAATTCTTCCATTAGGAAAGGGATTGCATTAAACAATCTTTTCAGTCCATCCTTCCAACACTAAGATAGTACGTTCTGACACAGGAGGAGTGGGGTATTGGAAGGGGTGAGGTACAAGGCTGGACAGGGAGATTTTATTGACGGGGTGCACTCAGGATTCAATATTCTGTCAAAGATTCCTGGAACCAGCCCTAATAGTTTATTGGAATGTCCCCTTGAAACTTGGATGCAATGATGGCCAACAGTAAATGAAGTCAAGACAAGATCTTCCTTGGTATAGTATGAAAGAAAGTGTTACACACTCACTCACTGGGAGGTTACATACACCTCCCAGGCTCAGGGAGGTGGGAATGTTTGAATAGATAACTAGTGTAAGTCCTCAGGTAATTCCTGAGATCTCATACCCATATTGTTTCCTCAGAAGGTCCAGAAGGATGTCAGCCCATGTATTGAGCAATCAATTGCATGTCGCAATGGTCAGCTCAGTAACACATTCTATACTGCTTTTCCCTCTTGTGCTTCACTTTTTCTATGTCTCACTCCTGCCCTCTGGGACGGCACTTGATTTTCAAATAAGAGTACTGAGACTCTGCTTTCTAGGGAACTCCGATTATAACAGTTTTAATACAAGTATATTCTAAAAACACATCTGCTTTTGTGAGGTGATATAACAATAATACCAATATCATCCATTAGTTATGTCACCCTACATCCTCATATAATTTCCTCTACAATGTCATCCATGCACGATAGTGCTTATTAATTCACTATTATCTCACTACCACTCGAATTTTTAAGAAGAGGTATAAGAGGTAATAGGATTCCCATTTGGCATTATCTGGTGAATCCAAATTGAGTCTTAGTTTTATTTCCTGGCTTTATTACTCACCCTCCTACGATCCTTGTAGTATTTCTCTTTCTTAACTGCTGTTTTCAGCACCTTCCAATTTAGTATTGTCTGAGAACTAAATAAATGTGAGCATGATAGAACTCAAACAGCTGTATGTATTTAACTACAAGGTTGGATGCCCAATTCCTGCACTGCTTATGCAGCCATCAGGAGAGCTGAAAGGAAAATCTGCAAAGCTTCCAGCATATTTTATTAATGACCAGCCAGACACCATAACACACACCAGGGAGATGAAGACCTAATTAATTAGGCATAATACTACTTAGCACTTACCATTTTCAATAAATATTACTACACGAATGAAAGAATTCTCAAAAGACTCCTATGAAGCAAGAACTATTAATCCTATTTTACAGCTGGGGAAACAGAAGCAGAAAGGCTGCTGGATTTGCCCAAAGCTGCAAAGAGAAGTGGCATCAGTTCCCAATCTGGCTTTCTCAGAGCTGGCCCTATAGACTATTTTTAGAGCATGGTTTTCTCAAAGGTCAAAGGGCTATCATATATCAAAGGCACTCACACATAAAATTTTTAAAAATGTGGGGGAATAACTACAGACTAAATTCATGGCAGTGCAAAACTAGTCAGGAGTTTCATAAGGAAATTGACCATTTGCCTCTCCCACTTCTCTTGAGGGAAGGGATTATATGGCACATACATATGCCAGCAAGTAGCACAGCCCCTGACACATAGTTAGTGCTCACTAAATATTTGTTTATTCATACTTTAAACAAAATATTTATTAAATTGCTGTAATATTGTAGGCATTCTCTTTGCCCTCATGGAACTTAGAGTCTAGTGACAAATATATAATAAATCAATAAATAAATAAGTAAAACATATGGTAATCATAGAGAGTGACAAATGCTATGGAGAGGGTGACCTAAAGAGGGGGTGAATCATGAAAATATCTGGGAAAGGAGTATGCCAGGTAGTGTGACAGCAAATACAAACTCCTAATAGAGGAGCATCATTGGTATGCTGAAGAAAGCAAGAATGACAGGGTGGCTGGTGTAGAGTGAGTGAGAGGAGAGTAAGGTAAAGTCAGAGGAGGTGACACATGCTGAATTTTGTAGACCATTTCAATAACATTGATCTCTTACTCTGCAAAGATATGAAGATGTTAAAGAGCTTTTAGTTATGCTATGTAAACTGACTTACATTTTAACGGCCTTATTCTTGCTTAGGCTCTAGACAGTAAATGTGGAAACAGGGAGACAAGTTAGAAGATTATAGCAATAATCCAGTTGAAAAATAATGGTGACTTGTACCAGGATTGTGGTGAGAAGTGGTCAGAGCCTAGATATATTTTGAAAATGTAGCCAAAAGGATTCGATTTGATGGGTAGAATTTGGGGTCTGGAAGAAAGAGCAGAGTCAAGACTTGCTCCAATGTTTAGACCTGAGAAACTGGAAGGGTGGGGTTATTATTTACTGAGATGAAGAGATTCAGAAGGGAAGTCATGAGTCTGGGTTGGGACATGTTAAAATGAGATGCCTTTAGGCTATCCAAGTGGAGAGGTTGAGGAGAAAACGATGTGTCCTGGAAGATAAGGATATAAAGTATTTCAAAAAGGAGGGAGAAGGATCAACTGTGTCAAAAGCTGCTGATATAGCTGTTACAATTCCATTGTCTATATTCCCTATGCTGCACTCCATATCCCGTGAGTGTGTATATGTGTGTGTGTGTATATATATATATATATATATATATATATATATATATATGCATATATATGCATATATATTTAATTATAGTTGACATTCAATGTCTAGTACATTGTTTTGTACACCAGAAAGTAAAAAAAAAAAAAAAAAAAAGCTGCTGATACATTGAAAATGCTAAAAGACTGAAGAGTGACTATGAGATTTAGTAAATGAAAGGACACTGGTCATCTTGATATGTAGTATAAGTGTTGGTATGGAGATAGAGTAAAAGCCTTATGGAATGGGTTCAAGAGAGAATAGTATGAATAAGCACAACTTATTGTATATCTAGATGTAGCCACAGATATAGATACAAATCTAGATAAATCCTAGCTCTGACAACTGAGTCTCCAAACAAAAAATGATTCAGTAGCAATGACTTCCTCTAGCATCCTGATTGTGGTTTTCAAATACCATTTCCCATAAAAGGAACCAGGCCTCCTTAGAGAAAAAAACCGATGCCAGATCTGCTACCAAATTGTGTATAAGATTAGCCTGGGCTATCTTGCCATTCCAGCTAGCAAAGAAGTCTTCAGATTGCAAAAGAAATCATGAAAGTCTGGTCAGAGTGGACTAACTGGTACCATCCGAAAACTCCTGTTATAACCCCTGAAAAATAGCACAAAATATTTGAACTTCTCTTCAGACAATGGACAGTAGGTAACGCAGGATTGGATCTTCAAGAGAAAAGACATAACCAAGGTAAACCTCCCAAGCTTTTTATCTAGAGGCAATTTTCAGAGGCATCACAGAAAAGGAGTCCAAGAAAAGCACAGTAGTCTCTTTGAGTTCAAAAGACAGAGATTGGAGTTTAGGTAGATGAAAGAAAAAGCTGGAATTTGATGAACAAAGTACCAGAGAGCAGCTAGGTAGACAAAGAGCTCCAGAAATATGCTTAGAGGTCGTTTTGAGCTTATGACTGAATACTAAACTGCATATGCATTGGGTGAGATTCTGAGAGACCAGAGAAAGAATAAATAGTTGGAGTTGTGACCTGAATATCAGCAATATCCACATGTAGGAGACATTCAAATTTTGACAAACCAGAGTAGAGCGTATGCCAGCCATTCTGCAGTAACACATTTTGCTTTCTAATGGAGAACACCATTTTAAAAGTGTTTTGGCTATTCTTGACTTTTTGTTTATATATATTAGAATCGGTTTACCAAGTTTTGTGAAAAACTGTTAGGATTGTGATTGTAATAATATTGAATCTATATAATAAATATCAAGTCTTTCTAGCCAAGAACATAATGTGCCTCTGCATTACTTATGTATATCTCATTTAATGTCTTTAAATAAAGTTTAAAGTTTATTTAAAATTCTTGAACATTTTTAAGATTTATTCCTTTATAGCTTATAATTCTGTTCCTATTTTAAGTAGTTTAAAGTTTTATTGCATTTTCTAGGTGTTTTTACATAACTTAAAGAAAGACAATTGACTTTTGTATGTTAATTTTACACCTAGAAAATTTGCTAAACTCTTGTTAGTTTTAATAAATTGTCCAAGGAGTCTTTTAGGTTTTCTATGTAGACAATCAAGTCATATGTGAATAATAGCAGTTATTTCCCTTGACAATTTGAGCCTTTTTTTTTCTTCTTTCCTTTTCTGCTCTTCAGGGACTCTGATATGATGTTAGCTAGAAAATATTTTTGAACAGCTTTACAAAGAATCAACTTTGGGCTTTGTTTCCTCTCTATTGTATTTAAAAATATATGTTGTATCGATTTATACTCCTATCTTTATTATTTTTTGTTTTATTTTCTTTGTGCATGTTCTGTTTTTGTGTTTCTACTTTCTTAGTAAGATGCTTAGCTTATGCATATCAAAACCACAGTAAGATTTCACTTCACATCCACCATATTGTCATAAAGGCTGATAAAAATGCTGGCAAGCATGAGAAGCAATGGCAACTCTCATAGATTTCTAGTAGAAATGTATATTGGTACAACCACTTTGAAAAACAAACTGAAATTTAATATGCACATACTCAGTGATTCTGAAATTGTCTTACCGTATATATTTTCTGGAGGAATTCTTGCATAAGTGGATCAGGAAGTGTAATAGTCAATTTCATGTGTCAACTTGACTGGGCCCAGATATTTGGGCAAACAGTATTCTAGGTATGTCAGTAAGGGTGTTTTGGGATGAGGTTAACATCTAAATAAGTAGACCCAGTAACGCAGATTGACTTCCCTAATATGAGTGGGCCTCAGCCAATCAGTTGAAGGCCTCAATAGAACAAAAAGTCTGACCCTCCCACGTGTAGAAGGGGACTCCTCTTGCCTGATTGCTTGAGCTAAGATATTGGTCTTTTCTGTCCTTGAGACACAAACTGAAACATCGGCAGCTCTTTCTGGATCTTATGTCTACCAGCTTTCAGAGTAGAACTACACATTGGCTTTCCTGGGTCTCTAGCTTGCTGACTGTAGATCTTGGGACTTGTCAGCCTCCATATTTGCATGAGCCAATTCCTTATAATCTCTCTCTCTCTCTCTCTCTCTCTCTCTCTCTCTCTCTCTCTATATATATATATATATATATATATATATATATATATATATATGCATATAGATAGACAGATTATAGATATAGATACACAGAGGGTGCCAAAAAATGTATACACATTTTAAGAAAGGAAAACTGTGTTAAAATTGTAATGCTCAATATATACCAATAATAAAAGATGAATACAAGTCATGTTTGACTTCTGCAATTACAAGAGGTGCTCAAAGGGGTTACCATCAGCATCCAGACACTTCTGATTATGGTGAGCTATTGCTTGATCAATGTTGACCAAAGTGTCCACTTGTATACATTTTTTGGCACCTCCGATATATACACATACATTCTCTTGGTTTTGTTGCTCTGGAGAACTCTAATACAGGAAGCATGGGTGAAAATGTTCATAACATAGTTTACGACAGCAAAAATCCAGAAATACTCCAAATGACTTTTAACAGTAGAATGGATATACCCAGTCCATAATACAGTACAATGGAATAAATACATGGTGATGAGAATATAGTAAATATAGCTATAAATATCGGTGTAAACTAATTTTAAAATATTGTTGAACTGAAAAAAATAACAAGGTAGAAAAATATACAGAGTATTTATCAGATTATATAGAATTCAAATATGGGAAACACAAGACAAGGCTGCTAACTCTCACCACTTTTATTCAATATAATATATGAAGCCCTAGCCACAGTTCAGACAAGAAAAAGAAATAAAAGGCGTCTAAACTGGAAATCAAGAAGTAAAACTGTTACTATTTGTAGATGACATGATACTATATATAAAAAACCCTGAAAACTTTACCAAAAAAAACTGTTAGAACTAATAAATGTATTCAATAAATTTGCAAGCTACAAAATTAATATACAGAAATCCATTGCATATCTATACACTAATAATGAATGATGAGAAGGTGAAATTAAGAAAACAATCCCATTTACAACTGCATCAAAAAATACCTAGGGAAAAATTTAACCAAGAAGGTTAAAGACCTGTACTCTGAAAACTATAAGGCATTAAAGAAAGAAACTGAAGAGGACACACATAAATGGAAGGATATGCTGTGCTCATGGATTGGAAGGATTAATGTTGTTAAAATGTTCATGCTATGCAAAGCAATCCACAGGTTCAATGCAATTTCTGTCAAAATACCAATGGCATTCTTTTCAGAACTAGAACAAATAATCCTAAAATTTATAGGGAACCACAAAAGACATTGAATAACCAAAGCAATCTTGTGAAAGAAAAACAAATTTGGGACTATCATGCCCCCTTATTTCAAACTCTACTATAAAGCTTTAACAATCAAAATGGTATGGTACTGGCACAAAAACAGACACATAAATCAATGGAACAGAATAAAGAGCCCATAAATAAACCCTCACTTATACGGTCAATTCATCTATGACAGAGGACGCAAGAATAAACAATGGAGAAATGACAGTCTCCTCAATAAGTAGTATTGGAAAAACTGGACAGATACATGGGAAAAAACAGCAACTGGACACTCTCTTACACCATATACAAAAATAAACACAAAATGGATTAAAAACTTAAATGTAAGACCCGAAACCATAAACCTCCTAGAAGAAAATATAGGTAGTAATCTCTTTGACATTGGTCTTATAAATATCTTTTTGGATATGTCTCCTTGGACAAGGGAAACAAAAGTAAAAATATACAAGTGGGACTTACATCAAACTAAAAACCTTCTGCGCTGTGAAAGAAACCATCAACAAAATGAAAAGACAACCTACTGAATGGGAGAAGATATTTATAAATGTTATATCCACTAAGGAGTTAAACATCCAAAATATATAAGGAATTCATGCAACTCAACGTCAAAAAACCAAACAATCCGTTCAAAAAATGGGCAGAGGACATGAATAGACATTTCTCCAAAGAAAACAAGCAGATGGCCAACAGACATATGAAAAAATGTTGAACATCACTAATCATCAGGGAAATGCAAAACAAAACTCTAGTGATAGATCACCTCACACCTGTCAGAATAGCTATTATCAATACGTGAAAAATAACAAGTTTTGGCGAGGATGTGGAGAAAAGGAAATCCTTGTGCTTTGTTGGTGGGATTGTAAATTGGTGCAGCCACTATGGAAAATAGTATGGATATTCCTCAAAAAATTAAAAATAGGACTACTATACAACACAGCAATTCCACTTCTGGGTATTTGTCCAAAGAAATGGAAAATACTAATTTGAAAAGATATATGTACCCCTATGTTCAGTGCAGCACTATTTACAATAGCCAAGTTATGGAAGCAACCTGAGTCCATTGATAAATGAATGGATAAAGACGATATGGTATATATGTACAATGGAATATTAGCAATAGAAAAGAATGAAATCTTACCATTTGCAACAACATGGATGGATCTAGAGAGTATTACACTAAGTGAAATAAGACAAACAGAGAAAGACAACTACCATATGATTTCACTTATATGTAGAATGTAAAAAAAAAAAAAAAAAAAAAAGAACATGAACAAGCTAAACACAACTAAAACAGACTCATAGAAAAAGAGAACAAACTGATGGTTGCCTAAGGGGAGGGTGAAAAAAGTGAAGAGAAATAAGAGGTACAAACTTATAGTTATAAATAAGCCACAGAGATGTAGTGTACAGCTCAGGGAATATAGTCAATAATGTTGTAATAACTTGGCACGGTGACAGACAGTTACTAAACTCAGTGTGGTGATCACATTGTAAGGTATATAAACGTTGAATCATTATGTTGCACACCTTAAAATAATATACTATAGTATGCCTAATATAATTCAATTTAAAAAAGGCAAGCTAGAAAAATATACAGAGTATGATTCAATTTATGTAGAATTCAAATATGGGAAAAACTAACTGCATATAAAAAGCAACTATATACAAATATACCCTATGCATATAATACTACACTGATAATAATAGTATATTACATATAATATATGTATAGTTAGGAGTATGTACATATATATATATTATATATAGTATGTCATACTATAAACAACTATAGTAGAAATAACCCTATAGAATCAAAATATAAACAACCATGCAAGTCTATAAAAACAAACCAAAAAAAATAGCAAGGGAGCTATTTTCACAAAATTAAGGACAGATATTATATCTGGGCAGCAGAGAGAGATGCAATTAGGGAAGTGGCTGCAAAGAGCTTCAAAAATCCTCCTAGTGATCTCTTTCTTAAACTAGGTAGTAGATAGATGGATGTTCATTTTATTACTATTCCTTAAATTTTATGTATATGCTCCATATAATCTTATATGTGTGAATATGTCTAATCCTACATGTGTTTATTATTTCTTAATAAAAATTATATCACAAAAAAAATCAAACTGGAAAACCAAGTACCCTGGGAAGTTTCATGGTTAGCACATTTTCTGACATTGAGCAGGCACTTGACAAATACTGAATATTAATATGTGAAACCAAAAGCATTTGCTTTCCACCTCAAGCCCTGGAGATCGGTAGTATCTGTCTCTCAATGTGGTCATAGTTCTGGGTTTCCTATGACATCATTCCCTCTGCCTATCTCCATCTTCTGAATCTCTCTCATCTCCAGCCACTGTCTTATTACCACTGTCTCATACTCCAGAAAGACATGACCAAGAGTTGAGATTCAGACTCTGGGAGTCACAAACCGTTCATTTATGAGCTAAATAATTTCTAGGCATATTTTGTTTGGCCTATTGGTATTTTAAAATCTTTGAGCATAACTAAAATCTCAGAAGACTTAGTGTAAAAATCTCGACTTCCAGGTTCCCTTGAAAAATAGGAAGATCTGGCAACACTGAGCTCACATTCCTTGTTGCCAGAAACAAGCTGGAGTTGCCTGGTAGCTGCCCATCTGAAGCCTGCACTCTCACTCCATTGTGTGGTCCCCACCACTCTGTTCTCTCTGACAGAACTCAGTGTTGATTACCATTTATCACCTCTCTTTCATTATTCATTTTATTATTATTATTTAAAGAAATATTTCTCAAGACACTTAGTAAATGAAAAGTAAGGTGAGGTGGCTGGGTGATTTTTCTTTAATCAGGGTTATTTCACTGGCTAAGTGTGTTATTTGACTAGTCCAATAAGCATTTGTAACTGCCATCTCTTTGCCTTGTCCTTAACTAACCACATCGGAGGGGATTCCCCTTCCTATTATGTATACATTTTGATAATCTAGAGTATTGTTTTCCTCTTCCTGGAATCAAAAGGAGCTGAAGAAATTACCTAAACTTATTCTGCTGAAAGAGGACTAATTTCAACATCTGAAAATCTCAGGAGGCCCAAGAAGGTGAGATTGTCTTGACCTGGTGTGTGCCTGCACTCTTCAAATGAGAGAGCTTGAAAATCAACACCTCGATCTGTTTTCTTTCCCTTTGCCTTGACTTTCCTCTGTTTTCTCCACCCTGTGTTCTCTTCTTGGCAGGAAACTCAAGCCTTAGAAATCTAAGTCTATTCATAAATGCATTTCTTTCAGTTACTATGGCAATGCTGAAGGAATCTGTCACGGCCAAACAGGATCACAAAAGGATCACTTTTATTTTTATTCTCAGTGTTTCCACCAATAAACAAATAAATAAAATGCTATAACTAGCCAGAGTCACATTTACTTCTTGGGAAACAGCTTCTAAGGACTGACACCCTACCTTCAATTTCCTACTTAATTTTTCCCTCCTATTTTATACAGAGTTTTGTTTTCCCAGACATTCATTAGGCCCACAATGAGTGGCATTCTCTGAATCCAGAAGGTGTTTCCCCTTACCCTTTGCTGTTATAAATGCAGAAGAGTACAATTACGTTTTTTAAAAAGCAGCATAGTTTCCCAAGATTGTGCAGTCAGAATTCATTTATTAAAAATATAGGTTGTAAATTCTCATCTCCAAATGGATAACTACCCAGGATGCTGCTGTTTTGTCTTTAGCCCTTATCTTTGTATTTCATCACTGACAGTTGGGGATGAAATAATTCAAATGTCCTTATTTAAAAAAAGCAAAATAAGACAAACTTCATGCCCTATCCTGAGGGCAGGGATGACAAGTTAAGTTGACATCAAGATTAGCAGCTGAGCATTCAGCCACTTTGCCAGTCCTTGCTACTGCATGGACTCTGCGCAGCAACAGAACATTTGCTCTGAACAACCTACAGTCTGTCAAATTCCATAGCAGTTTCCAAGGCAATGATATGTTCTTGGTCTTTTCTTTATGTATTGCACAATGCTTTAGAAATTGCACAACAAAGCAGAGGGAAGCCCTTTGAACCCAGTGGGGGAAGATCCCCTGATCACCAGAAAAAGTTTACTTTGCAGACTGATTCAAATTCTTTCTGCTTCTTATAGGAAGGCACCAGCTCTATACCCTCTGGGTGAGGGTGTGACATTCAAATCTCTTACCTCATTGCACATTTCCAGAGCAGATTTTATTTGAAATTTCACTGACAATAGAATGGCATCGACTACCTAGGTCTATGGGTGAGCGAAGGAGGAAGATGTAACATAGAAAATAAACATAGGTATCTTTAATTGGATATAACGCCCCCACTGGTCAGTCTAATAATGTGTTTTCAGCAACTTCACACACCGGTTTGAATCCCTATCCTGCTGCTTATCGTCTATCACCCTTGGACATGTTATTCAACGTCTGTAAAACTCAGTCTTCTTATCTGGAAAAAAGGGATAATAATAGTACGCATAGCAGAGGATGATTGTTGGGATTGAGTTGGAAATTGCATATAAAGCACTTCGCACAGTGCATTCTGAACAATAGTAAACTATAAATACCAACAACTTATTGTTGTTTTTGTTATTATATGTTTCAACAGGAGAATGCATAGTCTTGCCTTCAATTTTCCCTGTTTTTGTTTTGCATAATTTATACTTATATTTTTGTGTTTATTTGCTTATATTTTAGCAATGCAGTGTGCCCTAGAATATTTTGAAAACATGGAAAGCAATCCTTTCCTTCACCATAAATGGTATTTAAAAATGCTTAACATAATTTAGAAACAGTCCTTATTGCCTCACTTACTATGAATATATTAGGTAGGAAGTATTATACTCAACTTATAGACCAAAAAAATCATGTTGAGGCTGAATCTACCTAAATAAATCAAGAAATATAAATAAAGCTATTTCTGATGTAATAATCTGTATCCTAAGTACTGATATTCAATGTTATCTGCAAATCAGAAGCTAAATAACAAATGCATTCACTACTGAAGGAATATTTTTATCTGATTTGATAAAAATCTTAAAATAGAAACTTAGAGAAAATATTAGGAGGCTAATGTAACATACTTTTATTCATTCTTTCTTTTATTTATTAAATAGATATTTATTGAGTTTATTTCATGCCAGGTGCTGTGAAACACAGTATAGAAATAGAGACATAAGCAAGGTCCTGATCCTTTTCTCAAGGGACTAGCAGAAGAAGTTCATTTGGAGATATGAACATGTACACTGAGCCAGATAGCAAGTGACAAGCACCATAGAGTGGTACAGAACAACTGTTATAAAAATCAGCGTGTGGAAATGTTAATATTAATTATGTCTGATGATTAAAGTGATTTCATATGTAGGAAATAACTTTGAATCTACAACTTTTAGTATAATAACTACCTTGTAAATCTATGGTTGGGTATAACATAATTTAAACAGAGAGAAGGTATCAAGAAATCAGGTAGTTCAAAAGCAACTAGCATATTTCTAACATATTCTAAAAAGAAAGTAGACATAAAAGCAATAAAAATGCATAAAAAAATGGAAGCAGCTTAGTTCTGATCTTTATGCCTGAGTTCTTAGTATATATGGGCAGTGAAATAAACTCATTTTTCTTCAAAAAATTTAATCTTGAGTTTTCATATTAAAGAAAAAAATTAGTGGAAAGTTGACATTTATGTGTATTCTGGATAAAACTGTGAAACAAACTGAGTCAGTAGCACTCTAGTCCGCCATCTGTGATTTTGCACTACTCAGTCAATTCCAGAAATTAGATTAATGTGGAAGAACTCAGAAAGGGGAATTTCCTTTTGGAGGTAATTACGAGGCTCACCTATTAACAGTGGAAAATCTGCTGTCACTAATTGCTCTAGTCAAGTCAGATAGGTGACCTCAAATGAAATATAACCCCAGGATGTTTTTGTGTGTTTTTTCAAAATGAGAGTTTTATTTCAATTATCAATGGGCATAACCACTAATATTATTTGGAAATGCCAAAGTACAATCAGATTTTATTATGAGAGTACTGCAAAAGCACCGATCAAAATATAAATATGCTCTTCCTCAAAACATTTTGAAGTTTTGGTTTTGTTTCAACATTTTCACTTGTTCCAAATAGCTTTCTTTATCCTCCAAATGGTTTCCTATGAATTGTATAAAATTTGAGTTCAGAAAAATTGATTCTGGTTTAACATTTGCACGCTCAGCACTGTTCTCAGACTGAGGGGATTCAGAACAGCATTTCTGGACACTAGACACTATGGCTAGATCATTTTGGACCAGTCGGACTCTAAATGGCTCACATGGACCCCAGTATCCACTCCCTCCCCCATCCCTGTTGCCTGATCCTTGAGACAGAGACTATTAAAAACACCTATGGCGGTTTCAGAAATATAGATCCCTCTTAAAATAAATAATATGCACAGTCTTTGACAGGAAACAAAGAATGCAATCATTTCCTTTCAAAATGTAGAAGTAAACAATGTGATGTGCAAGATAATATTTCCTTTCCTTCCGAAACTTTGGAAATTACAGTCAAACAATTTAGAATGTATGTGTTAGTGAAAGATCTTTTATCTAATTTATGTACATCACTTTACTACAGATCTATGGAATTTAGGTTACATTTGTGTAATTCCATAAGGGATTTTTGATTGCTTAAGCGCCACCTGTTCTTTATAAATGCTGTGACTGACATCAAGTTTTCCTCCATATGGTGATGACATTTTTGATTACTATTTGTCTTCTTACATTTTAATAGTGATTTGAGTTAAAATAATTTAGAGTCTGTTTCCCAATAGCTTCATATAACTGAACAGTTCTGTTTATGAGTTTTATCTTTCTGTATTTGGAGTCCACATAATTTTTTTAAAAGAGCTTAAACTAGCGACAAAATACAGCTTCATAGGACTAAATGAGTAATTTTTCAGTTGTGAGTTAAAATCAAGAGTAGAATCAATATGGGCATCTCTGTAATTGAAAACCAGTGGGTGATAATTCTGTACTGAAAACAAGATAATAAGAATAAAAATGAGCCATTGGAGGGAGAAAGGTTAAGATTAAAAATGTGGTCTCAATCAAATATGAACTATTATTAACATTTAATAAAACTTCCACTTTTAATTTGTCCTATATTTTCCTCTTTTAGAGTATATGAAGATACGTAAAAATAATTTAAGAAAATCATGGTAGAATCAATCTATTACTGCCTACTAATATTTAAAGCATTCTTAATATCCAAATAATTTGGTGAGCAGAAATAGTTGTTTTTTTTGTATGTCAAGATTTATTTCTCTATTTGTCTGATATATTATTTATTACTCGGAGAGCATTAATTTTGAAACCAAAAAAAGGCTAAGGAAATCTTGTGACATTGAGATGCATAGTGAAAGAAAATCAATTTCTCTCACCTTTATGCATGACAGTGATTTTTTTACATTGTAAATTAAAGGTCTACAAATTTATGTATTTTTTAAATAATTGAAGAAAACAAATGACCATATTTCTCTTTATGAAAATTTTCTATTTTTCCTATATATTTTTTTTTAATTATAAAATTTCCCTAATTAAATTTAACCATTAATTTGATGCTGATAGACACCTGGAGTCTGTTTTTTATCTCCCCTTCATTTTGAGGGAACTTATCAACTTTTTATTTTACTTCTTCTGTTTCCCACATAGATTCTCCCAAACTCCAAAGTCTCTCCTTACTCGTGCATGAGCTTCTGACAAACTGATGTTATCTCTAACTCAATAGCCTACAAATACCTCAGAGCCAGTATGTATAACAAAGACAAAACTCATTGTTTTATTCCACCAACAATTAATAAATGTATAGTATAATGAAAATTAGAAAGTATACAGTGTGACTGAACTTCATATATGTCAATTTAAAAACAATGAAGAATAAGAATTTTGCTGTTTCCTTAACTAATACTAACAGACTAATACTAAATAAAATAATTGATGACTTATGCAAATGGATCATAAAAATAAATCAGAGTCTACAATATTGCTCAAAGTCATTTAATCACCATAGAACTCTATTGGTTATCTGTAAAATATGAGTGTTTTAATTAGATAATCTGTAAATTCTAATCTAGTTTTAAAAATTCTGAATTTTCAGAAGTAAAGAATGTCTACCTTCTTTAGAATACAATCTTCCAGAGTGGCCACCTGGCAAAAATTTTATTTCATCAATATTTGTTAATTAAAAAGAAAAAAATATATATTCATACACACATAGATGGTAAAATGGTAAATCTAGATGGTGAGTATATTGATAATTATTGTACTTCAACAAAATATTTTTTTGTCAATGTGTAAGCACTTTCATAATAAAATACTGGGAGAAACTAAACAATATATTTGTTAATTAAGTTTGGCCTTGCCATATATCAAGTCTAATTTGGAGTGAAGGAGACAATAGAATGCAATCAAACTGGTTATTTTAAAAACATTTCCACCACCAATTTAAACTCAATCAGAGTCTTAGTTCTGGCCAGCATTACATGCAAACACAACACTCTACATATTAAAGACTGAAGTTATACTTGTATTATAAAAATAGAAAATTGTGCTTCTATAAGTCTTAATTAACTAGAAATGGAAGGATATTTCCTTAAAAGCAGATAAGAACCTGCTATCACCACTGTCAAATAAACTTTTTTTTCAAAGTCCAAGATAGTATGACATGGAACAGAAATAATAAGGTTAGTAACTATTGAAAAGAAACAGACAAAACAACCATTATTTGTAATTTATAAGATTGTCTGCCTAGAAAAAAAGTGAGAATGAAACAAAACACTATCCCAACTAACAAGATAATTTAGAAGGATGGTTGGATAAAAATGTATGCAAAAGCAATAGCTTTGCGATATAGAAGCATTAATTAGACAGCAAAAATATTTTTAAAATCCCTTTAATAGCAACAAAATTATAAAATACCTAAATATACTTTTTAAATGAAATATATGGGTTAATGCAGAAAATGATAGACTGTTAACAAGGTACATAAGCGATTTGATTCATAAATAACTGTGCCATGTTCCTGGAAAAGAAGACTAAATATAACAAAGGACATTTTCATTTATATATTAATTTATAGACATAATTAAATTATAATAGAAATCAATGAATTTTCTTTGAACTTCACAAAGTTATTATGATCATATGAATAAACACATACCCATACAAACACATGAGAAATTTCAGACTGGCAGAGGGATCGTGCCCTATTATGGAATGGAATAGTCCAAATTTCAGTTTATATGTTGCCCTCACAATTTACAATAGTCCAAATTTCAGTTTATATGTTGCCCTCACAATTTTTACCCTCACTGATAAAGTTAATTATTTCAAATCTTTCTTATAAACAGTCTGCATGTATTACTTAAATAACTACTTAATTCGAATCTCCATATCAGTAATATAACTGTAAAGTCAGCAGCTTTTTGCCTATAACAGAATATAGTTATATATTAAAAAATAAAAGTATTTTTATACAAAAACGTTTATAAACTAATTATATTAAACATTATACACAAGTTGTATAAAGTTTTGTAAAATAAATAAATAAAACTGTCACTAAATTTTGGCTCGCTGTTGAGCCTACCAGAAGTTTTCTTTGTTAAGGATATTATAGACATCCAGGTACTAGACAGACTTTCTGCTGATATAATTAGAAAGATTAAAAAAGAAATGAAAGAAAAACAAATATTCACACTGCTGGATTCAACATCTTTTATTACTGGGTCTAAAATAACCTTAGTATCTTCAGAAGTATGTGTTCCAGATATTGGGAAATGCTGACTTAACAGATAATAAAATAAATTGCAAAGATTAATAGCAAGCATCCAATAGATATTTATTGAATCAATTAATTCATTAATTCAACCAAATACTGCCTATTCTAAGTTTTTGGTATATATAAAACAAGTTTGACTATTCAATAAATGGGTCTGGGAAATTAGTGAACGATTCAGTGACAACATATCACTTTTTTTTCTTTGGGAAAAATCATCCCTTATATAAATCCAAATTTCTCTTGGTTTGCTAGGCTCATACACAGAATATAACCTTCAGAATGGAACCAACACCGACGAAAGCAAATTCTAGAGATAGTGACAGATTCTTCTGAGCATTTGAATTCAGCCATGTCTGAAAGAATCCTACCGACTTTTACAATTATTAAGGCAACGATTTTACCCCCTAAACTATTATGAAAGGCTTTGTAGACCAGGTTGAAGAAATAAGATAAAATGAAAAGGTAAATAGGGAAACACTGAATAGCCTCCAGATGAACACCCAATGTTCTGGACATAACTACTTGCAGGAACAAAAATCCAATGCCTTGGTGCCTCCATCTTCTAAAACCCCTCCCAGACTTCTACCGATTTTCCTCTTTTCATCCTCCAACAAAGACCTGCTTATCTCTCAACATTTAATTCAAATACTGCTCATTAATGACATCTTCCTTTATAGCGGCAGATTCAGTTATTTTCTCCTTTCTGCTTTTGTTGCACTTTGTATAGAACTCATTCATTATTTTTCTATTTTACCGGAATTACTTGTTTACATGTACTATGTTTCATCTCTTTCAGAGTTGAATTCATACTTGAATTGCCAGCATCTAGTATAATGCCTAACACAAAGTAGGTGACTAATAAATGTTTGGTAAATGAAGGCATGAATGAATGAATGAATGAATGAATGAATGAATGAATGAATGTAGCACTAATGATAGTAAAAATTACCTACTGACCTCTTTGTCACTATACGACCTCTTTGTCGCTTTCACATGAATTTCATGGTCAATTTTCAGGTAAATCCTTCAGAAGGTGAATTTTGTTTGTTAACTATGAAAGCAAAGCCCAATGCATTTGCCTCTGAATGTTGATGGCTGATCCCATTTCACTGTCTCCTTTGCTCTTCTCAGCATCATTTGATCGTAACAAGTTTTTCCGCCAACACAACTGTTTCCTTTCTTTTTAACAATGGCATATGGTTCATATGTTTACAGCAAATCCTACAAAATACTTTTTTGTTTTTATAGAAAGATAGGCTGAGTTATGAACTCTTAATCTGCACCTCACTACCTGCACACAAAAACAGAGTCCTTGGGGCTGCACAAGCTGTGGACATTTTTGTAATGAAAGTACAGCAAAGCCAATTGGAAATTTATTTCAATGAGTTTACTGTAAGCACACTGGCTTGGTTTTTTTGTTGTTTATTTTAATTGGTAGGTTTTAAAATTGGTATTGGTAGGTTTTAAATGCCTAATTATCTTCATATAAATGGCACCCTATCATCCTGGAAGTGTTGTCCTTCTGCTCTGTGCTGTTTATTATTTTGCATTACAATTATCATGCAAAGCAGAGAAGGTGACTTTAAACAGCTCATTGAAAGGGCTTTTTTTTCTTAAGTGTAAAATCTTTGGGAGGCTATTTACATAGATGTTAAAAATCAGTTCAATTATAAGTACACAAAAGTTTTTATTATGGGTTTAATTTTGAAATGTAAATGGCCATTGTAAAGTGCCTGTTGAAATTTTAATTTTTGCTTGTATTTTTGTCTGTGGATTAACAAGCCATCCTGTATTGGAATTAATTACAGATATATACCAAATGTTCAAAGATAGCAGAATCTGTATGGCAAGATTGCCTAAAGGTATGCAATGCAATCCCCTCTTTAGAGTTGAACATTAGAGATATTGTAAGAAAGTGCTCGTCTGCCACCCAAACCACTAGCAACACTGTGCAGATGATAGGATCCCACTTCACGCTGCATTCTGTTGCCATGGCTATGATGGCCTTAATATTGTATGCTCACAGCAAGGTTGCAATTAGTATTTGGATTTAGAAGAGAAACATAATGATCTCATATTGAAGAAACACTTGTTTAATACTATTTTGGATCTAGGCGTCCTTTCAAGTTGCTAACGAGCAGCTCTGTTGGTCAGAAAAAAAAAAAAAAAATCACTCAGCCATTTTGTACCTGCATCCCCAGTTTCTTTCAAAACAAACTTTGCTGAGAGGAGAAACTGATGATGCTATTCATGCCCTCTGCCTGGCTTCAAAAACACATGCTTTGTATACTTCTATACTGATAACAGACTTTCATATGATTTCTTGTGCAGCGAGCAGCAGTGAAGCTGCACTGCCTTAAACATCAAATTGAAATACCTATTAGATACCCCTGAAGATGCACTCAAATTGTAAGTTGTAAGAGTTTTAGAGTTTGACATATGCACAGTCACCTCATAAAATATTGTTTTGGATCACTAGTTAATGAGAACAGTATTTCATTTCTTAAAGAGGAAGATGGTGTTTAGTAATCATTTATTGTGGACATTTTTACTGTCATTCACTTATAAAGAGTTCAGTTTCATATTATTCACTTGGGAGTGGCAATAAGTGAGGAAGACATGACTGGACTCCAGGAGTGGGACATGGGAAAAGTTTAGCCATGATAATAATTGAGGAGAAGAAATTGAAAAAGACAGATAGTTACTTCATGCTCTCAAGACTGCAAACTATAGATAGTCAGAGGCCAGACCCCAGGATTCCAGTCACGGAACATGGAGAAAAGGTCATGAGCTAAAGCTAAGAGCTCAAGTTAGGAAGAAAGGCAATAGACAAATGGACAGAAGTTTCTCAAAAGCAACTCAAAAAATGAAAGGAATACAATTGTGGAGGAGACCAGTTTTACTTTCTTACAAAAAAGGTTATTGATGACAGATTGACCTAAGATACAGGTTGGCAACTACAAATATAGAAAACACAAAAAAAAACCTCATTTTGCATGCTAGAACCATAAACATTTCTAAAACTTGCAGCTTTATTGTATAAATAAATAATTACATCCGATCCTCTAATCTATTCGATTATTTTTATAGAATCGTGCTATTGGAACTTAGGGCCATTATTAGGATTTCACGTGCATATAAACTATGGTAAACTACAGAATGACCATAGATTTTCCTGGACTCAGTATTGTGTACCTTCTGAGCTTAGAAGAGAAGTGAGGAACTGCTCTACAGGGAAAGAATCAGGAGATAAGCTGAGGGTCAACTCTAGAGATCCAGCTTGGGAGTATCACCTCAGGCTGAGACCATCTTGCCAAGTAATCCTTTTTTTTTTTTTTTTTTTTTTTTTTTGGTGTCAGCTCTCCATTTGTCTTATGGGAATAAAGTGTAAATCCTTACTGTTTACTTAGCATCTGGTGAGAAGGTTAGGGATTGTAGTTGTTTTATTATTCTTCTCATTGATGAAGGAGAATAATATGAACCTGATGAAATTACAAGTTGAGTAAAAGTTTAAGATAATAGAAGACTCACATTACCTCAATCCTAAGAATATCATTTGGCAGGATATAAACTGAGAGGAAAAAGCTGCACTGGGAAACTGGATTACTTCTGATTTATACAGCAGCTATCATCATGTCCTAGACACAATGGATACAATAAGAGTACATACTAGTCAGGACGCAATGGTGAAAAAACAACATGCAAATCTCAATACGTAGCTTAATCAACACATACGTTATTTCTTATGCATGCTAACATGTCCAATGTCAGTTGGCAGGGAGGAAAGCTCAGGGTCACAGCCAATGAAGAGCTAAAACTTGAAAAGTGGGTTCTGGATGGTCTTGCACCAGCAATTAAACACTCTGGTACAGATAGAACACATGTCAATTCTGTTCACCATTCATTAGCAAAAGTAGCCACAGGTCCCCTCACCATCCAAATATATATATAAACACATATACATATATGTGTATATATGCCAAGAATTATATATAAAATATATATAATTAATTAATTATATATATTTTATATAATTATATATAAATATTATATATAAATAATTATATAAATTATATATAACATAAGTATGTATACTATATAATTATATATAATATATAATTATTATAATATATAATATATAATATAATATATAATGTATAATATATAATGTATAATGTATAATGTATAATGCGTAATATATAATATATAATACATACGTATATATAAATTATATTATATAAATTATATATAATATAATTCATATAATTATATAAATTACATATTATATAAATTATATAAATTATATAATAATGACATAAATTATATAAATTATATATAAATAATTATATATAATATAATTAATTATATATATATATACACATATATATATATATGTATGCCAAGAATTAAAATTCTATCATGTGCCCTGAAGACAAAGACCCCAAAAGAACTGGGAAGCAGGATCAATGATGGCCACAACAATTATGTGTTGAATGACAGATGATTTATGCTTTGTGGACATTTATATTATGGTTGAGGGCACATGCATGCTAGATGCTTTAAAATAGTATTTGTCAATCTTAAGAAATTTTAAACTCCCAAGAATATATGGAATCCCAGTCTGAGAAACTAAAAGTTAAACACTACCATGTCAGGTATTTACTCAAAGCAACCTTAAGTATGAGTGCAAATATGGGCACTGAAATTGCTTGACAGATATTTCCAAATAAGCTAATACTTTTAAATTCTTTACAAAATGAAAATACAAAATCTAAAATTCTTACACAAAATAGAAGACACCTGAGTATATTTTCAAGAACTCCCATGTGTTTATGGAGTCTGGTTTGAGAAATGGCTCTCTAGTTAAAGAAAAGTAGGTAACATTTATTGAGTTCCTGCCATGTGCCATTGCTCTTTTTTTCCCCAAGCATCTATCCTGTTTCCCCGAAAATAAGACCTAACTGAACAGTCAGCTTTAATGCATCTTTTGGAACAAAAATTAATATAAGATCCGGTATTATATTATACTATACTATACTATACTATACTATACTATATTATATTATATTATATTATATTATATTATATTATATTATAAAGACCGGGTCTTATATTATAGTAAAATAAGACCCGGTCTTATATTAATTTTTGCTCCAAAAGACACATTAGAGCTGATTGTCTGGCTAGGTCTTATTTTTGGGGAAACACGGTAGTGCAAAATGAGATATATATACATTATTGATTAAAAATGGAGAACTATTATAATATATGTGCAATATATGTGCTGGGCTGTTAATTGATGTTTACTTCCCAAAAAATTTTTCCTCACTACTCAGAAGATGAAAGAATCGCTGGTGGGGGGTACTGTACAGGTGGAAGCCAAAAGGCACACCTTGAATGGGCTATGATGGGTTGAAAACAGGTTTATCTGAAATTGACAAGTCCCTCATTTCAGAGGTTCACAAAGTTTGGGCCCAAGAAACACGCACTCATTCAATCAAATCCCTTCCACCTGCTAGAGGATAACGCAGAATTACTTTGGCATGGGTCTTCTTCTGGCTCTCATGCCAGGCATCTTTCAGATCTGGCTATTGCCCTGCTGGAATCACTAATATTGCAATGGCCATGGTATGTTGACCTAAACAAATAGGGGAGGCCGGGCCTGGCTCATCTGCTGCACAAATTAGCAGCAGATCTGTGGTACATAAATAATGGGAGGGGGTAATGTTCATCAGCATCAGATAATGATTCTAAAATGTAGTATAAATTCACAAGGCAGGTGACTAAAGGCTGGATACAATGTTTAAGTAAGAAAATTTGACTCTGTGAGCTGACCTGACCTCTGAACAAACCTCGTAAGATAGTCTCTGCTCATAGGGTATTTCAGTCCCCTTGTCTCTAAACCTTTGTAGAAGCAGAAGGAAGGGGAAGTAGTAGTCTGCCTAGCTGGGACCTGGGACTGTCACAACTGTCCATATCTCTGTGGTCAGAGGTTGTCCAACTACTTCAGACCCTGTGCCTGGGATGGAGTGAGAGAACAAGATGAAGGGCTGCTCCCAAGACCCTCCTCGCCACCCACCTGACTCCGCAGGCCTCCTACTGTTTCTCTTGGCCTCCTTCTTAGGCCTCTTGTTCACTGAAGATACAGTAGCATTGGGATTCCTCCTTACCCCTGGACCTCTGGACTCAGATGGTTCTGCCTCCTCTCACACAGATGCCCAGCTCTCCTAGAAGTCCATGTGCCATTATTCTTAAATGCTCTGTGTGAAATAACTCTTTGAATCTGCATGATAACTATACTGTTTAGGCATCTGTTACCCACATTTTCCTCATAGGAGAACCCAGGCACAGAAAAGTTAAGTCACATAGCTGCTAACTGGCTCTGTGATTTGAACTCAGGCAGTCTGCGTGAGGGGCATTCATTGTTCTTGACCTTTGCACTCTATTGCCTCTTTAAGAATCTCAGAAATGCTTTTAATTGTATAACTGATATGGTTACTAAAATATTACTATAAAACAAGAAGTCATTTTAAATATGTCGACGTGTTGGAGATTTTCTTCTGTTTGCTCATTTATTTATTCAACAGATATGTTTTTAATACATGCAGTGGTGATCTTGATACAGAAGAGGGTATAAGATATTGTTCTCACAAAGTTTTCCATCTAATGGAAAATGAGATATGTACACATTACCTATAAAAAAAAGAAAGCTATTATAACATATGTGCAATTATTTCATTTATTTGTTTCTGGTTTATTATGAATCCTTCTCCCCCAGAATGTAAGCATCATGTGAAGTGGTGCTATACCTGTCGTGCCAACCATTGTTTCCTCCCTGCTGAAGAGGCTCAGAAATTGTAAGTATATAAATCAGTTACATAAACATTTGTGGGAGTGAGTGAATTAATGAATGATTGGAAATGTCTCTGCTCATTAGATGCCAAGCACAGTAGTAGGTGTTTCATATGCTTTTTCTCACTTAATTTTCAAAAAATTTTTACAAATAAGAAACTGAGATTTAAAGTTCAATCAGCTGGAAATGGCAAAGTCAGAATTTAAACCCAAGACATTTATGATTTTGCATTCAGTAGGCCCCTCTGACTCAAAAACACTGCCTCTTTCGATGTGGGCCAGAAGAATACAAAGTTAAGTGGGAAGCTGTTTTCTTCCAAGCTCATGCATGATGACGAACAAATCATAAATAAAAAGAAACATTTCCGATGACTCCCACAATTTTTGTCTAAAGCAAGGACAAGAGGATATATTGCAAAGCCAGATGACTAGATATTTATCAGTCAGAAATGTCTCAAAAAATACAGCTTGATTAGTGAATTGCAGTATGTTCAGTAATTAATTAAGAGTTTGATTTGTAAAAACAAAGCATGATGGCTCCTACACACACCATGTGTCCCCTGAGCAAATGAAGACAGAGCTTAATGCTGAGGCTCCCAGTTCAGCTAAGCAGTCACAGATGTGACTCAAATTAGAAGGATGAACTCTGAATAACAATAACACCATCTAAATTAGCAAGTGGTATCAAAATTTCTCCCAGAAAAGCTGGAGACTGTGTCTGGAGTCCAGGTTTATATTATATTCTGCTCAAACCGACTTTTGGATCTGTTCGGGCCAGTGCCACAGATCATGAGAACTCTTGGAGAAAGGAGAACAGTGTTCTTTGTAGTTGTTCTGCAGAACACCACCTAGAGAGAGCTCGAAGGGCAAGTCTATAGTTCATATGGGAAACACTTCTTTTTCCCCTTCCAGGCAAATGTGTGTGTGTTTGTGTGTGTAAAAGAAGTGCAGGAACATGTAAGTACAGCATTTGGAAATAGAGAGGTGTGTTGAAAGTGACTGTAGAAAGCAGAGACTGAAAGTATAATAGACATTGTTTTGTTCTGTTTGTTTTAAACTTTGTTATAAGCCCACGTAACTTTTTAAAGTGTAAAAATTTATTTTTATAAAACGATCACCATAAAGGAGGATACACAATAAAACTCAGACAAATCTTAATGAAAAATTCAAAGATTATGGCTCTGCAAGCAAAGGTGCACTGTCCTTTAGGAAATATTTATGCAATAAATACAATTAGAATTACCATGTATTAAGAGACAAGGAGATGTTCTTTCTCACCAAGACACGTGCAGCAGACATTTTTAGACACTCACAGCAAACAAATACCTTTCAGAAATGGTCATTTCATTTTCATTCTGAAAACAATTCACTCATATTTTACCCTCTACTGAAATGGAATGCAATAAAGGGAGAGGGTCTACGCCAACCCATCTCCTTCCCTTATTACCTATTACTTGTGTTATTCAGTTCCATCTAAATAAATGTTTTGTGTCTTATATATTCTGATCTCTATTTCACAATTCCACTTCTCTATCCCTGGCCATGCATGCAGTGTTCACCCCCATCGCTCCCCACCCTGCCTCAACTCCCCTCTAGCTCTGTATCTAATTCTCTTTATGTCTATGGAAGACTGACAATAATTTGCTTTTGGCGGCTACCTCCTCTGTTTTGATAGGTTACCCAATCTTTTTCCTTCATCATCTTGACTTTTTAATACTAAAATTGAATGGGTGGACTATTATGCTCACGAGGACTGCCTTCGTAACTTTTACATTATGTTTTTAAACAATCACGTGACTTCTTCTGACTTCTTAGAAATTTATTTCATCTATATTTTTGATTGACACATGAGCTAAAAATATTCAGTTGGGGTCAATATGATCATTTTGTAAAGAAAAGGAAGTTCATAGGCTTCTGGAATTTAAAAATAACATTTATTCTCAAGTATGCCTTTGAAATTTTCAGCTTATGAAAAGTTTTGAAAATTGAAGACAAAAGTCCATCAGATACTTGTATTCCATTCTCTGAAGTTAAAAAAACACACAAAAATCCTCAATCTCAGTTGTAGTAAAAATGTTTACTTGAATAGTTTCTATAATTTCCTGCTTTGAAAGCAAGAGATGCCTCTCATGAAATTTAGCCTTCATATTTCTGAATCAGTCTTGTTGACTTATCCTAGACTCCCCAAGTTTAAGCATATAACACATAATCAGATTGATCATCTGGAAGTATTCGCGTAAGGCAGAAGATAATGCCAAGTTACCTGAAGGAGGCAATCCTACTTCGTTTTATAACAAAGATTTCAACATTAACCAATGCTTGTCTCACTGGATCGCCTCTCACTTTTGACGGGAGCAGTCTCAGTAACCTCCAACACATTTTCTTGGGTTGATTTTTAATTGACAAGCCCTGATGTGATTGTGCATATTCTCAGTTCTAACTCATTTTTAATGATAGAGATGAGCTGATAGCGTATGTGTGTGTTCTCCATTAGGCCAGGGAAATTAAGAGAGAAACTTATTCTCGGTCCTTAGTCATTTAAAAATTAGTTCCCTTATTTTCCTGCCCCAGATGAATTCTCCATTGTTTTAATGAATTCATTCACAGTGTGAGGGCACACAGCATTGAAGAGAACTCAAGCAGTTTCACATTACAGACACTGACATAGCTTGCTAGAGATCTTCAAAGGCTTTTGTACTTTATTGCTTCATCATTTCTTGAGAAAATTATTTTTAGGCTGTCACTCCCCCCCCCCACACACACACATACACGTTTCTTTTTTAAACAACAACCGAAAAAAGAAAAAAAGAAAAGAAAAGAAAGGAAGGGTAGGGGACATGATCTGAACTCTATCTGTTATTTAGAAAGATTAAATAATTAGCATCTGAGGCAGATTGCTAAACAAAATAGAGTTACCTCATTTGTAAATGAGGCAATTGAATTATCCATGGCTTGCCAATATGTTTTAGCAACAGACACATTAAAAAATAAAAATGAAACCTTATACAGAAGCCCAATAGATGAAGGGAGGCTACTCTAGTTGAAATCTATGTAAGGAACTCCCTGAGACCCTCCTCATCACCTTAGTTTTTGTCAATCTCTGGGGCACCTCTATGAGCCTCTTAGACATTACATTTCCAAGTCTCACACTCTAGGATTTTATTCAATTCAATTTGATAAAAAATGTAATTGAGTGCCTACAATATACCTGGAGATACAAAGATGCAGTACAGTCCCTGCCTCAAGGAGTTCACACAATTCTGTTTTGAATACAGTGGCCGATTATATCCCTATTAAATTGCTCAGTAAGCCCAAAAATAACCGAAGGGTCTCTCTCTCAGAGCGTAATAGGGACCCCACTGCCTGGTCCTGGTTATTACTCAATAAATGCTCACTGAGCAAATTTATTGAGTGAATGAGAGAATCTGAGTTAAAAGAGTCGAATGATTAACTGCAATAATGGATCAAATACAAAGAGTGAACAAAAATACAGTCCTAGGGAAATATTATATTCAATACAATAGCTTAAAATAAATGTCATCCTTATGAGCCATTAAATCAAGTTTCTATACAGTAAAAAAATAATGAATGCCCTTCCTTGTCAGTTCCCCTATAATAAGCAGTGATCATATACTTCAAAGGAAATCCTATCTTTTACTTAACTATGGAATAGTACTCCATGAAAGGAAATACTTGATTCCAACTGATGATTAGCATATGCCTTGAAAAATAGGGAAAAGGACTCTTAATGATTCTTAAATGTTAACTGACTTTAATATCTTACTTGGGCCTTTTTAAGGCCTCTCTACCTCAGCTAATATCCTGTAACATGAAATTCTGTAATATTGACAAAGCAAATAAGCAAATGTCCTGTACATTTTAAGTTGAGAACTGAAGTATTTCTTCATTATTTCCTTTCCATATATTAGGCATTTACATTTCTTTCTTTCTACTGGAATAGTTTCTCAGGACAATCTGCCCCAGCACCTGTGATTTGTATCGTGGACCAAAGACCAGTGTCAAGGTCAGTGTCACAGGAGAGGCTGCCAGAACGCATTGCATGGGAGAACAATGAATGGCATGTTGGTGAAATTTTCAAAAGAAATTATTAATTTGTATTCACTGATTTCTGCCTCATTCAGATAAACAATATTCTTATGTCCCTTTGCCAAGTAGACAAACAATTTTTTGTTCTTTTAGGCTAAAAGTCTCAGCTTTTATAGAATGTTTTCATTGGTTTACTCACTTTGGAAAGTTGGAATACAAATGATACCATATAGAAATTCACATTTAGAAAAATAAAAACTTTTATAAATGATTCTTTTAAAACAAATATATATATATATATATATATATATATATATATATATATATATATATGCATACACACACATTTGGGTATATAATAGTTACCTATTACAAAGAAATTACGAACTAAGCACAAGAGAGACAGAAAATAAACTATTACAACTCCAGCCAATAACTGGGTTAAAGCTAACCCAACTATTAGGCATACTAATACAAGATAAAACAAATCAATTTGGAAGCCATTGAAAGCATAAAATTAAAAAATAATAATAATAAATAATTAGCTATAGGATGAAGTGTCTACTTGATGGAATGTACTAAAGTCATTTAAAATAAGCTTCATAAAAAACATTTGGAGAAAGTCTTATTGTTAATGAAGGATATTTCCACAAAGCCATTTTGATGTAGCCATGGTAAAAAAAACAAATTTAAAATAATTCATTTTTTTCAATCTCAATATAATGCTTAAAACAGACACTAATGACCTGGTTCTTCCGTAACATCTATCCTGATTAAAGAAAGGTTGGGGTTTCCACTTCAATTATTTGACTCTTATAGGTATATAAAAAACCTTTATAGCCAGAAAAAAAAATATGTGTAACAGTCTTCTAAAGATAGGTTCTAAAAATATTATTATTACATCTGTCTTCCAATAGAATACTAACAGAGCTATTTAAAATTTAATTGAGGATTTCCTATAATAAGACTAAGAAACATATCATGGCCAGATCTACTATTTAGTATATATCCAAAAAAGAAAAATGCCAAAAAGAGAAATATTAAAAAATACAGACTGTGTTTCTTTACATTTAAAAAGAGAGGGGAGAATAAAGTTGATTATTACGTAGATAGAGCCATGTATTAACCAAAAGTAAAGCAATATTATCTCTGTAACTTTATGAAATAAATCAAAGTATTTCAGAGGTTGACCATCCAAAATACTGATAGCAATGTAAAACATTCAAAATGTTTTGAGAATACCTTACACCATATTTAAAAATAACTCAAAATTGATAAAAGACCAAAATGTGAAAGCTAAAAGTATAAAATTGTTAGACTAAAACATAGGCATAAATCTTCATCACTTTGGATTAGGCAATAGTTTCTTAAACATAACACAAAAACACAAACAATAAATTACAAAACAGATAAACTAGATTTCATCAAAATTTAAAACCTTTGTTCTTCAAAGGACACCACCAAGAAAGTGAAAAGACAACCTACAGAATGGGTGAAAATATTTACAAATTCTATATCTGACAAGTGACTAGTATACAGAATATATAAAATACTCTTACAACTCAACAATAGAAAGATAAATAACCCAATTAAAAATGGATTTAAGTAGACATTTCTCCAAGGAAGATATACAAATGGTCAATGAAAAGATGTTCAACAGTATTAGTCATTAGTGACATGTAAATCAAACACACACTAGGATGGCTATAACCAGTAACACAGACACTAACAAGTGCAGAAAAGGACTTAGAGAAGCTAACTCTCAAACATTGCTCATAGGAATGTGAAATGGTGTAGCTACTTTGAAAACAGTTTGGCAGTTCTTCAAAAAGTTCAACATAGAGTTACTATATAACTCGGCAATTCCACCCCTAAGAGAAATGAAAATATACGTTCACACAGAAACTTGTACATGAATGCTCATAGCAACATTATTCATAAAAAAGTGAAAACAATCAAAATATTGATTAATGAATAAACAAAATGTGGTATATCCATATAATATTTTTTCAGCCATGAAAAGAAAAAAAGTACTGATACATGCTACAACATGGATGAACCTTGAAAACACTGTGCCAAATAAATACTTCAGACACAAAAGTTCACATATTGTAGAATTCCATTTATCTGGAAAGCCCAGGATAGACAAATCCATAGAGATGGAAAGTAGATTGGTAGTTTTCAAAAGCTGGGATGGGAGGGGAAATTGGGATGACTACTAACAATGTGGGGTTTCCTCTTGGAGTGATGAAATGTCCTGTGATTAGACATTTGCACAACTTTGGGAATATACTAAAAATCACTGAACTGTATCCTTTAAGAGGATAAATTTAATGGTGTGTTAATTATATTTCAGTTTTAAAAAGCTTAGAGAGATTGATGGTACTTTCTTAAATGAGCAAAACTGGCAAAAAAATAACTCTTCGTTGATTTTGGTTCATCAGCCAGATGTTGCTTAAATTCTACTCCAGTGTTCACACTTGCTCTGAACCTCACCCTATTTTTCAAGTCATTGTCATTTTTCTCTTCAGCAATAAATGGGAGGAGGATGACCAGGATGGGTAGAAGATGTTTGTTTCTTCCTTGGTAATTTTTAAGTGATGACAGAAATCTATAATTTTGATGATTTAATATTTTATCATGTTCAAAGAACTGTCAAAATAGCTTCTTCAAATATGTCATGTATGGAGACTTCTTTTGCTAGTCCTGGGACCAGTTCTTTTCTCTTATGATGAGCAACTAGGGACAAACCTATGAAACAACACTTTCAAACTGAAATTTGGTCATAAATAGCTCCTTTTCTGCCAAACTCTTTGGGTATTTCCCATCCTTAGTGAATCTTTCTGCTGTATGTGACACTTGCTCACTTTCCCTTTCTCCCTTGGTAATTGAAGCAATGGTAGCAGACAAGTGTGCCCATGAGGAGTATGCCAATTTAGAAAAGAAGAAACCCAAAGATGGAAACATGGAGAATTTGAACAATTTGAGGAGCAGGAGTATAGAGTTACAGAAATAATGACTGAGACTTAGAAGGAATGGTCAGAAGACAAGAGGAAGACAAAGAAGGAATGGTGTCGTACAAGCTAAAGGACAGAAGAGTGATCACCAGTATCAAATCCAGCAAGTCCGTCAAGACAGTAGGTTGAGCAAGAGACTGGCAGTTAGGAACCTGTTCCCTTACTTCATTTCAGAACCATTTAGTTCTATAGCCTGACAGCTCTAATCCTTTGAACGCACAGGTTAGACATGATGTCTAAGATCCCTACATGTTTACATTAAAATGTGGATGTCTTTCACTACATCAGAGTAAATACCTTATTCAGTATTCATTCTGTGATCATTACTGGGCTTCTACTTCCCACTGCCTTTCAAACGGACTATCATAAAATTTCATCCAGTAGTGACAATAAGCTTTGCAGCATTTTTACTTACCTTCCATGCTCACACATCCCAGCCATGGAGGCATTCTCAGCCATAGGATCTCTTACTGCTTTGAGCTCCTAACTTCTAAAAATTATACTGGTTTTGACCCAGTTTCTAAAAACAAAACAAAACAAAAAACCATAAGCCAAAGGTATTATGTTAAACTGAATTTGTTCTTTGAAAATATAATTTCAAGAATACTGTGAAATACTACTAATACTATGAAAAATTATATATACTTAGGGTCAAGGACTCTGAAATTGGATACTTTGCATTTTCACCCTTCACTTTTCTTATATTTTTCCTGATAGATTTTATCCCAGATTTAAAAATGGAAACGTCTGGGGAAGAAAATGAAGTAGTATTGATGAATTCCTTTTATGAGATATTCTTGTCCTTTATAGTCAGAAAATAACTAAGAGTGCTGTTCTTTTGGCATTTGGAATAAAACTGGTTCCTCACATTTTTTTCTTGAGTGAACTTATATCTTAGCCACCAAAGAACAAATGAGAAGTGTAAAAACAGCACTGACTGTACCAATTCCTACTACAGTTTTCTGTCTTTAAACACTTTTTTAAAGTTCAATATAAATTGCTTGACAATGGCATTCACAGCTGTAGTAAGGGGATGGGAAGTGGATTTTTGTTGCCAAGTTTCCTTTGAATGGTGCCTGTAGCAGTCCTTTCTAACTCTGTGGTTACACCCAACGCAGCATAGATAGTCCCCAGAAACTGAAAATTCTTTCCTTTCTGCAAATTCACAGTGGCAGCCAAGGAAAACAGAAATCATTGTGACTTGATGGAAAGAAGGCAATAATTGCCAACTGGAAGATGGCCGTGGAAAGATACACATTTTCCAAAGAAATACATCTAACTTGTCAGGAAGGCATTCACCTGTATGAAAATTCATGAAGCGGAGTGCAGAAATATGGTGGAGACCATTTGGCCATTGATGATTAAAGGAGAGAGAAACAGAATTGATATTGTTGTGGAGGTAAACTTTACACCAAATTGTCGAAGACAGGAGATGCATGGTGTTTTCTGAATGCAGCCAATAACACTGACAAAGAAACAGGATCCAGAAAGTGATGGGGAGTAGAGCTGGGCCTTGAGCTAGACATCTGCTGAAAGTTTCATTCTGCTAAAAGCTGATAAATTCTTGACTTGCTTTACTAATAGTTTCACCTCTCACATGGTTGAGGAAGCAATAAGGAGAAATGCGACTCAACTTAATTATGAATTTCAGGGAAGGACTAGATGGTGATGTGTCAGTGACAGGAAACATGAGACAATTACCCTGATATTTTGAAGATTTGTAAGAGTGAGGGGTAGGAATTCTGGGAAGAGTCAGAAATATACCCTGGCCTTCAGGAAAACAGATTTCAAAGAAACCAGACAGAAATTGTTCACATTTTTTAAAAGGAACGTAGCTCAAGAGGAAAGGGCAGTGCTAAAAAGAGGGAAGAGAAAGAAAGTTTAACCATGCAGTTATGACTTCCAATATAAAAAAGAATTTTTAAAAAATTTTGAGCTTTAAAGAAACAAAATGTATTCATTTATTGAATAGTGATCTCTCCAATTACTAATATTAAGCAAATTCTACACAATTGCCCCTGAGTAATGGAACAAAGGGGATTCCTATATTACATGAGAATTTAGACTAGATCAGGATTTTTAACCTTTTTTTTAAGTGTGTGTACCTTGATTCCTTTGGTAGTCTGGACAAGCCTGTGGATTCCCCCTCCTAATAATGATTTTAAATGCAGAAGATTACAAAGGAAACCAATGATATAGAAAGACAGTTCTCAAATTTTTAAAAACAAAGTTGTGATATCATAAATGTGTGTCTTCATCAATGCATTAAATAATAAGATCTAGCAGCAGGCCCAATAACTTGGAATTTTGAATAGTAATGAGTGTAACTGATATTTCAAGATACCTGCAAAAAAATGTGATGTGTAAATATATCAGCCATGGGTAGTATTGATGTTTGTTACCTAAACTCATAATTTAGGGAAATGCTACAGTATATCTAGACATCTGAGTAAACAAAATGTAAGTTTTTTCATCCAAATTCATAGAGCCCTTGAATTCAATCCAGGGAATGGCTGAATTCTATCCAAAGAACCATTAAATTCTATGAAAGTGATGGCATATGAAGTTGCACCAGATCTCCATTTTCTATAGATTAAAGCCCCAAACTTTTACAATTGCCTAACAGGCCCTCAATGTGGCATTGGAAGGATGGGACTTGGAGCTAAATTGCCTGGATTCAAATCCCAATTCAGCCACCTACCAGCTTTGTGATCAAGGGCAAACTACTTAAAATCTCAATGCCTCCATTTTAACATCTGTAAAATGTAGATATCATAATAGTATGGATATCATTGGGTCTGTCGGATATTTCAAAGAAATAATTCTTATATATAATAATTAGCTATTATCAATACCAAACCAGTCTCATTTCTCACTTTACCAACCCTCTATCTCTAAACTCTTAGCTCAGCCACGCTAATTGAAATGTCACAATCATACCAATATTGTTTCACCCCTCCATGCCCTTGCTTATATTACTCCTGATGTCTGAAGAATCTGTCTTAAATACCTTGCAATCCTTCCTTGTTCCTACCCTTGTACTTTATAATCCACCAAGACAATCTGGCAATACTTCAGTAAAGCCATTTTATCACATCCAGAGCAAATTAACTGATTCCTTCCTTTAGCCCTGTAATACTTATTCTGACCAGCAAATTCCAATATGTATTGACTTTGGCACTGCGAGGCATAATATACTTATGTGTGTTTATCATAGCAAATGTTTCCCTTATGTACTTTTGTGAGGTTTTCATCCTGTTTCAACATGTTTCTTAAGAATAAGTTTCATGATTTGATGATGAAGCTCCTGTGACAAGCTTAAAGGCAGGTGTGCAGTGTAGTTCTACGAATGAATGAATGAATGAATGAATGAATGAATGAATGAATGAGTTAATGGATGGATGGATGGATGGATGGATGGATGGATGGATGGATGGATGGATGAATAGATGAATGCATGGTACAATCCATAGTTTTCAAGCATTCATATGAAGACAGAGGTCAAACAGCTAGGCTAACTGAAAAGAAAACAAAAAAATTCTTAATCTCTCAAATGATTGACTTGTAGTTACAATCTTTGCCCTGCCTTCCTCATGAATTACCATACAGGTATGTCTTCTTGACGTGTTAGAAATATTTATAATTTATTGGATTGCTACAGAAATCAAATTAGAGAATGTATAATACATCACTTTATGAAATATAGAAAACTATACATATGTAAATAATTAAACTGTGACATTTAAAAGATGCTCTCTCTCAAAGTATTTCCCCTCTCACTTTCCTTCTGGTCATAGTGTCACAGCCCTTCTCTGAATCAGGAAACATCCACACATCACTGGTTTCCTGAGGTCACTGAGCATGGTTACTCAGAAAAGAAGGAGAGGGGTGGCTAAGAATCACTTTTGTCCTTTTCCCTGACACAGAGGTAAGTTCTGAGTCTAGCTTTGAAGTCGGGCTCCTTGGGTTCATATCTTGAATTAAGTTCAAACCCTGAGCAAGTTACTCTATTTCTCTAAGCCTTGATTTCTGGCTATTTCCACTTCCTAGGTAACTTCTCATTTCTCTCTAATCAAGCTTCAGTCTCTCAGCTCCCATGTAATTCTGTGGTCATTCTCTGTTGTTATCTTATTCAACCTCTCAGCATCAACAGACATAGGAGGTCATGTTTCTCTTCTTGAAATACTTTCTATTGGCTTCCTGTGACTCCACTTACTCCTAATTTCCTACCTACTTTACTGGTCACTCCCTTTTAATTTTCTCTGTCAGATCTTCTCTTTCAACCTAAACTTTAAATCTTGAAATGAGTTAGAACTCAGGTCTGAACTCTTTTTTCTTCTTTTTCTGTATTGAAGGATATCTCATTCAGTCCCAAGGCTTCAAATACCACCTATAAGTTAAAGTACTAATAAGTCCCAAATTTATATGTTTAACCCTGACTGCTCTCCTGGGTGTTAGGATCATATCCAACTTGGCATCTTTATTGGATGTCTAAAAGGGATGCCAAGCAAAACTCTAAATTTCCCTCAACTCAATCCTCATCAAGAAAACAAAAACCCACTCTTCCCCCAACTCATCTCAATCATGACACAACCTAATTGCTCAAACTAAAAACTATGAATCATCCCTCATTTTTCTTCCCATCACCCTCACCCACATACATTCTATTACCTAATGGCTCTACAAATAAAAATTATCTTGTATCGGTCCTGAATGTTGAATCATTTTCACTTCTACTAGAGTTTAAGCCACGATCATCTTTCTTCTGGACTATTCAATAGTCTTGTAATATGCTTCTCTATTTATCATTTTGGAACCCTACAATC
This sequence comes from Rhinolophus sinicus, assembly GCF_057876585.1. NCBI lineage: Eukaryota > Metazoa > Chordata > Mammalia > Chiroptera > Rhinolophidae > Rhinolophus > Rhinolophus sinicus. The sequence goes on from NC_142501.1 coordinate 38,166,960, forward strand.
CATTCTCTATGATGCTCTTTTAAATTATAAATCAGAGCATGGCACTTTCCTATTTTGACCCTCAGAATATAATCTAAACCCCTTCCCATTGCCTACAAGTCTTTATAGGTGCTGGCACCCAATTATGATTCCCTTCCCTAATCTAATATTCTCCCCTTTGCTCACATAAGCCTTTATCCTGTTTCTCTTAGTTTATTTACACTTCCAGAGCCTTGATGCACACTGTTCCCTTTTTCTAGAATGTTCTTCTCCCAGATATTTGTATGTATCACTATTTTTATCATTTAGATCTGAACTTAAAACATCACTGCCTCAAAGAAGTCTTCCCTCACTACTCTATTTAATATCCATCTTTATTACACTATTCTATTTTAGTGGGAAAGGGGTGGAGGAAGAGGAAGACCCATATAGGAAGGAGAACACCTATTTTTGATGTCATCAAATCAAATGTTTCACTCTCTGGGAGCTTGCTTGTAAAGTGTTCTTTTTGGGATGGCTTGCAATTGGCCTGGCCATATATGGAACTAAACGTGCAGTGGTGGGCATTGTGATATTTTCCCACACTTCCTTCAACCATCTTTGAAAAGAGCATAGAGCAATGTCAGAGCTGGAGGTCATCTGTCACAGGAGTCCCATTCAAGCAAAAACTTAAGGGAGGTATGAGAAGGGAATATATTTTTCTTATCAATCACCTTGAAGCAGGTCACAGGGAGCCATGAAAGGGAGAGTTAGGGTTAATACAGTAAGAAGGAGAGCAAAGTTTATTCAGGCATCCATTGTGACTATACTTGTCACAGAAATAACTAATATGTATGCTATAATCACTCTATCAAAATGCAAAACATATTGAAGTCCCAGTAACAACATAACTAAAATTATTGAGAATTGAATTTCTCCCACTGAAAGTCTTCACATATGCATTCTTCCCACATAGAGAACTGCACTCAAGACTGAATTAGATTGTGTGCATAGCTTTAGTAGGTGTGCTGTTAAAATGCTGAGAGGTTTAGGTGAGATGCTACCTGAACCCAATAAGTCTGAAAATATTACAGCAATGCAGTGTTCCAAAAAGTTACTGCTATGCTAATATAATAAAATCAAGGAAATGTTGCTTGAAAATTAAAACAATAGATTCAAGAAAATGTTGCTCCAAAGCTAACAACCAAGTAAGTGGGTTAGAAAATCAACTCAAGACAGATGAAGATCTGTCCATCCATGCTGTTGCAAATGGTAAGATTTCATTTGTTTTTATGGCTGAGCAATATTCCATTGCGTATATGTACCACCTCTTCATTATCCAATTGTCTGTTGAATGACACTTAGGTTGCTTCCATATCTTGGCTATTGCAAATAGCACTACGGTGAACATAAGCATGCATATATCTTTTCATATTAGTGTTTTGGCTTTCTTCAGATACATATCCAGAAGTGGATTATAAGGTAGTTATATTTTCAATTTTTGGAGGAACCTCCAAACTGGTTTCCATAGTGCAAATTGGTAGTTACAAAATAGTCACAGGTCTGTAAAGTATAGCATAAGGAATATAGTCAACAATATGGTAATAACTATGTATAATGCCAGGTGGGTACTAGACTAATCGGGATGATCACTTCATAAATTAGATAAATGTCTAACTGCTATGTTGTTCACCTGAAACTAATACAAAATAATATTGAATATCAACTGTAATTGAAAAATAAAAACTAATAAAATATTGAGAATACAACTGGGCTGAGTGGCTGGAAAATGTGCTGAACTAGCATAGTACTTGGAATCTAGCAGGACCAGTAAATGTCTACTGAATGAAAGAACTGCTTTGAACTTCAGTAAACCTACTATAAAATTACATCTACCCTACAGGATTATCATGAGCATTAAAAGTAGTGTAGAGAAGATATCAAGCCCCAAAATATATGCCCAATATATTATAACTGTTATAATTTTCCTTTATCCTCCTAGCAATTCTCTCCTTATAATATATCCTTCTACTGCTGTGTCCCTTAGGATTCCCATGTCCTGCTATTTGAATTCTTTAATCTTTTCTTAAGGATTACTTAAAATAGAAGAGTGGAGCACAAGTGACAGATTTGTGTCCCTATGCTTCAGGAGACTTTGCCTGACATCCTTGGTGTTTTCTGAGTGTTTTCTGTTTCCATATGTAAACTGACTATAGCCAGGTATATAAGAAATTAACCATTAATTGTGTATAGCTAGATATACAGGAAATTATTGCTATATGTCTCCTCATAGTTTACAAATTTCTCCAAAATATCATTTTACTTCATGAAGGTCTTGGGACTTTACAAGGAAAAAAGAAACTCTGGGGTATAGGAAATTTTAGACAACCCATATATCTGGGTGGAAATTCAGATACAATGGTGATGTGGTTGCACCACCTGTCACCCTTTTGAGCCTCAGTGAATCTGGCCAGTCAGGATACTGTGTCTTCTCTCTCCCAAGCCCATTCTTCTGAAAACTGGGAGCTTAGACAAGAAGGAAGTCAGAAGTTCAGTTCAACTCAGTTCAGTGAACACATATTGAAAACTTTGGGTCAGGGACTGTAGATACACAAGTGAAGAGGATGAGGTCTCAGACTCTAAGAACCTCACTCTTCAGTGGGTGAAACAGAGACATAAACAGCTTACTTCATTGCAGAGAAATAAATGATAGAAGAGAGGTGTTGACTGGGTCCTTTGGGAGCCTCAAGGAGGGCATTCAGCTTTCATAGAGAAAGAGCCAGAATGGGAAGAAGGATAAAAGAAGACTGTTCAGGAGGTTCCGCTGATGGGAAGGCATATTTCTTCTCAGCATGGATCAGAAATAGGAACAACTTAGACCAGGGAGGAAATAGGTACATTTTGCGGACTCAGAAAGGGGAAGTCAACATACTTGTAGCTGGACTTAGACCTTTGGACAAAAACGTGCCCTGTATGTCCCTCCCTTCCCATCCCACAATGCTGTTTTATTATGTCAGGCTCCTAGCTCGTCTGCAGGCTCCAACCTTACCTCATTTCAAACAGCACATATACTGTCTGTGTCCATCGTGTGACCTTCCTAAGTGACATTTGGTTGTGCCTCTCGCCTCCTGACGATCCCTCCTGTTTATAGAATAAAGTTGTCTTTTCCAGCTTCATGTCCAACCACTTGTCCTTTCCATCATATGGTTCAGCGTTTGCAACATATAACTCACTTTCACTCCCTGGTCTTCCTAGGTGCTGCTCCTTCTGCTCTACTGCTCTGCCACCCGTCTCTGCCTACGTCCTATCAAAGACTCAGCTGAGGCCATGCCTCCTCTGAGCAGCCTTGGATGACAGTGCTCCCCAACCTTGACCCCCTGCCCCCTATCACAGCAGTTTTCAGTCAGGTTAATTTTCCCTCTCTTCTCTGTCCCCATTGTAATCCTCCATTGTTTTCTATCACCTGCACCAAGGATGTAGGCTTCCCAAGTAGGAGAGCTTTGCCTGTCATGTTTATGTCACCAGGGGAACTTCAGTGACCAGCTGGACTGCATGTCCTCGACTTGTCCTCTTACATTCACTTGTCACCCATCTCCCATCTTTGTGCCTTGGGAGGCAGAACCGCAGGCTCTCTTGTATTTGCCTGCCAGTTGTGTAGGCCTATGGGAGGCCCCTGCTGAAGACTGGAGGACAAGAAGAGAATAAGGTCTGAAAATAAACCAAGTTACTGTTAATTGGCTGGACTCCTCTCTTTCCAGCCATGGTTCCTCTCCGTGCAGCTTTCCTTTTTGGGTTGTAGTAACTTCTGTGGACTGTTGCCCTTTCAGGCCTAGAGGTGGTAATGGCTCCCCGCATCTCTAAGACCCAGAGTTTTACACTATACCTTGTTCATGTCCTTACCCCAGCCAACACCTTTGCAAACTTCCCCTTTATTAAACTTGATGCAAATCACCTCATTTAAATGTACTATTTGTTTTCTGACCTACCAACACATAAAAGTAACAGTAGACATTTTGAAAGGGAGGGAGAAAGGAATGGAGAGAGGGAGGGAGGGAGGGAGAAAAGGAAAGAAGGAAAAGAAAAAAGAATAGCATCTTTAAATAAGGTATTTCCTGAGCTGGATTCTCTAAAGCATTTTTACATTCATGGTCATTTACTATGTCTAATCAGTGCTTTCATTATTCTTTCCCATCTCTAGTAGTTTGATTTGTGAAAACTACTGAGAGGATATTGCCAGCTCTGATTTCCTAGAAGGAAGGTGAGAGGAGAAAAAGTGAAAGCCGTATTCTTCAGAAAGAACTTCACATCATCTGGCCTGAGTGTAAATATAATTCTAGTGCCATTATGGACCCGTACCTGTGGGAAACAAGGGAATTCTGGAAAAACAAGGCAGAACCACACTGGGATGGTGAAGGAGTAAAGAGGTTTATGCAACAGAAGAAAGGAATCATGGTACCAAAAGACTCCAATATTAAGGGAAGTTGGTAGAGAATTAATTAACCACAGACCAAGATAAATTCATATAAAATAGTCGCCATTTTTCCTGCTCAACTTTTCTGCAGAGGATGAATGTTTTTGATATGGTTGAGTATGAAGAATTTGATTTACAACTCCAAAGCCTCTGATGCTATGAAACCCCCAGAGTCCCTCTGCTCAGGAGGCCAGCCTGACAGGAGACTGTCCTGGATAATGGATGGTGTTACAGGGTCTCAGGCCTCAGGCAATGGAAGAACCAGTTTGTGTTAAGCCTTGTCATTCTCTTCAACCCAAAGACTGCTTCAACACCACTTTCTTCCATTTCAAAAGGGAAACATAAATGAGTTTGCAGCTCCACATATCATTCCAATTCCTCCCAGAATCTCCTTATTCATGACATTTATATATAAAAAGGCAAGTGATATTGTTAAATAGGAACATCAAAGCATATTGCCACATTTTGTTCACAACTAAATACTTTATTATTGCTTACTTCCCATCACCATTCCCAAAATAATTTCACAGGAGAATTTTTAACATAAGCCTATGTTTTTTTTTCCAGACTACATGTCCTTTGAACCCAAAACTGCTCAGCGGGAACATGCCTGGAATACACGCACAAATAATCTAAAATGGTCTGAAATCCAGGATCCAAGTGGCATTTGGAATTCTAGCCCTCTGAGAATTGTTTACACCTACTTCTCTTGACTAGAAAGCAGCTGAAGGGAAGTTACTCTGAGCAGTAATTGCATGTTTTGTAAAAGCTATGAAAAGTTGCACACAGATACATTTTACAAAGACCTAGAGGGGTATTCACACTTCTTGGCAGGTGTGTAAGCCTGTGGCTCTGAAAAACCCGGGACAAGAGCCACAGAGGTGGCTCAGGTGGGCTTGAACATGTCTCTATTAGATGAATTTAAACATTCCCTCCACATCTGTATGGCTTGGCAGCAAGTTGCAAACATGTTTCTGTCATTTGAGTCCTTCAAGTGCTGCTATCTTCCCATAAGCCGAAACGAATCCCACAGTCAAACATTGCATGGTGTGTAATCTTCTGAACACCTGCACTCTTCAAATCCTGCCTTTGACTTACGTGAGAGTGTTTGTCACTTCATTGGCATTGAATGAGACAAACTAGGCGTAATTGTGACTAGAAAGGTTCAATAGGAAAACCAAAAAAAGAATAAAAGTAAAGGAATCACATCTTAATATGGAGCATTAAGAAGCTCCTAGGTCTCAGAGAGTTGGAATGCCTTCACGTAACAGTTGAGGAAAACCAGGCTTGCAGTTGTATATTACTTTAACTGAGAAACACTGTTTTGTTACATTAATGTCTGTGCTAATTATTATAATAACCCTGAGTTTATACCAGTAACAAATCAATTGTAATGAGCTGAACAATAGAATTCAGGTAGAATTCTTCCCTATAAATACGCTCCTGTCAGTGCAGTCAAAACACAATGCCAACACACTGCCAGTGTCAGTAAATAACACATTTTAAAACTGGTATGTCCTTTTAATCTCTTAATTGGTTGTGTATGTAGGAAATCAGATGAAAAGCTAAGTCTGTGCCCGCCTGTAGTTATGAAGGGTAGTTACACTTACAGCTGTCTCAAGTTGTCAGTATATTCTTAAATGTCCACCTCTGATTAGGTGTAAAGGTGAAGACTTTTGAGTGTTATCCAAGGGGCCTCAATTTGAATCTTGGAATGTAAACAAAAGGATTTTGTAGTGGATCATACAGTTTCTTTTTAAAAGTGTGGTTGATTGTCTTAAATGTTAATCAATCCCCATTTTTAAAATGGTTTCATAACTGATGCACTTAAGTGCCAAAGAAATAGTTTTCGTTTTAAAACAATGCTACAAACTTAAATATAGTTGACTTTAAGAGTTGTTTGTGTAGAAGATTAAATTGTTCAAAAGCTGCTTTCACATGCAATATCCTATGCAGTACTCATAACCCAGGAAGTAAGTAGGATAGGTAATAATCTGCTTAAGAGGTTTAGAAAGGTTAAATAATCTCCTGAAAGTCACAATACTAATTAGTCATTAAAGTATTTCTAGAACCCAGATCTCTATGCACCTTGTTTATCACAACACATTTTTTCTTGATAGGATATTTATTGGTTGGGTCATTTGTGATAATTTATGATGAGTGCTGAGAGAACCCTAGGAGAAATTCTTCTAAATTTAGGTTGTTGGCATGTGTTGCTATCTATATAAACACAGCTTTAGAGTCTCTCAGAAATGAACAGAGTTGCTTTTGTTCCACTAACAGAGTGACTAGTGGATAACAGAAGGTGGAGAAATATTACTTAACTTTGGGGATTATTGAATATAAGTATCGAAGTATGTCTGTGCGTGTGTGTGTGTGTGTGAGTGTGTGCGTGTGTGTATGTGTATAAGAAAGAGCGAAAGAGTCTAAAGTGATTGCATAATAACACATTAGAGACCATGATATGATGGAGTGCTGTATGTCTCACAATACATTATGAAGCATCCAGATGCCATAGGTCAATCAAAGTCAGGATGGCTGAAATGTGTGTTAAAGTGTAGGAGATTAAAATATTATGCCTAACACTGTATAATGCATCATGCAAAAAAAAAATCCTTGTAAGTATAAATTAGCTTTACAGTTGAGAATAAAATCTTTCTTTTGGTTATTTATGAAGCTTCATTTTGAACATTGCCTTCACCGACTAACAAGCAAATCAGATCTTGTCATGTGCAAATCTTGTGAAGATTGCAAGGCCAGTATATAATTAGCCTCAAAAGAGTGTGACCAAATTGGGTAAAAAATAAAAACATTATGAAAAGGAAATAAAAGGACCAAAAAGAGGTCAGGGTGTGGTCAAACCATGGGAACCCTTCAACTTTAAATTTTCCTGACATGCTTATGTTCAAAGTCTCTTAGAAAAGTGAAATTATGAAACAAATATTCCTATTCTGCTATCAAAGGGCTACTATTGTTCATAGATCAAAGAATCTGGTGATGAAGAGATCATACAGCTCTGAGTATGAAAAATATTCAAATTGGGAACAACAAAAAGAGAGCTGGCAGCAGGAGAAAATACGGGTGAGAAGGAGGAAGAACCAAAAGTGTGACTTGCCCTATAACAAGTGCTCAATATATAGCTGCTGAATAACTGAGTAAGGCTGCAATAGCTCTTTTTTCCTTAGACTGGTTCATCAACCCCACACTTCATCAATGACCTATGGTCTTTCCCTCTCTCCAGTTATCTTTCTACTCTCAAAATATACAGCAAGATTCCAGTGCTACACATTAGTCTTTGGCTAATCATTATGTACTGCCCTGAAGTCATTTTTGCATTTCCTGTAAGGCACATATCACCCATTCTCACCACAGAGAGTCTTGCTTGTGAGGTCAGATGGTTCTCACAGATGACAAGTAGGAGAAAATTCCCAAGTAATTGCTGTTGTTTAAACCCTCTTCAGTGTCAGTCTCCAGAGATGGGATCCTGGTCTCCACAGGGACCATTACATAAGCAGGGTCTGTCAAAGCTTTAGTTAATAAACCCTGTTGAGATCATCGCCCATCAGGGTGGGGTACAAGCAGACCCTGGGTGTGAAGGCTTCGAGGGGGAAAACCCAGGAAGTGGTCAGATGACTCAGTGGTGGCACTTTGTTGAGTCAGACCTGAGAACTGATACTGTAATGTTTCAATGTGCAATGGTGGACCAAGTTTCAAGAAAGGTTTTTTCATGTCGATTGTCTACAAGGCGCTCACTAGCTCCTGGGACCACTTACTTCTTGTTTCTACCTTTTCATCATGAAATCATGGAATTTGTGCCTTCAGAATTACTGTTATGTCCCAGCCAAGATATCTATAAGAAGCTAGCTGCTCTATGAAACTGAAATAATCCTCAAACTATCCTCATTATTTATACATGTATAATTAGTTCAAAAATATTTACTGAGCACCTAGAATGTGTCAGAAATTCTGCTGATAATTAGTTCACATTGAGGCAGTCTGCAACCCATGTTCTGCTGAAAACATTTCAGTTATTATCATATGCCCTTTTTAATTAAGTTGTTATCAGCTTTCTGAGAAGCATCATTAAACAAATATCTTAATCTTGTCACTTGAGTCAAGTTAGTTCCTATGCAACTCATATAGAAACGAGGAGAAGCAATGGAGAAAAGGGAATAAATCCTTACTAACAGAGCTTAGTGAGTATCTCCCAGAATTGAATAAGCAATAAGGAAAGAACTGATAGGGTTAGGGTGGTGAGAATCAAACACCTATAATACATCCTCTCATCCAAATTGTAAATTGTTAAAACAAAGAGAGCCTTTTCTCATAGAGCCAATTTTCCCAACATCTGTACTTCTTGGTATGAATCTAGACCTTTTTGTGATCTCTGTGTCCAGTAAATCTTTCTGAATACTAAAGTGCTCTTTTAAAATTTCTACTTTAGTAAAAGTATTGTTTCAATGAAAAAAACAAAACAAAACAAAACAAAAAAACACTAGCCCAGAAGTCAGAAGGTCTAAACTCCATAGGTCCCAGGAAATGTTTCTAAAAACAAATATTCTGGGGGTGATTTCTTACTCTGTGTGGTAGACAGAATAACGGCCCCCAGAGATGTCTACATCTTAATCCCCAGAACCTGTGAACATTTTACCTTACATGTCAAAAGGAACTTTGCTAATGGGATTAAGTTAAGGATCCTGAGATGGGAAGATTATCTTAAATTATCTCAGTGAGCCTAATGAAATCACATGTATACTTATAAGAGGGAGGCAATAGGATCTGAGTCAGGAAAGGAGATAGGACAAGACAATCAGAGGTTGGAGTGATGGGCTTTAAAGATGGAGAAAGGGGCCCTGAACCAATGCAAGCAGAGGTCTCCACAAGCTGGAAAAGGCAATGGAACCTCCAGCAGGAAGGCAACCTGGCAAAAACCTTGATGTTGCCTCCATAAAACTCATTTCAAACCTGACTTTTAGAATAGTAAAATAATAAATTTGTATTGTTTTAAGCCATTGAGTTTGTGGTAATTTGTTACAACAGCAATAGGAAATTGTATTAGTATATGTCATACCAGAAGTCGAATAGTTGATATCTTTTAATTTCATTAACTGACCAAATATTTCCACGCTAGCTACCACATTTGCTAATACTCTGGGAATTGAGAAAATAAGAGTAAGCTAAATAGACATGGTTTCTGTTCCATTAAGTTTATAATCTAGAAAGCGTTAGGGTTGTGTTCATTTACAGATGAGAAAACTTATAGATTTATCCAATGCAGAAAATTAAACCAGTTGTTTGTGGAAACAAAACAACTGGTTAACAATTTTTTCACTTTTTAATAACTTAGGTTGGTTTCCCACTGTGACTCATTGCATTTTTATGTCATAATTAAATAGTATTATAATTGTAACTGTGGTTGTCAGCTTGCCAAGTTCCAACTCTGCCTCTGCTTTCTTTAAAAACTAAGGTCAGAGAAATAAATTGAGAATCTTAAAGGTCTTGTGATTCTTTACTTAATTCTCACAAAGCTATCTATGTTCATAACCCCAAGGTATGCAAAAGATACTTCTAGAGTTAATGGTAGACTAAGTACAAATAATCTTGAGTAGTCAAGGCTTTTGTTACAAAGGAGTTAGAGACATTGATAATTAAATACAGTACAAAAGGGATGTACAATTTTGTCTTTTTCACATGCAAAAAAAGAGACAGTAGAATGGATGGAAAGCCTTCTTTTGTCCAACAAGTCTCCAATTGAAGTTTAAGCTTCAGACCCCTTCATTTATACAGCTTACATCCAAGGCTCTTGGAGAGGTTCTAGGAATGTGTTCATATGGTCACGAATTTTTGTAAAATTTGACAAAGTAGCTATGAACCAAAGACATTTTGGTTAGGGCAGCTGTCTCTTTTCACTCCAATTTCCTGTCCTACTTTCCTTCATTCAGATGGTGCTGGTGTGACCATGGGTGCTTCCCGGATCTGACTAAGCTGAGGTTGGGTTGTGGATGCACATGTTTTGGTTCCTGGGGATATATTGATGTGGTCCGCAACACTTTCATGTATAGCTGGAGTCCTGCCAGTCATCTCAGTGTAGTGTTGGGTTCCAGGCTTCCTCCTTCCCACTGTCCTGACTCTCTTGAGTCATCTCTTGGTGTTGTGCCATGAAGATACAGGGTCAGAGATTCTATCATGGTACAAACATGTCCCACAACATCCAGCACTGGGAGGATGTGGAAAGGAAAGGACCACCAAGGTTTGATTGTATGGAATCAGGAGTCAGTCTGCAAATAACTCTGCAACATGTAAATTTGTAAGTAGGAAATTGAGTCTCCTTAATGCTTAGTTATAATAGAAATTCCCTCCTGTGAAGAACATACTTGATAATGTCGTATATACAACTACAAATGCACTTCACATTTTTCTTTATTGATAAGAATTTTATGAAACAGAATTTGTCAGAATTCCTGTGTTTGTGTGACACAAACCTATAGTGACTCTACCAGAAGTGTGTGTATCTGTTTCTAAAGTCATTGATCTTCTGTGCATCTCAAATATTAATTTAAAAAAATTAGTTAACCATCCTAAAGAAATAACTGACTGATTTTTTTTTTTTTTTAGTTGTTATATGAAAAGGCAATCCAAATTATCTGGGAAAAAATATAGGGAAACAAAGTATTGTGGAGATTATCAGGTGGTTTATTAAGAAAAATATTTCATTATTTCAATGGATTTTAGAATATTTGTGGAACTTGTTAGCTTTCTGAAATGGATTATTTTATTTTTCAATGGATTTTAGAATATTTGTGGAACTTGTTAGCTTTCTGAAATGGATTATTTTATTTGACTTCATTTCTCATTCTAAATAAATAAATATTTCTCACTTTGTATTCATAATGGTGTATTTTTAAAAGTGGTCCCTCCACAATGTTTTAAGTTTTAGATCTCATAGAGCCACCCCTGCAGACAGTAAGTCAAAAAAGAGTTGAGGAACTTGATTGGGAAAAGCTCACTGCATGTCCTAATTCATCACTGAGGAACCAGGATCTGATGTATTTAAACTCTAGCGTCAGACCGCGTGGGTGCAAAGTGGTAATTTTGCCACTTACGGTCTGACCTGAGGGCCAGCCACTTAATTTTGCTAAGCTTCGGTTTCCTCATCTGTAAGCAAAGTACGGAAATAATGTCTACCTCACAGGGCTGTCGTAGGAATCAAATGACATAATGAATGTCAAGTTCTCCGCACAATGCTGGGAAAATATTAAGTGCTCGATACAAGATAGTTATTATTTTTCTGTTAAAAAAACAACAACACTAAATCTGACATCTATCTCAGAGAAATGGTATAATGGGGGAAATAATTAAGTAGCACCAGAAGAAGAAGACTAGAATTGAAATGCACCATGTTCATAAGAGTGGGGATCAATAATGCCTGAAAATGCTCATCTATTTGGTCCAGGTCTCGGCACTTGGTATGTGTGTGTGTATACACGTATGTGTCTGATGGGGGCGGGTGGGGCACAGACAGGGGAAAGGCCAGGAAGAAGAACAGCAGCTGGCATGCCTGGGATGCCAAGCCCTCTACCTGCTGCCCAACTCCTGCTGCCCTTTGTGTGGGCATCTGTTCTGATGTCCTGCACCTCACCTCCCGCGGTCTTGTCATTTGAAGACAGTCGTGTGCAAGCTGGCCTGTGCTCAGTGCTGTGCTAAGTCCCAAAGCAGGTGCCAGCCCCTGGCCTCATCTCCTCTACTCAAGCAAGGTTGGCACAGAAACCTCCACACAGCATCCCATCCTCCAGCCCTGAGTGTGCTACAACCTTCTCAGAGACGTGGACAAGACAATGCCCTCAAGAAGCTGCTACTGGTGTTAAGAAGGAAATGGGCAGAACGGAAGAGATTTATAGTTTGGGCAAAGAGGCGGATCAGCAACGATAGTGAGATTTCTTACTCTTTCTAGGAAATAGAATAGAAACTAAGATTTTATCAAATGATTCCAATAATTTTGTTTCGTCACTCGGTTTACTACTTTTGAGAACATAGGTCACTTGAAGTTCAAAACACAGAATTTTTGAACTAAACAGAAATGTGTTCTTGGTACTACATGTATAATGATTAACCGTGTTCTTATGATTGCTTCATTTAATCCTCCCAGCACTCTTCCTGTTTGGAATTTCAGGCTTAGTGTCCACAATTTATCTATTAGGGAACCAGTGGTCTGAGATGTTAATGGAGTCATCTAAGATTGCCCAGTAGAGACCAGTCACCTTGCCTTCCCACAAAGAACACACATAAACATGTGAATAAATACTTTGACTATGAACACAGCCTTTATGTATGTGAAATTATATAAATAGTTGTGAAATAATAACTTGTTTCTTCCTCTGGCATTTCTCTTTCCCTTTCACTGCCTAGAAATCAATCTCTAGCTACTGGCTCAGAAGGGCCACAGGAGGGGGCAGAACACATCCTTTGTTCTTCCTATTCCTGGTTTCCAAGAGCCCAATGCTTAGGAGAATATTGATGATGCAGGATATAGGCCAACTAGTGAAGAAAACACAAAGGCAAAAAGATTTTCCTTCTAGTCTTCAAAACAGTTTCCTTTGGATTGTAGGGAGCAGAGACAAAGGCAACAAGCTAGCCCTGATGGGACAGTGGCTGAGAATGTCTAAGCAGAGCCCAGGAGAGAAAACATAAACCTGGACAGGGAATTAGAATTCAGGTGTATGGGATAAAGAGTAGCTTAGCAAAGATTCTCATGGTCTTAGCATGCTAGGGAAGCAGCGGCAAGTTCCTGTCCCCAAAGGTGTCAGAACCAGCAGGGTATCCACAGGCTGGAACGTGCCATATTGACAGACGGTCAACAGTTTCTCCGTGGCAGTCTGTGTGGAGCACATCCCACCCCACATAGGGCCTTAGAGTTTATCATGACCTTCAAACACTTACCACAACTGTAGGAAGGAAGCATCCTACCGAAAGTCCCAAAATTACGTTGTCTGCTATGCCAGTGGAATGATGTCTGAAAGTAGAAATTAAGTTGAATTTTAGAAAAACAAATGAGAGCTTGCACACCTAAAGTTGTAGCCTGAGATTTAAACCCACCATTTTATCTTTAAAAAAAAAAAAAAAGAAAAGAAACATAACTCCAGTGGCAGATGTATACATTTATTTGGAACTGTAGTTGTTACAATTGAATGTGTCAGATGTTGTTTCTCCAAAACAATCAAGAGATATTTTTTCATCCCTTTATCTGATGCCTATTAAAGTTTAAAACCAAGAAAAAGCCATCAGATATAATCACTTGAGCTCTCCCTCTGGTGAAACCTCTTATAAAACAGACTTAAATGCTATCCACTGTAGAGATCTCAGATATCTAAAATTTAGTGCATTCCAATGTAGACACTGCATACTGGGGACCTTATCTCAAAAGCAGAACTGACATCTAGAAAATATAGGGTACTCAGAACTCTTTCTGTCTGTCCTTTAGGCATTCTGAACTCAAACCTTCCTAATCCCAATGACAGGAAACAGATTTCTTTGGAAAGTAAAACAGATACAAATTATCAGTTAAGATTACATTGCACATGTATTATCAGTTAATTTTCTTTTTTTTTTTTCATGATTTGCCTCCCTTAAAACTCAGCTACTTTTTTCTCAAAATTACTCTGGTAAAATTACTGTTTTTCCTCACAAATAGATATTGAATAGAGGTATACATACAAGACTATTGCATGTTGATCCCATTTACTGTCTCATTTTCTTGCTCCCCAAACAAACACGTCTTTAGTGTTCATGCATCTATGGCTTTGCTCCTGCTCGCTTCACCAGCAGGGCCTTTCTCTTCACTTGGTCCAGAGTAAATTTGCCTACCTCTGCAAAATCCTTTTTAGTTTCCCTCAGGAGTCCCCCACTCCGCTTTGCTCCCGTCTCATTTCACACAAGACTGTGGCAGTACATAGAGTGATCCACTCCTACGTTGGACCCTGTACTTCCTGTCCCCAAAAGTTTGCTGCCCGAAACATTCTTCCCCAGATAATTGTACAGTTCACTTCTGTACCTGCTCCAGGTCTCTTTGCAAAGTTTACCTTCTTAGAGAGGCCATCTCTGACTATTCACATTAAAAGTATAACTACTCTCAATCCTCTCTGCTGGCCCTTTTTCGCTTTATTTTCTCTCCTAAGCACATTTCATTATTAAACATACTATGCTTTTCATTCATCTTATTTATTTAGTTCATTGTTTGTCTTCCCCACTGTAATTTAAGATTTTTGACTATTATATTCACTATTCACCTGGCACACAGGAAATGCTCAATATTTCTCAAGTGAATGAATGAATGTAATTAAATACGTATCCACTTATATGTGTTCGACTCATTCTCACATGTTCTTTAGCACTTACCACAGGACTGGGTATGCACAAATGTTTAGCAAAGAAAATAGTAAATGGAGAAAATGAATCAAGCATGCCTTTCTTACAATTGAGATATGATGGAAATTTTACCCTAATACATAACATATATTTGTAATGCTATAAAATAACAGTATTTCCTGGACAATGGGGACAGATATCTCTCACCAGCAAACAGTGATAAAAAGTATCCATAAATTACTCTGATAATACTGAGTATTTGAATACTTTTTCAACAAGGCAAGTCATGAAATTGCATAGCAAATATTTATCGAATGTCTAGTATTTATCAGGCAGTATGATAGGCATGAGGAATTATTCAAAGTCAAATAATTTAAATTCAGTTCCAAAGTAGACTGAAACAATAGAAAAGTTTGAAGAGTTTTACTTGAGTTTCTCGATTTGTGAAAAATGCATCTCACTCTAGAAATTCAAATACACTGGCTGCAAGCGAGAAAAAATAAAACCATAAAGTGAAATTCAAAACTTTAATAAAAGAGTAGAATCTAAAATAGAGCAGCAGCTAAAGCAGAAATCAACCAAATGAAACTGAATTACACAAGAAGGCCATGCCACCTTGTGGGTACTGGGAGTATTTTACCATCCTAGATGTATATCTGGAAAAAGAGGGACCAATTAGAGAGGAGTATTTAGAAAATTTTTCAACAATTTTTTTTATGGTAGGTAAAACACATGGTACCTATTTTTTGGTGCTGAAACTATTGGAAGCATTTTTTAAACCAAAATACAATATATCTTGAACCACTTTGATGGAAGAAATAAATTGCTGGCTATGAGGATATAATGCTTTAAAACAATGATTATCTTCTTTATAAATGAACTTGAGCATTTATTTAAAGATGCAGGCATACACTCTTTTTTTTTTTCATTTGTCTGAACAAAAGATGTAGGTTATTCAGACAAAACACAAAGTATTCAAACAATCAATAAAATCAACAACACATATACTCTGATGTAATGTCCTAAAGAGTAACCAGAAATTTTAATGCCTGTGTAAATTTGGACCAATACATAGCTTAAATTTTAATTAAAGCTATTATGTAATGAGAAACATGAATTTTCAGAAACAATAAACATATTAGCCATGAGGCTACAAAACCTATCCATTGCTTATAGGTAAATCTATCGTTATGTTGAGATCATAATTTGGGGAAAAAAATAAACATTTGTGCAGGCTAATAGGTACAGGAAGTAACATAAGGCTTTCTAGATGGTAAGAAATGCAATTAATTTTTCTTGTAGGAAGAATTGTCCCTGGTCTCAAATTAGAATCTTAGAATCATAATCTTTAATACTGGAAAGTACCTTCAATGAGGCACAGGGACCAATGAATCATTCTAATGAATCCTTAGGTGACTAAATTATTTCATTTCTTGTTATCCTTTATTTGAGAAATTACCAAAAATCAACACAGAAAAACTCTCTTATTGACAAAATATAAAAAATAACTAGAGCAGTGTAACTAGTATAATTGAATACTATCTGGAAAAGGTTTTAGAGATGATTGAATCCAGAGTTTCCAAAAGACATTTGTTATACAGGCATATCTCATTTTATTGCTTTTCACTTTATCGTGCTTTGTAGATATTGAATTTTTTTACAAATTGAAGGTTTGTGGCAATCGTGAATCAAGCAAGTGTATTGGTGCCATTTTTCCAAAAGTGTTTGCTCACTTCATGTTTCTGTGTCACATTTCAGTAGTCTTGCAATATTCCAAACTTTTTTATTATTACTATATTTTTTATGGTGATCTGTGATCTTTCATATCATGGTTGTAATTACCTTGGAGTACCATGAATTAAGCCCATATAAGATGATGAACTTAATCAACAAATGTTGTGCACATTCTGACTGCTCCACTGACTGGCCGTTCCTGTATCTCTCTCCCTCTCCTCTGGCCTCTCTTTTCTCTGAGACACAACAATATTGAAATTAGGCCAATCAATAACCTTACAATAGCCTCTAAGTGTTCAAGTGAAAGGAAGAGTCACCCGTCTCTCTCTTTAAATCAAAAGTTAGAAATGATTAAGCTTAGTGAGCAAGGCATGTCGCAAGCTGAGATAAGCTAGGCCTCTTGCACCAAAGTTAGCCAAATTGTGGACGCATAGGAAAAGTTCTTGAAGGAAAATAACAGTGCTACTCCAGTGAAAACACACATGATAAAAAAGCAAAACAGCCTTATTGTTGATGTGGAGAAAGTTTTAGTGATCTAGATAGATCAAACCAGCCACAACAATCCCTTAAATCAAAACCTAATCCAGAGCAAAGCCATAACTCTCTTCAATCTACAAAGGCTGAGAGAGGTGAGGAAGCTTCAGAAGAAAAATTGAAGATAGGAGAGATTGGTGCATGAGGTTTAAGGTAAGAAGCCATCTCCATAACATAAAAGTAGAAGGCAAAGCAGCAAGTGCTGATATAGAAGCTGCAGCAAGTTATCCAGAAGATCTAGCTAAGATAATTAATGAAGATGGCTACACTAAACAATATATTTTCAATGTAGATGAAACAGCCTGATATTGGAAGAAGATGCTATCTAGGATTTTTATCACTAGAGAGGGGAAGTCAATGACTGTCTTCAAAGCTTCAAAAAACAGGCTGACTCTTTCGTTAGGGGCTAATGCAGCTGGTGACTTTGCTCATTCACCATTCCAGAAATCTTAGGGCCCTTAAAGAATTATACTAAATCTACACTGGCTATAATCTATAAATGGAACAACAAAACCTGGATGACAATACATCTGTTCAACAACATGGCTTACTGAATATTTAAGTATTTTTGAGATCTGCTCAAAAAAAAAAAAAAAAAAAGATTCCTTTCAAAATATTACTGCTTGTTGACAATGCACATGGTCACCAAAAGCTCTGATGGAGATGTACAGCAAAATTCATGTTTTTTTCATGGCTGCTAACACAACATCTATTCAGTCAAAGGGTAATTTTGACTTTTAAGTCTTATTAATTAAAAAATACATTTCATAAGGCTATAGCGTCCATAGATAGTGATTCCTCTGATGGATCTGGGTAAAGTACGCTTGTACTCTTCCAAAAGATATTAAGACGCATCACTAAAAAATTTTTTTTGGAAAATACTATACTAAAGTTAATCTAGGGTCTTTAACTGCAGAATCTTTCACAGCCCATAATATGCTAAGGTAAATTTGGAAGGCATGGTATGTAGCATTTACCAACTTCTTTTAATTTATTTTTATTTTGCAGACAATTTCACAAGTCTAAATACAAATTTTGAGAATTCTGATCTAAGCCAATTCCTTATTTTATACAGAATAAAATTGATACCATATTGGTATACAATTTGCTCAACATAATAAAACTAAAAAATGGCAGAGACAGTACTGGGTTTCAGCTTATCCTAAAACCAAAATTCAGTGATTTGTTCTTTGCATGATGTGACACTGCATTCATTCTTCCCAAATTGTCATAATTCAACATTACTTCTGTGAAAAAGAAAATGTGTTAAGAAAAAAAAGTTCACTACATATCTTTTTTCACAATTTCATGCTGTTTTATACAATCATTGACCACCAAAAGATCCAACACTTCCAACTCAGCCCCACCCCTAAAGCTGTGACTTCCCAAAATGACATCTTTGTGGTTTCCTCAAAGTGAGACCACCAGATAAGAATAGTAATACAAATTAGTTTGATTAACTACAGTGTTTCTGCCTCTCTTGAGCTCAAACCCAGATGTATAGTCAAATTGGTTGGTTTTAAAATGTTCATTTTGAGAAAGTGTCCCTGACTATAAATGAAGTGATTCAAATATTTAGAGAGAAATTTTCATGCTTACTCAGTGATGTGAAAAACCATGACATTTACCAAAAATAGGTATTCATATGCTCTAGCTCTTTCATGTGGAGTAGATAGAAGGGGAAGACGTGGGGGCTGTGGGGTTGAATGCGGCGAAGGCATGTTTTTCTCAAGAACATGGAACAAAGGGATAAATGAGTTCAGTGACAGTTCTTTGGCCATTGAGGCATTAGCCTGGGAGTCCAAAACTCATATGCAAATGGCTCCAGGATGTCTTGATGGAGATTATAAAAAGGTTCTCCAGCATTCTGCTGTCCTGTTTGGGGAAAACATGCATTCAGCTCTACTTAATAAAGCAACCTTTAGTGTTTTCAATTGACCAACACTTACATTGCTCCTTAGCAAACAAGGAACCCTGCACTTGAGAAATAATTTAAACTACCAATGATACAGAACCCGGGGAACCAGTAGCATAACCTCAATGTAAGGCCATAAAACACCTATTTTCAGGATAGACTCCTATTCACAGATACCATTTGTCCCTTTGAGGAATCCTTACTTCCTCCTCTAGTTCCCCGAATGTTTAGACTAAAGGAAATCAAAATTACATGGGCAACCCTAAAAAAAGAAGCTAAATAAAGAGGAGATTTAAAGCTCTCATCTGGACAAATTGGGCCCTAAAGCCCTGCTATTGAGGAAAAGTTTGTGGTTTTGTTTTTAGAGTTTGTAATTGTCATCTTAATAGAATGCATTAAGTGGACAATTGCTCAGTGTTCAAAGTATGTTTTTAGAGCTCCTATCAACCCAACTTTTATAAAAATGGTGAAAAAAATAGAAAGGAGAAGTACTGAATATTAAATTTTTCTTCAGCCCACTGTCTGATTCTCTTAAGGTCTGTGCTGATATTTTTAGGCTTTGAGCACATATAAAATTTCATGGCTGTTTTAATATACATACAGGCTTGAAACAGATGAAAGCTTCCATCTGAATGATATAGATTCCTACTCCCACATGCAGTACTCAGACAAAACACATGAAACTAAGTTTAACTACTCCAGAGGAAAAACAGCTAATTCAATCCTGCCAGGATCTGAAGCTGAGATTCTAAAGATTTTTAGGCTTTTCAAATCTGTTCTTTAGCTTTTTAACATATTCCTCTCTGTTAGGAGCTCTCACATGGACTCAATCCCAGGACCTATCTGGTGTCTATATAGTGAGTCTCCATTAGTCAGCATGGATGCAGTCCTGGGGGTCATGATAAATAATAAAATGATAAGTAAGTGAGCAGAGAAGTTTGTTCTCTGGTAGAAGAAGGCAAGGTCTTTTAGGAGGATTAATTTCCGTTCCTGGTTCAATGACAAATCTGGGAACCGATGAACAACATGACAATGAAGAATAAGGACTTTCTATCCATATGTAGTCAAATCACATAGGAAAGACAGGGACAGACTTTTATATTAAGAACTTATTATATTCTATGTACAAGGATTTTTTTTAGATACTTTATTTAATTTTATCCCAGGAGACCTCATAAATTCACTCAGAAGTAAGTTTCTCTCCTCTGTTTATACAGAAAAACAACAAAACAAAAACACAAAGGCTCAGGGTTTACATAACTTGCTCAAGTTTACATAGTAACTAGGAGTGTCAGAATTTGAAAGACTCAAAGCCAGTTAGTACTATAGGACTAACTCAATTTACTCAGCAATGGAAAATTCCCTATAATCAACGCAACTACAGTGACCATAAAATCTACCTGTACAGCAAAACACATAATTGTTCTACACTTAGTCATTATCCAAATCTTGCACAATATTTTCAGCTATTGGGTTGCACTCTCTGAATGGAAACATGTATATGTTTGAGGTCTCAGGATGAGGAGAAATGTGTTGCTCCTTTTCATTAGTAAGACAAAATTTTATCATGTTTCTTCTTTTTCCTTCAGCGTTCCTAAGGTATAATTGACAAATTAAATTATAACCTATCAAATTTCTTAAGAGGAAAATAAAACTGTCAGATTGCCACTACTGCCCCACAGATCCAATTCAATATTCCCAATGCAAAAAATCTACAGATTTCACTTTTTTTGTGATGTTCAATGGCTCTTTGCAATCGAAGGAATACACTGAAATGGATTGAGTCCAGGCCCATTCACTAAAATACTATCATTACGAAGATTGACAGTTCATGCCAATGTGCCATGTGAGAACTTTAAGAAGAAATCTCAGTGCATATCTTTTACAAATCTGTAATCTTAATTTAACACTTGATAAACTACTAAATATATTGCTTATTGAAATGTGCTTTCTAACTACCAAAAAAAAACCAAAAAAAAAACAACCTCAATCATAAATATTTCCAAAGCTTATTTTCCTGTGCTATTGTTTTCAGTTGGGCCTATAATCAGGAAACAAGGGCTACTTGTAGTTGCTCTATTTCCCCTTCCTTCTAAATATAAGAACACAATTCTCTATGGGTCTATTATATTTCTGCACATCTTAAAAGAGAAGCATTGACTGATCTTTGTTCTAGACTATCTTTACAAGGAAGCTTTATTACAAACAGGCTTTGAATATAGAGCCAGTGTCTCTCTACAGAGCACAGAGCAGTTTAACAACTGTGGAAGATGGAAATTGTGTCTCCCTCTGGCATGAAGAGCAGGTATGCACACTGACTATTATAAAATATTCTTATTCCCCACTGTGTGTGCAGGTGTCATTTGGCCTTCTGCATATCAACCTGTACAAATTGAAGCTAGAAGAATTAGCACAAAAATGGTGATACTCTACTTCTATTGCTGTGAGTAACAACTTGTTCTTTATCTCTGATCCAGGAGTCTTGTGTCTTCTACCAGCACCTATGATACTGTTGTAGGCTAACTTGTTTGTTGGCAGGTGCAACAAAATCTCAGATCCTTCATATGTTTGGCAGTTTTAGAGATGAGGATAGGATGCTATCTGAGACATGGCTTCATGGAAGAGGAAAGGTTGGATGGTCTGACAGGCCAATTAAAGGGACTTGAAAGAGTCTACGCAATCAGTAGTGAATATGTTGGCCAAACTAAATGGTGTACCAGGCAATAAGTGTCCCTACCCTTTATTGTCTGTTAATGAAGAGGCATGTAGAAAGTAGTTGAAGGTTGAATACAGGAAATAGTTCAAAGACAGCTGCCTAAACACTGCTCTGGTTGTTGCTAATTCTCCTCTAGATATGTGGGGTGGGGCAGGAGGGCGGACAACTTCCTTTCCAATCTGGCAGACACATCAGGTCCCCCACATTGTAACAGACATCACTAAGATTCATCCCAGTGGACCCCCTTTCAAACAAGACCTGCAGAGACATATTCCTATACTGAGCACGAAAGGAGGACATTTTTGACCATGTAGGTAGAAACCAGGCACATCATTAAAACTTGGCCAGATAGCTTAGGACATAAGCGGGAGAGGGGCATAATACCTGTTAATTAAGAATGGCAACAGTTGGCCCCTCTGATGCCTCACACTCTGTTATCGCGCCAACCTTATATCTATTTGGAGATGACAGTAAAGTTCTCAGAGTTTTTTTTGTGATAGATCCTGGCTGATTAAAGGGAACTTTGGCTTTTTCAGGAAGATCTCCCTGAGACAGACTCCCAGAAGTATTTGGTTCTCTTTGCCTTGGTTGGCTTTACAGTGCTGTTGAAGGTGACTCAATGGAGAGTGAGAAACTAACCCAAAGAAATATACATAAATTCTTGTGATCAGTATTTTTGCCCTGGAAAGCTCTTCTAGCCCTTAGGTTGAACCTGGGCCAGAATTTAAGATGTTTTCTTGGTAACAGCCAGTAGTTTCCCCAGAGTAAGATGGATCCTTAAGGAAAGTCGATGCTGTGCAAGTCCATCCTGAATCACCCAGAGAATACAAACCTTGCAGCCCCAGCTGGAAAGCAATATGTATGTGGTTTCAGAGTCAAGAGATCC
The DNA here is from genome assembly GCF_057876585.1 of Rhinolophus sinicus. NCBI lineage: Eukaryota > Metazoa > Chordata > Mammalia > Chiroptera > Rhinolophidae > Rhinolophus > Rhinolophus sinicus. The sequence goes on from NC_142501.1 coordinate 38,189,536, forward strand.
CCACATTTGAAATAGAAGTTACCAGTAATTATGGCCTTGCCACCTGACATAGGGCTTTTGATATAGAAAAACATGAGAAATTTGTTTGGTGGAACTGTAAGCTCAGTATAATAAAAATAATGTTTCCCTCCAGAACAAAGACCATAAATATTTACTGCCCACTATAAAAGCACCAAGTTCTTTATGTGCGGGCTCTTTCCTACAACACAATGCACTGACCTGAAGGTGTTATCTAGCCCTTTGCATCACTCTGTGGGAACTGAGGCTCAGGGAACTGATGTAAAAATGCTGATGCTCTGGTTTCTGTTGTTGCTGTGAGTATTAAACTGTCCTTTGTCTCTGAATCAAGAGTCTTGTGTCTTCTACCAGTATCCATGGGACTATGACAGGCTAATTTATTAGATTGCAAGTAAACTCATAGGTCCTTCACAGTTCTTGATGCCAGGCAAATTTCTGACCTTCTGCAAGGATTTGAGAATTTGAATGGATGCGTGCTTTATGTGTGTTTTCTTCTGTTGTTTAGAAAAACATTTAAGAAAGAAGTATTTCATGAAGATAAGTAAAATGGCGAGGGAAAAAATGACAGTGAAATCTAGCTCTTCTCTTGAAGTTAGATTTAAAACTTTTATTTTTCTATTGCCTGAAAACCCACCATTGATAACATCAGACATTTTCAACTAAACTATCCCACTATGAAGAATTTAATTTTTCTAAAGCAAGGACTTCTGTTTGTTTAATACGAAAGTTTTGTGGATATAAGATTTTCCCACTATTATAGTCACATAAACCTCAGACATGTTGCCAGAGTCACCTACAAAATCATATATAAAACTGGTGTGAAAGAAAATCTAAGTTCTATTTCTCTTTCCTGACGAGTTCCTCAACTAGAAGATGATGGGAGTGGACTAAATCTCTAAGGCACATTCCAACTCCTACAGTCTAAGATTCTTACATGATAAAGAGAGAAGGATACACTAAAAAGTTCAGTTGTTTGTATAAAGCAAATCTTAATGAGGCAGGTCTAAGGTTATGTCCACACAATGTCATCTAATCAGTTGAAAAGTGAACATTTCAGCCAAACCTTAGATTTGCTATTACATAGTAGACCAATGGCACGGCAAAAAAAAAATACTAACAAAAATCCCTATTCTGCACTCAAAAAAACCAAAACAAAACAAAAAAACAAAACAAAACAAAAAAACTGTATGTGTAGATATGACCCAAGAACTCTTTGAGATTTCTCAAGTCCCACAATCTTCTTTCCAATAATAAACAATACCCCCAACAAATTCCCTTCTAGTATGCAGAAGCTGTGGATCCCAAGTGGCATTTCCTCTGGATACTTTTCCCTGGGGAAGCCTTTGAACTTCAGCCTTTTGGAGTTTCATAATATTGAGTTAATCTCATTAAATGCTAAGGTTTGTGCAGACTTTATTTTAACTCCTTTATTTTACAGATGAGAAAACTGAGGCTCAAAGTCTCATTTGCTACTCTGCACCAGCACCAGCACCAATTCTGGTGATGGTGGCTACAACATTTTTATCTCTTTAAGATAATTCCTTTAGAAAACATGAAGTGCTTTATGTTTCTCCTGTTTAAGATAGGAGTCCAAACTACCAAACCTATTTCAAAAGAAAAAAAGTCTTTTTCTATAAAGACTAGAAAGGATATGTTGCAGTGGAGAAGAAAGATGTAGAAAGAGGAAGTATGATAAAGACACAGCATTTTTTTGAAGATTTTGATAAATTTCTCATCAAGTGATTTGTCATTTGTTGAGCTGAAGGCAATAGACATATAATATGAAACTCCTCTAGGTTCCACATTTGATTTAAAGTAAACCAAAATGGACTTTAAAAAGTAAGATCCTAAAGGGATACTTTGTTCTTTTTCTGTGAAGTGAGTCCAAAACCAACAACAACAAAAATGAAACTGCTAAAGGATGGAATGTCTTAATCTGGATTAGTTTGGTCGCTGTTTAATTCAATTTAATTTAACTCAACAAACGTTTATTAAATATATGATATACATAAGGCATTATCATTTTTTCCCTATCTCATTATTATGTATCTGCAAAGTTTAGAATTTAGTTAAATGGGAGGTGACAGGGTGTATAAATTAGAGTTCAGGATTATATTTGGCCCTTAAAATCTAAACTCTTTGTACTTTCTTGACTGACTAGTTCCTAACAAGGAAGTGATGCTGGGAAAAGTATCTGGCAACACCAAATGAAAGGCAATGATATTGCTTAAATTACATTACTTATATTTTACTGAGTTAATGAGCCCTGCCTCTTTAATATTTCAATGGAATTAATATGTATGTATGTGTGTGGTGGTAGTGGGGTGGCCCATTCCCTTGGTTGCCTCAGTGCAATGGTTCAAAAGCTGTATCTAAATGATTTAAAGAGAGCTATGATAATCACTTCGTGTTAATTTATGCAGAAAATCCTTCAAGATGGTTTAACGTAAATATCCCCGTCTTTATATGACAAAAGTACAAATTATCTTCCCACTTTAACTCATCTTAAAGAGGTGGTAACTTTAAAGTTTATGAAGAAAAATTTAACCCAAACATGACTAAGGCTGGCAACCTTACATTCCAATCATTGTAACTTTGGATTTATAAACATAAACAACAAAGGCCAAAAAAGGAAATATTACATTTCTTTTAGTTCCAAACTTGCAAAATTTATATTAATCATCTATATAAATTTTTGATTCATTAATATAGGTAAGCAAGGATTGCCATGAGGTTATTGTATTAGAGTTTTGCATTTAACAGTTAACTCCTTAGAGTAATATTATTTTTTTTAAATAAAATAAATTGTTTAGTACTTTGTTTCCCCTAAGATGTTCAGAAACTCTATGGATATTGGTTAATTAAAACTTACCACATCATTGAGGTAAAGGAAGACCTAAGAAGTAGGGCCCTCATTTAAGACATGGTGAAAAAAAGAATCCGAAAGTGATGATTCATTAGGTCCAACAATAAGCACATGGCATAGTTCAGAGATGCTCATGAACAAAGGAAGAGAAGCCTCAGAGTTCCCTACCCCAGAACACTGAGATCCACATCCAAGTACCCACCCCTTGTGTCATTGCCACAGATTCAAGAGTTCAAGTTGGTGTGAGGGCATATGGAGGACTCTTTATTTGCAGTGAGTTCTTACCAATCTGGTCCTTTCTAGCACAGAAGATAATGACAGAGGAAATTTAAGTCCAATCTTGCAGCACTCCCAACCAACTTGACACAATGTGCTTTGGGTGCGCCACATTCTACAGATGGAAGACCCAGTCGTGACAGTGGTGCACTTTTGGTAAAAGGCTTTCTATGCTATTTGTTTGGTACTAGCATTATTTGTGCATATGGCATCATTAAAAAAAAAAAGAACTGTGGTGTCAGATAAACAAGTCAAATCTTGGTTCTCTCCTCTACTAGTTTTGTGATATGGAAAGAGTTATTAGACCCAAAGCAAATTCGGTTTTCTTATCTGAAAAATTGGGATAATAAAACTGTGTCACAGGATTATTATTAGGATTAAATGGTAAAATATAACCCATTTTTGGAATTTAATGAACTCAAAAATGTTATTTTCCGGGGCAGCCGGATGGCTCAGTTGGTTAGAGCACAAGCTCTGAGCAACAGGGTTGCCCATTCAATTCCAACATGGGCCAGTGAGCTGCCCCCTCCACCACTAGATTGAAGATAATGAGCTGCCGCTGAGCTTCCGGAGGGGTGCCGGATGGCTCAGTTGGTTAGACAGCGAGCTCTCAACAACAAGGTTGCCAGTTCAATTCCTGCATGAGTTAGTGGGCTGTGCCCCCTACAACTAGATTGAAGAACAACTTGGAGCTGATGGGCCCTGGAGAAACACACTGTTCCCCAATACTCCCCAATAAAAATTAAAAAGTTAAATAAAAATGAATGAAAAAAAAATGTTATTTTCCCTCCAAAATAAGACATTTCTGTGGTATGTGTGTGTGTATGTGTGTTGGGGTGGGAGGAAGGATTGTGTTTGTGTAACGGGTTTGTTGTTTGCAAATGAATCAAAATTTATCTGTGGAAGATCCCACATAGACCTCTGCTCAGTTCAAAAGTCAAAAACTAGTTCAGATCATTAGAAATGCAAAGTAACTCAACTTGAAATTTTCTTTGTTAGTATTATTAATTGAGAGGTTATTAATTGTTAGTATTATTAATTGAGAGGTTATTCCGTATGACTCAGTTCAACTGGCGCTCAAATGAAGGAGAAGCTGTGTGATTCTACCTAGGATTTAACATCTAATACCCAAAGTCAAGTTAAGAAACACCTCACAAGAGATGAAGCATTAAGTGGAAATCACTGACCCTGTAGAACTAGCTCTTTTTGGCAACGAAGGGAAAAGATGCTACTCACTGAGGTATCTAGACCTAGAAGGGCTGTTACTGTCAGTCACCACTTTCTCAAATGGACTTTGTGTTTTCAGTTAAAATTATTTTTGTATATCACTACACTGCCATAGCTCATCTGGTTTTTCCATGTCTCCATGGAAAGAATCTTTTGATGAGAAAGAAAGCACTCCCAAAATCTTTTTGCCTTTACCAGATTGAAAACGAAACACAATTATTATGGGAAGCAATATGGAGCCTTGAGAAGGAATCAAACCTTTAATTTTTATTTTTTTTTAACTTTCACATAAATCTCGATTCGGAGGTTCTTACAGGGATTAGAGTTACTTGGAAATTGCATGGGGAAATGTAGAATTCCTGAATTGACAAGAAATACATACTTCTTACCAAACCTTTGTTCAGGAAAATGAAAACCAATACTGAAATTTATCAAACATCTAGCAGGATGATTCTGACTGCAACTAACCCAAACATAAAAAATTTTTAGTTGCCCCATAATTAATATTCTTTTTTCAGGATGGGTGATCAAACTAAATGAAATAATTGTTTGGGTTCAGATTGCAAAATATTTCAATGTTCTGATACAGTTCTGGTTTATTAGGAAAGAAAGAAAGAAAGAAAGAAAGAAAGAAAGAAAGAAAGAAAGGAAGGAAGGAAGGAAGGAAGGAAGGAAGGAAGGAAGGAAGGAAGGAAGGAAGGAAGGAAGGAAGGAAGGAAGGAAAGAAGGAAAATAAAAAATCTCATGAGTTTAGGTCTGGCCCAAACAAGTTCCCCAGGTTTTCCTTGAAATAGTTTAAGTTCAGTTTACAATTCAGTTAAAAACAGAAACAAACAACAACAATAAAGTCAGGTTCACATCAGGTTTAGCAAACCTTGTATTTTCTTATGGTTTGGGACTGAAAGGTGTGTTTAGGTCAAATCTTGGCTTCAGAGGCCTGAGAGTTTCACTGGGATGGGCACATCCCAGAAGAGACAGCAAGCTGAATTTTAGGAAGTGCCTCTTAAGCAAGGGATGTAAAGGGGAGTGGTAGTCTGCTTTGTGAGAAGGAAAGGAAGTGCCCTAGTCCTCTGCGTTTCAACTTAAGAAGTCATTGTACCTTGAAACTTGAGCTCCTGGCAGGTGAACCAATAGATGTTGGGGGCTGGGTAAAGGAGGAGGGAAGATGGTTAATGACCTCCTGCACAGATCCATTTCTCCTCTTTACAATTTCTCCCACTTTACTCAAGACCAGTCTCCCAAGAAGCATAGCCATTTCTGCTGCCAAGAAGTCTTTTCCCACCCCACCACTTCTTCCTTGCCTAACTCAACGTAAAATGTACTTCTCAGACAGACTTCCCTGACCTCCACTTTTGAAATTAGATTCCCATATATGGGATTTCCATGTTGTGAGAGACACGCTCGTGTCTCTCTTTATTTTCCTTTCATTGCCTTTATTAGAACTGTAATTATACAAATGCTTATGTAGTTATTGCTCATGGTTGGTTTCCTTCATTTGCTCCTGGAAGTTAAGAAAGATTAGTGTGTTTTAATCCTCTATTTCCAGCCCTGAAGCAGAGGGTTTGGTACGTAGTAAATGCCCAAAAAATAAGTGTTGAATAGACAGCTCTCTGATTACAAATGTCAATTCTATCCATTAATTGCCTTTCCCATCTTCAAGTCCTATTTACATTCTAAATACCCTTAGATGGGTTACATCTTTAGCAGTTAGCAGAAATAATAAAAGCTATCAATTACTGAGGACTGAATACATGCTGGCTATGGAACAAAAGACATCAGAGACATTATTTCCTGTAATCTCCTCAATGCTGTGAAGTATATAAAATCATTATTTCCATGTTATAGGTGAAGAAATCAAGGCTGGATTAAGTCTTAGGGGCAAGGCCAATCTTTGGTGTGGAGTAGGAAAGGGGGGTTTGTGAGCTGTGTGGCAAGAAATCTCAAAGAGATATAGTGAAGGTAGGAGTGTGCCAATGAAGAGTTCCTATGTCATAATCCCCTCAGAATCAGCCCTGTCTATGCCACTTAATAGCATTGCACAGCGCATATGTGTTGCTGCTATCTGCAGCATTAGACAAATATTCGATAGTTGAATCCCATTTCCTGGTGCTCAAAGGAATGAGAAAATAGCAGATCAAAGGAGAATGCTGAAAAGAGATTTGACTCTGTGGCCCTTATTGTTTAACATCTATTAAATATGTTCCTTCCCTCTGTGTCTATAAAATTATGGCTAAGACATGGGTGGTCAGAATAGATAAGTCTCTGGCCCTCTTCCAATCCTGTGATTCGACAATTTTATGTTGCCATAATAATTTCCCCTATGCTGTCAATGGGCTCTAACTTCCTTCAGACTGAAGATTTATCTGGCAACTGAAGTTGGTCCTGACAACATTTAAAATGCCTAAACTGATGGTATCTGAAAGATACTTTTTTAACCTCTATTTACCACCAAGATAAATAAGTATGAGTTTGGCAATTAAAAAGTTAATGAGGTCTGTTGTGACAACCACACTTTTCCGTCATCTCATTCCTAATCTTGCAGCCATGATGAGAAGCAGCTCCTCTGGAGTTTGTCAGGTAACACTCTAACTCTTCAGTGATAACTGGTAAGTATACAAATTTGCAGAACATACCTCTGTCCTGTACCTCAGCATCTCCTTTCTCCTCATCTCTTTATTTCTGTCATTTCTAGGATTCTGCAAAACTGCATTGATAAGGCACTGTTTGAAAGTGCCTTGACAATTATATACGTATTTTGTTGCATGATAACTTTTTTAGAGTTCTATTAGTGAATGTAGATTAAGAAGTGTCTCACAGGGTTTTAACTAATCAGATTGTAAATATTTGGGCATAACTTGAAATTGTTCGATTAGAGATCGATTTGAGGCATAAAGACATCTGAGGAATAATGATGGTAAATTTAAATGTTTGTGTGGAGATAAAGATGTTCTCTTTGGGCAAGACCTATAACTCCTGGATTTTCCAATTGGTATGAAAATAAAGTGAGGACAATAATTATCTTGTTCAGGTGATGATGTACCTGGAAGTAAGGAGATCCCAAGGCTCCTCTACTTCCATCTCAATTCACTTACCTTTCCCCACAGGGAAATAGGAAATCATCAAGTGCTCTTCCTTGGGCTTTATGACAATCTCTCCCCTCTCGTTTTGCAGTGTTTTTGTCTTATAAACCTCTACTTATTTTAAAATGATACATTTTAGTAAAAAAGGAAAAAGGAAGTGATAAAAATACAAAGATATTACATCATCATATCTAATTTTATATGAACTTTGAGGAAACAAATCCACAAATGTGCCAAAGGAAAAGGTTAACAAATACATTACTTTCATTTCGGCCTCCATTGCAACCAAAAGCACACACACAAACCTTTGTACACTTGTTCAATATATGGAGGAGAACAACGAATCATAAGAGAAAAAATTGTGAGAAATATTCACAATACTAAATTCAATAAAAAGAAACCAGAGCTATAGGCTTAAGTGAGCATTTTAAAATATTTTTATTTCATTACTAATATGTTATCAGAAAATAATATTTTAGTACAAATTCCACTGTTCAAAGCTTGCACAGCTCCAACACTGAGGTTATCTTGTTTGGCATTAGAATAGCTCATGTCTACATTAAAGTTGGAATCTTAGAAGTGACATAAACAGGCCTTTTTCTATAAAGATAAAAGGCTAAGCTTTAAAGGATTTTATATTTATAGATAAATGTTTCCATAGTAATCAGTATATAAAACGTGCTGGTGTCAGCAGTCCTTTGAATACAAAAATGGCTCATATTAAAATGAGGTAGATTCAAAGAATCAAATGTAGATTCTTTTACCTTAAAAAAACAATACAACAACAACAACAACAAAAACTTTGTCGAAAATACAAGGATCTTTTTTGAATTTTGTTGGAAACTACTCTACTTTTGGTCACATGGGCCATGTACTCCCACGGAACACACAAGGGATGAAGTCCTGACCTTTGAAAGAAGCATGAACCATGATGAAAAGTAATTTAAAACAACACACTCATTATTACAGCCTCAGATGATGAGCTTGGAGCTATGCGTTTTAGATTTTCCCAGTGTCTGAGGTCAGTTTTGTTTTAGAAAGAAAAATAGTTCAGGAAGAGGGAAAGCAAAGTTCAGAGGAGGCAAGATTAAAGAGAAAAGAATACAACTGTATTGTTTTAATAATAGAGTCAAAAACGCATGGGATAAATATCATCCAGAAGGTAGTATAAAACAGGTAAGAAGTCTGTTTTGAACATTTATGGCTATCCTGGCAGAAGTAGAAACATATGTTTACCAAAAGACATGAGCAAGAAGGTTCATAGCAGCCCTATTCGTAATAGAATAAAACTGGAAACTATCCAAGGGTCTAACAATAGAATAGATAAGTTGAGGTGTATTGACAAAATGAAATACTATAAAATGAGAATGAATAAACTATTGCTAAATGCATACACATAATGTTGAGCTGAAGAAGGCAGGTACATACTGAATGATTCCATTAATCATTAAGAATTAAGAAACAGGCAGAGCTAATCTATGGATTAGAAGCCGAGAGTATTACCTTGGGGGCAGAGAGTGACTGGGAGGGGAAAATGGAGGTTTCTGGCGCCCTAGCAGTGTTTTCTTTCTTAATCTGAGTACCGGTTACATTATTGTGTTCCCTTTGTGACAATCTCTCAAGCTGTATGTTCATGCCTTACACACTTTTTGCACGTATATAAGACGTTAATAAAAAGGAAAAAATACAACTTTGAGGTGGTCTGAGCACTTTTCAATAAATATATATATAAACGTTTCCATTTTAATCAGCTCAGTTTTATCTGTCCTGGATACCTCCTCCTTTCTGTTTCTCTGGGACAGCAACCATTTGACATTCATAAGAGATTACTTTCATAAGGGCAAAGTATGTCTGTGCATGTGTGCACAGTTCCAACCCCAGTTACCCACATTTTTATGATATCTTTAGAGACACACATTCAGTTGTTCTGCTGCCCAAAAGCCACTAAAGTCTGGGACTTTGCTGGGGGGGATAAGCAATTTTAAAATAAGTGTTGAAGCTATGTTGTGTTAACACCTCACAAGAGGGTCAAGGATAGGCAGGGAAGAGAGATTCAATTTCAAAAGGATTGTCTTTAGCTGCCGGCGGGCTCTAATGGAACTGTGCTGTGCGCGGAGGGATTAGCAGGTGGACGTGGGATGGTGGCTCCACTGGCTCTCCCAAAAGGGCCATTTGTCATGCTCTTGGGTTTCCGTGTGGCACTCAACTATCTGGTACATGGAAAATTCATTGGCAACTTTTATAAAAATCTCATTCCAGGAGTTTATACTGCTCATTCTGTAAGGCTTTTACCTGAGAGGAAGGCTCCCCCCCTCCTTGTTTTTTTAATTCCTCAGAATGAGAAGCCACTAGTTATGAAGAGGAAGTGGTGAGGGAGCAGTGGTAAGCAGTGTAGGCCCAAGAACTTCTAAGTGACTGTGGGTTTTCAGGCCTAATACTTCATCTCTGGGAGCGTTAGCTTCTTAGCTGTGAAATGGGGATGAGAACAGAGGATTCCTCATATGATTGTTGTCAGGATTAAATGAGATAATAGTGAAGTCAGCAGCACAAAGCACAGTAAGTAAGCACTCAATAGATGTTGGCTATTTTTACTATTAGATTGGTGCTCTTGAGAAGTTTTCAACTTAAAATCTGGATGTTTCCATTGCATGGGGCTTTTTAAAAATGGAACCCTGGATGCCCATACTAAAAAGTCACCAAATATCGTGTATAACATTGAAATAACCACAAGAATGCTGGCAGTTCTTTTCCTTGGTAAAAGTTGAACCCTCAGTTTCAGAGCCACAGTGACAGAGCAGTGAGGTGTGTCAGAGGCCTGTCTCCAAAAAGCCCACAGCAAAGAAGCCTTCCAAACCTTAGCTTTCTCTTTGTTTCTCATTTCGTTCCTTTTGATCTATTCTTCACTCTCAGCCCTTCACTTTTCCCATTTGTACTTGCTTCCTGAAGTTGGAGGAAGTTTAAGAGTCAGGTTGCTGAAGGACTAAGAGGCTAAACTTTCATTGAAGGTATTAGTCGTGAAAGGAAGAGCAACATAAGGGACCGAATGAAGGGACTGTTTATCAGCAGGATTCATTCGTGTGCACACATAATACTTTTGGACGGTCTCCTGAGATGGGTTGCATGGCAATTTCGCTGCCTGTATTCAAATATACTTAATAGTCCTCATTGCATTTCTAATCATGTTGCTCATAAGGGAATTTCTATCCTGAGCTATGACAGAGAGGCACAACAGGCATAAGGAATAAATATTGGCAAAACAAAGAGTAAAATATTTTACCTGCAATGCTGGCCTTCACCTTAGACAAAAGTAAAACAAAAATAAAACACTAAATTTGACCAGAAGTTTCCTTAGGATCCAAGAAAATGCTAATGGCTAGTCTGGCAGTTTTTCTAATATTTCTTTTTCACTTCTTTCTCCATTTCCCTTTCTCAAGTAAAATAAGAAATATAAGTGCCAGATTTTTATAAACAGAAAGTTGTTTTTTCCTTTCTTTTTTCCTTCTCTCTATCTCTTTGTTGTTGTTGTTGTTGTTGCTGTTGTTGTTTTTAGTCACATATTGATTGGAGATCAGGTAAACACAATTTTGTGATAAGATTTTGGTTCTTCAGTTTTATATCATCAAGAAATCTAGATAACTTAAATTTATACTCCGATTTTCCTGTATCTATGAAAATTACCAAATTGTAGAGGTTGTAGGGTCAAGATTTCCTGCTATTCTTGATTGAGCCAATGTCATTGCATAGCTGAGAAACACCTCATTGTATTTTCAGGTATATCTTTCAACACAGGTGGTGAGTTCATGGCTCATGCGCTCCTGACATATCACTGGGCCTTGAACCGGTGGTAACCCCACAAATCCTTATCACAGAGGTGAAATTTGCTCCAAGCCAAACTGCTCTTCTAATATGATAGCAATACTTGGATGTACAAGAAAACATAGTTAAAATTTGAATTTGGACCAAATTCTGTATGAGATAAAACTGCGGCTAACGCTATGGAAATATGCAGAGGCCTAAATGATAGCTTCACTGTACAGCTTCATTCTGTGAATTTAGATGATTCATGTAAAAGAAACATCTATAAACTTAAATATGGAATGAATAAAAGTAGAGAAAGATGAAGATCTTCTACACACAAGCCAAACCACACTTGATGCAGCACCCTACATCCATGTTACACAGGAGGTTGCACCACACAGAAGAACACCACAAGGTCCAGCTGTGGACCACTGAGACCCACGCATTGTTGCAGATTAATATTTTGATATATTAATCAAAGTTTCCCCAGGCACATTTTCTTTTACTTATTCTTTTCCTTACTCAAGTACTTTTTCAATGCCTCAAAAAAGGTAAAGAAAAATAAAATCAAACCCTTGGCTTTGGAAAGTTTCAAAGTTTAGGTTGGAACTTGTGGGGCTGGTTATAAAGCCCTATTAATATACTAAAAACCATTGAATTGTACACTGAAAATGAATGAATTGTATGGCCTCAGAATTATATCTCAATAAAGTTATTTTTTAAAAAGTTACAAAGTTTAGATTAGGCCATAAACCGCAGATTGGAAGACCCCGCAGTCAAACTAAATAAATATTTTCCTGACTCGGGAAAGAGAGGAGTCCAAATTACAGGGTTTATGATATGTAGTGCTAGACAAAGGGGCTTCCTGGTTTGTCCACTTCCCTAATCACAGGCCAACTCTTAAGAGGAAGTAGGTGGACATTTTCAAATAGATTTTAGGAATATGAGAACAGAGAGAAATCTGCTTTCTGCTTTCCTGTAGCCTTAGAGTCTTGGGCAGATTGACCTATACAGGTGTCCCGGCACTTGGTAGTGAGACAGCCTCACTGAGTTTGCTACACTCCAGAGGTGTATGATATCCGTGGAGTGTTTCCCAGTATCCAAGAGAAGCTCAGACATTTTACAACACCCCAGACACCAGATGGGACAAGGAGTTTATAGCAATAATTTGTATGGACTCATAACCAAATACCAGATGACAATAAGAGCACCTCAGCAGATGACAACATGGATAAATTACAGGAAAGTATATGTCCACTTCCATCCCCATATTTTAGTACTACATAATTCCGCCAGACCTTATAAAATAATTCCAAGGCAAGTGGAGGAGACCCTGATTTGAACTGAAAGTGTTTTGCCTTTTGTCCCAATGAAGGATCAAATTCAGTTTAAACTAATGAAGAAAGTTATATAATTGAGCACTGAGTTTGGAGATAAAAATTTTGTCTAATATAGGGTTATTTTTAAATTAGCACGAGAAGAAAATCATTGGAGAGATCCACGATGGCAGAGTAAAGTTGTGCTAGCCTTTTCCCATGAACACATTAAAATTACAACTAAATTATAAAACAATCAACCTGGAGAACCATCTGAAGTCTAGTTGAACAGAAGTTTTATAACTAAGGCGATAAAGAAGAAGCCATGTCAAGACTGGTAGAAGGGGCGGAGATGCTTAATGTCAGGCCCCAAACCAGTGTGTGGCAATTGAGAGTCAGAAGGGATATCTCAGCCGCAGAGGTTCTCCCCAGAGGAGAAGGGACTGCAGCCCCACATTAGGCTCTCCAGCCCCACACCAGCCTCCCCAGCACAAGTACTGGTACTGGGAAGAGGAGCCCCCACAACATCAGGCTGTGAAAAACAATGGGGATTCTGACCATGTGGATGGGACAGAAGGCTGTGGGAAACTCAGACATCCTCTTAAAGATCCCGCACATAGACTCAATCGTTTGCAGGCACTCATTCTGAGCTCCAGTGGAGGGATGGTGGCTCAGGAGGTATTGAACACATATGGGGGACACTGAGCTATGTGGCTTTAAAGTGAGAACTAGAGGGGCAATCGCCATTTTTTTCTGTGTGGAGTCCTCCCATGCAGTCAGCATGTGGGCACAAACTTCCCTGTGTTGAGCCTGCCCCTCACATGGCCAAATCTGAATCTGAATTGATCTGCTGAGCTCCGCTGCTCCACCGTGCTGACTCCCTGAGTCCCCACCTCACCCAACTCTCATACCAAACAAGGCTTTATCAGTGACTGAACCTTATGGGAGCCAGCAGGCAGCAGCAGGCCTCGGGGTGTCCTGACTTCTTGCAGAGCTACCTGAGACATAGTACTGGTGGTAAGCATCCTCAGTTCATAACGTGGCCTCTCCCATGTGCCTCCAGGTTTAGCACAGGCAGCAAACAAACACGGATTGCTTTGCAGCTCCTATTAGGTAGGCCCCAGCCAGTCACAGGCAGTGGCTTCCCTTAACTTGCATTGGAACCCCTCCCAAGAGGCCCCAGAACCAACTATTTGGAGATTGGCTTCAGACCACAGCAGAGCACCACCCAATTAATATCACAAGCAGCACACCCAAAGGGCAGTCTCAACAAGCACCAGAGCCTACTATAGTGAATCCTGCTCAGTGAGATAAGGGCCCTGCACAGCAGCTTGTAAGCGATGTACGTGGCCAAACTCCACAGCCAGTCAGCATGAGGGTCAATCCATCCACTGATATGCCACTAGCAATCAAGGCTCAACTACAACTGGAGGGAATTCACAAACAACACAGAGGACATCTCTGAAGCACCAGCACAGGTGATGAAGGAGACTATGTGAGGGCCCCACAGGGCACCTACTACATAAGACCAGTCAGCCCAGATGGAAGACATAGCAGATCTACCTAACACAGACACAGAGAGGGAGTCAAAATGAGGAAAGAAAAAAATATGTCCCAAATGAAAGAACAGGAGAAAACTCCAGAAAAAGAACTAAACAAAATGGAGACAAGCACCCTGTTAGATACAGAGTTCGAAACAATGGTTATAAGGATGTTCAAGGAACTTAGTGAAAACTTCAACAAAGAGATAGCAAGCATAAAAAAGGACATAGAAACCATAAAAAAGAACCAGTCAGAAGTGAAGAATAAAATAACTAAAATGAAGAATGCACTGAAAGGAATCACCAGCAGACTAGATGAGGCAAAGGGTAGAATCAGCTATTTGGAAGACAAGATAGCAGAAAAGCAAAAAACAAAAAACAAACACTTTTTAAAAATAAGTATAGTTTAAGAGACCTTTGGGGCAATATCAATCATACTAACATTTGCATTATAGGGGGTACCAGAAGGAGAAGAGAGAGAGCAAGGAATAAAAAAGCTATTTGAAGAAATAATGATGGAAAACTTCCCTAACCTGCAAAAAGAAATAGACATACAAGCCCAGGAAATGCAGAGTCCCAAACAAGATGAATCCCAGCAGGCCCACACCAAGACACATTATAATTAAAATGGCAAATGTTTAAGACAAAGAGAGAATCCTAAAAGCAGCAAGAGAAAGTCAACTAGCTATTTATAAGGGAGCTCCCATAAGACTGTCAGCTGATTTCTCAACAGAAACTTTGCAGTCCAGAAGGGATTGGCACAAAATATTCAAAGTGATGAAAAGTGAGGACATAAAACCAAGATCACTCTACCCAACAAGACTATCATTTAAAATCAAAGGACAGATAGAGAGCTTCCCAGACAGGAAAAAGCTAAAGGAATTCATCACCACTAAATCAATATTACAGGGAATGTTAGAGGTACTTCTTTAAGACACACACACAAAATAAAAATTATGAATAATAAAACGGCAATGACTACATATCTATAAACAATCATTTTCAATGTAAATGGATTAAATTGTTCCAATCAAAAGCACAGGGTGGCTGAGTGGATAAGAAAAAAAACCCTTACATATGCTGCCTGTAAGAGACTCACTTCAGATTGAAAGATACACATAGACTGAAAGTAAAGAGATAGAAAAAGTTATTTCATGGAAATGGAGGGGAAAAGCTGGGGTAGTAATACCTATACCATGAAAAATAGACTTTAAAACAAAGGTTATAACAAGAGTCAAAGAAGGACCCAGTAATCCCACTTTTGGGTATTTACCCGAATAAACCCAAAAGGCTACTTGGAGGGGGGGTGTGCATCTATATGTTCATTGCAGCATTATTTACAGTAGCCAAGATGTAGAGGCAGCCTGGGTGTCCATCGATGGATGAATGGTTAAAGAGTACGTGGTACATATATACGATGAAATATTGCTTGGCCATGGAAGGGAATGGGTCCTTACCATCTGCAGCGACATGGATGGACCTGGAGGGTATTGTGCTGAATGGAGTGTAAGACAGAGGAAAGCATATACAATGTGATTTTTGCTTATATGTGGAACCTAAGAACAAAATAAACAAATAAAACAGAAACAAACAAACAAATTGGCACATGAAATCATGAGAGCCTGAGATCTTGAATGTCACAAGCTACAGTGGGTTGGTTTTTACAGAGGGTGGAGAGAGATTTTTCTGCCTTATGTCTCTTGAGGTAGATCAACTGGGCATTCCAGACTCAGAAGGGAAGAATTGGGAAATTTAAGACACATTTACTTTTTTTTTTTTTTTTAAGAAATAATGTAGTTGCATTACTTTCTCAATAATGATCTCTCCCTGAAAGGTTACACTACAATGACATCAAGTCATTTCATGGGTTAAGTTATTCTCTTAAACCTTGAACAATCTCTTTAGAGTGGTTTTGAGTTACAAATGGAATGTATATTAGAATCTTTATTATACGCTTTTTCCATATGAATCATATTACAAGCTGCCATTCAATTTATCCATGTTTGCTCTTGATTCTTTCTCTTCTTCAATCTCAATGCTACTTCCTGATTCCTTCAGCTGTACTTTCTTACCCATCAGAAGTCAATGCTTACCCTGATACCAAAACCTGGTAAGGACAGCACAAAAAAAGAAAACTACAGACCAATATCTCTGATGAATACCGATGCAAAAATCCTAAATAAAAGTCTAGCAAATCGAATACAACAATGCACTAAAAAGATTATTCATCACGACCAAGTGGGGTTCATCCCCAGGGCACAAGGATGGTTCAACATACGCAAATCCATCAATGTGATACATCACATAAACAAAATAAAGGACAAAAATCATATGATATATCAATTGATGCAGAAAAAGCATTTGACAAAATAGAACATCCATTTATGATTAAAACACTTAATAAAATGGGTATAGAAGGAAAATACCTTAACATAATAAAGGCCATATATGACAAGCCCTCTGCTAATCTCATAATTAATGGAGAAAAACTGAAGCCCTTTGCTCTATGTTCAGGAACACAACAGGGATGTCCCCTATCACCTCTGCTTTTCAACATAGTGTTGGAAGTCCTTGCCAGAGCAATCAGGCAAGAGAAAGAAATAAAAGGCATCCAATTGGGAATGAAGAAGTTAAATTATCACTCTTTGCAGATGACATGCTGCTATATATAGAAAACCCTAAAGACTCCACCAAAAAGCTATTAGAAACAATCAACGAATACAGTAACGTGGCTGGCTACAAAATCAACGCACAAAAGTCCATTGCCTTCCTATATACTAACAATGAAATCTCAGAAAAAGAAATCCAAAAAACTATTCCTTTTGCAATTGCAGCAAAAAGAATAAAATACCTAGGTATAAACTTAACCAAGGATGTGAAAGACCTATATGCTGAAAACTATAAGGCATTTTTGAAAGAAATTGAAGAAGACACAAATAAATGGAAAGACAATCCGTGCTCATGGATTGGAAGAATCAACATAGTTAAAATGGCCATATTACCCAAAGCAATATACAGATTCAGTGCAATACCCATCAAAATCCCAATGGCATATTTTAAAGAAATAGAACAAAAAATCATCAGATTTGTTTGGAACCACAAAAGACCCCGAATAGCCAAACAATTTTAAGAAAAAAGAACAATAATGGAGGTATCACACTTCCTGACTTTGGCTTGTACTACAGGGCTACAATAATCAAAACAGCATGGTATTGGCAGAAAAACAGACACATAGACCAATGGAATAGAATTGAGAACCCAGAAATAAAAGCACATAAATATGGACAGATAATTTTTGACAAAGAAGCTAAAAACATACAATGGAGCAAAGACAGCCTCTTCAATAAATGGTGCTGGGAGAATTGGATAGCCACGTGCAAAAGAATGAAACTGGACTGCTGTTTGTCACCATGTACCAAAATTAATTCAAAATGGATCAAAGACTTAAGCATAAGACCTGACACAATAAACTGCATAGAAGAAAACATAGGTACTAAACTTATGGACCTTGGGTTCAAAGAGCATTTTATGAACTTGACTCCAAAGGCAATGGAAGTAAAAGCTAAAATAAACGAATGGGACTATATGAAACTTAAAAGCTTCTGCACAGCAAAAGAAACCATCGACAAAATAAAGAGGCCACCAACTGAATGGGAGAACATTTTTGCAAACAGTGCCTCCGATAAGGGGCTAGTATCCAGAATATACAAGGAACTCATGCAACTCAACAACAAAAAAACAAACAACCCAATTGAAAAATGGGCAGAGGACTTGAAGAGACATTTCTCCAAAGAGGACATACAAATGGCAAATAGACATATGAAAAAATGCTCAACATCACTAATCATCAGAGAAATGCAAATCAAAACCACAATGAGATATCACCTCACCCCAGTCAGAATGGCTATCATCGACAAGATAAATGTTAACAAATGTTGGAGAGGCTGTGGAGAAAAAGGAACCCTCATACACTGTTGGTGGGAATGCAGATTGGTGCAGCTGCTATGGAAGGCAGTGTGGAGGTTCCTCAAAAAATTACGAATCGAATTGCCATGTGACCCAGCAATCCCTCTCCTGGGTATCTACCCAAAAAATCTGAAAACTTTTAGAGATAAAGACACGTGTGCTCCAATGTTCATTGCAGCTTTGTTTACAGTGGCCAAGACATGGAAACAACCAAAATGTCCTTCGATAGATGAATGGATAAAGAAGTCGTGGTATATATACACAATGGAATACTATTCGGCGGTAAGAAAAGATGATATAGTAACATTTGTGACAACACGGATGGATCTTGAGAGAATAATGCTGAGCGAAATAAGTCAGACAGAAAAAGCAGAGAACCATGTGATTTCACTGATATGTGGTATATAAACCAAAAACAACAAAAGAACAAGACAAACAAATGAGAAACAGAAACTCATAGACACAGACAATAGTTTAGTGGTTGCCAGAGGGTAAGGGGGGTGGGGGTTGGGCGGGTGGGAGATGAGGGTAAGGGGGATCGAATATATAGTGATGGAAGGAGAACTGACTCTGGGTGATGAACACACAATGGGATTTATAGATGATGTAATACAGAATTGTACACCTGAAATCTATGTAATTTTCTAACAGTTGTCACCCCAATAAATTTAATGAAATAAAATTAAAAAAAAAAAAAAAAAAAAAAAAAAAAAAAGAAGTCAATGCTTTCAGAAAACATATATGCTTGGTATCTAGCATTAATGAAATCACATCTCTTTCCTGCAATTACCCCATTTTTCTGCTCTCCTTCATATCTCTTAATCTCTCAAAAAAAAACGATCTATTTACATTGCTCTCCACTTCACTTCCCATTTTTACTTTAATTTTCTGCAATGAGATTTCTGCTCCAAGCACTTTCAAAGAAGGGGCATGACCATATGGTTCCCAATTCAATGGACCTCCATGATTCCCAGATCAATGGACTCTTTGCTACCCTAAATATATGCAATTTTGCAGTAGTATGTGTTATAGGTAAATACTGCCTCTGCCTTTTCTTGTTTTGATTTTCCTTTTACTTTCCTGGCTGTTCCTTCCCATTCTCTTTTTGTTGGATTCTTCTTCTATAGTCTCTAAATAGAAATCAAGGCTCAAATGGAAAGCCTCTTATCTTCTCTAAATAATGTACTTGGAAATCTTATTCCTGTGGGTTTAAATACCATTTCAATTCTGATGATTCCAAAATCATTTGGAGAGTGTGTAATCCAAAATGTTACTTCACTTCTGAGCTCCATACTTACACACAGCATTGCTTTTTAAAATAAGATACTGTACAGACACCTCAAACTTAACAATTACAAAATGGAATTCTTGATTTGCTCCTCAAACTTGTTCCCCCATCATGAGCTCCAGTCTTCTTCTCAGTAAATGGCATCATCAATCACTCAGGTTGGTCAAGTGAGAAATATAGGTGTCATCCTTGGGTTTTTCTTTTCCTTATACCCCACATCCATACAATAGCAACTCTTGTCAAATCCATCTCCAGAATACATCTCAATCAGTTTGTTTTTCTACATCTCTTCTACCCCCACCTTAGACTAATTCACCATGATCTCATTGCATGGACTATTTTAAGTTCAATTGATCTCACCTCTTCCATTCTTACCCACCACCAAGCCATGCTCAATACAGCAACAATAATCATCTTATGAAAATATGTTTTATTTGATGTCACTCCAGTGCCTCAGTTTCTTCTTGAAGTCTTGGTATAAAATCCAAAGCCCTTATCATGGGCTGTGTGGTCCTTTTCACCTCCCCAGTCTCAACTCATAATGCCCCTATTCTTCCTCAGTATGTGCCAACCACTCTAGGACCCCAGGGTTTTGAGGCATGAAGTGCTTCATCCTGAAAAATGCTTCAAATGACTGTTTTCTCTGCGTGGAATGCTTTCATTCTCTGCGCTTTAAGTTAAATATTACCTTCTCAGAGACTGTCTTCTCGACTTCTCTATTTAAAGTAGGTCTCCTTATTTTCTATCTTAAGGGCCTTTTCCTTATCTTCTTAAACTGAAACACTAATTATAACTTTTTTACTTATGTATTTGTTTACTTTTTGTATTTCTTCCTTCACCAGCATATAAACTCCAATTTGTACATAAGATAAAACATAATCATTATGTTTTTATTATATTTCTGGAGATTAGCACAGGGCCTACCACATAATATATACTCCAAAAATATCTATAGATTGATTAGTATTATCACAAAAGAAATCAAATTCATACCTTCATGCATTTGTAAATGTATATGGATATGTGTGTGTAAAGGAGAAAGAAAAAAGTTCATATTTGTTAAGCATACATTCTCGTACCCATAACCAAAGTGATAGTGGCTGTGGCATATGCACTTTTTGAAGTAAGGTAATATAGAGATAATATCTGTTTTACTTACCTACCTGTGGAATTTCTTGATACAATAATGTCTAAAGTTCATCTTTCTATCTACAACACTGAAAAGGTGTTGTAAACTTTGTCAGTCTTACCAAAGGGAATGATTATTCAGGACCTGATAACGTGTCACATTACAGTGGGAGCTCAATTACATATTTGTTAATGAATTTTTATGTGTTTGAACATTTATTTGAATTTTAATTTTTTCCTTTGCCTGGTTCCATTTAGATATGGCTTACTTACTTCAAATTTGGGGGCCAATGTTTTGTGGGTTTATATATGTGTTTACATGCTACACAAGAGTGTATAATCATTCTCTGATGACAATTTTCCAGCATTGCTTTCTTTTGGGTGTGAAATTTACTCTAAATGACTTTCAGAAAACTTTCTACCATAATCAATAAAAAAGATAAGTATATGTTGCCATCCGAGAATATATTTGCCAATGTTCTATGTGACTAGATCAGGTTACTGTAATTGCAGCCAGGTCTCTACCACACAGTATCCCTAGGGAGTCTCTCGTCTCAATAATTACCCTGTTTGGTTTCTGGGATTGTTAATTTTATTAACAATTTGCGAACAATATGTCAACTTGGCCGGGCCATGGTACCCAGGTATGTTGTCAAACATCATTCTAGATGTTTCTATGAAGGATTTTAAAAATGAGAGTAACATTTAAATCAGTAGACTTTGAATAAAGCAGATTTCCCTCATAATGTGGATGGGCCTCATCCAATCAGTTGAAGGCCTTAATAGAAAAAAGACTGACCTCCCCAAAGAACAGGGAATTCTGACAGTACACTGCCTTTCAGCTCAAACTACAGCATCACCTCTCCCCTGGGTCTCCAGCATGATGATCTGCCTACACTGCAGATTTTGGACTTGCCAGCCTCCACAATCACATGAACCAATTTCTTAAAACAAAGCTCTCTGCCTCTGTCTCCCTGTATTTTTCTCTCTCCATTCTCTTTCTCTCTCTCTCTCTCTCTCTCTCTCTCTCTCTCTCTCTCTCTCTCTCTCTCTCTCTCTCCCTTTTTCTCCCTCTCCCTCTCTCTCAATCTACTGTTCTGTTCATCTGGAGAACCCTTCCTAACACCATTTCCATCACCAGCCCATTTTAAATTTGTTTCCCATTTCTAAGAGCACCATAGAAGCTACTGATCAGACTGAGACTCATTTTTCCTGTTTTAAATTTTGACAGAGTAAGAATAACTGTAATTTGGGTAAATGGAGAGCTTGTTCTTCTCAGTGAATCACATTAGTCTCTATGACCTCAAAACTCACCCTAATCACCCTTTTCGCCAACACAAAGACATCAGGTTCTGTAAATGCTATCATAACAGAGAGTTCGACAACGCAAGTTCTCTGCTCTCTGCTCCTCTATTGACCAGTCATACTGACTTTGGCCAGGTCAAGAGCATTTTATTGCTTTAGTTTCCCCATCTGTTTGTGTAATGCTTATTTCTCCAATATTCTGAACTCCTTCCATACACAGGTGCCCCAGAAGAGCATGTGTGGCTATTGTTCTGATACTCTACTCACAGAAAGCTCCCAAAGAACACTCCTGAACCCATTACCCTGTTTCGTCATGTATAAAAGCCTGGAGATTACAAGAAGTATTTGGTTTGGGTTGTACTTTGAAAGGTATGACTGTACCCACAAATATGCACAGAATAGTCAATGAGGACTCTTGAAACGCAAAGTCAGGTCCTTCCTTCTTCTTGCCACAATCTTTGATGGTGATGAAGAATGTGTTTACTCAAGTTTGCAAAAGAGAATTTGGTTTGCTCTGTTTTAGCAACAGATTAGGATTTCAAAGAAAAACTGGCAATGTGGGTCATTTTTTTTGAACAAGCTTTGAAGCCATGCTGAAATCTTATCAGTATGTCAAGTTTTAAAAACTCCCACCTGTACATCTCCCTCTCTAGAATTCTTTTGAGCAGCTGCTGACTCCTCCGTTGTCTGTTGATTACGTGTGGACAGAAACATAGCATACACTCAGCTCTAGGCACTAGAAACTACTGTAAGTCATTTCTATCTCCTTGTGGCCTATCTGGTAGGCAGATTCAAAACAAATATGAATTCCTAGGGATATATTATGTGATTAAGTTGTGCTGGCTCACCTGCAATGGAATTGTACTCATACTTTCCCAGAATCCCCATTTTCCCCACAGTAATCTTCCCAAAGGGAACGCCTGCTCACTGGGCTCTTTTTAAAAGGTGTGCAAATCTCAACACTGCAACAATTTAATGCCACAAATGAGATTATGAAGAATACAACAGAATGAAAATATTGTATTTTCATCACCATCGAAAGAGGGCTTATGTGCAATAATCCCATTGCAGGTAGGTCTAGTGTGTATATTCATTTGTTCTGGAAACACATCAAATTACTTTACTTACAAAACCATATTAAATAAGGTCAAAAGTCAGCCAAAAAGTACGTTGTGAAGAAAAAGGGTCCTCCAGAGAAGAATCTGCCTCCCTCTTACTTTTGACAATCACAGCTTTCTCTTCTAGGTAATTTCTATATCAACCAACAAACAAACCCTAGTTTTTATAATAACAACTCAGCTCATGTAGGATGATTACATTTTAGGGCATTCATAGTGTACACTATCATATTTTCACTTCAGAGCCTTCTTTTGTCTGAACAGGATTCCTCCCAAGCTCTCTAGTTGCAGCCAACCCAAGCTCCAGACTTCTGAACTACTGTTTCCCGGAAAATAAGACCTAGCCGAACCATCAGCTCTAATGCATCATTTGGAGCAAAAATTAATATAAAATCTGGTCTTATTTTAATATAAGACCAAGTCTTTAATATATAATATAATATAATATAATATAAAATATAATATAATATAATATAATATAATATAATATAATATAATATAATGTAATGTAATGTAATGTAATATAATATAACATAATATAATATAATATATATATATAATGTAACATAATATAATATAATACTGGGTCTTATATTAATTTTTGCTCCAAAAGACGCATTAGAGCTGATAGCCTGGCTAGGTCTTATTTTCGGGGACATACAGTACATTCGATAATGTCCTATCACCAACACACTAAAACCAGAGAACTAAACCCAAAGAGAGTCAGACAGCAGGGCTGGTGGTCAATGAAATCAAGTCAGATCTCTGATCTAATGCTTACATATATATTTAAAAGGGAAAACTTTGAGTAAGCACAGCATAGAATTTACTTCCTGGCCCACACCACAATACTTCTCTTCTGCTCTCCTGAAAAGCTGGAGCAAAATCTCCTTAACAAATTACACCCAAGAAGAACTTGCTGCATAAGTGTTATTTTCTCAGCTCAATGTCACAATTATTTAGTGTGCTGAGCACTATACGTCTTTTAATTTCCTATAATCCTTACCCATAGTATAATGTGGAATTCCATTTATTCTATTTTAAAAGGGATGAAGTCATCTAGGGTGGAAACTATGACCTGATTGAAAGTACTGAAATGCAGCTATGTCTCAGACAAGGCTCTGGCACATGGAGAAGTATAAATTAAACTCTTCTGCAGACATTTGATCTCTTGCTATGAAAAGGGATATTGTGTTTCCTCTGTTTAACAGTATTCTCTGTCCACTGTGAAAAGAAGCCTGTTTGCTTAAAAAAGTGTGGCATATTTTCTCCACTATGAGTGCCATTGCAAATGAAATCACAGCACGCACTGAGTAGAGTTCCAATAGTCTCTATGAGTTGTACATCGATCAAGAGAAGCCAATGCTGAAATTGTGGTCACTTAATGGGAGATGAATAGTGTACTAATATGATGACTGATCACAGCCACATATCTGGATACAAAGACTGACAGCTTTTGTTGTGCCCACCTACAGACAGCACTGTGCAAAGCAAGTTCGACAGAAACAGTCGTGCCTTCCAATCCCAGGCCATCTTGCTGCACACAAGAGGCTGGCGGCACACAAAGTTAGGATATCGCCAGTTCTGGTGCGACATAATTCTGAAAGTGCATGCACACCTTAACAATTGAACAGAAACATTCTGTTCCATTTCTGTCCACAGATCCTATGTGCTTTAATTAAAGTCATAATCATTCTTTGTGAATGGATATAAACTCTGAATATTTCTATCATAGCATATGATAAAAGTGTCCCGTAATACACCTTGCTTTGGTATCTGGCATGTGGTAGGCATCATGACTGAGTGAGCCAACGCTATCATCCTTGAGGAAAAACTCCAGCAGTCTTTCAGACTCTGTTCTGCCCTGTGTGTGGAGGTGTCTCAGGAGTTACCAGGACATCATTTTTCATATAACACCAACTCTTTGTTATCCTAATGCCTTGAGCTCTCCATTCCTACCACAGTGCATTAGGTGTATAGGAAGGTGCTGATTTAGAGCTGGGAAGACCTATTAGACATCTCTCTTGTCCCCGCTCCTCTAACCCCTGCTGAAAACAGCTGCTTCTGTGTGTTTATACACCGGGGTTTTGGAAAAAATGTTCAGCTGCTAGAAAAACCAGTGGTGGAAAACATGTATTTTCTGCCTTAATGGCTAGGGTGGAGTGATGGTATAGATGAGGAAAGTACCACAGACCCAAAAGATAACCTTCATTGTCATGAGCATGTAATAAAGTATATTTGGAATAAACAAAGGATATATTTTTCTTAACTGAAGCACCAATAACAAATTTATTTCACCTTGTAATGAAAGGAAAATATAGCCTGACCCACATTTTTTTTCCACCCCCATCTAATTGGCAATACTGACTTTGGTAAACAAATCTGGAGACCCAATAAAAAATTAGGCACAGTAATGTTTTATATTGCCGTTATTCCATCTGCTAAAGTGGCTTGCAAAATTATATAATGTGCAACCCCAACTATTTCCTCATTATTTTGATGCTCAGTTAAGTCTTTTATTATAGGGTTCCTCTTAAAGCTTAATAATACCTGGAGAGTTGAAAAATGCTGTTTCACTCAATTTACGTAATCATTTTTGCAATGTTTCCCAAAGTCCCCTGAAGCTCAGGAACACCTGGAGTGCTTGACAAAAGCAGATTCCTGGACTCTAAACCAGACCCACTGAACCAAAATTTACAGAAGGCATGTCTAATAATCTGCATACATAACAAGTACCCAGGATGATTCTTATCCTTATAGAAGTGACAAAAACTATGGGATAGAGGTAAATAGAGTCCATCCTTGATCAACATGCTGATTTCCCATTCTACCCTATATAAAATCTCTGATTGTAGAGTGAAGATTCTACTCAAGAAGTTAAACACTTGGCTTCTCAGCAGCTGTCTTGCCAAGTCACTAGACTAGCTGAGGTAATCAAAAGCTAAATACATCTGAATGACATACCAGATAAATTAAAAAATGTGTTTTTACAATATATGTAATTGTAAGAGCATTGCTTCACCCAGATACCCCCTTCATCTTAATGAATTTTCAAAGAAAAATAACTCCAGAAAATGGCAGCTGAGATGGGGAAGCCAGTTTGCGTTACCTAGTTTTTGAAACTTTTCATTGTGCAATTTTGCATTACCCTCATGACCCTGAGGGGTGCTTCTGAGTTGCCTTTAAACTCTCCAAGCTTACCACACTCTCCAACACTAAGAAGCTAGAGTTATCCTTTTGAAAGTCCTTCCATAAAATGGTTAGTGTGTGTCTTTGTGGGTGACAAATGACTTCTCTCGATGAATAATGTATTAACTTTCCAAGAAAAGTGAAATACTGAGTGGCTATCTAGTGAATTCAGTGTAGACAATGAAGTGAGGAAAGGCAGGTCAAGAAAATATATCTTACTAGTGCAATGGGATTTGCCTTGGGACCCTAAATGCACACCTAACCAATTAATCACTTTGGTGTTGGAATTGTGTAAGCTGACCAGCTTTATCTGCCTCCCTTCCCTTCAAAGCCCTCCAAAGTCTCACTGTTTCTTATAGGATTAAGTCCAAACTACTTAGCATGGCTCAGGGAGTGCTCTGTAGATCCAGCTTCCCCTTTCTCTTCATCTTCTTTCAGTCCTAAGCTACACCTGATGGTTCATCATCAGAAATCTCTTTTAGCTTCCAGTACAAATCCTGGTATTTCCCCACCTTTGCTGCTGTAACTACCTGTACCTGAAATTGCTGCCCTAGCCCTGCCTTTAGGACTTAGTTTAGGGGTCATCGTCTCCATGAAGTCATCCCTCCTCTGTGCTTCATCTTTGTCATTGAAATAATCAGTATCCTGCTATTGTCTGAGCTCTAGAAGGTGAGCTATAGGACTAAGGAGCAAGGGAGAAAAGAAGCTTATTAACCTTTATGGCCCCAACGCCTAGTACAGAGCCTGGCCTATGCAAGGTTCTCAAATGAGGATTATTGACTGAAAGAATATTCATCAATCCTGAGAGTGTTTGTGGGCAGTTAAAAAGGAGATCAGATTATCCCTGCCAGTATTGCCTTTCTGTTGTCTGATGTCCTTCAAAAATGACCACAGTCATTTTTCTATTGCAGCCTTGGAAAAAAGGCCAGCAGTACAAAAAAACACTCCATTCATTTTTGGTAGAATATATTTGTTTGTTATGCTATGTGATTCTTTTTCTGCCTATTACGTGTACATTTAAAAAAAATTAGTTGCACCTTTTCCTTTCGAGGTGCTTAGTAACCGTGTTGTTTCAGATACAAAGGCCTATAGAGCAGTGCCCACTGCCCCGTGAAAGGGGCCTTTGTTCTCAGTGTTATTTTGGTAGGAAATGGTTGCTATTTAGGTCTCCAAGAGGGAATATAAACTATGCTCACCTAATCAAACAGACCAGTAAATACAGCAGTTAATCTGACAACTTCAAATTCCTGAGTTGCATTCTGAGAAACAATTTAACACCAACAATCATTTAAAGCCTATGTAAATCATAATAAGCCTTTGGTTGCTAAGAGGTTTATTGTATTTTATTTCATTTCATTTTTATTAATTACTGCAAATGCCTGGTTCTAAATCACATTTCAGCATGGAGATTTCTTGTTGGTGGAAAAGAAAAGAAATCACATTGGAAAATACAGCATTCAAGCTCAAGAATAAGACATGTTATCCAGATGTCAAAGAGAAAAGGGAAACTGTATGCGTGACTATATGAAAGTGAAACACGACCCTATCCTATCGGTATGCTCTACGGGAGAATTGATCCTAAGGACCGAAGAAACCCAAGTACAAGTCTTTGCTGCCTAATGAGCCAGCCTGCCCATTGTTTTCATCTTTTCAGGCAGTTCCCTCAAACTACTCTGCCCTGTAGCTATGGGATAAAAAGCAGTACCTGTTTCTTCAAGTTATTAACAGTTTTACGATGCCCTCATCAAGTCACCTTGAAGGTTTAGTCATCACTTGAGGAACAAAAGCATTGAAACAATACTTGCATTATAAAAAATAAAAAATAAAAATCTACCTGGTTTTTAAATGCAATATAATGATACTTTAAATCCAAACAACAACAGAAAGATCTCTTTGTTTGAGGTATGAAATATAAATATCACCATTTAGATCCTACCTGTGTGCTAACAATTGCAATAGCCTCTTCAAACGATGTCCTTGCAATAAATATATCAGAGAGTGGGGCACAACATACACACAGCACATATTAAAAGCACTATCTGAACTATTTCTTCCCTCTCGAGAAAAAATCTAGTGTTTCTGGTTTTTAAAGGAGCCATTGTCACTTCTGGTTGAATGTTTATTTTATTGTCTCCTGCACAGCGGAGGGCATTTCACCTATAAAGAGTGATTATAGAGCACTGGGACAATTTGAATACTCTAATCAATGCTAGTTAAAGGAGGAATAAATAAACTTTTATGGCACCGGGGTTCCTATCCTTCATGGAAATTATTGTTAATTTATTGAATCAATAATCTTAAAACAATAAATTATGATGCCCTTTGTTTTACTAAGCCCTTCTCACAGTGTGTTAAAAAGCAAGGGCTTTATAAATATTGCAACAGGAGGGGAGGTTTTTTAAACTAAGTCTTTGTATGTGGTCCGTTATGCAAGAGATTAGACTATAAAAGTTAAAAGTGTGTGTGTGCAGGGTATGTGTGGATGTGGGGGGTGGGGCATTCGAGGACTTGAACATAAGTAGACACTAAAAAAAAATTTAATAATAATAGTAATAGTCCCTACACTACTTCAAGTGGCTGAGTGAGGAATTTGAATACTTTTTCTTATTAATCCTGTAACTGCTTGAGGTGATTTGGTTTTACTCTTCAGTTGTTTGAGAATTATTACACATTTATTACAAATCAGGGAGAAAAAATTGGGGTTGATACAGGCTGGAAGCCGACTGTCCAGAAGGAATACTTGTCTTCAATATTTTTCTCTTAGCCGTATTCCCATGTTTAATCTATTCTCTAACAAAACCCTGAAGAAAAACAAAACTCCCAGACTCATTTTGAATTTCGTAATCTCTTACTATCCTGACTTCTTGAGGATAAAACAAAGTGCCTAAAACAGTGCCCGGCACATGGTTGACTCTAAACAAAATATAATTTTCTCTCTCTAGGGCCATCCTGGGACTGCTTCTCCACCCGCTCCCCACATGCAAGTTTAACAGGTCATGAGAATTGTATCCTCACAATCTTTATTAGTTTTCTCATTATGTTTTTACCTTTCATAGCAATCAAAGTATCTTTTGGGTACCTATTCATCCTGTTACAAAACTGTACCCAAATGCAAACTCTCTGGCTCTAAAAAATAAAATATAATGGAGAAAAAGTGTACATTTGAGGTAATATCTGCAGATGAGACATTACTGTAGAAGCAATGTCCCAGAAGCACCTAATATCCAAAGCTTTCTGTACAGATTAAGCTCCTCTAATGGCTCTACAGCTACTATATACAATTATCTGCTCACTAACAGCATCCCTTAAAACAGACGTAAGGGATCTTTGAAACCGAGCTCTGCATACCTTAATTACGGAACCAATTTGGGACACTATGTGTTCCAACATTTTTTAAAGGCCTTCCCTAGATTATAAGAACACATCTAATTCAGGATTATTTTTTGTGTATGGAGACTACAGACTTGAATGCAAGCAGTTGGAATGGCCCCCCAAGGTGCCGGTGTTTGCCACCACATTCTGCTGGGGGTTTTACAGTTTTTGTTACAGGACTGACCTAAAACCAGAAATATTATTCCCTGGAGCTGAACTTGTGATAGAAGTTCCCACCCCCTGGGACCCAACTCAGTCTATGGGACTGTAATAATTTAGCACCTGGAGAGCCCAGCAGGGAAACTAGAAGCTAACAACTTATGGACTTTCCATCAATCATTGATAATACTGTTTTCAGGAATGCCCTGTGATTTCAGTAAAATCTCAAGGCATCTTCCTGAGATTCTGTACAGTTCAAGAGATACAGTGGACCAACGAAAGGGAGAGGAGATCTAATACATATTGAATATTTGCAATAAGCCATAAGTGATGCTTAATTAACCAAATCCTCCTAGAGTTGTTCCATTGGCAGAGACCCTCAGTCTGATCCATTTGCAAGAGATTGTTCCAGACAAAGAAATTCCTGGGCTGGGTTTGATTTACAGGAAAGCTATGGCTAAAGTCAGGATTCTGGTTCAGTCTTCGTTTTTTCTGGTTTTTGGTTGGTTTTTTTTTTTTTTGGTTTTTTTTTCCTGCTTTATATATTCCCAAAGCAGCTCTAGCGCCCCTGAAATTTGGCTGCAGGATAAGGAAGAATCAATTTCCTGAGTATTAATTACATTCAACTGCTGTCAAGATGAATCAGGATTCCAGGCTAAGTAAGGATTGACAATATTAAACATAAAGGATGGCTACCATAAACAGACTGGTTTCTATACAGTGAGCACTACCATAGGAGACAATATATTATTTCATTTAGTTCTCACAACAACTCTTTGAGTAATGTATTGCAATCTCAATTTTAGAAACCGAGTCTGGATGTTCAGAGTGGTTTAGCGGCTTGCCTCAGGGTAACACGGTGAAAGAGCCAGAAGTCACAGCTGGGCCTTCCTAGATCCTATGGTCATCTGTGTACTAAATGCCGTGCTGACAGACTTCCCGTAAAATTATTTTGTTGCTTCAGCCTATGTATATTCAGGGACTTGATAACGTTTTCAGAATTATCTCTTTTATTCATAGAAATTAATCCAAACCTTGCCCTCATGGATATTCCACACTCTGAAATTCTCATAAAGAAAGAATCAATATCCGTTCTGTAGGTACAGGATTCACAGATTTCAGTGAATTCACTCATAAATAGGAAGACTCCATATTTATTTAACATTAGTAGTCCTAATAATATTAAAGCTGATTAATAGCATTCTTCCAGCTCTAGTTCTTTCCTGTTCATGCTCTTCCACTTAGTGCTCAATAGAATGGATTCTGTCCTTATATCAGGTAAGAGGCTCAAGCTACCTCAAGAAATGGAAAAAGAGGTTGCGTGTGGCTGTATATATATACAAAAACTGAATCTTTAGGGGATCCAAGAACAGCCGTGTGTCTGGGCTTCACAGAGATGAAAGCAAAATTTAAAAAGCAAGAAGGATCTAAGACAGCTCCAGAAATTGAGTTGTTTTGTCACTTCGTGTTGTATATACTAATGTTCACTGCCTAAATTTCTCTTGTAGGACTGGGGTTCTCATTCCCTGCCCTCCCACCTCCAATCCCACCCCTACCCTCATGTGTGTTGGCTGCTGGTAACAGATAGTTGAATCTCTTTCCAGGAATTGCCCAGAGTAAAAGGAAGCTACTTGCTCTAAGTTACACACCCTGCTGGGAGGTAGCCCTCATATAAGGACTGCTCTATGTGAGGGTTCAAGTGTCCTGCCTCTTGCCTCAGTTAGGCACAACTTTGATGGGCCACTCCAGTTCAAGAGCTCCTGTTGGACCACATGAGGCCCTGTTGCCACTACATCTGAGTTCAGTCTCTCCTTCTACCCGACACTGCCTTTATTTCTTCCTTATAGCTGATTTCCCAGAGAACTGTCCCCACTAAATCTCCTGCACACAAATCTCCCTCTCAGAGTCTGTTTCTTGGGAACCTGACATAAGGTCTCTCCTAAGAAACAGAACTTTTATCAAAGCCTTGCTGTAAAGTCACTCAACGTTTCTCTGTTTTTGCTTCCTCTGTTCTAGTCATTACTAGCCAATAGTATCACCCTAGAACAAATGCCATTTCTTTTCTATCTCATGGCTCCTATTTTTTATTGCTTCTGTATACACATAACTTTGGTTTACTCATAGCTTTAGTTTTCTCTTGGTCCTTCGTGGTATGCCCATCATTTCCTTTCTTTAGGCAGACTTTTTGTGCCAGAACATCATCTGATGTATCACTGGCAATACTATGGATTTGGCTAATTTTGAATCAGGTGCCTCCTTTGGTCTGTCTAGATGGAAGAAGGAGGAGATCTAAAGTATAAAATACGGCCACACCTGCTTAAGAAAAAGCTCAAAGCATTTTTCTTTGTAGAGGAAACCATTGGTGTGACAATTTCTTTTAGAAGGGAAGGTACTCTTGGCTGGAATTTTGATTAACTTATCTATTACATTTACTATGAACTGAATGCTTGTGTCCACCCAAAATTCATATATTGAAATCCTAATCCCCAATGTGATAGTATTAGAAGATTAGTCCTTTGGGGGTAACTCCATCATGAGTGTGGTGCCCTCATAAATGGGACCCATGCCCTTGCAAGAAGAGACATGGGAGCTTGCTTCTTTCTCTGCTCTCTGCCTTGTGAGGATACAACGAGAAGATGGCCATCTGCAAACCTGGAAATGGTACCTCACTAGACTCTGGAACTTCTAGCACCTTAATCTTAGACTTCCCAGTCTCCAGAACTGTAAGAAATATATGCTTGCTGTTTATGCCACCCAGTCTATGATAATTTTTTAGAGCAGCCTAAACTGACTAAGCCAGCATTCATGAACCAAATCTAACTTTAGTCTACACATCAGTGATACTTAGAAATTCGTTCCACAAATATTTATTAAGCATCTATTAATTAATCTCTATTTTAGGTAGGGGAATAGAGCAGTAAACAAAAGGACAAAAACTCCTGCCCTCATGGAGTTTATATTTTAGTGCAACGAATGGGAAAAAAATAATTGAAATTCAAAGAGAGTAATAACAAGCTCAATAAATGTATACCTTTTCTCAGACAGAACTTCTTTCCCAATCCTCAAACAAAAAGGCAAGGTACAAGGTATGATAAAAAAATACAGTGAATGTATAAATTAAAAAACAAAACAAAAACAGTGATTATAGTAAGAGACACATTGCCATTAATCCCCTTCCAAATACTCCCCCGCATTTCAAAGACACTTATCCCATCATTCTTGCCACTTTCTGAAGCAGTTCTGGAAGTCCTCTTTCATGAGTGTCTAGTTTTGCTGTCGTGGCTGCAGTGTCCTGAATCCATTCAAAACATTTACCTTTCATTGTCATTTTGACTTTAGGGAAGAGCCAGAAATCGCACGGTGCCAGATCCAGTGAATAAGGCAGATGAGGACAAACTGTAACATTTCTGACAGAAATTGCCTTATACCAAAAACGATGTGTGACACGGAGCATTGTCATGATGGAAGATGAAGACACTTACAAAAGAGGACTTCCAGAACTGCTTCAGAAAGTGGCAAGACAATGGGATAAGTGTGTTCAAAGCAAGTGGGAGTATTCTGAGGGGGATTCATGGCAATGCATCTTTTACTGTAATATTTTATTTTTAATTTAAACATTCAGCGTATGTTTTGATCACACCTCGTAAATTGGCCTTTCACCTCCTTTCACTGCCCATACTCTCCAGGTGGTGTTAATGGGCAGAGAAATGGCCAGAGATATAGAAAAGAGGGAAGACTCCAAAGCCTTAAATAATCCACTTCATTAATATAGTTAGTTTTGCAAGTGAGCGATAAAAATCTTAGCCTGAGAGAGAATTCTTTTTTTCTTTATTTAGATTATTTCATCCAGTCATTTATAATTTTTAGCAACATTTATATAGCATTTTTATAGTTTAGGAAGCATTACCATTTAATCATTCATTCTGCAAGCATTTATTACTTAATTATGTGTGTCAGGCTCATATATTATTTACTTTCTCCCAGTGTAACTCTGAAAGGAGAGTAAATATTATTAGCGTACCTGTTTACCAGATGAGTTTGGAGGGAAAATAAAGCTCAGAGGCAGACAACAAGCAGAATAGAAAAACTTATGCTTTAGAACCAAGCCTGCTCAGGTTTGTTTCCATATATGTATATCTGTAGAAATATACTTATGCACACACACACAAAATTTTTTTGAGGTGATTTACAATAATACATGCAATACAATAAGGTGAAAAAGTATAAAGGGGCTGAAGGAAACTTGATGAAGGGACAATAGGAGAATGGAAAGATGAGAACTAACAGCAAATTAGAAAACAGGTATGTACGTATGTAAATGACTTTAACAAAACCTTTCATAATTACTAAAGTTGAGTATCAAATCTTTAATAAACTTTGGGACTGTTAGGGAAACATAAGAAAAATAAATGATGGTTTTTCAATGAATAAATTCCAAGGGAGGGGGAAAAAAAGGAAGAGGTGGAAGTATAAGTTAAAAGATAATTAAGAGACATCATCCAAACACAGCATGTGCACCCTATTGAATCCTGATCCAAACAAACCAACTGTAAAAAAAAAAAATGATTTATGAAACTAATGGAGACATTTTAACAGTGACTTTTTGTTGATATATTAAGGAACTGTTAATTGCTTTAGGTGTGATAATGATATTTCGTTTATGTTTTCTAAAAAGACATCACCTTTAAGATACATGCTGAATTATTTACAGCTGAACAAAAAAAGGAAAACACACTGGATGTAAGATTCCTATTGTCCACATATTAGCTTTGTGTCTTTGGATCAGTTATCATAACTTCTTCTCCTATAAACTGAGGGAAATGTAATATATTGTCCAGAAATTTTGTGAAGATTAAATGGGACAGATATGGACAATTAATCCTCATTATTTGGGAATTCCCTACTTGTTAACATTTATTTGTATCCCCCAAATCAATCTTTCAGTGCTTTTGTGATCATTTAC
This sequence comes from Rhinolophus sinicus, assembly GCF_057876585.1. NCBI lineage: Eukaryota > Metazoa > Chordata > Mammalia > Chiroptera > Rhinolophidae > Rhinolophus > Rhinolophus sinicus. The sequence continues at coordinate 38,224,146 of NC_142501.1, forward strand.
AGATGAGCACAGAGCAGTCAAACAACTGAGTCACCTGACACATGTGTTCCCAGTTGAGGTCCAACAAGGTGACACCCTGCCTTCTTGTTTCGGCTCTCATGCTGTAAACAAGCGTCTTTTTCACAGTCTATTTAATGCCATGCTTTTTGCATTTTTATGTTTTTTGTTGATGATTTCACTATTTGTAATTCCTCCCAAGCATAGTGCTGAGGTGCTGTCTAGTGTTCCTAAGCGCAAGAAGGCTATGAAGTACCTTACAGAGAACATCCATGTGTTAGGTAAGCTTTGTTCAGGCATAATGTTGACCATGAGTTCAATGTTAATGAATCAGCAATATATATTAATTGTCTTCATACATAAAGAAACATATCTAAGCAAGGTTATCTATTTATCAGTTGACAAAAAGGTTGTGACCAGAGGCTTGTAGGAACCTAACTCTGTACTTGCCCTAGGAGCAATGTTCATTATTTGCTAATTCAGTGTTCATGGCAACTTTATGAAATGTAATTACTACAAAAACCATAATCAAGTATATATAAAAGGCTTAAGCTCAAGCCTTCCTTAGAGAAAGTACTCAACAAATGTGTTGTTTTGTTTTCTGTTGTTTGTTTGTTTTTTCCTCTGCCTATAAGCAGGGGAAAAAAGAGATCATACCCAAAAGCCCTTTTTCAGACACATTTCCTGAGTTCTTTATTCTTGACATAGCTCCCCAGATTGTGAGTACATTGGAATATGTGCAACACACTATTAGATAAAATAGACCTTCATCTGGACATAGGATTTCCACTATCAGCCATTTTTTGTATATCTGGAGTTGCACTGGACTTGGAATTAGAGAGTCTAGGCCAAGCTTCTGCTCTTCTATGAGATGTGTGATCCACAGTCATGTCTCAAGCACCTAAGAGTTCTCAGGAGTAACTACATAAAAGAAAATGTAATGACTCCATTATACAGTAGGAGCTAAAAGAGAGAGATTATTGTAATCTGGAAAATCTAAGGGAACAGATGAAAAACAAGTCTGAAGCTACCATCTCTTCTTTTGGCACCACTGAGTGCTATCTGTCCCCACCATCCTGGAGAACTCCTAGGCAAGTTGTGAATCTCCCTCTATAATTTCCAAATTAACATTTCTTTCTGGGTTTCTAAACGGGTATTCCAGAACTACTCAATACCAATAAACATGCTTCCTGGAGCCTCAATTTTACTAGGATGTTCACTGAGAAAAATATATTAAAACAAAATTTATTCAGCTATGGCTCAAAAATTCTGCATACACGTAGGAGGATGAAGTACATGTCTTTGGTATCCTCTCAACTCACCTCAGACTTTACCTGCAACAGTGAAGGAGGGTTTTCATGCAAACTAACAGCATCCCAACCAGAGTGACTACCACAGCTCTCAATTTTCTGTCTCAAGCCCATTCCCCAAGCCTCAGGAGCTTGACCGAGCTGCGAGTGGAGCAGAGGCACAAGTTCAAGGGAGTTCATGGCCCTGGGAAGAATCCACAATGAATAAGGGATAAGTGCCCCAGCACGATTCTCAGGAGAAATATACATGGTGCCACAGAGGATTGAGCCCTAATTGCCTGCAATAACAGTAAGGAGCTCCGTAACGCATCCTATATTGGCTTTTCTCCTTCCTGCCTTTCTAACTCTCCCTGCTATCTCACCTTCCCAGGAAACTACCTGTACCCAAGTCCTTGCCTCAGGCTCTATTTGGGGGCTTAAGGGGAGCCATCTGCTTGGAAGAATGGACTTGAGCTGCATTTGCATTGTACTTTACATTAAACTAAAGCAATCCAATTATCTGTTTAAAAACATTGAATTGCCAACAGACAGTTAATACTTGAAAAATCAAACTCATACTTAAAACGTGAAAACATAATTATCATATACTAAGAAAAACATTTCAAAAAATTTCTTATAGTAGCTACTTCATACCATGTTCTAACCTCCTACCTATTTGTCTCTCTGATTAGGATCTTGAGTGGAAAACAATAAAATAGTTCCAATTTTAATTATCAATATTCCCCACTCACATGACTAGTCATGAGTTGACTATAACTGAATGACCCTGCTAACATCTACAAAACTGCATTTCAGCAGGTGGGGCTTGCAATGCTTAAGTGTTTATTTCACTTAGTTACCTGATGCACCATGAGGCTCAAGGAGAACCAGGTTACAAAGAGAGTCTGCCCTACTTCTCAGGCAAAAGAAAAATGGAAGGCTTGTTCAGTAACCTTGATAACTGTGGCTATATGAGTCACATGAACATACATTAATTTGCATGCAAATCTGATCAAAAAGCCATATACACTGCTCTGCCCTGGAGGATTTCAAGAACCATTGCTTAAAAAGCTATCACCCTGATGAAGCCTCTTCCTAAACATCAAAAACACCCATTGCATCCCAACTGGGTAAATATGTGCATTTGGATATATCCAAATAATGATAATTTGTTCTTAGGAAAGGTGGGTATAAACATTTTTGCTGCTATTTCAAGGTGAAACTGAGGAAAGAAGGTGAATGAAAAGAAATCAGTGACTGACTTGTAACTTTTAGTCATGTGATAGAATTTGAAGTTATACATATTAAGCTATTTCCCAGGATACCTTGTGTCAGATTCTCTGATTCTTCATCTTTCAATTGATCTTATGAACCGCATTGCATAAATTAGGGTCTGATCAAAGTTTTCTGAGAGAGATGTAAGTACTGATTTTGGCAGGGAAATCTGAATTGCTTTTGCCCTGTTGAAGTTCAAGCAAAGCTGTACTGTTTGTACAAACCTTCCATTCTCATCCTCATTGGCTTGAATTTTGTTTTCTTTGGAAAGCGGTGACAAATAAACAAAACCTTCTATCAAAAGCCATGAGGAAGTCACAGTTTACAATTATATTCTCTTTAAAAATTTTTAACATCATTACTTTTATTCCTTATATGGCCAGCAATCTGTCCACCCCTGCATGCTGTGAATGTAGAAGACTTAATGGTGAAATCATATTGGACTTTTGTTGCCAGGATCAGGCAACAAATTAATGATCCAGTTATGAATATATTGTATGTGTTCTATGAGTATGTTGTAAATTACTGATAGAGTGTTTTTGTCCCCTTGTTTTTTAAAATGCAGGGATCCAAACACTGCTATTGATGAAAAGGAAAAGCACAGCCCCTACTAACTGCCATTCATCCATTAGTTCCTTCCAGCATGCCCCGATTTCATACAGTGCCCAAGTAGTGACCCTTTCCAAACCTGGAGGATGACATAGAATTGGTGACATGGTAAACTCCACTGAATCACACCTATCCTATGTTCCACTAGTTTGACTCCATCACCAGAAACTGTGTGTTCTTGGCATCAACTACATCTGACTAGTGCATGAAGAATTACATAAATTATTTTGACTTTACTTTTTCTTCTTCAAAATGAAGATGGAAATCTCTTTATAACTGAAGATATGAGAGGCTTTGGAGTTTATGCAAGAATATGCCATTCATATTGATATACACCTGAACGTGAGTTTTCTTTGTGAGTGAAAGCAGTTTGAAAATGGTAACGTTCCATGCAAATGTGCTTGTAATTTTGTTTCTGGAACTTTTCACTGCCTGTTGGTGGTTACAAGTTAGGTTTTTTGCAAGCCTACTTGATATGAATTGATCTGTAGCTTGTACTTCACAAATCGCCCTCTGCTAAAAAGCACAAAGTTTTCCAGGCCAAGCCACTGAGGGTAGAGTCCTGGGGCATGGTGACAAATTATGTGGACTTTTCTTAAAAACAACAACAACAACAAGTGTATTCTATTCATTCATTCATTCATTCATTACTCAAACATTTACTCACCACCTATTGTGTCATCCACACTATGTAGTCCCTGGGAATTCAAAAGTAACTAAAACAACTTACTCTTCAAGTACCCATAGTCTAGTGAGGAAAGTGGGTAAATACTTATAATCAGATAGATAGTTGTATGAAAGGCTAGAGAGATGGATGATAGATGATGAGACAGTTGTATTTTAAAGTTCCAAGAAAAAAAATGAACTTGATTTTCATTGCTTCAAATCCACATAGCCTTCCTTGGAAATACCTTCTCAGTAAATTAGGAGAATTCAATAAGAATTTCTACCTTTTTGGACTCTGATTCTCTAGTGCAGGGAAGAAGAGGGAAATGATTGATTTTTACTCACATGGCTGCGTGATGGGCCATCATCATGGTCAGAGTCAACTCTGCAGCATAACTCACAGTTCTTATCTCTGCAGCTGCACACAGGGCTCTGAATGCTCACACAGGGGAAGCAAACTGATGATGGAAATCTCTTTCTAGCAGAAATATAGGCGAGATGAGCTTTCTATTGCTTTAGATTTATTCTTTCTCTCTCTCTCTCTCTCTCTCTCTCTCTCTCTCTCTCTCTCTCTCTCTCTCTCTCTCTGCAAGTTCTAAGAAGGGTGGACTGTAGGCTCCTTGAAAGACCTCATTATGCTGAAAGAGGATTTGAGAAAGACTAGAAGGGAGGGAAAAAGGAAAAAGGGACAGAAGAATGGGAGAGAAGGAGAAAAGGAGGGAAACAGGAAGGAATACAGGCATGCAAAATAGCTGTAGAGTTTGGAATAAGAGAAGTGTTTTAAATAACAAAAAATAACCACAAATTGCACATCATCAATTAACACAGGGAATAAAGAAATGTTTTGGGAAATAACAGCTAGTCCACAGTCCTTTCATAAATGGACTTTATCACTGCACAGTCATCTATTATTAAATATACTAGGCCAATTCTTACCTTGCCTGCCTGTCTAGCCATTAGCAAAAGCAGCATGGTTAATTTTTCTGTAACCAATTCTGGTGTGTGGAGCATACCAGCCGACCTAGAAAATAACGGTCTTTGGAAACGAAAGCCTAAGGACCACAGCATATAATTCTCCCATTCTAGAGAGTATAATTGACATGGATGGTGGAAGTTATACACAATCACACAAACTCTTAGTAAGGATTAAGGAAGTTCAAAGATTATTGTTTAAAGCCCTTTCAGAAGGGAGAACAGCTCACTATGTGTTAGGCCCAGGCTCTGAGTACTCCTCCTTTTCTGGACATTCTCTTCCCTGATAGCATTTCTTTACTGTAATCAATGAATCAATCGATCAATCAATCAATAAATCAATATGCATTAACATGCTCTGAGAAGGGCGATTCTCTCTCTTAATATAAGAGGCAGGTCTCCTTCCTTTGCTTAATATTTATTGAATATTTCCTAGGACATGCAATTTGCTACAACTTTCTCATGTTTGTCTCAGTAATGAATTAATACAGTTGTTAATCAATACATCAAATAAGATTTTTCTCCTGGAGGGAAATCACAGAAGAAGAGGATTGTCAGAAAACAATTTTAGAAGTTTACATTAAACATTGTTGCTGTGTGGTTAAATAATGAAACTTAAAATGGTAACAACTTCTCAGCATTTTCATTAAAGTGGTATTTTATTTTATATAGTTACCTCTAATTAAGATAATAGTGACACTGAATAATTCATTCAGTAGATATTTATTGAGGACCCACTATGTGCAAGTCACTATTCTACACTCTGGGGGAAAAGTGGTGAACAAATATACCTCCGTTCACTCATATATGGAATACAAAACAGTAACAAACAATCCAACAAAACAAACAAAAGCAAGCTCATAGATACAGAATGGTAGTTACCAGAGGGGAAGGGGTCAGGGGAGGCAAAAGTGGGCAAAGGGGTCAAATATATAGTAACAGAAGAAAACTTGACTTCAGTTGCTGAGTACGCAATAGAGTAGATAGGTGTCAAATTATAACGTTGTATTATCTGAAAATTATATAATGTTATTAACCAATGTTATCCCAATCGATTTTTAAAAAGAAAAAGACTGTTTTCTTATGTGGAATGTTTATTTCAGCAAGAAAGACAGACAATCAATGTATAAACAGACAACTATATAAGATGGTTTCAAGATTTCTGGTAAAGATGGCAGAGAAGCTAAATACTGTGCTTACCTCCTCTCATGACCACATCAAAATTACATCTAAACTACAAAACAACCATCACTGAAAATCACCTGAAGTCTAGCTGAACTGAAGCCCTACAACTAATGACGCAGAAGAAGCCACCTCAAAACTGGTAGGAGGGGCTGAGACATGGAACAGGCTAGTCCCCTCACCTGTGAACCATAAAAATAAGGAGGGATATCTCTGCTGTGGAGGTGCCAATGGAGGAGCAAGGGGTCCCAACTCTATATCAGACTCCACAGCCCAGGGTTCCAGGGCTGGGGAGAGAAGTCCCCATCATTTCTGGTTATGAAAACCAGTGGAAATTGTGGCTGAGTGAGATGGAGGGCTGCTGGAGTCCCAGGTGCTCCTCTTAAAGGGACCACACATGGACTTACTCACTGATGGACTCACTCTGAGCTCCAGCACTGGGGTAGCAGCTTGAGCACTGGGGTAGCAGCTCCAGCACTGGGGAAGCAGGGACACACGCAGTGGAAGAAAGTTGTCTGGCTTCAGGGCAAGGGCTAGAGAGAGGCACAGCTTTCTCCCAGATGGAGGAGCTGGACAAAGCCATTATTTCTTTGTTGCGATCTACCCCCTCCCAAGTATGCAGATGTAGGTGGCTTCCATATCTGAGTTTCCATCAACCTAGCTAACACCATTTGTCAGCCCCACCCCGATGATTCTGAGACCCCAACCCTCCCAACTTCCAGTGGCTTTTCCATACATAGGGCCTATCTGCCTCATGCTGCAGACTTTCCTAAAAAGCTCTCAAAGGTTCACAAAATTCAAACAGATGTAGTTACATCTGTCTTAAATGTGTCCTGTACCTCTGGTTGAGCAGCCCTAAGCCTGGCAGTGGTAACAGCTGGTCTTGGTTCATGGCTTGACCTTTTGAGGTACCTCCAAGGAGAGTGCAGGCTGTGGCCATCTGCTGATTGTTTTATGGCTCATGCCAGATGGCCCAGGGCAGGGAACAGACTGTGGTTGAACTTAGCCTGCAGTGGGTTGTCTCCCAGGAGGATCCAGGGCTGGAAAAGATGATTACTAGCTTCAGATTGAACCAGAGTATCACCCAGCTGCCTCCAAGGACAACACTGCCAAAGGGCAGACTGGGCAAGCACCAGAGCCCTGCTAAAGTGAATCCTGCTCTGTAGGGTCAGTCCTGCACCACAGCTCCTCACTGTAGTCACAGCCAGTCCTCACAACTAATCAGCCCAATGGTCAATCCCTCCCATTGAGCTGCAAATATCAACCAAGACTCATCTACAAGAGGACACGCATGACCCACATGAGGAACACTCCTGGAACACCTGGTTCTGGTGGCCAGGGAGGCTGTGCCACTAGGCCCCACAGGACACCTACTATATAAGGCCACTATACTAAGACTGGAAGAAATGGCAGCCCTACCTAATGCATAGAAACAAATGCAGGGAAGCAGCCTAAATGGGGAGACAAAGAAACATGTCCAAAATAAAAGAACAGAACAAAGCTCTAGAAAAAGAACTAAACAAAATGGAGACATACAATCTACCAGACGCAGAGTTCAAAACACTGGTTATAAGGATGCTCAATGATCTCAGGGAGAATTTCAATAAAGAGATAGGAAACATAAAAATGGAGAAAGAACTAGTCAGAAATAAAGAATAGAATAACTGAAATGAAGAATGCCTTAGAGGGAATCAACAAATTAGATGAAGCATAGGATGAAATCTGCAATTTAGAAGACAGCAAAAAACACCTGATCAGAACAGCAAAAAGAAAAAGAGAATCCAACAAAATGAGGACAGTTTAAGAGGCCACTGGGTCAACATCAAGCATACTAACATTTGCATCATAAGGCTACCAGAAGGAGAAGAGAGAGAGCAAGGAATTGAAACCTATTTGAAAAATAGTGAGGAAAAACTTTCCTATCCTGGTGAAGGAAATGGATATTCAAGCCCAGGAAGTGCAGAGTCCCAAACAAAATGAACACAAAGAGGCTTACAAAAAAATACATCATAATTAAAATGCCAAAAGCTGAAGTCAAAGAAAGAATCTTAAAAGCAGCAAGAGAAAAGCAGTTTGTTACCTACAAGGGAGCTCTCATAAGAATACCAGCTGATTTCTCAACAGAAAGTTTGGTGGCCAGGGGATTGGTAGGAAATATTCAAAGTGATGAAAAGCAAGGACCTACAACCAAGATCACTCTGCCTAGCAAAGCTATCATTTAGAATCAGAGGACAGATGAAGAGTTTCCCAGACAAGAAAAAACTAAAGCAGTTCATCATCACAGGAATGTTAGAGGGACTTCTTTAAGAGAAAAAAAAAAAAAAAAAAAGACAAAAATTTTGAATAAAATGGCAATAATTACATATTTATCAAAAATTTATTTAAATGTAAATGGATTAAATGCTCCAATCAAAAGACATAGGGTGGCTAAATGGATAAGAAAATAAGACCCATACATATGCTGCCTACAAGAGTTTCACTTCAGATCAAAAGAATGCACACAGACTGAAAGTAAAAGGATGGATAAAGATATTTCATGAAAATGGAAATAAAAATAAAAAAATATTGGGGGCGGCCAGTTAGCTCAGTTGGTTAAAGTGGTGCTCTTAACAACAAGGTTGCTGGTTCCATTCCCACATGGGATGGTGGGCTGTGCCCCCTGCAAGTAGATTGAAAATGGTGACTGAACTGGGAGCTGAGCTGTGCCCTCCACAACTAGACTGAAGGACAAGAACTTGACTTGGAGCTGATGGGTCCTGGAAAAAACACAGTGTTACCCAATAAAATTAAAAAAAAAAAAAAAAAAAAAAAAAAAAAAAAAACTGGGATAGCAATACTTATACCAGAAAAAAATAGACTTTAAAACAAAGACTATAACAAGAGACAAAGAAGGACCCCGTAATCCCACTTCTGGAATTTATCTGAAGAAACACAAAACACTGTTTTGAAGGAACATGTGCATCCATATGTTCATTGCAGCATTATTTACAATAGCCAAGATATGAAGGCAACATGGATGTCCCTGAATGGGTGAATAGATAAAGACGAGGTGGAAGGTGGTACACATATACAACGGAATATTACTCAGACATAAAAAAGAATGAAATCTTGCCATCTGCAGCAACATGGATGGACGTAGAGGGTATTGTGCTGAGTGTAGTACGTCAGACAGAGAAAGACAAATGTCATATGATTTCACTTATAAGTGGACTCTACAGAACAAAATAAACACACAAATGAAACAAAACAAACTCATAGATACAAAGAACATTTTGATGATTACAAAATGGGAGAGGGGTTGGGTGGGTGAAAAGGGGGGAGGGACTAAGAAGTACAAAGTGATGTAAGGTATAGCATATGGAATATAGTCAATAATATTGTAATAACTATGTATGGTGTCAGATGGGTACTATATTGGGGTGATGGAAGGAAGTTTTGGGGGCAGGGTGAAAAACGTGAAGGGATTAAGAAATACAAATTGGTAGTGACAAAATAGTCATGGGGATATAAAGTAAAACATAAGGAACATAGTCAATAATACAGTAATAATTATGTGTGGTGCCAGATGGTACTAGACTAGTCAGGAGGATCACTTCTTAAATTATACAAATGTCTAATGACAATGCTGTACACCTGAAATTAATATAAAATAATATTGAATGTCAATTCTAATTGAAAACTTAAAAAGCGGGGGAAGGTGAAGAGGAATAAGAGGTCCAAATCCCCAGGCATAAAACAAATAAGTCATGGAGATGTAATGTACAGCATAGGGAATAGAGTCAATAATATAGTGATAGTGTGGTACGGTGTCAGATGGTTACTGGACTTATTACGGTGATTACTTCTTTAGGTACATAAATGTTGAATAACTGTGGTGTACACCTGAAACTAATATAATATTATATGTTAGCTATATTTTAATAAAAACCTTTAAAAAATTAAGATGGTTTCAAATATGTATAAGTGCTAGGAAGATAATAAAATGTTACAGTGAGATAGAGAGTGACTGAGTCAGTGTGGGGTATGGGGGCCATTTTAGTGTGGTCAAACAAGACTTCTCCAAGCTGAAGCAAGAATGACAACATGAAAGGAGATGTGCAAAGAACTAGGATAAAAATATTCCAGGTAATGGGAACAAAAAATGCAAAGGACTTAGGACAGTCAATCTTCTGAATATCAGAGTATGTTTTGTACAGTTCTTTATAGCTTGAAGCACTTTTCCATATATTGTTTCATTTGATTCTCACAACAACCCTGGAATATGGGTACTACAGGTAATATTATTCTCATCTTACAAATGATTAATCACACACCCAGTGGAGGATCAGACAAAGTCTTACGATGCCTATGCTTTCCAACACATTGTGATAATTCTCTGTGTTTCAATGATTACGAAAATGATATAAGTTATCTGAGTGGGTGGTTTAATGCCATGATTAGCCCCATTTTTTTCTCCCTTTTGTATAGCAAGTGAATAAAGCTTGAACTCCAAAAACTTTTACTTGAGTTCCAGTCCTGCCTCAGTTGCATGTGCTACCTTCCTGCCGGGTACCATAGATGGATTGTCATTCACCTATTAAAGCCAAGCCCTCCACTTGGACCCGGAATCCTGGCTACTCTAGCCTACTAAGGACATCACTGCAGAAATTCTCCCCTCTCTCTTGCATCATTAAATTTTGTTTCTCTACTGGACCATCCCCATGAGCCTATTAATATGCAGTTATTTCTCTCACCTAAAACAATGTTCTCCTGACTTTGTATCTCCTGTAATGAGCACACCATTTATTGGCTCCTCTCTTTACTAACACCGCCCCAAAGAGTTGTTCATACTTATTGTCACCAACTCTTTTTTTCTTATTTGTCATATTCTCCACAGTCCAGCTGATCAGAATGAAAACTTTAACTCTTTCATCGTCCTTCTCTAATCTGGCAGCAAATCCTATTGGCTCTACCTTCAAAATACATCCAGAATCCAACCACTTTTGACCATGTCCACAGCTTCCACTCTGGTCTAAGACATCATCATCTCGCACCTAGATAACCATAGTCTCCTAACAGGCCTGCCTGCTGCTGCAGTCTATGCCCAGTGCAGCAGCGAGAAGGAGCCTTTTCAAAAGTAAGCTAGATTGTATCACTCCACTACTCAAAACTCTCCAGTGGCTCTCATCTTGCTCAGAGTTAAATCAAGTGACCTGTAAGGCCCACGTGATCTATCCCTGCCCCCAAGCCCAATAGACCTTATTCCTATTTCCCTCTGGCCAGCTCACCCAGTTCTTCCCACACAGGCTTCCATCCCCTGACTCATTTGCTAGAATGTGAGCTCCACAAAAGGCAGGTTCGTACATGTATCCCAAGGGCCAGGAACAGTGCCTGGCACATAGTAGGCATTCAGTATATATGTGCAGAATGAATAGGCCATGCCTACCTAACAAAGTTAGGTGTAGATTTGCCTGGTTTTCACTTAATCTAATTAGTGTATAGAATTCCACCAGATCATGTCACAATCTTAATCACTGAGTAAGATCTCTCTTAAATAAGTAAAAATACAAGGTGTAAGACTCCATTTCACTATGTATTACAGACATAGCCATTTATTAACATCTCTCATATATGGAAAAGCTGCTCCATCGGCTGCTGCCTCAGTTTAAGGGCCTAATCTCCACATTGAGGGAAATATTGCTTCTTATTGTTCAGATTATTGGTTCACCACTACTTAAGGGCCTAGAAATAGTTAGAAAATAGCCTTAAAATAAGCAATTTATTCCTTCCCAAACAGAATCAAAGCTACTATTGAGTTTCCTTTGGGATCAGTGAAAGCTGCCATGAGAACATACAAGCGTTTTTAACTCGTTCACATAAAATTGAAAATGGCTACTTATGAATACAAACAAAACAGTTTCTTATACTTCCCCCACCCTTCATTCTCGCTTAAGGAAGAAATCAATAAGGAGATTCTAAACCCCAGACACTGTCCTACTGACCTCTTCTGTAGCTTTTCTGTAGCATTTGAACCACAGCACAATATTCCAATACATCTGGGTGCAGGTCTCCTTAATCAGGCCGATCCCTACACGGTTAGTCTTGCTTTGTTTTAAGGAACAGGATTCTCAATTTCTAAAAAACTCTACAAGGTCGTTATAATTTGGAATTGAAGGAAGCCCAAAACTGATTGCCTAAGAACTATTGTTGGATTATCTAGTCTTCATTCATTTCACTTTCATTCAGTCCTTCAGACATATATCTAACTTGCTGGCCTGCTGCTAAGCATTAGGCCAATAAGGTATGGCTCTGCTTTTAACACAGTAAATGCAATGTTGGAAATAGGTATAGTGTGCTCAGTAATACAAATGAGGTGTGTTTGCCTAGCCCTGGGATTCAGAGAAAACTTTTTTGGACAAAATCATGCCAGGGCCAAATTTTCAATCCAAGTGTAAACTGAGCAAAACAAGGTGGAAAGGGCATTTTCAAATTCCATTGATCCATTTTCACCAATTTGGACAAGAGAAAGGTTGATACCCAGTATTTCAAAGGAGGCTGCATTATCTGTATGTCTTAGTTTATTTTTGGTTTCTTCACCTTGCCTGAGCTGACTTGGAGTAAACTGTAGTCCCATATGTAAGATGTTTGATTTATTTTGCCTCCCATGGTATAAGCTTTGTCATAAAAAATTAGTTGCCTGGTCTGAATTTTGAGAGTAAAAGTAGTATATCCTGGATAAAGTCTAAGTAAAAATACATGTTAACTCTGTTAAAAGATATTCATTTTAATAATCAGTTAAAATCTTGATTGTGTGAGATTTTTAAAAGAAGTATTCAGCTTGAGTTTTGTTTACCAATATTGGAAGAAATCCTAACTTAAAAAAAAAAAAAGAGGACTATATTCCAGTTTCTTCAATCCTTTGTTAGTTTGTCTTCCTTCATGCACTCACTGCGCTTGTTTCTCTAACATAAGGGAGGGACTTTATACATTAAAGCAAAGCTGTTTTCGTAAAAAAAAAAAAGAAAGAAACTGCTGGTTTTAAATTTCAGTTTTTATTCCACGTATACCCTATTATAAAAAAGTTACAGATCATTGCTATTTTTGCCTAAATTTCACCCTACAGAAGTCCCTTTATTAAGAAATGAGAGTTAATGAAAAGTAGGGCCACTGTTTATATGGCTCTAAATATCACTGGGGAAATATTTCGTGTTTACATTTTGCTGAACTATTTATAGCAGGGACTCATACTACTGTAAAGCCCTCTTTTCCCCATATAATGGATATCTTTGTGCCTGAATTCTACATACTTATATGGTTTACATTTTTATCCAGTCTGACCACATTTCATTCCACATTACTTTGTCCTCCAACCCCAGCTATATCATAGCAACACCTTCTGGCAGAATGGAAACACTGAAAATCTAGTGAAATAAAACAGCGCCTGCCTAACAGTGTCTTAAATCATTATCAGGGAATGCAAACTAAATTTAGCTATTTAACAAATCTCTCCTACCAATTACTAGGGTCTTTTCTATCCCCACTGGTGGTCTTGAAAGCTCTCAATTTTAAGCGTCTGAGTTTCTTCCTCTGAATTAATGGCTAATACCTATTGCTGTATTTTATCTATATTTTAACTATTTAGCATGGTGTATTTATAAATCTAAATCATGAAAAACGTTTCTTGCCTGAAGTACGTTATCGATGAGTGAACTTTGGAGTCCCTCTGGTGGTCCGTTTTAAATGAGACATTTCTCATAACCTCTCTTAGCCACCAGCCTCAGCCACCCACCCTCCTATCTCTATCCCCTCACACCCAGCCACCCTATGCCACCCCTACTCCGTGCCACACACAATTCCTCATCCCATTCCTATGAAGTATATAAATACAATGTGAACAATTTCTACAAATTCTTAATATGAGTTTGGGAGAACATTTTGCCCATGACATTGGATTTATAGTGAAATACTCACATTTTATGAGACTGCTGAAAGTTAAAACTATTGCCAGTTCCTTGGTTCCTCAATTAGAAATCGTAGCTCTGGCTTCTTCCTTACTCTAGTCAAATAGGTTTTAGGGATGAATTTTAATTTTTAAAGAATATCTTTATTTCTGTGGCCCTTGATGACTTGTATTTCTTTTCAGTCACCTGCTTTAGTCCCTATAAACATTTCTTTAATTTCGGTAATTCAAAATCCCAAGCAGAGGACAATTTTGCTGAGAATAAACAATGGCTTGGGGTAGTTACTGTGCAAACGTGCTCTTTCCCTTGGCTCCTTATTTTTACCTACAAAGGAGTGAAGTTTTCGTGGGGCTGGCCCTTGAGTTATGAAGGAGGTTTTCAAATAAAGTCTTGAACTGTGCTTAGAAGAGATTAAGAAGTTATTTACCTCAACAAAAATAAGATGTCTCCTTGACATTATATGTTGTCCCTTTGACCTTTTTGTCATTATCTATGTTTGTAGTCAATGGTCTCAGAATTTCAGAGCATTCAATGTTCAGTTCCCATGAGTCTGTGGTTTTTCTGTGTGGATGTGCATTGCCTCTTTCACTCTCAGTTGAATGATATTCATTCTTTAGGTCTATGTTTGCTTTTATTCAGAAAATGAGAATATTTAATTTACTATTTAGAAAAGGAAAGGGATAAAAGTAGTGACTGTATTGATACTGAGATCATCAAGTCTCCTAAATCTTTTCAAACACATGGCTGGCTCCCTGAACACCTCAGAATGCACCTTCTTCCCTCTTATTATAATGGATTTATGTGAGTACCAAAATGTTACATTATACATCACTAGTCATCAAATCCAAGGTCTCAACCACCCATTTTATTAAAGTAGACTGAAGAGAACTGATTATAAAACAGTAGTCAAAATACTATCATAGCATGGATCATGCTTTTAAAAATGATAATAATCAAATATTAAAAATTCACATACACACATACTTTATACTGTTAAAAATAGTCAAACAGATACAATGTCCACGAGGAGCTAAATATAAATAACACCGCATGTGTTCAAAGTCAGCAAAGAAAAAACGAGAATGGCATCTGTCACTGCCTTTTCTTAACTGCTGCACTATACCATATAAGAAAAATCAAACAGCAGCATAACTTCTTTTGCAGACATCTTTTCCCTGTGGT
Organism: Rhinolophus sinicus; assembly: GCF_057876585.1. Classification (NCBI taxonomy): domain Eukaryota; kingdom Metazoa; phylum Chordata; class Mammalia; order Chiroptera; family Rhinolophidae; genus Rhinolophus; species Rhinolophus sinicus. Next base: position 38,239,258 of record NC_142501.1, read on the forward strand.
GTCTGATCTCCAATTCACTTTCATATACTGTGTGGCCTCAGGATGTTCAGTGTTTTTGAAAGGAGGTTGGAGTTCACATTTTAATATTTTTAAGGGGATGTAAGCAATTCGATATAGCAAACAGAAGATATGTTCCATTGTTATGGCTTTTTAATAAGTAGTTACTGTTCAATTATAGCAACCAAATCTCTAACATCCTGGTGTTCATCACTACTCTGATGAAGGTTTTCTGAATCTGAAACCATGTGATTTGTAGACTTTCATGAGTAACTGTTTCAACTGTTGTCATATGGTCCTAATTATTTTAAATTGGGGGATCTGGCTGACAATCCTAGAAACATGGATACTTAGCACCATCTATTGTTCAAGAATAAAACTGTATTACAAATAAAGGGGAAAGTCATTTTCGAGGTAACCCTCTTAAAGAGAGAGTTTGTATTAGTTTTCTATTACTGCTGTAACAAATTATCACAAACAACACATTTATTATCTTTAAGTTCTGTAGGTTAGAGGTCTGCAACAGGTGTCACTGGGCTAAAATCAAGGTGGACAGCATTCCTCCCTAGAGGAGCACCAGTTTGCTTGCCTTTCCTAGCTTGTAGAGGACACAGCTTTTAGAGGCTACTCACATTCCTTGGCTCACGGCCCCCTTCCTTTCCCTTCAAAGCCATTCTTTTATAGTCACATTTCCCCCTGATGCTGAGCTCAGCTGAAAATGTTCTCTGCTTTTAAAGACTCATGGGATTAGGTTGGGCCCACCCACCCAACCTATACAGAATATTCTCCCCATCTCAAGGTATTTAAGCTTAATGACATCTGCTAATTCCCTTTTTCCCTATAAAGTAACATATTCACAGGTTCCAAGGATTTGGATCCAGACGTCTTTGGGAAGTCATTATTCCGCCTACCACAGGTTCTGAGAGTTAGAGCATTAATTAAAAACCTTGTGCAAATATCCAAAATTTAGTCCTTGACGTTTGGTGGAGTCGATGGTATGTTATCATTTATGTTGGAGGCAGTAAAGAGGAAGGCTGCATTCTATGTTTGCAATGTTTGTCATTTTTATCATTTTAGTTCTTATAAATTCAGGCTACAATAGTTAATTTTCTCTTACTAATGCATGGCAAGTAAGTATTCTTAAAATGGCCATTCATTAGGAACGATCTAAGTTTAATATTCCTTCGGGGAAGTGTCCATCCTTATTTCTTCTTATCTTTCAACATCCAACCTTTTCCCCTCACCCCATCTCACCCTTCAACCTTGTCACCAATGCGCACACCCCAGGTATACACACATCTACAAATATAAGTGTCATGAGTTTCCAATGTTTAATTTCTATTCTACTAAGGGATTCTGCTTTGAATGTCTCTTTTATACCATACAGTAGTCCCCCCCTTATCCGCACGGGATATGTTCCCAGACCCCAAGTGGATGCCTGAAACCACAGAAAGTACCAAACCCTATATATACTATGATTTTTCAAATGCATACATAGCTATAATAAAGTTTAATTCATAAACTAGGTACAGTAAGATATTAATAACAATAACTAATAAAACAGTTAAAACAATATACTGCAATAAAAGTTATGAGAATGTGTTCTCTCTTTCTCAAAATATCTTATTGTCCTGTACTCACCTTTTCTAGTTAACAGAGCACTTCATGGCTTCTCTTTGGCATATCTGAATCGCGAGCATCACTACTCTTGCGCTTTGGAGGTATTATTAAGTAAGGGTTACTTGAACACAGGCACTGCAATAATGAGACAGTTGATCTGATAACCGAGAAGGCTACTAAGTGACTAATGCGCGGGGAGTATATGGAGTGTGGATATCAGGCAAAGGGCTTAGTCACTTCCGGGGCAGGATGGAGCAAAACTTCGCGAGATTTCATCACGCTAGTCAGACGCTGTGAAGTTTAGAACTTATGAATTGTTTATTTCTGGAATTTTCCATTTAATATTTTCCGACCATGGTTGACTACGAGTTACTGAAACTGCAAGAAAGTGAAATAGCAAGTAGGAGTACAGTGTAGCTAACGTTCCCACACCCCTTACAACACTGAAAAACCATCTGTCATTAGTTATTCTTATTTCTTTTCTATAGTAAGGTTAGTGATAGACAACTTTGATAATCCGCATCCATTTTTATTGTATTTATAATGGTAAAACAGACACATGTGCTGCTGGGCTTTCAGGATGCTGCTAGTGTTTCATCACTAACCTAGAAGAAGAGGCAAAGAGCAGTTGCTAGAGGAATGCCTAAAAGACTGCCACCCAGAGACACTGGTGGCAGTTGAAAACAGAAGCCAGTTTTGGGCTGACAACATTGTTCATACTTCTCACTGATTTATAACCAGTACCACCACTTTAAGATCTCCAGGGAGGCTGGTTTGCACAATGGTTAGAGCACAGTGCTCATAACCAAGGTTACAAGTTCGAGTCCCACATGGGCCAGTGAGCTGCACCCTCCACAACTAGATTCAAAAAAAAAAAAAAAAAAAAAAGACTTGACATGGAGCTGATGGATCCTAGAGAAACACACTGTTCCCCAATATTCCCCAAAATCTCTAGGGGAGAGAAAATACCTAGAAAATAGTGTGCTCTGGCCACATTCACTTTGAGACATGTTTGATGTTTCTCGCTTCAGAATGGAAACAATGGTCATTTTGGAAAATAGTGGTCTGTTTCTTTATATAACTTCTCAAATTTGGTAATAAAATAAAGGTGCTGAGTTTTTAAGAGGACTTGAAAACTAATGCAACCATTCAAGGTCTATCAGAATATTTTTCTCAAAATAACTAGAATATATACAAAGATTATGATTTATAAATCATGTTCGCAGCCATTTAACTTGATAATGACAGCTACCCTATGGGACAGATATCATTTTACAACTGAAGAAGCTTACGCTCATGTCTAATTCACTACGATTCTAAAAGAGCATACTTGTCGACAAGGATGTGGAGAAATGATCTCTATTATATAATGCTGGTGGGAAAAGAATTTTTTCCTCAGTGAAATCAGTCACTTTTAATGACAGAGACCCACCTTCTATTAGTTAGTATATAGGTTCAGTGGCTACACCTAAGACTCCAAATAGCAAGCTTATACACACCAAAGTCTACTTCTGACATGTGATAGCTCTGCTGTAGGGAGTCCTGAACTGGTATGCGGCCAGCAACACAGGCTTCCTTCAATGTTCTGCTCCAGAATTCCCAAAGCAGTGGGTTCCAAACTCAGCTACACATTGGAATCACTTGGAAATTTTTAAAAACACTGATGTCTGGCTCCCACCCCAAGAATTTCTTATACGATTGTCCCCAGTATAACTTTGGGCATTAGGATTTTTTTTTTAAAGCTCTCCAGGTAATACTAAGGTGTAGTAAATAGATCCAACTTTTCAGAAGGGCAGTTGACTATATAAAAATGCTAAAACATGTCTTAAAGTAAGTCTTGGACCCAAAATTACCACTATAAATAATGTGTTCTAAGGGAAAGCGTAAGAATGTGAACAAAGATTGAAATGAAGTGGTGTGCATCTCAGAGTTGTTTATGATCGCAATAAATTGGAAATAACCTATGGCAGAAACTGCTGGATATTCAGCAAAATCTATTTCTCCTGCCTCCTGGACACACCGCTGGATTATATTTCCTGGCCACATTTCCTGGCCTCTTCTGCTGGTAGAGATGATTTGGGAGCCATGTTCTAAGCGATGGAATATGAGAAGAAATGACACAAAGAGCTTCACCTCTTAGTCCACAAATACCTCCTGAGTGATCCTCCATGCTTTCTCGTCCTGCCATTGGTGAGATACAAAGAATTCAGTGAAGAAACCCAAAGCTCTAGGTCCTTCCTGGAATAACCACGTGGAAGAGTATCTCCAGTCAGGAGCATACAGATTATGTTTCATGTAAGAAAGAGATAAACTTCTACTGGATTAGGACACTAAGATTTTAGGGTACAGCAGCTAGAGTTGACCGTAATACAAAGTTTAGATGCCCAATAATAGAGTAATTAGGCAAATAAATGTAAGTGAATTTCTTGCAACATAAACTCTCTTTGGATGAATTATTGGTTGCAATCTGGGCAGTAGACAAACCTGAATAAATATAAAAGCATGTATTTTCATTATGTTTTATTATCATCAATTTTAGTATCAGGCTACTAATTCATGCACTACCATTCATTTGACTGTAATCACCTTTATGTGCTTAAGCTGAGATTGTTGTGTTTTACCTCTCTGTTTACTTAGATATAAACGATAAGAGGTAGCCAAAAAAAAAAAAAAAAAAGGAAAGTCACCTGTAATTAAATTCTTTAAAAATTAAATGACACTTTCTGATCAGTGTTTTGTCATGGAATCATAGAATTGAGAGTCAAGATGAATTAAGTGTTGATTAAGCCAATCACTCAGATAGCTTGAATTCCAGCCACAACATTTAATCAAGGAGGCATCTGCTTTTTCTTGAACACCTCCAATTATGGAGACTCAATGAACATAGAATAAAAAAGCACTTAGGTTTAGTGTGTCTATTTGTTTTGCAGAGCTAATAACAAAGATAAAAAGAGGAAAGTAGGCAAGAAGACAAGCTAGCATTTATTGAACGTCTATTGACCAGGTCCTGGGTATAGCTCACCCATACATATTATTTCTTTTAATCTTCACAACAATCTTTTAGGGTTGGTGTGCCCATTTTTCAGAAGACCTGAAGCTTATAGAGTTAAAATAATTCATATATCTGCCAAGTTCACATATCTACCAAAATTATAGAGGCAGGCTTACCCCACCAGAGCATGCTACCTCCTGAACCTTGAAAGGAGAAAATAGGAAAAGGCAGAGGAAAAACGACATTTTGTTATTGATTGGTGGGCTGACATTTGTTTACCTGGAGGACTGGGCAAAGTGGCATTTTGTAAGGCACTTGGCTTCTAGAGTTAGACTGCTATGATTTACATCCAATTTCTTCTGTTTCCTAACAGTATAACCTTGGGAAAGTTTCCGTCCATCTCTGTGCCTCAGATTTCTTATCTGTACAATGGGATAATGTATGATATCTACATTTTGTCATTATATTGAGGATAGTTTGAGAGGATGCCCATATAGTGCTTTGCATGATGCTTCACTCACTATCTAGTGAGCAAAAAGGTGCAGGGTTTGGTACACAGAGAAGGGGAGGATGGCCATAGTTGCATCAGTTAAAAAATTAAAATACTTCAGGGTGTCTGCAGTTTTCTCAGAGACATATAAATAGATATGAAAGTTATACAAACACACATATAGTTTTTAAATAGCATAGATTTTATTTCAAGTTCACATAATTCGCATCAGGCAAAAATTCTAAAATATCTTGTGCTTTGTGAACACGATATTATTGATGTGTGTTTTGAAATACAACGCTAGCCATCATCAGGAATTTGTAGTTGTTATTCTCCAGTCTCCTTCCCTGGACATTCCTAGTTAATTCTTGAAAGTAACAACATAGAATCTTAGAGATACAGTCTATAATCATTAAATACGGGGGGAAATCTAATACTTTCATTAAATGGCAGAAACCATTTCTTTAGCATAGTTCTCTCAACTTTCAAGTACACTGAATTCAGATTTTGAATATTATGTCAAGCAAATTAAATACTCCTTTTGGTTTCATAACATATTAAAATAAATGACAAACATAAAAAGATCACATAGATATATGTAAATTTGTTCAAAGGAAAACTGAGGCGTTTTCTTTCAGGGTTTCCATTTTGTAATTAAGTGCATGCAATGAAATCAGTACTGAGAGAAAAGTAAAGGAGTGTGTGTCTAATTGGGGGTATTAACAGCTCAATTCTTGTTGCCTGTGAGAATCAGGAAGAGAGAGAATGCAAAATGGAAAGAAGTGTCCTGGTGAGCTACGAAAGAAGAGCATTTGGAACTTTGTACTGCTACTGAGGAATTAGACAGGAAATTATGCAGAATTGAGGAGAGCTATTTGATTATAGAATGGTAATGGTAAAAAAAAAAATCAATAGAACTCTTTTAGTAAATAAAATGCAGTGGAACCCCTGTGTATAAACAAGCTAAAAATGGAGTTGCTCTGTTGAAGTAGGGTATGTAGAACATCATCTAGTTAACCTCTCTTCTATTGAAACCCGAACCTCTTTAGACTACAGTTTGAAGATCTGCTTCTAGCTGAATGCATGATAGTCACCTAGCGATGCTTGTTGAAAATGCAGATGTCCAGCTCCCAACTCCAGAAATTCTGATTCGGTAAGTCTGATGTGGGATGTGAGAATATTTATTACTGAAATGCCCTCCTAGGGATTGTGATGTACAACGAGGTTTGGAAAATACTAATAAAGCTGCCCAGTACAAGCTTTTTAAGCTAAGGATGTTGAATAGATTCTACAAATAACTTACCTCTTCAGATATTTAACAAAGTAAAGCCATGTTATAGGCTGATGTGGGTAACAACAAAGTAGATTAGTCGCTCTATATTTAGCTTGAACTGAATAATGGAGGCAATGGAAAAGGTTAAAGTTATATGGTTAGAACATGACCAAAGCTTGGCTCAAGAATTTGGCAAAAATGAGAAGAATATACAAATGCACTCAAAGAGAACAGAATAGCATCTCATCTCCACTACGCAGCAGTCACTACAAGTGGTTAAAAAGCATGGACCCCTTCATTCATTTTCTTGAGCATGAATTCATGCTTTTTCCACGTAGCTGTTTGACCTTGACCAAGTTATTTAATTAGAACACAAGAAAGTATAGGGATCCCAGGACAGCTTCCAGGGATGATCCTCAGCCACGTGCAGTGCCAAAGAGGGTAACTCACAGAAGGACCCCAGAAGCCAAAGGAAGCCACAGAGCATGATCTCAGCTGCCACTGGAGAATAGTAGTTCTCCCTGTCTGTACTTTCCAAACCTCATGAAAATGTCTGTCACTTAGCAGAATTTAACCCAGAAACATATTGGAAAGGGATTCTGAGAATTATATCTCTGGAGTTTTCTCCAACAGAAGGAGAATGTAGAAGGGTGCAGGTGAAGCTATGTTGCTACCAGACAATCCAGTGCCCCCATGTCTGTTTCCCATGTTTCAATGTCTTTCGACTCTGCTCACTCACCCACCATATTCTCTCTTGCTCCTGGTATTTGCCAGGCTGTTAAGAATCCAGAATTTGCCCCAGCCAAATGTTTGTATGTTGCTTACCACAGATACGAACGCCACAAAAGTCTTGCAAGAATACAATGAAAAGCAAGAAATGCCATATCAAATTTTATAAGGGCTTACTACCTGATTTCTGTGAAGATGACCTGATTTCTCTCAGGGCTCATAGGCGCACAGTAATTTCCTCGGCTAACTGACACTATATTCTTTTACTCTTCTCAGGCAAAGAGAAGTTCATTTTGAGATAATGTTATAGCAACATTGCCTTGGGCCACTTGAAATATATGAGTCAATGGTTCCTTGACCATGTGTAATTGGTACTAACTTAATTCACTCCCCTATGCCTTTCCCACCCTTCCCCAGCATTACGCAAATACACACCAAAACAGTCCTGTTTGGAAATGAGAAAGATGTTATTGAACCATAAGATTTTTAAAAAGTAAGCCCAGGTCCTTATCTGTCCCTAGGGCCACATTCTAAACTAATAGAGTTAAAATTAAATTGACATCCCATCCCTTTTGGAATAAGATTGCTATACTTACTAATACAGAGTGCTATATACATTTTAGAAATATATCCAGGAACTCACAAAACCAGGTTAAATTTCTACTTAGGTAGTTAGTTGGCAGTTTAGTCCTCTTAGAAAATGAAAAATTCCTTGTAGACATTTTATAGTATATAGACAAAAAAAGAAAAGAAAACCATAAGAGAGGATAAACCAAACCATGTCAGTATTAGGAAGATTCAAATACACTTAAAAACCCAAACGCACAAAGTATCTATATAAAAACTTCCAAGATATGTTTCTATCTCATTTTTTCCCCTACATATTTAAATAATAGAAAGCATTTCTAGAGACACGTACCCATGTAGCCTGGGCACTAAAACTAACCAAAGAACTATTAAGTCCTACGAGATTTTTCAAGGGACTACCTCTAATTAAAAAGATTTGATACAAATTTAAAATAATTTAAATGCTACATAATGAAACAATAAAAGGGAACATACCTATCTTGAAAACCAACTAGGGTGAGGAGGATTCAGAGGATATATTTCTTATTTATGGGCAACAGAATGTGTATGTTAATTTTTGAATGTTTAACTTCCTAGAACAAGAAAAATGGCAGCATTCTTCATTCAAATTCATTTGCTTTTTAGTCCTCTTTTTCTACAAGTATAGGGATATTATTCAAGTTGTTATATATATTTGAGGATATATGTATCATCAAAATTTAGTTCAAAAGTAATCACTAGTGAATTTTGTAAGTAAAATCATTTATTTAACACAGTGTTTCAATTTTAAATGAATTCCCATTTCTACATCAGTTGGGACAATGGCTATTACATTGCAGTATACAAAATTAATACTTTCTGATAACTAAAAAGGAATCCCTAGTCTTTCCTTAATAATAATCAAATTTGTCCTATTTATCCACCTCCAGATTTTAATCAATGCTTCTGGGTTTTAGTTGAAATATTTCTAAAACTCCATCATGAATCCATTGCTCATTTTAAAAATTTTAAGGCAGAATTAAAGCAATTTGAGGACAGATGTTATATATTGATAAGCCTTGAACTTGTTCAATACCTGGTATGCAAAATGCACTCAAAAGTGAGTCAAGAAAATAGCATGGGCCTAAGAAGATGCAAGGAGAGAAGAATGCTAAAGAGAGAATATTTTAATTTCCATGAGTTGACCCCTATATATCTCAACCACTCTCTCAGTGAAAACTCATTAGGGAAGATTCTTACTTTTTGAAGTATTTATCTACAAAACTTGTGACTTATGGGCATTAGCCAAACATGCGGTGCAAGGATTTACTCTTTTATTTTACATGGAAGTAAACAGTAATTAGGTTAACAACTAAAAATAACCTAAACTAAGAAAAAAACCACAATACCATCAAACACGTTTTTGAAACATTCTTTTACCACATGTGACCCTACCTCTTTATGGCCCATTGTTTCATTTCTCCTCTGTCCACTCTAGTATCCATTTATTATTTCACACCCCCTATGTGTGTTGTATGTGACACCTTCCTGTGCTGCTTGGTTTGCTGCTGACAATTCCTTGTGGAACATCTGTTGCTTAGATGTTCAATTCCTTTCTGTATTAATCACTTCTCATTCAACCCTAGAAAGAAGGGAGTTAATCTCATCTCACATGAAATTATAAAATCAAATTGATAAAACTAGGTCTTCTGAATTTTTCTGCATTTCCCAAGGGAGGAAAAAATATGCATATACATTAAACTAGAAGGTCTCCATATTCAACCCACAAAACTATAATCATATCAGTTTATCATTAGTTCCATATTGAGGTTGCAAAGTCAATAGTCAATATAGATAAATTTAAGAAATAGGCTCAACAAGTCTTCTAATATTATAAAGAAGTCAGAAATCTCTAGGAAGTCATCCATCCAGCTAAACTCCTACATTGTAGCTATAAATTCACATAATCTAAGAAGCATCCCCAAATTAATCCTACCCACTCTTAACGAGCTAAGGTAATATTTGATTTTTCCCTACCCTTCTCCCCCATATAAAATCTTATGTTTCTTGAAAAAAGGAGATAATTTTCTGTTTAGTACACTGTAAGAATTCTCAGGGACTGGCTGTCAAGGACGAGAACTTAAAGGTAGAAAAAGGACATTGAGGGAATTCACTGATGACGAGGAGTGAAAACATACAGAAGGAGCAGTATTCCTTTGTATTGGGTAGTAACCAATCAGACCTCAATGCTAATTTAAGACAGGAAGAAGAGGCCTGTATGGCGTTTTGAAAGTGAAAGAGTAATTGTGTCTACCTCAATAAAAGAGGTTTACGCAAAATCTGCTGTAAAGAGTAACCTGGAGTGATTCTGGCAGCCAAAATCAATGAGGACCTTGCCAATCTCTGCAGACAAGTTTCAAATATTAAATGAGTTAAGAGTTAAAAAGTGTATTTTGTCCAGAAATGTATGCTCAAGCCACTCAAGCAATGAAAATTAGATTATTAGAAAAGCCAAAATCAGGAGAAGATAAAAGTGAAAGTAATGGGTTGCTTGGATAGGCTGTAGAATTAATTTAATTACTTAAATTAATAAACATTAATTTAAACTCTTATGGAGGAAGGTACAAAAACTAGAATCTATAAAAGTGATCATCATCTTCCACACATTGAAGAATACAGATTTCTCTAACACAGGTCTGATTTTTATGAGGACATATTTTGCTCTTTGAAGAGAACAAATTTACTCTTTTATCTTTAAAAAGCCCAAAATAGCAAGCTGTGAGATAAACTACAGTAGTATTCAACATAGTTTTTAGTACCCGTGTTAAACGTTTAAGCTTTTTAGAAATTTACATCCAAAACCAAACCAAACTAATTTAGTAAGAGTGACAATGGGGGAAAAGAAACGCCTAATAATCCATAGATGTGACTGTCATATAATTACAACAAATAAAGGATAAATGAGAACAAGCAGTTTAATCAACTCCATAAAATGGTCAATATTAAACAGAGAGAGAAAAACTTGTCCATTATTTAAGAACTATAAACACTATACTAGGTTATATCTATCTATCTACCTATCTGTCTATCTGTCTATCTGTCTATCTGTCTATCTATCTATCTATCTAGCTAGCTAGCTAGCTAGCTAGCTATCATCCATCTATTTTAATCCAGGTATTTAGTTTCTTAGTAATATTGAAGAAGGTGTGTGTGTGTGTGTGTGTGTGTGTGTGTGTGTGTGTGTGTAGGAAAGGCACTTAGACTAATGCTCTAGATGAGAGGATCTCAGAGAAAACTATAGAGTTACCGTGTTTCCCCAGAAAATCAGCCCTAGCATGATTTTTCAGGATGGCATCCCCTGAACATAAGCCCTGATGCGTCTTTTGGAGCAAAAATTAATATAAGACCTGGTCTTATTTTCGGGGAAACACGGTATCCTCCTTATTTTCAACTTCCAAAAATAGGAGATTTACCTCAAAGAGCCATATTTTTCTTAGCATAACTAATGGTTATTTGGCAACTTATTTGGTACTGTTATTTGGCAACTTATTTGGTACTGTTATTTGGCAACTTATCAAAAACTTTTTTGAATTAATATAACTGTAAATTCTACCTTTCTACCTCTCAGGGTAATGTTTCATGTCCATTTACTCATAAGAAACATGATAATTTTATTTATCTGAAAATAACTGCCTTTAAGCTTCAGTGCTTGTCAAGGCAAAGTAAGCTAAAATTTACCAAAATAGCTTTAACTTTGTGCCAGGAAAAAATTTAAATCTGGGGAAAGCTAAACCAACTGGGACATTTCAAGTTGAAAAGAGTAGTTGGGAAGATAGAAATGATCATTTTTAAACAGACATTAAATGCCAACAGTTTTCTGGGTATTCTCCTGAAGTAACGACTTGATTCCTAGAATATAGAATCTGAGGAGGACCCAGAAATTACTGAACAACTCTCCACCTCCTTTTTTTTTTTTTTTTTTTTTTTTTTTTTTTTGCAAGAGGGGAATTTGGGATGGCTAAACCATCACCTAAACAAACACTCCCCATTCTCAGAATTGGAAAAAAAATCTGTAATGCACGAGACAATATTTTCGTTGAAAACAAATGAGAAACAATCCAGAATATACGGGTAAAGCTGCTGAAAGAAACAATACTAATCAGGAGAAAACTACATCCTGGGTTACTTGTATGTGATTTAATGTCCTATGTAGTCTATTAAAAATTCTCCACAAGTATTCAGAGCTACACTGTGGAAAGAGTGTGGATAGTACCTACAATAAATACCTGATCTGTAAAGCATACATTTAAAAACACATTTTATAATTTTAAGAATAGGAATAGAAATATACATATGTGTGTGTGTGTGTGTGTGTGTGTGTGTGTGTGTGTGTGTCTGTGTATGTGTGTACTCAGTAAAAATTCCCCAGAGGAGCTTATTCTCATATTTGAATTCAAAATACTGTTAAAAATTTGGTTTAACAAAGCAGTTCCAGAACACTACAAGCATGTTCATGCTGGTAACTTTCTGTCAGAAATGATCAAGGAGAAAGGAGCTGGGTTAACAAAAACCCTCAAGGAAAAAAAAAATGCATATGTTATTTCAATTCTTTGAAGCTGAAATAGAGCAGTTTTTATCTAAAACTTCTAAGCAACGTGAATATCTTCAATAGGTGAAAAGGCATTCCCGGACTTTCATACTTGGAAATGGCTCATCAATTGCAAGAACTAGAAAGTTGGACAATAAAGGAATTCCCAAGATACAGCTGTTTATGTGAACAAAGTGTTTTACAAACAAGGCATTAAATGACTCTGTTAAAGTCAAGTCAAAAGGAAGCTGTCTAAAACATACAGGCCATCACTGTGTGGGGCAATAATTATTCATTTTTCTTACTGGTAATACATCTGTGGCATTTAAATTCAAGGAAGCCAAATCCTCAGTAGAGCCTGTTGTTCCGTTTTATATCTGGGTAGTTCATTGGCAGAGAAAAACTGCACATAATATATGATTAATAATCCTTTGTTGAGAACGTGTCCTGTAGAGCTGGTGACCCCCTTATAAAAAGACTTTTTGTTTGCTGTGTCTGAAAGCTTAGGTCTTGGGCAAAATAATAGCCTGCTGTGGCTTATTGAATCTCTCTGCTAGAAATTTTGAACAGACATTGAGAGTGTGGTGGTGGTTATAACCCTAAAGTGAAGAATTATGTAAGGAGTTTTCCTCATAATCAGCTTGTCACAGACGTGAAGCTACTGGCTAAGGAGAGTTGAGGCACTTAATTCTCTTTTCTTCCTTCGATAACTGCAATACCTGGATCACTCCTAACAAAAGTAAGAACGTTACATAAGAACATTTCATTCTCGTTCTATATCCTAATTTTTTCTAATTTTTCCCAAAGGCCTTGACAGCCAATTTTGTTTCCCAGCCAGGGTGTGATCGATGACCACACATTGCTGTTGCCCTGTCTCCGGTGGCTTTATAAATCATAAGCAAGACCTGCAACACCACTCCCACCCTCATGTTAATTATTTCCAATTGAAATTGTTATTGAGATTATTATAGATGCACATGCTACGTGTAAGAATACACAGAGATCCTGGGTGTACTTTCCCCAGTTTCCCCAAAGGTAAGTAATGTTTTACAACATTGTAGGATTCTATCACAACCAGGAGACTGACATTGATATAATCCACTGATCTTATTCAGATTCTCCTTGTTTAACTTGCACTTGTGTGTCTGTGTGTGTTTAGTTCTAGACCTATGTTCATTTTTGAATAATAATTTCAGCTAAAATATGTGGAATACCTGCTACTTGCCTTGGCACTATTCTAAGTTCTTTCCGTGTATAATCTCATTTAAGATTCATGCATTAAGTACTACTCTTATCCCCATTTTACAGATGAAAGAGGCTAAATGACTTGGCACTGGCAAAGCAGGGTCAATTCACTTAACTGCCACCCCACACGTTTCATTATTTCAGAGCACCTCTCAGTACACAACGTGGAGCTGTGTCCTGGCGGGAGTGAGGATAGGAATGCACGTCTATTAATAAAATAGCTATAAAAGTCAATGTCTCTTATAGGGCTTTTTAGGGCAGTGAAATTATTCTATATGATACTATAGGGGTGGGTACATGACATTATGCATTTGTGAAAACCCATAAAACTGTACAACACGGAAAATGAAACCTAAGTAAAGTGTGGATTTTAGTTAATAATAGTGTATCAATATTGGTTCATCAATTGTAACAATGTACCATACATTGCAATATGCTAATAGGGGAATGGAGGGAGGAAGTTTACCTCTGTATCTTTGCTCGTTTTTTTCTGTAAATGGAAAACAGCTCTAAAAATTTGTCTATTAATTTAAAATTTTTTTAAAGTTAATGACTCTTTCAGATGGACTCAGCTAACAAAGTAACTAAAAATACTTTTATCTTTGGAAATCTCCAAACTGTGGTCACTGAGCATTTGTATTTCACCAGCTGCCTTGCATTATCTGAAGTGGCAGGAAAATCGTGACAAAAACTCAGGCACTTAGAGGGTGCCTTGGGGATGTGTGGCTTTTTCCCCCTTCCACATCTCCCCCTGCAGTGACCTCAGCAGCTGAACAGAACAAGGGAAAACAGAGTAGTGTCTGTAATTCCTATCCATTCCGGAACCCTGTGGAATTTGAACTTAAGCTTGCTGCATTGTCACTTGAACATTAAATCTTAAATGTCAAAATAGTCTTCAAGTCAGAGGGAGGACTTCAACATGGTATCCCAAAATCTCTTTTCCATACTCTTTTTGGCAGCTCTGAGAGAAAATTTTGCTACTGCTTTCAAAAATATTGTTTTCATGTTCTTGTGGAAATTCACGAAGGGAATATTACATTTAATCTTTACCACAAGCAGAAATACTTATTCCGAATGGAAATAATATTAGACAGGAATATAATGGACAATAATATCTAAACTTTTATATTGGGTAAGAAATTCGTCCTGCACGTAAAGACATTATACACCTACAGCAATCAGGAAAATTGCCAATGGCTGCCCACTGTGGAACTTGTTCCTTTGACAAACATGCTATGCTCCCAGGCAAATTGTACCACCACACATTATCATAGAAAACCAGAGAGACAAATTAATCTTAGCAGTTATTTGGGGGAAGATACCTGAACATTCTTCACCCTCCTCCACCCCAAATCACAATCCAATACTAACTCATAATCTTTTTCATCAGCTTTGGTAATTGTACCCTTTGAAGACAACCTATGAATATGCATATGGCCTTTAAGCACTTTAATTGCCATCTCATCCAATTAACAGATAATTAAAAATGCTTGTATGAGTATCTTTCCCCCCCTTCCTTTTATCACCAAAGAGTGAGCAATGACTGTAAGGACCAAGTGAAGGAAGCATCCACATCAATGGCAGATGTTATGCGTATCAAAGGCAAACATAGCCAGCTTCCATCCCACTTTTTCACTTGATCCTCTAGATTTGGGTTTAATGATTGTTATTCTCCTTTAACTAGTTAACTACCCCTTCTAGGACTTGTTATGAGATCTTCCCAAAGTTCCAGTGTGTTGCTAGTGTCATTTTTATGTGCACTGTCATGAGTGGATCATTTTTAGAGTAAACAAGGGGTAAATCAAACTTATGGATAAATTGGCGGCAAGATCCATTTATGGATACTCTGACCATCCTTTTCTACTCTCATTAATGGGAGGAAATGGGCATATCTACGTTCAAGAAATAGAACCTGATTTGATAGAATAATCAAATAAATATATTTAAGGGTTTTGTTATTTTTTTTATAACAACCAAGGTAGGCTGTTACCCTATGGTAATGAATTAACCCTCAAACCTCAATGACTCCATCCACATTTATTTCTCATTCATGCAACATGTCCAACATGCATTAGCTGGGGTCTCTGCTTAATTTAGTCTCTCAAGAACCCAGGATGACAGAGGCTTCATGCTAATTCATGATTCCATGATTATTGAAGCAGGAAAAAGGAAGTTTGCAGTAGAGCACCGGCAAATAAATGCTTCCATATGGAAGTGACACATGTCACTTCCACTCACATTTTATTGGCTGAAAAAAGTCACTGGCCAAGCTTAACTTCAAGGAGTCAGGAATCACAATCTTAAAAGGGCCTCCTAAGGAGAAAAACGAGAATATTTGTGAATAGCTCTAACTATTACCATACTGCCTGTTCCCTGTGATTGATCCACCAGAGTTTAATAATTCAGTTGAGTTTGGTGAAGTTTGAGAATTTAGCGTTGATTGTTTCAACTACATGTGAGTGACCCAGAAAGTCTACGATAAGGTCTAATGTCAGGTGGGAGGTAGCTATTTAGCTAATGAGTTAGTTTTGTGGTTCCCTACTTGCTGTAACAGTTGTAATTTGAGGAAGGTGATAAAAACTGTACCTCTTATAATCATACTTAGCTGTCCTTTATAAGAACTTTTTTATTGTTTTAAGTACTAAGAGAGCTTTGTCTCTGTCTGAAGAGTTGATTATCTCCCCTGATAAATAATTAGAATCTATTGACTTTGCAGAGAACCAGGTTATAAACTTAGCCTCAAGAATTAACACATGTTTTTATATGCTTTTAATCTCATTTTCTCCTTAGTAGTTAATTTTTAAATAATGATGTTATGTTTATCCTTTTTCATAAACTACCTCGAGCCCTTTGGTGAAAGAGATGACGAATGAATAAAAAATTGAAGAAGAAAAAAACCAAAACCCTGTCATTTCATTAAAAACAATAGTTTTCCTGATTATGTTGCACTATAGTAATGCAAGATGTTACCACTCGGGGAACCTGAGAGAAGGGTATACAGGATTCCTGTGAATTATTTCTTATAACTTCATGTGAATCAATAATTGCAATATATCAAAATAAAATTTAAAAAATGTTAAGAAAATCTTCAATAGTCCCCAAGAATGTTTGACTTCTAGTGCTGGTACTTTAAGTCTTTTTAAAAAATTGAAAAGGCAAAGATTCTCTCTCAAACCAATAATTTAATGAAGACATGTCCAATTTACCATGCAATAGAAATCACTGTGGCAAAGACTTGGAACCACAGTCAATAGATTTTTCTATGAATTAGTAAAAAATAAAAATTAAAAAAAATGGCAAAGGACACATACATAAAATGCATACTCTCTTTCTTGTATTTCCTCCTTTCTTTCCTCCCTCCCTGTCTCTCTCTTTCTTTCTTCCTCCCTCCTTTTCTCCTTTTTCTTTTCTTTTCTCTTTCTTTTTTTCTTTCTTTTCTTTCTTTTTTCTTTCTTCCTTTCTTTCTTTTCCTTCCTTATTTTCTTTTAAAAGATATTATTAAATTCCTCCTATGGCTAAGGACTATGGTAAGTAATTGATAAATAAGACAAAAAAAGTGTCTGCCACATAGTGCTTATATTTTAATGGAGGAGGCAGTAAAATTGCAATTGTGATACCTGATGTGAAGAAAACTAAACGAGTGCTGACATGAGAATAACAGGGGTGAGGAGCCACTCTAGACAAGGTGATCATCTGAGGAGAAGAAAGAGGAGAAATGACTTGTGCTGTGAAGAGCAGGATGGGAGTATTCCAAGCAGAAGGAACAGCATGTGCTAAAGGCCTTGGAGGGAGGTGAACCTGCATATATTTGAGAACCTAGGACTTGGCCAGCATGGCTCACAGGTGATTAGCAAGAAAAAGGCAAGAGATGATGCTGGAAAAATTGTGAGCAGAACCCCAGACCAATAATTCCAAGTGTCATTATAACTGACTGCCAGCTAGCATTGACCTAATTACTGATGTTTGTTTTAAATTAAACAAGTTCAGTGTTGAACTAATGGAACTCAAAGTAGTTATTCTTTCTCTCTGCTGTATAGATCATTATTGTTGCCATATTCTTCCATATTTAATTCCCAATCAGAAAGCTAATGCACAGGGAAGTTAAGCAAATACAAAATGGAAAAGTCAAAATTAGAACTGCTAGAGACCTACATATATAAATAAAGGACAGTGATATATAAAATCCATTTGTTGATATACATAGGACAAAATATAACTATATGATGTTTCTCAGAGCCAGTTATTACCACTGGGAAGGACACCTTGCTCCCCACATCTTTTCCATCTGTCAGAAATTCTGCTAAAGACCTATATAATCTATTTATTTTATCATTAGAGATTAGGCTTGAATACACTATCCCTTGCAGGAGTAACACTAAGACTTAAATTTATATTAAAGACTAAATGACTATCCTAGAGAGAGGTTACCTCCTAAGGATAGAGAGGGAATTGCAAGAGATGAGAGGATAGCCAGGGGATTAAACTTTATGGTAATGCTTTATTAAAGTTGTGAGGTGGATGCATGGATGATGAAGGTATTAATCTTTATAATGTTTTGGATTTTATATACATTTCTTAATAGTTTCTCTTTAAAATGTAGGTGATTGCCTTCAGATTCCCTCTCCTGAGTAACTTTTAAGCAAGTGAGCTCTAGAAACAGGAAATTTAAGGAAGAGTGGAGGGATGGAAAGGACATTGGAATAGACTGAGTCCACTGATGAGAGGTTTCTCAGAGTTGAGGAAGTCTAGAACAAGTAGGGACCTTAGGGTTCAATTAATTGAAGCCCTTCTTTATAGAGGAGCTAATCTGTTCAAGGTCCTGAGGCCAGTTGGCAGAGCTGGTGGAGGAGGCAGGGAGCCAGAATCTTAAATCCAAAACTCCTGACTTTAGACTGTTGCTCAGCATTACACCACAACTTCCTTGAGCTCCCTTTTTGTTTGGTCACTCGTAACACCAAATTTCATTTTAGTGACAAAAGGAACATTAGGGAGTTAGAAGTAGACCTCAAAATGGTATTTGTTGGCAAACTGGAGAATGCATCTTAAACACAGATGATAAAGGGCAATAGGGACAACCACCATGGCTGAAAGGAAAATGACACTGAAGAAATCATTGCAATTGATTATGCAGAAGGAGTAAAACAATGTCACAAAATTAGCATCACATCAGGAAATATACAAGTAATGATGCCTTAAGAGGACTACGTCTTCTCCATTAACAAGAACGTTGCTAAAGCACCTTGTTCGGGTCCAGAGTCTGAAGGTGGAGAGAAGCATAGAGCTCTGAGAGGTTTAAGAGAATGGGCACAACCGCTACAGAGCAAAAATGAGGCACAGAGAAGAGAATTGGCATTTCCCCTAGAGAAGTGAGAATTATTGATAACTAAATAATAATATTCTATCATATGGAAGGATATTACAGAGGCAAAATTAAATTTTCTTCAGTCTGTAGGTAACTAAAGATGACTAAGGACTATGCAAATGTCTTTGTTTGGCAGCAAAAAGGATATAGACTTTGGAGGAAAAAAAAATTCCTAACACTTTAAATATTAGAATGATCTCCTAAAAAGGCCAGCTGCTTTTCCTGTTTGGGTGATAGTTAAAAAGGAACACATTCCTCAGGTCTGTGATGGTTTAGATGCAGTCCAGCCCAATGTAAGAATTACTTCTGGTCTATTAGAGAACAAGGAACCATGTTTCTGGTAGGGACTAAACCCAACTGACTCCACTCTCAGCATCCTAATTTCATGTTCTAAGAAACCTACTACTCTCAGAACTCGGGGAGGTTAACTTACTGGGGTCACTAGGGCCCAGCACTGCACCTGCAGTACCTCACAAAAATACTCAAGTCCCTTAGGCTATCAGCCAACCAACCGTCCTTGGCAAAGAATGTACTTTAATGTAAAAGGAAGCACTTATCTAGGTTAGTATTCCAAGAAACTTAAGAACAGCTACAACCTGGCTGGGAACCTTGTTTATCTTTTTAATTGTATGTATAGGCCCAAAGGCTCTGTAATAGCTCTAAATATAAAGAATAAATAGTATGCAGGAATTCAGTAATTAAGCGTCTCCTATTGTTTCCTGTGTGGTAATTTTCACAGAGACCACCATAATAATTTACTCACTCGAGACTGAGACAGAAAGGAAGTGCCAGGAGAAAAATCAGAAGGAATTAGCAATTTAGGAGGCACGTTTCATAATCAAACTTGCATATGTTAGGTTTTGAGCAAACTCAAGTCTACCTTGAGTTCGGTGATATAAAATCACTTCAATTTTGGAACAAATTATCTTTATTTATAAAATTGATTCTGCCTTTCAAATGATTCTTGTTTCTAACCTCACAATAGTTTCTCAGCAGTACCTCCATTTGATGTGGCTGTGTTCAATTGAGAAATGTTTAGGTCAGCGCTTTCAAATTTGAGTGTGCAGATAAATCATCTTGTTAAAATATAGATTCTGATTCAATAGGGCTGGGGAGGGGCCTGAGATTCAGCATTTCTAATGAATGTCTAGGAGCTACTGCTGCTGCTGCTCTGGTAATGATGCTTTGAGTCGCAAAATTTTAGATGATTTTTAAACTCATCCATCAGTGGCTATTGTAGACTTTAAAAGATAATTGAGGAAAAAATAAATTAACTAAGTCCAGGCAACAGGAAGCTAGGATGATTTTCAGTGTTAATCGGTTATTTCTCTTTGGGCCAAGAGGGAGTTCTTGCAAGTTGAGACCTCAAGAGCAAACTGGCAGACAAATGCAGTGACAAGCAAGGCTCTACCCTGTGGAGGAAGTAGAGATCAGCCCAAATCACCATGTCCAAGGGGTTATGGCAAATTCAGGTCTAATCAAGGCCATAATCAATAACAAAGAGTTAGTCTGGTTGGTGGGGTCCAGCAATAAGCATAATCAAGCAAGAGGCAGTGATTTATTCCAAAGGTGTCAGTCTAGATTGAAACTAGATCCATCTATGTCTGGGTGGTAAGAGACAAAATTTAGGCTTGAGAAGGTTTCTGGGCCCCTGCCACATGGGCTGAGGCTGTGGGCAGGGTGACTACTACAGAGAAGAGCTATACCAGGGCAGAAATCCAATAAATCGAGATGGATGAACATGCAGATTGAGGGTGAGGGAGAAAGCTCAGTAGGATCCAGTGGCTTATCCAAGAGACATCAGATGCTGGGATTAGGGCAGCAAAGGTAATTTTGTGCCCCAGAACCTCAGTGCCTTCTCAGAGCTATTCTCCATTAACTCATGAATTGGGTGAGATGGAGCCTGAAGACAAGACGTATTCACTATTTGCAGGTAAGTGGTTGTCATGCAGGGTCTCTGGTCCCACTCCTTGCACAAGAACGCAGGATATGGTGAGGCCAAAAAGGAACACCAACAGAGCCATACATAGGGGAGTCATACCATTATATTCTCGCTGGCGGCCGGGTTAGAGACACAGGAAGTAGGAGCCACACGATCCACAATCTGCCGTCTGCTTCTCTGCCAACCAACCAACCAATCCTCTAGTGTAGCCACGGCAGTTATATTAGTGGCTAATGGCTAACTGGTTACAGGTGATAGCCACCCAGCCACAGCAGATGGCCATCTAATAACCAAGCCAGCACCTTTCCACATGAGGCCGAGAGCCTGGAAACTGCTCTCTGGGACTCTGTCCCCACCGTGGTGCTTTGAGAAAGGAAGGTGCGGAGCTGCCAAATATTGAATATGCACAGAGGCTAGGCACTAGGCTGGGTGCTTAATACATTTGTCTTATATGTGGTTAAAGAACTTTGCTCTGGGCAGATAAGAGAATGAGTGAAATGTAATCCTTTGAAGAGTTACTACTTTAGTGGGAGAGTCAACAATTGACATAATTACAAGTCACCTAGATAAAAGGGGAAATATAAAAACACAACTGTCTATGGTCTTCATACACTTGACTGAATACTAGCCATTCAAATCAGTAATTAGCAAGAAGAATAACTGTTGAATAGTATCAGGAGGAAGATTATTGCCTTAAAGAAAGTTTGCATTAAACTGGGAGAAAAAACTCTTGTAGGAAATGCAGACATTAACCTTGTGATTATGACAAAAGCAAACCCAAGACAAATACTGTTCCTTCTCATAGGAAATATGAAATCACCTTCTCCTTCTGTGAGAACAACCAAACTCATGAGGAGCTATTTGGACGATCTCTGTTCTCATCACTTAACCTCATTTGGGCTTCTTAGTGCCTTTTAAATTGCTTTGTCAAATCTCATTGGAGAAGCAGAACAATTTATTCTCTTTATTCAGAAGTTTTAGAAAAGACATCGTGCAAAATATAACTTTTATATATGGGGAAGATAGATAAATCAGTCCATATGACAACCAAGATGATTCCTAAATTGAGTGTGGTAGTGAGAGGATCAGAAAGTAGAGAGTTGAACCAGGTTGTCACGCTATGTGGTCAGCAGGGTCCAGATGGCTCCCGCGATGGTCATTGTAGCCCTACATTTAGGAAATCTATGAAACTGATTTTTGTCATCGGGATGGCTGCTTACCTGACAAAATAACCCCATCCCTCAATTATGCCAAAAAGGGAGTTCTTTCCATCTACTTTTGGCCACATTATGTTCTCAGGGTATACATTCAGGCCAGAAACACTGAATTAACAATATTTTATGGGGCATTTAGTGGTTCAACACACAGAAATATTTTTCTCTCTGATGCCTGAAATTTCATTGGTGATGTCTGCCTTCATTTAGTTGGACTGGGTTGTGCAACCTTGCCAGTCCTGGAACTCTTATTTTCTCTTATGTACTGTGTTTGCAATTAGAGCAACCTATTGATGGTGCCTTATGTGATTAACAATTTTCTGAATGTTAGGCATGCCATAAGTTAGATACTTGAGTCAAAAGAGAATAATACAGGGGTGGTTGGGTGGCTCAGTTAGTTAGAGCGCAGGCTCTCAACAACAAGGTTGCTGGTCCAATTCCCGCATGGGATGGTGGGCTGCAACCCCTGCAACTAAAGATTGAAAACGGCGACTGGGCTTGGAGCTGAGCTGCATCCTCCACATCTAGATTGAAGGACAACGACTTGGAGCTAATGGGCCCTGGAGAAACACACTATTCCCCAATATTCCCCAATAAAATTTTTAAAAAGGCGGGGGAATAGCACAATTTTCTTTTTCAAAGGAGAAAAACTTAAGTAAGAAGGTGAAGAATGTCATTTATTGTATTAGTGTTCTATAGAGAAAAAGAACATATATATATATATATATATATATCTCATATACATACAATATGTCATGTATTTTATATATATAATGAAGACCTTACATATATTTTTATATGACAAAGACATTTGGAGAGAATGATCATGGATTTGAATATAATAATTAATCATGTTATTAATTTTGATTATATATAATCTATTTAAAAATAATGTATGATATATATATATATATATATATATATATATAGAGAGAGAGAGAGAGAGAGAGAGAGAGAGAGAGAGGAGAAAAGAAAGAGAGCCTTTAAGAAATTGGTTCATGGGATTGTGGGAGCTGGCAAATCCATAATTTGTAGGGTAGGCTGACTGGTGGGAAATTCAGATAAGCGGTGACGTTTCAGTCTTAAGTCTGAAATCTGAACTACAGGCCAAGCGGGCTGGTGACTCAGGCAGGGTTTCTATGTTGCAGTCTTAAGGCTGAATTCCTTCTTCTTTGGGAAGACTGTGTCTGCTTAAGGAACTCAATTGATTGGATGAGGCCCACCTACATTATGGAGGATAATCTGCTTTACTTAAATTCTACCAATTTAAATGTTAATCACATCTAAAAAATATCTTCTGCACAGCAACATATAGACTAGTGTTTGGCCAAACAACTGGGCACCATAGCCTAGTCAAGTTGACACATAAAATTAACCATCACAGTTGTATTCGTGTGGAACATAGAACTTAACTCATAGTTCTAAAAACTAAAAACATCTAAGTACTTCTCAATATTATTCGTCATTGTTTAAGCTAGTCCAGGTTTTTACCTCTGGGCTTGAATAGATCACACATTTTTAACTCACCTTAAACAAGCAGTTTGGGCTCTAGATTCTGCCACTTGTACTGTGGCAACTATTTATGCTGTGGATCTAGGAAATTTCACCACCTCCTCCAGGCATAGAGGGTGGGAATGATCACCACCGCATTTTTGTGAAATATCTACTTGCCCCTGTCTTTGGATTCATTTATTTATTTTTAATGAAATTCCATCAGCTTCCATTTTATACATGAACTGTTATAAACTCTTTACAATGTTAACTCATTAACCCTTATCACCAGTGAGGCTGGTACTATTATGGTCTCTCCTTTTTTTTTTCCCTCCAATTCAAGTAACTGGTTTAGATCAGTGTCAGTTGGTAGCTTAACCATTCTCTTAGTTATTAGAAAACCTACATGTTAAGAAAAAGGTTTTGTTATATCCAGACACGGCTTTGAAGAATTCAGAGATTAAACATTGCACAACCTCTGCTTATTATCATGAATATTGATGAGAAATATTTACTAAATTATTGTAGTTATCTTTACAACAAATGCAGTTTAATCACCTCTTTTGCATTTGGGTTACAATCAGCCTGAATTTTCAACTCTAACATTTTTCCTGAGGTGATCTCATAGAATTTTCAAAACTCCTATTTTCTTAGTGATGAAGATCTTTGGAAAGGACTATGGGTTTCAATCAACTTTGTCCCTGTTGCATATCAATATACTACAGAATGAGCCCAGTGATTGTTCTACATCCACATTAAGAGTTTACATCTTGGCTGTGGGATTTTGGTTACAGGAACGTGACCCTGCAAGTTGTCACCATGATAAAGCCAGGCTACAATAGACCATTTCATCTATGGTGTATGGCCACTATGGTATGTCATGATGTGGAATCAATTCTTGATTCAAACAATATGCTTAAAATCAAATTGAATCAGCTTAGCCGAAAAATAATTATAAAGGTCAAAAATTCCCCCTCCCCTTGCCCTTTTTTCCTGCTTCTGTTAGTAAGCCGATGTAGAAGAGACACTTTCTACCCTGAAGGAGACTGCTGTCGCATCACATAAATCACATAAGCTCCAGTGAATGTAAGTCATCACCCTCAGGAATGACAAGTCTATCTTTGTCACTCTTGTGGGATTTGAGCATTGACACTGTAAGGAGAACTTGACTAATAACTTTTACCTGAACATTCCAAACTCTGCAC
The DNA here is from genome assembly GCF_057876585.1 of Rhinolophus sinicus. Classification (NCBI taxonomy): domain Eukaryota; kingdom Metazoa; phylum Chordata; class Mammalia; order Chiroptera; family Rhinolophidae; genus Rhinolophus; species Rhinolophus sinicus. The sequence continues at coordinate 38,263,952 of NC_142501.1, forward strand.
ACAACTTCTTGATAAAGACCTTAATAATGATCAACATTTTCAGTTTGACAGAGTCTGGAGAAGACGGTCACTGAGCACTTTGACACTTTTACCTTGTTTACAGTAATTCCATGATAAACCTTAGGTTTTGCTGCAGTTGCAATCATTGGGACAAATCATAAGGAAATGAATATGAAATGTGACCCTCAGATAGACTGCATTTGGCAATATTCTAAGATAATTGCTTATGAGGGCAATTTATACAAGGCCTGGTTTGATTAAAAGGACACATCATTGATGTTCTCTAGGTTTAGATCAAATGTCTTTCACTTTATAGTGTCTTTTACTCGAAAGCTGGCTAGGCACACGAATATGCTGTTTTATCAGTGGGACAGGTTAATTATGACAATGAATGGGAAGAAGTAATCTATTTCCCTTATTCTGTGTGAAATTTCAAAGACAAAGCTAAATTTTACTAAAGACAGATTCATACCTAGGGAAAGGACAATCTCAAGTGCCCGTTGTATTTCTTATCCAAATGTCTGAAAATATGAGACCCATTTAGACTCTGCCTAGCTGTGTGGGTTCAGGGCTTTCTGGTGTACTCAATCCTTTTCACTCTCTCAACGTCATTTTGGTTTAAAAATACGACACTACATTTACATTTCATGACCCAAAACCTTGGAACACCATTAAAATGGTAATTAAGCATTATTATTATTTCATGCATCCAAAAACGCCATTTCAAGATACTACACAAACAGGATTCCTTTAAGTTGTTTTATTGGTGACAGAAACAGTGCATAATTAAAGATGTGATGAGGAACCTGCAAATAATGAAGAATGAGTCTATTGCCAGCAAATTACAATTATTCCAGGTCTTTTAGACATTACAGAGTTCTTTCACACCAGATGGTTCGTATGTAACAAAGCCATTTTACGTTTAATTGTGCTTCTACAAAACCTTTGAAGAATGAGGTAGTTTCCTTTACCCACTATATTTTCCACATTTCCATCATGCTTTTAGTGAGCTTAAATCCTTGTAACATACAACCTTTAAATAGTTTTTCATGAACGCCAAGCCTTATTTACAAAGTGTTTATTTTCTTCTACTTGATTTTTCTTAGAGAAAATATCAAGAATCACCACACAACTAGAGAAAGTTAATAAGCAATGGCTGTGGTTTATCATTACAATCAGATTTAGAGGCGAGAACAGGTTCCAAAAATTCAATAGTTAAGTTGATATTCTCCTTCTCCATAAACTCTGCTTTAAAAACTACTTCCTCAAGCTACTTATTTTCTCTCACCCACCATATCAAATAAGCCCAAATTCTTCAGAACAGTGGGTTAGGCTCCATGGTGTAGCTAGTTGGGTTCATTGCAGGATCATTCATTCTCGTACATCAACAGGGAAACAATTTATAGATGCAGCTTATTTTTAAGTAGTTAGCTTATTTTTAAGACAATTCAAAATCTACTTACAGCCATACTTTTCAGAGAATGCCTTCCTTCTTCCAAAACTTATCAATGAAGTAGAAATTGAGGCAGGTATTTTAATTCCCTTCTTACTTAAACCTGAGGATGACTTTAATGACCATGTGAAATTAGCTTGAGGAAACTGCATGTTGTTGTACATTTTTAAAAACTAAATGATTATCAACTACTTTCCAAACAGGTAACTTTCACCAAGGAAAGGAAATAGCGGTAATACTATTCCAATAGGTAGTAATCTAAAGTGGTTTCCAGGTAACGTAACTCTCGGATTATTACCTTATGATCATGGCCTAATTCTATTATCTCAAAAACCAGCCACTACCATTGGTCACTTCCTAATTGGCACTATTGGTAGTTGGCACCTGTGTCGAAAGCTGAATATCTCTATGGCTGACAGAATAAAAAAGAAGCTCCTTTGAACAACGCAGAAGCCAACCTGATTTTTCCCCCTCTATCATTCCTTTCTTGCTCTACATCCAATTGTTCTTCTGACATCTTTTGTAAATAAATTTTTCTCCATAATTCAATAACTAAGTAACAAGATATGCAGCCATTGTGATAGCGATATACAGAGGAATCTGTCAATAAGACTACAATTCAATTCATTCCCATACCATACACAGTCAATTCTTACCATCCCAACAGTACTTTCTATAAGTTGAACGTTATGCAACTCAGGTTTTAGGCCTTCTTAACTGGATCTATTATGGGTTGAAAAATACACTTCCAGACAGAATAAGATTACTTAAAACTTCAATGCTTCTACCCAGCAGATTTTAAAGACCACTTCATTTTCTAAAACTAAATTCCATCGCTATCATTCATTAAAACAACTGTTTACATATCTCTGATCTCAAGGAATTATTTACCCATAAACACTACTATATCCTGATGTTTCATTACCACCCTCTCAAAAAAATATCTGATAAGTCTTTTATTATGGTATACATGCTGAAGATAAAAAATAAATCACTTTCTTCTACCTTTGTACTTTTAAAAGGGCTTTAAGGCAGTGATAAAAATGAATCCTGCAATAGTTTAAATGGCCTCTCTTTTAAAACCTCAAACTGTGAAAAACCATTTTTATATTAAAGTTAGTCTTCCACTTGTTATTTTCTGAGTAGCTGGATCCATCATTTTCGAGCTAACGCTCTAAACAGTTTGATTACTAATAGACATTTTCCAGAAAAACTCACTCTAGGAATATTTTGTTTATTTCAGTATTACCTGACTTTAAGATCAGCAAAGATACTGCAATTTGAGGTGTTCCTTTGTTGGATGGACCATGACAACTCAACGTTACTCCAAAATAATGCAGTGAACAAATGTACTAGATTGGCAATAAGTAGTAAACCAGGAGGCAACTCACACCACGCAAGCAGTTGAATAATGCCCAAAAGTAACCATACTGAGTAGTTTTGACCAGAGGAAAGGAAGGAGCAAAAAGGACAAATGTCCTTTAAAAATGAGATGAAAACATTCACTGTGATTTCTTGATAAGAGATGTCCTCTGGCCTTCTTTCATTGTATAACTGCATTAAATACTGCTTTTATACCTAGAAGTTTGTTCAAGTACTAGAGTATAAACATGAGGGTAATATATATATATATATATATATATATATATATATATATATATATTTTTTTTTTTTTTTTTTATTAATAGGTAAAGATTATTGAAAAGCTGGTACCTTTTGCCTCCTTTTCAGAGGAGATATCTGGAAAAGAGATAGCTGAACAAATTGTATTTATAGCAAAAGAAAGTGACAGGTGTTATAGTGTTCACTAAAATTACTTGCCAGCATTACTATCTGTAACTTAGGTTTCTGCAAATCCACATAAGGAATCCATATTGCAAGGAAGAATTCTTTGATCATCTTTAGAATCAGGACATGAAATAAGGGATCCTTACAACGTTTCTCTAACCTGTCTAAGCCCTGTGCTTTAGTGCATCCAATGAATATTTACTACTCTAATATTTTAAATATCATTCACTGAAAATGAACAAATGCTATCATTTTCTGCTTAAACCACATTTTTCCTATCATAAGCGTAAACCAAATGTGTAATTTTAAAAGAACTTTTTAAGGAAAAGAATACAGTGGTTGAACACTGAATGGGAATGGGCAAAATAAATTTATTTGGCAGCTGATTTCACAGCACAAATCCCCTACAGCAGAGTTCAATCTGCAGCTTTAATAAAGGGCTCCTACAATTCTTTTGACTAAGATATACTCATTAATTGCCTTCAAGTACCCAAAAGTGGTCTGATTTGAGGAAAGCAAGACCAATTGTTTAGGTACAATTCTATCAAGCAACAAAACTGATATGGTGAAGAATTATAACCCAGGGTGTATACTGTAGGTTTCCCATAGCTTCGGGCATGTTGGCACTATATGTCATATAGATGGCGTTATACTGCACTTTCGTGCTGCTACCTCTGTCTTTTTTTTTTTTTTACAGAAATCTTAACAAGAATAGAGGGTGCTGAGTAGGTAGGACAAACACGATCCCTTAACAAAGTTTCTCAGTCATTTCTCTTTCTATTTTACTTTTCCTTTGTACTTTTGAAAGCAAAGGTTAATGCAGATATTAGTTATTCATTTCAGCCAGCTGCAAGGTACTAGACAGCATGGTATACATCCCTGAGGTTGACTTTTCTTTTGGTGTATCATAAATTGAATCCTTAATAAACGACTATAACAAAGAAAATTTCTAATAGCAAATGTCTTTAGGAAATGCTCATATTTTGTTTATGCCTGAATACTTCATTTTAAAATCTTGGTTTCTACTAATGTGTTTTGAAAAAAATTAACAAATTTGGTCTGAAATGAAAAACAAAACAAAACTGAAAAACGTGTAAGAGAACATGCAAAATAAGTTAATCATTATCATTTTAAGTGCCACCAGTTCTGTTTATATTCATGCAGATGTGAATTGCTGAATCTCATTTGATCAACCCAATTAAACATTAAATAATTGCAGCCAATTATGCAAATATCAGCAACAATATTAATTTGTTGATCTTTTTGAGCAGATTAGCCTATTACATGTTCCTAATGCTAGACTATTTTATGCCTTAACTGATCAATTAGTGTTACAATAACTAAGTCTTAAAGAATGGATAATTGCCTAGTTATAATGTGTCACTCTTGATGTATCAATCCACTGCAATTAAACAAATAGTGCACAAGGAAAAAAGATGTGCAGATGTTTCTTTTAAATCTATTTAACAAATTAGTGCCAAGGTCCATTTCCTGTCTTACTACTTAAATAAGAATGGCAGACTATGTTCTTTGTTTTAGGAGACCTTCAGTTTTTTAAAAACGTATATCCTTAATCTTCACTAAGTCTGATAGGAAGGGTTTAAAATGTTCTTAAGTTTTAACAAAAGAAATTATACAGACATATTGTCAAAACATTGTTCTCTACCTTTTGTATGTAATGGACCTGTCTTGCCGTACTAAATTTAGAAATGCAAAGTATAAAATGCATTTATGGCAAACAAATGATTTCCATTTCTCATAGGAATGTGAGTCTGGTTATTTATATGCTACTTAACAGGTTAAAATTACCTGGAAGTCTTTTCTCGAATACTGTATTAAAAATGAGGTCACATGATTTAGCCAAGGCAAGTGCACACCCTTAGAATGCTACTTGGTGAAGGACTAGAAGACAGGTAAAGTACCTGAGGCCTGAAAAGAACAGACTCTCCAAGACTTCAGATCAACAATTAAAAGCCCCCTAAAATATATTTTTACCATTCCTTTTCATCTTATACTTCCCTAATTTTCATTTTACCATTTCTATCTATAAAAGACCCTATGGCCAAAAGTCTTGGAAAAGAATCAAAGTCCCATTTGCTATGTGCTGCTAACTGCCTTAAGGAAAATTTTCCAATGCATCAAACCTTTAGAATGTTTTTTTTTTCCTTGCTTTGAAAAGAGAATGAAATAAGTTCAGCAAGATGAAAGTTATTAGTACTGCAAGAAACCAAAATATAATGTCTGAGAGTTGACCTTCCAGAATGCATGTTTTCTATCAAGATTTGACTTTCTTCTAGAAAAACCAGGATACAATTTTAACTCAGAGTTCCCAAACAAGGAAAATATCATCTATAATTGCTCTCCCTGTACCCTAACTTTGTACTCATCCAATCCTTCCTTATTCAACAGCAAAGAGCATGTATAAAACCAAGAGTATAAAAACCACAGTATACCTCTTTGCTTTCTACTAAAAAACTAAATAGGGTGAATTATTTTGTATTTAACACTTAACATGTGTCATCTGTCATTTCCATTTGGTATCATATCACAACTTCTCTCTACAGGTACAACTTCAATTTCAAGACAGTCTTTACATACGAAAAAATTCCTCCAAGAAACTATGCCTCTGAGTATCTCTAATGCTTAGCAGACCATGAGAAACAAAGACAATATGAGGTAAAAATATACAATGTCAGAATCAATCACAAATTCTAATAAAGAGGTTTCATAATATAGAAACAAAGAAAGTTCACTTCTATAGAAGGTAAATATTCATTTATTCATTGTTTACTGAGTACCTATTATGTGCCGGGCATTGGGGATACAAAGATCTCTAAGGCACAAGACCCTCAGTGTTGTACTGACACTAACAAGCAGCCAATCACAACACAACATGGAAAGGGCAATGGCAGAAATGTGCACAGACCTCACTGATGCACAAGATCTTTGAGCGGACTGTGACATCAGGAAGAGGAAGAGATTTACCTTAAGATGGACATAGGGGACCTACCAAAACAAATGTGACAAGAGAAAATCCAGTTTTTGAAAGTCTTGATCTAAAAAAACAAAACACTTTCTGAGGATAAAAATGTGTCACAGACAATGTTACATGTGAGTTTTACTCAGATCAGCTTTCAAACACACACACACACACAAATTCATTTGGTTGAGGAGTAGAATATAACCTATGCTAAAGAATAAACAAACATTTTTGTATCTGAGTGAAGTACTAGGGAGGCACTAAGAATACTGAGGAAAATTCTATGCTATATGGCTTACATTGTCATCTTTCTAAGGGAAGGGAAGATAAGCTTCTACTATCAGGTTTACAATACACCATTTGATGATTGCAATTCATTTTCTCTAGTATGAGGAAACAATCCCCCTGGTAACACTGATCACACAAACTATATTATGCACAACTAAAAACAGGTAGCCAAAGTATCTATCATAATTCAGATGCAATAGTCTATCCCAACAGCACACAGGTAATATCCTGTGCTTTCCATTTAGGATACGATGATTGTCCAGTCGCTCTCTTCTCGTCCATACTGCAACAAAAAACAAGAAAACATGTTTTAGTTTAAAAGCTAACAGTGCTGTAACTTATAAATAAACTTAATAATACAAATGACGCTATACAAAAGATCCGCTTCTGTTTTGAACATTAAAAGCATATTCACATTAAAAGTAAGACTAGAGAAAAACAACCAAATATCTGGAAAGAATCACACATTTTACAATGATTATTCTCCTCAAATTTATAGTTGACGTAAGTCCTGTGTATAATTAAGTAAATGCCTTTTCATTACCATTCTGTGTTTAGCTTCTGCTCTCCAAATGACGTGAGTTAACTATTGTCAGAAGTGATGCTCAAAGTGCATTCCCCAAACCTGTAGCATCAGCATCACCTGGCAACATGTTAAAAATGCAATTTCTCAAGCCCCACTTCAGATTCCCTGAATGAGAAACTCTGTGGATGGTTCCCAACAACCTGTGCTTCCGCAAGCACTTCAGGTGAGTAGTCTGACGGGAGCAAAAGTGTGAGAACCACTACTAGAAAATCCCCCTTCTTGAGAGAATTTTATGTTCATGGACAAAAATATTAAATTGACAAGCCTGGTGGATCTAAACATTGACTTGTTTTCTAAATGAAAGTTGTTTATGTTATGTTAGCATCCCAATTTTTCTTATTCCTTCAAAAATTATGGAGCTGCAAATAATCAATTAGATTATTTGCATTAGCAGATAATTTGCTTTAGCAAGCCTAAATTTTAATATTTAAAATTGAATTAAATGAAACATAAAGACATTCCAGATGTCAGAAACACAAAGCCAGTTCTATATTCGTTTGTTCATCTATTTATTCATTCACTCATTCATTCAACAAACATCTCTGTGTTTAAATGAGCTTTCACCCTTGAGCAAGTACTGTGTGCCAAAAATAACTATGCCAAGAGCTAGACAGACTTGCTACCTCATTTATCCTCTCAATAACCCCAGATAGTAGGTGCCATTATCGATCATGTTTAAGGGATGAGAAAAGTAAGTATTAGGGAGATTAAATACCTTACTTAAGGTTGTGGTTATAAATGGTAGGGTCCAGACCTTAGCCAAGATCTCTCTCACACCCAATTCCATCTTCTTGACCACCATCGAGACTTCCCTTCACATAGTAATGTGTGGAAACTAACTTAGGACAGATCTTCCCTAACCAGAGGAGCATGCCATTAAGTCTGCCACCATGTGTTTGTCTAAATCACAGGATGTCCCCTTTTCACATGAAGTGGCTCTTTAGTCCTAATATAACTTCAGTTGAAATTAATGCAAAACCTCCAAATTTCTGAGTTGGAAAGAACCTTAATGATCATCTAAAATGATCATCTTATTTATTTAGATGAGCAAAATAAGCAGGGCTCTGGGTTTTGTTTCCTTACTTCAGAACAATTCCACTCTTATCAGTTTTGTATACTGGGATTCCAGGAAAGATGTCTTCCGTAGAAAGTTTTGCTGCTTAACAATCAAAGTGTGAAGAGCAATGAACTTTTAGGACAAGCTTCTCATTTTACATGTAAGGACACTAAGGGTCCAGGTAGCTCATAATCACAAGCCCAATTCTCTTGCCTCTCTCTGTCCAATGCCATTTTTCCCATGTCACATTTTCCATGTGCTGTGTTCGTTCCTCTTAAAGAGCTTTAAAGACCTCACTGAGCAGAATTTATCAAATTGGTAAAAAAACCAGGAGCCAAGAATGGGTCTACCTACAACTTTCTGGCTTACACGAAAAGGAGAATGAAGGAAGTCCAATGACTATAAGTGATTTGCTTAATCCAACTTGCTTAATCCACATCAGAAAGAGTTACCTAAAGAGTGTGGCCTCCCGCTATTGACTCTGTTGATTCATAATGAATGCTGGAGACAACATTCCCAAATTCTGCCTGATTTATGTATGGTGTCAACGTGACTTGAGATAAAAGCAAAATATGTGTTCTATTTCTCTTATTTGTATTCCCATCAATACATTAGACACTTTTGCCATTAACAATATTTGAATGTCAGCATATTGACAATTTAGCAGATCTGCAGAATTGTGATTCATGACCACTATAATTTCATCTTGAATCTCATCAGTTAATGTAAATTTGCTTTCAATTAGTTGTTTTAGTTTTATACACAGTGGAAAATCAATTTTGGTTAGAATGACAGTCATAGGCCATATGACTCTGCAAACCTGCATAATATGTATTAAGTTTTACCGCCCTCATCCTGCAATTTATGCTTTTATGTAAAATCATAGGATTTTTGAGAAGTATCCAAGAGATATGATAATCTAAGTAATTCATAATATCTAGACCTAGGCAGTTAGCAATCAAATTTTTCATTTGGATGATGGATAATTCAATTTAATTTTTAAAGGCAAAATAATTCAAAGTAGAGATGACAGATGTTAGCAGAGATGGAAATTACATTCTTTCAAGAGTAGGTGTCCAGAGAAGGAGGACAAAGTGAACACATGTCTGCCTGGGCTAGGCTGTCATTATACCACTGTCAATGTTGAAGGCCCACATTTTCAACATTTGGCAGGCCTGCTGTAAGTCACAACTCACTTGATTTTGTTCACAGAATCAAAAATGGGGTTAAAGCAACACGGCAAATCACACGGAGCCTGTGGGATGGCCCTTCGAGCCCATGGAGAAAACTACGTGCTGTGCAGAATTTTCATCTTTTCATGAATTCGTTAGAACACTAAGGCAAAATATGACTAACGACAAGTTCATTACTTCACATTCGACATATATATATATATGGCAAATAATTTTACACGAGTCTTGCTAAAATACCTTTTACATTCAGCAAAAAATTCTTAGTAACATACAAGGACAATCTGTGTCATGCACTTACTTTCTACAATGCCAATAAAAATATAATAAGTGCTGCTCGCCAGGTAATAATTTGTCATTCTTGTTCTAAATCCTATTCATTGGGTATGCAAAGCTCTGCAAAGTCCCACAACATGTGGAGACGTATGTCTTAGGGAATGAGGAGAGGCTGGGAAGCTAGTCAAGGGACTGAGTCATCTCGGCAATCTGGACCATTCACTTAGAATGCACACAAAGAAAGCTCCGGACATCAGCAGGGAAAAGGGGTGGGGCTCCATCTGTTTATATAACTAAAAGGCATCAAGCTGTTCCACTGAAAACAAGCAAAATACAATAACCGCTAATGGTCATTCAATCTTACAAAACTGTAGCCACGAGTGGTAACATAGGTGTTTTTATTTTAACTCTATCCATTAACCTGTAATCAATAGAGATTCTGCTCCTATCACATTTAGGCTTTCCTTTTCCTAAACTATTTAAAATGTCCGCCTCTCAGTTTTTGCAATCACTACTCTCCGTCTTCTGAAACCTCAACAGCAGCACTGCTAGTTACTCAAACATGCTGTCCCTGATAGTTAAGACCCAGCTTCCAGCTTTCATCTCATCCTGACAGCAGTAGTGATGTGTATGTCACTTTGAAAAATTCTAAATCAGGTTCTCTGAATGTTTTTTTGAAAAATAATTTGCCATTATTGAGGACCTTCCTCCCACCTCTTCTCAGAATGTGGTAATACACAAGAGAGCAACACGCTTTTGCTCTTTAGTGAGTGTTTGGCGAATCATTCACCTATTCACTTATTTATTCAGGAAAGACTCCTGAGTATGTACTACGACCTAGACCTTGTGCTGCATACTGTGCTTACAGAAAGAGAATGAAACAATTCTCACATTCAAAGAACGCTAGAACAAAGACAAGTGCATGACTAGAATATAAGTTAAAGGCCACATGTGATAATCCCAGGCACTATGGACGCTGGAGGAAGCAGCAGCATTTAAGTGGATCAGTGTGTGTTTGTACTGGGGGGAAAGGGATGTTGTTCAAGAGAGATTTAAAAGGTTCCTAAAAGACATATGTCTTGAAGGACTACCGATACCTTATCAAGTGGGCAAACTATAGAAGGAAAAGAAACAGGAAAGAAGTAGCAGAGAGCAGAGCATACTGGAGAACAGAGAGGAGCCCAAAAGGCAGGCGCAAAGATCAGTATGACAGTGAGTAACTGGAACAGCAAAGAGTAATGGGAGAGAAAGGAAACGTGGCAACATGGAAAATGTTCTCCAAGTTTAAGTTTGGTTAAGTATGAACACAGAAGTGTTTTTCTTTGTTGTTTAAAAAGAGAAAGTGGGGGCGGGCGGTAGGAGAGTATTGTCATTTGAAATATTCTCTTAAGAGGTATTAGTACGGCAATCTAAGACCCAGGAAACCATATGGATAATCAGCCACATGGGATGCATACTTAACCAGAGAGATTCTTGCTCATATACGTAAGTTTACAAGTTAAATGAAAATCCAGTCTTCAGTTAAGAAGGAATTGTGCCCCCGCCCAGGTCAACACTGGCAAGAATCCTAATGGTTTTTCGATTGTTGTTGTTCTCCTCTTCTTCAATTTACCAGAGTACTTTGTAGGAAATATCCATGTTTTCTGGGAGAGAAAATATCCATTTTTCTGGGAGAGAAATAGATAACCTAGTAGCTTGGCTGATAGCACCAATTTGCCATCTTGTAAGAGAATAATTTTGAAACTTTAGGTTCTATGTCCACAAACATAAAATTATTGAAGAGGAAAGATGTGATCTTAGACTCTGCATGGATGGTCCATACATCTCTACTTAGATCTTCCTTTCAATTCAAATATAATAGAATTTGATTTTTCCCTCAGCCTAGTTTTCCTTTGCTTTAAACCCTTTACAACCAAAGCAAATCAGGTCAAATTTTCTTATTTCATATAATCTCCAAGAGGTATTGCTGAAATGTTGTTTTATGTATTAAGTGCTATAGAATGGAGCATTCTCTTCCATGCAATTTGTCCAAGGAAATTTTTCTGATGGTCTTACTTTCTCATCACTATAGTCACACTTCATTCCTCTCTTAAAAATCTCCCAACTTCTGTTTTGCATAAAAGCTTCCATAATCTAGACAATCATATATTTTTGTTCTGTTTATGTTTTTCATTTGAGTAAAACACTAAAAACTTATCACCTTCATCAGATTTACTCAAGATTTTAGATTTAGAAAACTCTAAAAAAATATGAGAATACCTGAAATATCCATACAGAAAGTTTTATTAAATTTCTTCAAATTACTTCTAATTGTTTCTATATACTCGTTCAAAAGTAGAAAATAACTCTGAATAGATTGTTATGTCTTCAATATTAACATATTCCTTTATTTAACTTACAGAAAATTCCTATAGAAAACATTTGTTGAAGAGTGGGGGTAAGACAGCTCATTGATTCAAAAACCACAATCACTCTTTTCTTTTATTAATATTAGTTTTGCATAAAAGTTGTTAAATATTCAAAAATACCATTTTTAACACTATTCAAGGACCTCAATTGCTCTGTAAGGACCTGCTGCTTTCCCAAACAACTTTAAATCTTTGCTTAGTTCTAAGACCCAGCACTTCCTGATGTCACTCAAACCGTCAAACTTTATTCATGTTTCAATATAAATCTCAGCTCCCCTGGGTTATTGTCACTGACTGGCAATGATGGGCTCAACAAAATCCTCCAAGAACTTTTTGAAGTGCTTACAAATTATAAAACAGTCTCATGTAGGTGACCCAGGGTTGCTTGGTATTCGATATGTCTGTGTAGAAAGATGCTTAACTGCCTTGTGAGACATTATTGTAGGTTGTTGCTCAAAAAAAAATAAAATAAAATAAAATAAAAAGGTAAAACAAAGTTAGTGAAAAAACAAAAAATAGGTGTGTACACCCTTTGACCCAAGAATGACAATCCCAGGAAATAATTATCCTAAGGAAATAATCATGGATGTACTGTTTATAATAAATAGTAAAAGAACTGCCAATGTTCAATAAGAGTTCTTTAAAAATTATGGTACATCGATATAATGAAATTCAATTAAACTTTATACATGGGATTAAAATGATTTATTGATATAAAAAAGCAAATGATTTATTAAGTGAAAAAAAGCAGGTTATAAAATCATGTACACTCCCATTTTTTTAGAAAATATATTTATTACAAATATATAAATGCTTATAAAATCTTAAAAGTTGAGACATTGAAAATTAACTGTGGTTATATCTTGGTGCTGGAATCATGGGTAATATTAGGTTTCTTCTACGCTTTCTTCTACTTTCAAAAGCGTATGTTACACTTTATAATGAGGTTTTTAAATGTTATTAAAATTTACATATTTTTAAAATGTTAAGTAATTTGGAGTCCCTGACAATATTTTCTTTCTTTTGTTTTAACATGTATCTTCTTTCCCATTTCTGCTTTGCTTATGCCCACACATCATATCAGGAATGCCTTCCTTACTAAATTTAAATTTGAATTTGTTGACCAAATTGAATTTGTTGACCAAATTAAATTTAAATTAAATTTTAATTTAAACAAATTAAATTTAAATTTGTTGACCCCAAATGGTACTATTTACTCTCTTCTCAACATTGAAATATGATTTGGTTCTAAGTGCTAATTGAAATAAGATGACAGAAAGAAGCCCTTACTTGAATATTGGTCAATTTGTCCAAGATCTGGCTTGCAAGCTTAGGCCCATTCTCCATAGTTGGAATGTGGATAGTCTATGAAAGAAAAGCAGACATGAGATAATTGAGGATAGTCATATATACAGTGACAAGACACTCTGCAATGCTACTGTATTAACGCAATTCCACTGAAATAAGGAAGGGCACTATGATAACCTGATTACATATGTTAGCTCCTTATGCCAAAGCCTCATTTCTGTTCCGAATTTGAATAAAAGCTAACTACCTGATTTAGGGCACTAGTTTATATGCCAGTCTTCAGAATGATTTGAGGAAACAATGAGAAGCTAGGGGTCCCTAAAACAGTGGCTAAGCTTAAAAGAACCCTACTCCTTCCAGCATTCCCAGAATCTACAAGGGTAAATGATTAGCCCCCATATTTAACCCTCTTGGCAGGAACTGAGAAATCAAAAAATATTTTGCCACTAAAGCAAGGCATTTCAAGGACATAAATTAAGGCAAGTCTATGCCTTCACAAAAGGGGTTTCCGAACCTATGTCTGTTCTAAGCCAAACCTCCAAAATGTTGGATAGCATGATTAAGTTCAGGGCTGAGAGAGATTTCACAATCCTAATTTATATTTCAGTCAGGCCCATTCATGCCTCGCTAGCTTGCAGGCCTTTGATAGTTTGATTTTAGTAGATAGTTCATGTTCTTAACTTGTGCCCTTTAGGACAATAGGATAATCAGATGTACATTTTGGCTCTGAATGCCCTCTAAAACAAGACCATTAAGAACATGATAAACTTTATAAACTTCTTGGTTCTACAGGCGAAATAATAATTAGACTTAAAAATATCTGACCTAATGACCTTAGTTCATTAAAAAAGTGGACCCATAATACATTACCGAGATACTACCATAATAAAATATGAAACAGTAGCTTTATGATCAGTACAAGTATTGGATGATAATAGAATAATTATTTTCTCTTGAAATAGTATGTAGCTGGAATTATGTCAGGAGCCATTCCCTAAAAGCAAGTTCAAAAATCTCAAGCAATGAAGTAGACACCATTAAAATCGGCAGAAAACAAAACAAAAAAATCAATACAACCAGCTGAGGAAAAATAATTATAATGTTAAATATTAAAACAATAGAATCTATATTTAATACGAGTAACTTAAGCCAGTTCACATTTTTAAAATAACCCCCACATGACTTTGAGTTATAAAGTCAGTTGGTGATGTTAATTATAAGTATTGGAGCTTTGTTATAAAGAGGATAGCAAAAAACTGACCAAAAAATGAAAGTACAGCACATATGAAATCATACTAGTTTACTGGGAGGAGAAAATTTCTTACAACTAAATGCTTGAATTCCTTCTGAAAATTTTAGTAAATGCACCAGTTTTGCCAAATTAAAAAAAAAAAATTTGTAAACTAGTCATAATAATAATAATAATAATAATAATAATAATAAATGTAGGGGTTGATCATTCAAATGAATTTTCCATTACTATTTGCTATTCCTACTCCAATAGTTTGGAAGTATATTTGGAAACCATAAATTGAACTTTAACTACCTGCAGAACCTTCTTTAGTGAGCCAGTAGAAAGAAATGATGGAAGTCTATTGACACATCCCCAATCCCTAAATTGACAAAAGATAGAGATGATACTTGTCTAAGAACAAAACTGACCTCCCACCATGTTGGATCTTAGGATCTTACACATCACTGGAAAGATAAAAGTAAGTAATTTGTTAATACAGGGTCATCATGACAAACTGCCCCAGTTAATGAAATGCCAAATTATGAAAAAAAAAAAAAAAATTCTTTGCATCCTGGAGCCAACTAGTATTTTGTTCACACGCTTAAAAAAATTTAATTATAGGCAAATGATTAGAAATACCCGGAGGTGACTGAAGAAACACTGTCTTACCTCACCCTTGTACAGTATATCAGAAACTGGGCAAACAACGCAGGCTGTGCCAGAGCCAAACATCTCTCTAACTCGGTTCTGCTCCAGGGCTGTTGTCAAGTCATCCATGGTGAGGTACCTCTCCGACACCTTAAACTCACCCTGTTTGGAATGTAAAAAATAAAAAGCATACATTTTCAAGGAAAAAGCAGGCAAAAAAGCCCTGTAGTACTTACCTTTCTACTAAACATTCGGACTGAAGTTGGATAACAGTAGTCATACTTAGAGGGAAAGCTGGAGAGAACGAATAACACCATCGTATCTGTAAATATACTGAGGTGTCATGCAATCTACTCCAAGGTCACAGCCCCTCTAAATGAGATGATCAGAATGTAAATTATAAGAGTATCACTGTAAAACGCATGGTATATTTCAATACATGCCTCCCTGTGTTTTTTCCCCTTTTACGAGGCGCACTTCATGGCTAAAGTCTCACAAACTGATGTATCCCAAGTGCTACTTAATGTGTGCTCTATGCTGACAGTCTTCAACCTATTTATCATAAAAATATAACTTTAATAATGATAGCTACCATTACTTGAGCATCCAATAGCACGCCAAATTCTCTCATTTTTAAGGTGGGTATTCGTATCCCCATATTACAAATGAGAAAAGTAAGATTCAGGGAAGTTGAATGACATCCCTAAGGTCACACAGTAAGTAAATAGCAAAAACTGGATTTGAACTCAGATCTGATGTGACTGGCTCCAAAACTGGTCCTCTTTCTACTGTGTTTTCTATGGAGTAAAAACATAGATTGAGTTTAAATATCTGAAATATTTCATTATTTTAAAACATTAAAAATACATTTGGACTTTGAGAAATTGCAGTGTGTGCATACATATATATATTTTTTCTTTTCTTCCTAAATTTGCTGTTCAGTTGACTTTACAACAGTAATCCTCTTCCTTCTCTTTAGTATCATATTAGGTTGAGTTTCATCACAGAATTATTGGCATGACCTCATCGACTTCTGCTGAACTACTGGAACATTTTATTTGCTCAAGGATAGCATATGAAAAAAAAAAAAAAATGCCTTTAAGCTATATGTTGAATACTCATTCTTAAATCTGCTTACTTCTCATTCTTGTGTTAGTGGTTAAAGTTCAAAGTTTGTCAACAGGCTATTTGAATTAAGGGCAATAGAGAATGGATAGATTTTTTAAATAAGAGAATATTCTTTAAAACTTATAAATCCACAATAGATAAAAATGGAAATCACAGCCTGTGGCAAGATTCAAAATATTAGAAGAAAAATGCATCATGCTGTAAGTATATTTGGAAAGGTAGAAAAATATGCCTGCAATAGAAATATGGCTTTTTGCAAGTTTCAATTTATATCAGTCTGCAATTGCAATTGTGTTGTTCAAAGGTAAATAAATCCCAGAAAATCAGCCAAGTTAACCGAAAACAAGCTGAGCTCTGTGTTCTGGAAAAGAAAAAAAACATCTTGTAAATAAACAGAATTGTTTTTCCTCTGCTCTCCCTTACTTATCTTTGGACAATTTCCCCTTCTGGCAAGTAATGGTAACCCCCCACACGCCTCTTGGCATTTATGTCTCCCTGTTTTAAAATAGCTTTTAAAATAAATTACAGCTAAGGAGTCAAGAAAAAAATTCCTTCATAATAACCTATTTTTCATCCTAGCAAGTCATTAGTGTGGGAAAGCATTTCCCATTGCAACTTGTCATCAAACCTTCTGTACTTGATTGACTTTTTTTCTTTAATAAAACAAAAATTACTGAGCTTCAAAAATACATCTTTCCAACTGCAAGCATATTTAGGACAGGGCAAGCTGTTTGAAATAATACCAACAGTTTGTAAATGTCACGCCCAATGTGCCAGCCAGCATGTGGCAGTTGGGTCTTGCCTACTTCAGGGTTTTGTAGAATTATTTATAGCACATTTCCTCTATTTCCAAAGTCTTTTCCAGAGAAACTGTGCTAGTACTCTCATAGACACTTTGTGTGTATCTAAACATTTGTCCTATTAGTACTGTTTGACCACAGTATGCTCAAAGCCTTTCATGTCCCTTGGACATCATTTTAACACATGGGTCAAAAGTTCCATCCAAGAACCTCTGCCAGATCACCAACTCATTCAGTATTCATCTTGAGTATGTTATAATGTCATTTCCAATACCAAACAGTTTAACATGCTTGCCTGTGGCACATGAATCAGAAAGTTTACTAAAAATAATTTTACATTTGCTTGAGTGTTTTGATTTTAATAAACATGTATATGAATTTGGGAGGGCAGGGAGCAGAAAGGGGCGGGGAAAGGCAGTCAGCATAATTTCTATGACAAGCATGGTTACACTGGAATAAATAGAGGAAGGGAGAACTACGAATCATTGCCATTTGGAAACAATGCATTTAGACTTGAAAAGTTAAGGACTGGCTAAATGGAAGAACACAAAGTATAAACCAGGTGAGTCAGGAGGAGACACCTGATACAGAGCTTGAGACCAGTACTAGAATACTTCTTCACCAGGACAACTTGACAAACTGGTTTCTCCCTGCCCTCCCTATAAACGATACTTATTTGATAGTCTTGCCAAGACAGTCCTTTTAGAAGCGTTCTTTTCACTCGAGGTAAGAATAAGATTAGATAACATGGGTTGGAACTACTATATATTATTTCAACACTAAGCTGGGCTTATTTTGATTACTTTTTGTTGCATGCTTACAAAAGTTGTTCATGTCAAAGGCACCCACCCACTTGCGTGCCAGGTCCAGGATGCTCTGTCTTGTCACTCCTGGAAGAATGATGCCATCTAGCGGAGGAGTTGCGAGTTCTTCTTCTGTCAATTAGAAATTGGAATATTTTCAAACTTTATATTAGCTTTGCTTTATGTCAATAGCCATTAAAAAAAAAAAAAAAGACAAAACTGCTTCTTACAAATCTGCTAGTAATAAACATGAAGATCATGTTACTGTGCTGCATTGTCAAATTTCCCAGATCAATTCACGCTTCAGATAGATCTTTATTTTTAAAAAGAAAAAGAAAGATACTCATCTAATCATCTTCAGTGTGTCCTTAACCACTAAAAAAGGAGATGGTTTTCCACTAACAAACAATAAGAGTTATAAAATACACTTAAGAGGAACATTCTGAAGTCAAAATTTACTTTAGTGGATTAAAGCTGGTTAGTAATGAAGAACAATGTACATAGGATCGTAATAAGGAACACTGTTCACTACCATACCTAAGAATACTGTGCAGAAGCCCTCCCCCAAGAAGTGTGCATGCCTATTCAGGCCGGTCACTGCTCCCATACTTCGCTTGGATAATCTCTCTGTAGTGATTTTCAAACTGGTGGAGTATCCACGCCATTTATGGAGTTACTGATGTCACCTTCTGAGATTCAAATGTAATGGGCTCAGAGTGGGTTAAGCATTTATAGGGCTAACAAAAAAGAAAGAAAAAAAGCAATCCAGAAAACCAACCAAAACTCCACAGGTGACTCAGAAAGCCAAAGCTGAGGCACTGGTCTTCTTCAGAATGACCACAGGCACTCCAAACCACCGTGAGGGCTGGGATGATGACGGTCCGTCAATGTGGCCCATCACCTGCACATGCCCTCCTCACAGAGGGAAGTCTCTGGTACTCAATGTGCCTCTCTCCTCCCTACCTCTGACACCCATGAACAGGAATCTAGTGAGAAATTAAAACCTTAAATCATCGCTTTATCAAGACGTTGAACCTTGTAACAAATGATGTGTTGCCGACATGTGTTTGCAGAGGAATTCAAAAGGTATGCTTGAAAGGATCACCAGGTAGCAAAAGCTGTGTAGAAATCACATTGGTGTCTCTGAGCTCCCCTACGCCATGTTATACAGCTAAAAGGGACTTTAGAAATCACCTAGCCAATCCTTATTTTATAGAAGAAGAAACTGAGGCCTTATAAAGATAAGTGACTTGCAAGGCTAGTGACACTGGGAAACAGCACCAGAGCTAAGTGTCCCAACACTGGGGTCTTTCCCTTTGCCTTAGTATACTATGGTCTGGACTTGCCTATTCCACTGTGGATATCCCCGACCACCAAGCTGTCTGGAAGACCAAAACTCTATATTCGTCCCTGTGCCTGGGCCAGAGTGGTATGTAATAAGTGTTTTTGAATAAAAAATAAATGAATAATCATCTTTGCTAGGATACAGCAGCATGATTCTTTTGAATTTTGTTGCTAAAAATGATCTGCTGAAAACTATTTTCTGGAAAGAGGAAAATTTGTTCTTGGCAAGTCCTTAGGGCTACTTTTTGTCATGTTTAGAAATAGTGGACTCAAAATAAGCCCATGTTTTGCAATAGCAAGCTAGCTAACTGGATACATAATGTGTGGATCTACATACGTGTGTGTACACGTATATGCATACACACCACACAGAGACAAACAGACTTCTAGTGCCCCCAAACTGGGCCTTTCCTAAAGCTCACTGAGCTCTAAGACTACATGAAGTTAAATGAAAACAGCAGCCCCGATGTGCAAATCCAGTTTTGTGAAATAAATTTAACACCCAAACTGTAACCACTAGCCTGAGGTCAACTAAGAGAACATCTGCTTCTCTGGAAGCTAGACAGAGATGATGACATGACAACATTTGGGTGAGAAACATTCATTTTCCTCTGCAACCACAAACATGCTTATGAGAGCCAGAACTAGCTCCAGATTGCCCAATGTAAGGAAAACAGAGCCTACAAACGCAGCTTGTTTTTGACAGAGAAATCATTTTTAAGAGCTGATGAATTTGGAAGCAATAACAGCAGGACTCATCTGTGACATCCCAAAGTCAAGCGCTAATGGGAACCAGGAATGTGGGTTTGTACAAGTGCCCTAAACACCATCAGCACAAGTATTCATTTATTCAACGAATATACAGACGGACCCAACTTTGATGGTTTGACTTATGATTTTTTTTTTCACTTTAAGATGGTGTGAAAGCTATATGCATTCAGTAGAAACTGTACATTAAATTTTGAACTTTTCCCAAGCTAGCGATCTGTGGTACATCTCTCGTGATGCTGGGCAGCGGAAGTGGCAGTGAGCCTGTCAGCCGCGTGATCACGAGAGTAAACAACTGATACGCTACGGTGCACTGCATTGCCAGCATTTGGGGGATATTGTTTTTTGTTTGTTTGTTTGTTTGTTTGTTTTATTAGTTTCAGGTGCACACAACAACGTTTGGGGGATATTGTGTTCTGAGCACGTGTAAGGTAGGCAGGGCTAATTTAGCATGTTTGGTAAGTTTGGTGTATTACATACATTTTCAACTTAATGATTATTTTCAATTTACGATAGGTTTATCGGGACATAACTCCATCATAAGTTAAGGAGCAAAGTTGAGGAACATCTGTGTATTGAATACGCGCCGTGTGCAGTCGGCTTATCTACACCCTATGGACACAGCAGTAAACAGAACCGCTATAACTCCTTGCTTACTTTCTAATAGGCAGAGGCAAACAATTATTATGTTAAACAGGATGTTAGACCATGGGGGCAAAGGAAAGAGGAAAGGTGATAAATGCTGGGAAGCAGTGGGGAAAGGAGTTTGGAAGGAAATCCTCACTGAATGCCTGCTGTCCAAGAAGGTTCCTGGGGCCTGAGCAGACAGCAACATCAACACTCACCGCCATGATCAATTTCCCAAACTAACTGTGAACTCGACACAACAAGGTCTTCCTTTCAAAGTGGCTCCAGTGTCCAGCGAGAGGTAAAATTCTTTGTTCCCACAGTGACTAGCAAGTAAGTGTGTTAAATTATGCATCAACCGGGTAAAAACGAGAATCAGGGCTGTGTGGCTTATCGCCAGGCTTGCTGTCACTGGAGTCAAAACCCACCTAAGTTACAGGCAAATGCCACATACAGTTATGGTGCATGGCACTGGACTGTGAACATAGATTATCTACTTTGCTGCCTAAGAAAGGACAGCCTTGTCCAAAAGAAGCAGTGAGTGTGGGTGCTGCTCACGGAAAGATGACAGGTTATGACTGAAAGAACTCTGCTTATACCTTCTGTTGATAAAGTTTGTGAAAGAGCAGTATTTTGCTGATTTTCAACTTATTCCTCTTTGTATTTTCTTAAAGCCACATGATATAAATCAAAGTTACCACAGAGGTGCTTCAATGTCTTCTTTTGGTTTTAGCCCAAAGGTTATTCCTGACATTATTCTCTCATACTACTGTCCAAACATTTATTTCATTGCCTTTCTTCTTACTACAAATTGTATTTCATCTGTTAAGTGAACACCCTCAAATTGAAGAGACACATTTCACATTAAGACTAAAGTTATATCAGGCAACCATAATCTGAATAATAACTCTCACGGTCTTGTATATTTTCTAAGAGTCAGAAGACAAATTCTCTCATTTCTATTCTGATCTTTAAAAGCCATGGTGGAAATGGTCCATGATTATTGTTTGCATAAGGGGCAATTTTTCACCAGGACAGTTTCTGGTTAAATCATGTAGCTTATTTAGACTGTGCTTAAATCCTGACATCTCTCATCTATAAATAACGACATTGCCACTTCTGCATGATGTGACCATTTTTTGTTTGGGGTTGTGTGGGATTTTTTTGGGTCTGTGAAGGTACGGGTGGGCAAGTAGGATGAATGAATTCAATCAATTTATTATCTCCTAAGTGCAGAGTTCAACACTGGCTGTCATCTTTCAAGCACAGCTTTTAATATATGTCATATGCAATAACTCAAATGTAGAAATCACAAATATGCCAGTATAAATTTTGTTTTTAAATAGTAGCGAGTACAAACAGCAGGAATGGAAGAAAGAGCATGAACTGTAGCTGGCTTTTCATATGCCAAGGATTACCAAATATAAGGCTCATCTTGTTAGTCTCTGCAACTAAGGGTGAAATTAGTGCATAGTTCTAAAGTCAGCCACATCTGAATCACCATCTTCCTCTATATTTATAGCCAAATAACAACAGAGCAATAGAGGCTACTATAGCTATATAAAATAAAATTTTCATTAAAAATACTAATTAAAACCAATATTGAGATGACATAAGTATTTGGAAACTTTGACATTTTTCATGTCTAGTCTCTATGCTTATTACTGTGAAATAAACAGCCTAAGTAAGAATGTAAATAAAACTAAAAATATGTTTTTTAAAATGTTTATGACTATTAAAATTCTAATAGAAATAAATATATATATCTGTATTTTCCCCCCATAATTGGCCATTTCATTCAATACCATAAACATTGTCAACACTTCACTGAACATCTATGGTCTCTGCCAATAAAAATAAAATAAAATAAAATAAAATAAAATAAAATAAAATAAAATAAAATAAAATAACAGCAAAGAGAGATAATGAGCATTCACGACATTAAAGGTAATAAAGAAGTATTGATTTTTATAGTAGACATATATTAATAGACTTGAATGAATCAAGATCTAAGTGCAATCCAAAGATAGAGCAGTATGTCCTTAAAAATAGCGTGCTTCAATCAAATTGAGCTCCAGAGTAAATCTGGAAGGCTTCTGATATATTATCAAAATGTGTATAAAGGGCAACAACTGTTGAAAGAATTATAGCAAGAGAGTATACTGAATTTTATATCAGTAGAATCAGAAGATTATGTTTATTACTGTAGCATTTTATGCATAATATACTGTGAATGACCATTGAGTTAATCTGAGGCCGATCTCCAAATACAAGGGATTTCCGATAAGAAAAAATGGTAAGAAAGCAAAAGGGATGAGGCAGCAAATCTTCAAATCAAGATTTTAATTCCTTCAGTTGATATCTCAATAATAAGTACATCTAGAACCAAAAAATTATGACAAAACCTTTATAAATTCTGTAAATTTAAACTCATGTCCACTTGAACAGTAGTTCTTAGGCCCTGGAATTGTGTTCTTCATTTCTCTGTTCAAAGGTTCTCGTTCTTTTTTCTCCAATCCCACTGAAAACGTCTGGGGGGAGGGAGCAGGGAGAGGGGGAGGAGCAAGAAACTAAAATCTGAATGGGTTACCTCCATCTTCATTGATCCAGTAAAGAAAAAGATTCATAGTTCCAACTTCTGTTATCTGATTATCCTCTCCATAGAGCCACAGAACCTGCTGACACGCATTATCCATTGCTTCACATTGGGCAAAAAGAGATGAGCCATAATTCCTTTTAAGAAAAAGGAAAAATATTGATTCTCACTATACTTCAACCCCTACATCTTATACTAAAATATGCGTGTTTAATTCACATGTGCATGTAGTCAATGGACCATGTTCTTAATATATACAGAGGATGCCAAAAAACTGTATACACAATTTAAGAAAGGAAAAAAACTGCATTAAAATTATAATATTCAATGAATACCAATAACAAAAGATGAATACAATCATGAATATACATTTTTTTGGCACCCTCGGTATATACTATACTCTCTAACAGCATAACATTAAAGGAAAGTTATCAGAGCACCTAAATGATCTATTAATAACTGTACTCATTTGAGAGAAAGACAGCAAAGCAAAACTGTGGAATTCTAACTTGAAAAGTAGAGCTGGAGAACCACAGGTAAATAGCCAAGTTAATAACAGTAAATAGCCAAGTTAATAACAGTAAAAAGTTATTTATTTTATTTTATTTTATTTTACCTACCAAGCAATATTACATGAATTATTTCATTTTAACGTCACACTAGTACTATAAGTCAGCCCCTATGATTATTTCCATATTCAGATGAGAAACTGAGGCTTACAGAAGTAACTTGTATCAAGTTACAACAATTAAGTAGCAGAACACAAAGCATTGTGCTGTCTTAACTGAGACATTTCAATATATCCAAGAAATGCCTAATGTCCAATGTGTACATTCCCCCAAAGATGGGACACAATGTTAAAAATCCTGATTTTAACCAAAAAGTATTCTGAAAGCCCATTTTTCTCAACCTGCCTTCTCATCTTGTATTATTCAAAATTATGTTTAAATCATCTTAAGCAGAAAAGTCACCTATAGTGATCATGTATTCTGTGATAATACATTATATTATCTTTATAATAAATAGCAAACTACCCACAGACCAAAACTAAATATTTTCTTGCAATGTCTCAATGGCCCCATGTTATCTTTTCCCTAAGTAGGTAGGGGGAGCTAGAAAACAAGATTTAAAGAAGAAAACCTTTAAATATTATTACCACTTTGTGCACTCTAAGAAAAGTTTTAACAAAGTAATACAGATGGTATGTAGTCGTGTGCATAAAGAACTCTGAACGAGTAAAAAAAAAATCAAGCGAGTAGACAAAATAGTTACAACCTGGCTCACCTAAGACATAGGAAGAAAAGCTCTAAACCAGAGAGAAAGGAAAGTGACTTCTTAGTCTAACGAACTCCATTCGGTTTTGTCTACCCATTGAGAATGCAGTTGCTGAAATTGAACAGGGATGATGGGACATAATATTGAATAACCTTTTTTGGTAGAAAATAAAGAAATACTGCAGAGGGAGGTCAGAGCCCATTGTCAATGTCTCTCTCACATCCCAGCAGCACATCATTCGACTCTCCCAGGACTTCCTAAATCTACATGCTGTACCTGCACCCAGAAGGCTGCCACTAGGTCACCTTCTGGACAGCTGCTGCCCCGGGTATATGATACACATCAGTACTTGGTACACACCAAAGGTACAGGCCATACTGATTAATGCAGCTATTCTTGTTCAGCCATAGGGGTATTCCCCATTCACAGCCAAGTCCACCCCTGAAACTGTCTAACACTTTCAAATGCTCTTTTATTTCCAGCTAGCTACATATGGCCTATGAGACTGGCCTGACAGAGCCAAAGCCGGGCTGTCCCTCAGCCAGTTGGCAACAGGTATGGCTACAGTCTGTGGCAATGAAGACAACATTTCAGTGAAGCAGGCCCTTCCCGAGACAGGATTCGTTGAAGCCAACTGAGGGCCTCGCTCCCAGCACCAGGTGCTCCAGCATTTCATTCAAGGCCCTGATTTGATTCCCATTTTAATTACTCATTTTAGTTCTTGCCCATGCATAACATTCACTGTTTCTCCCTTATAGAAGGCCCCTGGTTATCCTTTAAAACACTGAAAAAGCTAAACACAAACAAAAATGAGCATTACAATCAGAATATTAATATAGACGTATTTGTTTTGAAGTGAAATGGCAACTAAATTATTGTGAGGAATTTTCGTTTAAACAGAAATGCAGACTTACCCTCCCATCTTGCAGTCCCCAGTCCCACCTTTCCAGGCTCTTACAAACTTCGGATTGGCCCACAGGGACACTGGGTTAAAGGTTCCACTTGAAAAATAAGGTCCCACTGGGCTCAAGATTACAAAGATCAGGGCTTTGGTAGGCTTCTTGACTCCAAGAGAAGGCTGCAATAAAGTAAAAGTACGCGCACAGTTCATTTAAAATGTAGACACCAGCCTTAAAATCTAGAATAGATCTGTAATTATTTCCTCCAGTGGTTATGTAAGGACAGCTGTTACTTCTACCATTGAGTTACACAAAGTCTGATGGTCTTTTAAGAAGAAAACACCAAAAATGGAGTACTTAAGTTTCATTTTGCTTTGCTTCCTGAGTTGTTTTGATTTTAGAGGAAAAGCAAATTTGTCAAAATTTGTTTTTGTTAGTAGGGTTTTTAGAGAAGTATATTTTTAACAACTAGCTATGTAGCACCTTTCAATGCTGCATTGATTGGAAATTGAAAAAGAGAAGAACTCAAGACACGATTTCAGTCTTTGGGGTGAAATATATTTGCTTCTGACTTCCCTTCTGTGTTTATGGATTATGGACCCCTTCAGGACATGGCAGGGCCTCCAGCTGGTGGTGGGTGTACGGGAGGGTGCCATTCCCAGACCTCACCATGACAGGTACCAGACAGCAAGAGTATAGCTTCACTGGAGGCAAAGACAGCAGACAAGATAAATATCCCCCTAAAAGGACTCAGGAACTTGTCTCATGAATGACAAACACAGAAGATGGCCTTTCCCACAAACATTTACCACAAAGCCCACAATGCAAAATCATACAAAGTCCTTCAGCACAAAAGCAGTTATAAGTAACTACTTTCAGTCAATTATTAAGGAGGAAAATTGAGAGACTGAAATTGTGGGGGCTACGTATGATACAGGCAGAAAGGGTCACTGGGCTATCCTGTGGCATTTAAGAACACAGGAAGCAAGACGACAAGTCAGGACTATTACACTGAGTGTCGTGGGATGTAAAGTGCTGGTGTCCAGTCTCCACGAGAGCCTTGTCTGGCTGGAAGGGGTAGAATGTGTCATGGAAAGAACGAGAGGAGACAGTTCCAGCCAGGGAAGAAGATTCCACTCTCATTCCAATGAACATGAGAACCAGAGCCAATGGATAGTGGATGATGAGTAATCACATTAAAAAACATTAGTCAGCAAGCAACTGGTTTTGGTTTTTTGCTTCTTTGTGTTTGTTCTTTAACAGGGGCTGAACAAGACTCCCCCACCAAGAAAAGAGTGAAGAGCCTTAAAACTTCATTTGTCATTTTTGGTTTCATTGTTTGGGAGAGAAACCTCAGAATATACACATCTGCCTTCCTTCCCAGTTTTGATAAAAACTGACTATCTTATCTCTGCATTTTTATTTACCTACCAGTTAAATAAATATAATGATTCCTTCACATCAAAGGAGTTTTGAAGCTTAATATTTAAAAATTTTTATGAACCCTCATACTGAGGAATTAAGAGAAACTCCTCAACATAATTCAGAAATGCAATATGCAGGATACAATCTCTAATTTATCTAGCTCCTAAGTTTCTGAATAAAATAGCTTATTTGTAGACAAACTGATAAGCATTTTACTAGAGATCCCATGAATGCCTGGGCTTTTTTCACTCTGAACTCAAGTATTTTTTTTGCAACCTGATACTTTTTTAAAAAGTAACAATAACTCATCATCATGGAAATATTTTTTCTGAGATAAATTTCATCTTATTCATTCCCTTCCCCCAATTTTAATTGACAGGCAAAGTTCCATATATTCCACTAGGTGGTAGTATAGAGAGCAGATGGGAAATGGGGAATAATTCCATGCCTTAAATCTATTTCTGGAAAAAAACAAATCTCAATAAACCTTAAGTAACACTTTTATTCTTAGCAAGCAGGTAAATCACAGATTAGAATGTCTCAATACTGAGAGAAAATGTGTTTATGTGTACTAACATTTTATTTTCTGAAATTTAAGCAAGATCCACTCACATTTTACAAAAGTACTTCAAGTACTGGTGTCCATCACAACTTCATACTTAAACGATTACTTAATAATGATTGTCTTTTCATGAAAAGAACTCTGACTTTAATGAAAATGGTCATACTGCTTTAAGAGTGAGAATAAGTAAAATGTAACTGCATGAGGAAGGGATCTTGAGTTTCTACCCTCAGGAACCATTATTTGTTTTTTTTGTCTTGATTCTCCTTTCTATCCTGGGATGCAATTTAAATTCTGTGCTACTACTACAGTTATGAGTAGTTCATTATATAATATTAATCAAATGGTGTAAACATAATTCTATGATGACAAGGTCAGGCTTCTGATCAAATAAAACAAAAGCCATATAAATAGAGAGAAAATATGAACGACAATGTCTGATAAGTTGTGTAAATCAGTTTCAATGAGTCTCATTCCCTTAGGAACACTGATTTTTTTATTCTTCTCGACTAGTTCCTCTGATTATTTTAATACATAAGGAATTGAAAAAGGCTTTTTAAAAGCCCCAGGGAAAACGAGGAACATAAAATTTCTGATGTACAGTATATAATTTCTCAAGGGACCACAATGACTTTGAAATTCTGATGTGTCCAAAACAATATTCTTCTTTATATTATCTCTCACAAGTAAATACATATACAAGGGTATTAAATACATATATATTTTGCACAGAATAAAAAGACACTTGAAAAAAAACAAGACACTCGGGTGTGATGAAACATAAAGACACATGTCACAGTGAAAATTACCACTTCTGTCTGAGTCAGTCGGAAAATTAGTTTATAGAGAGCTCGCTGAGCTGCTCCCCCACTCACAGCCTCCACACCTCACTCTACTTCGATATGGCAACAATGTTCAGCCCTACAGAGACCAAACAGTGCATCGAGACTCAGATTGCTATTTTCCAGAGTATGTTGGAAAGGATGGTAACGAGTCCAATCTCTCCAAGACTGAGTTCCTAAGCTTCATGAATACAGAACTGGCTGCCTTCACAAAAAAACAGAAGGACCCCACTGTCTTTGACTGCGTGAAGAAATTAGACATCAACTGTGATGGGCAACTAGATTTCTAAGAATTTCTTAATCTTCTTGGCCGCATGGCAGTGGCTTGCCATGACTCCTTTACCTATTCCCAGAAGTATATCTGAGGAGCCCTTGGAGTTGACCTCCAGACCCACCCCCTGACCTTCCAGGCCTCCCATTCATCATCTCAAAGACCACACATACCCTAAACCCAGCGCACCCATCACCCCATGCAGGCCACTTCTGCTGGTAGTAATACACACACACACACACACACACACACACACACACACACACACACACGTTTATAAAAAGGCAGGGTTTCAGAGGTAATCTGAGCAATGGCAGAAAGAGCTCAGTGAGCTGAGAAAAGTACATGCTTTGTCCTGGAAGGCAGAGAAGCACAGCAGCTTTGTGAAACTTGGGAATAATTCTGCCTTAGCAAAGCAAGTAAGAGAGAGAAGAAACAAGATAATTGAGAATAACAGGGGAACATTTTTCAAAAAGAACAGCATGACCATTTTTTTTTTTCAATCCAAAGAACAGCCTGTTGTTTTGTTTTAACCTTACCAGTTTTTTTTTAAAGAGATTAGTTAGAGAAGAAAATGGTAAAGAATATTGAACTATTGAACTGATGGGTTCTATAAGAGATGTGGAGAGGACCAGTGGACCATATAGGGCCTTGAGTATGTAAGTCACAAAAGGAGGGGATAACAAATTCATGTAGTGTTTTTATAGGAAAAACTAGTTGGTTTGGTGAAAGATTTTTTTTTTTTTTAATTCTCAATAATTACACAGTACTTGTTGGTTTCTAAGACATTTTAAGGTCATTATCTTCATCCTATGCTCAAGCCTCATTGAACCCTTTTCCCTTTCGATTCCTCACCTTCCCACCTCTAAATGTTTTCTTATACTACTTCCCTTTACCTGGAATATTCTCCCCATTATGGATTGAAATGTGTCTGCCGGATGATCGGTTTGCTTAGTGGTTAGAGCACGGTACTCATACCACCAAGGTCGCCGGTTCAATTCCCACATGGTCCAGTAAGAGACAACAGCTTGAGCTTAGAGCTGAGCTGCCAGTAGGCGACCAGTTGCCTCAGTGGTTGGACCGCGGTGCTTATAACACCAAGGTCGCTGGTTCGAGTCCCGCATGGGCCAGTGAGCTGTGCCTTCCACAACTAGATTGAAAATAATGACTTGATTTGGAGCTGAGCTGCGCCCCCCGCCCCCCAACTAGATTAAAAAACAAATTGACATCCTGGAAAAACACACTGTTCCCCAATATTCCCCCAATAATAATAATAATAATTAAAAGAAATGTGTCTGCCCTCAAAATTTGTATGTTGAAGCCCTAACCCCCAATGTGACTGTGTTTGGAAATAATGCCTTTAAGGAGA
This sequence comes from Rhinolophus sinicus, assembly GCF_057876585.1. NCBI lineage: Eukaryota > Metazoa > Chordata > Mammalia > Chiroptera > Rhinolophidae > Rhinolophus > Rhinolophus sinicus. The sequence continues at coordinate 38,293,877 of NC_142501.1, forward strand.
TAATTAAGGTTAAATGAGGTCAAAAGGGTGGAGTCCTAATCCAGTAGGGCTGGTGTCTTTATAAGAGAGACACTAGAGGGTGAGCCTCCTGCTCCACCCATCTTTCTCCAAACACAGAAGACCCTATGAGGACACAGGAAGAAAGTAGACATCTATGGGGAAGCCCCACCAGAAACTACCCTATTGGTACTTTGATCTTGGACTTCTAGCCTCCAGAACTGTGAGAAAATAAATTCTGGTGTTTAAGACACTCAGTCTGTGGTATCCTGTTATGGCAGCCATAGCAGAATAAGACATACCCTTTCTCCCCTAAGTAACACAAACTCTTCAATCTCAATTTAAATGCCATTTAAATGTCACTTCAGGAAATAAGACCTCTAGACAAGGTTATGTGCTTGTGTTATGTGCTATTATAGCATCCTGCACTTCCTTAAGTTTAGATAAAATGCCTATTACACTTTCTTACAACTGCTTATTTAATTATGTAATTCTCTGCTTCATGCTAATCTGTACATTCCATGCAGTGCAAAAACATCTTTGTCCCCTATACATAGTTAGCACCATACATTGTTATACCAGCTTTACTAAATATTTGTCTAACAACTATCCATCTTAATAAAATGTTGTTTATAGAAAAGGGTTGTGAAAAAAAAAACCATAAATGACTATTTACCATACTTGAATTATTTTGATTTTAAAAAGTTATCATGCCAATGCTAATATGTTGCATTGATACCATAGAGAAATGTTCCTTTGTCTCTTGCCTGATTTTCTTTAGTGCTGGCCTTTGGACTAACAGATAATTTATATGCAGACACTGAAAGAATATCACGGGGGAAGCTGAAGTCCAGAATTTTCTGAGGCTTGCTATAAAGTGGGTAAGAGATAGGGCTGAGTTTATTTGTTCCTACTTCCGTTCAAAGAGCATAGAGTTAACACTTGACAAAAAGAAGGCTGAGCACTCAACTTTTTCAGTTTTTAAGTAAGAATGATCTTAAAATTTATTTTAAAATAGTTAAAAGAAAACTAAAGATAAGGTGAAAAAGACTAAAAGAGCACAACTATCTTACCTAATATGCAAAGGCAGTGATGACTGCTCACAGGGTTAGTATAAGGATTATATTAGATAATCTGTGGAAAGCACCCAGGGCCTGATCTTTCTCAAATGTTCAACAAATAGCAATTGTTATTGTTTTATGAATAATAACTAATAATAGTAATAGTGGTAAAATAAATTCAATATGCACCAATACACAGAGTATTACAATGACATGAAGATGATTGTAGACATGCTCAGAGAGCCACACTCAATACTTGGTGTTGGAATTGTGGATAATGAGTACTTGGGAAAAATACAAGGATTATTATACTAATGACCTGGGACATACAGGGTGGTACATTTGAAATCCATTCTACACAGAAATTTTAGCCTGGATTATTAAACAAGTAATCAAGATTACTTGAGGGAGACGTGCTCAGGAGGAGCCAAAATGAGTCATTCTTAGACAAATCATGCTTCATTTCCCTTTGTGAAATGACTCTAGGTCAGGGGTTAGCAAATTTTTAAAGTTTTATTGGAACCTGCGCACTCATTCATTTACGTGTTGCATATTGCTGTTTTTGTGCTACAAAGGCAGAGTTGAGAGTTGAGCAGTTACCTATCCCTTCTCAGAAAGTCTTCCAGGCCCTTTTCTAGATGACAAAAAATTGCTACAAGTTGGTTTTCCTTGTACCAAGAACGGCCTTGAAACCAGGATCTCCTCACTGACCTAGCCTCAGCACTCAGACTTGCACTTTGTGATTCCATCCAACTTGGTTCAGTTGACTGAGCCAAGCATGGCACTGACCTTGAAATAGAAAGACAAATAAGACCAACACAGGGCACTCACAACTGCAAAGAGGATGCACCCCAAATAGGCAAGTATCATCCCAGCTGACCAAGTAAGGGAGTCCAGAGTAGGCTGGTGAAGGGGAAAGAGTTGTATATTTTCAAACTGCTCACTGCAGTATTATGAGGTAACAGGGAATTGGAATCCCAGTAAGGGAACTGGGACAAAGTGTGAAGTGATAGACTGTATATAGACATATAATAGTAATCAAGACAGAAATGAAAAACACAGAGCTGGGGGAAAAAAATTAAGAAACACAATGAGATCTGTAGGGCAAAATCATTTCTATAAATTAAAAATACAGGTATGCAAAGTAATAAGAGATACTTAAAAACAAATTAAAAGAATATTCATTCAATACATGAGAATGATTTCCAATGGGCGAAGAGGAGATAAGTGGGGAATGAAGACTGAAGGGAATAAGAAAACAAAGAGAGGGACCTCATATGCCCAATGATGATAAGTGTCATGAACTGAGGGGTGTAATAAGTAACCAGGTGCACCACAACTCCAGACTGAAAATAGAGATAATAATAGCAATTGTCCCCTGTGATTAACTTGATCTGGATAAGGACAACCTCAAGAGGATGTCCATTGGTAGGAGTGGCCTGATAATAACAAGCTGATTATCACATGCTACAACCAATGCAAATGAGCTGGAGCTTTAAAAACAGACTCAAGGTTTGAAGATATTAAAATTGAGCTATTAATATGAAATATGTTAATAGTTATGCAAATGAGAATTTAATATTATTTATAAAGAGTGGAATGAATATACACACACACACACCACACACACACACACATCATATAAGGTTGCAAAAGAATACATTAAAAGTGTGAGCTAAAACCAAGTTAATGATTACAGATTGCTGCTGTAACACCTAGTTTTCAAATTGTTCTGCTTCTTTCATTTATAGAGGCTAATTATGAAGAGAAAAGATAAGCTGTATAAGCATAAACAAAGGCAGTGAATAAAGAGAATTCTTTTCATGGGAACTGTTATGATTATTGGTTAAATTATACGTATAATATAAAGATTTTACAAGGTGATAACAGGCAAAGAAAGACAAGTGTATAAAATTTACATTCCTTTAAGCCCCCGTGGAGTGAAACAGAAATCAAGGAGTGGACCATTTGGCAGAAAGATTTTTAAATGCAAGCTCTAATGAAAATTTCATACTGAAAGATTTCCAATGAAGTTGTGAATAGGGAAAATGTTCATATGAAGTGATTTAAAATGTTTCTGCATTGTTCAAATTGTATTCTGTGCATCTGAGGCTGGTATTAAACGAAAACAGACTGCTTCTCTAGTTGAGCTCAACTCCAAAAATACATTTAGGAGCACTCCAATGTGGAAGCATGAGTTAACTGAACATGAGGAATTAATCATCTTCCACATGAGCCAAGGTCAGTTTGTCTTTGAGTGCAGCTGAAGACGTCAAATTGGCCAGCAGCTTGCAGATCTGTGGCAACAGCCTGGGACCTGTTCAAAGGGGCTGAGAGCTGACTTCAGACAGCATGGAGGGTTGTCCCTACCATCAGACTCAACACTTCCAATAATACTTCTCAGCCCTGATATTATTTAGTACTGTCTTACTCTACCAGCTACCTCTCTAATGGACAGAGTGTAATTAAATGGGACTGTGATCAGTTGAAAAGGTGGAAGGCTAGGAGCAATGAGCAAAATAATTTCAGGGTCTGTGGCTGTGCATGTATATTTTGCTATTGACCTTGGTCAGAGCACCTGTACACTTATCAGAATCACGGAGAAAATAAAGGTGCGCACTTGTGTGTGTTCATATGGTCGCACCTGCCCATAGCTACTAAATAGGGTGAAGTTGGATAGAATAGATGTTAAAATCAGCAAAGCCAAGCTTCTTTAGATGTAGGGTTGCTAAATATCAGTAGTGAACCTGACAGTCATGTAATTTTAGCTTACTGTCTAGTAAAATAAAAGTTTAGAAATGTGTTCATGTAGATCTTTTTTATTTAAATATCACGATTTCAGATTTTATCTTAATTTGCAATCGATAGTAGTTTGAAGCACTCAAGCTTTCAGTTTCTTTTAAGTTTTTATCTACCTATAAATATTTCAGAAAAGATTGATTTAAATGATGCTGAAATTGTTTTTTAATGAGAAATCTGTTGGTAATATGAATGATTTTATCCTTTAGTTCAAAAGTTTTACAAGAGGTTAATGTATTCATGTTTAGTATTTTGTTTAATAATGTGAACTTTATAGAAAATTTTTTTAAATTTCTACCCACTGGAAGTGTGGTATTTTTATTCGTAATCCCTACTCACTGGTTATGGGGGAAGAGACCCCTCCACTTCCACTCTTTACCAACTAATCCCAAGACTTTAAGAAAATGAAAAATAAAAATAGCAGCTCTCCTTCCTCCAAATTTCACAACTATGACCACCTCTACCCTGAAGAAGTACTGCCATGACCGGAGGTACTACACTGATAAACTGAGGACATAATGGTTAGTTTTGATTAGGGGGAAGGCAAACAGCCTCACTCATTGCTCATTTCTTTGTTAATCTACATTTCAATCCATGTCAGCTTCTGTGCCATAATGGCAGAGTAGAGTAGTAACAGAAACCAGGTAGCCCACAAAGCCTGAAATATTTACTATCTGGCCCTTTCAAGAAAATATTTGCAGACAGGTGGTCTTGAGAATCAGAAGAGAGGAGTCGTTAATGATGCTACTGGGGGGCTGCTTCAAACTACACACTCCTAGAAGTGTCACACAGGGATACACAATGACAACTTGCCCACCAAAGTACCCCAAAACAGAGAGTCAATTGGCACCTCAGTTCCGATGAATGTAGGACGAATATATAGACTAGCAGATGTTGAATATGGCACCCATTCTTGATCCAATTTCACAAGCTGTTGAATACACTTTAGAAGTTCTTCCTTGTCAAATCCCTGAAGGAATGAAAAACATAATGAATAATGGAATTTTCATTCATTGTAGCAATAGAAAAGAATGCTCATGAAAACTTTAGACTGTTAAAAAAGTAATAATAAAACCAAACAAGAATTTTTTTCTGTGATTTCCCCCCAAATTATGATGGGACAATGGACTGTCTACATGGGGAAAATGAAAAATTGGATCCCTACCTCTTATCACACCCAAATATCAACTATAGTTGGATTATACACTAAATGTGATTAAACATTAAGACTTACAAAAATATATATAAATATCACTATCACTTATGATAGAAATCTGTAGAGAGCAATCTCATGATCATGGATGGAAAATAAGAGACATAATGCACAAATCATAAAGGAATAAAAGGATAAAATTTGACTTTAAAACTTAAGGACTCCTGTTCTTCAAAAGATGTAAGAAGCAGCAAGCTGGGTGGAGTCATCTGTAACACAACCAACAAAGGATTGTAACTGGAATATGTTAAGATATCCTGAAAATTAGTAAGAAAGACACAGATAACCCAATCAGAAAATGGGCAAAAGCTAAGAGCAGTTTGTTTCTAAAGAGAAAAAGATTTCCATTTGCTGAATTGGTGCCCGTTTGTAAATTAAGTAGTTTCTACTCACTTGGCAGGACACAGAAACATATTTTCAGAGATGTGATGGGTTATCCAAGATATTATAGATATGAAGTCAGAAACATGCATCAGAATAGAGCTCATGACATTAGGATTTGGCTATTAAAACACTAATTTGTAATAGCAGTCATGGTGTAGTAATATTACAATCATATAGGACATACCATCACCATGTATCACCTACTTGGGTCTCTGGTACTGCTGTCTAGAGATAAGATTTAGTGGGAAGAGAACCTGACTAGGAATTTTAAAACTTGCATCCAATTTCTTGCCCTCTTTCTTTATTCTGTGTGACTTTAGCTAAGCGAGTCATTTAACCTCTCTGGGCTTGAGTTTTCCCCTCTGTGTATGAGGGTGCTACTAAAATGTACAATATGTACCTCTTGACAATGGCTGTTACGATTAAACAGATGAAGAATGTAAAACCACATAACACAGTTTGTAGCAGAGTTGATGTCTGATAAACATTACTTCCCTATCTTTCTCTCCCCATTTTAAAGTTTTCCCCAGTGATCTGTCTGTAATGGTAGAAGAGTGAAACTAGGGCCCAGTTCAAAAAATGTACCTTGGTTAACCTTCTACTTCCATATTCTGGCCTCTGAAGGAGGTGAGTGAAGCGCGGGTCACAACAATAGGAAGGAAGAAACTGGCTAAAAAGGAGTAGTTACTTGGGTTAAGCTGTTCCCAGGCTTCTTTAATGCACAGCTAGAACTAGGTTCTGGAAGGTTTGGTACTCAGAAAACAAAAGAAGGAAAAGATGTCTTTCATTTCAGAAAGGCAGCCTGGTCCTATCGCAGGGAATGGAAGTCATATGTCACCTTTGCCTTGATGTGAGTCTTAGCAACTAAATCTAATACATCTTATAATGAATTCTGTTCCATAACAATGTTATGGCCAGGGTCCAATTGCCATGAAAAACCATTTTGTCATCTTTTTCCTTTTAAAGAAAACTTGGGATAAAATATCAATTAATTAAGTGTATACTTGCTAGTGTCTAAACCAGTTAGGCAAAATATTCCCAAAATACCTGTGCGGCGTGCCATGTTTTCCATCTTTAATGCTATAGTTTCATACGGCCTTTAATTTTATTTGTTAGTTTGAGGCATATTTTTATTCCTTATCCTTCTATCTCCCACATACACCTTAGTCCCACACAGACATGCAAAGAAATAGGTTGTGGAATTGCCAAATGGTATTGGTTACTTCCCTAAAGTAAATCAGAAAAAACTTCAGTGTTCCTATAGCTTGCACTGAATATCTAAGTATGCAGAAATTATTTCTTGGGTGGTAAGCTCACAGTGAACCATGACATCAAGAGAAACACAAAAGAAATTCTTAAATTTACATACCGGCAAAGTTGCCCTTACAGCAGATCGGTACATCCTATCCATGTTGAGGTCTGGCCGAAAGAGTCGAATTTTATTATCCACCCCTCGAAATGCCTTCATTCCTTCAAATAACTGAAGATAAAAGAGAAATAAACCTTAGAGGTTAACTAAACGAAAACAACCCCTGTGTTCAAAGACTGCCTTATCTATGAGTTGCTCATCATTTCCCTCATCATGTAAAGCTGTGGACACAGACCTCAACCAGAGATCCCCCAAATCTAGAGAAGCCAACAGTTGGCAGACTGGGTAGAGTAACTGGGATAAAAAGAAGTCCTTTTATTTCTAACCTCTGGTGGGTTATCCTGTTTGGAGTTATCCTGCGCTTCGCAGAAGGCACATTGCCCAAAAGTAACACATTAATGGAGGTTGGAAGAAAGCATCACCAATCACATTATGTGGGCTAACTGCCTAGGCAATGGAGGCAGAAATAAAAGGCCCTGGGGTACCCCACAAAATACCCATGTATCTTTTCATTTAATCTGGCTCGTTCAAATTCTAGACCGTAGATAAGCTATATGTGACCAGAGCTGGTTCTGTCCCCCGAGTCATAGGAACCAAGCAGGTCAAGACTATAAGCTGCTAGGGCTATGCCAGCTTCTCAGAGTGCTGTCCCAGACCAATCACTGCACAGGGATTTGAAAAGACTGGGAAGTAGGTATGTACTGACAAATACAGAGAAAAGGGAAAAGTCAGTAATTTTAGTGGGGAATTTTAACACAGTTTCTCTAAGTAATCGATAGAACAAACAGGCTAAACTCAATAAAGATATGGGAGGTTTGACAAACGAATCTACTGGACATACAGAACCCTGCACACACCACCTGCAGAATGCATGTTCTTTTCACATGCTCTCCACTGAAAGATACGCCAGAAATCAATACCAGAAATACAACTGGAAAATATCCACATTTTGGAAAAGAAGAAACCCATAACTAAATAAAGTATGAGTTAAAGAAGAAAAATAATGGAAATTAGAAAATATGTTGAACTGAATGATAATGAAAAGCAAGACCTTGAAGAAGCTTATATATAGCCTTAAAGCTTACATGAGAAAAGAGACATAAATCATGTACAATAGCACAAAAGCACAAAATTCAATGTTATAAGCACAAATATGAGGAATTTATTAAATATACTAGGAGTAAAGCATCAGTTAAAAGATACGTTTGTCAGATTGGACGCAGCTGACATCTGAAAAAAAATCTGACAAACAAAATGATATAGAGAGGAACATATAATACAAATACTTTCTAAAATAGAGCTGGTAGGTGTATCTGGTATATAAATAAGTCCTGGAGTCCTAATGCACAGCCTAATGATTATAAACAACAATACTCTACTATAAGCTTCAAAGTTGCCAATAAACTAGATCTTGTTCCCACCACAACAAAGAAATGGTAATTATGTGACATGATAGTGGTATTAGCTAAGGCTACAGTGGCAATCATACTGCAACATATAAACATATCTAATCCACACATTGTACACCTTAAACTTATGGAATGTTACGTCAATTATGTCTCAGAAAAAATGCTGGTGGGTTATATTACTAAATACAAAACAAAATAGACTTTAAGGCAAAAAGTGTTATTGGGATGAAAGTAACTTCTTAAGATCCCATTTTACTTCACAGTTTGAAAATTATATGCACTTGATGTAGGTTCAAACAGATGTAAAGGTTATATGATAATATTGAGTAGATGCAAAATATAGATGCAAAATATAGATGCAAAATACACAAAAGGGTAGCACAGCATGATGAATTTGGATTTATCCCAGGAACACAGGTTGGTTTAACGTTAGAAAATCAATTAATGAGATTCATTATAGTAATAATTCATGTGAGAAAAACTTCATGATCATCTCATTAGATGTAATAAATGCATCTGATAAAAATTGAACATTCATTTATTATTTAATTATCATTTATTATTTAAAACTTTCCTAAATAATTAAGAAAAAAAATGGAACTCCCTTAAGTGACAAAGAATATCTACAATAAACTTTGAGTAATAATACTTAATAGTAAAATTTAAAGCTTGACTTTTCAGATTAGGAACATCATAAATTACCTACTGTAACTACTTTAATTCAACACTATGCAGCCAGTATAAGGCAAGAATAATGAAATAAAAAGCATGAGGTTTAGAGAAGAAATTAAAAAAAACTCTGATAGATTATGAAATACAGAGAAGACTAAATATGCAGAAAATCCAAAAAACTGACACAATCTCTTGAAATTATTTATTTAAGAAAGGTAGCCAGATGTAAAATTATACTTCCCTAACAGCAGCAGTTAAAAAAACAATATTATTTACTATAGAATTTTTAAAAAATACTTAGGTGATGGGGGAAAATCTAAAAAAGAAATGAAAGATGCGTAAGGAAAATATAAAATTTTCCCAAGTCACTAAAGACCTAACCAAATGTAGAAAGCAATCTCATGATCATGGATGGAAAGACTTAATATGCTAAAGATACAATTCTTCCCCGATTGATTTATATATTCAGTGCAATCCAAATGAAAATCATGTCAGGGCATTTTATTTACGTACTTATTTTTAACAACCTAATTACAAAAGCTGATGGCCTTGAGCTGAATCTGAAAGTCATATGGAAAAGCAAATGACGAAGAATATCCAAGGCACCACTGAAGAGCAAAATAGAAAGACTTGTCCTAGCAGACATCAAGCCTCATTATAATGATTTGGAGATTAAGACAGTGTGGCATTTGTGCAGGTAGACAAGGAAAACACTGAAACAGAATAGAGATCCACATAGACAAGACAAGAGAACAAAAATGGAGATCCTGAAGCAAACCCATGGGTATATGACAGGTACCATGACACATGAGAGGGAAAAGAAGAGTCTTTTCAAATGGTGCTGGGACAACTAGCATCTTTAAACAAGATACAAAGGTACTAAACATAAAGCAGAGATTGGTAAATTCAAGTTTTAAAAACTTAACTGTATTTCTTGTCATCAAAAAATTATATAGAGAGTAAGAAGAAATGTGGAAGAAGATATTTAAAACACATATCACCAACAAAGGACCGCTTCTCAGTCATTAGAAGATCAGAGAAGAGAAATGACTTTGTAAAATATTAAAAGTACAGGCTCTTCGATTGCTACTTTTCTTACCAACTGTCCTTCCTATTTGCTCTAAATGATTATTTATTGACACTATAGAAAACTCATGATTATCTTAAAAATTAGTTCTTAAGACTTACCTGTAATGCGACTGTCTATAGGAAAAGTCTTAAAGACATTTATGATTTCCTTGAGTAAATATGATAAAGTCCATACAGCCCAAAAGTTGTTTTAGCGGGGGGGGGGCTACTTAGTGCCCACAAGGAAGAACAAACATGTTACCATCCTTATTTTTCTGTACTTACCTCCACTGCATAGTGCAAAGCCGACGAGCCAGGATGCAATGACAAGTTTTGAAGAGCCTTGATGTGTGGTTTCTCCCATCCAAACTCTGAGGACCACTCGACTGTCAACATGTGATCCGTGAAAACAGATCCAAAAACAAGAGTATTTGGGTCTGGTTTTTCCTTCAAAACGGTGGCTGGTGTGATTATTAGATCTTTAGCCTGGGGAAGAAAAATCAGCACCATTAAAGAAGAGTAACTGAACATCTAAAGGTAAACAGGCAGGTAAAATTATTTAAGTCATTGGCCATTAAAAAGTGAAATCATGTGACTCTTTATTTTTATCCCCACAACTTATTTATCTTATAACTGGAACTTTGTACTTTTGACCACCTTCACCCATTTCTCCTGTCCCTTATCCCACCTTGACTTTTAAAGTTTGGCAACTAACTCAGAAATTTAACAACACAGTGGGAGCCAAACAAATCATGCCTGCATTCAAAATTTGTTTGAAATCTCGGCAATGTATACTGCCTAGTAAACATCAGAACCAAAATGCAATATTTAGAAACAGGGGGAAAAAAATAGCAGATGAGGTAAAATGCTACAAAAAGGAGAATACATCTCTTCTTCATTCCTATCTTAGGGTTCATGTTGAGCACTTTGGAAAGGAGGGGTGTCTCCTATAATAAATACAGCAACACCAACAATAACTTGTTAAACTTAAATGAATGTCATTAAGAACTGAACTCCTTGGTGATGGTTATACTTCAACCCTCCCCCCCAAAGAGTTCTTGGAATAAGCCTTAAATCCCCTGGGGTGCACTGTAGAAATGAGCAGAGCAAAGCAACTGTTTTCCTCTTTGAAACAGAGAAGTAGAAAATGAACACTAACATATTAATCCTCTGTTCTGTGTTAAAGAAACAGTGAACAAAGGGTCTCTTATTGAAAGAAAGATAAATAAGAGTAATGGGAAACAACCTCACACAGCAGCATGCATTTCACCAACAGTCCACATAACCATTACAAATGACCAAACACAAAAGCGTAAAAATCTCAGACAGTTATTATCACTAACTCTATACTAGCCATAGAAGGCTGACAAAAACGACAAGCAAGGGAGGTCTTTGACCAGTTATAAAACAGTTTTCAGTAGGCACAGGATCACCCTGTTAAAAAGTTGTATGGAAAGTCAAGCTCCACTTATCTCAGTACAAAAAAGGATTCATTCGCCTACCCCCAAAATCAAATACAGAACTTCACTTTACATCATTGGCTCTTATCATTATTTCTTCAATGATCTAATTACTTCTGATTAATTCACTGTCATACAGCTGCCTTAGTCATTTGATATATTATGAATGATAATCAGTTTTATTTTTAGAATAATATTCAAGCTGAAAATGTACTCTAAAACAAGCAGAAAGCTCATGTTACAAATCTAAAATGGAACACAACATTTCCTCCAAAACTTGGTCCCTATTCCCAATATTCATATTACTTTCTACTTCTTTATTTCTTAACCCTTAACTTATTTAATAGGACTAATGCATATTTATTATTTTATTTTAAAATTTGACTGTAAAGAAGGGAAGAAAAATTTAAAGAATAAAATCCCCAACTACTACCCTGGCCACCACATTCCCACTTCCCAGAGATGGCCTCCATTAACAAAATCATTGTGTATTTTTCCCTACCATTTTCTTTTCATCTGACCTTTCAAGGTCATTTAGCATTCTCACAACATTCTCATAACCCTTGGCTTCCCATATCAGTCACTGAACTGAAACACTTGTTCTTTCAAGTATCTCTTTAATAAGTCTGATTCCTCCATTTCTACTACCCCCTCAGTAACAAATATTTGTAATCTTTTCCCTATAATCCCTCATGAACATAATCACACACATGACCAGGACCTTCAATGTCCAGGAACAGCTAAATGGCTACAGATTCAAGTCCAAATATTTTAGCCCAAAAATCAAGGATCCCGAGTATGGCACTAATTTCCTTTTTCACTAATGTTCTGCATATGGCTTTTACTTATTGTTGACCAATACATTCAGCTGCAAGTAAATAAAAACTCATAGGAGTTGGTTTTCTCACATCAGAAATCTGAAGGAGCCAGACCTGGCAATACTGCAAAATGTCAAGGTTCTGTGATTTTCTTGGCCTTATCCTCAGTGTCAAAAAAAGAAAAGAAAAAAGGCTGCTGATGCTGTAGCTTCAGCTTTAATGACTTAATCAAAGTCCAAAAAAAGGGTGGGCAGGACAGTACCAGACATATCTGTTCCCTTTGATCACAAAAGCACAATTTTCTCAGACATTCCCTTATGCCTTATTGGTTAGAAATCTGTCACATGGATCTCTCTAGCTGCAAGGGAGGCTAGGAATACAAGTTTGTCATCCAGGGCTGGTCAGTAGACTGCAAACAGACTCAGGGTTCTGCTAACAAGGAACATGGGTGAGGCTGTATTTGGGGCACACATTAGCCCAGTGCCTGAAAACGACCCAGTCCTTACAGATTCTTGTTTCCATGCCTTTGTCTAACATGGAAGGAGAGATGAAAGGGCCCAAACTTGGCTATACACCGTCCCATGCTCATCTCTTTTTCTCTCTGCCACTTCCAACACTTCTAGCACTGGACGTGAGGGGCCTCCAGTTTATTCCAACTCTTCTTTCTTCCTCCAGCAGTAAGCATGGCAACTGTAGCACCCCATTTAGCTCAGTAATCTGCTGTTGCATCCTCAGCTTTCAAACTGCCTAGCACTTGGCTTTACTTATTGTTCCTACAATCCCATTTGGAGAGAACTCACCATCCAAAATGCTTGATTTGACTCTATAAAATCTTTTTAATTGATATAAACAATTGGGAAATAGGAGTCATTTTTCTTTATTGTGTTGCTCTGTCATTTAGCTCAGTAACTATTACAGATACCACTTTTGTACGATTAATTCTGTTCTAAACTTCACTAAACTTGGATTAATCTTCATTGTTTGGGATATTGAAATAATATCCCAAATAAATTGACTACTACAATTTTTATTAAAAAAACCAACAACTTATACTTACTATATTTCATAAAAGACCTTTTTGTTGGTGTTACAACCCCTTAAAGAACCACCTTTAAGAAATGATCATGGCCCAGTATATAATTTTTACTTTTTTGAATACTCTCCTTAAAATACCTCTGGACCACCCATACTGACCCACTGGCCCAGAGAGAGCAAGTTAGTTAACGGTAAAGCAGAGATAAGGTGTTTTTATGCTCAACTTAGTGCTCTTGTAATAGTAACTTGTTAACACTAGTTAAGTTTCTGGAAATTAAAAAAAAAAAAAAATGATTATGTTACCAGGGACTAGTTCTATTTTAGTAAACTACTACACCTTTTTGTCAGACATGCAATGTTTTAATGATGTGATTAGCAAGCCTGACTTTCTGATTTGTACATAAGTACTGCCCTATATGCAGTTTTTCAAAGTAATGAACTAGTGGGTGGCTTCAGAATTTCATCAAGACCTCCAATTGTCCTTTATTTGAAAAAAATTCCTGCAAATCTGGAAACTAAAACTAACAGGTTTCAATCTAAGCTCAAAGAGAAATTACCTAAGAATACTAAATCTAAACAAAGGTAATATAGTTGAATGGAGTTCAAAAGTAAACAAACTATTAACTAACGGTATGTGATTAGTTTTGAGTATGTATGAATTGCAGTTCTAAGGGGAAAAACAATCATTGGCATAAAAGAAACAAATTTTATAAACAATTTTTATCAGTGTTCTTCAAAAACCAATTTCTTTTTCTATATTTCCTTTCCATAGATGGATTAAAAATGAACTATTTGTAAAATGATACTTTCTCCTACATAATTAATCTGCCTCTTTCTGATGCTCCCCATTCTCTGATGACTTCAGGATGTTTCAGACCACATGCTTATGAAATAATTTGTAAGGCCACAATGACTGGACTGTAAAATGACAAAAAATATTAACTCAAACAGAGCATACTGAAAAATAATTTCCTAACTCAGGATGTGTGGTTGGGTAACTATTCACTCTGAAATGGGGAGAGCCATAGCAAGCTACTGCGACCTCGTCAAAGACTATCTCTGCATTACAGTTGCAGCAGAAATTGCATAACTTTGTTCTATAATACATGCATTTTTTTTAAACTCTGCTTGGAAAGCATTAGGTGCTATGTTCATTATCTTTTAGAGACACCTTTAAAATCTAATAAGGAGGTATGAGGGGCAGAATTACAGAATTTGGAGTGTCACATTCTGTGGGGATCTGTAAAGGGGGAATGAGGAGAAATAGATAGCTGATCTCTTTGAAACAAAGAAGACTCTGGGGTCCACAAAGGGATCCCCCAGTAATAAGGTATCTCATTGCTGGGCCTTGTTGAAAAACTGCATTTTCACTGTAAAATGACCATATCAAAATGGAGGATGGGATGCAATATGAAAACTATCCATAAGAGAACCAAAAGGCAATTTAAAAGTTATAAATGGAGTAAATCAAGAACAAGAAAACTATGTCAAAAGCAAAGATGGTCCACCATTTTTCTCCCCCAAATTACAATCTCATTTGCCTCATCACATATGCATTATGAATACAACCACCATTACAACTCATGTTTAAACATGCAAAACATGAGTGTAGAATGTCAATATGACGCCCCTAACTAAAATCTAATACACAGAAAACTAAATTAACAAAGAAACAGATGATTTACATTATGAATTCTTTACTTTGCAAAAAAATTATTCTATGTATAAAAGTCTAAAGGTCTTTTGGGAGAAATTGTATTTATCTATATCCTTTGAGGAATTTACTTACTGTATTAAGATACCTCTTAAAGATTATCAAGTAGGAGTCCCTTTTAAGGACCCATATCTCAATATTTAAGTCCCCAAAATGTATTAGAGTTTAGTCTTCAGAGACTAGCAAAGTATATTGGCTACAGAGGATACTATCCTTTAAAGGAGCAGGAAAAACATGGACAAAATAATTTACAAACTTATTTTAATAAGGAAATTACTATATTCCATTATGTTTTGGTTTTTAAAATACTAAGAGCAGAGACCTTATCTTGAATATATCTTTGGATTTCCAACGCCTAGCACAGTCCCTGTACATAGTAAGAGCTGGGTGTGTGTATAAAATTGAAGAATCAAGTTTCACTCTGTCTCTGAACCCTGCCAAAATGTGAGATCATTAGGACACTCTGTACTATGGATGACAATTGACAGTGACTGAAACAGGCAGCAGGAGAGCAGAAGAGGAATAAAAAGGAGCAAAAAATGTCCATGGTTGGGGTGGGAGAGTACAAGGTGGAGATAACGAATTATAGAGAAAAAAATACACCCTACATTTGTATTTTTATGATTTTCAAAGTACTTTTACAAGGTTCTTTCTCATTTGCTCCTCACTATTCCTCTGTGAGCTATGAGATTTAATATGTAAACCCCAGGATTCAGAGGGAAAAGAAGAAAATATGACACCTCTATTGTAAAATGTTAGGTGCTGCTTAAAGAGAAAGATCATGAGTTTAACTTTTTCTGCAAGTGGAATGAGGGTTATGGTTATACTTAACTTACACAATCAGATAAACCTTTAGGTGAATATTCAAGATTACTTTCCAAGAAGAGTTTACGATTCATGAAATCATATTAGCAATTAACTGCCAGGTAATTTTAGATGTGATGAATGTACAACTGCTCCCCAAATTATTTCTCCCCTAAGAGTGGAGTTTAAAATGCATGACAGTACATATAACTACTGTATAACCTACATCCACAGTGAAAATTGCCCCAAACCTCAATCCAAAGGAATGGATTTATTCAGTTGAACTGCTGTTTCACTTAATCTCTGGCAAACAACTTACCTTAAAAGTTCCCATCACCTCTTTTGAGCCTGCTTCTCCGGTACATTCTGCGGCGCATCCATTATTGCAGTCCTTGAAGAAGAATTAAATCCATTAAGTAAAACCAGGTGGAGAACTGGGGCCTGGGGTAATCAATATCACTCACCATTACAACGTGTGCTCCGCTCAGGTACCCAAGCAAACAGGAAAAGGAGGATGGACCACCCAGGCACCGGCCCCAAAGGAGAGCGTCCTGAAAGAGCTGCCCTTCACTTCCCACCCTGCCAGAGGTCGTGGCTGTTTTTCGTCCTCCACCGCTGGCTTAGGGCAGACTGCTTAAATTCCAGGTTCGCTCTACAGAGCCACAGTTCACCAGCTAAGAACAAGAAGATAATTGTCTCCCTTATATCCGAGTAAATCGTCTAGACTAGGGTTTTAAGGCATTTATGGAAAAATCTCCTGGGCGCGCTCAGCCTCGTGGTCTTGTCAGTCACTGGCGCACAATAGCAAGCCTGGAAAAGGGATGGGGACGAGAGTGAACCATTTTCTTCACAAGCAGGGTCCTCCCATGCAGGCGCGTGGACACCAAACCCCACACGTTAAGGACAGAAACCTCACGGAATTGGGGGTAATTTAAAAGATCCTTAGGGACACAAAGGAAGAGGGGCGAATTGAGACAAGGTGCAGACCTTTAAAAAAAAAAAAAAATCAGAAAACAGCCTAATCTGCTAAGTAACTACGGGAGAGAGGAAAGAAAGGGATCCAAGGAGGCAGAAGGCTGCGGTCAAAATATTTTGGGGGTGGTGAGGGAAGGCACGCAGGATGAGGCTGTCAGTTCTGGCAGCCCAGAAATCCCACTCCCGCCTTCTTCCCCAAAACGGCTTCCATGGCGACCCTCACGACCCGGGTGGCGGTCACCGCTAGGGCTTTAGACCTGGCCGGCGGGGCCTCTCCGAGACAGACTTCGCCTGCTGGGACCCTAGATTTTGGCCAGGGCTGCGGGGAGAGGAGTCGCCTCGGTGGGGGCGGAACGGCGGTGCGAGGCGAAACAGGACGGTGCAGGAAACCGCAGCAGAGCGCGCAGTGAGGCCCGCGGTCTTCCGACACCCAGGGTCTCATCCGCCCTCCCCTCCCGCCCCTTCCGCAAACGCCCGCGCTCCAGGTACCTGGCGGGCGAGGGCCGCGGCGGCGTGGGGCAGGCCGGCCATGGGGAGGCTCAGGGAGCGTCGGGATGCGGAGAGCGGCGGCGGCAAGCAGAGCGCGGCTGGACTTGAAAGCGGGCGGCGCGGCCGAGCTCCCACGCACCCACCGCGCAGCGCGGGCTGCCACCGCCCGGAGCCCCCAGCCAGGGCGAGGCGCAGGGAACCACGCATCCCCTCCAGCATCCTAAGGAGGAGCCTCTACCCGTCTGGTCCTTCTCTTTCTTCAGTCGGGGAAACCGAAGCCCTCGTCCCTGCCACCCTGTCTCCGGCTGGGGCACGAGAGTGCGTGCCAGCAGGGAGCGCCTTTCCTAGTGCAGGCACTTCTCCAGCATCCTTATTTATCAAACAACCCCAGGGTGAGCGGCCCATAAACGCCCCTCTCTAAGGCGAAAGCAACCTCAGGGAAATGCTGTATTTACATTAAGGTAGATTTTCTGTCCACAAACCGACAAAAGGCAGTTTCTGCCGCTGTCAGGACTATGCAGCCCGGTTTGGACCGTTGGGCAAGGACTCTTGTCTGCCACCGACCCCCACGTGCAAACTGAGTTAGATTTGTAACTCAAAAGAGGGTTGCAGGGCTACCAGGCTCACATTCCCTAAGCGCTGTTTCTGCCTAAAGACGGAGATGTCACTTTGATCCACCAATTCATCATTTTTGAGCAAAATAGACCACCAAGCACTCCCAGTGAAACCGATCTGACAATTTTCTGATGTAGGCCTGTGATAGCAATATTTAGAAAGAGGACTGAGAAAAGGATGTTTGAAATACCACTCAGGTTGGAAAGAGAAAAGATTGTAGAAGTTATTGCCTCCTCTGATGTGTACTCCCCAGGCAATAGGGCAAGGTCAGCCGAAATCATGAGCCTTCACGGCTTTTAAATTATTAGGAAGTGGTGACTTGGGCTGACTTGATCTTGGAAAGAGAGAAGGGCAGTTTATTCTGGGTAAGAGCAGTTATCCAGTCTGGTTGTAGAATTGATTTTATACAGTGCTAAAGGCAATATAGCTGTAATCTTATCAGAAAACAACATTCACTTCTTCCTTCCTTCCTCCCCTTCAAAGCACAGAAAAGCCTCTTTTCCTGGGGTGGAGTCCCAAGCTCCAAAGGCAGTAAGAGCCCAAGCAGGTAGCGTGCCATCCCAGTGGCAAGTGTCACTGGAAACCTGGAGTCTCTTTTTAACGAAATTTAAAATCAAATTTTAAAATTAAAAAATAAAGTTCAGACTAAGTAAACTCTAGGGTCAACCGTTTGAGACCCCTACCCAAAGCTTAATAAAAAGAAAAACTTAGTTGAAGAATTATAAACTACCTATTTGCATTCAAAAGGTTGGTTTAAATGTCTATACCAGACCTTCATTCCTTCAGAGCCTGTTACTTTTTTAAGGGCAGCCGCTACACAACTTCAATTTTCTTGCTATTTTAAAGGTTACTTGTAAATCTGCCCTTTTCAGTCAAGAAAGCATATGTAATACAAGAAGTGTTATTAAAGAATGCCCACAGTGCCACCTCTACCTTTCCTCCCTTTCTTCAGAGACAAACTCTGTGAAAGTGCCATCTGTATTCATTGCTGCCATTTCCTCCTTCTTCAAGTGACTATAGTTTGACTTCTGTCCAATATTCCACCTAAACAAGGTTCCTAATAATTTCATTTTGCTCATCCCAATGGTTTTGCTTCCTATGACTCTTCACAGATGCACCTATATGCTGATGACTCCCAAATATATGTATTTTTTTTCATTCCAGCTCTTTCCTGAGAAGTACTTACAGTAAAAACTCTGTCTACAGTATTTATGATGTAAGTTACATTTGTGAAGGTAGGAGGCTGGGGATGCAATGTGAGCCTAGTACCCCCATCGCATTATCATGAATTGCTTCCAGCCAGTTAGAAAAATGTTACTTATGTTTAAAAGTTTTAACTAATCTTACAAACGCAAAATGTAACAAGTGCTTGTTTATAAAATGTAACAAGTGCTCCCTATGCTTTAAGAGCCTCTAAAACTGGAATGTAACAGACTCAGGCCTAGAAAGGCTTTCCAGAAAGAGATCCTTAAGCAGAGATCTGGAGGATAAAAACATTTATTATAGGAAGAACAGGTGAAGGGCTTCTGGAATGAAAGTGAGTTCCAGGCCAAAGGGACATCTCTGAGAAGGGAAGGAACATGGTGCTTGCAAGGGCCCCAAAGAGACCCAGGGCTGGGGCAGAGACAAGCGGAGGGTGCTCAGTCCAGGGAGAGAGTGGAAGCAAAGGGCCAATCATGTCGTGCCTTATAGAGAGAGTTAAAGGGTAAGTTTCCCCCCAAAAGGTAAAAGCATAATTATCATGTAGATATAAAATGGAAACAGGGCCCAATTGGCACCCCCATAGTAGAGGCCTCTCTGCATCCCTGGCTTCACCTTTCTTTGACCTTCCTATAGCTTAACAATAGATCATCCCCCTGTGGTTTGAGCTCAGAATGTCCCTTGTCTCCTCCAGTTCCCTGTTTTAGAAAATTACCCTGAAATTTGTGATTAATACCCTTAGGCTTACTGATCACAATCTCTACGGTCTAGCATTCTTTCCAGGCTAATCCCACCATTGTTCTTGGGGTGCTGATGCCACCTGAGAGCCATGTGGCCAGAGGGAAGTCTCCATACAGACTCCTGGAGCTGCCAAGTAGCCTCTAGAAGAATACCCAGATTTTCCCTTAAATACCCCAAGAGGATCTGAGAATGGGAAAGCAGGCAGCTTTTGGAGGTGATAACCTGCTGCCTTCTCAGACCACCAGAGCTCTAATAAACACTTACCATGTAGCCCAACTCCCGTGTCGGTCTATTGGCTGAGTGGCACGGGCAGCACAAGCCCCAAATTCGTTTGGCCTCTGGTTTCAAAATGACCTTGTATTACTCATAGCATTTTTTAAAAAACTCATTTAGTGAAGTTATTACCAGGAAAATGTTGAAACTGATTCAAAGAACGGACACATTTCTGGGTCAAAAATACTGAAATGAATTTGCTAATGGACATAAAACTGGCTCTTCCACAGTAAGGGGGAGAAGTCAATTGAACTCCAGAATTTATTCATGGGTGTGCATCAATAATTATTTTGCATTTTATCAGTTATCTTTAAAAATACTCAAAAACAATGAAACAATGTAAAAACTCAATCAAAGGGTCCATCGAATACTAAAAACAAGAAAAACCATTCAGAAACAAATTCATAGTACAGAGAACAAATCAATGGTCACCAGATAAGGGGTCTGAGGGATGGGTGAAAAGGTGAAAGGGACTAGAGATACAAATTACCATTTATAAAAATAGTCACGGGGAATGTAAAACACAGCATAGGGAATACAGTCAGCAATGCTGTAATTAATGCATATGGTTGGTGTCAGGTGGGTGCAAGACTTAGGATGATCATTTGTATGTTATATAAATGTCTAATCACCATGTTGTACACCTGAAACTAATATAATACGTCAACTGCAATTGAAAAATAAATTTGAAAAAAAAAACAAAACAAAAAACAAACCATTTTTAGGATTAAGTAGGGAATGGAGGCCAGGGGGTTAACAAGATTGAAGTGTGCTCTGGTTGCAGTTGGGAAGTTGGAAGGGGTGGGGAGTGCCTGCGAGGAGAGGACTGGGTTTATGAGAAAGCTATTACAGGACCCACATATGAGATGATCCTATTAATAGGTTGGACTTGGCAGGTGGA
Source organism: Rhinolophus sinicus (assembly GCF_057876585.1). Lineage (NCBI taxonomy): Eukaryota > Metazoa > Chordata > Mammalia > Chiroptera > Rhinolophidae > Rhinolophus > Rhinolophus sinicus. The sequence continues at coordinate 38,314,874 of NC_142501.1, forward strand.
GAGAAGCAGTCAGACTTCAGCAATCTTTACATAGAATGGATATAAGAAGGAATATGGGAGAGAGATGCCAAGGATGCTTCCTTGGATTCTGGATGCTCTACTGGTTGGAAATATTCACTAAGAAAAATGGAACACTGACAGATAATGTCCTTTGAGGGGATGAGCAGGAGTCTGACTGGGGGCATACCGAGTTTTGAGATGCCTCTGAGACTGACTGTTAGAGATATGCCTATCTGAAGCTCAAATGGGAGGTCTGGATTAGAGGCTAAACATTTGATGTGTCACTAGCATGTGGGTGGTAGCTCAGGTTATGGGTGTGAATGAGATTGTCTTATCTGTGCCTCGTTTTTCTCACCTGTAAAATAGGACACTAGTAACATTGTAAGGGTAAAATTTGGTAAATCGATCATGTATTTAGACTTAGCTAGTTTGCAGTTTGACTCACCACATAGCTAACTATCTATCCACTTGTAGTTCAACTTAGTTTGCAGTTAGAGCTACCCTGATATTCAGTTGTTTTCTCTGTTTCTCCCCTCACTGACTGATTTAAGAATTCTGTTTTGTTCCTTTTCTCAAGGCTACACATAGCTCATTAATCCATTTAATCAATAGAATCCTAACCTGAAAAGAGCAATTTCTTAATCCTCAGACACCCAGTCACCAGAATCCAATTTGCAACTCCCTTGCAGTTTTTACTGGTGAGGCATAAAGGCTCAGGGTTCGGTGGCCTAGTCTCAGTCTGAAGATAACTTTATCTTAAAACAGGCCAGACCCCAGGAAGCAATGTCAACCCTTGGACCTGCCTGACTGACTCCCCCTTTCCTTTGTTCTTATGTACCTATAAAACCTTCTGCCCGTTCTGTTCCCAGAATGGGGAGATGGCCTTTGGACAGCAGTCTGCCTTCCTACCAGAGTGCCCACATTCTAAAGAAACTTACTTTTCTTTCCACCAACCTTGTCTCTCGATTTTTAACTCTTTCAAGTCTGAGGCAGCTGGACCTTAGCTCGGTATCAACACTTCATGTTTGTGGATTGGGACAGACGTTTATAACATACGAGTATGTAACATGTAAATTTAGCACCTTGCCTGGTGAGTCTTACTCCCTCAGTAAATGTAGGTAATCATTTCCACCCCAGTTGGCAGACATTTTCTTTAAGAAACCAGATAGTAAGTATTTTAAGCTTTGAGGGCTACGTAGTCTCTGCTGCAACTACTCACATCTGCCACTATATCGCAACAGCAGCCATGGACAATATATAAACACGTGGGCATGGCTGTGTTTCCATAATACGGTATCTACAAAACTGGGAAAGAGTGGATTTAGCCTGTGGTCTATAGGTTGCTGACCCCAACTCTATGCAGTTGCCCTAGGCAGACACATCAAGGGCATCCTTCAAACACAACCAAGTGATCACCAAGGTCTATACATTCTAGCTCCAACTATTCTAAATCACCATTCCTCCAGCCATATCACCATCATCCTAGTACCAAATAGCTTCCAAGCGGTACTCCGCTTCCAGCCTTGCTTCTCTTTAAGCCGTTCTTAACATGATGACCAGTAAAATCATTTCAAAATGGAAATCTGAACATATCTCTTCTTGGCTGAAAAATCGTCAAGGATTTGCATCATCCTTACAACAAAATATTTTCACAAGCTCCCTCATCCATCCCAAATTCTGGCTCCTGTACCTGACTCTCTGGCTCAATTTTGCTACTTTCCCCCTCTTCAGCTACATATTTATTTCAATCCTTCTTTTTGACATCAGGCCATCTCACAGCTGGCCATATGGCCAACACTCTCCCCAGCCATAACCTGGCTCTCTCATCGTTCCTTTCTCAGCTTATAATGGCACTTTCAGGGTGAGAAGACATCCCTGAACCCTATCAGGGCTACAATGGGTCCTTCTCTTCTTTATTGCCGTAGAATTCTTCCCCTTCAAAATAACTGTCATCCTTTTTTCCCTAACTATTTGATTAATGCTGCTCTTATTTTTATAATGGGTAGGAAATTGTGTCTATTTTGTTCACCTAGCAATGCCCCCTCACCCAATGCTAGGCACACAGTTCAGACTTAACAAGTATCTTTTGAATTGCCGCTCCCTCATTTTTTTTAACTGTGCATTTAATATACTTTAGAATTTTCACTGCCAAAGTCTACAGCACAACAGACTACAAATGTCCTCAGACCCGACTCTTCCCCTCCACACAGACTTCTTTCTCCACAGAACTACTCTCCCTCACTCTAAATCTTTTCCTTCCTTTTCCTCTATACTCTCCCTTTCGCTATTCTTTCTCTTCCCTTAACCAGCCATAATGTGGGCTTTCAATGTATGATGACAATTAAGGGACAATTAAGGGAAAACATTGGACCAATGTTTTCCAATAGAACTTTCTGCCATGATAGAAATGTTCCATATCTGCTTTGGTAGCCACAAAGCCACGTGTAGCTATTAAGCTCTTGAAATGTGGTCAGTGTCACTTAAGGAACTGAATTTTTACTTTTGCTTAATTTTAATGAATTTGCATTTAAATTTAAATAGCCATATACAGCTAACATGTTAGTGTAGGTTTGGGCATTGTTATGTTTGGTCATAGCTAAGGGTTGGTATCCTCTCTCTATAACCTTTAGCAAAATTACTAACCTCTTTTGAGTCTCACATTTAAACTCAGAGTAATAAGGTAGTGATGAGATTCAATATAAAGATGTGTATAAAGAACTCAGCAGTACTTAGCATCCTGTAATTGTTCCATAAATGTTAGCTATTATTATATTTCTTTTTTTATTATTCACAAATTGTTTTTCACTTTTATGTAGCCCTTGGATTAGGGTTTATTAATGATCACTGTTATATGAGGAGAAAACTTTTTTAATGTAAAATTTGTAAAAAAAAAAAAAAGGGGGGGAGGCCTCAGTTTAGTTTAGAAAACAAACTGCACACCTATTATTTACATGCTTTCTGCTTGGCATCGGGAAGACAAAGATGGCTGAGGCACAGTTCCTACCTGCCCTGAGAAACCCTATCTCATGTCTCTGGAAAGGTGAGCCAAAAATAAATCTTGACAAAAGAATTTTCAGTTGAGCTTATTTAATGCCAAGTCCCCTTTAACCAAGTAAAATAAGCAATTCTTTGTAGTATCCATATAGTTACTGTATCAATTTCCTAGGGCTATTCTAACAAAGTACAATAAACTGGTGGCTTAAGACCACAGAAACATATTGTCTTGCAGTTCTGGAGAGTAGGTGTGGGCAGGTCCATGCTTTCTTTGAAACCTGCAGGGGAAAATCCTTCCTTGCCTCTTCCAAGTCCTGGGAACCCAGGTATACCTTGGCTGGTGGCTGCAGCACTTCCTCTGATGGGAGATCACTGTCTCTCCCTTCTGCTTCTCTGTTTCCCTTTTACAGAGTCACCAGTCATATTGAATGAAGGGCCCACCCTAATTCAACTTGACCTCATTTTAACTTGATTACATCTATAAAGACCCTATTTCCAAATGATATCACATTCCCAGCTACTGGGGTTAGGACTTCAACATTAGCTCTTCGGGGGATACTTCGACCCATAACAGTTAAGTAACTTTACATTTAATGGTCATGATGCTATCTTTCATGTTTTGTACTTCAAACCCTATTTTTTTTAACCAATACAATTAATTGTTTTATAAAAAAATGTGACTGCCACACAACTTTTCATTAGAATTTTATGCTTGTATGGGAGTAGGCTCTTAATAAAATTTACTTATAGTCTACAAAAAATTACTCCCAAAAACATGGCTTTAGATTTTTCCATTCCCTTTCTTACTCCACTCAGTAAGTCACCAACTCATACTGAGATTTCTACCGGCACATTTCTCTTCTCTACCTTCATTGCTGCTTCTCTTTCCTGGAGACAGTCTCCCAGGTGGTACCCCGGCACCATTCTTGATCTTCCACCTCCTCTCCTATCTGATATATCCTCCATGCTGTCAGAGTGTTCGCTTTAAAAAGCTTTTTCTAAACCACTTACTCTCCAACTCAAAACCAGAGTATCTGCCAGTGGTTCAGCCAGTTATTATATCCTGGACACTCTGGGTACACATTTATTACCTAATACTCAAAAGAGCCCCCCCCTCCACCAACACTCCTACCACTACCACACCATGGCTTCTATTTTATAGGTTTTTAGAGAAATCACCTAAATTTCCCAAGATCAAACAACTGTAGGTCAAGTCAGTTTGACCGCAAGGTATGTATGGAATCTTGCCTCCACTTCCAGTGGCTTATGAGTCCACACCCCTATCAGTAAACATTTGAGTATGTGAGACAGATTGTATTTTCAGACTGTATTTTCCAAAGATGCCTGCAACCTTCTCTTTCATTGCCTATGCTCTATCTGCTCAACCCCATTATGAGGTGGAGTTTGTTTCCCCCACCCTTTTGAATCTGGGTGGGCCCTGCGAATGGACAGATAGAATATGGCAGGAATGTAGAAGTGGCGCTGTTCCAATGCTAGATGACACTTTAACTGGCCTGGCAGTTTTGCCTTCCTTCCTCTTGAAGGTTCTTGGGACTCCTCCACTTGGAACCCAGCCACCATGCTGTAAGAAGCCCAAGCCCCATGGAGAGGCCATGTGCAAGCGCACTAGTCAACAGTCCCAGATAAGCTCCCAGCCAACATCCAGCATCAACTGCCAGCCACGTGAGTGGGCTATCTTTAACGTCCAGTCCAGTTAAGCCTTCAGATGACTGAAAACACATGATAGACCCCAGACTAAAACTAGACGGCTGAGCCCTGGCAACCTAAAAGACCATAAGAGATAATAACATAAGGTTGTTTTAGCCACAAAGTTTTCGAGTGGTTGGTTATATAGTATTATTAACCAAAACAGTGTGCAAGCCTAGCATATTTATTTAGTTATTTATGAAAATAACCTCATACATAAGTCATACACAAAAATGGGAATATGAAAGCTGAGATAAACATGAAATAATTAGCATTTAAAAACATCTTCTTAATTATGGTTGTTTTCTTGTACCATTCTTGGCTAAAGGTCCAATGAGCACAAGGGCCATGTTATCATAAATTACAGTAGATATAAACCCCTTTTAAACAATCTTCTTGATGCTACCAAAATCTTCTAGCCCACTGTCTGTCAGTTCTGACTAACTCATTGATATTTTTATCTCAGATTATGGATAATGGAGAATTTATAATAAGAATTGGAAAAATATGAGCTCTGCCTTGTTTTTGTCATTTTCTTATTTGGATATTACTAATATGTTATTTATTCTGTTTTTATTCTGTTCATTTTTTTGTGTTTCTTTTGTTTGCAGAAATCTTTTAAAGCCAGTCGTCCCTTTTGCAAGGATTATCAGTTAACACTGGCTGACATCATCTGTAAATCTCCTTAATCAGGCTGACATACACTGCCACAATCACAGCCTGTAAAAGAGGATGAGGATGAATGTGCAAGGCTGCATAGGACTCTCAGAGCAGTGGAGCTCTTCCCCCCACCAAGACACTGTCAGAGCCTGTGACACTGTGACAATGGGACAAACTGAGCAGACGGTGCCCATGTCAACCCATGTGAGTTAAATATAAGTACAATGGAATATATATATATATATATATATATATATATATATATATATATATATATATATATATAAACCAGTGCTTCTGACACCCCAATGGGCTCTGTTCCACATCCTGGGTGCACACATTCCACTTTGAAACCACTGGGCTCGAAGTGCAAACTCAGCTCAGTCTGTGGGGAGCTGCCTGTCAGAATTCTTTCTTCATCTCTCACTTCCTGACCTTCCCTTGCCCTCATTTGCACTTTCTACTTTCCTTTGTAAACAGAAGAAACCTTAGCATTGCAAGTCTCTAGGTCATCTCAAAGTACGCTAACATGGAGTGACAGATGGACAGAGAATCAGACACCCCAAGAATCTAGATAGAAAGACTAGCAATTTCATTTCATATTTGGAAACCATTAAGCTTACGGTTTTGCTTTTTATAGAAATAGAATCACATATCAACTTCTGGGAGGGAGAAATTAATCCTAATTAAATGAGGCTTGTTTTTGTTTTTTTTAAATCCAGTGTATTATATCGTAGATTGCTTTGGAGAATATTTTGTTTTACACCAGAACATAAGTAGTCGCTCTGCTTTTATGAGTACAGGTTCATTTACTTTGAGGAAATTAGCAGCAAAAAAAGGCTTTGGGCCATGACTGAGGCAGATGTATTGAGTTTTATTCATGATTGTTAAGTGCATTATGTACAGTAGAATCCAAAACATACTCTCATTAAGATAAATTGTTAATAAGTACGTGGTAAATAGAAAAAAATGAGAAGTGTGGTTGATGATTGACAATAAGCAAAAGATTTGCACCACAGGAAAATCAGGTATTTTGGAATACAGTAATCTTTTGGAAAAAGTTAATAAACATGTTTTACCGGCGAGTATAATATATGTTCAGGAAAATATAAAATACTAACTTCTCTCAGATATGTGCTTTTTCCTCTAAGATGTACTCTCCTCTATCGGAAGTAAATAGGGCACTTCTGTCCTCCTCCTTGAGATCTTTCCAAGTATACCACAGAGACACAGATGGGATGAGAGGCCATCAAGCTTTCTCATGGTGAAAATGGCAAGGACACTCCTCTTATGTCTGTCACTCCCTGCGTGCTTTTTCTAAATCTCAAGTACTCTAATTGTAATATGAAGCAAAAAGGCATGGCGCTGTGCCATGTAGCTGTCACCTGGATGAAATAAGGGCCTCCCACCTCCAGTGCTCCTTTCCAGCCCTGCTGATTCCTAGTCCACAGTCAAGGGATGGAACAGGCGAGGTCTTTAAACAGAACGGTCTCCATCATTAACATCGTCTGAATGAAGAGTATCAGCAAGCACACCCAAACTTCCTGCCTCTAATGCCACACTCCACCCTGAGTGGAAGAGAAACAGCAGTAACACAAAGACGTGAAGCCTGTTAGGGTGTTTGCAGTGGCTTGATTAAAGGATGATTAGAGGACATTTTGCTGATACAATCATCTGAACTATCCGTCTGTTTCTTTAGCCCTGATGGTTATGCAACTCACTGGACAATTTGGAGTGGATTAAAAAACAAATGGAAAAACACGCTTTTCTTTTGTAGAGTGGGAGAGAAAGGTGTTGTGCAAATGGAGGAAGAAAAAGACTCCTGGTAAGATGCTTCCTCCTGGGATGTTTTCCTGCAGGCAAGCTTTGGGAAAGACTTCAATACAGGTTGATAGCCTGGAAGCTGATTGGCTTCCTAACACTTGTCTGTCCTGTGTACCACTTTGGAAAGTGTTCCTGTGTCCCGAGGTATGAGTTCTGTAGGTTGGATGGATACACTAGTTTAACCTGACATTTGCTAGAGCAGTTATGACACTTGATGTTTGCCTCCTTATTTAGGTGCCAGTGCCCTCTGTCTGGGCAGTGGCTTCATTCTCTTCTGGATTCCAGTGCTTAGTACACAGCTAGGCAAATGTGAACCTCAAAAAAAATATTTTTTGAATAAGTTGATTGAATGTGTACATCCACTATGTTTTTATTTAAATTAAAAATTGATAGACGGGCTGACATGTTTTACACACACACATACACATACATACAAGGGAGAGAGAGAGCAGAAAACAGATACCTATAAAACTCAACTGTATTAGGTATAAAATAATCAAAATTAGATTTTCAGTGTGACCATTTGCTCAGGCTCTGTGTCATAGATATGTTGAACCTATTACTTTCTAAAACTGCCTTTATCTGTTTTTAAGATAGTTTGCCTGTTTCTTCTAACTTCCACGCATTTCTGGATAGACACTGAAATGCTCCTTACTTGGAATTTTTTCTGAATCTTATTAAGGCGTGAGTTCTAAGTTCATTAGATTTTGTTTCAAGTTCTAGCTCCACAATCTAGTAGATATACGACCTTGGGCAAATCATCTAATATCTCTAAACCTTAAATTAATATCTCTGAATCTCAGCTACCTTCCCTATAGAGGGGAAAAGGAAATATGTAAGTTAGAGCATTTTGCAAACTACTGAACAGAATATTTCAGTCGTTTCTTTATTCTAACATAAGATTATCCCACTTATAGGCAGACCCTATAATGCAGTGGTGAAGCACATGCCTCTGGAGTAATATTGTCAGATTTGATAGCTTTGCAAGCTTGGTCTAGTTACATAATCTCTCTGTGTCTCAATTTCTCCACTTGTGAAATGCTATTAATAATAGAGTTTCCATGAAGACTAAATGAGATAATTCACATAAAGCCTGTGTTGGACCCAGTAAGCTCTCAATCTATGTTAGTTATAATTAGTACAGTGAAGGTTCTTATTAAATCTGAAGGTCTTTTGAGAAAATTTGGCATCTGTGCAGCTTGAATTATTTATGAATTTAGAAAGAAGAAAGGCTCCACAGAGACTTCACCTCTCTGTAAACCTAACCTTGTGACACGGCTTCCTTAGAGCCCTGCTGCCTGGCTGAGAAGTGGTGATTTGACCTTAGATGCTCTATAAATCCTCTTGGCAAACTGATCACCCCATATGGCCAGCACATCTACCCTTACAGTAAGAGGTCCACTGGCTTTTAAGCCTTTTCTCAGATTACTAGAGCAACATACAGAAAAAGTCATTTTCTACCGGGGGTCTCTTCAACATTTGGATTTGGTGCAAGTCTCAAGTAAGTTACAACTTGCTTCCTCAAAAAGTCTGGTTAATTTATTTCCCTACTTTTAAAAACTGGTATGGAAGCTCATCCTCACAAATGATGGTTGCATCCATTTTTTCCCCCATTATAAGTTTGCCCAATATACGTCGGTCTCAATGTACAAAACAGATATATCATAGGATTTCTAATATATAAAAGTTTTGCCAAAAATGGCTTTTAAATAGTAAATTCATTGTGTGCATTTCAGTGTACTTAGTTTACAAAATAAAAGTAGATAGTATGACTTTACAATATGCAATCACCTATTATATAAAAATAGGTTCAACAGTAAAGAAGTACATCTCTCCCTACCAGTCTATCTTCTGCTATGGCAAAAGATGATTTTAAAAGTCCGAGCACATGTGTGTGTGTTTTGTTTACATGTTTTATGCCAGAGTGATTCCAGCTACTGCAAACCATCAGAATAATGCCCTGCTTGGTCATTATTTCTGATCAAATAAAATATCCTACAATGAATCTAAAATGCAATTCATTATCAAACAACTTCAATGCAGGTAGCAGCAAAAAGTAAGTAAGGTTTAGAAATAGGAAGTTGAGGAAAATATAAAGGAGACTAATGAGAAATAATTTGGTGAGGTAGTATGAGGATTATTAAGTAACTCGTATGCCAATAATTTATTCTAAGGGCAAGGGGAAACATTTTTAAGGCACTTGATTAAAAAAGTTATACGTGATATCATTCTCCCAGCGATGTAGAGAATGAGTTGAAGCAGGAAGAGCCAGAGGAGGGAGTATATGCCAGTATTCTGGGGTCAACCTAGAAAAGAGGAGCAGATAAGTGAAGGGTAGAAATTCTGCAGTCCACAGAAATGATCACTGACTTGATGACAGAGCAGAAATATAATTAATTTTCACTCTAAAACCCCCATTCCCCCCATCATATCTTAAATATGTTATTAATGGGCAGTTCCCAAGGATGAATGCCTTTCAATATAGACTGTCCTAAATCTGCAGCCACAGAGCCAAGAGCCAGTATTGCCCTGGAATTCTCCCTTGAATTAGTGTGACTTTTCTTGAAAGTCAGCTTTCATATGCAGTACAGTACTTGTGGTGTTGAGGCATGTTACGTACAAGTTGGTGTGTGTTCTCAGTGGTTTGCTCTCTTGATTATAAGAGCTATCACATACCTTGGAGGTCCTTGTATTAACAAGACATTGAGCAACATTTCCTCTACCTCAAGGCAGCCAAAGGACAAAGTTTGTAAAAACAAAAATAGCCGTAGAGGGTGAAGATTTATGATGTATCCTTGGTCCATTTTGTTTTAATAGCATCCATTAGTCACAAGTTGATAAGCTGTAAAGTTCCTCTCTAAATCCTAACTCTATGCCTCTTCCTCACTTCTGTCACTTTCTACTGTTAGTATATGTAACGCATGCTTATTCTACAAACTGCCAGGTGCTCATCAAAGGAAAGCATAAAGAAAAGTGTTCTAGTTCATTCAGGCTGCTGTGACAAAATACCACTGACTAGGCAGCTTATAGACAACAAACATTTATTTCTCACAGTTCTGGAGGCTGGAAGTCCAGGATCATGCTGCCAACATGGCCAGGTGAGGTCCCTCTTTTGGGATGCAGACTTCTTGTGTCCTCAACTGGTGGCATAGGCAAGGAATTTCCCTGGAGTCTCTTATAAAGCACTGATCCCACTCATGAGAGATTATTCATCTCCCAAAGGCCCGACCTCCTAATACCATCACATTTGGGAGTTAGGATTCTATATGTAAATTTTGACCACTAGAAACAACCCTCCAAAATTATTTCATATTTGTTAAGTGATGAAACAGACACACAAACACACAGACATTTTAGTGAAAGCATCAGGGGGAAGCTCAGAAAACCAAGTAGAAGTTATCCTTTTTAGAATTACATTTGTAAGTGAAATCTCCATTTGTAAGAGTGTCTCCCTTCCCTGCCAGAAAGAAAGGGATGATCTAATCTTTAGAAAGGCTTATCAATGCAGAAGTAAACCCTAGTTGATTGTGCTTTTCCTCAGAATCTCTTATAACAGACTCCTCCCAGCCCCAACATCTTTTGTCTTTAGGTGAAGGTGGTATTTAAAGATAGTGGCTTCAGCCATTTTGGTGAGTTACTCAGTTTTCCTGAGTTTCTCATGTATACGGGAGGTACACATCTTATTAAACTTCTGTTTGTCTTTCTCCTGTTAATCTCTTTTATTACATTGATGTGTCAGCCAAGAACCTAGAAGGGTAGAGAGAAAATTATTTTTCCTCCCCTACAGAGCAATAGGTTATACCACAAAGCCTAGGTTTGTAGTAGGCTATACCATCTAGATTTGTGTAAGTGGGTCTTCATGCCCACCCAGCACCACCAAGACATGGGAGGTTTATTCACTGGAAACCTGAGCCACAAAAAGATTCAGGTTTGAGAGAATCTAAACACAGTTTTGGGGGTGATTAGGTGAGGATCCATACACTAAATGATGAAATATCTAGTCTCCTAAATGATGGGCCTGCAGAACACTGGCAGGAAGTCCTATGCATACTGGATGATTCTTTCTGCAAAAACTACATAACACCCTAAGAAAAGACATAGAGTTAACAACATTTAGGAGCCCTTTGATGAAATGGCCTAGTCACTTCCATGTGGGCATATAACAGTTAGCCAACAAGGTGCAAAGTGTGTGCACAGAGCTTCTTATAGGCTTCTTATAGCCTCATTCTTAAATATAAATAGATTAACACAGGTCACCAGATATTTGAGGAAAGCCTCCTACATGAAATGCACCATCCCCCCAAAAAACAACCAAACAAACAAAGGTGTTGGGGAGAGAGAATGCAGAGAGCAGAAGGACACAGTTTTAATTATAATTAATGTCTTCAGAAAGCTAGGTTTTAATTATAATTAGTTTCATCTGTGAAACAAGAACATGTTATTTAAAAAATTGAGACTTTTAAAAATTCTTAGAAATATGAAGGCTAACATTTTAAATTAAAGGAAAGGGTTAGAATATAACATTGGTAAAGCCTTTCCCACACCCAGAAAAATACAACACTAGGAGAGAAAAACTTAAAAATTAGAGGATCAACCAAGGAGGTCTAAGACCAAACTAATAAGGGTTTAAGGGTGGTGGGGGGAGGAGGAACAGGGAAACAAAAGAGGAAGAAATTATCAAAGATATAAGACGAGAAAATTTCCTAGGATGATTGACTAAGGATTCATTGTCAGAATGAATTGTCAACATAAAGTTTCCAAACACTAGTAAGAAAGAGAGATTCTGAATGCTTCAATAAAGAACAAAAAATGGGTTCCATATAAAAAGGATCTGAAATAAAAGTTCCCTTGGACTTCTCATTAGTGACACAGGAAACTAGAAAACAATAAAGCAATTCCTTTAAAATTCTGATAAAAATCATTCCTAACCTAGAAGACTATTCACAATCAAATATCAACCTAGTGTGATAGTAGAAAAGTATTTTCAGGCATGCAAGGAATTAAAATATTTTCCTCTCAAGCACTCTGTTGGCAACTGTTGTAGGAAATGCTCTACACAAATGAGGAAGTAAACGAAGCAAGAGGAAGCCACAAGACTCAGAAATCTGGAGACTTAACACAGAAAAAGGACAATGGGTGACAAGCAGAAGTCTTAGAAAGACAATTGTGCAGCTGGCCTAGAGAGACTCCAGGATAGATTGGAGGGGGGAAAAAAAAGGAACCAACACATAAATATAAATAGATACATTGGACCTATACAAAATTATATTGAGAGGCTATCAGATAGTTGGGAAGAATTCATAATCAATACATAGTAAACTAAGCAAATAGAGGAAAATAATGCAATAATTAACTAAGAAAAACAAAATGCTATGTAAGGAGAAAAATAACCATTGTATACTACTTGACTCAACATTAACTTTTAAAAATGTAGTTCCATCTACTGCTCCAAATCCCCCAGGGACATTCCACTGCACTTAGAATAAAATCCACACTCCTTAGCATGATTTAAAGATTTTAGTATGTGGCCTGTCTCCTGTAACTTTTCCCTTCACTCAGTAAACCCCAGGAAGTCTCATTTGCTGCTTCCTGTGCATGGAGCATTTGCTGCTTCCTATGAATGGAATATTCCTGATTGCCCTGTGGCTTTTATGTTTTAGTATTCTTGGTGGTACTCAGGTCTTAGCTCAAAGGTCACCTTCTCCGTGGAGCTTTCCCAGACCGCCGCTGAATTAGTACCAGTTTCACCTCAATTCTGCCACTATAACATATTTCATTTTATATCATTTTATTTTATGAGGTCTGACAATTAAGTTTGCGAACTTGCCACTGTACGCTTTTATTGTCAGCAGTGTACAAACAGCTCAGTAAGGTTTCATAACCTTGGCATATCAGTGTCTCACAGCTGTGTTCATGTCGACATGTGGCGGTGTCTTGCTGAGTGGCATTCATTATTGTTGTTGTGTGTTTTTGTGTGCTGCCACGAGAATGTCTGAGCTTGAATTAGAGCAATGAACAAACATTAAGTTTCTTGTTAAACTTGGCAAGAGTGGAAGAGAAATCAGGGCCATGTTAGTCCAAGTTTATAGAGATAATGCCATGAAGAAAATGGCCGTGTACAAATGATTTAAAACATTTCTCTGAGGGGAGAGAACACGTCACTGATGAAGAGAGGTCAGGGTGGACAGTAACAAGGAGAACCAATTAAAATATTGCAAAAATTCATCGAATTGTGTCAAAATCGTCGGCTGACTGTGAGAAGCATAGCAGACCAAGTAAACATCAATAGAGAAACAATTAAGAAAATCTTAACTGAAAATCTTGGCATGAGAAAGGTGTGTGCAAAAATGGTCCCGAAGGAGCTCACTGATGAACAAAAGCAAAGGAGAGTCGAAGTTTGCGAAGACCTTTTGGAGAGGCAAGAGGATGTTTTGGGCCGTGTTGTCACTGGTGATGAAACATGTGTGTACCAATACGACCCTGAAACAGTGTCAAAGTGCACAATGGAAGTCAGCCAATTCTCCATGACCAAAGAAGTTTTGTCAGTCCAAATCAAAAGTCAAAACGGTGTTGCTAACCTTTTTTGATATCAGAGGGATTATTCATGATGAATTTGTACCAACTGGACAAACAACCAAGTTTGCTATTTGGAAATGCTGAAAAGGCTGTGTGAAAAAGTTAGACGACCTGAACTTTTCGCCAGCAATTCATGGCTCTTGCATCACGACAATGCACCAGCTCACAAAGCACTGTCTGTAAGGGAGTTTTTAGCCAATAAACAAATAACTGTATTGGAACACCTTCCCTACTCACCTGATCTGGCCTCCAATGACTTCTTTCTTTACCCAAAGATCAAGGAAATATTGAAAGGAAGACATTTTGATGACATTCAGGACATTAAACATAATACAACAACAGCTCTGATGACCATTCCTGAAAGAGTTCCAAAATGGCTTTGAGGGGTGGACTAGGCACTGGCATTGGTGCATAGCTTCCCACGGAGAACACTTCAAAAGTGACCATAGTGATATTCAGCAATGAGGTATGTAGCACTTTTTCTAGGATGAGTTCACTAACTTAATTGTCAGATTAATTGTCATATTCCTATTGCATCACTAATTGAAATTGTTTTGTTACCACAGCCAGGCACCATGTAATGACAGGGATGTGTTCTGAGAAAGGCACCATTAGGCAATTTCATCGTTCTGCAATCACCATAGCATGATCTTACACAAATCTAGATGGTATACAGAGGGTGCCCAAAAAATGGATACACATTTTAAGAAAGGAAAACTGTTTTAAAATTATAATACTCCATATATACCAAAGACAAAAGATGAATGCAAGTCACATTTGCCTTCTGCAATTACAAGAGGTGCTCAAAGTGGTTACCATCAGCGTCCAGACACTTTTGATTACAGCAAACTACTGCTTGAACAACGTTGACCAAAGTATCCACTGTATACATTTTTCAGGGACCCCCAATATAGAGCCTACAACACACCAAATTTTCCCTCTACTCTTCTGGGTTCTTGGCTGACCAGACCTACAGTCTGTCATTGATGAAAACATTGTTATATAGCACGTGACTGTATATAAAAATAAATTGTGACATCAGTTAATATTTATGTAAAACTTATTTGGACATTGTTATAAGTGCTTTGCATTCATTATTTTATTTAATCCTCACAGCATCTCTATGAGGTAGGTATTATCAGTGTCACCAATTTATAAATAAGAAAATTGAGGCATGTTAAGTAACTTGCCAGAGGTTACTTGAGAGCAGAGCTGGGATTCACACCCCTGCAGTTTGTCCCAGTTTGTGCTCATAACTATGTTACATGGCATTTCCCTGTGAGTGACATGGGAGCAGTAACTTTACCTACTCTTCATTCCTGTAGTCCAAAGATCTTAAGCAGTTACTGCTGCTTAAACAGTGAGTACTCTTCAAATATTTGTTCAATAAATGCATTACGGTAATCTGAGTTAATCATCATGAAGGGAATGAAAAGAAGGGCTGGCTATTTGTCCTCTCCTTTTCAATTAGTTGTACCACTTACTACATATCTCAGTTTTGTCTACCTTTGGCGCCAGCTGATCTGGTTCTTCTAGTTTTACAATTTCTTGATCAAGATATTTCTGTCTTTACAGGCTTCATGTCATTTTGTAGCTCCGTAACATTATAATTATCTCTCTCTCTCTAAGTATGTTACTGTTGTATTAGCACTTGTCCACTACCTAGTGACTGGAAAATATGATGGCCCACCCTCTGGTCTGTCCCCAAGGCGAAATGAGTGTGATGGTGATTGTTCCATTGACCAAGTGGATCCAGTGAGTTTCCTGAAAGACATTCAGAAGACTTACTGATGGAGTGGTGTCGGGAAGAGCAGGAAGCTACAGACCACTCCTCACTGGATCTTTAGTCCAGAGAGGAATCCAGAGTGCACATATGCAGAAAAAGATGATCGGTTCCCAAGGGACAAGAAGGCAGAACATTCCAGAGAAGATTTAGCTGGTCAGACAGCTCCAGGTAACCAGGACATAGAGAGTGCTACAGAAATGGAGCCATGTTTCTGTTTATAGGCTCCAAACCACTACCACTCCACTAGTCCAAGTACCATCACCTCTTCCTTGCATCCCAGAACAGCTTCCTATCTCACACCATAAGTAGCTCAACCTTGGGTTTCTCACCAGATCATGCTTTCTGCATAACAGTTCTTCCCTCAATTTATCTCTTTTCTCTTGCATTTTACTAGAATTAGCAAGAAGAAACCAGTCTGCATCATTGATATTTTACCGGGAAATTTCAGCTAAATACCCAAGTTCACTACTCACAAGTTATGCTTTCGACATAACTGTAACTAGGGTTTCCAGGTGGGAATTCCCACCCGTTCTCGGGATATTTTTTTGCTTTTCCGTTCCCGAATCCCAAGAAAAGTTGGTTGGGAAATCGGGAAAATGGGCTCCTTGAACCTAGGTGGTTGGTAGTATCGGCCTTCACTTTGTGGAAACAATTAATCGTGGAGAATAGAAAACAGCTTATATCTCAGGATTTGGGAACGGGAAATCGAAAAAAATTCCTGAGAACGGGCAGGAATTCCCGGCTGGAAACTCTAACTGTAACACACAACACCACTAAGCTTCCTTCTACTATATAACAAGGATCCCCTTTCCTCTGGTTTCCATAAACATATTCCTCAATTCTTTCTGAGCGCTAATCAGCAGTGCTTTAACATCCACATTTCTACCAACCATTTATTACCATTTAGATATTCTGGAAAAATCTATACATTTTCTCTACTGTGTCCCTCGTTTACCTTTCGAGTCCGCACTAACAGCACGTCTTTAACTTCCATATTTTTACCAACAGTCTGTTCAAGGCAAGCTAAGCTTTGCCTATCAGGCTCTTTAAAATTCTTCCATCCTCTGCCCAGTGCCCAATTCAAAGCCACTTCCACATTTTTAGGTATTTGTTACAGCAGCACCCCATTTCCAGGTACCAAAATCTGTATTAGTTTCCTATGGTTGCTGTGACAGAGTATCACAAATTTCAGGGCTTAAAAAAACAGAGATTTATTATAGTTTAGGAGGCCATAAGTCCTAAGTCAATGTGTCAGCAGGGCTGCATTCCTTCTGGAGCTTCTAAGGTGAGAATCTGTTTCCTTGCCTTCTAGTAGCCACATGTACCACTTGGCCCATGGCCCCTTCCTCCATCTTCAAGGCAAGCAGTGTAGCATCTTCAGGTCAATCTCTCTGTGTCAATCTCTCCCACCCTTGTTCCCTTCCTCCCTCCCTCCAGTCTGCTTCCATTGTCACATCTTCCCTGTGATGGTCCTGCCTTCCTCTGGTGAAGGCCCTTGTGATTACATTGAGCCTACCCAGATAATGGAGGACAATCTAACCATCCCAAAATCCCTAACTTAATCACATCTGCACACTCTCCTTTATAGTACGTTTCTGGAGATTAGGACATGGATGTCTTTGGGGCGGCCATTTGGAAGGCCATACCACACTCACCAACCACATGTTATGGGCCACGCACTGGTCTATATGTGGTTGCAGAGGTAGAAACTACCGTGTTTCCCTGAAAATAAGACCTAGCTGGACAATCAACTGTAATGTGTCTTTTGGAGCAAAAATTAATATAAGACCTGGTCTTATTTTACTATAATATAGGACCGGGTCTTTATAATATGATATGATATGATGATATGATATGATATGATATGATATGATATAATTAATATAATATAATTAATATAATATATAATATAATAATACTGGGTCTTATATTAATTTTTGCTCCAAAAGACACAATAGAGCTGATTGTCCGGCTATGTCTTATTTTCGGGTAGACATGCTCTCTGCCCTCAAGAAACGTGCAATCTAGTGGGAGAGTCAGACATCAGTCCAAAACCCACACTGATAACCATACCAATAAATAACTGCAAATTGCAATTAGCACTCTGAAGGGCTTGGAGTCCTGGGGGTCGTGAAGGCCACTCTGAGACAGCAACACTAAATCTGAGGCTCGCAGGGAGATAAAGAGCCAGCTAGCTGAGGACTAGGAAGAAGACCTCTGCACAGAGGGATCAGCAAACGCAAAGACCCTGAAGCAACTTTTGGGGGATAAGGGGAAGTGGAAACAGCGGCAACCAAGTAAGGCTGCAAAGGTGAGAGGGACCAGTTTCCTTTGGAACTTCTAGAACATGGTAAGAATTTTAGGCTTTATTCAAAGCATAACAGGAAAGGGTTGAGGAGTTTTGTTAAGCAGATGACTGATGTGACCACTCTGCTCTGTGAAGAACAGATTAGGGGTGGGGGATGCGGGGAGCGAGAGGTGAGCAAAAGTAGAAATGTACATAACTAGTGGAGACAACAGTGGCTTCAACTGGGAACATGGCTGCTAAAATAGAGAACTGTACCAATGTAAGGTAGATCTTGAACCAAAAATAATCCATGGGACTTGGTTTAATGTAGTGTCATTCAAAAGTTCGGGATATGGCCATAGGTATGGGTGGCATATGAGGAATACAGCAAGTTAATGGAGATGAGAAATTAAAGGCATTGCGATGCCAGAAAGGGCATGGAACATCCATGTACCTTGAAATAATATGTGAAAACAATACGTGGAATGAAAAAGAGAGAATCATGAGCCAAGCGCTAAAATCATCAGTGGATAATGAGAGCAGTGACCAGGATGTTTTTCAACGACAGTTACAAAGAAGAGAAGTAGCACAGACTGATGGTACAAGTAGCGAAGAGGGGTTTTATAGGAGTCTGATGTAGATGTCACATTAAGCAGAGTAAAGGACTCCAGGCCCCCTCCAGCTCTGCGAGGGGAGAGTGGAGAAAACGAGCGAACTCCACTCAAGAAGACGGCAGGGAAATGACTTCAGCTAAGGGCAGGAGGAGCAGAAAACATTTAGGGAAGGTGAAAGGGGATGTGCTAATAATACTGAGTTGCAAAGGCTATTGTGGACAAATTTGCGTGGGAGGTTCTAGTGAGGGTTCAGTCAGAAGAGAAAACACAGAGTACCAGAGGAGAGTGAAGGTCATGGAAGCACTGTGAAAAGATTTTGACATGGTGAATTTAACTGGTTGCAGGTTGCCAATGTTGTGAGTTCCAATAGTTGATTCCCTGGAGGATGTTGAATACTCAGACCTCTGTGTTCACCCGTGGACAGGGAGGGAGGCGAGGCATGCTTTTACCTCATGGCCTTCTATGGTAGGAGAATGAGAGATGGAATCTAGGTCCAGAAGTCCGGGCTTGGGTGAAAGTAGACCATGTTTGTACCTAAAATGCTCTTCCTTCCTTGTTCCTCTGGCCTTCTCTCATGGCTCTGCTCAAGCATCACCTCCATCATAAAGCCTTCCCTGATTTCGCTGACTAATCTTTTTCATGTACCACTGTACCTTGTACAGAATTCTGTTATAGCACATTTTTTTACTTGATTGTGTTTGATTTTTATATATTTCTCTCCCTGAAGAGTTATTTCTCAAGAGTAAGAATAATGCTTGAATTATTTCCATTTCCCTTTTACTTAGTATAAAGCCTAGTAGTCTTGGTATGAGCTACGTAATTAAATGAAACTCGAATCAGTCAGTTTGCTGGTCAGTATTGTAATATAGAAAAGTTAGGTTTAGAGAAGAGTTTGTATACTCTTAATAGCTACTCTAAAGTTTGGTGAATGCATTATGTTTAACCTGCTTTCTTAATAGATCATTTTAAATTAGTCATAATTAAATACAATAGTCTAGAAATTTTGTCAAGATATAGATCCTTGGTCTTAACTAACTTACACTGAATTACCCAGTATTTCAGATTTTTTAAAAAAATTTTATTGGGGAATATTGGGGAACAGTGTGTTTTTCCAAGACCCATCAGCTCCAAGTCAAGTTATTGTTTTCAGTCTAATTGTGGGGGATGCAGCTCAGTTCCAAGTCAAGTCATTGTTTTCAATCTAGCTATGGAGGGAGCAGCTCACTGGCCCATGTGGGAATCAAACCGGCAACCTGGGTGTTATGAGCACTGCGCTCTAACCAACTGAGCCAACTGGCCACCTTAAAGATTTTTCTTGCTAATGGCTCTAGATTCAAGTTATTTCATCATAAGGCCTTTCCATTTCTTTTTTTTATTTCAATTTTGAATCTAATAAACTCAAGGTGTCAAAAATCAAACAATATGTAAATGTAAACAGTGAAAAGTTTCATGGAACTTTTTCTCTTATCTATATATAGAGCTTATTCCTTCTTCCCTCCACCAGTTTTTTTTTCACCTCATTCTTTTATACCTGATGAATATGTGATTTCCAATCTTTTGTTGTTGCAAACAATGCTGCAATAAAGACTCTTGTTCATATATCATTTCACACATCTACAAATAAATACAAAGCACTTCTAACTAGATTAAGCATTAACAATGATGTTGAGCTATTAAATCTATCTCAAATTATTTAGTTAAATTTATGTGGTTCCAAATGACTCCTCATTCCCATCTTCAAAGTGTTGTCCTTTTACATCAAATGGTAGACTGATGGGTTCCTGTGAATAATGTTCTAGAACATTGATCAAGAGGAAAGAATGTGCCTGGTTGACCAGCAAACACAATGTTAATGTAAGAGATAAACATGGAAATTGTTAAAGGAGCATAAACCTTATTAATGTGAATACATTATGTTCCAACCTTACTAATGTGAATACATTATGTGTACAATCCTATATCTTGTGCATATTCACTGAATTACTAACATTACTAATAGAATATTTGCTCTAATGCTACTAAAAAAATGCCAGTTTAGTTAACAACATTGTGCTTTATAAACAAGTAATGAAAACATACGTAATGTTATATGATATTTAAAAAATAAGCATAAAGACTTGTGGCAAACTATCAGTGTAGCCAAGCATAAATTGTTGATGTATATAACCAAAGAAAAGGGAAATAAGTTAATTTGCAGGAAACTTTTAAACCCTGAACATAGTAGGTAACAGAACTGTACACAGAAGACTTGAAAAGTCTTGGTCCTTAAGGTATTCAAATGGAACAGATCTGAAAGCTAGAAAAATAAATTCAAAAGAACAATCCTTCTTTGGCAGAAGTAAATGCCCAAAATGACCTAATAGATTTTTTTCTTTCAAAATTCCAGTATTCAATGAACACTGCCTCTGAGTGCCTCTTTTGTTGGATTTGTTTGTCAGTGTATGCATTAATTAGTTTGCTTAAAAACGGCATTGTTTGCAACAAAAGAAAACCATGTTAAACAGTATTGGAATTGGTTAACATTGCCAGACACATGACTTTGGTTCTATATTCTAAGTTAGTTCCTTGGGATGTGACAGGGGCCGTTTCCACTTATATATTGTCTAAGTCTGAAAACAGTAGTGATTTAGCAGACTGGCATTGCCAGGCTTGTTTCTTGTGATTTTCATGGTGTTCAGTTCATATTGCTATGTAGCATCTTTTTCTATGAACTTTCCCAGAAATGTTTACAATATAGGCTGACAGTCCACTTACAGTCTATGTAGTTTCACCACTGACATTCTATAAAAAAAGAATCAATGAGAAAGTAGCACCTATATGAGTTTGGCAATAGGCAATAAAACATATAAATATTTACTCTTCTTTGTGTTTTTATAACCCTCTGTTTTTGGGGAGTCAATTAAAGCTTTGACTCCAAACAAATCCAGATATGGAAAAATGTTATCTGCTGTTCAAAAGCAAGTGTAAAACAAAGTCAATTAATCTGTATCTAGGAAGTCTGGAAATTAGTATTTGATTTAACTTGACGAATAGTGTAAAGCACCAATATCCAGTTTCTCATTATGCTCTGCTATTTGTGATCTTAAGCAATTCTAGTAAGTTTTTTGATCTTCATTTTCCTCATCTACAAAATGGGGCTAATAATGATAGCTGCAATGCTTTCCTCATATGAATGTTCTTTGTTTTGTTTTTTAAAACTTTTATTTATTTTAAGTGTGTTTTTCCAGGACCCATCAGCTTCAAGTCAAGCAGTTGTTTCAATCCAGTTGCGGAGGGCACAGCTCATAGCGGTCCATGCGGGGATCGAACCAGCAACCTTGTTGTTAAGAGCACACCCTCTAACCAATTGAGCTAACCGGCCTCCCCTCGTGTGAATGTTTTAAGGTTACAGTTCAACAGTATGTAATTTGTATGACACTTAAAAATATAAAGCATCATTATCTTGGTAAAGCAAAGAAGTCTTTCCTCAAGCCTGGATGTCTTTTCCCTATAAACATCAGCGCTAACCTTGCAAGTATACAGAACATTCACTGACACTGAAAACCATGGAATTCCTGACTAATGCATTATGCTTCCCCATGTAGACATTATAACTCTTCCGTTTATCTTCACAGTTCAAAGAAACATTTATTGTGGTTTCAGATTTGTGAACTAACATCTAGCACTAAAATCAAAATAATGTAAGTTTGAATCTGAACCTGTAAAAAGAAAATTAAATGTACATGGCAAAATCACCATTAATACCAGGGGTGCCAAAAAAATGTATACACATTTTAAGAGCTGTTATCTTAAAATGTGTGTACATTTTTTTGGCACCCTCTATATAGTGGTGGAATGCTAACAACTGCTAAGTGATCCTGTGCAAATCCATCCTTGGCCTCATGCCCAAATTGCGTTGAGATCTTTGTTGGTCATGTAAGAGACATCTCTGGAATGTTTGGCCTAGAACATCCCAACAGGTGCTCCTTCTGTCTGGATTCATAAGGAGTCAGACATAATTTGAACTCTCTAATTATGTCCTAGGCTTCTTAGGGTTCCCTAAGGCAAATAACCAGCTAGAATCAAAATAGTAAAAACAGGAGCTGCCGGATGGCTCAGTTGGTTAGAGCGCGAGCTCTCAACAACAAGGTTGCCAGTTCAATTCCCTCATGGGATGGTGGGCTGCACCCTCTGCAACTAAAGAGTGAAAATGGTGAGTGGACTTGGAGCTGAACTGCGCCCTCCACAACTAGATTGAAGGACAACAACTTGGAGCTGCTGGCCCCTGGAGGAAAACACTGTTCCCTAATATTCCCCATTAAAAAAAAATTTTTTTTTTAAATAGTAAAAACAGTTCTCAAACTTGGGGATAGACTGTAAATGCAATTGATCAAATAGTCAGATATACATATCAAAATAAGAACTAATGAATTTGTTCTTTTTAGATGAAATATAGAATTATTGTTAATGAAACTAGCTAATTTTACAAGTATTTCACAATTTTTCAATCACAAAGAAACGTGTATTTTTCATTATGACTTCTCTGGATGATTGCTTGTAATTTCCCCCACTTTTTTTTTTTTTAACTTGTCTTTCACTTTTACTTTCTTTTTGACATTTTTTCTATATTTTTGGAGCATGATTATCTCTTTAAGATTTTCTTTCTCTCATTAATCACTGAACAAAAGTAAAATGTTTTGCAAAATAGCTTTTCTCACACACAAAAAAAGGCATGGCCTAGGTAACAATAGAGAAATGCTTATGTGATGTGCTATGCTATATTAATAAGATTATCTAATTTCTAAGTTATTTTAAGGATATAAATATTCAATTTCTAGAGGGAGTAGCATCAGCTTGTGCATTTGAGAAGGCTACTTAGAAGCATAGGTGCAATTAGCACTTGAACCTGATAGAAAAAAAATGAATTCTGCTTTGGCTTTGTATTCACCACTGATGTTGTGAATCCCAGATTAGATTTTATGATCAAAAAATGTTTGAAAATATTTGCAAAGTTATGTTTATGAATCAGAGCATCCCAAATCCTTAATTTTGAAACATTTTAAAAATCTGAGTTGCACCTCTCATTTATATCTCAGTTGATTTATATAGAATCCAATTTCAGTGGTCTTAGTTGATGGGCACTGACTCGTATTGCCAAATGGGCTGGAGGATCGGGGAAGCCCATCAGTAAGACTGTCTACCATATGTTATGTTAAATATTTAGCACATTTGGACAACTGTTAAGGGGATAAAGTTACAGCACAAAGAGTGCTCACGTTTACAACAGTAAAGTGAGCAGACCAGTCAGTTTCCTCCTGTGCTCAAAAAGAATGATAGTATCACATAGAAAGCAGAGGATGCCTGGGATTATGATGTCTATCATGGTAGGTTCCAGATTCTCACTCTGGTATGGTAACCAAATCCCCCTGGGCATAAGGCTGAACATTCCACTAGGTTTCCCCAGGATGGTATCTGTCATTTAGAGGAACTGTGGTTGCTACGCTCAAAGGGAAATAGAGAAAGCGCTTCCCTTTTTTGTCTTCCTATATCCATAAATAGGCCATTCAAAGAAGCAGACAACCTGAAACCCCAAAAGATATAACCAATCCAAACACTCAAGCTGGCCATGGTTTAGAAACAAGCCTTCATTTATGCACAGAAATAGTTTACTCATAAAACCAGGCCTCTCAGGTTAATAACACTACCATCCAGCTGTTCACTTCCCTGGTCTGTATCTTGATATTAGAAATAGGAATTAAAGGGGAGCAGCGTATGGCACCCCAAAAATATGTCTCTTTGGCATAAGGATTATCTTGGGCTAATTACTTGAGTGGCTGCAGACACAGAAGAAGCTCTGAAAACAGAGTAGAAGTTGCCTTTTCCTGAGGGAAATTTACATTTATAAGGGAAATCTCCTTGTGTAAGAGTATCTCCCTCTCGGTGCCAGGAAGAGGATAACTAAATCTCTAGAAACTCTTACCAATGGAGAAGGCTCCTACTTAAATCTGAATACCAACTTTACCCTTGTTCCCTGTGCATTGCCTGATAACCTCCTATAATTGTGCCCCTGAAATCTTTTTTTTTTTTTTTTTCTTTAGCTGAAGATATTTAAGGTGGTGGCTTAGACCATTTCAGGGTCTAAACCTCTGTTCCTGGGTGTCTCTCATGTACACAGGAGGCCTACATGTTGTTAAATTTGTTTGTTTTTCTCATGTTAATGTGTTTTCTAAAAGAGGAATCTC
The DNA here is from genome assembly GCF_057876585.1 of Rhinolophus sinicus. Taxonomy (NCBI): domain Eukaryota; kingdom Metazoa; phylum Chordata; class Mammalia; order Chiroptera; family Rhinolophidae; genus Rhinolophus; species Rhinolophus sinicus. The sequence goes on from NC_142501.1 coordinate 38,339,543, forward strand.
AGCCAAGAGCCTAGAGGGGTAGGGGCACAATTCTTCTTCCTCCCCTATAGGACCAAAAGTCCTGGCCTGAACTACGAGACAAAATCTAAAATTATGAAAACAATTGGGAGATACATCGCTACTGAAAGAAACCATAACTTGGTTTTAATCCTTAGCATCAACATCTGTAATAATCAAATGACTGTTTTCAACTTCCTTTCATAAGGTTTTAAACCCATTTCAAATAATTAGACTTCAGTTTCAATGAGCTGACAGGCAAGAAAAATTCTTGCATACAAGTGGAAAATTTTCTTAACTCTCCTTCCTTTCTCTCTTCTAAAATCAAATAAAATTATTCATTACAGAAACTCATTAATGAAATACTACCCCAAATTAAATTCTTGTCCTTTTTTCCTTCCCTGTTTCCTTTTTTCTCACCACCACATGTTCCACCAGTAGCCTGATTAACTAGCTATGCATCTCTGAGCCTTGCCTGAGGAGCCACATTTTGTGTCTGGAATAGAAACCCCTTTTCCCCTCCAGGCCTCATGTCTTGCATCCTGCAAATATACAAACAGTCCTCTACCCTTATAGCCAGTCTAAGCCCTCTCACTTTCTTCATTTATCCCTGACAATTATTTCTCTTGTTTCTGTCCCTTTAGGATATGTGTCTCTTTAAAATCTCCACCTAAATTTAGTAAAACATAATATGTGCTTACCATTTGTATACAATATATACAATATACAAGAGCACATATTATTCAATGTATGTACTGTTTTTCTTACTCAGTTGCCTATTCTGCAAGTGTCTATCTTAAAATTTAAACTCCCAGGCAAGACCATGTCTTGAAAATTTGCTGAGGACAGAGCTTATCATAGTGCCATGCGCAAATAACATTTAAAAAAAAAAAAAATGATCATGATAGCAGTAATTAGGTAAAAGGTTAAGTAGACAGATTTTTTTTTTTTTTAAATAATAAAAACAAAAAGAAACCTCACCTACTCCTTAGGTCACGCCTAGAATACAATCCTTTCTTTCCAAATCTTAGTAAAATATCGGAAAACAGAAATGAGATAACTTAAAAATATCTTCTATTTTTTTGTGTATAAAAGTTCTTTGTAAAAGGGGCAGGATTCCTTTTGAACTCATGTTAAAGCATCATGAACTTACAAAAATGCATAATCAACTATAGTTCAACATAAGATTGGGAAAAGCTGGAAAAGCAAGGCTGTTTATTCTGATAATTTTCTCCTTTTTTCTCATTAACACTACTCTCAATCAAATTGTATTTTCCAGCTGAAATTAAACAGACATCAGCAAGCCAGGAATAGAATATATAACTATAAAAGAAAAAGGATGCTAAATTTTTCACTGTGACACATTTGCATGATCTCTTTTTAATACAAAACTGTGTTTCCACTCAGTTCCTGCTTAATCTTAGTGGACATTTTAATGAAAAAGGCACCAGATACTTATTATTTCTTTTAAGTGAAAGTGTGGATAAGCACAGTTGAGAACCATACTTCATCTCCCTCCTTTGAAACTGTGAAACATGGCTTACCGTTTCCCCGAAAATAAGACCTAGCTGGACAATCAGCTCTAATGCGTCTTTTGGAGCAAAAACTAATATAAGACCCAGTCTTATTTTACTATAAGACCAGGTAATATAATATAATATAATACTGGGTCTTATATTAATTTTTGCTCCAAAAGACACATTAGAGTAGATTGTCCGGCTAGGTCTTATTCTCGGGGAAACACGGTATTTCTCCTAAAAGTTCTGATTGCACACAGGAAGGAATCCCTTCCAAAATGTTATTAGATTAGTGCAAAAGTAATTGTGGTTTAAAAGGTTAAAAATAATTGCAAAAATTGCAATTACTTTTGCACCAACCTAATAGATGGCAAGACTCTTTGCACATCCTTCACATGCCTTTTAAAAAGCTGCTCTTCGGTTTTCAAAGTCATTGCAGTTCTCCAATGTGTAAGACCAGGAAAACACAATACTCAATGTTCATTCTTAAATCTAAACCTTCAGAAGTAATAGGCAACTCAGCTAGTTATCCATGATTAGCATAAGAATAAAAGCCATTAGGCTGCTCACTCAGTTTAATAAAAGAATGACCTGAGGTTTATATGATTTTGTAACTCCTAGAAGCTGTAATTGCCACAAGAAACCAAAGAGGAGACGTCTGCTTTTAATAGTAATGAGACATTTTTACCTCCCCCTGCTAGCCTCCTCACCTAGTTCTGCACCCGCTGTCTTAATACCTACACCCAGCAGAACACCCGTCTACAGCCAGGGACACCCCCACACCTCTTCTCTAAAGTCCCCCACCTCCTATGCATCTTAGAAACTGAGAAAATCTTCTTCTTTCTTTCCAAACTACTTAACAGGCAGGGGAAGAAGCTGCCAGCAGCCTTTTATTTCCAATCACAAGTGCAGCTGTGAAAAAGCCTGATGAGGCACAGCCTGTGAGCAGAGGCTAAAAAGAACTCTGCAAAGAATGGAAGGTCCCTTCCAGTGATGATTGACAGAGACGATATTACAAACGTTTGCGTGGCCACAAACCGTGGGGGGGTCCTTCCTCCGTCCCCCTTTCTGCCAACTGTGTCTATGAGGAGTCCCAGGCTCAAAGCATACACACAGTTTTGTAAAATACAGTCAAAACCATAAGCAGTTACCTTCATTGTTCCGGCGGCTGTGGGGATAGCTGGAGCTGAGTGAAGGACAAACCCGAAGTGCCCCTGGCACTCTGTGTGTTTGGGTTGGAGGCTGCGGGAATGTCTGGGGAAGTGGCTGGGGTGGTGGCTGCTACACGTGGCGGCAGGAATGCAGACTGGCCCTCTCGCCGGGAGATGCTGGCTCTCCGGCCGATTGCATCAGCAGGAAGAGCTGTAAGAGTGTATTTCCCCCAAACCGCCCCCTGAGGGTAGTCTCTACCGGCAAGAAAATTCAGATCTCTCGCCCTACCCTGAGTCTCACCCCCACGCCCACCCCCACCGCTCACTCCTGGGACTCGTCATTTCCAGAGTAGAACACTTTGTAGTTGCCAGAACCGTTTCAGTAGGCTAACACCAAGTACTGCAACATTTAGACTTTTTATTTCTTGTTTTACAATTTTCAGGACCTTGGTTCATGCTTCTTATGTCCCATATTCCACTGTATGTGTGGTGCAGGCGGCGGTGTACTTTCCTTTTGCCTTTACGCATGTCAGACGATACACATCCTTTCAGCTTTGGTCTAGCTGCATCATTAGCAGCAAAGCTTCTGATGCGTGTTCACTGGTCTTCCCCAGGAACTATTTGAGTGTTTTCCAACCTGGGAGTCTCATCTTTCAGTAATACAACCACTGCTAGCCACAGGTGGTAGTGGAGCTAGTGTGACTGAGGAACTAAATATTTTATTTTATTTAAATTTAAATAGCCGCAGGTGGGCTGCATCGTTTATGACTTCAAATTCTTCCAGAACTTCTGGTGTAGTTCCAGATAACGGGTGGTGTGTATTGCTGAAACATCCAGCCTAAGAGAAAGCTTGTAAGAGTTTATTTGAGCCAAACTGAAGACAATAGCTGGGAAGCAAAATCTCAATGGATTGAGAAAATCCTCCAGAAAATGGCGGTTTTGCAATATATTTTATACATTAGAAACAAAGGCAGAGGGTTACATGAAATCCATTGGCGGTAGATTAAGGGTGTGGGAGAAAGAAAAGGTAGGGGGGAATCTCTGGGATTGGATAAAAAGTAAATTGGGGAGACAGATACTTCTTTTACATTGGTGGGTACAGGATAGTTAATAGTTAGCATTTTATAGCACATAGCAATGGTAATCAGGGGACAAGAACAACAATGAGGGATTCTGTAGTTTCCTGCTCTGGTGTTGTGCTCTGGGGGATCCGGAAAAAGGGATCACTTGGACATTCCAAGGGTATGTTATGTTAGATGCAAAAAAGATAATAGCTTCACTTAAGGTAAAAAATTGACCTTTGTCAAGGAAACTACAGGCCAAGGATGTGACTACTGACCATGACCTGCTTTCAGTTAGGAACTTTTATGTTCAGACCATCCTATGTGGTTAATTTTAGTCTCTGAGTTTGTATGGCTTATCCAAACTCCTGGTACAGCAATTTCTGTCAAATAAAAACATTACAGTGTGTCCTCATCCACCCTATTCACCGGATCTGGCACAGTGCGACTTCTGGCTCTTCCCCAAAGTCAAAATGAGCATCAAAGGAAAACATTTTGAATCAATTCAGGACATCGAGGCAGCCACAACAGTGCAACTAATGATACTCACGAAAGAGGACTTCCAGAACTGCTTCGGAAAGAGGCAAAAATGATAGGATAAGTGTATTCAAAGCAAGGAGGGGTATTTTGAGGTGGATTAATGGCAATGTGTCTTTTACTATAATACATTTCTTTACATTTAAACATTCCCCATATTGTTTGATCATAACTCACACATATTTACATATATGTAGTATTTTTACATATATACATGTTTATCTTTTTGCTTATAATTACTTAAAACCTTCATTTTTTTAATTTAAAGATTATTTTTGTATTATTCCTATTTTACTGATTTTGGATGTGCATCCCCTCCCTCTCCCCCCCGACCCCCGCCCCCCCACCCCCGTTTCTCAGTTGTATTTGAGAGTGGATGGAGGATTAACTCCTCAGAACTCTGTGAAGAAGCAATGCCACCCCAGCTTTTTGAACTGCCAAAGAGAGCTTTATTAAGTCAACAAAATACTTTCTCAGCTTTGAGCTGCTGAGCAGTGGGATTCAACACAGACATTCCACTTGTCTGGATTTTCCATGTTGAGACGCATGTAAGTTAGAAAAATATGTAAGTTCCATTTTTTTGTTTTGTTTTGTTTTGTTCTGTTTTGTTTTAAGGAGGGCACAGCTGACAGTGGCCCATGCGGGGATCGAACTGGAAACATTGGTGTTATTAGCACCACGCTCTAACCAACAGAGCCAACCGGCCACCCCTATCATTTTCTTTTTATTATTTCTTTTATTTATGCTTTTATTTACAGCCATATTTCTTTGAAAATAAGAGGTTTTCATCGATGTAGAACTTGGGTAGTGCTTACAGAAAATCATAAAGGAAAGTGTTATGCAGTCTCTAATTTACTTTAAAAACTTCAGTGCAGGTAGCATAATATTTTGTCCATGTCAGTTTGTTGAAGTGGTATCTCCACCTGAACTACTCTTCAGCATATGTTCCAGGGTGGTCATCTAGCACTGTATAGAAAAAGCTAGGCTGTCTGCTAGCTTCTCTCCTCCATCAATCAGGCCTTAGCATATCGGATGTTATTTAACATCCATTTTTATTGGCAAAACTAGTATCTGTATGTTTACTAAGAAGGTAGATGTTAGAACACTCATTCTCACTGGTGAAAATAATATTCTCTCTCTATAGATAGATAGGTAGGTAGATAGATAGATAGATAGATAGATAGATAGATAGATAATTTGTATATATACACAAAATTATAATATAGATAGATAGATAGATAGATAGATAGATAGATAGATAGATAGATAGATTTAGAAAGTGTTCCTAAATTATTTGTGTGTGTATGGATATATACACAAATAATTTAGGGACACTTTCCAAATCAATTCACAGTCACTGGTATGTAAGCCATCCCTAGTGATCCCTGCCTTTGTGTAATCTCTTACCAAAGTGTGGGACAGATTTAGTGACTTGATTATAGTGACTAGAACATGGCAGAAGTGATAAGATATCAGTTCCAGAATTAGGTTTAAGAAGACTGTTGCTGTTCTTGGTGTGTGTGTGTGTGTGTGTGTGTGTGTGTGTGTGCGCACGCGCATGATTCTTCTCTTTCTGTTGGATTGCTCACCCTGCGAGGCAGCCCCGCTGAGAGGCCCATGTGGCGAAGGGCTGAGTCCTGCCAATAATCATGTGAGTGATCTTGGAAGAGGAACCACCCAGCTAAGTAGTCCCAGATTCCTAACCCACAGAAACTCTGAGATCATAAATGTTTATTGATCTAGGCCTCTAAATCTTGGGGTGATTTGCTTCCCAACAATAGATAATTAATAAAAATGGATGGGTAAGACATAGAGAACCTGAGAGAAACTGCTCAGTGTCTGATACATTTTTGGCAATAACATAGCTAACACTCTGAGTGTCTATGACGTGCTAGGCAGTGTTCTATGCATGTCACATCGAGCAATTCATTTAATCCTCACTTTGATACTGTACAATCATCGCCATTTTTCAGGTAAGAAAATTGCCACAGAGAGGTTCTGTTACTTGTCCAAGAGGAAGACAAAAAGCCGGACAGCCTAGATTTTTGAGTCCCTGCTCTTCACTGCTAAGCTGCACTACTGCTCCTATTGCGGTTAATTATAGCAGGAAGAGTGAATCAAATTAGGTCAGAAGGCCATTGTAGGCAGGGGTGGAGGGGTGAATGAGCAAAGATGAGAAGTTGGAAATGCTCAGTCAAGGCTGTTTGACTTTATTAAGCATAATCCACATGAAAGAAATTACTCACCCCTCCCTCCCACTCAGAGCAACTAGCAGACTATGGGGAAAACCGCCTGTTTTAGCACACGGGCATTTTCCAAGGGAGGCAGAAAGCCCAAGTAATAGACATGACAGATATATGGCCATCACTGGTCTTTTGTGATGCTTGATGCTGTTTGTTCACATAATTAATATTTCCATCCCAAATGATTCACTTGAAAGAAATTAATTCATCAACAGATTGATCCAAGATAAAACAAAATATGTTGTGATTTTTCACAAACAAATAATGAAAGTCATTGGCTATTTTGATTTTTCTTCCTTTTTAGTGACCTCTGTGTACCTATATCTGGTATTTAAAATAGTGTAACGGAGGCAGGCACCAGGGGTCTCAACAGAGCCTCGGATACACTTCATGCTGGTCCTGTTCCTGCAGAGGACACCAAGAAATCCCTGATGTCCTACTGTGAACGCTGTCTGACCCGATTGGTGACAAAATAAAAAATAAGTCCCAAGCATCCTTTGGTTGTTGCTGATAAAAATGCTTTGTTGAGTGTCAGGACATCAAGCCCCATTTAGTTGTCCCAGCAAGGTGTGCTAGACAATGGACAAGCCAATTGTTGGAAAGAGTTTTCGTGAAGATATGTGTACTGATGTCCCCCTCCTGTAACCTAAGAGGGGCTGATATGTGTTATAGTGGTCAGGGCCATTCTGCCCTTGTGACAGTTTCACAACTGTCTGCTGACTTCAGGAGCAGAAGTTCTTGTCTAAGAAAGTTCCTCTCTTCCACAACATGACAAAGCCCACTCCATTGATTTGGGCATAGAGAGAATACCTAGGTTTTGAAAAGAGGGTTTGATTTATTGTTCAACTCCCTGTGCTAGTTACTTTGTGAGTAGTTTTATAGGAGAAAATGCCTGGTGAATAAGTGCTTCCATTTTGTATATCATAAAAACAAGAAAGTCAATGTAATGTTTTATATAACACAACCTTAACACTAATTTCTTATCTGTCAGACAGGAAACATGAAAACATGTTAGTCTTGCAGACTAAATGGGGCTCTAGTTCAAGTATTTATGAGTGCAAGTTTAGGAGGAATGAAATACCTCTTCCATTTAAAAAATACTCGTAAGTGCTTTATGTGTAATTCTGACGTGTAATGTGGAAACATGAACCACTCCAGGTTTTTTTGTTGTTGTTTTGTTTTGTTTTTCCTCCAAGTACACCAAAGGCAGATATATAAACAGAACACCAAAGTCAAATAACTCAGTTGCTGGATGCCATATGAGGCTTCCTCTTGGAAAAAGAACATAAACTTTTGGCCTTCCATGGTGACTGGAACACTACCCCATCCATTCACTGCCATGGCCCTACCCCTTGACCTTGTCATTCCCAATAGCTACAGCGCTGGCATATCTCAAATTCTGGATTCCACTCTTTGCCTGCCGTCTTCTACCCCCATTTTTTGACTCTACCGATTACTGTTGCATTGTTCCACACTTACGTTGTCTGTTTTCTCCCTACCTGGCTTAAATCCCATGTCCATAAGTAGAATCACTGCTTTGCATATAATCTCAATTCTACTAACTCCTCATGTTTCCCATCAACCTTTCTTGGATTAATCACAACCCTAGTTAACTCCAATTTTCCACTTACTCTGTCTCTGCATCTATGCAACCAAGAAAAACATGTAAACAGGCTAGCTGGTCTCACGTGAAATTTGGGACTATGAATCTCTGTGCTGTCTCTCATGCTGTCCAACAATCGAACTGTGCTTCCCCAATCCAGTCTCTCTCGCTCTCTCTCCTAGATGATTTTATACTTTCTCCTCTCTCCTCAAGTTTCCCTTTTGGTTTTGCTGAAACCATTGAAGCAACCAGAAGCAAATATTTACCCGCCCTTCCCTGTGCCTCCTATCTGCATCTGTGCCCGTACTCGGGACCTTCCTCAGTCCAGTGTAGGTGCTGTCTCAGTGGCTAGCTGAGCCTGAGCCCTCACCGGGCACTTAGCCTCCTCCTCTGACGCATGCTCAATGACAGCTGCCAGGTTTCTCCTGTTGCCTCAATTGTTCCCACTGGATCAGCTCATTTCTATGAACATCCAACTAAAAGAGACCCAAACACCAAAACACTCATTTGACTCCATTTCTCTCACTGCTATTGTCCATTTCTTTCCTTCTTTTCACAGCAAACTCTTTTTTTTTACAGCTTTATTGAGGCATTATACAAAAACTGGACATATTTAATCTATACAATTAATTTGATTTGTTTTGACATATGTATACACCTGTGATACCATCCCCATAATCAAGGTAATAAATATATCCATTACCTCCAAGTTTCCTTATGTCCCTTTACTATTTTGTGTGTGTGTCATCAGAACACTTAACATAAGATCAACCCTCGTAACAAACTTTTAAGTGTACAACACCATTTTGTTAACTACAAGCACGATATTTTACAGCAACACGGCAAAATCTTAAAAAGCAATGTCCATATTTCCAGTCTGTAATTTCTCTCCTCTCATTCAGTTTTGAACACATTATAATGAAATTGCTTTCATCAAGATCACCAATTACCCGCTTACTTCCTGATAATCCAAGGTCATTACGTAGTCCTCATTTTACTTGACCTATCAGCGATTGATCACTTTGTCTTCCTCAAAACACTTTCCCGACTTAGCTTCTAGAACACTGCTCTCACTGGATTCTCCACCGTCCACCTTCCAACTTTCTGCTACTCCTTTTCAGTCTCTTTTGCTGGTTCCTCCTCATCTGATCACCCAGGCTGATAAATGTTGACGTGCCATAGGGCTCAGGCCTTGGATTTCTCTTTCCTATCTACCTTCACTCCCTGAGTGAGCTCAATATGTCCGACAGCCATCCATGCCACCTCTGTGTTGAAGATTCCCAGATTTATGTCTCCAACCCAAACCACTGTGCTGAATCCAGACCATACCTCCAACTGCCTGTTTGACAACCTCCATTTGACTATTTGATAACATCTCAAACTCAACGTTCTAAAACTGAGCTCTTGACAGTCATCCCTCCCTCTAAATCATCTCAGTGAATGGCAGCCACATTCCTCTAGTTGCTTGGGCCAAAATCTTGAAGTTATTCTTGACTCTTCTGTCACTCTCATATCTCACATTTGGTCTGCCAGCATATTCTGTAGCATCTAACAGTATCTATCTATCTATCTATCTATCTATCTATCTATCTATCTATCCATCCATCCATCTATGACTTCTTGTCATCATTTGTCTTATTGGATTATTGATATAAACACTTAACTAATCTCACTATATCTACCCTAGACTCCTTTCAGTTTATTCATTTATTCAGAGCACATATCTGCTCTCCTAAAAATTCTCCAATGGCTTCCCATCTAACTCAGAGTAAAAGCCAATGTCCTTCTATAACCCTAAGATCCTAGCTAACTAGTTCTCCCCCACTAATGCTCTGACTCATTTCTTACTACTCTCCCCTATTCATTTTACTCCAGCACGTCGGCTTCCTTGCTCTTTCTCAAACATGTCAGGCAAACTTGCACCTTTGCACTTGCTCTTCTGCCTGGATGCGTTTTCATAGCTATCCTTTGGCTAGCTCTTACACTTTCTTCAAGTCTTTATTCAAATTCACCTTCTGGTGAGCCCTTCCTTGGTTATCCCATCTACAATTGCAACCCTCCCTCCAGATTCCTTCTTGATCCTCTCTTTATTTTTCTTTCTTCAACGCTTATAAGACTGTAACATACTATATTTTTGTCAATGATGTTAACTTTATGTCTCCTTTGGTAGGAAGTAAGCTCTATGAGAGCAGAAAGTTTGTCCATTTTGTTCACAGTGTATCCCCAGCTGTGGGACATACCTGATATATGCCAAGTACACAATGTTTGTTGAATGAATGAATTATAATGATGATGAACATGAAAAAATATAGACTGACAAGACAAACATATACAGTGTTTATTACTTTTATACAAATTGGTGATAACTATTGTTTAAAAATAATTATTCTTTTATTCTCAATATTCCCACATCATCTAATATAGAGTTCTGTACTCAGACAACAATCAGAACTCTAGAATTGTGGACTGCTACAAAAATGTGTGCTTTTTTTAATTTAGAAAATTCCCAGTGATTTTTAAAAACTACGTTATGAAATATCACTCATGATGTACTATTTGAATACACAATAATCACAAAGTAGAGCCTAAGATAAATCATAGGTCTTATTGATTTCTGGGTCATTGAATTTGAACTGTTTCCCAGCAGAGGGTGCTACTGATCCACATTTCCAAACCTGTGCATAAGAGTGTTTTGCTGCATCAAGGGCCAGATTTCAATGCAGTAAATGACATTATCTTACAAATCTACATTACATGGCAATAAATCAGCCAACAAAACATGACATGAGTTTTAAAAATCTATTATTTTTTCTCTTTAGTCATTTAAATTGATGATATTGTACATGAATATGGTACCAAAAAAAAATACAGAGAAATAATTAAATCTTTATTTTGCTCCTATTCCCTAGTCTCCCAGTTTCCTTTCCCAAGATTATCATTATCTCCACATTCCTCTGTATCCATCTATGTGTATGTTTGTTTTGCTTTGGTTTATACTGTATATTGTCAAATCAGAAATGGTGTAAGCAGTGTTGTTCACCTTAGGTTTGATTTATAATTTGACCACATAATTTTGGGATTTCATATCAGCCTTTAAAGAAGCTCTTTTTTTTAAACAGCTGTATTTTATTCCAGTATGTGAATGAATTGTAATTTATATAACCAGTTCCCTACTGAAGGATGCAAAGGTTGTCTTCAACATTTTGCCATTCCAAACATAATGTAATAAATAGTTTTACATTTATCTCTGTAAATATGTGTAGGTATATCTGTAGGGTAATTTCCTAAAAAGCAAAACAAAACAAAACAAAATAATAGGTAGCCATTTGAAAAATAAGGAAGGTGTAGTCCTATCTCTCTATACACCAAAATAAATTCTCAATGTATTGAATCATAAAATTACTAGAAAAAAATACAGGAGAATATTTTTATGATTTTGGAGTCAAGAAGGCCTTTCTATGACTAACATGGATTCAGAGATCACTCAGAGAAGTTTGAAATTTGACTATATTTTTTAAAAATCTGCGTGACAAAAAATATCAAAAAAAATAAAAATATCAACATAAAATAGGAATGATAAATTGTACAAATGCATTTCCAACATAAAACACAAAGAAAAAAAATTATAAATTTCTTAATATATAAAGACCTTTCGTCAATTGATAAAATCAAGCTCCTATTGAAAAATGACCAAAGAATACAAACAAATAGAACATATAAATGAAAATACAAGTAGCTTTAGACATATGAAACTATATTCATAAGGAGAGAAATGCAGATTAAAATGATGAGATGCCATAGTTCACCTATCAGATTGGCAACAATCAGCACATTGTGTTGATGAGGGTGTGGGGAACCAAACAGGCCCACAGATTGTTGGAGAGATGATGAGTTGATACAACTTCTATGGAAACCAATTTAGCAATAGCTACCCAAATTTTCAAAGGAAAGTTTGTCAAGTTTTTTTTTCCCCCCTTTTGGTCAAATCTCTCTTTGAATTAGCTGCATGTACTTAATGAGAAGGAAAGGCTACACAGAGTTTAAAAAACAAAATATTTTGAGGGAGGTCTTATGCCCTTTGTATAATGTGGATGATGACCACATTGGGATATGGAAATTAACATGACAACTGAAAGAATCTCTGCATGTTTATCAGTCAGGGTTCCTTAGGAAACAGATGGCACATTTTTTTTAAAGGGTGGCTGAAAAGAATTTCATTCATGAAGGCGTGGGCAGGGTTAAGGGAAACAGTAAGGAGTAGGGAGCACCACTGGCATCAGGGTTTTAGGGAGCCATTATCATTCCAGCAAGGGCCAAGGAAAGGAAGGTGTGCAGAATCAAGTGAGGATTGTCGCTTTAGGAGAGGGTCACGTGACAGGAGCCATGGCAACACATGAACCACAGTCAGACAGGCCTGGCAGGGCAGGAGCATCCTGTCCATCTAATCTCTATTGGAGCCTTTCACTGACCAAGTTCAATGGGAAATCAGAGGACAGCCCAGCCATATTCATGCCCTCAATAGAGGTCAGTCTCCTGGGACAATGCAAAGATGGGTGGATCTTGCTTTATTTCCAGCGGGTAGATCTGGAAGGGCAATAGAGGATTTTCATTCAGCTAATACATATCTCGCTGATGTCTTCAGGGCCTTGCTTCATTTTAACCTCCCTCCAAAAATATTATGCCAATTTTTCTTGGCATAATCTAAAGTATTCACTTATCCATTCCTCCTTTTTGGAATGGAACCCATGGATCACTAAAATTCCCATTCCCTTTCTTTCTGGGGCAGTATCTTTATGGAAATTGGCCTCCCGAAGACCCTGCATTTGTTTATTAAAGTTTGATTAACAGAAAGCAATTTAAAGACAACGATTCCTAGACTATAAGGGGACTATAGAGTACATTATAAGAAATAGCGCATTTCACATAGAGCAAATTTTGCAAAACAGTGTATGTTATGTTTGGCCATGCCTATACTAAAGGAGAATTCCAGTGTCTGATTTCTTCTAATAGTGTCCCTCTCCCCATCCAATCTACTTTTGGTCAGACAAAACGAGTCCCTTGGATCAACCAGAGATTAATCACAGAGATCCAGCTACTGGCTAATGTCTAACAACATTAAAGATTACATTAGAGAGAAGGGGATATGTGTTATTTAAATATTTTTTTTCCTATTTACATGACAAGATTTAATTTCCTTGAAATGTTATTGTGAACACTGGGGATAGAGTCCCTTAGAGGTTCTCTAATTATAATAAGATCTACAGCTGCTTTCAGGTCTAGCAATATCAGGGGCCCCGTCTGGTCAACGTGCCTTAGGGGAAATGGCTTGCCATGACATGTTATCAATTGTACCTACAGTATATCCAATACCCAAAGCCCCATCTTGGGTTTCTTTTTGTGAAGTCTGCATTTTATTCCTTTGCACTCTCTCATGTTAACAAAGCGTGTGTCCAGGTATGGAGATGCTGTTTCAGTGGAGTCTGTACCTTTCTAGCTGCCTTCAGGACAGGTACAGGAATCACCGGTGAGGGCCGTCCAGGGGCAGAGAGCCCAGGGCAACGATGTTCTGTTAAAATCAGCACGAGGCAATCAATAAGTAAGTAATGAAACAGCATGTTCATCCATTTCGTTGCAGAGCCATTGGGATTTATTTCAGTTATTCCTTTCACTGTTCTGAGAAACATCAGGTGTGAAACACACTTAATTGGAGCAGGAAGTAGGAGTATAATTTACCAGACAGGAGATATGGTCTAGTAGATTCAGAACTTGAACATTATTTCTGGCTCTGCCGCTGGTTTCCTTTATGACTAGGAGGGAAATCTCTCTGAGTGTTGTTAGTTTCGGTATCTGTGGATTGATAAGATCACAAGCATGGATGTTATAATAGTTCATTTGATAGGAAATTAAACAGAGCAAGACTAATGAGAGGAATGGGTTAACTGGTCATTTCTTTCTGGGCATTATTTTGTGCTTTAAGAGGACATTAAATATCTGAGTAAAAGAAAGGTGTTTCAGAAAGTACATCATACATGTGTTATCTCATTTCATCCTGGAACAAACCAAGGAGGTCATTCATGATATTGATGCATATTTGCAGACAAAGAAACTGAGGCACAGAGAGTTAAATAAATTGTGTAAGGTCACCGAATTAGTAAGGGCAGAGCTGGCCTTTGAACTCAGGTTATTTCAATCCAGAGCCCCAGCTCTTAACTACTACAGCTTTCTCTCTCACCTTGTGACAGAAATGATGACCCATAGGCGTAGGACTATTTATAAAAATCTAGATATTTCAAAAATAGATATTCAGAGCACCCTAGAAGGAGTAGAGGAGAGAGAAAATAGGGGAGAAGTAGGAAACCACCGATGCTAAGGTCTGTGAAGCATGTAATTATGGACCAGAGTGGTCTGGCTAGAGAATCCCCTTGGGTAGTAATCAAAACTGCCAGTTTGAGAACAAAATTCCAGTGCCAGTTATGATGCTTTGGGCTGTGTGTTTAGAACCTTGATTCTGGTTTGCTTTTTGGTTTGTCGTTTTGTGGTAGGTTTTGTCTTGTTCTATTTTTAAGATGTTTGTCCCAGCTGAACATCACTTCCTTGGATGGCAGATGGCATAGAAGATTTCATTTATTTCTGAATCTGCCTATAACCTACCTATCTAAACTTATATATATTTTCACTACTCCACAGCCTCCACCTATCTCATAGTTCTATCAGACTGTTTACCCAGTGCTGCCAAAACAACAAACTTAGTCTCACCGGTATGCTCTTCCTCTGCCTCGCCCAACCTCCCTCCCAGGTTTCCCCAAACCCCTAGCTTTCAAAATATCTTGTTACTGAAAGCCCAGCTTATGTCCCATCTATTCTACAAAGGCTTCTCAACCCACACCGAGCTTACCCTCTTCTGACTTCCCATTGGAACTTAATGCACCACTCCTGTACTTCTTGGCTTAATTATTGCACTTTGCATAATTTATATATTGTGTTTCCCAAACCAGATATGGCCCCATAATGATTAATAGCATTGATATTTTAGAAACCATACAGCACTTGACTCAATAGATAAGTATGAAGTTTAACTTTAAAAAGTGACTTTTGCTTCACCCTGATTAGAGAGAGTATATTCTGAGTGATCTTTTTTTCATTGGTATCACCCTGGTGGGGAGCGCACCAAAATGGCACGGATGCACCCAAAGCGGTAGTCCTCATTCCTCCCACGTGTCTTTCCTCACACCGCTGCCTCTCATGATCTTGGTTAGAACCAAAGAGGCAGGTGTAGCTGGCCAGGGGCTTCCCTCTTCCCCAGCCTTTGTCTTTCAGCTCATTCCATGCCACCCTGTAAATATTCGCTCTGCCCACATCACCTGATCCTGCAGGCCTGCACTCTCCATTCCCAGTTCAGAAGACAGTTCTTGGAGGGCTGGTGAGGTGAAGTGGAAATAAGGTGGTGAGTTTTCCCCCAGGAAAATGCATGTTGGTCAATGCTATGGCCCTTAGTCGTCTAAGGTCAAAAAAATCCTGCCCTGAACAAGGAAAACCAATCCCAGATGTAGGTGCTCTGTTGTCTCTTCGCTTCAACCCCAACTCATATGCTTGTGACAAATGAGACAAACCTCCAATATCAGTCTTGATTGAGGGATTCAACAAAGTTCACTAAAAACTTGAAATAAATGTAGGAATAAAACCAAAACACTGAAAAAAATGGGAAGAAAGATGGAGAACCGAAAATGATAAAGCTAGGTTCTCCAGAAATGCTGCTTTCACCACAAGCAAATCCCAGAATGGTTATCACATGGGCTTTTGAATGCGTTTGGACACCTGAAGTCCTGAACTGTCGTTTCCAGCTTTGGTCATTTGGAATGCGTGTTAGTGGAAACTGGTTATGTGGTTTGTAGACGGTAAGAATGTGGGAGCACCTGAGTTCTAGGAGGTGCTCATCAGACTGTTTACCCAGTGCTGCCAAAACAACAAACTTAGTCTCACCGGTATGCTCTTCCTCTGCCTCTCCCAACCTCCCTCCCAGGTTTCCCCAAACCCCTAGCTTTCAAAACATCTTGTTACTGAAAGCTCAGCTTATGTCCCATCTATTCTACAAAGGCTTCTCAACCCACACTGAGCTTACCCTCTTCTGACTTCCCCTTGGAACTTAATGTACCGCTCCTGTACTTCTTGGCTTAATTATTGCACTTTACATAATTTGTATATTGTGTCTCCCAAACCAGATATGGCCCCATAATGATTAATAGCATTAAAATTTTAGAGATTCATCGTAGGTTTTCCCCTGGTTTCTGAGAAGAAAATCAGACTTTATATAATAAGAACTGAAACAGAAGAACACAGTCAGTTTTCAGAAGCATATGTGTGACTGTGCTATTTCAGGAATTGTTCCAATGTGCGATGCTTAAAATAAGCTTGGTGTGACCCAACTGAAGAGCTTAATATAACAAGGTTAAGAGAGTGGTGGGAGGAGAGGGTTCCATTCTATACCGGCTTGCATTTATTAGTAGTCAAAAAAGTTTGCAGATGGCAGCCTCGCTGAGCATTACTAAATCTGGGACTTGTGGTTTGCAAATCATTTTAACAGCTGCTATCATCTATCCTAGAGAAGGCAGGAAAAAGTGTTATTATTTTATCACATATTAAATATAAGTCACAAAGAGACTAAAAGTAGTGTACTTTGGCAAATACGAAATTTACTGGTTCAGTAGAAAACCATGCCCTGACCTCCCACTGAGCTGGCGAAAGATGAATTTCCTGGGAACATCTCAGTGAACAGATGTTTCTTCTTATGTTTTCAATGAAGAGTTTACTGGCATTTATTAATGAAGGGCTCTTTTGGCAAAATGAGTCCCTTTACCTATGTACATATACAGGCATACCTGGTTTTATTGGACTTGCTTCATTGCACTTCACAGATGTTGCATTGCATTTTTACAAACTGAAGGCAAAATGCTTTACTGCTGCAGTCTGGAACCACAATATCGCTGAGGTATGCCTGTACACTTATGTGTATTTAAATTTTTTACATACACCAATTAAGGGTTTTGCCTTAATTAACCCACCAAGTGGGGCTCCCTTAGGTGAAAGATCTGTCTGGATTTCATAATTATTGAATGATTATTAAAATAAGCTACCTGATCTAAAGTTTGCAAGTTCAATGTCTAAGAAATAACTACCAGTAAAAGGAGAGAAAATATAAATGGTTGGTAACAGAAAGATAATTCCATTGTCAACATAATCTTTTTTGAGTCATAATTTGATCCAGAAGGCTTTCTACAGAGCTTTTTGAATCACTCTGAAATCTTTTTCAAGGATTCTGCGTTTGTATCTCTATATCAATCTTATATCTTTCTTTGTGGAGAAATTCAATTGTTTCTTGGTGATTGAAGGAGAAATGAAGAAATAAGAGTAGTGAAATAATTGTTTCGGATAATCTCTAACATTATTTTACATTACATTTAGCAATTGTGAATCCAAATGGAAATTCGTGTAGCAGATTTATGGTTCCACTTTTTAATTTTCTATTTATAACCGTGGATTTAGCAAACAATATGTATAGATAGCATTATGCACAGTACATGACACATAACAGATGCCGCCCAATGTTTCTCTGTCCTCACTGCCAAACTAGAATAACCCCCTATTATATGCTCTTATAGTCCTGGCACCTTTCTTTCCTAGTGTGTGATTATTTATTTATCTGTAGGCTTTAGGATTGCTGGATTTAGCTAATGAAAATACAAGATACACAGTGAAATTTGAATTTCAGATAAACAACAAATCATTTTTCAGTAGACGTTTTTCCTGTGAAACTTTTGTGACATACTGATATTTAAAATTAGCCATTGTTTATCTGAAATTCACATCTGATTGGGCATCCTGGGTTTAACCTGGAGACTCTAGTGGCTTACTTGTTCATATCTGTATCTCTCGCAGATTGCAACTTTTAGAGTTGATCCTCTGTTTTGCTCTTCATTGTACCTCTAGTATCTGCATAGGGTTTAGCACTTTTTAATACTTAACCAATATTGGTTGAAGGCCTAAAGGGGTGAATGGCATGGAGTGCCACTGAGGTTCTGAGAACTTACAAATGAAAGAAGCAGTCCTTGCCATTGAAGCAGTCCTGTGTCAGCTTTACATAGTAAATATTCAGTCAACTAATTTTGGATAAATAAGGAGGAAATTCCTTTCAAAGAGAGACTCTAAGCAACTGATTCTGCTGGCACAATTCACTTTCAGTTTTTAATTTTCAGCTCATACTTTTTCAAAGACAGTTATTGCATAAATCAAATTAGACTTGTCTTTTTAAGTGTTATGGCAGATTGCAGCTAATCTTTTCTACCAGGATCCAAAACTAGAAAAGAAGTTTGGACAGGACAGACAGGAGATGTTGCCAGGCCATTTATGGAGAGGGTAGCACAAATTTTGAAATCTTTATCATCACATCTTCCTGATTGAACTCCCACAAATGTTCTGCTCTGTATTAGAAAAAGCAAAACAAGTTAATCTTGTGAAGTTTTTTTTAGCTCATGAAGAGTTAGTGTGTTAAGTGTACTCTTTATAAGGCTCAGTTTATAAACAGCGAGGCAGGGCTCACTTAGGTGAGTCATGAAAGTTTAGAAAACAGATGGTAGAAGGAGAAAAATGCCTTGGAAAAGCAAATAGAAGTGTGTGTCTTCTATGCTAAGAACATAAATCTGGATCAGTCCCAAAGGTCAGCAAAGCGAGACCTTTCTTTCAGTGTGGCTTCAACAGCACCCACATCAGAGGGCAGGCAGGATCAGGGAATCTGAGGGCCTAGTTCCAAGGCTTCTATTAGCCCCCAACCTCCACCTGTGTCCCAGTTCTCTGTTTCACGAAGGGAAACAGTCACATCACATCAAAAACACCTACAGACACTTAACCGGTCTCTTAGAAGGTTTTTTACTTGACACAAGGAAGTCAAATGACACCTGCTGTGTCACCACCATAGTCATCTATAGTTTTGGAATGCGTGTTTTCACAGGCAAATTCTTTTCTTCTGTGTTACCATTACTTCACTTCCAATCTCCCAGCTGAGCAATGAGCAGCTCCTGTTTGGCCAGGGGGATATTCTCCAGAAAAGTGGTAGCTGCAAGTCGTTGAAAGCCAACACTCATTGAGCTGGAGGAAAAGCCCACAAGCCTGGTAATTATATGATGTGTAATTGTGGATTATCAGTGATGCCAACAATAATGTATTGAGTTATCTAGGAAAAAAATCACATCATGACTTTTGAATATAAGAATTAAAAGTGTTTTTGAGGAAACAACATGTATACACATTTGAAACAATCCAAGATACAAGGCAAAATTTAATGACATGACAAAATTATGGCATAATTATACATCCTAGGAGAGAACAGGAAGAGTCAAGTGCAGTGAGAGACTGCTTCCAGAATTTGAATAGATGTGTTTTAGACCTAACTTTGAAAGGTAACCCTTGAATACATGGAAAGGAGGGAATTGTCAAGTGACCAACATAAAGGTTTAGAGATGGTCATTACCTTAAATAGTAAAGGTGATTGGCTGTTGGTGGAAACGTCATTGGATGGAGCTGATGGTCACCATGTTGAAGGAAAATGAAGGCAGATTGAGAAGATTTTGAGGATCTTCTTCCCAGTCTTTCTAAATACCCCCTCCAATTATCACTCTTTTAAAATTTTTGTACCTTTTGTTCATTCTCTAGTAGGGATCTTTGTTAAAAGATCTATGAATGGAAATTTTTGTTAACATCATAAAAATCAAAACTTTCAAATTCTTTGTAACTATTCATTTATTTTTTGTAACTATTCAAACTATCGTAACTGTGTAGATCAATTTAAATTTTACCAGTTTAAGCAAAATTTTGCATTTATTTCCAAATTCCTTAATTACTATCTTATAAGAAGTCCTTTTTAAAATTGAGGTATAATTGACCTACAACTTTAATTAATTTCATAGTAATTTGACATTTGTATACATTGTGAAATTGTCACCACAATATGTCTAGTTACCATCTGTCACCTTACAAAGTTAATTTAATATTATTGACTATATTCCCCATGCTGTACATTACATTCCCATGACATATTTATTTAATAACTGGAAGTTTGTATTTCTTAATCCCCTTCACACATTTTACCCTCTCCCCTCTGGCAGCCACCAATCTGTTTTCTGAGTCTATGAGTCTGGATTTTGAGAAGTCCTTTTCTTTCTTTCTTTTTTTTTTTTTTTAAGGTCATATATCCTGCCACTAAATAAAATTATGCTGGCGTCAGATACTCTTTGGCTCAAATCTTAAAGATTTGACCATTAGCAAATTACTTGATCTCTTAAAAGGGGATGTTTCCACATATCTGACAGGGTTTGTATGAAGTTTAGATATAATACTTATAAAACATCTAATATAGGGCACTAGCCAAGTTCTCAGTAGATGAGAACCAGACAGGTATTCAAATGGGAACTGTTAACATCTTCACCATTATCATCACATTTGCCATAGTATTCTAAATGAAAAGCAATGTGGTTAGGAGTCCAACCTCTGCAACAGGATTACCTGGGTTCAAATCTGGGCTCTGGCATTTATTTAGGGTGTCTTTGGGTATGTCGCTTTTTCTCCCTTTGCCTGAAAATTGAGACAATTTTATCTCAGAGTTGTTTTGAGGATGAAATGACTTGATATCTATAAAGAACTTAGTACCATGGTTGGCATGTGTAAGTACTTTATATATGTTAGCTGTTGTTATTTTCTAGATATTTGAGTGCTAAAGATAAACACTTGGAAAGTTGTTTAAAGCAACTGTTTAAAAACAGTTATTTAAAGACATCTTATCTGATCCCTCCAAAGTTGACTTAGGAATAAATTAGCATATTGTTAAATTGATATTAGAACAATGCTAGCTTTAAAAAAAAACATGTCTATTCTTGCCTGTACTTTAGCCATTTCAGCTGTATAATTGGAGGAAAGTGAACAATGGCCTCTGCAAGGAAGGTAACTGAGAAGCGACATAACCCAGTGGAAAGCATCTGTAGAAAAATCAGAGCCGTTCAAAAGAGAGAAGAGATTTCAAATCCGATGCAACAGATTATCAAATACCAAGCTAGCAGTTTTGATAGTCCACAGACTAACACCAGGAAAGATTTTGAAGAAGTACTGAAGAAAATGACTGCTGCTCACGTTCCTACACCCAATACTTACTTTTCAGGTTCTGAAAAAGATGACGCCTTCATTTCATCTCCTCAAATAGTGTCTCCAAGAACCCCATTCATCTCCTATCTCAGCTCTCCTGAGAATGCGACGTACTCTGTTATCCTCACAAGTTCTGAAAACATCGCAAGGACGAGATCACAGAACTCTCAGAATTATATATCGTTGGCATCACAAATCAGAAAGCTCTTCTGGAACAAGGATTTAAATAATTATTGTAGTGAAAATGATTTTAGTAACTTAACATTTGACTTTGATTCCACCTCTGATCAAAGCTCTGAAATTTTTACTCCTCAGGGTTCGGTGGTGAAAAAATTATCTCTGATTGAAGATGGTAAATATCTTTTAATGTTTGTTCTTTCACTAAAGCAATTAGCATATCATTTTCAGGATACCTGAACTAAAAGCAACACAATCCACATTATTGATCCATCTTTCCCTTTTTAAGTATGTTTGTTTCTTTTTTCTCTCTCTTAAAAGAAACTTTTATAGGTAAAATATAAGTAGTTTTTATGATTTCAGTTAAAAACCAGATAGAAATTCTGGATTGTATTTACAATCATAATTATCGGTATTCTCTACTGACCTGAAAACAAACTTTCTCCAGGTCAAATTAGATAATCAGAATGAAAATATATAAATATAGGGGAATTGAAATTCATATTATTCCCGGGTGCTTTGCTGAAAACTACCATTTTAGCATTTTTTTTTTTTTTTCTGTGAGAGTTAAAACATGTAAGAATGTGTGGGTTCCATTGTATAGCCAATAAGTCGGTCCCGGGGAGAATGTGAATTTTGCAGGTTAATAACAATTGAAATTTCGGGAACTATATTTAGGGGATTGCTTACAAAGTCCCATTTATGATAGACACTGAAAAACAAAATAATGTGAAATGGCACATCTATATAGCTAGTTTCTACTTTCTCTCTATTTTTCTTTAAAATATGTCTATTTGTGTTATACTACTTGCTTTCTCACAAAGTGCTTTTAATATTACAGGGCAAAAAAAAGCGTGTTTCCCTCTCCTTCGATTCTCCTTTTTTCTACTTTTACAAAACTTATAAATTAAAAGGAAAAACGAATAATAGGAGATCTTTCAAGACCACCTTTTTGGCTTGGCTTATTTAAGTAGCCAATATTGTGTGCTGCTGATTATTTAAATATGTTTTCTTTGTTAAAGTTAAAACAAAAAAATAGCAATCATTGTAGCACAGAAAGGCATTTCTGGATTTGCAAACTTTTTCTTCCAACAGGATGGAAACTAGTAACTGATGATGGTAGGGAAGATGTAACCTACAGAATTAACATGACTTGTGAAGAAGAGTTACTCACAAGCATTTTTCATGCATGTGACACAAAACGCACAGGTAAGTTGAAAATTACTTGCTCAAATGTTTGTAGTATTCAGCAGGTACTTTCTATTGTGAGAAAAAGGGAAATGGTTCATATGTGGTGCTCTGTGGTTCTCTGTTTACACACGTGGTGGATGGCTGTTCAGGTGTTGGTTATTTCTTTATAATTTCTTTGTACCTATTTTGCATATTTTTACCAGTCTCTTGAATTATTTTATTGAGTTTATCAACTAATTTACCAGCTCCAATCATTAATTGAAACTACTGATATGTCAGGTGTTGCCACAAAGAAAACAAACTACGTATTTCAAACGTATAATGCCACTATGCACATTTAGCTCAAAATTTTTAATTTTAGATTTTCACTTCTGCTTTTTTAGAGATGTGCTATTTTTAAAATCTCCATAATTAATTTTTAGTACATAAGTGATTCTTACTCATTGTAATAAAAACAATGTATAGATAAGCAAAAGAAAAGAAAAAGTTCATCAGTAATCCTATTTTCCTGAGTAACAAATGTTATTGATTTGTTTTATAACCTCCCACAATTTCCTCTGTCAATATAGTTTTATTTGGATTATTTTTTTTAGAACATTTTAAACATATACAAAAGGAGAGTGAATAATATTATGCACCTTACATTTGTCTCCTTTTTAACCCTCCCATTTTCCTCTTCTCCACTCTGGATTATTTTGAGACAAATCCAAGACACCACAATATTCATCTGTAAATACTTCCATGCATATTTCTAAAAGATAGACTGATTTCAACTACGATGTTATTATCATGACTTAAAATTTAACATAATTTCTTAATATCAAATATCTTGTCAGTATTCAAAAGTTCTCTTTTCTGTGAGAAATTTATTTTTTCTTAAACAGTTTAATTGTTCAAATCAATATCCAAGAAAAGTTTGTTCATAGTAATTAGTAGTCTGCTTATTTCTATGTTCTCTTTCCATCTCTCTTTTTTGTGTGTTTTAAGTTATTTGTTAACGAAACTGGTCCTTTTATCGAATAGAGTTCTCTGCAATCTGAATTTTGGTGATTGTGTGCCTCTAGGAACACTTAACCTGTTTCTCTGTCTCCTGTATTTAGAGTTTTGATCAGATAAATGTTTGATTTATTTTGGTAAGAATTCTACATAGACGGTGTTATGTATTTTTATCAGAAGGCAGAACTATTCATGATGAAGGCCTAAACCTATTATTTCATTGGGTGTTGCAAATGATAATATTCCTAATATACCAGATGAAATAGTCTATAAGAGAAACTCTACACTTCATCAACTGTTTGGCTGTCTTGAGGCTTGTTTCTGAAGGAGAGGCAGGATAAAAGCTTGATTGAGTTTCTGATCACTTGAGAGTAAGTTGTGTTTTTTTGTACCCCTACGTGTGTATTTCCTATAAACAAGGACATCGGCTTGCATGACTACAGAACAATGATCAAAATCAGGCTATATAACAGTAATACAATACTTTAATGAAAATTCTATATTCAGAGTTTGTCAGTCTTGTAGAATTGAGCTAATAACCTGTGGGTTCTGACCCCAGGTAGACGGTGTCAAAATTGAGTTGAACTGAAGGACACCCAGCTGGTGTCCAAAAATTGCTTGGATGTGTGAGGGAAAAAAACCCACACATTGGAACTAGTGTTCAGAAATATAGCATCCATTGATGTTTTTTACCTAAATCAATTATTACTAAGATGGTTGCCAAATAGGATTTTTCTGTCTCCATCATTCTTTTTTATTTTGCTTATCAATCTACGATAAATGTTTTTACCTTCTCACTAATTAATGAATTAAAATCACCATGAATTTCTGGGTTCTTCTTTTATTCAATGGTTTATAATCTGTTACTATCATTATTTAATTTGAAACTCAACTTGTTCTAGAGTTGGCCAGCAGATATTCTTTAAGCTGGCCCCTATGTCTGTTTAGTATGTTCCCATTTTTCTTTGACCATTTCATTACTTCCTGATACAAGCAGATTTCCGAGGTACTAATACTTTTGACATGTCCCCATCATTTTTAACAGCTTCCTTGTTTTCCTTGGTATTATAAGAGCCTCTAGGCTTATCTTGTCCACTTCCTGCCCCATCTTTGGAATAAGCTATTTCTTCAAGGATCTATGGCGATTTTTCATGAGAAATAATACATAGAGACAACAATCTGGGGACAAAGGATGGTTGTTGTTTCTAGGCCTTTTCAGTGGTCAGACCTAGGAAATACTTAATTTTTTTGGAAGATAAATACATAATGAGTTTATCACCTTTCTTCCAATGCACGTTTAGTATTATAGGGGTTTTACTTAGCTCTTCTGTATATCTCCTTTCTCACCAGAGAAAACCCTGGTTCTCAAATGACACCTATATAAATGATCATTTGCTTTAGTCTACAGTACACACACAATGGTTTCAGAATATCAATACCCAAAGTACTTGTGTTATTTCTCTGTTGCTGAATTACCAGAACCTTGGTGACTTAAAACAACACACATTTATTACCTCTCAACTTCTGTGGATCAGGAGTCCAGGCACAGCTGAGCTGTGTCCTCTACTCACAAGGCTGCAATCAGGGTGTTGGCCAGGGCAACCATCTCATTTGTGGTTCAACTGGGAAATGATCTGCTTTGGTGACAAAATTTAGTTCCTTGCTGTTATAGGACTGAAGGCTTTAGATTCTTGCCGCTGTCAGCTGGAGGCTTCCCTCACTTTCTTGCCATTTGGTCCTCTTTTCCTAGGCAGCCCACAACATAGCAGTTTGCTTCTCCAAAGCCAGCAAGGGAGTGAGTGACTCAAGCAAGACACCGCAGTCTCATGTAACTTAATCATGCAATCACATACACATACATCCCACCACCTTTGCCTGTTCTACTGCATAGAGTAAGTCACAGGTCATGCCCACACTCAAGAGCAGGACATGACACAAGGGTGTGAAACATCAGGAAGCAGGGATGAAACGGGACACCCTCGAGTCTGTCTATGTCACTATCACAATATGATTGTTGAAAATGGCTTAAGATTCTTTTTGGTCAGTTTTTTTCTTAAGATATACTATACAACACGTTCCTTAAACATGCATAGGAATGTTTCCAGACTTGTTTTATCTGCTTTTTCTCAATAATTGTGAGTACTTCGCTGTCAACAAATGTTCTTCATATACTTATACTTTATAGAAAGTATTATATTATATTTAACCAATCTGTCTCAATTGGATATTATTTTTTCTCTATAATAAAACACATCATAATGAACATTCTTGTAGCAAAACATTTGCATGCACATTTAATTATATTGTTAGGATGAGTAGGGCTTATTTACTCCCATACAGCCTCTCTGGGCAGGTTTTCAGGAATTATTTCCCTGGAAAAAAAAAAGGAAGCTCCACTGACGGAAAATGAGAGGCATATTAATCAGGGTTCTCCAGAGAAACAGAACCAATAGGGTGTGTCGGTATATATTACATACAAAGAGATTTATTGTAAGGATTTATTCCTTACAATAAATCTCTTTGATAATGGAGGCTGGCAATCCCAAGGTCTGCATGGTGAGTGGGCAAGCTGGAGATCCAGAGAGCCGAAGCTGTAGTTCAAGTCCGGTCCAAAATCTCCCCCGTGAGAGCCAGGAGAGCTGATGGTACAGTTCCTGTCCAAAGGCCAACAGGCTCAAGATGGAGGAAGAGCTGATGTTTTTGTTTGAGTCTGAAGGTAGGAAAAAAGCCAATAACCCAGTTTAAACAAAGCTGGCCAAGCAGGAAGAATTATCCTTTTCTGTTCTATTCAGGCCCATCCCCACCAGGGACAGTAATTTGTGTTATTTAGTCTACCCATTTAAGTGTTAACCCCATCCAAAAACACCCTCACAGAAACATCCAGAATAATACTTGACCAAATATCCAGGTACCCTGCAACCCAGTCAAGTAGATACATAAAAAACCATCACGGGAGGCCTTTCCAGGTATGTGATAGAAGGTTTATTGTTTTAGTGAAGGAAAATGAGGTAAAGGTATTCTTGTTGGCTCTCAAGCTGTCTTTCCAGTTCTACTACAACTAAGGAATAAAAGTCATCTCTTTAAATAATTGTATTAATAATATGTTCTCATCACTGCCAAATGACATTTGCCATTAAATTGATACTCTCTTTAAAGTTACGCAGTTTCCTTTACAACTATCTCCTCCTTCTAATTACTAGACGTTCTTTGTGTCATGTTCTATACTTAGCTCCTTGAGGGAAGAATCTTCACTCCTGCATCCACCTTCTCAATCTTCTCCTTCTCCATCTCCCCACCCCCACTCCCCCAAAGCAGACAGTCCAGGTCAAGCCTTAGTTACAAGTAAAAGAGATGCTTATGCTTAAACAAGATTGGTGTGTCAATTAGAAATTTAGTCTGGATGATTTAAATTTCTGAACGTGATAGTAGGACTGTACCTAAGAATGACCTCTCTATCCTGATTCCCCCCCCAAAGTCAGACTACTTATTTGAGACTGAACTTTCATCTAGGGCAGGGGAAAAACTTTCTTCATCAAATACTTTTTCAGGAAAGAATGAGAGACAAAAATAGTGGCATTTTACTCACTTCCCACAGTGATTACTGATTACATTTATCTTCCTTATTTAAACTTCACTACAACTCTGTAGAATAGGTATAATCATCCCTATTTCACAGATAAGGAAACTGAGGCCTAAAGAGATTAAGGAATTTTCCCAAATACACACGGTTGGTACATTTCAGAGCCAAGATTTGACACTAGGTCCATTACACTCCAACCAAAGGCCAGTGCTCCAACCACTCTCTCATGCCAACTCAACAGGACTGTGAGGGTTATATGGTATGGTTCCAGGATCCAAGGAACCTTAGAGAGTTAATCACCTCACCTACAAAAACTAATCTTAACTAATATGCCAAAACTAGTTTGCCTTTCTTCTTCCTCAGGCTCAGTAGGAATTGCTAAAATAATAGATTACCTGAGACAAATAACTAGTCAAGATTCTGAAGATAGTGGCCTTGGGGAGCTGTGGAACATGCTTGATCCTGAGAAGAGAGGCCTGCAGGTGGATCTGGAAACTTTCCATGCCATCATGAAAGAGTGGATGGCTTGCTGTAGAAACAAATGGTAATTGGAGTCCCAGCAGGTTCTCTTTTAACAATTGATTACAGTTAATGATAATCTTTGTTTTCTGTGCTGATGGAAATATTATAATCTGGTGCCTCTCACACTGTGGCATGCACTGGAATCATCCATAGGATATACCTGATTCTTGGCCATGATTCTGTAAGTCTGGGATGAAATTGGCGTTTCTAACAAGTTTCCAGGCGATAACTGATGCTGAGCATGGGCAGGACGATGGGCACACTTTGAGAACCTATTATGTTAATTATGTTAATCTGATAACATTCGTTTATTAGGCTTAGGGAGCAGCACATATTATGTTCACACAGAGGACTGAGCTGGCATATGAGTCAAACAAATTATTGATATTGACCGTCACATCTCCAAATGCATTTAAACTCTGAATCAACAGCCTTTTGTGGTCAGTGGGCAGTGAGTGTAATTTAGAAGCCCCAAATATAAGGAAGGGAAAAGGAAAGGAAACAATAGTGGGATAGTGAGAAAATAAATAAATAAATAAAAGGTGAGGAAGGACAATGATACCTATGATCTCAGGTGCCCCTGGTGGATACTAGAGAAGAGTTGCCACCTTTCACAGGAAGCCAGATTGGGATTTACTTAAAAATACAAGCCGAACGAGTGACAAAACTTGCTATTACAGATTTCATGTAGGGATAGGATGTATAGATGACTTAAGAAAAGATGACTGAAATGTTGTTTGACATACATGAGTTCATCATGAAGGCAAGATAAATATATAAAAATATCTAATCTTAGTAATCAAAGAAATGCAAATAAAGACAACACACTATTTTTGCTCATCAGTTTAGCAAAGCTTTAAAAGGAATGACTCTATCCCATATTGTTGTAAAGAAATCAGCCCCCTCTCATACATTGTTGGTAGTAGTGCAAAGGTACAGGTTTTTTTAAGAGCGATTTAGGAATGTGTATTAAACCCTTAAAATATGCAATGTGTTCAAGCTAGTAATGTAACTTTAAGGAAAATAACCAATCGTAAATTCTAATATATATGTACAATGCTGTTTATGATAATGATAAATATAAGCAACCTAAATATTTAAAAATAGAGGATTAGAAAAATAAATTATAATGCTTCCATATATTAGAATCCTAAATAGTAACTCAAAATTATAATTAGATATGTGATAAGATAAATATTCATATGTATTTATTTCAAATAATAGGCCATAAATTCATTTATGTAATATAATCTCATATTTGTAAAAAAAATGCATAGGAAAAAAATTGGAAAAATATATGCCAAAATGATTATCTTTGCATGATGGTTTTCACTTTTTAGTTTTTTTCCTCATGAATTTTTTCATTTTTCTAAAATATTTAAGTTTCATTATATAATAAAAATATCAATAATCCATTTTATAAAATGGAGTGGGGGCAAAAGAAAAATTCTAATTTTTAGAACAAATGGAAAGGAAAAGAAAAAACACAAGAGGTATAAATATAAAATGTAAGAACAGAAACTCAGAAACGGTGATGGGTATGTAGTTAGGAATAGTAAGAATGCTGTATAAATTATTCTACTCAGCCACCTTTTGGCAAACATCGCACATTGAAACACAATGAGATGTCAGTATAAATTTGGAGAATTTTGTGGCTGCTCCAGAGAGATAGTGAAAGGATTTGGCATTTAGAAAGATTAAGTAACAAAACTTAAGTGACAGTATAGAAATTTTTAGGAAAAAAGTGATTGAAATTTTGATTTGCTTATTTTGGGGGTTAGGGCTAGAGTTTGTATACTGGACAGAGCTCTGCACAGAGGGTTCCCCAAATTTCAGGAGTAAAATGCTTAAAGTACAATTAGTCTAGATTCAACTAGGTTTTCCATGAGGCATGGAAAATGGTAACACCATCATTGTATTCAAAAATATTAATTGTTTATGACTCTCCCTTTCCAGTCCTTTAAGGGTCAAGGTCTTGCTACCTCCTCAAGTGTCACTTATCACTCCAAACTATGTCAACTTCCTAATTCATTGAGACCACCTATCCCGTAATCGTAGCTGCTAAATATCATCCCCTTCCTGTATCTGCACACACACTTTCTTTTTCATGTTAGATTAAAAGTTTATGGAAGGTGGAAGTAAATGAATGCCTTATGTTTCTTTTCTATTACCTTATCTAAGTACAGTATTGGGAGCCAAATAGTTTCTGAACGAGTAGATGGTTTTAAAATCCAGAGAGAAATGTCTGAATAGAAAAGTACTGAGCACATTTGAAAAATTAGTTAAGCTTTTTCCTGGCAAAGAATCTGAGCTGATTGGTTTTGGTTTTTGGCTACAGGGAAGGAGTGAACAGTGGATCAGGTGGCAGCATCAGTGACTCTGTGTTTGAACAGGACAGCATAAAATCGGGCAGAGCAAGTACGTATGTGTTTCTTCGGGATTGTCCTGCCACTTTGTTGTGGTTTGGAGAAGTGGATTTTTTGTAAAACTCTATTGTATGTGTTTCAGTTAAGATGACCACAGATATAACCAAGTCTACATCAGGGGACTTCGAGGCTTTGGGCGGAGATGTGTCTAAAGGAGTCTTGTAAGCATTCTTAGTTGTAATGCTTTCTCAAGTGCCTCAAGATTTATGATTTATTTCATAGATTCATATAGTTTACTTATGATTAACTCACACAGCTCTTTTTTGTGGTAGAGCAAACATAATTTATGTTTAACTGTAAACTATTCTATCCCAATTGCTTTAGAACTAGTTTTACTGGGAACACCCATTACGTAAGACTAGTATTACATAAAGTAACATTTTCTCACTCATGAAACCCTTCTCTTCATTGATTTTATGTGTTTTCCATGGAAAACAATTTCCATTTGAAGTAGAGTTATGTAATTGACCCTAAGCTCTTTGGGGGATTATTTTTAAAGCACATCTTTAATAGATCCTTTTAGATATTTGTAAGTTTTAGATAGTAAGGAGAGGTGATTCTGTCTCTCACTTATTTTATCTTTACCACTTCAGGTCTAGCGATACAAAAAGGTGGAGTAGGAACCATGTACCCAACCTATACTAAGCGTAGGATAAGATAGTGAAGAGAAAGAGGAGGCCTGGGGTTCCATGAAACACACAGACCAGACTCTCAAAGAGTTTGTGACCTAATGAAGAGAGAAGGAGTGACACTCACAAACATTAACAAGCTGTAGAAAATATTAGGGAAGATGAGTACTAAATTGTGAGCTACAGACTACAAATATAAGATTTCAAGAATTGTTTCCTAGTTAAAAGACTATTAAATCTGCTAAGATCCCTTGACTGAAAGAGTACTATGTCAGTTTTTTAGGGGACCTCCCATAACCCAGGCAGCAATAGGAACTCTTCAGTGTAGACAGAGACAAGTGTTGGGAGTAAAGTGGAAAGGAATAAACAAAAGCTGTGCAAGCTGACTGCACAAGTAGCAGATGCTGAATACCTGGCAATTTTGGAAAAAAATTGTTGATGCTATTATCATAAATGCTTGTATAAATATTTATTGTATAAATACACTACATTTATGGGGATGGAAGAGGATAAAGTAGAAAATCTCACAGGGATAGTTAAGCCTGTTCGGGCTTAACCATATGCCTTATTTTGATTAGAAGGGAGTAGAGATGTTGAAGATTATTTATTCCCATTTGTTCTTTCACTTGCAGAGATGTGTCTGATTTGATTGCCTCTGTAGCAGACCTGCATTTCAACAAGCAGAAATTGGAGGAAGAAAATAATAAGATTAAGCTGGCCTTGGAAACCTTGGAAGAAGCTAACAGCCAGTTATCGGAGGATTGTACTGAATTGCGCCTTCAGATAAAAAGGTGAGCCATGGTGGGGCACTGCATGCTGGGAGCATTCAGTGCCTTTTTACTTTATAAAAAATATCTGGTTTTTATTGATATATACATATAATTCACACAGCATAAAATTTACCCTCTTCAAGTGTACAAGTCAGTGTTTTTTGGTGTATTCACAAGATTGTGCAACCATTACTGTGATCTAATTCCAGAACATTTTTGTCACTCCAAAAAGAAATCCCATACAGATTAGCAGTTGCTCCCCATTTCTCCCTCCTTCCATCCCTGCAGCCAGTAATCTGGGGCTTTTCCTATTCTGGACATTTCATATAAATGTAATCATACGATGTGTGTCCTTTGTGACTGCCTTCTTTCGCTCAGCATAATGTTTTCAAGGCTCATCCATGCCGTAGCACCTATCACTACTTCATTCCTTTTTATGGCTAAATAATACACTGTTTGGATATGCCCCATTTTGTTTATTCATTTTTCAGAGGATGGACATTTGGGTTATTTCCACTTTTTAACTTTTATGAATACTGTTACTATGACCATTTGTGTACAAATTTTTGTGTGGATATGCTTTTAGTCCTTCTGAGTTTATACCTAAGAGTAGAATCGCTGGGTAGTAACCTACACTTAGCATTTTGAGGAGCTGCCAAATTGTTTTCCAAAGAACCTATACCATTTTATATTCCCACTAGCAATAGTTATCAGTTCTTTTCTAGCAATGATGTTCTCTATGCCATTCAAGGTAGTGTTCTCTATGTAAGACCAATATGACTAAGGATTAAGAATGGACCTATCCAAAGTGTTCTGTGGTTTTGTTGAGCTCTCACTCAATGCAAAGCCCTGTGCTAAGTATCATGAGAAATTCATTGATGAGTCAGATTTAAAATGTGCCATCAGGGTACCTATGGTCTAGAAGGATGATAAGAAAGTTTCGGACCTTAGCTTAAGTTAGAGGATAGAGGACCTAAGAAACACTGGTAAAATGGGTTGCAGGGAGAGGCTTGAGCATCCAAAAAAAAAAAGCAAGAAGGTTCTCATAAAATCTGTGTTTAAGATGTAGATGCTAATATTCTGAACAGAAAAGTTTTAAGTTAACTTGAAAAAAACAGTAAAACATTCTGACCATGGACTCTTATCTTCACAGTTTTTGATCAGCCAGTTCAGCCTCTAAACCATCTTACAATATATGTATATACACACATACATACTGAGGGTGCAAAAAAAATGGATACAAGTGGCCACTTTGGTTAACATTGCTCAAGCAGTAGTTCACTGTAATCAGAAGTGTCTGGACACTAATGGTAACCACTTTGAGCACCTCTTGTAATTGCAGAAGTCAAACATGACTTGTATTCATCTTTTGTTATCAGTATATATTGAGTTTTATAATTTTAATATAGTTTTCCTTTCTTAAAACATGTATACAATTTTTTGGCACACACACACACCCCTACTTCAAGCTCTCTCCATTCCACAACTGGCCTATTATTTATTTGAAATATAATAATTAAAACTTTCTCGTAAAAAATGTGCCTTGGATGAATGTGCCAACAGGGCTTTTGGTTGCAAGTGCTAGAAGCGCATGCTGGTTAACGTAAGCAGTAAAGAGAAGTATTTGAAACGAATTTGGGTAACTCACAGAAGGACAGGAAGGCTAGAGAATTTGTGTGGGTGGCCAGAATGCCAATATCTACAAAATTAAATCTTTATGTTCTCTTTTTTCCTTCTGCTAATCCTTCAGGAAGAGCCTCTGCTTCCGTTATGTGCTCAGAGCCTATTTTTGATATCGTGCAGTTGTCCTGTCATAGAATCATTTACCTTCTATATTAATGGTGCCTTTGTTAATGGGTGGAACTGTTTCTTACCCATCCTGCTTACCCTCGTGCTTAGTAGTATGTAGTACTAGCACTCCCGCCCTTCCAGTGACCTCTGAAGCCAGAAATCTTTGTCTCCATTTTCTTCCTCAGCCTTTACTTCTAAATCAAATAGCAAATCCTGTTAAATGTACCTACTTTATATCTCTCAAATAGATTTCCTTCTCTCCCTTTCTATATCTTCTATGTAGTTCAAGTGAACGGCACCTTTAACCTGGATCACTACAGCGATCTCCTGATTGGGTTCCCTGCCTTTTCCAAAACTTGTGCACGTGCGCAGGAATGCTCTTCCTCAATGTCAGTCTGACGACATCATGCCCCTGTTTTAAACACTTCAGTTGATCCCTACTGTGTTCAGGATAAAATCCAAATTCTTTCATCTGGCTTGCAAAACCCTGTATGATAGGACATCTGTTACCTTCTCTTTACTTCCCATTTTCCACTCTAGGTGCCAACAACATCTAACTGCTTGCAGTCCCTGTATGAGCTTCTGTTCTCTCTTTCCCTTTTTCTTTTTCTCTTCCGCATGATCTGAACTATCTGCTTTTTACACAGTATCTATAGAACTCGGGTTCGCTCCTTCTTTGGTTCTTATTACACTGTGTTATAATTATGGTTGTCTGTTTACCCCACTAGAATATAAGCTCCAGGAGGATAAAGTTCTCTGAGTTCAATTTTGTCTTCATTGCCTAGCACAGAATCGAAGCTCAACAAATATTTGTTGAATGATAGATATAATTCCTTCGTAAGGAAAAAGTTGTATCTTCTTTGAGAACCTGCTCAGAAAACAGTTTATAATCTACTGGGAGTACAGACGGGTAATTCCATGAGGTGGATTACCAGAATACATTTAATAGGTTTCATTTTACTGGGCATTTTGGCTGTTTCCAATGCTTTGTTATTGTAAACAATGCTAAATTAACTTAAAATGAAATATATCATATAGAAACTATTTGTTTAGTTTCCATCTCTTTCACTAGTATATAACCTTTACAAGGGCAAGAACCATGTCTCTTGTTCACCATCATAAACCCCTTTGTAGGTCACAGCACCTGGAACATAGCATTATTCAATAAAGATTTGTGGAATTGCCTTAACTAATATTACATCTTACTAGTAGAAGGAAAGAACTGTGTGATTCAGACAAAGGGAGTCTCCAAATCTGTATCTTCAGGAATATTTTTGTTTCCTCTTATCATTTCCCACACCACACTCCCCCCAAATCTCTTCCTTTTCCAAGGACTATGAAAGATAGTGGGTATATTTTTACTATTGTTGGTATCTGGTTTAAGTTTTCAGTGGTTTTCAACTTGGGTCCAAAAATAGCCCTTGGCTTTTCTTAGTATATTTGACAGTTATATTTGAGGTTTTGCTCATTGCCTTCTCTTCCACCCCCGCAGTGCCCACCAAGCTATTATGAGAACAAATCTGTTAAAAGAAGAACTGGAAGAACTAAAAAGTAGTTTGACTGCTTCAGAAGAGCAGAAGACCACACTTGTAGCCCAGAACAAACAATTAGTAAGTTATCCAAGGACTTTGAAATTGGCATATAGTTTACATAACTGAACTCCAAAAGGTTTATTTGGAGGCAAAAATCAGAGGTCAATAGACTGATAAATGAATTGGTGACACCTTAGAAAAGTAAAGGCAGGTAGAATAAAAACTGTTTCCTTCTCAGCAAAGATTAAAATTCTTTACAAATTACTCTGTCATATTCGCAATGGTTTGTAAAGACCTAGAAGCCCTCTGGGATGATTCCTAAAGTTGGTAGGTGAATTCATAACTACCAAATACTAAAAACCACTTGAATTGTCTACAAAAATTTTTCTCTGTTAAACGTCCACGTTTTTCTCAGTTTTTAAAAAAATCAATTTTCTTAGTACCTCCAGATTATTACGAAGCTCCATACATACAGGCTTGTAATTTTTAGAGCAAATTGTATTTTAGACTAAGCTTTAACTCAGCCAAGAGATAAGTATGTAATCATTTTTATTGAGAATATTAAACTATTATCTAGGGCTTTAGTAATAATTGTCAAAATTCTGATATATTCCAGCAGTATTCTAGCATTGCTAATGATGGTGGGGTTCAGCTGAAAGTCACTCCAACTAATTTATTTTGGGGTCTGTAATTTATCAGGAGATGGGCTCTAGGCCTATGTCCCTCACTTGTGAGCTCCCACAACTGACACAGCTTAGTTTAGCTCTTGCCTCAATAGTAAATGTGGGGACTAGACTCACTGAGTGTCAGGTGACTGAAAGTCTTTATGAATGCACGAGCGGAAAGACTCAATCTGGGACCAATGAGGAGCTTTTACATAGAGGCAATGTAGGGAAATGATCAGGAGCCCACCCTTGGAAGTCAGAATGCTCCATGCAAGTCCTGACTCCTAGGGCTGGGTAACTTTAGGCATACCACATAACCTTATACCCTCGGCCTAGGATGGTTAAGTGAGTTAATACATGTAAAGAAGTCAAGGTCCTCTTTCCTTCTAGGTCTGGATAATGTTAGCTGTTATTAAAAGTACAGAGGCCTGGATTTACAATCCTAATCCTTTGTGTTTTATAGTGTTTTTACAATTTCAAAAGAATTTTTAGTATTTCACCTCATTGGTCATCATGGAAATTCTGTGAGGCAGAAACAGAAGTAGGTATTCTTCATTAAACAATTAATAGAGTTATAGGTGAATTCCCAAGATGTTTTGATTATTCCAAGTTGATTGTCTAAGAAATGGTGCAGCTGAATCAAACTCCAGACTTCTGATTCCAATTATGTGGGGTGTGTGTTCCTTCGTCTTATACCAGTGACACTGAGTTGTTTCCTCTTTTATCTTTATATTTAAAAGGAAATAGCTGTTCACTTTATAAAAATAAGGAAATGCATATTAACAAAGAAAAAATAAAATCCCACAAAATTCTTACCCTCCCCTATCCACAAGATATACTGTTAATGTTTTGGTATATATTTTATCCTGGAATAGTTTTTCTTCAGAATTTGGTTCTGAATTTGGGGTTTTTAATTATAAAATGGTTTTGATATTCATATGTTCTGGCAATGTTGAATCTGGAAATATCCACAGCTTCAAGTAGAAAGCTAGAACTCTGTAATTTCAAAGGACTGTTTAAATAGATGAGTTTGCACTATCTGTCAGAAGTGAATGGCAGTAAGTAGCAGGAAAAAAAACCAGGCTATTCCTTCCTCCCCCCCCCACCCCCGCCATCATAGATTGAGTCAAGGAGAACAGTAACTTCTCACAGATCCCAAAAAACTGAAAGCCAAAGGCTTAACCCCATATGAGAGTATTTTCAGACTATGTTCATTTGTGATATGTCAATGCCATATTTAAAGTTGACAAAGGGAAAGAATGTCAATAGACTTGCAGGTAAATATGTGATATTTTCATAAACCTCTCAAATGCTTTTTAGTTACTTTTCTTTTAATGAATCAGGAGACAGAAAACCGGGATCTGATTCTTAAGATTCGGATTCTCCAAGAAGAGGTATGTTGAAATCATGAAAATATGGGCACAGATAAACATATGGAAATCATACAATCATGGGTTAGATAGAAATCTTGTGAATAGTCAGGCTCCTATGGGCCAAAGACCAGATTGCTTTATTAAATGACAAATGAGGAAGAGTAGATAGGATTTTCATGGCTGGTCAGAAGTACGTTATTACCTTTGTAGTTATCCGTGGAAGAATGGGATTTTAAAAATTCAAATTTAAGATGAAATCAATCCATCTAAAAACTGTACAAATCAAGAAGGAAACTGTAGATATTGTTTAATAATTTTCCATTATTATTCCACTGACCTAGATGGCAAAAGTATTGAGTCAAAGACCAGATCTTAAAGTCACTGAAAGTCTTACCTTGGAAAAGCCATTTATCTGTTTTGGGTTAATAATACCTATTCCCTCAGTTATTTTAGAGATTAAGATAATGCATGTGGAGCCATTTCGTTCACCATATACCTCATGTATGTTAGGAAATATTAGTAAAATCTCTAAAATAACTCAATAATTCTATGCAATATATTTTCTTAAGCAACAGAGTTAAAGTATTGAAAGAACAGGTAGCAAAGATACTAGTAAGTTACTATTTTGGAGGGAATTTTTCTGTGGGTACCTTTTGAATGTCAAGTGGTATGCACTGTTTTGTTTTGTTTTTAATTTGGACTTTATATAACTTTATCAGATATATTTATTAAGCTGTGCTGAACAATCTGGAGAATTATCCAAAATATGGAGCAAGTGGATATTAAAAAACTTCATAGTGGTTTGGAAAGGAACAATTAAGATAGGAAAGAAACCATACATTAGATTCAGACATGTTATAGCTACAAGACCAATTTTCGTGAAACTACTGTTTTACAATTAAAAACCCAATGTAAGATATTTTAAGATTATTGCCTAGCATCAAAGAATTGTACCAAACCAATTTAGAATTGAGATAGAAGGAAACTTAGAACCATTCACCACTGCAATTATTGATTTACTGTAGAGCAGGCATATAAATGTCTAGCTAAGATTCCTTTAGGGGCTACAACTCTGTTGCACTGTGATGGGCAACAGCACAATGGTTTGAGTAGTTACTCACTTTCACTTACTCATTTATTGAACCCCTATTCATTGGGAGACTGCCATGTGTTAGGCACTGTTCTAGATGTTGAGGAGACAAGCTTAAGCAAAATAGCCCATGCGGAACTAGCAAGTTAGATTGTGATTAATGCTATGGAGAAAAGAAAAGCAGAAAACAGAATTATGGGGGAATGAAATTTAAACTAGGGTTGTTGGCAAAAAAATAGCACTATGAAATTAATCATTTGGTTAAAAATTAGAAAGGAGGTTTATCTGTAAAAGAGCATTCCAAGCAGAGGAAACGCAAACTCAAAGACCTCAGGCTGTAGCCTGCCTGCTATTTCTGAGTGACAGCAAGGCCAGTGTGACTGGAGCAGAGGGAACAAGTGGCAAGAGGTTCAGCAAAGAGCTGCATGGGGTTAGACCCATAGGGTCTTGCATAAGCACTGCATGGACTCGGGCTGAGTGAGACGGCAGCTGCTGGGTAGTTTTGAGCAGAGGAGTAACACATTCTAGTTTCTGTTTTTTAAAAGATAACTGTGGCTGCTGGGTTTAGAATCAACTGTAGTGGGGCAAGGGAAGAAGTAGGGAGACCAATGAGGAGACTCTTGTAATAATCCAGACAAAAGCTGATGGAGGCTTAGACTGAAGCAGTAACAGTAGAGGTGGAGACAAGTGTGCAAGATCGGCAAATGCTTTATAATATATCCAAAGGTATTTATTATATATTCAGGTAATACAGAAGTTGTTTCCAATGTCTCAGTGAAATACAAAGTCAACTTATCAGCTGAGAGTGAGGATGTGGAACGAAGTATTGGAAGTTCAAGGAGAGAGAAGGAATGAAATAAGCCAGGAGTTGGCAAACTTTTTGTAAAGGACCTGATAGTAAATATTTTTAGGCTTGCCTGGTTAAAAGGCCTTTGTTGCAACCACTCACTTCTCCCATTATAGTATAAAAGCAGCCAGAGACAATACGAAAACAGCTATATTCTACCAAAATTTTATTTACAAAACTAAGTGGTCAGCTAGAATTGGCAGGTGTGGGTGGGTTGGGGAAGTTGGAGTAGTTTGCAAATCCCTGATTTAGGCAAATGGCCACGTGAATGGACTAGGAAGATACATTATGATTACTAAACATCCAGTTTAAGGTTATGAATTTAACTTATGAGCTGTTGTTTCAATTTCTATTTTTCTTTATGTTTCTCTGAAAAGGTGCTGGCATTGGGTGGGTGGCAAGATAAAATTAAGCACGTGCAAAGAAGCAGGGAAGAGGCAAAGGAATTAAGGGAATTTGGAAGAGAGTGACTGTAATGATCAACCATGGAAAAATTTAAGTTGAGTAAAGAGGGGACTGAATTCACAGGAAGGTGGAAGAATAAGAAGGTGGTTGGATCAATGGATTGTGGGCTCTAGTGGGGATTGAAGGTCTGTTGGTGCTCAAAGAAGTAATCTGGAAACACAAGAAGTGGTGGCTGAAGAGTCATATGCTTGCAATTAAGATAACAGAGGCGTCAGAGTTGCTGATGATGACAACTGTGAAGGTCTGACTAGGGAGTGAGCATTTGAGATGGAATGAAAGATGAGAAAGGACTACTGAGAGTATTCCTGGATGGTGCTGTTAAAAGGATCATGTGACTTTTGGACAAAGTCTAAAGCTTTGTCCCTTAGTTTAAAATGGATTGTAATATCAATAAAGAAAATACTACATCCTAAAAAAGACTTTGTGACATTATTTTATTTATTTATTTTTTGGTCTAAATCTAAGAATGCTATTTTCTTTTACATTAGAATACTAAGAACATCATGGATATGTACAAATTGGAAAAGAAGATTGAGGAATTGTCGAAAACGGAGACAGAGCACCAAGTAAGCACTTCCCAAACACTGGTAAAATATTTTCTTCCATCAAGCCCATATTACTTTATAAAGATGTATAAGACTTATTGATACAATAATCTTTGATTATAAATTTGTACTCCTTAAGATGTCTGAACTCTATAAAAGGCAATTTCTATTTTTAATGTAACAGCTTTACTGATATATAATACACATGCCATTAAATTCACCCACTTAAAATATACAAGCCGGTGTTTTTTAATATGTTCACAGAGTTGTGCAACCATCACCCAACACAATTTTTAAACACTTTTTTCATCCCAAAATAAATCCCTTTAATAGTCACCCCATTTCCCTCCAACCCTAGGCAACCATTAATCTACTTTGTCTCTATAGATCTACCTATTCTGGATATTTCATGGAAGTGGAACCAAGTACATTATGTGGTCTTTTGTGACTGGCTTCTTTCACTGAGCATATGTTTCCAAGGTTCATCTATGTTATGGAATATGTTCACCTATAGCATATATTGATACTTCATTTCCTTTTATTGCAGAGTCATATTCCATTGTATGGATATACCATATTTTGTTGATCTATTCATCAGTTGATGGAAAATTGGGCTGTTCCTAATTTCTGACTATTAATAATGCTGTGAATATTTGTGTATAAGTTTTTGTATGTACATATGTTTTAATTACTCGAGTATATTCCTAAGATTGGAATTACTGGGTCATATGATAACTGTATATTTAACTTTTCAAGGTACTGCCAGACTGTTTTCCAAAGTGGCTGCACCATTTTACATTTCTACCAGCTGTGTATGAGGGTTCGAATTTCTCCACACCCTTGCCAGCATTTATTATTATTTATTATAGTGGCAATTTCTAATTTAACAATGTCTGATTTTGTAAATCCCAAAGTCAGGAAAGATTTCAGCTATTGTACCTTCTTATCATGGAAAATAAGGGGAGATGGAAAAAATATTTCTTTGATTGAATTAAGAGATAG
This sequence comes from Rhinolophus sinicus, assembly GCF_057876585.1. Taxonomy (NCBI): domain Eukaryota; kingdom Metazoa; phylum Chordata; class Mammalia; order Chiroptera; family Rhinolophidae; genus Rhinolophus; species Rhinolophus sinicus. Next base: position 38,380,438 of record NC_142501.1, read on the forward strand.
CTTACAAAAATTATTTGTATCTATAGTGCATCTAAAAAGTCTGTTTTTGTTCTATTTACCTTACATTCTCATCAGGAAACAGAAGACAACTATTAATAAATTTAGGAATTTGTGTCATGCTTATTGTCATCACTAATGGAGTATTTGAGAAATATTTTTTGTTGGAGTGTATGTTTGAAATGATGATGTACTTAAATTTCATGTCTGTATGTAGAATTTTCAAGTTTCCTAGCAGATATTCAAATTCCATGTGTGTATACAAATATACATATGTTGTAGCAGTTATAATTTAGACATTAAAATTAATTTTATTCTAGGAATTACTGTCTTTGGAAAATATAACTGTTATAAACTAGTGGAAAGAGCTAGAAGACACAATCCTGTCTTCTTTACTTTAAAGCTTTTTAACTGTAAGCAATTAGTTAACCTCTTTAAGTCTCAATTTTCTCATCTACTGAATAGATATATTTTCTACATAATCCACAAGCTTGTTGAAAACTCAAATGAGATGACTACCTGAAAATGCTTTAGAACTATAAAGGGATATCAAATATATATGATTATGATGATGATTCTACTTATAACTATGAGGATTATTTTTTTATGTTTTTCAATTCAATCGATATACATGTTTATCAGTTACATTATATTTAGAAGCCTATGCCAGCAAGCTTGCTTTGGATTTGAATAAACTGATATGTCCTAAATATTTACCTTGCTAAAAGAAATCTTGAATATTTTTAAACTTAAATTTTTAAAAGAGAGTCTTCTATATGTCCACATGGAGTCTGTGTTCATGTCTTATCTAGATTTTCATTTTCACCAAAAAATAAAGACTCTATATGTCCTCTTATTATATGAAGTATGAAATGGTGGGAAAGGCACTTGGATAAAGACTCATATCTGGGCTCAGTTCTGTCACTGTGTGTGACATTGGACAAGTCCCTGAATAGTGTTGAGCTTCAATTTCCTCACTGATAAAGCAAGGGCAATGACCTCGCTTCTAGGATTGTTGTGAGGCTGACGTGAAAGTTCAATAAAAAGTGACAAACACATTCGCGTTAAAGGTTCTTCAGAAACATGTCTCCCTATTGGAATGATTTTTGTGGCACTGTCCTTTATCAGAGCAATGTCCCAATGGTCTTCCCGAAACTTGTTTCTTTTCAGATGCAGTTGTACACATATGAGAACACTTTGCTTAATAAAGACGCAAGTTTGCAGAAGGTTAGTTCTGTCCCTTCCCATGAAGTTTTGTGGGATTGGCTAGCTCTCTCCAAATCATAAAAAAGATGGTCATTTGTGTACCTTCGCCCTATGAAAATATCTGGTTCTAATATTCTGTCAAGAATATTACACTTTACTTTATAATATTTCACAAAAAATGTTACTCTGAATGGAGAATACTGATTTCTTCATCTGGGATAAGTTTTAACATCCTCTCTAAATTCTGGTGATGGTCATTAATCTATGTAATAAATATTAGTTGCCAATTTATCAGTCACTGGCTAGATACTGGTGATGCAAATTTAGTGCACAACAACACAATGAGTGTGCAGTCATTTGTTTTAGGGAAGAAGACAAATATATCCCTAAATTAGTTTCTCCCTTAGATTGATTGATTAGACAGAAAAATAGATGATAGATATATAGATGATAGATAGATAAATAGTGAGGCAGATAGATAGATAGATAGATAGATAGATAGATAGATAGATAGACAGAAAAATCGATAGATATCATTTTATTTATCCTTGTATCCTGTGATCATAGCCTACCTGGTAACAAAGGATGCTGGCTACAGAGGTGCTGATTATGGTGGCTTTAAGAGACACAGCCTAAGTTAATAAATTTCCCCATTTCAAGATAGGGAAGTGAAGGAAGACCAATATTTTTCTTCTTCTTCTTTCCTGCTTTGTTATGATGTTTCAAAGAAATTATTCATGGCTGGTAGACATTGACCTAGATACTGAATATTGTACCAACTTTCTGTCTCCCACTGGGCATTTACAGTTCTTCTGTGGCTCAGATTGACAGTCTAATAAATATGATTTGGTGGACTCATACATTTATTAGCTATTAATTTTCTCTTCTACTTTTCAGAAGGATTTAAGTATAGAAGAACTTAAGTCAACCATCATAGAATACGAAAGCATTATAGAGGTATACCATAATAATCTCACCTCTTGCAAGGTGGGGTTGTTAAATGTACATGTAAATTCCCCACTCGAGTAACATGTACAGCCTAATGTTGTATGTGATTCCAGGATTTACGAGAGGATAAAAACAAATTGGCTCATGACTTACAGCACTTGCAACAGGAACTCATCATGTGAGTACAAAGCAACACCTCACCGGCCTTCTCTCGTGGGCCTCCACCATACGTTATCAGTCTACTGAGTGATATGCAGTTCTTTGCATGGGTCACAATCTTTTCTTCGATACCTTTGTAAGTGGTATTTTCTCCAAGAGAACTCCTTCACAAGTTTTTCATGACTTTACCTTGCTTTTCTCTTCCCTTGAGATTAAAGCAATCCTTTTGAGTGCATGCATGGCATGCTATTCTTACCTCTTCTTACATACATCATCTTATGTTATAACCATTTGTTTCTGAGTACTTGTATGTGTAGTATGCTAGTCCAGGAGGCTATAGGATCCTCTCAGATAAGAAAAATGAGTAAAGTCAATGAGGTAAGTGCACATACTTACATTATGAGAGTGGCAAGTGAGAAAATTGTGTTACCCCAATGAAGGGAGACTCTGCTTAACTCCAGCTAATTGCTGCATCGAGAATATATGGACCCAATGTGGCCACATCTTCTGATTTTTAAAGAAAACCCCAAAATATATGGGCTTTTAGTGAAATTTCTATTTTTAACTATTGGCTCCATTTTTATTTTTATTTATTTATTTTTTTTTAGTATGGCCTACGTTTTTGCCACCACCTAGAGACACTAATCTGTGCAGTTCCAGAGATATCTCTTATTTCTCTCCGTATTCCGAAGTACCTACTACAATCCTGGGCATACATGAGTGCTTACTGATTGTATGGTGATAAACCTTATTCTGGTGACTTAAAACAATGTTGGAGGCACATCTAATCAGACGGGACTATTGTTATTTTTTCAAGGAATGGGATCCAGTTGAATGTTAGTGGAGAGCATAAGAGTATCATCTCTGAAGGAGAAAAATCTTTACATTGTGAACTAATTCTTGCTCAGTCTGCTGAGGTAGGTAATTATCATCAAATGCAAAGCTTTAAAAAATAATCACTATGTGCGATAATTTACTATTAAGTGAAGGTCCATAGCTTGCTGAAAAGTACTCATGACATTTTGAGAGAATCTGTTGATTGTTTTTAGAATCTAAGTCTAATGTTTCTGAGCCTGGAAGAACAGACCTTTTCCAGTTATGGCTGCGAACTATAGTGAGGGTCAAGCATGGGGCTGAGGAAATGTGTGTTGAGTGAATCTGGACTTTAGAAATCATTATATTCTTGATACTTTTCAGGACAGACTACCTGCATGTTCCCGAGCCTGGGATCCTAAAGATAGCAGTAGAGATCCATGAACTATTTTTTCAGTATTTCCCCAATCCCCCAAAGGAAATGTATCTAACAAAAATAAAGATACTCAGAAACAACATGAAATTTCTTTGCTTTAGGAGGTAATTGTACCAATCCAATTGAATGACAATGGTTATTACATTCTGGACAGAAATGAGCATTTTTATATGTTTTTTGTTTAATTTTAAAATGGCAAAATGCATTATTCCTTTAAAAAGTCTCAGTGTGTTAGGTAGACCCAATTCTTTATAACAGGAGAGGAAACAATCAGAGGCCTCCTTGGAGATGAAATGTTGGAACACCTAATACTATATTTTCACTCCTGTATACTTTCCAGTTTTATGCTTGTTATATTAGGAATGCTTTATTAGAAAATTCCTTTCTTTTCACCACTTTAATGGTCTCTCCATGTCTATGGACAATGGATAGGTCAGAATGTCTTCCTGTTGACAGCTGTGATATGACCTTGAAAGGAGAGGAAGAATGTCTTTGGGGCAAATGCTGTTTGAATTTCTCCTGCCAAGGATGCAGGAGCAGCATATGCTGTCTTCATCTGACACCGTCTCAGGCAGCCTTGGCCATTCTGCTGAGCACTGTGCTTTCCTGACATTCTGTTTCATACTCATCATTTGACTGTGTTTTGACACCAAGCCAAACTGCCAGACTGAAAGAAGTGGTGGCAAATCTGCCATGGCAGTGTGTTTTTATCCTCAGTCCTCAGAGATAATGACGATGTCAAGATGCCAGTCTGTAAAGTTCTATAGTTCTAAATGGGAGTTAAACAGCTGACAAAGTTCTGGCTCTGAGGTTTACTCCACTGATGAAGAAGTTTGCCTTCTAATTGGAATCTGGAAATAAGAGCCTTCTGACCTTTTCCCAACAGACAGCAAAAAGAAAGTTAATGTGTTGTTGTCATACACCTCAAATATAACAGGAGAGAGAGACTTTGAGAGAATTATAAGAAATATGCTTTGTGAAACATTATCCAACAGTATCTTCTATGAATGAGAGACAAAAGAACCCAGTCTATCTTCAATGGGATTTATTGAACACCCCACTCCCCATCGTTTATTTTATTTCTGTGAATTTCTTAATCTTTCCTTAGTTTCATAAAATGAGAGCCATAGAAGTTTGTATCACCCACATGTAAATGTTATCTATAGGATAAATAAATTTTTCTTGAGGATGAATCAGTTAAGTTGAAGCCATCCTAGAGAGAAAATGTAAACAGTTTTGGGGGGGATGTAGGGGGATTCCATAAGACTATTTACAACTATTTGATGGGGACAATTACAATGACCTGTAGGCATCATTTTCATAAAATAAAAATCATGAATGTTTTTTGTTAGAATGACAGCGTTGTGCACATTTTGGTAATTGTTTCAGAAAGATGAAACTGAGTGGCAGTGCAGTTTAATCAGCTTGTCATCTGTGGACATGATGATCGACCAAGAAATGCTAATATTCCTCAGAGAACTTGAACAAAAGGGACTGCAATTCACAGCTATGCTTCAGAAGCTGGTATTGTATAACACACACCTATTGTGGCATTTCACTGGCTAGGAACACCTGCAGATAAGTGACCTACTATCTGTTTGCTGAGCACAAGCATATTGGTGTGTAGTTAAGACTCAAATTAATTCTACTATGAAAAGAGAAGATTTTTCTCAAACCTTCCTGAGGTTGATCTTCTAGTTCTGGGTCAGTTAGGACTATCAGTTTGACCGTTAGACATGGATTACTTGAGCTTAGTTTTCCTATAGGTTCATCTTTACTATTGAAAGGCTGGAAATGTGGTACTTCTTGAATAGTTTCTTTCTAGCTAATGGCTAGTACCTCTTTTTTCATTTTTATTTTTGACTAGAAACTCTAGATGGTCAGAGAAAGCAGAAAACATCTTCATGTTAGTATTTCTAGTCCCTTTCACAGTGACTAGCATGTATAGTAGGTAGTATTTGGTTTGATAAATGAAAAAATCCTCGAACAGGCTTGTTTTCTTCTATTTGAAAGGGGAATGAAAATGGGTAAGTTTTGTTCTGGAAAATGATTCTATGTGTATATTCAGCATGTATAGAGCACCTGACGAGAGTTAGCCTCACCACATGTAATGTCCTGGGATAAAGGAAAGTCACCGGGTGACATTAGATTGAGAAGGAACTCTCTGGTGTCTTCCTGAATTGCCTATGAAGTAGAACTTTGGACTAAATTACTTCTTAAATTGTAGCATATGTCTTTCACCTGCATTCCTAGTAAATGATGTGGAAATCTTTTTCAGCATGAAGAAGTTCCCAAAGTTGAAACCCTCATCGATAGCTCTCTACAGTGGGTAACTAATCCAGAAATTACTGTGAAAGAAATGTGGGAGAACAAGCTTACTGTAAGTATTCTGTATTTTGTGATTTCCCTTCGATTTTTGAAACCCGGGTAATGCTTATTATATATAGTACTATGTCTAAGATGTTATTGTGGTCTTCTGCTTTCCCTAACTGGGGTTGTGTATGAATGTGCATATGTGGGTGAAAGTAAGTGTTAGGATAAGTGTGTGTGAGTGTGAGGGTGAGGAAAGAAAATAAGAGTGAGTGAGTGTGAGGATATGTGATATGTGCTGGAGAAACAAATAAATAAAATCATTTAAGGAAAAAATATATTTTATTTGAATCCTTGTGAGATCCGACTAGTCTAAGCTTGGATTTTTCCTTGACCTATTTAAATTCTCTAATTTTAATAGAATAACTATAATACAAAAGACTCTTATTCCTGATACTCTAACAGATTCCTTATCCCAGAAATTAGCAGAACATTGGGAAAATAAGAACTTCTTAGGTAGCTATTACCAGTTTTGTTAGAAAGGAAGTATATAAAAATAAATCTCTTTAATTTATCCATCATTTATTATCTCTACTTCTTGACTGCCAGATGACTTCCTAACATTTATCAGCCCCCTAAGTTAAGCTAAAGCAAGAAATAAACTCTGAAAACTGTGGAATATTAATTTCAACCTCTTTGCCAAACTAACCTTTTTCAGAAATTCCTTTTGAATATACTAATCAACAACTACTGATTTTTTTTGCATTTCCTTGTCCCATCCTATTCTAAAGCAATTGTGATGATTGGTGAAATAGTAAAGGACCCACTATCTTAAGAAAAAGAAAACAAAACTCATTTTAAGCACATAATAGATACCCAATATATATTTGTTAAATTCAGATAATTTAGTCTTTGGGTAATTGAGAATTAGTATCTATTCAATTAGAATTTTAGGGTCCAATAAAAATGAATACTATTGAGAGGGAAATGGCCACAGCATTTTATATTGCTTCTGTCATATGTTTGTACTTAACACTGGAATAGTGGAGCTTGTTTTGGAATTTAACACTGAAATTTCCTTGTAGGAATTCAAGTATATCATGAAAGAGAAGCTAAATCTTTGTATATTAATGCTGAACAGCTTGGGAAACCATACAGAATCTTTTGATAAATTGATAGAGATTTTGAAGAGATTCAGGCTGGAATATTTTTACTTCAGAAATGAATACCTTTCCAGGTAATGACCATTTATATATAAGAAACCCATGCTTTATAAACATGACACATTTGTGATTGTGCCACAGCGTTTGATTTACTTTTTTCAAGTTATATACATTGATTTCAGATGACACTTTTCAGTGAAGACAATTTGTCTGACAATTTTGAACTGTGAAATCTGAGTAGAGTGAAATTGACTTATATACTCAATATTGTAAATAGTGAACTTTAAAATCTGTGGGAACCAGTGTAATGAGTTATTTTCTCTAGAGAGGAAATTTGGAATTACAGAATATAGAATTCTTTTAACGAGATGGGTCTTAGAGATCATCTAGTAAAACCTCATAATTTTACACAGGATAGAGACATAAGGTTGCAAAGTGCATTGATCAAGACCTGAGAGTTATTAATGGAAAATCCACAGATTGATTAATGGAAGAACTTGATGCTGGGTCTGTTGACCCCTATCCCATCAGGCTTCATGTTCCACCTCAGTATATAATGCATTGCAGTGGGCACTGGTTAATTAAATTTCAAGTAAAAAAAGTCATAGGGAATAAAGGAATCTAAATGTAAAATGATTTATCATCTTACCTTCCCGCTCACCTTAATTATGATTATGGGGAAATTCTTGAAATTTGTACACTTTGTAAACCACATACTAAACAAGGACAGTGATTATGTCTTTTGTTGAGCTTGATTTATATAGCTGCTACTACCAAACTAAGCATTCCCTTAAGAAGTGCTTTTTGAATGAACATGGGTATATATTGAATTTTAATCAAGTAAAAAAAAATGTAGAGACTAAGTTTGCTCAAAGAAAATAGCCAGAAGAAAATTTATTTTACTCCCTGCAAATAAGGAAACTAGATACCAGAGAGAGGTTAATACCAGAGGGAATTCTCAAAAAAAAAATGATCTTCTGCTTTCCCTAAGAAGCAGGCATCCCAGACTTCCCCTTAGTGGTAAAGGTGTGGGTTAAGTGGATATGCAGCAGCTTCCTTACATAGATACCATCTCCACAAAAGAGAGCATTGAAATTCTTCTAGTTAGCAACAAAGAACTATTTGGAGGGAGGCCTACACCATAGTCATCGCTGAGTACATGAATCTTCTGTATTTATCGTACTAGACACACAGAAGCCCAGTTTAATAGTAGGTGCAATTTGTTGAGAACTTACTGTGTTGGCTGTAGTGCTCAGAATTTGACATGCGTTTAGATTCAGAGAGGTTCAGTAACTTCCCAAGTTTACCCAGGTAGGATTTTGTAACAACTGGGATCAGACCTAGATATGTTTGTCTTCAAAACTTAAGTTCCTACAACTAATAACCCCCCACTATCTACTTGTTAAAATCTGACATAATAGTCATTAAAAATATTCTGGAAACCTAGCAATGGGCAACATACTACTTGTCAGTGTAAGGATGCATTAGTTCCTGCTTTCGAGACATAATTTAAGACAGACAAAACCATATAGAGCTACACACCGAATGATTTGGCTGCGGGTCTTACCTATGCATAAGGAAATGAGTTGACTCTTGTGGGAATGAGTCCACTAAATATCCTATGTTTAGATGAGGTAGGAAATGTTTATTAAAGGTAACTTTCAGGGGCCGTTTACTTAGAAGAAGGCTTCCTTTCTGGTGCAAGATAAATAGGCTCCAATGCTAAAGACTGAAGAGACAGTGAAAAAAAAAAAAAAAAAAAAAAAAAAAAAAAAACTGCTCTGGAGGGCTCTATGCGAAAAAGCATGTCATCATTCATACAGCATCCAAGTGCCAGCTCTTTGCCAGGCTTCCCCCCCCCCCCCCAGTTGCTGGAGAATTATAGGAAATATGACAAATATCTGCCTCTGTGAAACTAACATCTATTGAGGGACATAGACAATGAACATAAAACAGATAATTATATGCTATAATGCCAGAGAGTGGTGAATGATTCGAAGAAAATTAAAGCAGGGATAAGAAAACCTAGAATGACAAGGGGCAGGAGGACCTAACTTTAGAATGGCCAGGAAAGGCCTATCTGAGGAGTGATTAATTGAGAGGATAGCTGAGTGAAGTGAGATAGGGAGCTATGTGATGATCTGGGTTGTGTGCTAGGCAAAGGAAATAACTAGTGAGAAGGCCTTGCAGTTGTAATGAGCTTGGTATGTGTGAGCAGCAGCCAGAGGCCAGCATGGCTGGGGTGAAGTGAGTGCTGGACAGTGGTAGGAGACGAGGCCAGAGAGATAGGCCGGGGTCAGGTCCACAACCTTGCGATTCATGTTTAGGAACTGGAGTTTTATTCTGAGGGAATGGGAAGCCATCATAGGATTATAAGCAGAGAAGAAATATAACATGTATTTTGAAAGATCATTCTGGATGCTGGGTAGAAATTTGTCTATAGATGGTAAGATTTAAAGCAGTGAGATTAATGAGAAGAGTTTTTTCAATAACAGACCACCAATTACAGTTCTTGAAATCAACTTACTAGATTATGACCAATTTTAAAAAAATAAATGTAAACTATCAGAGCATATTGCATATAGTAAGAGTAAATATTATTTCATGCATTTTTGTTTCAGCTGCACGTGTGTGTGTGTGTGTACTTGGTTGAAATATAAAATATTTACTGGGTCATGGTCATAAAACCACTAAGTTAAGAGCTAATCGCACTAGTCCAGGTGATGGGTGTAACATGAGCTACAGTGATAGTTGTAAAGGTAGTAAGAAATGGTTACATTCAGACTATATTTCGAGGATGGATCATATCAGATATGCTAATGAATTAGTTGTGGCAATGCAAGAAAGAGAAGAGTCATCCTTGACTTAGAGGTCTTTGGTCTGAAAACTAGGTAACTGGGGAGTTATTTAGAGTCAAAGTCTGGGGGAGACTTGGACTTAGCAGGATTAGAAATCAAGAGTTAGCATTAGGACATGTTAGCAAGGAGAGATGTTGAACTTAAAAATACACACCAAAAGCTAATACTTACCTCTTAACATGATAATAAAGATCTTTCTGAAAGAAAAATCTTCAATGCTTTAACATTTGTTAAATATTTTTAATAGCTGGGTCTATCTGATTTTTGGGGTGGTCTATCTGATTTTTTGGGGGGTCTATCTAATTTTTAAATAGCTATTTCCAAGACTGTTATGATTCCTAAAGTACATAAAACTTATTGTCGTATAGATACAAACACATGTAAGTGATTAAAAGTTTAATATTATTGAGTATGAATATCTATTGATCCTTATAGTCCTGTTGCTTTCCTTTAGAAGATAATAGACACTCTTGAATGCCTAGATTATTTCTCAAGGAACTAGAAAAAGAAGAACAAACTAAGTTCAAAATTAGCACAAGGAAGGACATAATAAAGATTAGAGCAGAAATAAACAAGATAGAGAATAGAAAGACAATTTAAAAAAAAATTAGTGAAATGAAGCTAAGAATTTTTTTTTTGAAAAGATAAACAAAAGTGACAAAGCTTTAGTTAGACTAAGAGAAAACTCAAAATCTGAAATGGAAGAAGAGAAATTACAATTGATGCCATGAGGGGTTGAAGAGGACGGATCATAAAATATTACTATAAACAAGTATACAGTAACAAATTGGATAACCTTGAAGAAATGGATAAATTCCTAGAAACATACAACCTACTAAGACTGAATCAGGAAGAAACAGAATCTGAACAGACCATAACTAGTAAGGAGGTTGAAGCAGTATTCAAAAACCTCCCAACAAAGAAAAACCAGGACCAGATGTCTTCACTGGTGAATTCTACTGAATATTTAAAGAAGATTAGTGCAAATTCTTTTGAAGCTCTTTCAAAAAATTGAAGAGGAGGCAACCTCTTACCAATTTGTTTTCTGAGGGCAGCATTATCCAGACACCAAAACCAAAGACACTACAAAAAACAAAACCAAAAGAAACCCCAAAACCCTACATACCAAAATTCTTGATGAATATAGATGCAAAAAACCTCAACAAAATACTAGCAAACCAAATTCAACAGTACATTATAAAAATTATACACCATGACCACGTGAGACTTGTCCGTTGAATGCAAGGATGATTCTGCATACACAAATCAATTAATATGATACACCATATTAACAGAATGAAGGATAAAGATCAAAAGATCATTTAATTTGATATAGAAATGCATTTAACAAGATTCAACCCCCTTTTATGATAAAAATATTTTTTAAAAAAACTAGACATAAGAAAGAAACTACCTCAATATAATAAAAGCCATATATGAAAAGCCCACAGCTAACATTATACTAAATGGTGAAAGGCTGAAAGTTTTTCCTCTATGATTAGAAACAAAGCAAGTAAGCCCACTCTCACCACTTCTATGCAACATGGTACTGGAAGTCCTAGCTAGAGCAATTGGTCAAGAAAAAGGAAATAAAAGGCATCCACATTGGAAAGGAAGAAGTAAAGTCATCTCTGTTTGCAGATGACATGATTTTACTTAGAGAAAAGCCTAAAGAATCCACAAAAAGCTGTTAAAACTAATAAATTCAGCAAAATTGCATCATACAAAATCAACGTATGAAAATCAGTTACATTTCTATACACTAACAATGAACTATCTGAAAAGGAAACTGAAAAAAAATCCTATTCAAAAGAGCATCCAAAATAATAAAATACTTAGGAATAAACTAAGTAGATAAAGACTTGTATACTGAAAACTATAAAACATTGCTGAAAGAAATTAAAGAAGATTCAAATAAATGGAAAGACATCTTATGTTCATCTTATGATCTAAAGCAACCTACAGATCCAAGGCAATCCCTATCAAAATCCTAACAGCATTTTTATAGTAATAAAAAAAAAAAAATCCAAATGTCCATATGGAACCACAAAAAAAACACAAGTAGCCAAAACAGTCTTGAGGAAGAACAAAGCTCAAGGTATCACAGTTCCTAATTTCAAAATGTATCATAAAGCTATAGTAATCAAAACAGTATGGTACTAGCCTAAAGACAGACCAATAGAATAGACTAGAGCTCTCAGAAATATATATATATTACACATATGTACATATATGTATTTCATATGTATATGTGTACATATATATGTATATGTTTTTCATATGTATAAATGTATATATATACGTATATATGTATATGTATATATGTATATATAGGATGCTCCAATACACATATATGTACATATATGTGTGTGTTCAACTGATCTCTGACTAGGGTGCCAAGGCTACACAACGGAAAATGATAGTCTCTTCAACAAATGATGTTGGGGAAACAGGATATACACCTGCAAAAGAATGAAGTTGAATTCTTATCAAATATCACATGCAAAAGTCAACTCAAAATGGAATGAAGATGTAAACATACGGCCTAAAATTGGAAAATTTCTAGAAGGAAACTTGGAGGAAAAGCTTGACATTGGTCTTGGCAATGATTTCTTGGCTATGACACCAAAAGCACAGGCAACAAAATAAAAAAATAGACAAGTGGCTCTATATCAGACTAAAAATCTTTGGTACAGCAAGGAATTAATAGAGTGAGAAGGTAACCTGTGGAATGGGAGAAAATATTTCCAAACTGTATATCTGATAAGGGTTACTATTGAGAATATATGAGGACCTTCTATAACTCAATAACAATCAAACAAAACCAAATAATTCAGTTTAAAAATAGGCAGAGAACCTGAATAGACATTTCTCCAAAGAGGACATACAGATAGCCAACAGATACATGAAAAGATGCTCAACATCACTAATCATGAGAGAAATGCAAATAAAAACCGCAATGAGTCATTCACAATGATGAATAAATCACTCCTGGAAGAGTGTTATTAAAAACAAACAAACAAACAAACAAACAAACAAAAGACACCCAAAAGATACCAAGTGTTGGCAAGACTGTAGAGCAATTGAAACCCTGTATACTGTTGGTAGGAATGTAAAATATTGCAAATGCTATGGAAAACAGTGTGGAGGTGCCTAAAAAAATTAAAAATAGAACTACCATATGAGCAAACCCACATTTGAGTATGTATCCAAAAGAATTCCAAGTATTTTCACATCCATGCTCATCACAGCATTATTCAAAACAGCCAAGATGTGGAAGCAACCTCAATGCCCATCAATGGTTGAATGAATAAATAAAATGTGGTCTACGCATACAATGAAATATTATTCAGCCTTAAAAATGGAGATCCTTTCACATGTGATAAAATGGATGAATCTTGAGGACATTGTGCTAAGTAAAATAAAATAGTTGCAGAAAGACAAATGCTGGTAATTCCACTTAAATGAGGTGTGAAAAATTATCAAACTCATAGAAGCAGAGAGTAGAGTGGTGGTTTCCAGGAGCTAGCGGAGGAAGAAATGGGGATTCACAATTCAACAGGTATAAGTTTCAGTTATACAAGATGAATAAGTTCTAGAGATCTGCTGTATAATATTATCCCGAGAGTTAACAACGCTGTATTGTGCACTTAAAAGAGTGTGTTCAGAGGGTAGAACTCATGTTAAATGTTCTTACCACAATTTAAAAAAAAATCTGACAATAAGCTATTGAACAATGCTCAGTAGAATGTGTGTTTAGGTAGTTTTTATTTTTGTTTAGGGTTTTGTGTACTGCTTTACCATAGTGGTAAAGCATTCTATGAGACCCTTCTGGTCTCTCATGTGGTCATTTTTGTAATCAGGGCTGGGTTTACAACAGTGGACTACGAGAGTCTATGTATTAACATTTGGGAGGCACACAAGAGGCCTAAACTGGATAATGTCTTCCTCACTGCTTTGAAACCCCCAAAGTTTATCATCCCTTTGAGCTAAGGTCCTTTTTCAGGTCACGTTGTTTTGAGATAGTCATTGATACGTTGTTACATAGCAGCATAGTTTCAATAATCTCATTGACTGTCAGGAAGTGGATGCATTTTTATATATTTGGGGGACTAAGGTCAGATCCATAAGACAGGTAACATAACAACACTAAGAGATTTGGGGTGAGGCAGAAAGGGAGGCAAAAGTCTTCAGAAAAGAGAAGACTGCAGTGGAAATACTAACAGTTAGCTTTCATCTATGCTTGGGAGCAGCTCTTCCTGTACTCATGTCACCTATTTATACCATGATTGACAACTCTTAAGGAGAAAAGCTAAGGTCATGAAGTGAAGCTCTTATTTCTTTTCTTTCCTTGCTTTTTTCCTCTCTCACTTTTTTTTTTTCTGTAAACACTAGCTGTGATGTGTAAATATTGCACCTGTCACAGTGACCTCATTGTAGCACCATTCTCTAAAAGATCAGCAACAAATGCAAAGTACTGTGAATGTAGCTTATGGGGAAGTGAATATTCCAGTATAAAATAGGAAACTAAATGTGTTTATCTGTAAAGTGAGGGTGTCAGGCTATGTGATCAATATGATTACTTTAATTAAAATTCTATATTTGTGAAGCATTTATATGTATGTAAACACTTTCACTTTTTCCTCTGATCTCTGAGGAAGTGTATGAAGTTTGTATATGTCACAACTTCCCAGGGGTGACTCTTAGTTGAAATGTCATTGACAGCTTGTGGTTTGGACTTTTTTTTTAAAACTCCAGGCAGAAACAACTAGAAGCCATTAAACAACTGCAAGAGGATGCTGTCAACCAGGAAGTCATCCTCGGGAAGAAGGTCCAAGAAGCCAGCCAACAGCTGGAGGCTGCAGGGAAGCAGGTAGGGCCGCTTTTGACTATGTTATATTCAGGGGAAGTCTCCTCAGATGTCCTTAAAACCATGAAGTAAAAATGGAGAAGGAACAAAACAACCAAAGAGGAACTGTGAAGTTCAGTCCCTAGAGACCAGCAGTAAGCGGAGGAAGTAAAGGGGGAGGTTGTAAAAGAGGCGGTGTCAACAGCCTGCTGATGAAAGAGGCAACTTTGCAGAAGGAGGCAACTTGACATATCAGGACTCTTACGGCTGTAGAAATAGCTCAGGCATACAAAGCCCATGCAAACAGAAAATTGCAGAAGTTCAGCAGAGGCTTATCACTTCCCTGAGAAGAAAAGCACATTTTCAGTTTCCTGTGCATAAAAGTGAGCGCTCAATTGCTTTCTTTCCCGGCCACAATACTAAAATACAGCAGTAACTGTATGTCTTTAGGTTGAGGATCAAGATGGCACAGCCCACTCTGCCAGTGAAAAAGCTAAGTCTTTGCTGTATAAATTAGAGGAAGCAATTTTGGAACAACCGAGTCTGCAGACTATAAATACTGAGTTAGTGAACACTTGCCAGACACTGGAGCAGAAGACAAGAAAACTGAAAAGTGAGTAGCAAATATTTGTTATGTCCCATTTTAGTCTACTCTGAGGTGGGGCAAAAGGACTCCAGCCATTTTTATAGATTACAGCTGCTGTATTATTACTGCATTTATGACAATGAAAAGGTTCCAGAAAGCAGTATTGTGGGCTTTCAGAGAGGTTTGCCTAGTGGCTAGGTAGATGAATTTAACCATTAGCTTTCTTTTTGGTTGTTCATTACAAGCTGATTTGTCTGACTGTTATTTCTTTAAAAATTAAAAAGAACTTCTCAATATTTGTAAAAGTAAACAAGGAAAAATATCTTGTTTGCGTGGGATATTTGAACCTGTCAGTTGTTTACATAGTCTACCCTGATTTTATTAGGTAGTTGTATCCATCATATGGTAGAAAAGGCCCTGCCTCTCTATTTTATTTTAAGTACTAATTTTAAGGTTGGGTAAAATACTTATGAATTTAATGTGTATCAACATATTAAATATGTGTGAAAATTCTTTTTAAATGTTAATGTGTTCTTTACATATATATTTTTTGCTTTAAAAATTTGAATATATTTTTGTTTTCCTGTATTACCTAAAAGTGGATAAATGTTTACTAAGCATTAAGGTGAGAAGACAATTGTCAAATTACAGATATCAGATTATTCATAAGCTTATTTTATTTTAGAAACATAGTTTTGTTAATTTTTCTTAAAAAAAGCTTATTTATTTGACCATTTATCAGACAACTGCTTTTGTTCAGCCAACTTCTTGCTCTAGCTGTATAAATGTTGTTTTCATAGAAAGCTATTGGTTTGGGTAATAAACAAGCTAAATATAAGCTTAAGGTAAGCTAGAGATGGAACTTATCAGACATGTGTTTGTTTTGGATTTACTGTACTCTTTCTACTGTTATCTGAGAAAGCTGTTTAAGAGTTTAAAGGAACTGGCTAGTTCTAAACCAGTAGTGGTTATTCAGCATTTCATTATTATTTTTAATCTTGTAGAACATGCTAGCTTTCAATAAATCTAAGTATCAGTTTACTTTCCTTCACTCTGTCACACAATGTAAGGTATGCTTTAAGTTACATAATCTATGTTATTTTATTATTGTTCAGAGGGCCTTAGAGAAAGTTCCCTTATGATTAGAAGTATTCATGTTTAGACAAGAATAATGACAAAATTTGGTTTATGATGTGTTTGCTTTAGACACTGTGCCTAGATACTGTGTCTTCTGGTCATTTATATGTATCTTTTGATAAATAATATATCCCCATAATTTTATAAAACTAACAATTTGTCTCCTCTCCCAACCCCCCATGATTTCATTATAGTACCGTCTTTGAAGAGTTAACTTTTATAACTTATCCCAAAATGTACATTCTTGATATTATGAACGTGCTATTGTCTCCCCAGGTTATCTTCAGGGGATAATTCTTCCAAATGTAATTAAAAGAATTAATGTATGCAACCCAGCTGCTCTGGGTTGAATGCATGTGCTTTTTTCTGGCTGGATAAAGTAGGTGGATGCCTCCTTTCTGTCCTGAGTTTCTCACAACCTGCTTGGCTTTATGAACTCCCGTACTTGTTTTTATCTTCTGCTGCCTAAAGAAGATTTTGCTCTTAAGACCATTTGCTTATGAATATCTTTCTAACAATTCCCTTAAAAACCAATCATTGAAGGAAGAGGAAGATTTAGTAGCACACGTTTTTGAAATGTTCTATACAGAAGATTTTCCATTTAGCCTATGAACAAATGTCACTGAGGTATGACAGTTATCACACAAACATCCTTGCACATTCCACCACGACCACTGCCACCACATGCTATTTGAATTCTGAGTCAGACATTTGAATTCTGAGTCAGAAAATAAAAAATATTTAAATCCACTTAGTTCTTCTAAAACTGTCGGGTTAGCTTAATAAGTTCATTAAGTATTTAAGGCAATTTCTGCTACATCTAAGAAAGGTTCACTAGCAAGTTGTGTGGGGATGTAGTGGTATTGTTCAAATGTTTATTTCAATCACAGTGTTCACAAGCTGGAACTAGGAACTTGTTTATGACATTTGATTAGAAATCTTGAACTTAACACTGAATTAATAATATTGTTGAAGTTTTCCATTGCCACCAGGACTGGACTCATTTGTGAGGTAATTAGCGTTCATGTTTGCCTCCATGATATGTGCCATCAGAGCTGCTAAATTTCTTGAATGGTAACTTATGTAGTTTCTTTCTTTTGCTTCTTAACCTTCATACGTATCTAACAAGTCTCTTGAGAACAAAGGTGATACTGGATGTATAAATGGATGTTTGCTTTAAAAAGGAAATAAATAAAAAACTTCTTAGATCTAGGGTTTGTTCAAAATATTAGGGTGAACCTAATATACACAAAACGTAGACTAATTGATCTAATCTAAACTATAACCCTTTCACTCTTCATCTTTTCCCCCCTCCTCGCCCCCCGTACCATCTGTCATGAAATCATCATTGAGTCACTCATTTAATAGACAAGGAGGGAATTACCTTTAGAAACCATAAATATTTCACTGGGAAGAGAGCCTGAGAAGCTTCTGTATACATAACTCTTTATTTGAACACAGTGATTGTATATGAACTTTATAGTTTAGAGAAGGGTTTCACCTAGATGATCTCACTGGAAACTCTTCTAGGTTGCTATTCTTAGCAAGGAGGGTATGAGGTATGGGACAGATAACAGTCCCACAGCTTTGAGATGGATTCTAGGTGAGAGCCACATGTCCTGAGCAGTCAATACACAAGAGGGAAATGACGCAAGGGAGGGGGGTTCAGGTGATTGAGACACTTTTAAGATGAGTGTTGGGGTGAGAATCAAAGAGAAAGCCAAAGTCAAATACAGCTTGTTTGACAGCTCTGATGGGATAGGGGCCTAAATTTTTCCAAATGAAAGATGCAAGTATGGATGAAATAATCTAGGAGGCAGTATAGTGTAATGATTAAGAATGAATGTGGGATTTGAAGTTAAACCAACCTATATTCTGATTCTAAATCTACAAGACAGAAACTGGATAGAGTTGGGCAAATCACTGTAACTCTCTGAGTCTCAGTATCCTCTTCCAGAAAATGCAGTAGTTGTTAATTGATAAATAACATAACAAATACCAAACAGTAGCTAGTGCTTGGTCATATTTGTTACAGCCTCTTCTGGTAGAGCATGTTTCTATCACACGAATTACCTCATTCATGACTGGGAAATAAGTAATGACATGTTAGTTAATATGGATGTTATATTGATCGTTCCATCCATGATTTTCCTGGGACTAGGCCCTTGTTGGAAGGAATAGAACTAGAACCTTCAACAGGAAAAGAAAAAGCCCCCAGCTTGGCTGCTGACAGGCAGCAGGAGCCCTTTCAGCTGTATTTAAAAAAAATTAAAAACAAGTGTCTGCACCTGGGCCTTGCTCCCTAGAGAAGAGCCACCCCAGCCTTGCAGGGCTCTGGCTGTGGCCTATTATGCTCCCTCCTGCATTCGCTTTAGCAGACCCACCGACCCCCACTCCCGGCCTCAGAGTTCCACTTCCACCTGCATTCTCTCAGCGCCCCACCAACACTGCCATTTCAAGTGTCACCAGCATTTTCACTCTTGGTTTTGTGCATTTCTAGTATCCTGTGAGGCACCCTTTAGCCATTTTAACATGCGTGTCTCGACGGTACAAGTTATCTTCCTAGGTACTAATAATTAAATAATTGTGTTTGTTAGTGCTCTAGTTACAGTGTTGCCTATAGATTTTGAGTGCTCTCTACCTAACCGTACGTATCTCATAAACCCTGTTATTTTTTTTCTTGCTATGGCTTTTAAATTTGTTTTTTATTGATGAATAGTTAACATACCATAAAAGTTAAATCTTAAGAGTACTGGTCCAACCAGTTTGACAAATGCACATTGAAACACAGAAATTCAATAATCCCAGAAAGTTTCCCTGTGCCCCTTCCAAGTCACTCTCCCTCCCCCACCTCTACCATCACAAGAGCAACCGGTGGGTTAGTTTAACCTATTCTAGAATTGAGTTATACAGTATGTACTTTGTGTGTGTCTTCTGTCCCTCAGCATAGTATTTATCTTATGTTGTATTTATCAGTGGGATGCCTGTTCCATGGATGAATTGTATTTATTTCGATGAACATTCCACCATTTGATTCTCCGTTCTCCTATTGGACATCTAAATTATACACGGTTTAGGGTTGTTATGGGGAAAGCTGCCATGAACATCCAAGTACAGGTCTTTGTGTGGACATATGTTTTTATTTAACCTAGGATAAATATCTAGGAGCAGAGTTGTTAGGTCATAGTGTACTCGTAACTCTAAATTTTTAAGAAACTGCCAAGCAGTTTTCCATAGCGTTTGTAGCATTTTACACTCAGCAGTGTATGGGAGTTCCTGGTGTCCCACAGCTACTGTGGTGGCGTCAATCAAAAGATTGACATTTTCACCCCTTTTCTGAGTATCTCATTGTGCTTTTCATTTGTTGTGCTTATTGGCTCTATCTTCTTTTTGAAGTATCTAAATCTTTTGCCCATTTTCAAATTAGGATATTTGTTATTGAGTTACAGAATTTCTTTACATATTTTGTATACAAGTCCTTTGACAGATATATGTATTGTGAATTATCTTCTCCTAGTCTGTGGTTTTTAATGAAACCTGATATTTTTTAATGCACAATTTTATAAAATAACAGGTACCACATATATTGTTTTATAAAAGTCCATAATTCATAAAAGTCAACCATTATTGGTAGCTAACATTATTACAGCTCTAATATGGTTTTGATTTTCAACAGCCAATCAATTGCGGGCCTTTGCCTGAAAACTTCACTGCACAGTCATTCAGAAAGTTGTTTTTCTCAGCTTCCTTCAAAGGCAATGTATCCAAGACACCTGGTCCCATCCTACATCACAGATGGCAACAGCAGGGAATGCAGTGACCACTGTTTTACGTGCTTCCATGTGAAACCTAAATGTCCTAGAGACATGGCAAGTCCAGCTCCAAACACATAAAGAAGAATGCAAAGCTGAATGCAAATTAGGGCACTAAGCGAGCTTGTTTTGCCTTATGAAACATATGGAAATAGTTGCTACACATTGCACAAAACATCTGTCAAAATAAGGTTTACAATTGGAATGTTTTAAGATGACTATTTCTAAAATCCAAGGTTGCCTGGTGGGACAGCAGATGGGCACTTTAGACCATCTTATGCTAACTTGTTGTATCTTCTGAAATACAAGTTTAATTTGGAAATTCAAAGACAGTGTTTTGGACATACACGACCTTTAAAAACATAATATTGGCCACTTTTAGAAGCTTTAGTTGCTGTTGTTTAGACGTAGGTGAGGAGGATAGGACCTTATTTCTTAATACAGTTAACACAGAGAATTTAAAAAAATGGAATCTTTACTAGTGTTCTAAGTATTAAGAATTTTAAAAAGTTTAAATTACTTAAATAAGTTCAAAATATTTTTTAAAATATATGTTTTTCTCTTAGTGGGCCTAGCTACACTGTCTCGAGCAGAGTTGACAAACAGATTATTTTTTTACAAAAATATATTGTTACAAAATAGAATTTTGCATGGGTAATTTTTCATATAATCAAAACTTTTCAAGCTTTTTTCCGTGAAAAAATATTTCAATTTATATCATGTACTTCTTTTCACATATATTAGCATTATTCATGGTTCAGAATTTCTCCAGGCTACTGAGATATCAAACTGTTGGTGTTTAAATTAAGAAGCACCAGATTTCTGTGTATTTTGGACATCAGAGTATCATCTGCTGTTAGTTTTCCTGGCTGTTAGTGATTTAAAATAAAAATAGTGGCAGCTATTGATATTCCTCCATCTAGCAGAGCTTCCTACTCTCATTTAAACTTTGTTTTTAATCATCTGTGGGCTGAGGAAACAGTCAAGCTTGTGAGAATAAAGTATAAATTCAGAGCCCACTTTCTGAGTCGAAGTGTGAGGATTTCCCACATGAATAAAGGGCGTGCATATCAACATCTATTTCGGTTGTTCAAAAGACTTGGGCCTGTTTTCTGGTCTTGGCTTTATTTCTAAGAGTATGGGTTGTCAAATAAGTAATATGTTACTATGTAGCTCAAAGAGTTAAATAGGTAATTTTTCCCCCATTTCCATTATTCTAGAGATGAGAATTTAGAAGTTACCGGGAAGCAAATTTCAGTAGAAAGACAAATATTTTTAATTTCACAAATGAGTATAGTGAACTGAGCACTGTCCTGTGATTCTGATCTCCGCTCCATGAATAACTAGTTATCATTTAAATCCTCTGGACATCAGTGCTCTCATGATCTCAGATCTGCTTGTAGGATTCTGGGATTCTAGGCCTCCGTTTCTAGGGCTCCCATCGCTGGTAGCTCAAGCAGAGGCTTATTGGAAAGAGGATTTCCACATTGGTAGGTGGTTGAACTAAATGACCTCTGCGGTGTATTCCCATTTTAAGATTGAATAATTCTATGATTCACTTCTAGAAGACAATTCACTTGCGTCTATCAAGGTTAATTTTAAATATCCAAGGGTGATAATGATTTAGCTGCTCTGGCCTGCTTTGTTCTCCTGTTTCTTCATTTGCTCAAGTCAGGAGTTGAGAATGCCATTCTCAGAAGTCACTGTTTTCTCGCTCCTTTCTGAAAGCTGTTAAAAGTTTATGAAATGAATTAAGGGCAGAGCGGGTTACAAACTGTTATATTAAGCTGGTTATAAATTCTCTTTATAGCAACAATCACGTCACTAAGAAAGAAGTTAATTAAAGGACGACAACATCACTTGCTGTTTCAGGTAAAAAACAAACAAACAAAAAACTTAGTGTGGAGATGATGTTCAGATTGTGTAAGGTTATAATATATAATAATTTTAATAATAACATTAAATAACCAACTTAGAAGAAAATGTGCTGGTGGACTTGGTTCTCTTATGCACTGAAAGCATTTAGCAAAACAAGGGGGGAGAACTCATATTAGTGAGTGGCTCCTAATAACCTTTTTCAAAGAGGAAGCATTTCAGAATTGTTGTATCTATTAGAAAAGGGCCGGGTTTCAGTCTTAGGCACCTCCTCTCTGATTCTCTTGAATGTGTACTCTTGAGTGGGCTTAAATGGTTACTGCTTCTTTTCCCTCCTATTTGAATTAAACTTTCAATTCCTTCTATCTGGGTATCCCAAGGTATCCGTGGTAGAGTTTAATGTATTTTTTTACCTTATGACACTTGGAGAATTTCTTTTTTTGTTCATAAATGAAGAATATAAGGAACAACAAGGTTGTCACTGGAAGAAGGAAGGAAAAAGGGGTGATATTTGCATGTATCTGTTTCCAGGGCATAATATAGGCACATCTGTTTAAGCAGGAAAAAAAAATATGTATATTCATATGGGTGATTAAGCTAAGCAGAGTTCCTAAAAAGCTCCCTATAATAAGTTGAACTGGAATAACCTCCATATCTAAATATGCTTTTATCATTTCAAGAACACCACTGTGGTTTTCTATGATAACGTAACTATGATAGATACATAGCTATCTCTTGGACTAAGGCCACGATTTTATTGCTATAAAATTTTCATAGGCACCATTTTTACTATTCTGAGTTGTCTCCAACAAGCTTCTTTGGTCTCTGCCTAAAGATTTTAGTGGCAAAGCCGTTCAGTTTTCTGTCCCTGACCTTTGGATTTTATTCCTAGAACAAGTAATGGTAAACATGCAATGAGAGGTTAACAATTACAAACTTGTTCCCTTGAAGTAGAACACTAGATAAAGAACTGGTCAATTTCACCCTCCTCACGTAGCGTCATTTCTTAGGTCTAATTTGTTTTGTATCTTTGACCCTTTCATCATTCTGTCTTTGAATACACTCCACCATTTTCTCATGACAGAGCTATGTAGATGAGGAATTTCCTCACTATGATCCCTTGTCCTGCAAAGATAGAATTCAACAGCATCTTCAAGATCAACTGGTAAGTGTAATCTTCTTGAAACAATTTAAGTGTTAATTGTGAATCAACTACTACGCCAATATATTAGAATGTTAAGTCCAGTATGTGTTAGTGGTCTGAGAACTCCATACTGCTTTTCTTTGAGAGATTATCAGATGAAGCAATGGATACTTATCTGTTTTTCTTTATCACATACATACGCTCAATCCTGATAGACCCTAAGAAGTTGTAATATTTTAAATATTTTGATTGCAGTTTTGTGAAGTTAGAATTATATACTCATAACTAAGCTTGCACCTCACACATACCTCTTTCCTCAAAGCCTTTTAAATGAAAGTGTTGATCATTAGGAACTGATGTTGTATATTACCATTCTGTTTAATTATGAACTGTGATTTTCAATAAGAATTATACTTTACTCATAGGCTAGACATTTTAATCAAAAGCATGAACGATTTGTTACTTGGCATCATATGAGTATTTTCTTGGCATCATTTATTTTCTTCTCAACCTCTCTCACAAGGTTATTTGAGTGAGACCAGTGATATTCTTTCTACCTCTGGAGATGAATAGAGTAGATTATGATGGTACACCCCTTTAGATAGCTAATATTACTTGATTTTCTTTTCAGAAGCAGTGTTACCATAAACTATATAGTGATCAAGAAGCAAGGATACATCAGACATCCCTGACATTTAAACATACATGCTGGTACACACCTCTGTTGGGTAAGCATGGGTAGCCCCCTCTACTATATACCCTCTGAGACATAACTGGAGGTGGGGTTCATTTTGAAAGGGCAAATAATTAATCGCAATTATATTATATAGGAAGAGTTGCTGAATACTTGGATATTTATTCTGAATTCAGTCCATGAGCATATGTTTGAGCACCTACTCTATGCAAGGTACCATATTATGTATAAGAAAGAGCAAGTCCTAAAATAGCTCACGAATTATTGAGGAGATAAGACCTGGTTTCAGAGAAGCCTTCATAGAAGAAATGAGAGTTGGACTAGGCCTTGAAAGATGGGCTGCATTTGAAAAAGCAAAACACATAGAAAAAGTATTCCAATTGGGAGAATAACATGAGAGGGAGTATGAATGCAAAAGCCTTCAATTTTTGAAGAAGTGTCAAAGCTGGATAAGTTATTTTGGAAACAAGAGGAGTTGGGCTGAGATATAGTAGAATATAAATTTGGAGCAGGTTGTGGGTCAATACCAGGGTAAGGAAAATGAGCGTTATTTTAGGAAAGGCTCAAAGCAGTGATATCTCTCATTACAACCTGGATATAACTGAAAGCGAAAATTAATGGCTGGTTCTGAAATGACAACAGGAATGGGATGATTATCAAAATAAATTTAAGAAGGAATAAAAAGAAAGCAGAGTGATTTGTGGATCTTTTCAACCAGAGAAGGGAGAACTAACTACTACCACTACTAGCATAGTGGCCATTTTGTGTCAGCCTGTTTTTATAGAGATTATTTTACTCACACTAACTACTCACACTAATGTAATTCCCATTTTAAAAATAAGAAAACAGAGGAACATATGTTAGTAGTTTGCCTAAGATCATGTGTCACTTTATATGTAAGTAAACTGAGGCTCAGTGTGGTTTATTTATTTATCCAAGATCACACCACTGGTATGTGGCAGAGCCAGAATTTGAACTAAAAAACTGATTGACGCCAAAGCCTATGTTTTTTTTTTTTTTTCTTTTCTATTAAACTGCTGCTTCCTAAACTCAGGGAAAAAAGAAAAAAGAAAAAGAACAGTATGTTTTCTTCCAAAACAAACAAACAAACAGACAAGCAAATGGTTTGTCACCCTATTCCGTGCACCACTCTAATGGGTTCCAATCACAGTGTCTGTTTTCTTTTTAGGAGATGGTAAACTGTTTCTCTAAAGGGCCAGATAGCAAATATTTTAGGTTTTTCAGGTCATATAGTTTCTGTAGGAACTACTTAACTTTGCTGTTGTAGCACACAGCAGCCATGGACAATACTGAATGAATGGCTGCGGCTATGGGCCAATAAAAACTTTGTTTACAAAAACAGGCCACTGACTGGATTTTACCCTCCGGCTGCTGATGGTTGACCTCTTTACTTGCTTAGTAGGCGAGAGTTTTCTGTTCCCACCCTACCCCCTTACTCCCTGCCTTAAAAAGAAGAAAAAAATTGGCATTTCCACCCCCATATAACTAGGTATCAAGGGAAAGGACTGGTATGTTAAAACGTTAATAGAATTGAACTGATTTCTGCTTCTTCAGAAATCGTCCAATCTCTCAAGATGGAAAGAATCTCTCTCTCTCTCTCTCTCTCTCTCTCTCTCTCTCTCTCTCTCTCTCTCTATATATATATATATATATATATATATATATATATATACATACACACACATATATATATGTATATATATATATATATGCTTTTATATATATATATATATATATATATATATATATATATATATATATATATATATTTTTTTTATTTTTTTTTAATCAGAAATGAATTTTATTCTTTTCTGTTCTACTGCAGATGCCTTGCATCTGGATAGTCTTACACCGATTCCCAGACTAGCATTGACACCTTTTTCATGTGTAGCCAACCGAATCCGTGCTTCATGTGAAAGGCCCGAATATGGAGAAATAGAGGATGGTGCTTTGGATGTGACTAGAAGACACAAGTAAGTTAAGAGTGAAATATACTTACCCTCCTCTTCATGGGTAGCTTATTTCTATTGCTTCACCTTTTAATTAGTTAGACTTTTATATCATGAGAGTGTAACATCTTCATTGTGGAACTTGTATTGTGTAAATTCTTGAACTTTCTGTACATTGACAGTTTTAAAACAAAAATATCTCTATAGTTTTCTTGAAGCACAGTATTCTTGCTCTTTTGGCTTTCATAATATCTGTTCTGAAATGTGAGACAAATTACACTACTTAAAATGTTTCCCAGTTTTTAGGACTATACTATATACTGCTGAGTTAACTTATTCAGAGAATTTTTCATCATATTTCTATTCCTTCACACTCAAGCCTTTGGGAACCCATCCCTGTCCCTACACCTGCCCTCCCCTGAGTCTCACCTGTGCTCACTCACCTTTCACAGTACACAGACTGAGCTTCCCTCGGAAAAGTTCAGACATGTCAGTGGAGTTCATGAGCCCTATCCACCCAATGAAATTTCCATTCTGTATCAAGGGTGAGGAAGCAAGACTTTAAATTGCAAATTCTTCATTTTCATTTTTGGCTAGATTCTCTGTGGTTCGTAACCTCTCTCTGATAGAGGTCGGAGCTCTCTTTCTTTATTTCTAACTTAATCCATAAATCTGTAAAGCTTAATTAGAAATTTGGTAAAACTGGGTGGGGGGAGGAAAATTATGTTATAGCTTGGTATCTGCTGAAATTTTCAGGTTTTCCATCTATAGTAAGGAACTTTCCTTTCTGTTGTCAGGTGCCCGGGCCCTACAGCTGGTCCCCATCCAGGAACAGCTGTTTCAGGTTGCATCAGGATGAATGATGACCTAAGTATGGAGGTGAGTATTGGACTATACTTCAACTTCACTTTAGTAATACCATATCCTGGTCCTCTTCTATGGAGACCATATGTATATATATATATGGTGTGTGTGTATATATATATATATATATATATATATATATATATACACACACACATACTATATATATAATTATATATATAACCATATATATATATGATATATACATAATATATATAATTATACAAATGATATATATATATATATAATTATATATATATATATATATATATATATATATATATATATATATATATATATATATATATAATTACTGGCAGTTGAGAATCCACATATGCTGGGAGCTGACTTAGGTTATACGAATATTTTCATCTGTGCAGGCTGGTACCCCTAACCACTGTGTTGTTCGAGTCGACTGCATTATGGATGCTCTAATAGCAAGCATGAGTCTTATATCACAGAACTCAAATGCATAAAAAATAACGTCAACGTTTGATGGCAGGAAATTAAAATTCAATCTTTTGGGGTCTTCAAGGATATATAACTAAAATGACATTTTGATGAAGTGTGCTGAACATTTTGTTTCAGAGGCAAGCTTGTTTGGGACTTAAATTCACTAATGATTGTAACAAGTCTCAGGTCCCATTGACTCTCTAAGACTTGAGCTCAAGGCTAGATAATCTTTGATGTGCTGGTAATTTGTTAAAAAGTTATGAAGTAGGGCAATGCCCAGAGAGTATCCATTGCTACATGAGGTGCTAATGGTAGTTCACCCAAGAAGAGAATAATACTAAATAACTGAAATCACTTAGGCAAACTCCCTAAGTCATGGATATGTGTCTGGAGCTCCTTTCTTGGTCTACAGCCTGAGCCTGAGCTCAGTGACCTTCTCAATCAAATGGAACAGATAGTTCTCTTCCAGAATCCGGCAATTTTTCCTTTAAAAAAAAACACAGTTTTATTGAGATATAACTCACATACCAAACAATTCATCAATTTAAATTGCTCAATTAAATGCTCTCAAATATATTGAATTGTGCAACCATCACCACAATCAATTTTAGAATATTTGCTCACCCCAAGAAGAAACTTCATACCCATTAGAAAATATCCCTATTCTCTCCTCCCTCAAACCCCCACCTCTAGGCAACCACTAATCTACTTTCTGTCTCTATAGATTTGCCCTATTCCAGATATCTCATATAAACAGAATAATACAATATGTGACCTCTTGTGCCTGGCTTCTTTCACTTAGTATAGTGTTATCAAGGTTCATCCATGTTATAAGTACTTCCTTTTTTGACTGAATGATATTTCAGTGTATGGACATACCACTTTTGTTTATCCATTCATCAGTTAATGGGTACTTGGGTTGTTTCTGTTTTTTGGCTATTGTGAATAATGCTGCTATGAACATTAGTGTATAAGTTTTTGTGTAAACATATGTTTTTAGTTCTTTGGTGCATAATCTAGAAGTGGAATTGCTGCATCATATGGTAACTCTATGTTTAACATTTTGAGGAACAGCAAAACAGATTTCTAAATTGGCTGCACCATTTTGTATTCCCACCAGTAATGTGACAATTCTAATTTCTCCACAACCTTGTCAACACTTGTCTATCTTTTTGATTTCAGCCATTTTAGTGGGTGTGAAGTAATATTTCATTATGGTTTTGATATGCATTTCCCTAAGACAGTGATGTTGAGCATCTTTTTATGTACTTTTTGGCCATTTGTATATCTTCTTTAGAGATAATGTCTACCCAGATCTTTTGCTCATTTTAAAAATGAGGATATTTTTCTTTTTACTATTGCATCATATGAGTTGTTCTCATTCGTTAAGTGTGTGTATCTGACATTTTTCTGTTCCTTAGTGCCCATCCTATTGAGTAGCTAAGAAAAGGAAAGAAAAGGAAATGAATCCATTTTGCTATTACTTAGCAGTTCTTGTAAAGTTTTAATAAAGGAAGTTGAATTTGGAAGCTTACAGGATGTTTGGTTATTAGTAATTTCCCTTTTATCTAGCGCTGATTTCACCAAGAAGGGGAAAGAACCAAACATCAGTTGTGTACCAGGTACTTTGCAGGAAAGCATTTCCACAGGCCATGTTATTAATCCTCTCCACAGCTTTGATGGTAGGTATTCTCTGCTTTTACAGAGGAGGCAACTGAAGTTCAGAGAGGTTAAATAACTTACCCAAGATTACTCAACTAGTAAGTAGCAAACCTGGGATTCAAATTCATGTTTGTCTAGTTTCAAAGGATCAGCCTTTCTCACAACCCCTCTTAGAATACTGAATTTAGACATATCAATCATAATAATTGCCTATAGTTATCTTGAAAGTAGTTTTTGGCTAACAAATATGCTGGCTTATGTATGGAAAACGATCTCCTTAACCCACTCTCTTTAGGATATCTGACTGAGTTGTTTGTCTATGGTCTTGATGCCCATTAAGAAATAAGTGTTAACGAAGATTACAGTAGAAAATCCTATCAAATGCTCCTGGGGAAATATATAGCTTCCCTGAAGGTTTCCAGTCGTCTTCCGTGTCATTTCTTCTACAGTCCCCAGGTACTAGTCCATTGGCTTCACCTTGTGGCTGTTAATCACCAATTTTCGCCATTCCTTGTCCAGGTTTCTGCTCCTCTGAAGAATCTATCAAGCCTATTCACTGCACACCTCACTCCCTCATGCCTGCCCCTTGAGTAAATCCCGACCTCCCATCTCTCATGCCCACCATACCATTCTCTTAAACAAATAGAAATCTCTCCTTACAATGCTTTTCTAAGCATTCACATTAATATTAAGTACAGGGAATTAGAATGAAATAAGAGATAAAAACTACAAAACAAAATTATTCCAGGGACCCATAAATCATAGTGTTTTCTTAACTCTTTGGCTTCACATTGTAGAATTTTTGTCACTTGGCAGAGTCTTCATCACAAACAACTTGACCTTGTATTCAAGTGCCTTTCTAATCTGGTTGCAACCTAACTTTCCATCCTTTGCTCATCGCTGCCTTATGTTTACCACTACATGTCAGCCAGACGAGGTATGTATGGTCAGAACATATCACACAAACCTGTTTATGCCGTTTTCTCTGCCCAGAATATTGGACACTTCTCCACTTCTCAAATTCGATTTGAGGTCCATTACAAAAGCCAACAGTTTCAGAAAACCTTTCTTGTGGTAGCAAAACTGTTTACAGTCAAGCCTCTCTAGTCCTTCTTGAGATGGAAATCGTAATGAATTAGAAGTCAAGAGATACGTTTTTTTTCCGCTGGTTTGATTTTTGTATAACTATGGAAAAGTCAGGTCTTTTAGGCCTCAGTTTCCTCATTTCTTAACTGTTCCACTCAGGAACAAATACATTCTTTTGGACCCCAGTAACTCTGTCCTCCCCTCATTGTCACCTGTATTTTGGTTGCATTGTATTTCTTTGTTTTCTTATATTTATTCCTGTAGTAGGTCATAAGCTTGGCAGAGAATGCCTTTGTTTGCCCATTAACCAGTGTATCTCTAGTAACCGGCATGAACTTGGTGTACAGTTGTTTTCCCATTAGTATTTGTTGCATGGCTATTTACTTATTTTTGTGCTCCCTACAGGACCTATTTAAGATAGAACACTCAATGAACTTGTTGAATTAATAGTGTTGCCCTATTGCTTTCTGATTCCTTTCTTTGGACTGGTGTTCCTGGGAACTTGAGGTTTCTTTTTCATTCCTCTCTCATATTCATAGAGGAAGTTATATTCCAGCATCTTTTCCAGAAAGCACAGTATGAGATAAAAGTGAACATCAGGATTCATTAGAGGATCTTTGGGTAAGCAAAGGACTGTAAAGAGAGTAATATCTCAAAAAGGACATATTTTAATAAAATAATTTGGGGGCTAGTTTGGGACATTCTTGGGGAGAACAGAGTTACTTTACTGACACAGTGAAATGCATTCATTTGGGATATTTTAGTGTAAAGAGGAAAGAAGAAAATAATTTCCAGTGCTTGAGATTCAGACTGAAATATTTATGGAAGAAATGTTTGTGATGTCTGGGATTTGCTTCAAAACAATGCAGGAGTGGGTTTAGAGGAAAGGCAGTATAGAAGAAACAAGATTGGCATAGGTTGATAATGGTTGAATCTGCAGAAGCGTACGCAAAGGTTAAGTATTCTGTCTACTTTTGTATTTATTTGAAATTCTTTTCCCAGTAAGGACTGAAAATTTTTAGCCACTTAGCAAAGGCTTTGGAATCAAGCAATTCTGGATTTAAGACTGGCTCTGTTATTTATTAGCTGTGTGAACTTGGACAAGTGGCCTACCAGGTCTCAATTTGCTTGTGTCCCTTGTGAAATAGAGATATTATTTTGCACTATTCTTTTGAGGATTCAAAAACACATATACATATATTATGTATATACATACACATATACATATCTGCAATGGCTAAGTTCTGGCCTAACCAGTCCATGGAAACAAACCAAGTAAGTCATATATAAAGGAAAGACAAATCTCAATGTCCTGTTTCTCCACCTGCTGATGAATAAGAAGGTGTTTTTGTTTCATGGGGTCCCTTCTCAACATTTTCAAGAATCTCTAGGGGTGCATATCAATATATCCCAATGTCTTTCAGGCCTCACCAACTAGTAGGTCCCAGGTAAGGACACTTAACCTCCTGGAGATTGTGAGGCAAGGCAGTTGGCTTCATCAGTCATTTCTATGCAGTCCTTTTCGTTCATTGTCCATACTGCCCACAGGCCCTGCCTACTCCACTGCTAACCTCCTTGAAACTCTGCGTCTGGGCCTTTGGTGACCTCTTCCTGGTTAGTGGAGAGATAACTCTCTGTTCTTGTCTCAGCACGGTCAGAGCAGGGTCCTACTCTGCTCAAAAAGGTGGATTCCTTTTGATATGGTTGCTAAAATTATCTTTTACTTTTCAAGGCATATAGATAATCCAGCAGGGCTGGGAGACAGTGGTCTGAGCACAATCTCCCCCTGAATCGAGTATCGGTGCTCCCTCCAATAGCTAGATCCAGCTGTTCACTTCCTCAGCTCTTCCTTGCTCTTGGCAATTTCTCCCTAGGGCCCACTTATTTCTTTGTATAGTCTGTTTTCCTTTCCTTCTTCACGGTTTTCACCATTGAGTCTGAAGAGCAACTAAAGGGTTTCTAGGCCTTTACACAACTGGGACATGTGATTAGGTGCCTGTGTGTGTCCCCAAACATTCTAAGAACTGAGAAGTTTCATGAAAATTCTATGACAACAAAACTTATTCTCCCCTCTGCCTATTCCAATCTCAGATTTGACCCTACTGAGACACTATAACATATGTAAAGTACATGGTTCATAGTAACCATTCTGAAAATAGCAGATGTAAGTATCACCCAGAATCAGAATTATCAGCAGTGTGAAGTTCAGAGGATATCTTGTCACAGGTCAAAGGATATGAAAATGAATTTCTGGTTTTCCTTTTGCTGTTAAAAAAAAAAAATCACATATATCAAATATTAAGTGTCTTGCCATCCCTTCCTTTGAGGTCTCCTTCATGTTATTACATGTTTTTATCACTAGGAGGAGGTGATTTATGAGGCAAAGGGCAGAATCAATTTTAAAATATTTCAGGAGATTTTCTGGCTATTGTCTGTCCTGTTCTTTCAAGCTGTGCGTGGGTGCAGCATTAATAACCTTGGAGAAGAAATAACATTGCCAGTTGCAAAACTGGGACATGTAAAAGTTGATTGATAACTGTATTATAAATGAACCTCAAAGTGGTAGGTGTGTTCTGTAGGGTGTGGTGTCCTTGCAGTTAGAAAATGGAAAAACAAAACTGTGAGGCAATTTAATTTTGTTTAGGTTACAGCAGTTGTCATCTTTTGACATTCAATTTTATATTCTTTCTTTTTTTACAATATTGAAACCGACACTGAGTCAAGAGTTTGGTTTTTTTTAAGTTAGAATGAAATGAGTCTATGTAGACACCTTTTGTTCAGTTTTTCTTTTTTCTCAGAAAATAATATTAATTTCTTTGAGCAGTATCAATTCTCTAAAATAGATCTAATAGTAACAATTACACTGGTAGCATGAATGTTTATTAGTGGAAGGGTTTTTTATCATAAAATCTATAAAGTAACATTTCATCTAGAAGAGCAAAAACAATATAACTCGGGAGATTATCTAGGCCTATTAATTGCCCTTACTAATATCTTAAAAGTTATTTCTTATTGTTCTTCATATTTTTCTATCTCAATACTGAAATAATACTTCTATGTGTGTGTGTATGTTTGTGTTTTGGGGGGTGGGGGTGGGGGGTGCCTGCATTTACTGACTCAGCCCATGGAAGAATCTGTCTCACTTTGTTCCATGAATACCTTGGTTACCCCACCCTTCATTAGACTCTTACTGTCAAAGGCAAATGGGCTGGAGCATAAATTTTCATGTAAATGTCATGCAGGTTGATATTTGAATGGCTTGAACAGGAAGAATATCCTTCCTGCTCTGTGCGATCAGCATGTGTTAGAACCATTGACTTGAACCAATTTTCTACACATAAGTAAGTCTCTCATCTGAACTTCCTTTTTCTTGCTTTTAGTCAATTTCTTTATATTTCTTGGTTTTAAAATATATCCAGTCGAATATCTTTTTCATAATCTACCCAGATCTCACAGTTGTGTGTGAGTCAGGTTCTCCTGTGGGTCCAGGATGCCGGTTTGAATAGGAGTGACTTTTGAAGCTGGAAGAAAAGAGCACAATTGTAGAAAGTTCTTGCTGAATTATCTCCTACCTCCACTCCACATGCACAGACATTCTGAAGGGCTCTGTCTCCGACCTTCACTAACTCTAATCCTAAATTTGAAAAAAAAAAAAAAATCTCCTTTTGTCTGGTTATTCTTGTAAGAAGAGGGAAAAAATGTTGTGAGACCAGATTTATGAAAACCTAGCATTGAGATATGTTGATCATGTTGTTTTCTGATCAGTGAGATTTATACAGATTCATCAATTGGGAGTAACAGCCAATTACTTACCTTGCAACTGTAATGTGTGACTACTAAATATCTGACATTTCTCCAAAATCACAAAATTATTAGTTATTTCATCAATATATATATTTATGTTTATCAAAAGGCTTCTCACTAAAATGTTTTACATGTGAGTTATAGGACAAAAGAAGGGCTTACACAGAGCATATGACAAATGAGACATTTGTTATATAATGGAGGCAAACTGTATTTTTGCTGTGTTTATTCTTTTGACACTAAATAATAATTAGACTTTTTTTTTTTAAACAAAGTTTGCAGAAATGATGGGTCCCTTTTCCCTCCACATTGCAAACCAGTTTAATTAAATGGGAAATAAGTGCATTCTCTTTCATACCTCTTAAATTCAAATACAGGTATCCATGACCCTGATATATCAAGACATTTTTTTCTGACAAAATTAGCCTTTTAGTTAGTATAATATAATAATAATTATTACATATAGTATACATGACTAGATATAGCACAGTAATAAGTGTTATTTCAAGCCACACATAATAACAAATTTTTATATATTATGCAGTGTTAAATGGGCCTGATTTTTTAAAATTATTAATGAATCAATCCTTGTTGACTCTTATGAAGTAGGATACTCAATAAAACTGAATATTTTTTTCTTATTTTTATACCTTTATTTCTCATGTATTCAATATAGTTAAATTAGCATATAACAATTGCTAAGACAATTTATTAAAATACTAAGGATTGGGACATCATTATTTAACTACCTGTAGGTTATAATGTACAATGTCTCTTCAAAATTTAATTCAAATATTGCCCTACGCTGTTCTGTGACAATTACTTTCCTCTGTGGAATGTGGCCTATAATTTGTGAAGTATTTGTTTTATATATTTGTCTTCCTGACTGGCCGATGAACTCCTCTCGGACAAGGACTGTGTTGCCAGCCTTTGTCACTGTTCCTGGAATAAAGTGGGCCTTTGATAACAGTTGTTGAATTAAATTAAGTTGATGTCGTCAGGGACTTTAGTCATATATAGTGTGACCCAAAGACATTTAAAGCGGAGGTGAAAGGAAATAAAAAAGATTGCCCAACAATGGTCTATAAAAGGATTAGGTGTAAGTTCTTGCTTTGCAAGTTTGTGGATTTTTTCTAAACATTCGAGGTGAACATTTTAAAAATTGGTGTTTAACTCATCTACCAGTCTAAGACAATAATTGGGAAGCTCTTTGCCTCTCCAGTAGCCTGGATAGGGTACCTCAGAGACAGCTCTGTTTACAAAGGAGAGGATACTACTATATTTAGTCCTGAGTTTACAGGCTGAGACCACCATTCTGAATATTCCTGGGAAATTAATGTATTCATTGGCTTTACTGTCCTTACCTGAAATAAGTAAATCTTTTCTTGCTTAAACCTACTGCATAAGGTTGTTGGGAGAATTAAATGAGATGATACAGAAAAAGGGCTTTTGTAAATTTTAACGTGCAGAACAGACGTAAGCTGCTGTTATTTACTGGGTAATTACATATTCAGCAAACTTGCTAAACTTTACTTTTCTGTGGCTATAGTCAATGTTTTCTTGGATGGATTCCAAACACTGTGTATGATATATAGCACCCCTCCACTGAAACCTGTTGGTTGAAGTTAATAAGTTCTATGTTTGATTGTGGAATACTTAAATGTCTTCATTGTTGCATCGCCTGTGCAGGTTTTTGAGATGTCCAAATGATTTCAGTTTTAATTTATTGAATTTTATTTTCCTAAATAGATCAAGTAATATTGAAAATATGCTTATGAAATATTGCTATTAAAGAGAAACCTCTGTTCCCATTGTATGTTTTGAAATAGAATAAATGAACTAATCAATCTTAATGTCCTAAAGTTCCCCCCAAATTAGGAACTCCTGATAAAGACTAAGAAGTTCAAATGAGACTTTCAAACACTTGCCCAAGCAGGCTGGGACCAGTTTTGTGAAGCTCTTTTAGAGCACTAAGCAATAGGTGCTGACTTACATATCATTCCTCAGATCTCTGAGAATTTCATTAACTTTCAAATGTATGATTTGTCTAGCTAGAAAATTGAGAGCCATTTTAAAATCACCAGGTCAAGAGTTTTAGGTTGAGTAATATTTCCATAAATAGAAATGTTTTATGCCCACATAGAATGTTCTGTTTAAAGGAAGCTTGACTTAAGTTCATGAAATAAACTCTATCTACCCTTTAAGTTTAGAATTTGTTTTGCCCAAGAGTTTATCAGGTTTTCTTTAACTATTAACTTGTAAGTACACTTAAAATTGGAATTTTTTTGCAAGCACAGCTTTGAGGAAGTACACACTCATATATCAATCTGCCTTATACCATCCCATCCTCATATCCTCTCCAACAGAGCAAAGTAAATACGGGATCATTTAAAATTGTGTGGAAATGTTTGCTTAAAACCACATTGCTGGAATTGAAAATGTCCAACTGTTGAACTTATTTCTCCTTTTTTTTTTTTTCTTTAAGGAGAATGGTGTTGAATGCTTGTATTCTGAGAGCCTGCCACCATCCAGGTTTGTCTGCCTGTTGTATGTGTGTGTAAATTTGTACACATATTCAGTTAGTTTTTATGAGAATTCTTTGGACCTGACACCCCAAAATATGTCTCTTACTCTTTTGGCAGGGAATATTCCACACTACCATCTCCTGGACACACTTCATCCACTGGTGAGTGCACTTGGAAAAGATGTAAAAACAGACTGTTAGTATTATAACTATAAGCTTGATGTCCTGTGACCTGCTGACGTGTGTGCAAATGAAAAGAACATAGGCAAATATTCCTTTTGCATAGTATTCACGCTGTTAGTTTCTTCCTGTTGATATATTTTGGATCAGAAACTTTGAAGGTGGATTCTGGTGTCCTCGATTGTAAATCACTCTGTAAGAAAGAGGAGGATACAAGATCAGCTTCTGCTGTGATAAAAATCAAAGGTAAGCTCTTGAAGTGTTCAAGTATATTTTCCATTCTACAACACTAAGCAAACCTGTAAGCTGGTAGAATAACTATCCTCAGTAGCATTATTGTGTAAAAGAATTGGAGACATAGTCTGGAGAAAAGTAGTCCTAGAGGTGACTATTGCTTTTATATATGATAATGTTACCAACTTTTTAAAAAAAATTCTGTAGATAGAACCAAAATTACAATGCATTTTAATGGGACTTAAATATTTCTTTATGGTAAAGATTGATTGGACACAACTGGGTCTCAGCTGTGGCGCAGATATAGAATCACCTGCTTAGGAAATTTCACAATCCTGGTTAGAATCTATTAGGTTAGAAGGATGGACCAATCAGTGATGGTCCATTCAGGAGGCAAAAGAGTTAACTAGATGATATGTTAGATCCTTTCTGCCACTTGACTCCGAGAATAAAGTAGTTATTCTCAACCATTCCCGACAAGACGCCACTGTAGTTGATACTCATGGGAGGCCAAGGCTCCTATTCCCACCCCCACAACAATCAATCCAGAAAAATTCATTTGATTGTTTGAACTTAACAGCTAAATTTGAGATATAGGTGCTAAATCAGAGGAGTCATAAAATTATAGAAATGGAATCCATTCCTTAGGTTAACCGAAGAACATTTCTATAGTCTACCTTACACCAAATAAGAAAAATTTTAATTAATATTAATTAATTTTAATTAAAACTGCATCAAGATACCATTTTCACCTGTTGCAAAAATTTGATTACACTCTGTTGGTAAGGTTGGGGGGGAAATGGAATTCTCACACATTCCTGTAGGGAATATAAATTATTGTAATTAATGTGGAGGGGAATTTTCCAATATCCACCAAAATGTTAAACATACATATCTTGTGATAAAAATTTGATTTCTGTGAATTTATTCTATAGATCTAAGTATATACATACCAGATGAGATATGGGTAAATTTATTTACTGCACTGTTGTCTATAATAACAAAGTATTGTAAATAAGTTAACTATCAACAGAAAATTAGTTAATATATTTTGACGTGTCCATGTAATGAAATACTTATATGCTTGCATAAAACATGTATAAAGAGCCTTTTTTCCAGAAAGATATCAAAGAACTATTGTTTCTTGGGGAAAAAATACACCAAAGTACAAAATATTATGTATTGCATGTAAAGATTTGTGGAAAAAGAAGATTGGGAAAAAGTTTTTATGTATGCATAAAATATCTCTGGGAGTCTACCCAAAACAGTATTGTCTATGGGAAGGGAAAATAGGTTTCTGGCTGGCATGGATGGGAGGGAAAATTTTCACTGTAAAACATTTTACATCTTTAAATTTATGGATCATTTAAATCTATTATCTGTCCTAAAACTTAAAGAAAAACAAAAATAAAATTTCCAGAAGGAAAAAAATATTTTATCTCTGAAGAGAGTGATTACTATTTTGTTCTTATTTCCATATAAAATGTAGATATATAATACATTCTTTAACTATTTTTTTTTTTCTTAAAAAGAAAGAAACAAAAACTATCAATAGCTGCTGACATTTTGTGCCTACACTAAACTAAATTCAGGACAATGAATTATGTGAAGAGGAAAATCACTAACAAGCGCATTATAGGGCAATAAAGTACACAAAAATAAAGGGAAATTACAAAAAGAATGGCATAACTTAAAAGGAATTCATTTCTTCTTAGTTTGATGACATTTTATTTAAAAAGATACCATGTTTTGGAAAGATAGCATACTGTATTATCTGCCTTGCATATATAATTTTAAAAAAAAGTTTGTCAGGCTATAAAAAAACTACAAAGCTACTAATTATTCATTCTTCCTTTATCCAGTTTCTATAATTATATTAGTAATGTGTTTGATTTAAAAAGCAGCAGCAGCCTTAAAAAAGATTTTGAAAGCAACTATTTGAAGGCCATTTATACAAGTGTTTATTTCTAGAAAGAAATTTTATATGGCTAGCTTCTTTGGGAACCTTAGCTTCTCTAGTCCTGATTCTGAATCAGTGGACATGTTTAAAGTTTTGTAGTACATAACTTATCTCACATGTTAAGGCCTTTGCCACTTTCTAGTCTGCCCTCAGTATTTTTTCCTTTTTTACTTGTTACTGCTCCCCAACTGTTTAGTGTATTTTCTTTTTCTCATAGACACAACTCCAGCTCATGAGAACATTGCACTCCAAGGCTCTGTGAGTGAGGACAAAACCATGTTAAATCTGGTAAGGAAATATACACGTCAGGAATAAAAATAACAATATATTACAATGGTGGAACTGTCCCTTTAAGTTTCAAAAATACTCTTAAAAGCACTATCTCATTTTATCTTTTCAAAATATTATAAGGTTAAAAGAATTAAATTATACCAATATTTTATAGATGAAGTAGTTGAGGCCAAAGCATCCTTGTGACTTATACAAGGTCACACAATCGAGTCATTCATCCACTCATTTATTCATCAAAAGTCCACTGAAAACAAGCTAAATATCTATCAATAGAGGACTCTTAAATAAGTGAATGTATTAATAAGGTTGAATAAAGCAGTGATATCTGAAAGATAAGTTCTAGTTAGGGGAAGGAACATACAATTACTGCACGATCAGAGTGTGATTAGTGATATGGAAGAAAAGTGCTTGGGTCTAGAGGCTAGAAAAGATGACATGGAAAATGTATGAATTGAATAACATGAGAGTAGCAAGGGAGTAAGAGTAGAACTTGGGGTTTAAATAAGATCAGCTAGAGATAAGTAAAGTTTCAGGTTAATGTGAGACATCACTAGTCTTTAAGGAGATTTTATTTATCACTATATGCCCATATTCTGGAACTCACCAATGGGACTTTTAGAAGCAGACACACATTTGAGAGTTAGCAGCAAAGAACCAAGTGTGTGGATGAGATTTCCCAAGGACCCTGGTAAGTCAGGGAGAGAGCACTGAGGATAATTGAGTCTTGATGATTCCATTATCTAATAAAAGAATGCAATGGCAGAGGAGACTGAGAAGGAGATATTATAGTGATGGGGGGAAATCAGGAGAGCAGAACAGAGGGAAGAACAATCTTCAAGAAACAGGATTGTAGATCATTGTAGATGCTACAATGAGGTCAAATAAGGTAAAAACTGAAAATTATGCATTGGATTTGTCCATAGGGAGTTCACTGATAACTGGGGAGGGCAGTTGCCTTGGAGCGTTGGGTACAAGGACAGTGTAGTTCATTGTTGACAAATGGGAGACCAAGAACCAATTGGAAACTGCAACCATGGATAATCCTGCCATGAAGGGCAGGAGCCTGAGGAAATGCCATCGCTGGAAGAGGTCATGGGGGGGCAGGAGGATTCAAAAAAACTTAAGAATATTTAAGTTTTGATAAGAATGATCCAGTGCTTTACCTGTATTATTGCATTTGTTACATTTTATCAAAGTCTTGGTTTCAATTGTCTAAAATGTACATGACATCATGTCAATGGCTCTCCCAAGGAAATTTGCCTTGGATTCACTTTTATAGAAAAGTTCTGAGAAGGTTGAATAAGTATTATCATAAAAATGATTGTATACTTACAGCTTTCCCAGGCAGTACAGTACATCCTCCTTATTATGGAGATTCTTGTTGTACAGCTATATTTGTAAAACAGTTGGTCAACGACCTTAAAAAAATTCATATTGAAAAAAAGCCTAACACGACACAATCTTAGTAGCTATTTTTGCCACAGTTTCCTCAACAACCCGTGTAGAAAGCTGCATGTGATAGTCCAGAATCACCCCCACTTTGCCTCTTCATGCATCCTATCCAGAGACATTCCATGCTGCTCAAGGCATGGCGTCTCTCTCCTCCCTTTGCAGAGCACTTACTTATCTATATCCCATTTATTTGGCAATTAATCCTAGTTTGCTTTGTGGTAGCGTCTATCATGTTTGCAGCTTTTCATATATTTCTGTCCTTTATGCTGCAACTGGATTGTAAACCCCCCTGGAGCCAGTCCTGTTTTCGTCTTTAACCTCTAGTACAGTTCTTTGATTAATGTAAAGTGTTTTTGACAGGGCATGATTAGGAGAGGACAGGAAGTTGGGAAATGATTGGTTATAAAGGATGTGCACTTTATGTCCAGCAATAAAATCTCTTTATGATTTTAGGAAGCCAAAGAGGAATCGAAAACAATAGATGAGCATAAAAAAGAAGGTGCTACGGGAGGTAAGGAATGTTCTCTCCCAACCCCCACATGAACTTTCATTCCCTGTTGGTATTTTTATGGGTGAAATCTTTCTGAGTAAAGATCTGGCATCTATAAATTCCGCATCTCTAGAGAAACAGCCAGTAGAACTGATTCTTGATTCCATTGGTATAATTTTCAAAAAGCCACATGTATGCTGCTGTGGACTGTTAAGCCCCTGAGGTCTGCTGCCCAATTGTGAACTAAGAACCACGCCCATGTCGGTATTGAATTCTAAACTCTACTTTGAGTTCTTTTTCATTATCCCATCTGAAAGTAAATAAGCCAATATTTGAAGAAGTGCTAATATGCTTCCCTCCCCATTTCATGTTTATTAGGAGGCAAAAGTAGATAGAGTCCAGGGTTTGGAGTCACACAGACTCTATACTGGGTCAGTCTCTGATTAGCTGTGACTTTGGAAATTTATTTAACAAGAGTCTCAATTTCCTCATCTGCAAAACGGAAACAATGAATTTTTTAAAAGTACCCTTTCTTGAGAATATACTATATGCTAAATACTTGGCAAAATTCTTTATGTACATAATTTTATTTAGTTTTCCCAAATATCTATGTGGTGAGATAGGTAAACTATGATTCAGTTTCCTAGCCCATAAACTAGATAATAACAGTACCTACCACAGAAGGTTTGCTGTAAGGATTGAATGAATACATTGTGTGTGAAGCACTTAGAAAAGTATCTGGCAGAGAATTTCCCATAAAAGTTAGCTGCCCTAGAAGAATAATATCATCCTTATTTTGTAGATGGTTTGAAGTTGTTACTTGTTCCAGGTCACATAGCTGTAAGGGTCAAAGCCAGGAGTTAAATGGGGTTTTTTCCAAAACTAACACTCTTATAGCTAATACATTGAACTTTTTCCAAAGTTGTCATTAAGAGTATCATTAATATGTATAAAGAGCCTCGTTGCGAGACTGACGTAATTTCGTTCTATGATAAATGGTGGTGACCATGTGTACGAGTATTGTTGCTGCTATTGTTACCAGGATTATTATAATTCTATTATTATTGCTGCTGCTACTACTACTACTACTACTACTACTACTATTATTACAATCACTACTACTCTTGCTGCTGCTGCTGCTGCTGCTATTAAAGCCTTGATCTGAAGGAGGACCAGGGTACCAGAGGAAGGCATGCATGTAGCCATCAGATCAAGTCAAATAAACATTCAAATACAAAGCAAATAAATCGGGCTGTTGCTTGTCTCTGAGACATCTTCAAGTTTCAAAGACTATTCACATGTTGAAGTGTGAGCCAGTGATTTTAAGGTCATTGTGATCCCAAAAGCATAGCATAACATTATCTTATATTCAGCAAATGCGTTATTAGTTGGCTATCATCTCAGATATATTTCATGCCTTTGTTTAGTGGAGAGACGGCATAACATTTGATTGAATGTGCCTTTAACTGTTAAGCCTCTTCAACCAAATAATATTTTATTATCTTTTAATAGACACTGCTGTGTCCTCTCTTCCTGAAACCACTGTGAAATCAGTTAACTTTAAACAAAGCGACAAGTAAGTTCTTCTTCACATACCATATTGACATTTTTTGCTTTTCTGCTGAATTATGCTTGAATAAATTCTTTGTCTTATCCTACAGTGCTTCTGCTAATGAGAAGGAGGTGGAGGTGAGTTTAAAGTAAATATTTTTTACCTTTAGTTTTTTTAAAAAAAAATGTGTCAGGCTTACTTGCGTACAGTCGCGCATGCTTTTGCACACACTCTTGTATGTTTGGTGTCTGACTTGGCAATGACAAAGTGTAGGTAAAGTCTATGCATGGGAGGAGAAAGAAATACACGTACCTCGTATAAGCCAGTATTAAACCGAAATATTTGACTACATCCAATTTTCTCCCTTCACCCTCATATTATTTTGACAACAGGCTGAATTTCTCAGATTATCTTTGGGATTTAAGTGTGATTGGTTCACCTTGGAGAAAAGAGTGAAGCTTGAAGAAAGATCTCGTGACTTGGCAGAAGAAAATTTGAAAAAAGAAATCACTAACTGTTTAAATCTGTTGGAGGTAAGAATACTAACCTTTGGGGACTATACATTTGGTGATATTGTTAATGTTTTCAAAATTACATATGAGTTTACATTTAAGACTAAAACCAACACCAAGTACTCAGCCCTGCCTGACCCCAAGGTGAATTGATAGGAGGGAAGAATTCAGATCAGAGTAAAATATTAATAAAAGATTCACTAATAGAGCATAAGCAATAAAACAATAAGTGCCTTTTATAGTATTTGTATGAATCATCTGCTTTCTCT
The DNA here is from genome assembly GCF_057876585.1 of Rhinolophus sinicus. NCBI lineage: Eukaryota > Metazoa > Chordata > Mammalia > Chiroptera > Rhinolophidae > Rhinolophus > Rhinolophus sinicus. The sequence goes on from NC_142501.1 coordinate 38,423,728, forward strand.
CTGGCTTTTCAAAGATATTTTAGGCAGAAGAGTAATCATGCAACAAACTGAGCAATAGGAGATACTATTCATTTTAAGCTTCAAAGAAGAGAATTAAAAATTTTGTTTCCATTTAATTAACTGAAAAGAGAATGGGGACTGATTTCAGTTCGGTCAGATGATGGCTAAGCCCTCTGTACAGTACATAGCAATACAACTACTATTCTTCTGTTTTGTGAAGTTACCATAAATATAGAGATGGGTTGGAAAATTAAGAGGGTTGATTTTGGAAAAGGAAAATAAAATTTTAGAAACCGTAGTCTGAATTTTGTTGTGATAAACATAAAATTTACCCTATATAACCCTTTCTTTACCATTACCAATAAATTATACCCCATTCTATCGTAGAAGAAAAATATAAATACACATGAAGGAGTGGCAAATTTGGGAAGTAAAGAAGGAAGGAATCAAGAATAGATAAAGAAGTCTTTGTGAGCCTCTGCATAGGTCTACTTGACAGCCAACAAAGATAATAATATTTCAATATCATTTATTATTGGTCTTCACTGCTTATTTTCATTCTCCACCAAGATAATTGAGATTTGGCTGCCGTCTGCTTTTATAACATAGTCAGTGTTAGAAGCACTTGCTGATATTTGGGTTGGATATTTTTTAATACATTGCTTTCTGTGCAGTCTCTAACACCTCTTTGTGAAGATGACAACCAGGCCCAGGAAATCATTAAGAAGCTGGAGAAGAATGTAACGTTCCTTGACCAGTGCACAGCACGAGTTGCCAGTAGAGCTGAGATGTTGGGAGCCATTAATCAGGTAATCTGTAGTTACCATTTCTCTAGTTACAATGAAAATACCAAAAGGATTATTTTCCCTGAGATTGTGGATTACATTTCTAAGAAGAAGTTTTTTAAAAATGCCTCTTTATTGTGCAGACATATATATTTAATATGGAAAATGGACTGTGCAAATAAAAGTAAAAAAAAATCTCTCATAATAGTATTAGCCAGTGACAATCATAAAAACTTTGTGATACATTTTTCTAGACACTCTATTCATATTATGTTATAATCTGCGTTTTCATTCAACATATAACATAGATAGCTTTCTATGTGATATAAATGTATACACACATAATTATTTTATGGTATTCTATTGGTTGAATAGATTATAAATTATTTAACCAGTCTCCTATATTTGATCATTTCAGAATGATCTTGCTACTTTGCTATTATAAACAATGCTACAATAAATATTCTTGTACATGCATCTTTGCACACTTATTCATAGAGAACTAGAATTTCAAAATTTCTTTGTGGGAAAATGTGGGAAGACTTTCATTTTTTGAATCTATACCTAAACAAAGTTTTTAAAATATATTTTCCTAAGAAGGAGAAATTTAACTGTGGTAGTAGTTTTAGTTTGATTAATGTTTAATTTATTATACATTTTTAATATTCTATTTCCTTTTTATCCTCTCGCTAGATAATATATTTTTTTTTGTTTTTATTAAAGTTATTTATGCACGTAGTTTAAAAAGTTAAGTAGTTGGATAAGGCTTATTATCCCAATTTTCCATGTTGAAGAGCAACAACTTTCAACTCGTGGATTGTTTTCTATTTATATCCATCTCTCTAAATAACATACTTACGCTGTCACTTAGTGATTTATTTTCAGTTTTAGATATTTGTTGGTTTCCCACTATGAAGATGAATACTTAGTTCTTTTATCCATCTCTGTTCCCTCACACCTTTTCACTGTCTCTCACCCTGTTGTTGACTTCTCTTCCTTCCTAACCAAGCTTACTTAAATTCCACGGTCAAACACAATATTTGCTCCTTTACATGAACCCTCAACACTTTTCCCTCTTTTGCTTTATTTTACTCATCTGGAAAATCTACAACTCTGTTTAAATCCACTTCTCCACCTGTTCATACCTGCACAGATGGAAAATATCATGCCTCTATGCTGACGATCTCTGTTGAAATTCATCACCACAAACCTCAAGCGGGTCCTTTGGGCCTCTCACCATTCACTCTCTCTCTCTGCTAAATATCAATTTCACACTCCCTCCTTTCTCCATCATTATGTCCTCCCCCATCTTCTCTATCAAATGGTGGCTTTACTTTCTACCAGAGAACATTGAGGCAATCAGAAGGGAATTGCCACAAGCTCTGAACTTACTAGCATCTGAGCCCTTATACTCTGCTTTCCTTCCTAGAATGAAAGATGAGTTGTTTCTAATCCTATCTAATGTTAACTATTCCACCCGTCTACAAGATCCTATCCCTTATAATTGACTCAGAAACTTGAGCCCTACTTCTCCTCACTTCCCTCCATCTTCAGTTTTTCCCCACTCTACTGAGTCATTCCCATCAGCACACACATGTTATTTTTAAGATTGGAAGAATAACACAAAACAAACAAACAAAAATCTTTGACTGTTTCTCCTTTACCCTCTTTCCTTGCCCCTATTTATAGCAAATCTCCTCAACAGAACTGCATTCACTGTCTCCAATTTCTTTCCTCCCATTCTAACACCTGTTCTAATCAGCCTTAATTTAGTCATTCTCCTTAACCTATCTGTTACATTCGACTTGGCTGAGTTATTTCTCCTCCAGGAACCACTCTCCTCACTTGGCTTTTACATAACACATTCTCCTGTGTTGTTTTTTTTTTTCTCTCTACATCATAGGTCACTCCTTTCCTGGCTCCTTTACTGCTCCCACCCTTTCTCCCAGGCCTCTGGCCTCTTTACATCGATGGGCCCCAGCGCTTCACCCTTGTACATCTGATCTCCATCTTTACTCAATCCCCATATTATCCCTGAGGCATCATGCTTACTCTAAATATCTGCAATGAGTTCCAGAGTAAAATATTGTCGTGCAGGGCGGCCTGCGGGGTCTCTGCTCCCGCTCCCCTCATAAGAACGCAGGATGTGGCCAGGCCCAAAAGGCACACCCACAGAGCCATAGGTAGGGGAGTCATACTAGTATATTCTCGCTGGCGGTACTGTGCTCTCACTGGAGGCTGTATCCACACTGTCCGCAACCAGCCATCCTAACTGCAATCTGCACTTGCCAGCCCAGCCACCATCTTCTTGCTAGCCCCCATTTTTCTCTTTCTGCTAGCGTAGCCACAGCAGTTATATTAGTGGCCAATGGCTCACTGGTTACAGCTCACAGCCAACTAGCCACAGCTGATGGCCATGCAATCACAGTTGATGGCCATTTACTACCTGAGCCAGCACCTGTCTATGTGAGGCCAAGAGCCTGGAAACTACTTTCTGGGGTTCTGCCCCCACACTCCACTCCTCCAGCTCTCGCCTCACAATCTACGCGACAAGCGTCTTCCGCGAGGGGCCCTGTGCGAGGAGCCTGGAGGTGAATGCAATATCCTGGACACAGCCAGGCTCTCTGGGCACAGCCAGGGTTTCTCAGGGCACCACCAGTACTTCTGGGCACAGCCAGGGTTTCTCAGGGCACCACCAGTACTTCTGGGCACAGCCAGACTTCCTGGGCTTCTTAGGGTACCACTAGATTTCCGGGACACTGCCAGGGTTTCTCAGGGCACTGCCACTCTCTGTGGGCACAGCCCGACTTCCTGGGCACAGCCAGGGCATCTCAGGGCACTGCCCCTCTTTCTGGGCACAGCCAGACTTCCTGGGCTCAGCCAGGGCTCTCAGGGCCCTGCCACTCTTTCTGGGCACAGCCAGACTTCCTGGGCTCAGCCAGGGCTCTCAGGGCATTGCCAGTCTTTCTGGGCACAGCCAGACTTCCTGGGCTCAGCCAGGGCTCTCAGGGCACTGCCAGTCTTTCTGGGCACAGCCAAACTTCCTGGGCTCAGCCAGGGCTCTCAGGGCACTGCCAGTCTTTCTGGGCACGGCCAGACTTCCTGGGCTCAGCCAGGGCTCTCAGGGCACTGCCAGTCTTTCTGGGCACGGCCAGACTTCCTGGGCTCAGCCAGGGCTCTCAGGGCACTGCCAGTCTTTCTGGGCACGGCCAGACTTCCTGGGCTCAGCCAGGGCTCTCAGGGCACTGCCAGTCTTTCTGGGCACAGCCAGACTTCCTGGGCTCAGCCAGGGCTCTCAGGGCACTGCCAGTCTTTCTGGGCACAGCCAGACTTCCTGGACTCAGCCAGGGCTCTCAGGGCACTGCCACTCTCTGTGGGCACAGCCAGACTTCCTGGGCTCAGCCAGGGCTCTCAGGGCACTGCCAGTCTTTCTGGGCACAGCCAGACTTCCTGGGCTCAGCCAGGGCTCTCAGGGCACTGCCAGTCTTTCTGGGCACAGCCAGACTTCCTGGGCTCAGCCAGGGCTCTCCGGGCACTGCCAGTCTTTCTGGGCACAGCCAGACTTCCTGGGCTCAGCCAGGGCTCTCAGGGCACTGCCAGTCTTTCTGGGCTCAGCCAGACTTCCTGGACACAGCCAGGGCTCTCAGGGCACTGCCACTCGCTCTGGGCCTCTCAGGGTACCCTGCTGGAACAACAGCAACTCACAGTCAAGGTGCTCACATATTCTCAATGGTGGCCAGTCAAGACACAAAAGCAAATATCCCCCAGTTCCACTACATGGTGGTATGTTCCCAAACAGTCAAGCTGTCCATTAAATTAGGGATGGAAGGCAATTCCCCATAGTCCATAGTCATTTGCCAGGGCTGTCCTGGGGTGAAGGACGACCTTGACCTCACCTCATCTCCCACAGAGGACTCAGCAAGTGTTTCCTCCTGGGACAAGTCTCGCATCCGGGTTGCCTGAGCAGGAACTTCCCGGCCCACAGGGCTGCAACGACCTTTTCTTTCTCTGGCCTGTGCTGGTTGGGGAACCGTCCACATCTTTCCACCTCTCCACGGCGGTCCAGCTCTCTGGTAGCTGCTCCTCCTGGTCTTCTAGAGACTGTTTGTCGTGCAGGGCGGCCTGCGGGGTCTCTGCTCCCACTCCCCACATAAGAACGCAGGACATGGTGAGGCCAAAAAGGAACACCCACGGAGCCATAGGTAGGGGAGTCATACCACTATATTCTCGCTGGCGTCATCCGCCTCTCTGCAATCCGCTCCTGCCAGCCCAGCCACCATCTTCTTGCTAGCCCCCATTTTCTCTCTCTCTTCTCTAGCACAGCCACAGCAGTTATATTAGTGGCCAATGGCTCACTGGTTACAGCTGACGGCCAACTAGCCATAGCTGATGGCCATGCAATCACAGTTGATGGCCATTTACTACCTGAGCCAGCACCTGTCTATGTGAGGCCAAGAGCCTGGAAACTACTTTCTGGGGCTCTGCCCCCACACTCCACTCCTACAGGCTCTCGCCTCACAATCTACGCGACAAGCGTCTTCCGCGAGGGGCCCTGTGCGAGGAGCCTGGAGGTGAATGCAATACCCTGGACACAGCCAGGCTCTCTGGGCACAGCCAGGGTTTCTCAGGGCACCACCAGTACTTCTGGGCACAGCCAGACTTCCTGGGCTTCTTAGGGTACCACTAGATTTCCGGGACACTGCCAGGGTTTCTCAGGGCACTGCCACTCTCTGTGGGCACAGCCCGACTTCCTGGGCACAGCCAGGGCATCTCAGGGCACTGCCCCTCTTTCTGGGCACAGCCAGACTTCCTGGGCTCAGCCAGGGCTCTCAGGGCACTGCCAGTCTTTCTGGGCACAGCCAGACTTCCTGGGCTCAGCCAGGGCTCTCAGGGCACTGCCAGTCTTTCTGGGCACAGCCAAACTTCCTGGGCTCAGCCAGGGCTCTCAGGGCACTGCCACTCTTTCTGGGCACAGCCAGACTTCCTGGGCTCAGCCAGGGCTCTCAGGGCACTGCCACTCTTTCTGGGCACAGCCAGACTTCCTGGGCTCAGCTCTCAGGGCACTGCCAGTCTTTCTGGGCACAGCCTGACTTCCTGGGCTCAGCCAGGGCTCTCAGGGCACTGCCAGTCTTTCTGGGCACGGCCAGACTTCCTGGGCTCAGCCAGGGCTCTCAGGGCACTGCCAGTCTTTCTGGGCACAGCCAGACTTCCTGGGCTCAGCCAGGGCTCTCAGGGCACTGCCAGTCTTTCTGGGCACAGCCAGACTTCCTGGGCTCAGCTAGGGCTCTCAGGGCACTGCCAGTCTTTCTGGGCACAGCCAGACTTCCTGGGCTCAGCCAGGGCTCTCAGGGCACTGCCAGTCTTTCTGGGCACAGCCAGACTTCCTGGGCTCAGCCAGGGCTCTCAGGGCACTGCCAGTCTTTCTGGGCACAGCCAGACTTCCTGGGCTCAGCCAGGGCTCTCAGGGCACTGCCAGTCTTTCTGGGCAGGGCCAGACTTCCTGGGCTCAGCCAGGGCTCTCAGGGCACTACCAGTCTTTCTGGGCAGGGCCAGACTTCCTGGGCTCAGCCAGGGCTCTCAGGGCACTGCCAGTCTTTCTGGGCACAGCCAGTCTTCCTGGGCTCAGCCAGGGCTCTCAGGGCACTGCCAGTCTTTCTGGGCACAGCCAGACTTCCTGGGCTCAGCCAGGGCTCTCAGGGCACTGCCAGTCTTTCTGGGCACAGCCAGACTTCCTGGACTCAGCCAGGGCTCTCCGGGCACTGCCACTCTCTGTGGGCACAGCCAGACTTCCTGGGCTCAGCCAGGGCTCTCAGGGCACTGCCAGTCTTTCTGGGCACAGCCAGACTTCCTGGGCTTAGCCAGGGCTCTCAGGGCACTGCCAGTCTTTCTGGGCACAGCCAGACTTTCTGGGCTCAGCCAGGGCTCTCCGGGCACTGCCAGTCTTTCTGGGCACAGCCAGACTTCCTGGGCTCAGCCAGGGCTCTCAGGGCACTGCCACTCTCTCTGGGCCTCTCAGGGTACCCTGCTGGAAGAACAGCGACTCACAGTCAAGGTGCTCACATATTCTCAATGGTGGCCAGTCAAGACACAAAAGCAAATATCCCCCAGTTCCACTACATGGTGGTATGTTCCCAAACAGTCAAGCTGTCCATTAAATTAGTGATGGAAGGCAATTCCCCATAGTCCATAGTCATTTGCCAGGGCTGTCCTGGGGTGAAGGACGACCTTGACCTCACCTCATCTCCCACAGAGGACTCAGCAAGCGTTTCCTCTTGGGACAAGTCTCGCATCCGGGTTGCCTGAGCAGGAACTTCCCGGCCCACAGGGCTGCAACGACCTTTTCTTTCTCTGGCCTGTGCTGGTTGGGGAACCGTCCACATCTTTCCACCTCTCCACGGGGCTCCATCTCTCCAGCAGCTGCATCACTTTTCCTGTGCTGATGGGAGAACCGTCCACGTCCTCCCACCCTTCCACGGGGGTCCAGCTCTCCGGCAGCTGCTCCTCCTGGTCTTCCAGAGACTCAGTGTTCATACACACAGACTGCTCCTCCGTTCTTTGCAGAGCTTTGGCCGGCACCATATCCTGCTCGCTGCGCCATTTGTCGTGTGGTGCGGTCTGCGGGGTCTCTGCTCCCGCTCCCCTCATAAGAACGCAGGATGTGGCCAGGCCCAAAAGGAACACCCACAGAGCCATAGGTAGGGGAGTCATACTAGTATATTCTCGCTGGCGGCACTATACTCTCACTGGAGGCTGTATCCACACTGTCCACAACCAGCCATCCTAACTGCAATCTGCGCTTGCCAGCCCAGCCACCATCTTCTTGCTAGCCCCTATTTTTCTCTCTTTCTGCTAGCGTAGCCACAGCAGTTATATTAGTGGCCAATGGCTCACTGGTTACAGCTGACGGCCAACTAGCCACAGCTGATGGCCATGCAATCACAGTTGATGGCCATTTACTACCTGAGCTAGCACCTGTCTATGTGAGGCCGAGAGCCTGGAAACTTCTTTCTGGGGCTCTGCCCCCACAAATATGCTACTGACACTGCAGCATTTCCACTTGGATGTTTGATAAACAACTCAAACTTAACATATCCAAAAATAAACAGTTCATGGTCCCTCCAAAACCTGTTCCATGTATGGTTTCCTTACGAAGGTCAAGGGCACCTCAGCCCCTCCAACTGCTCAGATTGAAAACCCTCAGGGGTAATTCTCAACACTTTTTCTCACACTGCACATTCTGTTCTATAGGAAGTCCTGTTCACTCTTCCATCAGAATGTATTCAGAATTCAACCCCTTATTTTCTTCTCCGTTGCTAACAAACACCTTGATCTAAGCCACCATCTGTTTTTCTCAGATGAATACACTGTCTTCCTAAATGCTCTCCCTCTTTCTATCCAAACACAATCCTACTTCCAACATAGTCTATTCTCAATAAAGCAGCCAGAAAAATCCTTTAAAAACGTAAGCCAGATCATGTTGCTTTTTTGTGTAAAGCCCTTTAGTGGCTCTTCACTTTTTTTCAGAATAAAACCAAAGTCCTTTAAGATGTCTTAAAAACATTTACATGGTTACCCTGCCCTCTTGCCTCTTGGAGTTTATCTTCTATGAGTGTCTTCCTGAATTATTGTACTCCAACGACACTGGTCTCCTTTTTGTTCATCAGACGTGCTAAGCAGACTGCCATCTCAGGCCCCTAGTTCTAGCTGTTCTCTCTTCCTAGAATACTATTTTTCCAAGTATCTACAAGTCTTAGCTCTAATATTCTTCAATTCTTGTTCAAATATCACCTTCATAAATGGTCTACCATGACATCCTCTGTAAAATTTCAATCCTTCCCACCCCAGAGATTTTAATGCCCTCTTTTGTTTCTTGTTTTTCACAGCACTGATCACCTTCAAACATGATATATGTTTTATTGACATCTTATTTATTTTCTGTCTCTTCCCACTAGAATATAAGCTCCATAAAAGCAGGAATATTTATCTGTATGGCTTACTGCTTGCATCCCCTATTTCTGAAATGTGCCTAATAGATAGCAGATACTCAATAAATATTTGTTAAATAAATAAGTGAGTATATGACACCAAAAGGAAAAGCAACAACAAAAAACAGATAAATTGGACTTCCTCAAAAGTAAAAACTTTAATGTAGCAAAAGAAATTATCAATCTACTGAATGGAGAAAATATTTGCAATCTACTGAATGGAGAAAATATTTGCAAATCAAATAGCTAAGGATCTAATATCCAGACCCTATAAAGAATGCTTACAACTTAAAAACAGAAACAACCCAATTTAAAAATGGGCAAAAGACTGGAAAAGACATTTCTCCAAAGAAGGTATGCAAATGGCCAAATCACATGAAAGGTTAGGGAATCATTAGTAAAATGCAAACCAAAACCATAAGGACATACCACTTCACACCCACTAGAATAATTATAATATTAAAAAAAAGGGGGAGAAAAAATAACTAGTATTGAGGAGGGTGTGAAATTGCAGTATTATTATTATATGATTAATATATTATTTTGCTATTAAAAGGAATGAAGTGCTGATACATGCTATAATATAGATGAGTCTCGAAAACATGCTAAGTATAGAAACTAGATACAAACGTCATATATTTATTGTATGATTCTGTTTATATGTAGTATCTAGAATGGGTAAATCTTTAGAGAAAGGTAGCAGATTAGTGCTTGCCAGGACCTGGGGCAAGTGGTTAATGGGGAGTGACTGCTTAATGTGTATGGGATTTTATTTGGGGGCAATGAAAAAAATGTTTTGAACTAGATACAAGTGGTGGTTGCACAACATTGTGAATGTACTAAATGCCACTGAGTTGTTCACTTTAAAATAATTAATTTTATATTGTGAATTACACAGTAATATTATAAAAAGAAAACAATACAATAAATGTACTTTGTATTTAGATTCCAGTTCAAACAAAACTGTAAAAACATTTTTGAAAAAAATTGGAAAATTTGTATATGGACTAGATAACATTAAGGTGTTTCTGTTAATTTTGTTAGATGTGATCATGGCATTTTGGTTACTTAAGGTAGTACACTTTGTATTTTTTAGATACTTATTGAAGCACCTAAGAGTGATACAACATGATGTCCCATACTTGTATTAAAACTAATAGTATTCAGAACTGAGGAGGAGATGAAACTCATATGGAAAATGTTGATGGTTCTTGAAGCTGGTTGATGGATGTTTGCGGATTTATTTTCTACTTTTTATGTCTATTTGGAAATTTTCATAATACTTTTTTTAATTAAAAATTATCATCCCAATAAACTTTAATTAAAAATATAAAACTAAATAAATAAAATTTTTCAAAAAAAAAAAGTTAGTGGATGAATATTAGCTAGTTCAATATTACGTGTACAAATTTTGACCAGGTAAATTCTATTCATAGCAGAGATAGTCTATTATGATGACTTTTCCTTCCTTGCACAAATTCATGTTCTTCCCGAAGTTAATCATTTTTCTTTGCAGTGTTTATTTGCTTAGTTTTCTCTTTATCTCTAATTTATTACTAACTTCTCCTAGAGAGTCTAGGACTTGCAATAGATTCAAGCTCCTCAAGCATTCTGTCAATTTCTTCTTTGAGATGTTGCTTCCAGAGATTTCTAACCTGCCAAATTTGAACTAGTTGTTCTTTAGGCTCACCACAGAATCTTGGGAACTCTTAAATGAAGATTCCTTTCACTTCTCTCTTGAGTTGAATCTTATTTCCAAAATCCTTCTTTGCTGATTTTTTTATTTTGGTGGAACATCTCATCCAGCAACTTCCTGAGAAAAAGAATGCCTGGTAAACTTTTTGATAGAAGAAAATGTCTTTATTCTTACACTTAATGATAGTCAAGCTGGGTGAAAAATTCTAGGTGAGAGATCATTTCCTCTAGAATTTTTCTTTCATTGCTTTATTTTCTTTTTAGCTTCTGGTGTTGCTATCAAAGTTTGACGCCATTCTGAGTCTTGTGGCTTTGTTTATAACCTCTTTTTCCTTTCCTGAGTTTTTAGGATATACTTTTATCCCTGCTGTCCTCTCTTGGTATGGGTTTATTTTCATCTACTGTTTTAGGCCTAGAATGAACAAGTTCAAGCTGGCAAATTATATTCTTGAGCTCCGGAAATTTTCTTGAATTATTTCCTTTTGTACATTTTGTGGAATTTTTCTACATTTTTGATACTTTCTTGAATTCTTTGTATGTTGGATCTCCTGAACTGGTCCTTTTTCATAGCTTTTCATAACTGGTCTTATTGCTCTAGTTTTAGAGAGAGTTCCTTAACCTTTTCTTGAAACTCTTCTATTGTTATTTTTGTCATATTTTTTTAATTTCCAGACTTTTTTATTCTTAGAGAATTGTTTTTTTGATTATACCTTGTTTTTATTTTATGGATGCAATACTAATTTTTAATTTTCTGAAGGTATTGATAGTTTCCTTGAACTTTTCGTTTTTTCTAGTTTATTTCTTCCAGCTTGCTTTTTCTTGTGTTTTTATTTTCTCCTTTTATGCTAGAGGTTTTCCTGCGACATCTGATGATCCACTATACAGCTGATTGGCAGCTCTTTGTATGTTGGATGGGGAAGGTTCTTATTAATTCTGAGCTTCACACAAGCTAGGATGTTTCATTGGAGTACTCTTAATATCAGTAATTTTAGGACTTTCATCTTGGGATGTTAGATTCATCAGAGAAAAATCTTCTAGCTGTCTGCCCATAGGGTATAAACCTGGCTACCAATTTTTGAGAGCAGGAAGGAAGAATAAGGCCAGGTATCTCAATTTTCAATATGTATACAGACTGTTGCTTAAATCTATTCTTTTCAGTATGATCCACTATCAATTGTCAGTTACTGCCCAATCCACAGACCCTCTGTTTAACTTTCTCTAGTTATTCAACCTTTGTAGTCTTTCAACCAAGAGAGGAAGTTGCTTGGTTGGCCTGAGAAAGGAGGGAATCTGGATCTAATCACTTAAAAAATTTTTTTTATCAATTATAGTTGACATTCAATATTATATTAATTTTAAGTGTACAGCACAGTGATTAGACATTTATGTAACTTATGAAGTGATTCCCCCTGATAAGTCTAGTACCCACCTAGCACCATACATAGTCATAACGATATTATTGACTATACTCCCTATGCTGTACTTCACATTCCCTTGACTATTTTGGAACTGCCAATTTGTATGTTTTTTAAATCCCTTCACCTTTTCACCCTGTTCCCAACCCCCTCTCAGCTGCCAACCATCAGTTTGTTCTCTGTAGCTATGTGTTTGTTTCTGTTTTGTTTATTTTTTTACACAGATTTTCAAACACTTCTTTCACATATCTACCTTTCAAACTTAATTTCAGAGGCGTCGCTAATTCCCAAATCTTTGGGGCTTTCTGTGGTGCAACCTAGGTAGCTTCTTGGTTTTTCTTACCACTTTGTTCAGGGTTTAGCTTTTTCAGGTCTTTGTCATTTATCACTAGTCCATCTACTAGCAAGCTTTCAAAATTTTATTGCTATTATATCTTCTCCTGTTCTATTTGCCCTTGTGGACTCATGCCTTCTTAAAAAATATACCTTTATGGTCATTTTAGTGGGATTTAGGGTGGAGTGAAGATATATGCATGTTTCTAATCACCACTGTTTAACTGGGTATCAAGAATAGTATTTTCAATATAAATTTGTGTGTGTGTCTGTGTGTGTGTGTTGTTTTTTTTCCTACTAGGAAAGCCGGGTTAGTAAAGCAGTTGAAGTGATGATTCAGCATGTAGAAAACCTGAAGAGAATGTATGCTAAAGAACATGCTGAATTAGAAGAATTGAAACAGGTTCTTTTGCAAAATGAAAGATCTTTTAACCCTCTTGAAGATGAAGGTAATACAAGTTTAAGATAATAGTACTGGTTATGTTTTTCTAACATTCGCCTCTTTCATTCTCTCTCTTACTAATTCTTTATTATAGCTTTAGTATAAGACCCTTAAGTTAAGGTTGCATTAAAAGAATAACCCATTCCTGTCATATAGCCAAAAGTAAGATGTCAGTTAGATAACAGGTTGGGAGGCAAGAATGATTGCTTGATAATGACATCAGAAATTCATTAAACCAATATAAGTTGCTGAGATCAGAAAATTTAATCCAAGCCATTGAGTTGACCCTCACGTCTCCTACTTAGGATATGTTAGAATTGGCTCTTTCTCCTTACATAAAGCATGGTACAGTGACTTAAATGAGCCACTTTCATCAACAGTGGTTTTGTATTCCTCATAGAAGGAATGACCCTGGTACAGCAAGATGACTGATGAATTGGAAAATAGGGACAATACATAAGGCCATAGAAAATATCTTAACAGAAGTTTATATAAATCTTATCATAGTTTATTTTAAATAAGTAGTATGAACTTTTCTGAAAATTCTTACTGATATGTTCCTCTTGTAGAAATGTAAACATTTGATAATCTTCTATCTGTGCTTTTGGATTCATTTATTCAGCAGCCATTCATGTACTGCCTACTATGTGCAGGGTCGGCATTCTCGACATTTGCTGTGCCATAGAGGACTGTATTCCATTGGTTAAGATGGTGGTAATTATTTTAAATCACCAAGTAAATAACCTGATATTTATATCTTCAATGGTCTTCAGAGTCTTAAATGCAGAGGGTGCCATAAAAATGTATACACATTTTAAGAAAGAAAAAGACTATTAATTGTAATAATATATACCAATAACAAAAAATGAATACAAGTCACATTTGACTTCTACAGTTACAAGAGGTGCTCAAAGTGGTTACCATCAGCTTCCAGACACTTCTGATTACGGCAAACTACTGCTTGAGCATAAATAACATATCTTAAAATGTGTATACATTTTTGGCACCCCCGTAAATATTTTCTGACCATCGCTTTTCTTTGTAAAGAATTAAGACCATTGCATTAGCAGAACTTACAAATACAACTTCTAAAATGTGCAAATGTGTTTTTCCTTTCAGATGACTGCCAAATTAAAAAACGCTCAGCTTCTCTAAACTCCAAGGTAATTACTGAATCATTTACTGATTCACTGACAAAATGTCCATTGAATGTTATAAGTGAGATAGTTTTAAAATAACTGAAGCAACATAGCTTTAAATGTAAAACATAAAACAACGATTTTAATTTGCATGTGTGTGTATATGTGTGTGTATATATTTGTTTATATGTATGCTTTTATATTTCCTGCTATATTGGCATATCAATTAAGTTTGCCTGGCAATGAGAGGAAAGACAGCATAATGATAGCTTCTCTCATGTAAAACAGAAGGTTGAAATATGCAGTCCAACAATCGTAGAGCAGCTTCACAAAATTCGCAGGGCCTGGTCTCCTCTCTCTCTCTTGCTGCTTCATCACCCTCAGCCCTTTGCTTCCACTTTGTGGTCTAAGATGCCTCTTCAGTTCTGGGCACCAAGGCCTGGTAATTGCATCGAGTCACGTTCCAAGAAAAAGGAAAATTCAAAGACAGGTGTTCCCTCCTCTTCTAAAGATAGCTTCCTAGAAGTCCCAGATGACATTTCCCTTTTCACTCTTCGTTGCAAATAAGACTGGAAATAGTTTTTATTCTGGAGTCTGTATGCCTAACTGAAAATTCAAGGAGTTTGTTATTACATAAGAAAGGGAGAAAGTGAAACCAGCAGTTTTTGCCAATTTGAAAATCAGGATTTCACAGAATTTTGTAATTGAATTTTTGAGCAACTGACTTTAAAACCATTCCATCCAAATCTTTTTCACAGATGAGGAAAGGGAGAAGCACAGAATGTAAGTGGTTAGTTATAATCATGTAGTGACAGAACCATGATTTGATCCCAAGTTTCTTGGGTCACAATTCTTGATGCTCAACTAATCTATGAAATTCAATTAGGCATGGCAGTTTCAGAAAAGGAGTCACATAAAACTTTAGTTTATTTCCTATATTCAAAATGTTTTTATTTACTGAAGTTGAACTTAAACTTTAAGAATAACATAATACTATGTATCATCTTTCTGTGCAAATCTCAAGGCTATAAATACATCCATTCATTAAAATAATTTGCCTATCCTTAAATGTATTAAATGGAAAAAATGAAGCCATGAAAAAAGGCTATAAATATAGGTGTATATTTATATCCTCTTGAGCAGGGGAAAACCTTTCTAAGCATAAAAGAAATGGTAGCAAAAGAGAGGAAGAGAGTAATAGAATTGGCTAAATTAACAGTGAAAAAAATTTCTATGGACAAAATTAACATGGATAAAAATCATAAACAGGTGGTTCTCAGAGCAGATATACACATGGCTATTCAACATAGAAATAAATGTTCAGTGTGACTAGAAGTCAAATAAATGCAAACCTAAACAAGAAAGCTTATACTCCGTATTTGATTGGTAAAAATCATACTCACCCAATCTTGGGGAAAGTGGAATATAAATTGGTAGAATATTTCCGGAAGGCAATTTGGCCGTAACAAAATC
Source organism: Rhinolophus sinicus (assembly GCF_057876585.1). Classification (NCBI taxonomy): domain Eukaryota; kingdom Metazoa; phylum Chordata; class Mammalia; order Chiroptera; family Rhinolophidae; genus Rhinolophus; species Rhinolophus sinicus. The sequence continues at coordinate 38,438,995 of NC_142501.1, forward strand.
CTGAAAAATGTCGACTGTTTAACTCAGCATTAGTCAAGTGCATGGATGTGTATGTACAAGGATTCATTAGTGTTGCATACAAGGATAAAATATTAAGAATTTTCTAAATGTACATTTCCCCCTTTGAGTAGCCATCTTCTCTTCGAAGAGTGACCATTGCCTCTTTACCCAGAAATATTGGAAATGCAGGAATGGTAGGCACATTTCTAACTATTCTCAGTCAAAAGCAAATTCATTTCCATATGACAAAAGTATAAATTTCACTAAATTCGTATTTTATCATTTCTTTACCATCTGAACTTTAAAGGTGGCTGGGATGGAAAATAATGACCGATTCAGTAGGAGGTCAAGCAGTTGGTAAGTGTAATTTTATGGTTGCTCTTTGGGGACTGTACAATTTATAACTGGACTAAAGTAAATGTTTAAAGTAGGTGATATATTTGATTTATACAGAATGTAAGCAGAATAATTATAAAAGTTGGCATATTATAATGAAATTAAGAAATAAATGTTATATGAAGGTACAGGAAAAAATTAGAACATAATCATTTTTGTATTGATTTAGGTAGTGGGAAATAAATTGATAATGACTATGGATGTGTTTTATTTGACAAGTGGATATAATCATCTTTATGTAGGCGTATTTTGGGGACAAAGCAGAGTGAACACCGTCCCTCATTACATCGATTTATCAGCACCTATTCCTGGGCAGATGCTGAAGAAGAAAAATGTGAACTAAAGTAGGTGAAATTTGGTGTGAGCTTATTAACCTGATGTGAGCTGGGGCATAAACAGTGGGGATCACTTTTATTCCATGGAGATGAGATCAATGCTGCATCATTAAACAGACAATTCGTTGCTTAATACTAACTATAAAGCACTATATAAATGTGACTTGTGGATAGTTGTAGTGCTCAGAGCTGCAAGTTTGAAGTCTTAAGTTAGAAAAGACCCTGGAATTTGCTAGATTTGTGAAGGTAATTTTTTTCCCATATAGGTGTCTGGCCATCAGAGAAAACAGTTAATAAAGAGCCACAGAAGTAAAATATCCATTTACTTAGATTTTTTTAAAAGTACGTGAATTATATATATAACATAGGTATATATACAACATCTGGGCACATATGTAATACACATGCGTGCATTATCCAGAGGGTACCATGAAAAGGTATACACATTTTAAGGAAAAAAATATATTAAAATTACTGGTGGTGACCACTTTGAGCGTCTCTTGTAATTGCAGAAGTCCAACGTGACTTGTATTCATCTTTGGTTATCGGTATGCTGTGAGTATTACAATTTTAATAGTTTTTTTTCCTTTCTTAAAAATGTGTACCCATTTTTTTGGCACCCTCTGTATGTATATATCTTCCCTTTAAAGAAATAAAGAGTAGGGGAAACATAAAACTCTACACTGCTATCTCTTTATCTAGTAAGTTGAACAAATCAAATATACTTCCATAGTAAAAGGTAGAGGGCAAGCAGGGACAAGAAGAAATGCTGCCTCTAAGTTCTTGGGTGACATTGGACAAAGTGCTTAACCGTACTTGGTCTCAGTTTTCTCATTGGTAGAGATCTTAAAATCATTTCATCATGCTCATGGCACACATGTTCACTGAGTGGCTACTATCTGATAGACACCACACTCAATCCTAAGGGATATAAGGATGAGTAAGACAGTGCCTACCTTTACAGCTTTCGGGGTGTGTGTGGGTTTAAATAATCCTGGGAGCCTATTATTGCATGTGTTGCAAACTCTTTTAAACTTAACAGAATGGATATTTTATGATCTGGAGTGGAAAAAAACAACAGTTTACTTCAAAATATTTCAATCTATTATTTGCTTTTTGTTAGTATCATATGATTTTTACTGAGAAGTCTTTGTAAATAAAAGACTGAAACCTTGAGAATCTTACACAAATGCAATTGATTCTGGCTTTTAGGCCTCTTTCCTTTAAAAACTAAACTAAAATCTACCACATACATCCCTATGTGTTTCAATGAAAAACAAACAAACAACAACAACAAAAATTTGAGACCCAGTTCCCTTTGGCAATTATGAGGGCTTTATGAACTTGACATATCAAAATTCAAATCCAACAAGGAACTCACCAGTGAACATAAAAATGAAACAAGTTTTGTTCAAGTAAGGGAATCCCTCTTTAGATAATATTAGTTTATTTAAAATATAGTCAATTCAATTGCTATTTGCCAGATCGCTGAATGTAAGCATATTTTAACTAGCTTTGCACTGAGAATATTTTTCATAAACAGTTTTAAACTTAAGATTTTTAGGGAAAGAAACTTAAGGTTTTTAGGGAAAGAGGAGAAACAGCACTTTGGTGTTACTCCAATTTAGCATTGATCAAAAAACCTACAGAGAAGAGTAAAATCAACTGCTAATATAGGTTGTTAAAACCTATGTGGTAGATGACTACTTACTGAAAACAAAATGGCTAAATGTATAAATTTGATGATTTGACTTTTAGAATTAGGTATTTATCAAATCTTTCTAAAGCAAAACAAATATTTGTGAGCATCTTTATAATACAGTAAAATTTAGCAATATTTTATAATTATAGTTTATCTTCAACTTTGAATATTTTAAAAAATACTTATTTGCAGAACTAAAGATGACTCAGAACCACCTGGAGAAGAAATAGTAGAAAGGACAAGAAAGCCAAGTCTTACTGAAAAGAGAAATAATCCATCAAAATGGGATGTCTCTTCAGTGTAAGTTGTCTACTTGTTAAATTACAACATTTTGGTGGAATTGGGGAAACATAAGGCAGGATTAACAGTATTACTCTTAATTAAATTACTAAAGGACCTATCAAATTGTTAAGTTTAAAATGAATACCAAACTTCGTATGGTCTACAGGGGTTAGCCCTGAACCTAAGAGTTACAAGAGGCAGAATTCACAGTGTGAGGAGTCAGATGGCCTAGGTCCAACTTCCAGTTCTCTCACTCGTGTGTGATCCATTTTGGAGCACCAATTTCCTCACCTATAAAATAGGGATGATAATAGTACCTATGTCATTGTTTTGTTGTCACGGTCAAATGAATTATCATGTGTAAAATGCTTAGTACAGTGTCTAGTCCAGAGTTAACTATTTTCAGAGACTTAAATGATACTGTCATCAGCTTTTTTGTGGGTGTTTCTAAAAGAAATAGAGTTTAAATTTCAGTACAGCAGAAGTCTAGGGTACGGTGAGATATAAGTGACATGCTTATATATACACACATATGTACATACACATATATCCAACTCTACCCAATAAATAATGCTTATGTTTCCAACACAGAACATGTTGTCTTACCTGAATGAAAGAATGAGCTAAACACTTGTATGTACTTGTTAGGAGTTAAATAATGCCTAAACCACATAATTTTCAGATTCTCACCATAACACATTATTTCTTTAATTCTAAAAATGATAAGGATTGGAGGGAGTAGGAAGATTGGCCTAAACCAAGACAACAGATCACATAGTGTAGTTTATTACAAAGCAGTATTGATGGTATATATGGCAGATCGATGACGCAGTTGATATTGTTGGCAAAAGGAATGTTTCTAACAACAGATTACTGCGATTGCAAAATTCTGAATTTGTGTTTTTCTTATAGTTATGACACAATAGCTTCCTGGGCTACAAATCTCAAGACTTCCATCAGAAAGGCTAATAAGGCACTCTGGCTTTCTGTTGCATTAATTGTACTGTTCGCAGCTTTGATGAGCTTCCTCACAGGCCGATTTTTCCAAAAGTCTGTGGATGCCGCTCCCACACAGGATGGAGACTCCTGCGTGTCTCTAGAACATATCTTGTGGTCATTTACCAGACTCCGACACAATGGGCCACCGCCAGTGTGACTGAAGCACATCCTAATGTGTGTATCTTGATTTTTAAAGTTTCAGTATCTGAACTGTATAAATTTAGTAACTTTACCTGGGAAATCAGAGCCTGGAACCGGAGGTTTTCAGAATGACTGTAAGATATTTTGAATTCCCTCTTTTTGTGATTACCTTCCCAATTAAAATACTATGGGGAGAAGCTTGCCTATAATCTTTTAAAGAGCTTTTTGAGGAGGAGATATTAAATATTGTTTGTTCAGATTTAGTGAAATAAAGAACAATTAAATCTTCGTACAGTAAAAGTCTTAGTAGACTAATATTCATAGGGAAAATCCCCACATTTTAAAAAATAAAATTTGAAATATATTCACTTGTTACCTTTTATTGAAGAAATACCTGACTTTTCTCCAAGTTGCTTGATTTCTTCATACTGAGTAAAATTTATCAGTGAAGATTAAGAATAGCTGAGTAATCTAATCGAGAGTAGCATACGGCATACAGAATCAATAAACTGGCAGTTGGAGCTCCTAATTTTCTCCATTGCTTCTTCAGAAGCAAAATCCTTAACCATGTGATATAAAGTAGAATGAAACTCAGTTTCTTCTTTAAGGGCTTCAGAGAATGCCTCACTGTATTCGTCAATCTTGAGCCTTTGTGCTCTGTCACCACTAAACATCAAAAGGGCCCAGTTAGGATTCTGAATTGGTTCTTCTTCTTTAGTAAGGTGTTCCCTCACCTAACGAAAGAAAATTCGAGAAATCTGTTAACAGTTCGTCTTCTATTAGGTATTTTGGCAGTAGAGGATTATTTGAAGGGCTCAACTTACTCCCCCAAATTGCTAATATTAAGAGAATATTCTTAATGTCCCTTTTAAACCATGAAACTGTTTATATTTTGGTATTTATAGAACGTATCAAAATGTTAATTCATTATACTGTTGTAGGTGCTGGGGATGTAATAACAGTAACAACAAAACAAAACAAAACAAAAAAAAACATTAATGAATAACTAATGACTACAATAAAAAACCCCTGTCCTCAAGGAGCTTATATTCTAGTGGGAGAAACACACAATAAACAAGATAAATAAATATGGTGGCTCACTGATGCTAAAACATTCATCAGTCAGCTTCTAGAATTTGAAACGATACCTTCTTTATCAGGCAAGTAGTAAATGTGCCAGAAAGTTAAATTGGAGGCCTAACCCTCTCAGATTGAGTTTGTGATCATAGATATGTTCTAGTTAAAGGCTTCCATTTGTTCTTGAGTCAGTGTAAAGAAATATAAGGCCTGATATCAAGAGCATTTGGTACCATAAGGGACAATGAAGGCCCAAACTTTACATAGTTTAGTTTTATATTTCTAACAAAAATAAAAATAAGTGGTTTTAAAACTCCATTTTAAATGTTAATTTTTTTCATCTTTTTAAGAGGAGAAACCATGGTCTACATTCATTTAGCTTCTGAGTACCTTTTCTTTTGGAACACAAGGTAGTTTTATAGGTTTTTGCATACTGTACCTTAAATATAACTTTTTTAGAATCACAGTTTATATTCCACTTGCTCCAACCAAATGCAAAAGCGGAACCTAGCAGGGCCATTTGTCGATAAGCTTTCATTTCTACCAAAGGAATCTGTCAATATAAAAACAACAGAATTGATCAGAGAGCCTCTCAACAAGTTCCCCTTCCAGAAGGGCTCCTACAGTCTCTTCTTAACACAGAAAGATCCATTTAAAATGTAAATCTGATTATATGACGGCTCTCTTAAAATGGGCAGTGACTTTCCCTCACTCAGAATAGATCCAAAGTCCTGACAATGATCTCCAAGGGCCTGTGTGATCTCACATTCCCCCACACCACCCCATTATCTATCTGACATTATCTTCTCCCTTCGCTCTCTCAGGTCCAGGCACTTGGCCTTGCTGCTGTTCCTCCAATCAAACACCAGGCCACTAGCTGTTTCCCAAGATAGGCACTTGGCTACATTCCCCACCTTCATGTTTTGCTCAGATCTTACCTTCTCATCTAGCCCTCCTGTTGCCCAATACCTCACTGATATCGTACGCTGTCCTAAACCCAGCATTTCTCACCTACAGTTTTTCCGTAGTACTTTATCCACCTTTGGACACACGAGATAATTTTTGTCTCCCTCCATTGGAATGTAAGTTCCGCAAGGGCATGGACCTTTGTTTTATGCACTAATGTATCCTAAGCATGTAGAACAATGCCTAGACTATAGGTGTTCAGAAAAAAAATATTGAATAGAATATTCAGAAAAGATGAAAAGTACACTACACTCAGCATTTGTAGAGTAACCAGCAATTTGGTATACTAAAACCAAGGTGTTTTTTTTCTACACATATATGAGTATGTACACAGTTATAGATATGATTATTTACATGTGTTATATGAATGCTGACTATGTCGTCATTTTCTGGTATAATATAAACTTGTTCTTGAGTGTAGAACGCTTCTGCCTGAAACACCTTTCATGATTAGAAGCTCCTCTGTCTTCATCCATATGTCATAAATGTTTACCAAACATCTGTATGCTAGAAATATGCTAGGTGCTAGAAGAATCAAAGCCGATTAAGAAACAGTCCCCACCCTCAAGGAGCTCACAGTTTAACATGGAAGGATCTCATTTAACTAAAGCCTTATGAATAATACAAAGCAGTAGGCAGGCAGTGAGGCTCTGCCAAGAAACAGAAGAGGGTTTTGAATATCTGGTCCTAGTATGTGTTTAATTTCACCTGACTTACCATGTTTGGGAAACTGCTGAGTCATTTACTCTCTTAAGAAATCTTAAATATGGCCATTCTGGAAGAAGAAAGAAAATATACTAAATGCGAAGTTGCTCAGACTACCTTTGCACTAAACCGGCCAGCTGTAGATGTGCTCCATTTTCTCAATATGAAGGTCATGCTACAGTACAGGCTTCCTTTCTTGGGGAAGATTATTGAACTTAAGAGAACCCTGAATTTCTGGTCTTGCCATTTATCCCTTCCTTTCTAACTATAATCTTGTATAGCAAATATAGAAAACCCACAATGTACCTTAAGATTTATACAAAATTTAATATTTGCTAGCATTCTAAATGTACATTACATTAAATTTGGAAAGGTTCATTCTTACCTTATAGTTTATGGCAACATAAAAATGAGAGTGTTCAGTAGGGAAGATATTCAATCCAGTTTCTTTCAAAGCAATAATGAAAGAAATAGGAGTCATCCATTTTCCTTCCAAAATAGAGGAATGTTTTTTGTTATTTAGTTTGACTGAAGCTAACAAGCAGAGGTCTTCCTAGTTTCAACAAGAAAAAAAGAAGCTTTTATATAAGTAAGTTAAAAAAATTATTACTGCATTATCATTCTGGTTCCAGCCTTTAGGTTCTTTGTACCTTTTTTTATTTTAATCCTATGTCATTCTATAATAAAGAGAATGCAGGCGAGATACGTTTTAGGACTAATCTGAAAGCTCCACCACAAAGTCTCATGTCACCTTAAGCAGTTTATCAACTCTTTGGGGGCTTTATCTGAACAATCAAGGGACTAGACTAAAGGATCTCTCAGGTCGCCTCCTATGTCCTAAGTTATGATCTGAGAACACAGCATATGTTCATGTTGAATTATAGTAGCTACTTGATAGCAGTCATGTTTCAACTTTGAAGGATAATACCTGCTTCTACACATAGATTTAACATAAGAATGCAAACTTATCCAGTTTTAAAGTCTGCAGCATTTAAACTGCAATCTGAAAGTTTTCAGAGTTCGCATCGCTTACCTCCTTTGATGATATTCTAGTATTCCTGCCCCATTCGTAAGGCATTTCAGGCTCTCTCTTAGAACATTTTACTCAGGTATATTTTACATAGTATAAAATTCACCCATTTCATGTGAATAATCCAACGATAATTTTGTAACTTTACTGAGTGGTGCAGCTGTCACCATTAATCCGTTCCAGAACATTTTCATCCCCCCCCCCCCCCCAGCCCAGACCCCTCACGTCAATTCACAGTTAATCCTCATTCCCGCCCTCAGACTCAGGCAACCACTCATCTGTTTATTGTCTCTCTAAATTTCAACTATGTATTAGGCTATGCATAATAATTTCTGATTTATGAGCAAGACGGGCTTATTCACAGACCAAACTTGAAGGAGATTTCAAATGGCTGGGTGACCAAGATCAGGAATCTTCTAGAGAGTGGGTCAGAAACTCTGAAAGTCGTATTATAGCCAGGCTTGTCACTGCATTAATTCTATTCCTAGTAATATTAGGATACAAATGTGTGCCTTACCTTTTACATGTTATTTTCTATCTATTCAATTAATGTTTAATTTAGAAATTATAGCACAACGTATATATTAACTATCTTTATAAAAGATATATTTCAATATGTTAATAACCAGTGACTGATTGCTTTGACACACTCTCTTATCGTCGTCAAAGAGCTTTACCTCTTGGATATGACTCTCTACAACAGTGATTTACCTTAATTTGTATTTGAATCTCAGTAAATACTGTCGTCACAGTCAAAAGTACTTTATCCACATTAAGTGGTCTTAGTTCCCAAGACTGGTATGGCATGTGAATGTGAGTATCTTGAATCAAAGTAACAGGGCCCAGACTTTCCAGGCTGAATGATATAAGTCTTTCTTCTGATTCGTAAACTACATTGCTGATGCCATCAGTTGTCCAATGTTTACCTTTATAATAAGTGAAGAAAATGACATTAGTTTCATTTTTTCCTATACAAAAATAAGATGAATGAAAACACCCAAATAAGTGCAGTATGTGTACATTGATCTTTTACATTAGACTAGAATCTCAACAAAAGGCCAGCTTTGCTGGGAGTTTCTTTCTGTCTGCAGGATCAAGTCCAAGCTCCTCAGCATGGTATGTAAGACCTGTGAACCGAGCTTTGACTCAGTATTTCTGGCTTTACCCCTTGCCACTTTCACACCTGTTTTCAGTCACACTTTTTATTCCTTCAACAACCTCAAATGCTTCTGAACATGCAGTTCTTTCTTCCTACTCTTCCTTAATCTTTTAGAGAACTTCTCATCATCAATTTTTTGATCAACTTTAAAAGTCACTTGTCTTAAGTATACAATTAAATTATTTTTAGTAAATTTACCCAGCTGTGCAACCATCACCACAATCCAGGTTTAGAACATTATTATCTTCCCAGTAAGTTCCCTTAAGTCCAGTTATAGTTAATTCCCATTCCCACCTCCAGCCCCAAGTAGCCACTAATAAACTTTCTGCCTCTAAAGATTTTCTTTTTCTGGACTTTTCATATAAATACAATCACATAATAGTGGTCTTTTGTGTCCCTTACAACTGAATAATAAAACAGGACCCAATTGAAAAATGGGCAAAAGATTAGAATGAACATTTCACCAAAGAATACATACGAAAGGATAACAGATACATAAAAATGATGCTCAACATTATCAGTCATCAGGGAAACACAAAACCACAAGATAACCACTTCACACTCACTAGAATAGCTATAATAAAAAAGACAAACAATAACAAATGTTGGCAATGATGTGGGAAAAAAATGAGAAACCTCATGTATTTCTGGCAGGCATGTAAAATGGTATAGCTACTTTGCAAAACAATTTGGCAGTTTCTTTAAAAGTTAAATATAAATTTACCATTCAGCTAAGCAATTCCATTCCTAGGTATATACCCAAGAGAATGAAAACATATGCACACACAAAGACTGCATGCGAGTGTTCTCGTAGTCTCTAAAGGCCTGTTCAGTATTTCCTCCTATAAGAAGCCTTCCGTAGCTCTCCAGAATGGCGCCGTCACTGTTCTGCTCTTTAGCACTTTTACCTGTGATAACACCTTACACATTGTACTGTGATATTTTTCCCTGTCTGCCTCTCCTACAACTTTGAAAATTCCCAGAGGACAGACATCATTTATCTTTATATTTCCTATTGTTTAGCATATTTGGGGAGCAAATGAATGAATCATTCTTTTCCACTTAGCTTTCTCTTCTTCTCACATGCTAGTTTCTACTGACTATTTTTTACTCTTAAATTTAATATAACAAATACAATTATATTGATGAACTAAGTTGTAATTCCTCTTTTTCTATATTAACAAAATTATTTTAATAGGTAAAGGTAAAAATTAAGCATTGTCTATAAATACATTCTCCAAATTTTCAGTAATTCCAGGCAAAAAGATTCCCTGTAGTTTAAAAAATACTGTAGTTGTATGCTGTCTAATTACTGCAGTTAGAGTAAAGTTTTACAAGTTATATTTCCGTAAGAGTTATAAAATTCAATAAATTTTAAAACTCCAATCTATTTTCACTGAGAGCCAATAAAACAAAGACCCTGGAATTGGCATTGAAATGTGTAAGATTAGGAACTCAGTTTACACACTGCATTTTATGTTTTAAGGATTTGTATTATTATACCTCTTGCATTACATAATTATCAAAGCTGATTAAGGCATTACTGTACCTTCAGCATCCCACCTTGCGACCATAGGATCCTCAAAAAAGATCACATTCTCATGAACCTCAAGCATGACCCCTATGGGTGGGAAAGCACTTTCTGTTTCAAAGTCTTCTGTAGTTACTGGAGGGTATATATATTTCTGTAATCCTTCCTTGAGTATCTTTTAAAAAATGACCAAACACCACCAAGTTAGAAGCTGACTGATAACAGTTAAAGATGTACATATTGCTGAATATGCTATATAGTTATTTTTAATAAGCACTGCAGTTTGGTCCCATTTAACTACAGACTAACACGATGTCACAACAAAATTAAAAGATAATGACTAAGGGAAAAAAAAAATCACTAAATTTAAATATGATTTCAGAACCCTCCTGTGGGCATATTCTGTGCTGGGGCTTACTCATTGTTTGATTTTTGCAAGGAACTGTACAAGGCATATATTTAACAGAGAATATAAATGGGACTTAGATGAATCAAGTAATTTGTCAAAAATTAAAAAATTACTTCAAAGAGGCATCAGAACTCAAACAAGAGCTAAAGGACCCCGAATCCCATGTTCCAATACCTTGGGATTAGGGAGCATAGGTGAAGAGAGAAAGAAGTATAAGCAACCATTTGAGAAGCATAGAAATGAATGGATGAAAGTAAAAATCATCACATTGTACACCTTAAAATTACACAATGTTATATGTCAATTACATCTCAATAGTGCTAGGAGAAAAAAAGAAAGTAAATTAAACCAACAGCAGGTTTCTCTGAGATAAGGCAGATTTATCTATTATCTGAATGCAACAGAGAAGAATCCAGGGAAGGGTGGAAGATTAAAAATGTTACAAAATAGAGGGAAAAACTGGGTTGGGGGAAAATTCTAGAGGAGGGGAGAGATTATGGAAAAGATACTTGAGAAAAAGGAGGAAGGTGTGTTTGTTGCAGGAGAGAAATACAGGTGTGTAGGAGGAGACTCTGGGCGCAAATGCAGAGCATGGAGTGTTGTGATCAGGACATTCTGCCAAAATTCAAGAGCAACAGATCTTTGGACGACTCCTTGAAAATCTCAGCTCAGGCTGGGACATTCCTACAGATAAAGAGTTTTGAAGGCCTCCCTTCACCAAAAAAACGTCTTTCTTGGACTCACCACTGTCCTTCAAGCATCACCAAGGTAGGGGAGATTGATTCAAATAGATTCTTCAAAAGTGGCTAGATCAGAGTATCTCCCCCGGCTTGCTCTAGTAAATGCATTCTCATTTGTGGTGAGAAGGGGAAAGGAATGGCAATATCATCCCCAATAGGGTGAAAATTAGTTCGAGGAGGGGGAGTGAAAAAATTGTATTCTTTTATGTATAAAGCACAGATGTACATACAGCACATAACATAGATATGCAGTATACCTGCAGTATTAAAATTTCATGGGGAAGGAGAGGAAAAAATGTTTCACAAAAGATCCTCACAGAGGTGAGAATGAAAAAAAAAGTTGAAATATTGCTATCATGCAAGGTCTCAGCTCCCACTCCCCGCACAAGAATGCAGGACATGGTGAGGCCAAAAAGGAACACCAACAGAGCCATAGATAGGGGAGTCACACGACTATATTCTCGCTGGTGGCTGGGCTGGAGACACAGGAAGCAGGAGCCACAATCTGCCATCTGCATCTCTGCCAACCAACCAACCCTCTTGCCAGTGTAGCCACGGCAGTTATATTAGTGGCCAATGGCTAACTGGCAACAGCTGATGGCCACCCAACAACACAGCCAGCACCTTTCCACGTGAGGCCAAGAGCCTGGAAACTGCTCTCTGGGACTCTGTCCCCACAATTGCTCTAATACAAGAATGGGTGAGAAGTGTCTGGCAATCTATGTACATATGTGTTAGAGAAGAGAGACACAGAAAGAGGGGAAGGGGGAGAGGGAGAGAGGAAAAAGGGCAGGAGAGCAAGGAAGGAAGGAGCAAGGTGCTATGACAACATAACTGGGTACATTTGGGACACAAACCACCATGAGGTAGTTAAACCAAGTCAATACTAGTGCAAATGTACTCGTTATTGCAATGGGAATGAGAAATGCCTTGAAAGATGACCTAACAACTGCTGTACGTATCATCAGTATCTTTACTACTCAAAGTGTGGTCCGTGCATCAGTAGCATTGGCATCACTGGAGCTGTGCTTCTCAAACTTGAAAGAATCACATGAGGGTCTTGTTAAAACGCAGACTCAGTAGGTCTGAGGTGAAGCCCCAGATTATGCATTTATACCAAGTTCCAGGTGATGCTGGTGCTGCTGATTCATGGCCCACATTTTGTATATCAAGGATCCAGACTAGTGGTCCTCAAACTTTTAGAGTGTGTTTTCCTAAAACAGACTGCTGAGCCTCACACCTGCAGATTTTCTGATTCAGTAAGACTGGCGTGGGGCCTATGAATTTGCATTTGTAGCAAATTCCCAGATGATACCCCATGAGGCTGATGCTTCTGGTCAAGGGACCACATGTTAGGAACTGCTAATCTAGACCACAAATTATGATCCCTGGAAAAGCTGGCCCTAGTTTTTGTAAATCAAGTTTAACAGGAACACAGCCATGCCCCTTCATTTACATGTGGCTGTTTTAGTGTAACAATGGCAGAGCTGAGGAGTGGCAGCAGAGCTGGTATGGTCCACAGAGTTGAAAATATTTATCATCTGGGCATTTATAGAAATTTTTTTCCAGCCTCTGAAATAGACTATCATTAGTAAGGCCAAAATGGCAAAATCGAAACATAGAGCTATAGGTTTACAATTAAGTTGACATGCATGAATTTTGGCTTTAAAACCCATATTATTTTTCATGCCTTACCTTTAGTACTGGTTCAAATGTTATAAATTCGAGATAATTTAAGATTACATTTTTTCCTTTTGTGCTTGCTTAATGAAGTTAAAGTTCATTAGATGTTAGAGCATTTGATATAAAGTAAAAGTATGAGAAATGGTTGTACTCATAAATTTTGATTTAAGATCAACCTACTTCCATAATCATCCACCCCTTCACTGACTTGCACTGTGGGGGAAGCTCCAGAATATCCAAGTGGTACACTCCACCCAGAGCTGTGAATTGGCACATGTCAACCTCACTGTCTTCCAATAAACGTGGCTTTTCAGGAGCGTTCTCTATCAGCAGCAACTGTGCTAAAATTAAGCAGGTTAATTCAGTTACTAAATAGATCATAACATCTTTGCATTTCCTTAGGAGGGAAATGAAATAAATTATAGTACCAGGAAAGGAAGGTTTTATGTATAGCTACTAAATCTTTTTCAAAAAGTGGTTAATTCAAAACTATTCCCAAAGCTAATCTTTGGAGTGGGAACAGGTATGTGCAATGGTAGGATGCAGGGAGGGCTCCATTTGTATTTCATGTACTAGCATTTTAGGAATCGGTATACAATAAGCACGTGTTGTTATTAAAATACAAACTAAAAGTGTATATTTTATTGTAGGGGAGGAAAAATAATTTTCCCTCTACCTTTCTGAGTTCTTGGCAGAGACCCCTGTATTAAAACACAGATTAACAAGAGAAAAATAGAAGTTTATTAACATGTATGCCTCATATACACATGGGAGATCCTCAGGAAAAAATAAGTAACTCAAAGAAGAAGCTTAGAACTCCAGCTTATAGAGCATCTTCAACAAAGAACAATAATTTGTGGAGAAATTACTGGACAACGGAAAGCAGTTTTAGGCCTCTGAGGGTGAAGATGAAGGCAAGTTAGTAAAGTTTGTTATGTAGATTCCTCTGGTGCTCTCCACAAGCTGATAGGGTCTAAAGCTATCTTGGAGAATTAAGCTTTGTCCTTCCTGGTAGACAGGCCAGGGGGGACACCTTTGAAAACGTATGTCCTGCTTTTAGGCAAATAGGAGCTGGGTAGGGAGCTTTCTTGCATCTGTATCTTTTCAATTGCTTTCAGCCCAAAATCGTCCTTACGCCAAATTGGCACATTTTGGGGCAGCAGATTCTGTTACCCTTCATTCTAAAAGATCAAAAAAATGATTTAACACAAAATTTGATAACTGCCAAATTACTTTCTAAAAATTGGACACTATCAGGCCAAATATTTGAAAAACAGTAAAATGATAAAAAAGAAAAAAAATTGGATCTATATATAAAGTTAAAGCTAATTTTTTTTTCAACCAAAAAAGGCCCAGCTCATAAAAAACCAGGGATAAAAACTTGAAAGTAAAGAAACTGGATTGGATAATCTCTTGTGTTCAGAAATTTTATAGGGAAATTCTATGATCCCATAATTCTCAATGTACAATCAGGAAAATATCTGGTCATATATTACTGGGACCATTCCCACCTTTCACCAAAATTCTTTCAATATAGTATAATAGGTAAGAAAGGGAAATCAGACCATTTATAAGTTCTACCCTATGCTAGCTGTATGACAAGATATGTTAATTAATATCTCTATTCTCATTTCCTCCCTCTACAAAATGGATATAATAGTAGTATCTATCTTACACTATCTGGGGAAGTTGTGAGTCATGCATATAAAGACCTCAGAACTGATACCAGACATAGTAAAAACTCAGGAACTGTTAGCCTTATCTTTTCTCATTATAATTTTCCTCTCTCATAAAAAGAAGCACAGTGAGATGGCTTTGATTTTTAACCCATGGAGATCAGGAACTGAAAATTAATGAAAATATCCAAAGAAAATTCTAGTTAAGCAATTTCCCTTTTTTCCTTATGTACATTCAATAAAATGAAGACTTTAATTAAATCTCAAATGTATCTAAATAATCCATCTACTTGAAAAGAAAGTAAAAAAGAATACTATGTTCAAATTTAGACATTTATGATATACATTATTCAGGGATCATCATGTAGAAAACCTTGGTATTATTGACAGAGGTTCATGGATTGACATGTATGATATTTCTAAAAGAAAAATTATCTTGTAGGGGTAAATATATAAAATTATAAAGGTATAAACCTAGTTGACTACAGAAACAAAAGTATGTTGAAAAAAGTAATGAAGTAGACAAGAAGCCTGTTGTGAAAAATATGCTATTTAGAAAACAGATTCCTTAGAAGTTATTGGTAAAGCAGCATAATGATAAAAGATAATGGAAAGGATGTACATACCCTCACACTAAAAGATTTGCAAATTAGATATCACTACCATTATGACATTTAAAAACTATATCCAATTTTTACTTCCCAGGATATGACTGAATACTAAAGTGTTGAGAAATTTCTGATTGTATATGTGTGCTTGCAAATGTTCACTGTAATATTGTCTGTAATAATAAAAAATAGAAAGAACTTTATTGTCTATCACTAAAGATTTAAATATTGTTCCATTATTATATGGAATTATATAGCTACTAAAACAAGTATGGTTACCAATGTGTTCTGTATGAATAATGTAGAATATTATTCATTTAAGTAGAATATGTATTGTGGTGTATATATGTATGTATGTGTGTATGTATGTATGTAAAACATGTTATGTAGAAAAACAAATTCCATTAGGTGAAAAATAGTAATTTTCAACAAAAATATCTGTATGAGATGATCCCATGGTTTTATTAAAGAGTGAGAGAGAGAGAGAGAGAGAGAGAGAGAGAGAAGAAGCAAGCACATTGGTTATTTCAGAAGAGGGGTTATGAAGAATTTTCACTTTAAATATATTTCTGCAACATAAATATTTTTATAATGACCTTGAATTTCTTTTGAAAGCAGAAAATACCAATAAAGTTAAATTCTAAAAATATACGTTAAAGAATACCTGCTGAAACGTTTTCACTTAATAATTTCATCTCCAGTTCATATTTTGTGGCTTCAGATTCTTCCTGGACAAAACTCTACAGAAAATGAGAGGACAGATGGGTGTGATTGTCAGTGTCTGCTTCAGCCCAAATTCATTCTCCTTCTGTTCCATTCATACTTCAGATGCCTGTTACCTTAATTCTAGGGCCCCAAACCGACATTTGTTCTGGCATAAAACTGAACTTTAAAAATCATATTTTAAAAATCAGTTAAAATGAGAGCACATCTCTACAGAACTTCATGGAGGCAGGAGCTAGCCTGCTCAGATTCTCTGCTGAAAACCCTCAAGTGTAAAATAGGGAGACTAGGAAGCAATGCAAGCTATAAAAATATTGTTTACATTTCCATTTTGGTTTTAGATAAGTTTTAATTTGGTTTGATTTTGGCAATCAGCTCGCTGATGGAGTAATTCCAAAGCCTACTTTTGGGTAAGCCTCTCAAGGAAATTAAAGATGCTGTGCACCAAGGAAATAGAAGATATCTCATTATACTGTAGTGTAATAAAAAGAATACTATAGTACGAGGACAATAAGGTCTAGAGTTTATATCTAAGTCTGCCACTGAGTTTCCTTTGTGACCTTGAGCAAGTCATTTAACCATTATGGGCCTCAAATTTCTGACCTAATAACATATTTGGTACTTAACTGTATGCCAGACATATAATACATCTCACAAACAATTCTAAGAGGTAGATATTATCTTCATTTTACAAAAAAAAAAGGAAACTGAAGCTTAGAAATATATCTATGCTAAGGATCAAATAATAGAAGTAAAGAATTTTGTATACTGTAAAGCACTAGATAAATGCAGAGTTGTTATAAAAATTTGGCTGATATTCACAAACTGGATACCCAGCAAACTTCATTTGACCTCCAATACCACCTGTACTTTCTTTAGCAATAGAATAACCTTATACCAGAATTCTAGTCAGAAGCTTAAAGCCAGCTAATCCCACCATGCCTTCATCTTCAGTCACCATACAAAGCCATGTCCCTTAGTAAATTATCCTTTCCTTTACTCTCATCACTGTATTGTCCTGTATCTTCAATTGGACCAGTTTTAACACTATTGTATTCTCTGCCAACCCTTTCCTTTGCAACTCTGAAATTTCTCACTTATTCATTCATTCATTCAAACAATTTTCACAGAGTGCTTAAATTGTGCAGGCATTGTTTAGATACTAGGAATAAAACAAAAAAAGAAAAAGACAAGGTCCCTGACTTAAGGAGTTTCCAGTCTATAAGGAAAGCAGGTGGACAAATAGGTATAAAACAGTTTTGTTGTTATTGTAGTAAAAAGTAAGGGGGTCCACAATAGAAATACAAAGGAAGAATAATCAATTCTGTGGGTGGGTGAAGACAGGAAACACTACCCAAAGGTGATCAAGTTTGAACTAAATCTTGAAAGATAATTAGGTCTTCCCCAAAAAACCGTAGGAGGGAATTCCAAGTGTGAGTGAAGGCAGAAGGGCATGAAGCAAAACAGGGTTCCAAGCACCCCAAGCAGTCAGGTATGGTTGGAGTGAGGCATGCTAGGAAGGTGTAGAGATCTGAAGCTACAGAGAAGCAGGAGCCAGATTGTAGAGAGTTTGGGAGCCACTCTAGAGACTAGAATTTCTCCTATGGGTAAAGGAGAGCCCTTCTTTCTCCTATGGGTAAAGCAGGCTTTTAATTTAAAAAAAAAAAAAAAAAAAAAAGTAACATGAAATTTGTGTTCAAAATATTCTGGTGACCAGTTGACAAATGGATGGCTTAGTGGAGAGAAAGAAGTCCAGTGTAAGAGGATCAGGGCCTAACTCAAGGTATAAGCAATCAGGGCCATTAGAAAGCGTATATATGAGAGATGATAAGTAAGCAAAATATACATAACTTGGATGGCAATTGGATATAGATGTAAGGCAAGGGACAGGTGAAAGCCGAATTTCAGGTGTCTGGCTTAGGTATTAAGGGAATGGTGGTACAATTAATTATCAAGAAAAGAAAAGGAGGAAGGATAGGTTTTTGGGGAAAAGTAGTGAATTTGATTGTAGATATGTTGAATTTGAAGTGCCAGTGATACATCAAGGTGGCTTTTGATATTATCTACCATTAAAAAGCCAGTTGCAGACGTCATAAAAAATGGCGGTGTGAAGTGGCCTCTTGAAATCTCCCCTGGAATGTACAAAAAATTGAACAGCTATAACTCCACAAAGGACTCCCTGCACAGCAGACAGGCAAAACTAAGAGGCCCACTACTGAAATCACCTAAGGGTGGGCAAATTGCACAAGCAGGGGAGGAGGGAAGGGAGAAGTGCGGTGATGGAGCTGCGCCGACGCAGGACGCAAACCCAGCTCAGTGCTCCGAGCTCACTGCATCCAGGAACTATCACAGCTGCAGGAGAGGGAAGAACCCAGACTGCTAGGGCTCCGCTTATGGCCCACAGGACTGAGGGGACAGTATATAACACGGCAGAACCCAATGCTCACAGCAGAGACCTCGGAGCAAAGACTGAGGGAAGAAGGCTAAAAACGGTGGTTTAAGCCCTCACTGCTGAGCAGAGAACAGAGCCTTAGGCACTGACACTAGCCGCCCCCTCCCTACCCTCCCAGAGCTCGCCCTGCCCCCACCTACCCAGTGCTAGAAGCGGAACAGTAGCGGTGTCAAATCAAAAGAACAGAATATTTGCAGTTCTGAGAACTGTGGTCCACAGACACGGACTCACAGCCCAACTAGTTCCAGCAAAGGGGAGGGAGCTGTAGAAGCAGGACTCGCTGTGGTGGTGGTCGCCGCCATTGCTCTGGGCCACCTCTTGCAACCAACCCCACCCCCTCCCCACCTATGGGGCAGATCCCTGCACGAGTAAACAGAGCTGCTCTGAATCTGGTGCAGGAAGAGCTGTGGAACTTCAGAAGCTCTCCGCGTCCCCACAGGGACGAGGCGCCCTATGACCCAGGTGAACTGTTCACAGAGGAGAAGCCCGCCTTCCAGGGAATCCTCCCATTGTGTGAGAATCCAGAGTAGTGCAGAGAAAACACAACACTATAGTGTAAGAGAGAATAAAAGGCTCCAGTCAGAGAGAAAATAAAACATTCTACCAACACCTACCGGAAATCAAAAGAAAAAACGTCATCCTAAAACATCAGACATTCTATCAACCTGTTGCAGAACCCACTCCTGTAGATTCTAGGAAGAGAAATCATAAATCATTAATGGCCATGAATAACCAAGACAACAAGACAGCTCAGAAAGAAAATGAAAAGTCTCCAGAAAATGAACTTAAAGATATGGAAATATGTGACTTAAATAACAGAAAATTCAAGATTGCAGTTCTTAAAAAACTCAACGAGAGGCAAAAAAACACAGACAGGCAGTTTAATGAACTCAGAAAGACGATCAAAGAACAAAATGAACATTTTACCAAAGAGATTGAAGTTTTAAAAAAGAACCAAACAGAATTCCTGGAGATTAAGAACTCAATAAAAGAAATGAAGAATGAAATAGCCAGCTTAGGTAGCAGAGTTGAACAGATGGAGGAAAGATCAGTGACATAGAAAATAGAAACCTGGAAATGACACGATGGAAGAAAAAAGAGACTTGAGACTTAAAAGAAATGAAAGAACTTTACAAGAACTTTCTGACTCCATCAGAACGAGCAATATAAGAATAATGGGCATACCAGAAGGAGAAGAAAGAGAGAAGGGAACAGAGAGTATATTCAAACAAATAGTTGATGAGAACTTCCCAAACTTGTGGAAAGAACTGGATCCTCGAATCCAAGAAGCAAATAGAACCCCTAATTACCTCAACCCCAAAAGGCTTTCTCCAAGGCACATTGTATTGAAGCTGTCTAAAATCAACGACAAAGAAAGAATCCTCAGGGCAGCCAGGGAAAAGAAGATGGTAACCTACAAAGGAAAGCCCATTAGAATATTATCATCAGATTTTTTCAGCAGAAACTCTATAAGCCAGGAGGGAGTAGAACCAAATATTCAAACTATTGGAAGAGAGAAATTATGAGCCAAGAATAATATATCCAGCACAGATATCCTTTAGATATGGAGGAGGAATAAAGACCTTTCCAGACATACAAAAGCTGAGGGAATTTTCTAATATGTGACCTGCACTACAAGAAATAGTGAAGAAGGCTATTTGACCAGCATCAACAGGGACAATTTGTGGCAACCAAAACATAAAAGGGGGGAGAGTAAAGACCTGAACCAGAATATGGGAATGAAGAAACTAAGCATGCTGAAGAAAATAGCATACTCTAAATATGAAACTTTCTTTTGCATAAACTTAATGGTAACCACCCAAAAATATCCAGAACTGAAATATATAATGTAATAAAAGAACAAACAGATGGAAAAATCATAGAATACCACCACACTGAAATAATAGACAACAACAAAAAGACAAAGAAACAATAGAGACACAGTCTTACCAGAAAACTAAAGCTAGAATGATAGGAAACACTCACATATCAATAATCACCCAAAATGTAAATGGACTGAACTCACGAATAAAAAGGTACAGGGTAGCAGATTAGATTAAAAAAAACTAAACCCAACCATATGCTGCCTCCAAGAGACACATCTCAGCTACAAGGAAAAAATATAGACTCAACATGAAAGTGTGGAAATTGACACTCCAAGCAAATGGTATCCAGAGAAAATCAGGTGTGGCCATACTGTTCATCCTAAAACTTCAGACTACACATTTTTTTTTCTAGTGTACATGGAACATTCTCAAGGATAGACCATATATTGGGACATAAAACTAGCCTCAGCAAATTTAAGAAGATTGAAATCATACCAAGCATATTCTCTGATCATAAAGCTTTGAAATTGGATATCAACTGCAAAAAGAAAGCAGGAAAAACCACAAATGCGTGGAGATTAATCAACATACTTTTAAAGAATGACCGGGTCAAAGAAGAAATAAGAGGAGAAATCGAAAGATACATAGAAACAAATGAGAATGAAAATATATCCTACCAAAATTTTGGGGATACAGTGAAAGCAGTTTTAAGAGGGAAACTTATATCATTACAGGCCTATCTCAAGAAACAAGAAAAATCTCAAATAAATAACCTCATATTACGCCTTAAAGAACTCGAAAAAGAAGAACAAGTGAAACCCAAGGTCAGCAGAAGAAAGGAAATAATAAAAATCAGAGTAGAACTAAATGAAATAGAGAAAAAAAGACAATACAAAAGATTAATGTGACAAAGAGCTGCTTCTTTGAAAAGATCAATAAAATTGACAAACCCTTGGGTAGACTCACTAAGATAAAAAGAGAAAAGACACTAATAAACAAAATCAGAAATGAAAGAGGGGAAGTTATCACGGATGCCACAGAAATTCAACGGATCATCCAAGAATACTATGAAGGACTATATGCCACCAAATTCAATAACCTAGAAGAAATGGACAAATTCTTAGAAACAGATAGTCTTCCTAGGCTGAACCACGAAGAATTGGAAAATCTAAATAAACAGATCACCAGTAAGGAAATTGAATCAGTCACCCAAAACGTTCCCAAAAGCAAAAGTCCAGGACCAGATGGCTTCACTAGTGAATTCTACCAAACCTTCCAAGAGGATCTAATACCTGTCCTGCTCAAACTCTTCCAAAAAATATAAGAAGAGACAATACTCCCTAACTCATTTTATGAGGCAAACATTACCCTGATAGCAAAGCCTGGTAAGGATAACACACAAAAAAGAAAATTATAGACCAATATCTCTCATGAATACAGATGCAAAAATCCTTTAAAAAATTCTAGCAAATCGAATGCAACAATACATTAAAAAGATTATTCATCACAATCAAGTGGGGTTCATCCCAGGGGCACAAGGATGGTTCAACATCTGCAAATCCATCAATGTGATACATCACATAAACAAAATAAAGGACAAAAATCATATGATATATCAATTGATGCAGAAAAAGCATTTGACAAGATACAACATCCATTTATGATTAAAACACTTAATAAAATAGGAATAGAAGGAAAATACCTTAACATAATAAAGACCACATATGACAAACCCTCAGCTAATCTCATAATTAATGGTGAAAAACTGAAGCCCTTTGTTCTGCGTTCAGGAACATGACAGGGCTGTCCCCTATCACCTCTGCTTTTCAATATAGTGTTGGAAGTCCTTGCCAGAGCAATCAGGCAAGAGAAAGAAATAAAAGGCATCCAAATTGGGAATGAAGAAGTTAAAGTGTCACTCTTTGCAGATGACATGATGCTGTATATAGAAAACCCTAAAGACTCCACCAAAGAGCTATTAGGAACAATCAACGAATACAGTCAAGTTGCCGGCTACAAAATCAACGTACAAAAGTCCATTGCATTCCTATATACTAACAATGAAATCTCAGAAAAAGAAATAAAAAAAAAATTCCTTTTGCAATTGCAACAAAAGAATAAAATACCTAGGAATAAACCTATATGCTGAAAGACCTATTTGCTGAAAACTATAAGACATTTTTAAAAGAAATTGAAGAAGACACAAAGAAATGGAAAGACATTCTATGCTCACGAATTGGAAGAAGCAACATAGTTAAAATGGCCATATTACCCAAAGCAATATACAGATTTAATGTAATCCCCATCAAAATCCCAATGGCATTTTTTAAAAGAAAGAGAACAACAACAACAAAAATCATCAGATTTGTATGGAACCACAAAAGACCCTGAATAGCCAAAGCAATCCTAAGAAAAAAGAACAATACTGGAGGTATCACCCTCCCTGACTTTAGCTTGTACCACAGGGCAACAATAATCAAAACAGCATGGTATTGGCAGAAAAACAGACTCACAGACCAATGGAATAGAATTGAGAACCCAGAAATAAACACATAAATATAGACAGATAATTTTTGACAAAGAATGCAGAAACATACAATGGACAAAATACAGCCTCTTCAATAAATGGTGCTGGCAGAATTGGAAAGGTACGTGTAAAAGAATGAAACTGGACTATCTGTCACCACGTACCAAAATTAATTCAAAATGGATCAAAGACCTAAGCATAAGACCTGAAACAATAAACTGCATAGAAGAAAAAATAGGTACTAAACTTATGAACCTTGAGTACAAAGAGCATTTCATGAATTTGACTCCAAAGGCAAGGGAAGTAAAAGCTAAAACAAATGAATGGGACTATATCAAACTTAAAACCTTCTGCACAGCAAAAGAAACCATCGACAAAATAAAGAGGCAACCAACTGAATGGGAGAAGATTTTTGCAAACAGTACCCCTGATAAGGGGCTAATATCCAAAATATACAAGGAACTCATACAACTCAACAAAAAAACAACAAAAAAAACCCCACTTGAAAAACGGGCAGAAGACCTGAAGAGACATTCCTCCAAAGAGGACATACAAATGG
This sequence comes from Rhinolophus sinicus, assembly GCF_057876585.1. Lineage (NCBI taxonomy): Eukaryota > Metazoa > Chordata > Mammalia > Chiroptera > Rhinolophidae > Rhinolophus > Rhinolophus sinicus. The sequence continues at coordinate 38,462,521 of NC_142501.1, forward strand.
CCAATAGACATATGAAAAAATGTTCAACATCACTAATCATCAGAGAAATGTAAATAAAAACCACAATGAGATATCAACTCTCCCTGGTTAGAATGGCTATCATCAACAAGACAAATAGTAACAAGTGTGGAGAGACTGTGGAGAAAAAGGAACCCTCATACACTATTGGTGGGAATGCAGATTGGTGCAGTTGCTATGGAAGGCAGTGTGGAGGTTCCTCAAAAAATTACAAATAGAATTATCATACGACCCAACAATCCCTCTCCTGGGTATCTACACAAAAAATCTGAAAACATTTATCCATAAAGACAAGTGTGCTCCAATGTTCATTACAGCTTTGTTTACGGTGGTCAAGACATGGAAACAACCAAAATGTCCTTCAATAGATGAATGGATAAAGAAGTTATAGTATATGTACACAATGGAATACTACTCAGTGGTGAGAAAAGATGAAATAGGACCATTTGTGACAATATGGATTGATCTTGAGATTATAATGCTAAGTGAAATAAGTCAGACAGAAAAAGTAGAGAACCATATGAATCACTGATATGTGGTATATAAACCAAAAACAACAAAAGAACAAGACAAACAAATAAGAAACAAAAACTCATAGACACAGACAACAGTTTAGTGGTTACCAGAGGGTAAGGGGGAAGGGAAGTAGATGAGGGTAAAGGGGATCAAATATATGGTGATGGAAGGAGAACTGACTCTGGGTGGTGAACACACAATGTGATTTATGGACGATGTATTACAGAATTGGATACCTGAAATCTATGTAATTTTACTAACAACTGTCACCCCAATAAACTTTAATTAAAAAAGAAAGTTTACTAACTAAAAAATAAACAAAGATTATGTATGTCATCACACACACAAAAAAAATCCAGTTGTATTTGTTTCTTACAGGGATTATGACCATTAAAAATGCCACAGATATCAGATCAATAAGCAAGTCAGGTTTTCCAATTCACATCTTCAAAGGGTTGAGAATTCTTCAGAGTTTAGACCAAACTGGTTTCTTAACTCCTTGTGGGAAGGCTAAGAATTTAGACTTTCTCAACAGAACTTTCGCCTTGATAACCACAGCAGTTCAGTACGCAACAAACAGGAATTTATCAGCTTCTATATCATCACATGATAGAATAATCTTGTGTTTAACACATTGCCTTTACAGAATTGAAAAGTTTTACTATTTGATGTTACTCTTTAGCTCAATTGACTTTTTTTGAAGTTAGACTTCTTGATGAAGGAAGCAATGTGTCAATTTACATTCTTTTGAAAGCTCATTAATCTTGGTAACTACTCTAGAATGTTTTCATGTCATTGCAGCTGTTATCAGAACTGACAAAAGTTAAACTCCAAGCCACATTTGTTGGCAATATAACTCCTCATAGTTTTATATGTTATAAAACTCCTTGTGTTTCTTCATATTATCATCATGTTTTACATTTGGTAATGAAAGTCCTCTTTCCATAATTGTTTTATAAAATTGGCTGTTTTCATGTATTTTTTTCTTCTAAACTTTAATAGTGTTTTATAATAAATATTTTATTTTAAAATATTTATTATAAAAACCTTTTAGGTTTGTAATAAATCTAAACAAAATAACATTTTCTAAATTTGCCTGGAAATGTTGACAGAATATGAAGCAGAGAAGATAGCTAAAGTATGACTTTTCAATGAACATGACTCAATAGATACAGAAATTGGCTTATAATATGAAAATAACTTCATGGAACACTAGCAAAGTATTTTTTCATTGCAACTTGATAAATGCACAGATATTGTAACATGAAAAGTCTTTTAATCTATATGCAATTTGAATTTGATGTAGAAACATGACCTGGATCACAAATAAAATCACTGGGAGCAGAATAGGGATTCCAGAAATAGATCTCAGGATCCTCTTGGGAATTTAGCATATGGCATTTCAGATCAATAGGAAAAAAGCTTAGGTTTATATGGTAAGTGTTTTGAGATAGCTGGCTAAGATTTGAAACAAAATAAATTTAGATTCTTTCTTCGCACTTGACACTAAAATAAATTCCAGATGGATAAAAGGTTTAAATGTAAAATATAGCTAATCAACAGTCATAGTCATAAAAATCGTAAAATCATTTGAAGAGAACATAGGAGATTGATATCAACAATAATTTATGAAGGAGGTGATCATACTGCACATCTGCAAAACATCAGCACTGAATACTTTACAAATTTGATAAAATGTCTTGAATTTTGTTGTCCATCAAAAGAAGATCTATACAAAGATATTCACTGATCTGAAATCCAATTCTTTCATAAAAGATCATTGAAATTGAAGTAGAGCTTCAGAATAAATTGTTTGAACGGGCTCTTGATAAGGAATTACATATGAATTGTGAAAATAGAGTGTCATTGCCTCATGTCGAATAAAATTTAAGAATGATCATTCTGAGTTTGCTGGAGTCTCATCCATTCCTGTGACTTGTCTACCATCAATAGGTCAGTAGTTCCCAACTCTATGCTGGGACGCTCTTTAGGCTGCACACACACTGGACTGCTCAGCTGCAGAGGGCAGGGCACAACCTGCACGCTGACATGGTAGCTGTGTCTGTCTTCCCTCAGAACTCCAGGATCACACTGCTTACTTCACATTGCCATTTGTGGGTCCCAAACTTACTTACCATGCCCAAAAGAAAACTTTTGTTTCACTGTCATTCTCAACCAGTTCAGCCCATTGCTATCAATCTCAGTAAATTGGACCACTATCTCCTTTGTTTCCCAAAATATAAACTCAGCAGGATTTGTTAGTTTTACTTCCAAAACATATCCCAAACATATCCATCTTTCCATGTCTCTTACTACTACTTTGGTCCAAGCCACCTTGACCTCTCATGCCTCCCCAGTACTACTTAACTAGATGCTGTGCTTCTATTTTGGCCCCTCATAATTCGTTCTCTGTGCAGTAGTCAAAATAACCTTTCAAACCTATGAATCAGATCATGCCACTCTTCTACTTACAACCCTCTAATGGCTTCCCACTGCACTTACAATGAAATCTCACCTTGTTACTCTGGCCTGCAAAGCCCTGCTTCATCTAGCTTCTGCTTCCCTCTCTGACATCATCACGTACCACTTTCCTCCTTGCCCACTATGTCAGTCTGCTGGCCTATCTGGTCCTCATTTCTGTCTCATGACTTTTGCAGTAATTGGACCCTCGGACTGAAATATTTTTACCCTAATTATCACATAGCTGATTCCTTCTGGCCATTTGGGTCTCAGCTTAAATAATTACTCATCATACAAGTCCCCCAACCACCCAATCTGGTCACCACCAGTCAGTCACTCCCTATTGCTTATACCATGTTTCCCCGAAAATAAGACCTAGCCAATCAGCTCTAACATGTCTTTTGGAGCAAAAATTAACATAAGATCCAGTATTATACTATAATTATATTATATTACATTACATTATATTATATTATACCTGGTCTTATATTATATAAGATCCAGTATTATATTATATTATATTATATTATATTATATTATATTATATTATATTACATGAGACCCAGTCATATTATAGTAAAATAAGACTGGGTCTTATATTAATTTTTGCTCCAAAAGATGAGTTAGAGCTGATTGTCCAGCTAGGTCTTATTTTTGGGGAAACACAGTATAATCCTGTTTAATTCAGTGCATGACATTTATGAATATCTGCTATTTTTCCAATTTTTCTTATTTATTGTTGATTTCTCCTGATTTGTATGTAAATCACAAGAGCAGTAATCTCGTTTGTCCTTTCACCACTGTCCCCTGAGGACCAGAACAGTGCCAATTTATACATGTTAGGCACTCAAAAAATATTTGTTGAACAAGTAAGGAAACAGGAATAAGGTCCAGAGTATGACCATGGAAATGGATTGCTGAAGTAATTTTGTGGGAAGTTGAAGGCTGTTGAATGTTAATGCTAGGTTTGTTACATAGGCTAGTCTCACAGATTTTTCATTTATCCATGTTCATGCCAAGAAGTCCCCGAATATCTAAGGCTATTTCATGTCTCTACACTTTTCCCACTGACCAAAATAATTTCCTTTCCTTCGCATCTAAACTCCTTCACGCCTATCAGAAGAGTTAGCTCAAATGTTACTGCATCAGAGAAGACTTCCAATCTGTTCATTCTGTTTTATCTTTGGATTTTTTTTTTAATCTCTTAACTCCCATGTATAATCTCTCTCATTACACATATTAGAATGTATGGTAACTGTTACTGTTCTCCTCCACAAGATTGTTACCTCCTTAAAAACCATGATCATGTTGAATTCCTTATAGAAGATACTTAGTAAATGTTTTACATATAGTCATATTAGATATATGTAATATACATTCATATTCATGTTAAATCTTGTATCTGTTGTTTAAGACTATTTTTAACTTGAACTTTTAAAAGTTCAAAGGCCCATATACTACCATGCATGCCCTTTTCATCATTAAAATATTTCTGAAGTTGATTATCATTTTAAAAAACATTTCTCATAAAAGAGCTACACTTAAATTAGTCTTTTCTAGAAATGTTGTAAAATATAGTAATTGAGAAGACAGTATTACCCAGTACCTACATTATGACTGTATTATTGTTCTTATAATTTAAATGAACTAAAATATGGTATTAAGAGCCCTCTAGTGGCAAAGTTCTTAATAGACCCATGAAAAAGGAAAAATGTAATTAGTACCATCTTCTAAATCTTTAAATCATTGAATCTGTTTAAAGCGATTTAATGTTTAAACAAAGTACTAGATACTTGTTATTAGTGATCGTATCACATATCAAACACAACTCAGGTGTTATTGGCCATAAGTCCCTATATTATTATACTAATAATTGCAATCAGCTTCCAAAGTCATTAAAAAGATATGACGAATGTAATATTTATATTAAAATATGCAACTTAAAATTATAAGTATAAGAAGTTTATCCTGAAAAAGAAGTTGTAAAAATAGAGGAATTTCTTTCTCTAAAATCAAAACATAGTAAGTTTGCCTACTGATCTTACAGGGAGTCCGTAACTTACACATACACTCACACGAACACATGTACACACACACAAGTTAAATTTCATGAATTTCTATGCCAGTTTTTAAATTTTAGAATAGTTTGCCACACAAAGAAAAGAGCATTATGGATGACATTTAGAGTTACAATAGTCCCTATACTGCTGTGACTACAGAGGAATACAAACCTCACTACCATCTATAAATACTGCTTCAAATTCACTGAGTTCCAACTGGATTGCAAGGAGCACAGTCTTCCTGAGGCTGTGGTGGTGGTGGGACGCTACCTGTCACCACTTGTACTAGGCCAGATCACCACAGGGTTCAGAGCCACAAAGGAGAGGGTCCCAAGAATCCCTGGTGACAAAACTGTAGACCCCCTAAACAGCAGAAATGGTCCTCAGGACACCCAACTTTCATTGAAAAGGTCTTAAGTGTCTCCAAAACACAATAATTTTAATGTGCATAGTGGTTGAATTCCTTGATATGGGTGGCTGTTCCTATTTGTTCACAACAAATCAGACTCACATCATGGCCTGATTTTAATCACTTAACCCTCCATTCATCCACTTATTCCTTCATTCATGCAGTAAACATTTATTAAGTCCCCATCATACCAGACCCCGTGCTTACTGTAAATACAAAGTCTATCAAGATAGTCTGGTCTCCAAGATTGTCCTTTTGTGTTTAAGGGAAGAATTCTAATAATTAAATACAATGATATAAGCATAGTAGAGAAACATCTAATTTAGTCTGAAGGTAAGGGGAGGACCTTGTGGATATAAAATTGAAGTCTTGAAAGACAGGCAGAAGTTAGGTGCAGTGGATGAGGATGCTGGGAGGAAGGGAATTTCACAATAACAGAAGAGCAAGTGGCGTGTCAGAGAGGCTTGTCATGAACTCTCTCCCTTTAAAACCAAAAAGGGAAACATGTTGTTTTATTTTCTATTAGGAAAGCAATGTGAGTTCAGAACTTATTTACTGAAAATTCAAATAATACAGAAGAGTAAAGAGAAGAAAAATATCACAGATATTATACCACCATTTGTCCTTTCTCACACTCCCTCCCCCACCACCAAGATAGACACTGTTTGATGACTAGGCATTCAGATTTTTTTTCTATGCATTCACAAGTATGTTTTCCACCTCACAAAAGCATAATCCTATTGCAAAAGTGTTTTGTAACTTAGGATAATATTGTAAAAATATATCTTCGCTATCTTTCCATATAAAAGTATATAGGTTCTGGTTCAAGATGGTGACATAGGAATATCCTGAATCCACTACCTCCCACAGACACATGATATATACAGCTACACATGGAACAATTTCCTCTGGAAAAAAGAAACAAAACTAGCTGAGAGATTCTTACATATCTGGCAAATGATAAAAAGATCCACATCAAACCAGATAAGAGAAGCTGAGACACAGTCTCACATACACCCCACCCCTATGCAGCAACCCACAATCAGGAGGGACCTCACAAATATAAGCTTCTCCCTGAGGAGTGAAAGGTTTCAATCCTACATCTAACACCCCAACTTTTAAGACCTACGACCTGAGAGAACAGCTCCCAAAATGTCCAGCTTTGAAAGCCAACAGGGATTGCATCCACACAATAAACGGCAGTTCTTAAAGAGCTGCATGCATGGACTCACCTACCCCAGGGCCCAGCACAGAGGCAGCCAACTGAAAAGCACAGAGACTTTCTGTGAAAGAGGCTTATTTGTTTATCTTAAGGCACAGACCTTAGAGGCAGGCACCTAATTTAACACACGTCTAGGGTCCTACTTGAATTACTCTCCAAAATTAGGTACCAGCTTTGTGCTCTCCGTCTTGCTCCAGATCACCGATATCTAACAGAAGGGAGTTTGTACCCTCATCTGGCACCCCAATTTTTGTGGCTGCCACCCAGGGGACATCACTAGATTCCCTCACTCTAATGGCCACTAGAACTCACAGTCACAGATCTCACAAGACTGTAACAGACAAAAAACAGTATTTAACTGGCTACCACTTCCAGGGCACAGCAGAGAGGCAACAGACCCAAGAGATGCTCTTTCTGTGAAAGAGGCTTATTAGTGTATCTTCTTAGCTGTGGTCTGAGGGACAGGCTTCTAATTAAATACACATCTAAGGGCCAACTATAATCTTCCCCAGAGATATCAGGAGGTGGGTACTATCTTTGCACTCTCCCTCTGCTGCACTCTAGAGCACTTGTATCTTCTGGGGGTGGGGGAAAGCTTATACACGTCTGGTGCCCAGGTTTTTATGTCTGGTGCTCCAGTTTTGGTGGCTGCTGCCCAAGGGAAGCCCCTTGATGGCCTGGCTCTGATGACCAGATGATGAACTCTGTCCATGAGTTCAGTGAAACCATAGTAAAGAAAGAAACAGTTCTTAACTGGCTATCACCCCAGACCTCAGCTCAGAGGGAGCAGACAGAAACACCCATCTCCCAGTCTTCCCCTGAAAGACGTATATTTGCATACTTTTAAAGCTGGTGCCTGAAGGTCTGCTTCCTGTCAGCCCGAATCTAGGTGCAACTGAGATTCTCCTTTGGGGACATTGGCACATCAACTGCTGAGAACCACTAAAAATAAAGCAGGCTGCTTGCACAGTCATAAAGAATTGAAAGACAACCAAGAGTTAAGAAAGGGTTGAATGATAAACTTCATCTCTTACATGAGGCCACTCCTTCAAGACTGGAAGAAATGGCTGTTTTATCTAATACACAGAAACCAACACAGAGAGTCATGAAAAATGAAGAAATAGAGGAATATATTCCAAACAAACAAAAAGCAAGATAAAACCTTATAAAAAGATCTAAATAAAATGGAGATAAGTGATTTACCTTATAAATAGTTCAAAATAATGGTCATAAGGATGCTCACTGAGGTTGGAGAAGAATGGATGAACAAAATGAAGATTTCAACAAAGAGAAAAATATAAGAAAGTATCAAACAGAAGTTACAGAGCTGAAGAATAACTGCACTGAAAAATACAATAAAGAGGTTCAACAACAGACTAGATGAAGCAGAAAAAAGGATCAGTGAACTCCAAGACAGGACAGTGGGACTCACCCAATCAGAAAAGCAAAAAGGAAAAAAAGAATGAGAAAAACTGAAGATAGCTTAAGAGACTTATGGGAGAACATATTTAATGGACCAACATTTGTATTATAGGGGTCCCAGAAGGAAGAGACAAAAAGAGAAGAGGCAGAAAAGTTATTTGAAATAATAATGGCTGAAAACTTCCTTAACCTGGAAAAGGAAACAGACATCCAGATCCAGGAAGCCTAGAGAGTACCAAAAGAGAGAAACCCAAAGAAATCCAGGGCAAGACACATTATAATTAAAGTGTAAAAAACAAAAACAAAAAACAAAAAACAAAAAAAAAAAAACAAAGACGAGGAGAGAATGCTAAATGCAGAAAAACAAAAAACTTGTTAGGTACAAAGGAATCCCCATAAGATGCAGCAGATTTTTCAGCAGAAAGCTTTCAGGCCAGAAGGGAGTGGCACAATATATTCAATGTGTTGAAAGAAAAAAAACAATCCTGCCAACCAAGAATACTCTACCCAGAAAAGCTGTCATTCAGAATTGAAGGAAAGATAGTTTTTCACACAAGCAAAAACTAAAGGAATTCATCACCATTAGACCTGCTTTACAAGAAATGTTAAAGATACTTTGTTAAGTTGAAATGAAAGGGCACTAATTAGTAACAAAAAACATGAAAATATGCATCTCACTGGTAAAGGTGAATACATAGTAAAATTCTGAATAATCTAATATTGTAAAGGTGGTGGGTTAATCACTTATAAAGCTAGTATGGAGGTTAAAAGACAAAGTAGTAAAAATAATTATAACTACAATAATTTGTTAAGGACTACAGAAGATAACGAGATGTAAATTGTGACATCAAAAATATAAAATGTGGCAGGGAGAGTAAAAATGTAGAGTTTTAGAATGCATTCAAACTTAAGTTGTCAGCAACTTAAAATACTGTTATAAATATAAGTTGTTTTATGAAAGCCTCATAGTTACCACAAAACAAAAGTTACCATAGATACACAAAGTATAAAGAGAAGAGTATCTAAGCATATTACTATAGAAAATCATAAAATCACAAGTGAAGAGAGCAAGAAGAGAAGAAAGGAACAGAAGAATTACAACACAGCCAGAAAACAATTAACAGAATAGCTGTAAGTACATACCTATCAATATTTACTTTATAGATGAATGGGCTAAATTCTCCAATCAAAAGACACAGAGTGGCGGATAGATTTAAAAAAACAAGACCCATCTATATGTTGCCTACAAAAGACTCACTTCAGATGTAAGTACACACAGACTGAAAATAAAAGGATGGAAAGAGATATTCCACGCAAATGGAAACCGAAAGAAAGCTGGGATAGCTATATTTTTATCAGACAAAATAGACTTTAACACAAAGACTATAATAAGAGAAAAGAAAGTTATTACATAATAATAGTGGGGGTCTAACAAGAGGATATAACATTTGTAAATACTTATGCACCCAACATAGGATCACCTAAATTAATAAAGCAATTATTAATAGACCTAAGGGACAAATAGACAGCAAAAACAGTAGGGGGCATTAATATTCCACTTTCATCAATGGATAGATCATCCAGACAGAAACCAATAAGGAAACATTGGTCTTAAACATGTTAGACAACATAGACTTAAAGAACATATACAGAACATTCCATCCAACAGAATACACATTCTTATCCAGTGCACATTCTCTAGGATAGATAATACGTTAGGCCACAAAACAAGTCTCAATAAATTAAAGAAGAGTGAAATAATATCAAACATATTCTCCAACCACAATTGTATCAAACTAGAAATCAATTACAAGAAGAAAAGTGGAAATTAATAAATATGTGAAGATTAAACAACACGCTACTGAAAAACCAATAGGTCAAAGAAGAAATAAAATAAAAAAAATTTAAATACCTTGAGACAAATGAAAATGGAAACATAGAACACCAAAACTTATGGGATGCAGCAAAAGCAGTTATAAGAAGGAAGTTAACAGGAAGAAATGCGTACATCATGAAACAAGAAAGATCTCAAATAAACAACCTAATTTTACACCTCAAGGAACTAGAAAAAAACATAAATGAAGACCAAAATTAGTAGAAGGAAGGAAATAAAGATCAGAGCAGAAATAAATTTGATAGAGACTTTAAAAGACAGTAGAAAAAAGCAATAAAATTAAGAAAATAATTATTTTTCTTGAAAAGATAAGCAAAATTGACAAAGCTTTATCTAGGTTCACCAAGAAAAAAAAGAGAGGACTCAAATAAAATCAAAAATATAAGAGAGAGATTACAACTGATACCACAGAAATACAAAGGATCATAAGAGACTACTATGAACAATTATACACAAACAAAATTAGCAACCTAGAAAAAATAGATACATTCCTAGAAGCATACAACCTGTCATGACTGAATCTTGAAGATATACAAAATCTGAATAGTCCGATTACTAGCAAGGATATTAACTCAGTATCAAAAGCTTCCCAACAAAAAACAATCCAGAACCAAATGGCTTCACTGGTGAATTCAAGAAAACATTTAAAGAAAAATTAAACCAATCCTTTTACACTCTTTCAAATAATAGAAGAGGGGAGGAATACTTCCAAACTTAGTTTACTAAGCCATCATTACCCTGATACCAAAACCAGATAAGGACATCACTAGGAAAGAAAATTACAGGTCAATGTCCCTGAAGTACATAGATGCAAAAATCCTCAACAAAATATTAGCAAACCAAATTCAACAATACAATAAAAGGATCATACACCATGATCAAGCAGGATATATACCGAGAATGCAAGGATGGTTCAATATACACAAACTAATCATCACAATAACAAAATGAAGGATAAAAACAATATGATCATCTCAGTAGATACAGAAAAAGCATTTGAAAAAAATTGAACAGTCATTTATGATTAAAAAATAGCTCTCAAAAAAGTGAGTATATATAGAGGGAACATAACTCAACATGATGGAGGTAATATATAATAAGCCCACAGGTGACTTCATACTTAATGGTGCAAAGCTGAAAGTTTTTTCTCTAAGATCAGGAACAAAACATGATGCCCACTCTTGACACTTTTATTCAACAAAGTATTAGAAGTCCTAGCCAGACCAAGTAGGCAATAAATAAATAAATAAATAAATGGCATCCAAATTAGAGAGAAAGAAGTAAAAACTAACATTATTTGCAGATGACATGATATTATATATAGAAAACCCTAAGACTTCACCAAAAGAACCCTTAGAACTTATAAACAACTTCAGCAAAGTTACAAGATACAAAATCAATACATAAAAATCTGTTGCATTTCTCTACACTAACAATGAACTATCAGAAGGAGAAATTAAGAAAATTGCATTTACAATTGCATCAAAACAATAAAATACCTAGGAATAAATTTAACCAAGGAGGTAAAAGATCTGCACATTGCAAACTGTAAGACATCAATAGAAACCGAAGCAGACACAAATAAATGGAAAGATATTCCATGCTCACGCATTAGAAGAATTAATATTGTTAAAATGTCCATACTACCAAAAGCATTCTACAGATTCAGTGCAATCTGTATCAAAATTCCAATGGCATTTTTTACAGAAACAGAACAAACAATCCAGAACATACAAATCAAAAAAATTTGTATGGAGCCACAAAAGACCCTGAATATCCAAAGTAATCTTGAGAAAGAACAAAACTGGAAACATCATGTTTCCTGATTTCAAACTATATTGCAAAACTATATACCGTGTTTCCCTGAAAATAAGACCGGGTCTTATAGTAATTTTTGCTCCAAAAGACACATTAGGGCTTATGTTCAGGGGATGTCATCCTGAAAAATCATGCTAGGGCTTATTTCCCGGTTAGGTCTTACTTTTGGGGAAACACGGTAGTAATTAAAACAGTATGGTATTGGCATTAAAATAAGACATATATCATTGGAACGGAATTGAGAGCCCAGAAAAAAACCCAAGCATATATTGACAAATAATTTACAACAAAGGAGACAATGATATTCAACGAAGGAAGGACAGGGAAAACTAGATAACCACATGCAAAAGAACGAAACCGGACCACTATCTTACACCATGCAGAAAAATTAACCCAAAAATTAAAGACCTGTACATGAGATCTGAAACCATAAACTTCATACTTGAGACCTGAAACCATAAACCTCCTAGATGAAAATGCAGGTGGTAAATTCCTTGATATCAGTCTTAGCCATTATTTTTTGGATTTTTACACCAAAAGCAAAGACAACAAAAGCAAAAATAAACAAGTGGGACTACATAAAACTAAAGAGCTTCTGCATATCAGAAGAAACAATCAATGAAATGAAAAGACAGCCTACCAAAGGGGAGAAAATATCTGTAAATCAAATATCTCATAAGGGGTTAATATCTAAAATATTTAATGAATTCATATAACTGAGCAGCAAAAACAAAACAACCAATCTGATTAAATAATGGGCAGAGGATCTGAATAGACATTTTTCCAAAGAAGACATACAGATGTCCAATGGGTACATGAAATGGTGCTCAAAATCACTAATCACCAGAGAATGCAAGTCAATAACACAATGACACATCACCTCACACCTGTTAGAATAGCTATTATCAAAAAACAAGAAATAACAAGTGTTGGTGAGAATGTGGAGAATACAGAACCATTGTTCACTGTTAGAGGGAATGTATCTTGGTGCAGTCACTATGAAAAACAGTGGCGTTTCCTAAAAAAAAACAACATATGCTCTATCAATATCATTTTCAGGTATTTCTTAAAAAGAAATGAAAACATTAACTCGAAAGATATATGCATCTTCATGTTGATTGTGGAATTATTTACAATAGTGAAGACATGGAAACCACCTAACAGTCCATCACGGATGAATGGATAAAGAAAATGCTGTATATATAATGGAATATTATTCAGCTATAAAAAAAAAATCTTGCCAGTTTTGTGACAGTGTGGATGAACCTTGAGGGCATATGCTAAGTGAAATAAGTCAGAGAGGAAAAGACAAATATCATATGATCTCATTTGTACATGGAAGTAAATAAGTCAATATATAAACAAGCCAATAACCAAACCCATAGATACAGAAAACAGATTGGTGGTTGTCAGAGGTGGGAGGGTTGGGTGAAATGTATAAAGGTGGCCAAATGGTACAAACCTCCAGTTATAAAATAAGTCCTGAGGATCTAATGTACAGCATGGTCACTATAGTTAATAATACTGTATTGTATATTTGAAAGTTGCTAAGAGTGATCTTAAAAGTCCTCATAACATGGAAAAAAATTGTAACTATGTGTGGTGATGGATATTAACTTGACTTATTACGATGACCACTTCACAGTAGATACAAATATCAAATCATCATGTTGTACTCCTGAAACTAATATATCACTTACATCTCAATAAAGTTTAAAAATTAAAAAGTATATAAAATCTATATAATTTTGCATGGCTACTCATATATGACTGTTGAATATTTTATAATTAATTTAACCTATGAACTATATTTGCTATAATAAAAAATACTCCAATAAACACTGTAGCACAATTCCAGACCACTGCAATAAAGTGAATCATAATCTTTTTGCTGATGGAAGGTCTTGCCTTAAATTTGTAAAAAGTGAAAGACTTATGAAGTGTAATACAGTGGAGCACAATAAAATGAGGTATGCCAGTACTTGGCGTATTATTTCATAATAAATTACGAAAGTTAAAATTACTAATAATATAATAGATACATTTATAGTGCCAGATTGCTTTTGAGCAAGACTGTACAAATTTGCACTTCTAACAACAGTATGTGAAAATGCCTGATCCCCGCCCCCATGCTCAAGCTGATAAGTTCTAATTTGATTACTTATTTGGTCGAGCATCCTTTTCATATTTTTATTGGCTAGCTGCATTTCTTTTCTCAGCTGTCTGCTGAAGTCTTTTGCCTTATTTTACATCAGGAAATTGTCTTACCAATTTGTATGAGTTCTTTATATTTTGATTATTAACCCTTTGTTTCAGGTGTTTAAATATTTTTCTCAGTTCATTGTCTTTCAACTTTGTTTATAGTGATGTATATTTGACTATACAAATTTTTGAATCAAATTAATCTCCCTTTCTTTTATGGTTTTGGTTTTGATGTACTGATAAATAACAAAGACCTTCTTAGTAAAGATAATAAAGTAACTGCCCTATGTTCTCTTCAAATACTTTTATTATTTTATGAGCTTTTATTAGTTTAAAGGTTTAAATATAAAAACTAATCTGTTATTTTATTTTAAGTCTGTAGAGGGAAGTATGAATGAACATTTATTTTATTTTATTTCAAATCTTAGACAACTCACCCAGTGCCAATTATTATATTAAACTCATCCTTTCCCTTCTCAATTTCTAGAACTCCTTTTATATACATATTAGACATCCTACTTCTTTCCACCATTTATTTTACTTTTTCCTCTCCATAAATTCCACCAAATTATCTTTGCCTGCCCCTTTCGAGATGCTGATTCTGTTTATAAATCCAGTGATTTTTTTCTTTTTGCCCCCTGCTAGCTACTCACACTTACAAAAGGTGGTTTACACGGTTCAGAATTAGTGGCAAGTGTAGGCCCAGGAGACAATTGTTTAAGTCTGCTCTCCTTTCTTATCCAGCTTAGCATGGCAAGTGGTGGTGAGTTGGGGGATTCTTCACTCAATGCAGTTACTGACTGTAGCCCCCACACCCCACCCCAGCATCATCCTTCAGCACAGGAATTAGCTTTTCCTCCTGCCTTGGTACACTTAACCGCTACAGTGGGATTCTTCTGCTTCTGAGGAAACCATACATACTTCAGCATTATTCACGTTACCTGTTTCAGAATGCCGTGTGGGATTTGGAAGGGTGATAGCACACACGTACCTGAGCAGAAACATCTGCACACATGCATGTTTGGTGTGATGAGAGGATTGGTTCCTGGAAATAGGGGTGCTAACTGAATTAATGCTATTCTCAATCTTCTCTTTTTGATCCCCTGATAACATAAAGTTCCTCCAGTCATGTAATTCCATCTACTATTCACACAATTCTTGGTGAAGCTTCCCAAGCTCTGTGGAGATGTTTCATAAAGTAACAACTATTTCCGCCATATCACTGATTGTCTGCTGATCTTTTCTCTGGGTTTCCTAGGCCACTTATTTGAGGACAGCCTCAATATTGCATAAAACATGAATTTTACCATCGAATAGAATACTTTTCCTTGGTGTACCTTTGTGGCATTATCAATACTAGCATTAGCATACCTTTAGTCACCATTATAGGTTGAAACTGTTCAATAAAACATTAAATAATAACAGCAGAACAAAGTGTAGTTAAAAGCATTTCTAAGGGCTATTCAAACCAAGGCAAGTTTATTTTGGTCCTTCAAGCTCAATGGCTCAGAGTATAAGAAATGACTCCTCACTGTAATACATGATAGACCTTGAGAAAAATATATAACTGTACTGTATAGTATTACAGTAAATTCATATATACATTTTAAAATATAAAACTATTTTCAAAATTAACAAAACTATAATAAATCATCAATGCATGAGTCTGCTTTAGCTAAGATACACGTGTATATGAAAGAATTGCATTAGCCATGCAAATTCAGTATTTCAAATTATATATTTTCTAATTATTATTTCACAATTTAAAAATAATGTAAAATTCTAGGGTAAAATGTTAAGGAGTTTTCATAAAATAAAAATTATGATCAAGGAACTTGAGGGGAGACATTATCCAGTATTTTTACCAGCTCAAGACCAAACATTTTTAGATATGCTTTTCATACAATGAGTTCGATACCCTTTATTTGTTCTTTGTTTTTATAAGTTTCAATCACAAATTCTGCCAAATTTTAAGTTAATGGGATTTCTCTTTCTTTTACTGCATAATTAAATAGTGTTAAGTCCAAGGCCCATTTACTCATTTTCTCCCCCTTAGAAATAAGTATGTCACTTCCATTCACATCTCATTAGCTAAAGCAAATCGCACAGTCACTCCTAACTACAAGGGGGCTAGGAGTGTGATCACCCCACTTACCCAGGAAAGGGAAGAGAACTGGAAATATTGTTGAACTCTAGTAAAGCCAGCATGCTACCTGAGAGGTAAACTGAATTTGTTTTTTATTTTAAAAGTATCGAATTACTCAAAGAACACTTTTTTAAAAAAATTTAAGTGACAAGTTTTTGAAGAACAAATCACTTATTTTCCACCTCCCTAAAATATCAGCTATATAGATTCCTGGGTTCTCCTCTCCTTATGCCTTTTTAATTTTTACATGGTTATAATAACTCTAAATATTATTCTTTATACTGGCCATCATGTCATACCTACTTTCTATATTGCTATAGAAACTTTATAATTTTTTATTCTGATGTAATATTTCAAATGGAATATTCAATTTACTATGTTCTTAGAATATCTAGTAATCCTTATTGTGATTCAAAATTTGTATTCAATCTAATTCTTAACCTTTCCCTGTGTTTAAAGAAGATAAACCAATATACTTCATGTCTTAAACACTTGTAGGAAACCCGCTATTTCTGGTCCTTCTGAAAATGCAAATTGTCTATGGCCAAACAAAAAGCTGCCTAGTTCTGAGAAAGTATTACTAAATTTTAAAGAGACAATTTATTCTAACATATTAAGTAGCTTAAAGATCCTGGAAATAGAAAAAAAAGCAAATTACTCAAACAATGTTTTATCTAAAGATGCCAAGTTTTAAGAGGAGTGCAATAGTTTAAGAAAATTATTTTTTACGTTATAAAATTTGTTCTTACAAAACCCAAAGCTGAGAAAGTAAGAGAGTAATGTAAGATAATCCCTCAGTTTGTAAAAATATTTACTGCAAGTTTCCATTTAATGGCAAGCTCCCTTCAGTGAATTTGAAATAGAATAAATACAGAAAAATTAAATTACTTCAAAGCTTTTCAGGAGTGTACCTAAAATAAAAATGATTAACTCCTATACTGAACGTTAGGATGTTAAAGCAACAGGTTCAACTATGAATAGGAACTCTTAATAGAAGGCAAGAAAAAATATATACATTCAAAATTAGGCCATTGACAAGAAAATGGCTTTCAGACGATTTCTAGTTGTTTAGGAAAAAAATCTTGAGAATGCCTCAAGGGAATCTAATAACACTTGTCAAATGAAGAAAAAAATGTATACACCTAAATGCGTCCTACCGTTGGAACTTCAATATCAACTTGCTCTTCATCTTTTATTTCTTCCTCATGAATTGAGTGAGACTCACTTTTTCGACGTTTATACTCTTCCTGGAACTCTTTGCTGAGTGCTGCTTCTATACTCTTGACTTCATCTTTGACTAAGTGAGTTATTGCGGAACTATGTTTTTGTAATAATGTTGGAACAGTGAGCAGTGGTGTGACGTGATCATAGTGAGTATGCAGGACTCGTAGAGCGATGTCACTTGTTGCTAATATCCTTGGAATTTCAAATCCGATTTGTGTTTCAGAGAATCTGACACTTCTGTACCTGTAAACAATTGAGTTTAACAAGAAGGATGAGGCCTGAGGAAACTTTAGGTCTGCTGTGAATTTATACCTAAGCAGCATTTCTCTCCACTTTAATTCTGCCACGGTTTTGAATCTCAACCCTTACTTGCTTTCTTTGCAGGATGTGGACCCAATTGCTAATGCTGTCCTTCTCAAAACACTCTCTTGGGAACCATGACCCAATGCTCTTCTCCATTTCTGGCAGCTCGTTCTCTGTTTTCTTTGTATGGCCTTCTTCCTAACCATCCCTTAAATGTTGCTATTACTCAGCTCTCCATCACAGGACCTCTTTTCTTCTCCTTTATTTACTCTTCTTAGATATTATTATTTCTATGGCTTCAATTATTATTTATATTTTCAGGGTTTTTCAACATGAGTTCTGTTTCTTGGGGTTGGGTAGGGGAAAAAGCAACCTGAGTAGACTTTAAGTGGTCCAAAAATGCCTTTACATATGTGTGAACATTTCAAAATGTAAAGTTCATAATAGTATAGTCTATGACTCCCAAAAAGGTAAGAACTACTGATCTATATGTTAATGACTCCCAAAAGTATATCTCTAACTCAGATTTCTCTGAATGCCTTCAGACAGTGGCACTTTCATATTTCATAGGTATTTCAAATTCGACAAGCTCATCCCTACAACTCCCCCTCACCATCACCATCAAAATAAAACAGAATTTATTCTGCCTCCACTACTTGTTATATTAATAAAAAGAACCCCTTAATTCTTTTTCTAAACCTGGGTAGTTAATATAGGGCTATTCATTTTACTCTTCTTTTAAAATTATACAGATTAATTGCCTTCACTCTTCTGTATATAACATATTTTACAATGAAAAAGATTATATTAAAGTATTGTCTCTGATTTAGATTTAAACCACAGAGTATTGTGTAGCAAATGAGATGTAGAAAATATTTTGTTCCTTCCTATCACTGAATCTCAAAAATAAAGTCCAATTTATTTCCATTGTCATCTAACTCATCTTTTCAGAGCTGAGACCAGAACTTACACCTCCTAACTTGTATTCTAATAATTTTTCCTAAAACTCACCACCATACTAACTCAATTAACTTGAAATGTTTATAATCAAGAAGCAACCAAGTGATAATGAATGTATCATTCCTCAGAAAGCTGTTACTTTGGTGAAAATATCTAGGGAAACATCACTTAAATCTCTAAAAAATAATAAACATGGAAGCTTTATTTTTTTGGAAGATACCATTTTTAACAGTTAGCAAACATTTTTCTCTAATTTCAGATTGTCCTGTAGAAAGCATCCACCACTACTACTTTTCTTTGAGGGAAGGGAGGTTAAATGGGTGAAGAAAAGGGAAGACCTGATATTTACTCAGCATATATTGGTACTAAACAATAGACTATGACCTTTACATGCATTAATATTTAATCTTCAACCTAATCCTATTAAGTAATATAATCATCATTTTACTGTTGATATACTGAAACTCAACAAGGCTAAGTTACTTGCCTAAGGTAAATGGCAGGTCTATGATTCAAACCCCATTTGGCTGACTTCTTACCATGGGTTTTCTCAACCATGCCATGCTGTTATACAACAGGCATCTGCCTGGTCATCGTGATATGACTCTAATCTCTCAACCTATAGTATCACCCATGGAAATACCTTGGATTCTTCTTGAGGTTTGCCCACACATATAGAGTAACATTTTCATCTTGAATGACTCTTTCCATATTTCCACTGTCCAGATCTGCTATAGTACTAGCTTCCTGTAAGAAAACATAATAAAAGATTAGGGGCCTCATAAATTACACAACTTGGAGAAATTATTTCATCACTTCGATGTTAGACTTCCTCCATTACTTAACAGAGTTATTTGGGTAAAAATAAGGTTCAATCAAAATGACAAAGAATTGCTTTAAAAATTCTCAAAATGACACAAATATATTTACTTAATTAAATGTGCTTCCCTTTTTCCACTCTGTTTCTCTTAAGATGTCTAAGGATTAAAGTTGCTCCTATATGCCTAGGTAGCAGGTGTAGATTACTACTATGTTACGCTTTACAATTTTAACATTATCATGACTTTTTATTTTAACTATATACATGCTTCTTCATATGTACCTTATCAAAATATAGATTGTGCTATTGCAAAAGTTAGCCTATTTCTGAATATATCGAGGTTAGAAACAAAATATCCAGTTTATGAAATCCAGATGAGTCATGTGTTTTATGTGTCAAACATTTGATATTCTACATTAAACATACAATTTAAGGATAGTCTTAAGAATTTTTAAATAAAGACTAACATAGTTTGTCGCGCCTATTGTTCAAGAAATTAGCTCTCTTAAAGGGCTTAAATAAGTCAATATGTATTTGGCTACAATGTAAAAACTTAAAAGTATTGGGTATTGAATTTATTGCTATTTTTTTAAAGTGATTCCCCCCACTTTTTTTTCTGTGAAATTAACTTTTTAAAGTTGCCTTGTAGAATTGTTCTACATTGTGGATTTATCTGATTGTCTCCTCTTGGTATTGTTTAATTTGCTCCTTTATCCCCTTATCTTTTCTTTATTGGAAGTTAGGTCTAGGTGGGTTTAATTAGATGAGTTAAATCCTTTTTAGCAAGAAGGTGTCATAGGTTTTGTTGTGTTCTTCATATCACATCCTATCAGGAGGCGTATTTTGTCCCACCACTAACTATGTGGGTTTGATCAGTTGATTGAGGTAGTGACTTCCCACATCTCCCTATTACAAAGTACATTTTTCCCAATCAGTAAGTAATCTGTGGTCTAATATTTTGGCACTATGAAAATAATGTGTTCCTCAACAACTCAATTTTTCCCCTAATTATTTAGGTAGCCATTGGTGATTCTTATCAATTATTACATTAAGGATTAAAAAAATGATGATTCTTCTAACTGGCCATTCCTTCTACATTTATCAGATAGCGTTCTTTCTCCCTCACCCACCACCCTACTTTCCTCCTTCCTTTTTGGAGTATCACAATAGACTCATGGATTTGTATTTATTCCATGTGTTTTAATAAATTGTAGTCATTATTCTTTCTGATATACATATTGACCCAAATTTGACTAGTGGGAGACTTTCTAAGCTAGTCCTGTCCTTTTGGATATGATTCCATTAGACTTTGAGCATTTGTTTGCTTTCTAGCACAAAATAACTCAACCTTATCTTTCACTTTCCCTGCCTCAGACCTGAAATCAGCCATTTACCCCATTTAAAGGAGTTAGACCTGACTCCATTTTATGGAAGAAAAAGAAATACAGTTCATACTGATATTTCCATTCCAAATATAACATTACAGTATTTTTTTCTTTCATATGCTGTATGTTTTTTTCTCTTAAAATAAAAATCTTGATTATTGTAATACATTTCATGACTTGCTTTTTCTTACAATATAAATAAAGTAGTTGCAAAATTATAATATGAATATTTCTGTTAACAATAAATTTAGTGAAGTTTAAGCCTTCTTTGAAGTTCTTTTTGTAATTAGAACATATTCTACCAAGGTTATACCAAGGCTAGGACTGTGTTCTAAAATAAAAGAAACCAAGAGACAAAACAGCCAGAAGCAATGTGTGATCTTAGTTTTCTGATAAAATAAATAAATAAATAAAAAGAGCTATAGAAGATATTCATGGTATATTAGGGAAAATTTTTTATGGATTTTTAAATTAATTTCCTTAGGTATAATAATGGTTACCTGGATATTATCATTAGTGCTAAGATATTTCGGAAAAATAGAGTGACTACCAATAATTGTAATCTTCTATCAACTTATTTATCTAGAGTGAATATCTAATATATAATGTTTTGTGAATTTATTTTTATAGTGATCCTAGTAAACATTAACCAGTATAATAAAAACATAAAAACTTTAGATATACTGATGTTTTATTTCTTTAAACATAAAATATTTACAATTGTTAAATATGGATAAATATATGTGCCTTAAATTATTCCACTGACTTTTCCATAATCATTTAATTTTATAAAAAATACTAGATTTTTTTATTATAAAATTTTAACACTTATAGAAGTTAATGATAACATATAAGCAAAAGATTATACTTACTCTGAGTAGTATTTCAGTGGCCATGTTAAACTTAAAATGGAGGAGCTCCTGCAGTTCCAGGATTGATCCATGGTACTGTATTATATTTTTATCTTGCAAATCATATGATGGCATTTCCAATAAAATTAATTTCAATTTCTCAATTAACTATAAAGCAAAAGTATAAAGTAAAAATGTACTATCAAAGTAAATGAAATCTGACAAATAGTGAAAAGGGAGATATTCTAACACTTGAATTGAGGAACACATATTATTGTCAGTAAAACACAGACCGAACACAGGAAAGTATTTTTACATTATTTCAGAACATGGAAAAAATAAAAGATTTCCTCCCAAAACTCCATTATAAGAATTCTTAACCATGTGTGGCAGAGCTTTCATTAATGAGTTGATAGATAAGGTACAGCTTGTCATTACCTAAGACTCCTCATAATGAGGAGGAGAAGAAAATTACTCCTGTTTACTGAATGCTTACTAGGTGCCAGGAACTTTTCTAAATGCTTCAGATGTCGTAATTCATTCAATCCTCACCATAACTCTACGAGGCAGATACTGTTAGTGTGCTTGTTTTCTAGATGGGGAAATGAGAATGTCACTTCCACTTGTGAGGAGCTTGGAAGACGCCACTCTGTCCTAACCAGTAAAAAACAGAACACATTGAAAAATCAACAACTCTTCTTTGATCCATAAAGGAGGGGAGGATACAGGGCAGATCTCTGTCCCCCAAGACAGGAGAGAACTACAGGTGAATACAGGAAATCTGGCTTACCAGAGCAGAAACCACCTCAGGAAGCAGTGCCTGGTCGGAAAACCTGAACTGTAAAGGACAAATTGCTGGAGGCTCAGTGTGGACAGCTCTGAGAGTGAAAAAGTCCGGGGGGACAGTCATGGGAGCAGGAGGGCCCAATATTGTGAGATTTACCTCTAGGAGCTCGACCAGATTCCCACAAAAAAAGGAGCGGGGGAATCCCCTCACACCTCCTGCAGTGGGAGGGGGCAAGGAACCACTCTGAAACAGGCCAGAGCATCCTGCTTTTACCAAGGCCTGATCTCTGGAAACTAATTAACCAGAGACTAACACAGTGGAGTTTTATCAGAGCCTAACTCACTGTGGGGAAAGAAATACCCGACTCCAGCTGGCTCTAGCCACCAACTCCCACCTAAGAGGGGATAAGAACATTTACAAACACATGTGAAGTTCATCCGAGGGCACAGGTTTACTAAAACACCGAGACTTAATCACAGGACTTTAGAACCCTTTAGTGACATAGTGACATCACCATATCACTAAAGGCCTATTTATAGGAGTTTCTTTCGCCCAGTACGTCATGTCTGCTTATCAAGAAAAAATTATAAGACATGCCAAAAGGCAAAAAAACAAACAAACACACAATTTGAAGAGACAGAGAAAGAAACAGAAGTATTTGAAATAGTAATGACTAAAAATTTTCCCAAATTAATGTCAGATACAAACCACAGATCCACAAAGCTCAGACAATATCAAACAGGATAAATGTCCCCTAAAAACTACCCTGAGGCATATCATTTTCAAACTACAGGGAATCAAAGATACAGAAAAAAAAAATCCTGACAGAATTCAGAGGGCAAAAACACCCTACTTTAAAAGAACAAAGTTAAGAATTAGATCCACCTCAGAAACCATGCAAGCAAGAAGAGAGTGGAGAGATATTTAAAGTGTTGGGAGAAACTGAGATGCAGCATGATTGAGGAACAACCAGTAAGTGGGCAGAATTTAGTTTTGAATACTGACACAGATAATATAGAAAATTTCTGAATTGAGAAAGACAGTCTAGCATCATAGGATAGGATAGTATGGACTCAAGCCAGAGGCTGGGCTTCAATCCTGAGCAAGGTATTCAATGTCTCTGTGCCTCGACTTCTTCATTTATAAAATGGGAATAATGGTGCCGACCTCATAGAGTTATTATGAAAATTCAGCAAGTTACTATTTCGAAAGCCCAGCATAGTAAGCATTATCTTAAAGTCTGTCAAATATATAAATTTGATATTTGGAACTTGATTTTTACCATGGGATCACTGCTATCCAGTTCTTTCTGTTCTTACGGCTTCCTGATTTAGTTCACCATTGCTATGTTTCCTCTCCTCTTCTGTCTCCTGTTATGTTTCGTCTTCCTCACTATTCATTTCCAGTAATTCTGTACCCCACATTCATAACAGGAAGCTACCACTTGCATCTCATCACTGGTGAACCCCGAGCTGCTTCCCGCTGCTACCCTGCTAATTGCCAAGCACCAGATTCCTGGCCCAGCATCAGGCCATGACAGTCTTCTTGGCAGAGAGATGTTTGTTCAATGGCAAGAACCCTGCACGATAAATCCACTGGGGTCCAAATACCTCACAATGTATGGGAGGCTCTTTGGAGCCTTTGGAAAGTCAGAGGAAGGTCAATCTAAGGTCTCATAGGGGACTTAGTGTAAGCAAGTCGCAATCTACATTTCTTCATATGTGAAATGAATGTCACAAGCTTGTTGTCCAGATTAAATTAGGCAATGCATGTCATGTGCTCTGCTGAGTCTGGAGTTAGGCCATCTAATAGCAACATGAAAGAGAAGTAAACCGCAGTGACAAGAAACACAAAAATATGGTGAGGAATTAGAACAAAAAGCATAAAGGATGCTAGGACCAAAAGGAGTGAATTCCTTTCAGTTTGTAATATTATGTAGGTGTGGTCTAAGTGTGGATTTCTTTCTATTTATCCTAACTTGGGATTTGTTGTATTCCTGGAAGCTGAAGGTTCGTGTCTTTCCTCAGTTTTGAAAATTGTCAGTCATTATCTCTGAATGCTGTCTCTTCCTCATTCTTCTGTAGCTCCTTCCAGTACTCCTTTGCAATAAATTTGTAGTGCTTCTTACTCAATCATACATATACATTAACTGCTCTTTCATATTTTCCATCTCTTTATCTTTGTGCTGTATTCTGATAAACTTGTTCAGTCTAACTTCTGACCCACTTCTGATTAAGAATTCTCAAGAGACATTTTTGTTTTCCCTTCACTAAGTTAAAGGTGAGCCAAACAAGTTCCTATCATCTCGCTCTGCAGAGCACCTTTTTCCCCTATTATGCACAATAGCTTTTTTAGGCTCCCAGCCTTACAGGAGGAGGTCTCTAATGCATTTGTCTCCTTGCATGTGCCATAGGCTTTGTCTTCTGATGGCCCTTTAAACCAATGCTACGCCACCAGGGGTTAACAGGTACTTTCTGGGAAACCACTGCCTTCTACACTTGCCCACTTTTCTGAATTGTTTTATGGCCTCCATGATTTTCTCTTACTTTCTTTTCAACTAGGCAATGGACTTATATGTCACTTAAACTTTTTTTCTTTCATTTTTAAGTGCCTTGTAAAGTGGTAACTCCTCAGGGTAGCCTATCCATTCTATTTACAGTAATAGAATGTAGGATATTCTTATTCATCTTTGCACTTCCAGCGCCTAAAAGAGCAGGTGCCTGGCGCATAGTTAACATTGAAAAACATGTGTACTGAATCACTGAATAGTGAATAATGCCAGTTGAGGATAAAATTATGCACTTCCCCCAAGTTATCTACATAAATGGATGCAACTTAACTTTTTTTTTTTGCTTAAATTAAGACACACATTCATGTTTGTTGACCTTATCTAAGGTGTTAAGAAGTTTTTAGGAGTTGGAAAAAAAAAAAAAGATTAGCAAATATTTTTCTCCATAGCCAAGGAAGCAGTAATGTTATTAATTGGAAAATATCATATTTATTTATTTCTATTTTTAGAATCAATTTGTAATTTAAATAGTTTAAAATTATGTAATAATACTTAAGTACTTACATGTAGAACTAGTTTACTCTTGGCAATCACTTCCTCAAAAGTCTCATTTGTTTCCTCTTTCCACAAGCTAATGAAAGTATTAATTTCTTGGGATACTGAAGGATCAGGACTCCCATCACATTCAATGTAGTGTTTCCACTGTGGAATAAAAGTGTTTGAAGGTTCACACTAATGAAAATTCAACCAAAGATTAAGTTACTTCTTTTTTAAGTACAAGTTCTCATAATCTAGTTTTCCCAATTTAGGCAAAAAACATATTATGACTTTAACTAAGTTACTTGAGTTATCTCTAAAATAACCAAATTCCTCTTCATCAAAATAATTTATAAGCCTCAATAATTCAAAATACTAATTCTATTTATGGTTTTATTTTAATTTTTAAAACAGCATTTATGAGTTGGTTTTATTTTGCTTTCCTCTGTAATCATATAGCTCCTATATTTACGAAAGCCAACACCTGGGCTAATTTCTACTTCTCAAATTATTACTAAGCATTAATCACCATTGGCATTTTAGTATGAGCCCCTCCATTCATTTTTTTAGCGCATGCAAATTCTACATTTGTAATCATATTGTACTCACAAGCTTTTGGTTTAAAAGTATACCATGATCATCTTTTGCCATGTTATTACAGTTTTTCCTTTTTTTTCCTGATAATCACCTATATTGTTTCTAAAGTAATGATGTTTTGAGCAACACTATATTGCCTTAAACTCAAAGTTTTTATATTTTAATTTAGGATAATTTCCTCAATATAGATTCCAAAAATCAAATCAGAGTCATAGGATATAAACATTTCCAGGATCTA
Source organism: Rhinolophus sinicus (assembly GCF_057876585.1). NCBI lineage: Eukaryota > Metazoa > Chordata > Mammalia > Chiroptera > Rhinolophidae > Rhinolophus > Rhinolophus sinicus. The sequence goes on from NC_142501.1 coordinate 38,488,899, forward strand.
ATTATTGACAAATAGTTTTCTACAAAGCCGTAAGGATTTACTTTGCTACAAGCAATTTGTCAGATTAAAGATTTTTTATAGACAAATTTAAAGTTTCGTGTGACTAAAAAGGATATTGGACTATAACTCCCTCTTGTGGTTCAAAGTATTAACTCAAAAAAAAAAATCAGTCTTACCTGAGAAAGCAATCTAATATGTTGTTTCCGTTTCTCTGCTTCAGGAAAACACCCCTCTAATAAATAAAGTTCTTCAAGTTCTTCTTTTCTCCTCTCTAGATCCTGTTGCACAGGGATACATTGATTTATTCTATAATTCAGCTTCGTGTTTTACAAGTAACATCGAAAATTTACTTGCCAAAGTAGTTGGTTTCAGAATAAATACTAAAAGTAAGTTGAATGTAACAGATATTTCCAAAAGGTTTCATCTCAGTGGTGTGCAGACTCCTGGTGGATCCTCAGGGCTATTTTGGGATCTGTGAGGTCAAATCTATTTTCATAATAATACAGACATTATTTGCCTTTTTCACAGTGTACACATTTGCACCGCTGGTGCAAGATGGTGTAAAACTCCTGGCGACTTAGTGTAAATCAAGGCACAAACTGTATTAGTGGTCATATTCTCCAGGGGCAAGGGATAATAAAGAGCCAGTTTCACATAAGAAGGAACCTGATGAAGAAGTGAAAATTATTAATTTTATTAAATGTTAGCCTTTAAGTATATGTCTGTTTAATATTCTGTGTGATAAAATGGGAGTTATAAATAAAGCACGCCTGCTGCATATCAAAGGACAATACTGTCTTCAGAAATAAATACTCGTGCAATTATTGAGTATTTTGGCACATATTCTCTCAAAAATGAATGAATTGAGCATGTCGCTTCCAGGAAACAATTTAAAGTGTTTTGCCAATGATAAAATTGAAGCTTTTCAAATAAAATTTCAAATTTTGGAAAACTTGTATCTACCATTGTAAGTTGGACAGTTTCCCAATCCTTAAAAACTTTTCTGATACGATTGGAGATATTAATGTTGGTGATTTTTTTTGATAATTAATAATAAAAATGGGTCAACATTTGGAAGCAAGTAATTCAGTGAACCAAATTTTTCCAAGCAACAAATACATGATATTGCAGAATCGTGCATGAAGACAAGATCTATTCAAAGTGTAAGATAGATCAATGTTTTAGTGTAAAAGAGTATATAAAGTTCATTGATCTGGTTTCAGATTCCATGTTAAGAAACTCCACTTAATGAGTTTTTGTATAGTATCAAAGAAGAATGTCCAAAATTATCTGAAAGGTTATAATATTATAATAGTCCTTTTTCCAACTACATATCTGGGTGAGGACACATTTTCTTCATATACTCGAATCAAAACAACACTGTAACAGATGGAATACTGAAGTAGATTTGAGAATCTAGTTATCTTCTGTTAAGTCAGACATTATAGAGATTTTTAAAATATAAACAAGCCATCTATTTCCCAAATTTAAAACAATATATAATGTGTGGTGATGGATGTTAACTAGACTTACTATGGTTATCATTTCACAATATATACAAATATTAAATCATTATGCTGTACACCTGAAACTAATATACTGTTATATGTCAATTATAGCTCAATAGTATATTATATCTATAATTATGTAGTTGTTTTCTTTAAAAAATGTTCATTTTTAACCATTTTTAATGTCTATTAATATAATGTGTCTTTAAATTTCTCAGTTTTAATTTCTACGATAGTAAATATAGATAGTCCACATAAACAAAAGCTCATATACTAAAAGTAATGAGGGTTTTTTTCCTGAGACGAAAATATTTTATAACTACTGATCTGAAAAATTCTGGTGAAAAAGAGAAGTGAAACTAAAAAAGGAGAGAGAGAATTTGAATTTTTTTTTTTTGGGGGGGGGTTGTTTAATTATCTATAAAACAGATTGAGTATAATAACTTAATGGTTATAAGCACGGGCTCAGATGCAAGACTCAGGTCTAGCTCCTGGCTCTGACCTAGCTTGATTTCTCTGTTCCTCAATTTCCTGTGAAATGTGGGTAATAATGACAATTTTATGGTAGGATGAAATGAGCTAAGCCAGTTCATATAGGTCTAAATATTACTGGTAGTTTCTGGAGGAGAATGACATTAAATGGCCAAACAGATCTGATAGCCACATAGTGTGTCTTCATTAATAACATAATTAATATTTATTTACTTTTGCTTCAAGTTGTTGCCATTTTTCTTTCTCAATTCGTTGTATTTCAAGCTTTTCCATTTCTTCTTTTTCATATTTTGCACGGGCTTCCTCTAAAGGAAAAAAAAAAAATTTCTCAGTGATTAAATCCATCTATTTTTAACTCCTTGAAGTTACCTCAAATATTTGCAAGATGTAATGGTGGAGGTTTTTTTTAATAGAAGTCACAACTTTTATTATGTAGTAGAAATAAGATAAGTGCTAGATTTCTTTCAAAAAAGTAACATGACTCTCAAACTTTCTGACAAAAAAAAATAGAGCCACAATAATAGTTCTCTTCTCTAAAAAGTTTATAACAATTCAGTAATGATTTTAGCCAATAAAAAATAACAGCTCTATCATGGGTAATTAAGGAGAGGTAAACTTCAGAAGATTTTCATAATCCTGTGGTATCTACATTATCAAAGCAATTAATCTTCTCTTGCTCTCACTATTAAAAAACATGATACCTAAGTTGAAGAATATGCATTTATCCCAATAAAACATTCTCCAAGATTTATATCCTGATGTTCTATTCTTACCATGAGTCACCTAAAAAGGATTTATATGATTATACATAAAAAAATCAGCATGGAACCTGCAGACTTAAAACCTGACTCTTAAATGCACAGATGTTCTTAATGCTAAAAGATACAACCACTTGAAATATTCAGATTTTTAAAACCATTTTTGGTGTTTTAGATGACTATTTTTATTAATTTTAATTGATTTCTTTTAACAAATGAAAGTCCTCTTTAAATTTGGCAAATAAATATCATTATACTATAAGAATGTAGGCATCTGTGTGTATTTCTTGCTAGTATATATTTCCCATATTTAATGAATTTGAGTTTCAGGATTCTTACTGCACAAGCAGCACCAACGCCCCTAATTTCATCAATAAATATGATCATTTCAAGTAGGTTTTCCAAAATTAACACATAAAAAAGATACTCAGTTGAATTTGAATTTCAGATAAATAACAGATTTCTTTTTTCCTTCTTTCCTTCCCTCCCTCCATCCCTCCCTCTCTCCTCTCTCCTTCCTTCCCTCCCTCCCTTCTTCCTTCCTTCCTTCCTTCCTTCCTTCCTTCCTTCCTTCCTTCCTTCCTTCCTTCCTTCCTTCCTTCCTCCCTCCCTCCCTCTCTCTCTCTCTCTTTCTCTCTCTCTCGCTCTTTGTCCTCTTCTCTTCTCTCTCTTCTCTCTCTTCTCTCTTCTCTCTTCTCTCTTTTCTTTGGTTTAAGTATGTCCCAGATATTGCATGGGGTAAATTATACCAAGTCATCCACTGTTTATCTGAAATTCAAACTTAACTGGGCATCCTGGATTTTATCTGGCAACTCCATTTCATGATATAGCTGAAAGTGTTTCATATGTACTAACAACTTTCTAGGTACCCTTTAAATAATAGTATGTATTATGAAACAGGTTAAATTTGAAACATAATTTTAAAGGTTATTTTTTAAAATATTGACTGGATTACAGAAATAACTATCTAATGTTAGTATTAGTGGCATATGAAAATAGTACCACTGTGTACTTTGTACCTTCCTCTTTTTGTCGTCTCTCCTCCTCCTCTTGTAGCTGTTTCAATCGTTCAGCTTTGGTGATTTTCTTTTTCTTACGGCCAGACTTAACAAAGGCCACAACATAAAAGAGAGGCTATTAACATGCACCCAAATAACTTAAAAACACATACTCCTCAAATAGTAACTATGAAAAACACTTTTGCTTCCATAAGTCCAGTCTTTCACTCATTCAAATAAGAATGCCTATTATGTGCAAAGCCTTGACTCAGTGCATTGAGGACAAAATGTGAAAACAAGTAAAAAAAATACGCACATATATTATTCAAAGGCAAGAAAAATAGTGACAAGCATATACAATTTAAGTAATTCTCATTCAAAATTTTCGCATCTTCAAAATGGTGTTTAATATAACCTTATTACATTGTTGTCAGAATTAAAAGAAAACATATGTAAAAACGGTTTTAATACCACAACATGTCTATAAAAATTAAAGACATCTTTTATGACTAGCAGATAGTTATTTTGCAAGTTTGGAGGGAGGAGAAATTATTTTCAACAGCTGGGATCAAGTACAATTGTAAACAGCAGATAATATTTAAGTTTATGCCCAAAAGACTTTAACATTCAGATATGACAGGGAGATATCCCAAAAAGAGGGAAATGAATGCATAAGTCGTGGAGTTCAGAGAGCACTGAAGAGGCCAACAAGATCAGTGGGCCCTGGGAAAACTCCAAGAAGAGGTAATGATGGAAATGAGAATAGAAAAAATGACTGAATCCTATGCCATAGAGTTTGAATATTATTCTAAAAGAAATGGAACTCCCTTAAAAGTTTTTGAGAAGGGGTATGGCTATTAAGAACATAACTTTGAAAATTAACCTGGTATTAGGGGAAAAAATGATTATAAAGAGGATACCATTTTGGTTACTATTAATAATAGTTAAAGTCATGACAATGGAAATGCAGATAGGAGAATGGATTCAATAAATATTTTATAAGATAACTTATTTGATAATGATCTAACTGGGGGTAAGAAGAGGAAGGAGTCAGAAAAGAATGAAAAATAAGAACGGTGGTCTGGAACAAGTAAATGTATAAGAGAAAATGTTTAAAAGAGTTTAAATATAATTAGTTTGAAATGTTCTTGGAGCATTCAGGCAACGCTTGTAGGCATTAAAATTGGAAAACTGAGGTTTAGCAAAGAGATCAGGGCTATAGAGTACAGATTTGAAAACTATCTTGGTAATAACCACCTCCCCTTCATTTTCCCTAAGGGAACAGTATAGAAGGAGAAGAGTATCATCTAAACTTAGAAATCAAGAGTGATTCATTAATCCTCGGGATGTATACTCTTGGATTACCATCTTCACTTTTTTGGCTCACCTTCAGCAGGATGGTCCATTGGAATCTCCAGGCCATAGCCCTACCACTTTTTCATTGTTCATCAACCCCCTCATACCTTCACTTCTTCCTTACCCAGATTAGATTTCGCAGTTCATTACCATAATCACTAATACATATCACTACCTCTCATATTTTCCTCCCTCTGAGGAGCTCAGCTGGGAAATTCCTAGTTCTAGTTAAACACAACTCTCCACTTATTCTATGCTAGCAATATAAGCAGCTGAACCTTGCCAGAGAAAAATGCATGAGCTCAACTTTATGAGCACAAGTTTTAAATAGACTAAGCACCGGCTAGTATTCTTACTATTGTGTTGTCCTCACTCTTTGAACTTCCAAAAGCATCTCCTCTTTCTTACACTCAGCTGTTGACCGTACCTCTTCTACATTAGAAACTTTGAGAAAATAACCTCCCTAGCACACCAAATCTTTGAATCTACCTACATCTTTGTCATCCTCCCTTCCCATTACAATGGATAAACTGTACATACTTCCCTCTATTTAAGCCTGAACGTGCCCGTTTTATACTGGATCTTATCCCTTATTGCTTATTTTAGACTTGGTTCCTGCAGCTAACAGCTTTGGTTATTCATAAATTTCTCCCTCCCTAGATTTCACATCCCTCTCCATCATTTGCTCCAATTCTGTCACCTTTATATCATACTGCCTAAAAGGAGTTCACACTGCTTTCACGTCCCCATTTTCTGTATGGCTTTCATCTCTATTGCTCTATTGAAACCTCTCAACTCAAGAACCCTGAAGATGGCCATGCTTCCAGTGCCAATGGTCCATTCAGCCTTCATTTTACTCATCTCTCATCATCATTTGACAAAGTTTTCTTCCTCCTTCCTGAAATATTTTCTTCATTAGGCCTTTAAGTTAGTAGTTGGATTTTGCTTCTTCTCTCACAGGTCCCTCCTTCGCAGACTTCTTTTCTGGCTTCTCCTCCTCAGCTGTAGTTGATCAGTAACTTTTAAAACTATTTGTTCATATAGTCCCTAAAAGAATTTTGAAAAACTATGTACCCCTTCACACATTTTTAAGCTGGCATTGAAAACTTTTCACCACAACCTTAAATAGCTGCAAATGTTGTACTTTCAAGTATGTATCAAATACAATTTTTACATCACTATTAAATGTATCAATCATTATTTAAAATATATCCAATGAAATCTACCTACTACGGTGATTTAATGGCCAATACTAATTAAAATATGAATAAATTTTCCTTTAATAAAAATTTTAATAATTTTTCTCCTTAAACTCATATTTCCATTCCACATCCCTCACATCTTATCCTAATATAATATACTTGAAACACTTCTATTTTTTTTTTCATTTTTATTGGGGAACAAGTGTGTTTCTCCAGGGCCTGTCAGCTCCAAGTCGTTGGACTTAAATCTAGCTGTGGAGGGCGCAGCTCACTGGCCCATGTGGGAATCGAACCCACAACCCTGTTGTTCAGAGCTCTCACTCTAACCAACTGAGCCGTCTGGCCACCCCTAAATTTTCTAATTTATTGATTGATATATAAAGCTGTTCCAATAATGTCATTTATTGTTAAAGTCACGTCTCCCTTTTCATTCCTAATATTGATTATTTATGCCTTTGTTCTTGATAAAATTTACCAGAGAATTGTCAATTTTATCAGTATTTTGAAAGAAATAAATTGTAGCTTGTTCATTCATTCAATTGTTTTAAGAAATATTGACAGTCTAACATGTAATAAGATTTGAGGTATATCAATAAACAGACAAAAATCTTTACCCTTATAAGCTTATATTCAAGTGGGAAGAGAAAGACAAAAACAATAAACAAAATTTAAAAATAAATTATCAAATATCATAGGAAGTGAAAGCTCTATGTAAAAAGCAAGGGGATTCCAGACTGCAGGTGTAGCTGGGGAAGGAATTTTAAACAGAATGGTTAGAGTGAGCTACATCAAGTAGGTAACGTTTGAGTGAAGACTTGAAGGATATGAGATTATTGATCCTTCCTATTGTATGTTTTCTATTTTATTAATTTTTGCATTTGTCTTTATTATTTACTTCCTTATCCTTTGAGTTTTATTCTATTTCTTACTTCTTTTTTTATTAGTTCAGATGTACAAAACAACATAACAATTAGTCATTTACATTAAATATTTACACCCCTCACAAAGTGATAATCTCAACAAGTCCACTATCCATCTGACACTCTACACAGCTGTTACAATACCATTGACTCTATTCCCTATTCTGTACTTTAAATCTTGTGAATATATATATATATATATATATATATGAAATATGTATATTCGAAATATATTTTGAATATATATATATACATGAAATAATTGACATTCAGTATTATTTTATATTAGTTTCAGGTGTACAGTCTTTTTGCTACTTCTTAACAAGGATGGTTAGTTCATTCTTTTTTCAGTCTTTTTTCTTCTAATATAGGTCATTAGGGCTACACATTTCCCTCTAAGTATTGATTTAGATACATTCCCCAAATTTTGAAGTATTTTTCTTCTGAGTTAAAAATATTTTTCTGACTTTCATTATATTACTTCTTGACCCACTTTAGAATGTTTAAAAAATTCCCAGCATATTGTATCTTCCTGTTTATATTATAACTGATTTCTTTGATTTTTCAAGCTTAATTTCACTAAAGTTATACCTGAATTGTTTCAATTCTTTGAACTTTGAAAATAGTTTTATGTCACACTATACTTTTAATTTGGGGGAAAATGTGTGCTTAAAATTCTCTAGTTGTTGGGTACAGTGTTCTAATGTTATCTGTTATTCATGTTATTCTAATCTTCTAAATGTTCATCATGTTAATCTAATCTTCTAAATCCTTACTGATTTTTAAATTCTTGTCCTATCAATTACTGAAAGAGGAAATCTGCCACTGTGATTGTCTATTTCTCCTGCTAGTTCTCTGAATTTGTTCATTGTATATTTCAAGGCTTCATAATTAGGTACACACATATTTAAAATGATATTTTCTTGGTTAGTCAAATCTTTATCATTACAAAATGACTCTCTTTATTTCTCGAAGTGCTTTTTGTCTTAAAGTCAATTGTGTCTAATACCATGTTTCCCCAAAAATGAGAGCAGGTCTTGCACATATTTCCCCGAAAATAAGACCAGGTCTTATATTAATTTTTACCCAAAAGACACATTAGAGCATATTTTCAGGGGATGTCTTATTTTTTCATGTACAACAATGTACATTTATTCAAATACAGGCATGTCATCTTCTTCTGGAACATCGTCATAATGTACTAAATGTGTCCATCTGGCTGAGGATCTTAACTGGGGCTTATTTTCGGGGTAGGTCTAATTTTTGAGGAAATACAGTGCTATAGCTGTACCAGCTTCATTTTTCTAGTATATGCATAGTATGTCTTTTTTTCCATCATCTTACTTTCAATTTTTCTGTATGTTTATTTTTTAGATAGTGTTTGTAAAAAGATTATTGTTGGATTTTAGTTTTTATCCAATCTGACAGTTTTTCTCTTTTGATTTTAAGGTGTTGTTTAGCCTTCTTTTTGTAGTCTTTCTTGATATCTTTTCAATTGATTATTTATTGTCAACCCACTATTCTCGCTCTACTAGTCTGGAAATTATACACTCCGTTTATGTCATTTTAATGGCTATCCAAGAAAGTCAACATATGTACTACCTAATATAGGAATACATTTATCCTATTACCAAACAGTAAAAGGACTTTAGACCATTTTCACTCAATTTATCCTTCCCCCACCCAAATTAAACATTTTGTTATGCATGTTTTTATAAGTTTTACTGAGATATAATTCACATACCAAACAATTCATCCATTTAAAGTGTACAATTCAATGGTTTTAATGTAGTCACATAGTTGTGCAACCAACCACCACCATAATTAATTTTAGAACATTTTCATCACTCCCCAAAAAGAAATCCCATACCCATTACTAGTCACCCCTCCCAATTTCCTCCTAACCTCCAGCTCCAGGAAACCACTAATCTACTTTCTGTATAGATTTGTCTATGATGGACGTTTCATATCACTGGAATTATACAATGTGCAGTGTTTTGTGATCGGCCTCTTTCACTTAGTGAATGTTTTCAAGGTTTACCCATGCTATGCATGTATCAGTACTTCCATTTTATAGCTAAAAACAAATTCCATTGTATGGATATACCACATTTTGTTTATCTATTCATGAACTGATAAACTTTTTGGGTTGTCTGTTATCATGTATCTTAGTTTATTTTTTAAATCCACGTATTATTATTATTATTGTTGTTGTTGTTTTACATCTTATACATGTACTGTGTCTTGCAGGTGGCAAACTCAGTTTTTGCCTAAGAAAATATTATTTCATTTTTATTTTGGAAACTATTTGAGCTGATACAAAATTCTAAGTTGGTAGTTGTTTACTTTGAGCTAAATGAAAACATCATTCCACTATCTTTCCATTATTACTGTTAAGACCAAAGTTTAAGTTTCGCCCAGTTCTGCAAATGCCCTTAGTGATAAAAACAGTTTTAGCGCTTCCATTATTTCTCTGGTTCCTGCCTCCATATGTTTTCTTCCATTAATTTCTTACTATTTCATCAGCTCTTAAATGCATTAAGGTGATAGTTTTGATCTATATCTATATATTTTAGTCAGCAGTCTTTGTTTCAGCATAAAGGTTTATTCAAAAAATATTTTAAGCCCAATAATATCGGAAATGGAAAAAATAAAAATATTTTTGATAAAATCATTTTATCTTACCAGTTGCTCTAATTAAGCTGATCAAAACTTTAAAGCTGCTGGTTTGGTTCATTCAAAGTATAAAAAAAGTCCTCTATTACTTAACTAGCAAAGTCAGCCTTCAAAGTTAAACCAATAGGCCTTATCACAGTTACTCTCAGAGACAATGTGACTTCATTCTTCAGTACAGATAAATGTGTTAATATGCTTCCTCATGACAAGATACCTCATGTTTTAAATTATGAGCCAGGTACGAGCTGATTTTCATTTCCTCACACATTATTTTAAAAAGATGCAATTTTACTAACCTGAACTTAACACCATTTCTATTTTAGGGGCAACATTGAATGTTCCATATAAACCAGGATTCACATTTTAGGCAAGCAAAGCCTGTTTGCGAATATAGTGTTCCTAAATTAAAATAGGATTTAAAGTACAGATGTGAGCAAGAAATAAGGCCCCCCTTTTGCCCACTGTGTACAGTTACATGCCGAGAGGTACCTGGGCACCATTCTTAATCTATTCAAATAAAGTCAATTAAAAAAAAATACCAACTTCTATAAAACTCTTTTCACAAGCTATATTCCTAAAAAAGAATTCAAATATCAAAATTTCATTAATAACTCCATTTTCTGCACTGGAAGAACAGTCATAAATTAACTGGGAGTAGCTTGAATCATCTCTGTATTCATCAATCTGTAAGGTAAAATTTCCCTACAACCTAATCAATGTCTTCTGCTATTTCATGTATTTTATGGAGTACAGTGGTTTCTGAAAAAAACACATATTGAAGTAAATGCAGTGATGGATCGTTCAATAGTGCAACAGGTGTTCTAACCTTTTCTATAGCCCTGTATGATTTCCTAGCTTTTGCAATGAATAATACTAATTTAAGTTATATGAAGTTTCAAAGGCAACTTTAAGGTCTATGTAAAAATATTCAGCTCATTTAGATTTTTATTGATACCTTTAATATTTCTTCATTAAAAATTGTTATTTTTAGAGTCTGGATGTTTTATCAATAAATTACATTGTGATAGACTTTCTTGTATAATTGTTTGACAATAATCTCACGGCAATAAACAGAAATTATTACCAGTCCCACCACTCCACACTACAATCTATAAGAAATTCAGAATATCTCAATATTTCTAATGCCACATTTCACCACTTACAGAAAGACTTGTAAGACAGTAACAAGGAGTCGATGGTGCCATGATTCAAGAAAGCTTTGCCAACATCTATGTTTTGAATTGTCCCTTAGTGTTATAATCCGGGCCCGAGGGCAATAAACAACAGTAAGATTTAGAATGGGTGCAAGATATGCCGTGGTTTTGTAAAGCAAAAGGGTAATTGTGAAAGTGGAGAATGCAATGGCAAAAGGCCGAACTTCAAGGCTATAGATTTTCCCCAGGAAATGCTAAATATGGAAGTGAACGATCTGAAAATCGATTTCATTAAAACTATCTGTGTACTTGTATCCTTAGAAAATCTTTGTGTACTTTTGAGAGCACACTTTATTTCTAGAAGTAGGTCATTTCAGTGTGAAGACTGCTGCAATAGCTTTCTAACTAGTTCTCCTACTTCTACTCTTGCTTCCCTAGAGTGAGTTTTCCACTGACCCTATAGAAATGTAAACCGTATTATGTCACTCTTCTGCTTACAACTTTCCCAGGCAACCCATAATCCTCAGAATAAAACCCAAACAATTCACCTTGGCCTACTTGGCCCTGAACTGGCTCCTACTTATCTGCCCCACCCCCACCTTGTATCTCACTTTCTACCTCCCTCTCTCTATTTAATCATACTGGTATTCTTACTTACAAGGTCACTTCCAACTATGGGACTTTGCAATAATTGTTTCTTCTGACTAGAATGGCCATTCCCTAGGCAATTATTGACTTACTTCCTTGCTTCATCCAGGTCTCTTCTCAAATTTTACTTCCTTAGTCACCCCTACGTGAAATAGCATCACCACTATCTCCTAACACACATTTCTCACTGACCCCTTTCTTAGTTTTCTGCATATTCAAAGCTATCTGAAATTATATTATCTTCTGCCCTCCCCTCCCCCGAGGGAATGTAAACTTCACAAAATGAAATAACCATCTTGAAGAGATACCTGCACTGTCATGTGCATTGCAACATTATTCACAATAGCCAAGACATGGAAAAAGCCTAAGTATCCACAGATGAATGGATTAAAAAAAAAAAGAACACATACAATGGAGTTATTATTTAGCCATAAAAAAGAAGAAAATCTTGCTATTTGCAACACTATGGATGAACCTTGAGGGCATTATGTTAAGTGAAATAAGTCAGGGAAAGACAGATACTTTATGATCTCACTTATACGTAGAATCTAAAAGAGCCGAACTCATAGAAACAGCGAGTAAATTGGTGATTGCCAGGGGCTGAGGGACGCAGGAAATGGGCAGATGTTGGACAAAGAGTATAAATTTCAGTTATGAGACGAATTAAGTTCTAGGAATCTAGTATACAGTAATGGTGACTACAGTTAACAATATTGTACTGTGTACTGTGTACTGGTAGATCTTAATGTTCTACACACTCCCACACAATGTCACAGAGGTGATGGATTTGTTAACTCATCTTATTTTGGTAATCATTTCATAATACATATGTATATCATATCATCACTTTGTATATCTTAAACTTATACAATATTATATGTCAATTATATCTCAATAAAGCTGGAAAAAAACAGAATGTAAGCTTCATGAGGGCAGGGACTGTCTTGCTGCCATTCTCTTAATGCCTAGAACACAACTAAATTAATGAAATAAGTATCCTTCCATGTATTTGAAAGGACTTATAGATGAGGATTTTCATTCCTACCTTGTTTGCAATAGCAAAAAATAAGGACAACATAAAAATCACAGTACATATTTCAATGGAATATGATGCAGCTGTGAAAAGTAGTGATGTAAAATCTCAATGTGCCAAAACAAAACAACATACTTATTTCATCGACTCTATGATGCTATCAGATATAAGATGTACCTTTAAATTATTACTACCAAAGAAGGAAATGCCCAAGATGAGAGTCTAACAGGAGATACCTGCATAAAGTTAAAAATAAAGACAAATGAACCCACAACAATGAAAGATACAGCAAGGAAAGTTGCATATCTCAATACTGAAAATAAATAGAAAGAAGAAAAAACATTCCCTGAAAATTTAAACCACAAGCCAGTTCATGAAGACATGCAGTCTGACTCATCATTAGAGTGGTCCAAAAACTCTCAAGCAGGTTAGTATTAATAGTAAGTCCATGTGATTGACAGAAGCAAACATCCTTTCTGGACGAAATGGATGTCAATCCAGGACTATGATTGTAAGATACTATCGACCATAAGACACATCTCAATTTCCATAATGTTAAAATGGGAAAAGATGAGTGCCCCAGAATTAACTGTTAAGTGAAAAATAGGAGGTACAAAATGCCCCCATATGTGGGGAGAAAAAGGATGTCTGTATGTGTGTACGTATGTACTCTTTAATATTTAGAAAATTTATGCAACAACATGCACGGGTTCCTGTAGTCTTGGGTAAGTGGAAATTTTCTATTTTTGTGCTATTTTAATTTTGTACCATGTGCGTTTATCACTTTTTCCCCTTAAAAAGACTTTAAGAAGTCAAAAAGAATAAAATATCTCTTTCAATGTTTTCCTAACTATACTGTAAATTCACTTTACAGACCCACCTCATCCCCAAACCATAATATTTCAGGATAGAATAATTAAATGTGAGTGATTTCTTAGGTTTTGTTTCAAATTTCATAAGATGAATCTCACCATTCTCTAAGGAAACAACAGTATCAACAAAATAATCCAAAAGGATTTATTTAGCATACATGCATACACAATTAAGCACCAAAGTCATTTAGAAACAATGAGTTTTCAGATTTAAAACAATGCCTCTAAGATTTCACAATCTAAAGCCGAAAATGAACGTCCACACAAACCAATAAACTATTGTAGACCCATATACAAATGACTGTAGCCCCCCAGAATACTTCCCCCCATAAGAAGGTGTCTAGAGCCTCCATAAATTGTGTTCAAATTTATATCCAAAGCCCCTGAAACAGTATCAGGTTGGTAATCAGTTCAAGGGACTAAGAGAAGCAAACATGGAAGGCACTCAACAGTATTTCTTAAAGAAACATTTAATTGAATACACACTTCAATAAACATTTCATCTAAACAATCAAAGTCCAAGTTTTTAAGTGATGGTAAGGTAAATGGGGTTTTATGCCTTCATTCAAATTATGACTGAATTTCTACTATGTGAGAGGGACTGTTCAAATGCTATGGACATTAAAAACAAATATGAGTGACAACATGAATGGAACTAGAGGATATTACGCTAAGTGAAATAAGTCAGACAGAGAAAGACAAATATACCATATGATTCCGCTTATATGTGGAATCTGAAAAACAAAAAAAATGAAACAAAACAGTAACAGATTTACAGATACAGGAAACTTGTGGTTACCAGAGTGGGTAGGGGTTGGGGGGCAGGTGAAACAGGTGAAGGGGATTCAAAGGTACAACCTTCTAGTCATAAATAAATAAGTGATGGGGATGTAAGGTACAGCATAGGGAATATAGTCAATAATATTATAAGTACTTTGTATGGTGACAGATTGAAACCAGTTTTAATACCACTTTTAAGTCACAACAAGTTTGGTAATTAAATTATGTGTTATATGGAATGATAAAAGGGGTTCCTAATCCAACATTTTCTAGTGCACCAGTAATAAAAAGCCTTAAAGACACAAGGAAAAATCAAAGGCTATTTTTAAAATTATTTGGGAAACTAGAAATATCTTTTTATGTTAAATTTGAAATATGTTCTGTTATTGTAAAGGATTATTTCATGATTTAAATAGCATTAATGTCTACAAATAAGCTTACTAAACTTTATAAACTATAATAAAATTAACTAGAAAAATGTTTAAAAATTCTATTTGTACTATGTCAGTGGTTATAAAACTATTTTGAGAAAATAGTTTCTACCTACCTTTTTTGCTTTGGGACCCTAAAATTTGGAAAAACAAAAGAATTGATAATTTTTTTAAATTCAGATACATATATATTTTAATAAAAGTACCATGACTATGTAAGATGTTAAATTTAGGAGAAGTTGGGTAAAGAGTATAAGGGAAGTCTGTTTCATCTTTGCAATTTTTCTGTAAATCTAAAATTATCTTAAAATAAAGTCTTTTAAAAAAGAATTCAGACAAAACTAGAAGAGCGTCTAGGAAAAACTAGAATAAAATAGTTCACCCACTGAAGCATCTTTTTATTAAGTAAGTTTTACACTCTTTCTTATGATAATCCCTCAGTGATCCCTGTTTAATGAAATGCCCTATCACTAAACAGAATGCCAGACAGAAAGGCACTAGTTTAAAGGGTTCCAAAGAACAATGTCATGACTAAGTATTGGTACTAATGTCAAGTTTGAAAGTGTGGGAATGATCTCATAAAAATAATCTTTCTGCAAAATTAGATTGCTTATTTTATTAAAAAGAGAACCAGTTACTTAAAGCAGACAAAGCTATGATGATTCTATTTAGCAATGTGGGAAAATTATTTTGGAAAGCACAGTATTTCAATAAATATTTACAATTGCAAGTATTTTTCAGTTACACTATTTATAATTTCCTGATCTGACCTACGAGCCCATTAGATTTCTGGTAAGGAATTTGTAGGAAATCAAGTGACTCTAAGATTATACAGGTTCCACATTTGAAGATTTAAAAGGAGAAATTACTGGTTCAAGATATAAGATTATCACTGTGTAAAACATAAATAATAAAATCGACCAACAGCAGATTATATCTTCTTAAAAAGTTCATATATTTCATTGATTCATTCAGCAGATATTAATGATTTACACACAAGGTGCTCTAAGATGCTGGAGATGATATAGAAAGGAATAGAAAAGACTTTGCTCTCTTAAAATTTTTACAAATGGGTTCTATTTTTATTATCATATGTACTATCAATTAATAGTTAACATACTTCTACCTTGAAATAAGTACTATACAGCTGAGCATGTAAATAAGATTGCCCCTGTTCTTAAGTAGCCATATTTTAAAGATGGGCAAACTGTCATCTCTCACTAGTGTTTTTAATGTGAAGCATGTGTGAGATAGGTACATATCCTCACCTCTCTGCAAATCATAAGAGCATCAGGTAGTTTAGTAGTGCTCAAAGCTCAGAAGACATAACAATCACCTGGGATGCTTGTTTAAAAACGCATATATCTGAGCTAAAAGTATATACCCTCACTTTCTCCCCATTGTGATTCAGTAGATGTTATAGGTTGAACTGTGTCCCCTCAAAATTCATCTGTTGAAGTCCTATCCCCTAATACCTCAGCATTTTACCTTATTTGGAATTAAGAGTTGTTGTTGATGTAACAAGTTAAATTAAAATGAAATCATACTGGAATACGGTGGGCCTCTAATTCAATATGACTGGTGTCCTTATAAAAAGGGGATATTGGGACAGACATGCAAGTAGGGAGAATGCCATGTGAAGATTGGAGTTATGTTGCCACAAGTCAGGCTAAGAACTACCTACTGTAGGCTAGGAGGCAGGTCTGAACAGATCCCTCCCTAGCACCTGCAGAGGGAGCATAGCCCTGGCAACACCTTGATCTTGGACTTCTAGCCTCCAGAACTGGGAAACAATACGGTTCTATTGTTTAAGCCACTTAGTTTGTGGTACTTTGTTACTTGGCAGCCCTAGTCTGTTCCTGGAATCTGCATTTTCACAAGTATTCCAGGTGTGTTAGAAGCAGATGTTCCAAGAACATTTTGAGAAACATTAGTATAGGTACCTACGAAGAAACTTATATCTCATTGGAAAATAACAAATAGGTGCTTATCATTCCCTCAATTAATCAAGTTTCAAGATGGCTTAAAGCCTATTTGTTCTCCCTGACATGACAGTTCTTTACTATCTATTTCTTCCTCACACTTCTGGTAACCTCATATTTATCATTTAAAACACACCTTGAAAGCACTGCTCCTCCCTTCCCTGTCTCTTCACCCGTCCCTCTTCCTCAATTTCATCATTTTAAACTTCATGTTACTCATTGTAGAGGCTTCAATTGTTACAGTTGTAAAACTGTATTGTAATTACTTTGTTTAGTCTGTCTCCACACAGGAAGGGGTTGTAATACTCATGTTTGTAGCCTTGACTTGAAGCCTAGCACCAAGCACAAAGAATGAACTCTATATTTTCCTGTAAGTAATGAATTAAATAATTAACTAATTACACTTCCACTTCCTCTGATTTTAATCACAGAAAAAGATGGAAATCATTTTTTTTTTAAAAATGGGAAAAGATGATCTTATAGCTACATGTTGGCCTGTGTTCTTGGAGAAGACAGCTGAGGAGCGCAGAAAAACAAAACAAGAAGCTTTATCATACTTAATAAATTCAGGGCAGGCTGTGTACCTTGAATCAAAAACCAATGTATCCACAAAAGATAACATAAAAGTAACTTTTCAAAGCAGCATAAATTCAACAGCTTTTAATTAACTGCAAATAATCTTATTTGCCCATCTAACACGCTGAGGAGATATAAAAACGCATTTCTGCCAAATTGCAATAAAAAAGCAATTAATCATAATTGGAAGTCACAACCGAGTTTCCCTGAAAATAAGACCATGTCTTATATTGTTTCGCACGCATTAAGAGCTTATGTTCAGGGAATGTCATCCTGAAAAGTCATGCTGGGCTTATTTTCCAGTTAGGTCTTATTTTCCCGGAAAAAGGGTAGGTTGAGACCAACTTTTAAACCTAGTAACAGTGCGAGGTTAGGACACCACTTGGCCGCAAGGGACTCCCACCTGTCTGCCTGATCCTGGACACGGGAAGGCCACAGGTCAGGTGAAGGCGCGGACCCAAGGGTATAAATAAGACAGGCTCATTACATCATGTAACACCGGTGAAGGGGAATCAGTGCTCGCCCCTTCACCTGGTTCTCCCATTTTTTTCCTGCTCACCATCCTGCGGGAAGCACGACCTCAGCCGTCTGCAAAGTCGGAGCTAAGTTGTGTGGACAGACGCTCTCGGGGTTGTCAGGACGACAAGCCCCGCCCACTTGCGACCCAGTGACACAGCGCCGAGCTTCCCTTAAGATTCTGCGCAGTCGCGCTGGGTTCTTCCGGACAGTGCCCCGCCCCCTCCCCTGACAGGTTGCCCTCCCTCCAACCCTCACCCTGCTTCGTGGTTGACGGACGGAGTGGTGGATGCAGTCTGAATCTTTTACGGCTGTGGCGGGCCGAAAAGTGCGTGAGTGCAGCTGCGGGGGTGTTTTGTTTTTTTCCGGATCCTGGGGTCAGGAAGTGGTGAAGTATGCTCCGAGAGGACCACCGGGTGTGGGAAAGGGTTTCTGAGCGTCCTCTGACGTTGGCGGTCTCGCTCCGTTTCCCTGGAGTGTGTTGGGCGAACCTTTCTGTGAGGTTGTCCGGAAGGACAGGGGCCGCCGGCTACGCGATTAGGTCAAGTGACTGACACCCGAGTCGGATGCCTGGGTCACCACAGCTTAGGCCAGCGGGGTGACGGGGCTCAATTGGCAATTTAGATAAAGAGGCAAATTGGCTGTAAGTCGGTTGCTTATTTTGAAATTAATGACCTTCGGATTCTTCTCTCCGCACATGATTCTATTTACTTCCTGTACAAGGTATATTCTGTTTCTTCCTAAGAGCCGCTGTATACAAGAACTGGAAATGATTTGAAGCAATTCCTGGCTCAAGTATTACTTACAGATGAAGGTCGCTGAGGCCTAGCAAGACTCACTGTTATTTGCCCAAGGTCACAAATTGTAATAACCAGTAACACAATCTTCAGAATTTCAGTCGCCTCACCAAATGAAGCAACACTGGCAACTTAGACCAACAGAAAACTAAAGAAATTAAGCGCCTTCCAAAGCCTAATTGAATTCTCTGATTTTAGGACCTAAATGAACATCAACCATAATGGAAAAAATTGGCATTGTGTCCACCCGATAGGATGCAATGCAACGAACAAACCATCATGTCTAGTATTTTTGCCCAAACTACACAACCTGAATCTAGTCATGAGTTAACATCAAAACGAGGCACATTCTACAGAATAAATGGGCAATGTGTAATTTTGGACTGGATCCTTTTTCTGTATGAAGGGCATTTTTAGGACAATTGCTCTGATGGTTGTATTATTCTGTAGGAAGAAGTCCTTGATCATAGGAACTACACTCTAAAGCTGTGCCGTCCAGTGTGGCAGCAACTAAGTCATGGGCACCTATAAGCACTTACAATATAGCTAGCATGACACCTTGAAATAATTATTTTGAATAAAAATATTTATTTTTTAATATGGACTACTAGAAAATGTAAGATTACATTGGTGGCTCACATTATATTTCTATTGGACAGCTCTGCAAAGTATTCAGGCTGATAGGACAGCATTTTAGCAGCTTCTTAAATAGTTCAGGAACAAAGGTTATTAGTACTGTTAGTCCTAGCAACTTTGCTGCAAGACTAAAATTATTTAATGAGGGACAGAAAGTATAAAAGTTTTCTTAGGTCACTGGGAAAATGGGAATTACAGAATTTTCAGGGAGGCTGCAAATGACATTAACATTTACTTTGGGCCTAACAAGAACTAAATGCTTATGATGTTAGGAATTTTATGACTTAATCCCCACAATCGTAACAAGTATTGGGCATTATTTTCTCTGTTTAGGCCATCAGGGTGTCTAAGGAGCTGCCTCCCTAGCAGCATTAACACATTACATATAATTAGCTCACTGCATGTTGCCAGCTCCCTCATGTAACCCCTTATGGGTTGTTCACTTGGCCTGTTCACCACCAATCTTACTTGCCCATCTAACATTAACTGGGAGCCTGGCTTGGCTCATACAAGTTTCTCCTATTCTAGCCTTTCTTAGGATGACACCCTTCTAGATTTGATCAGGCCTCAATGTCCTCCTAACAGATCTGGCTTTGCCTTGAGAGCAGAATACAATCTTCCTTTTGATAAAGAAAACTGAGGCTCAGAAAGGTTAAGTAACCTGTATATTATATAGCTGAGATTCAAATCTACCGTGTTTCCCCGAAAATAAGATCTAGCCAGACAATCAGTTCTAATGCGTCTTTTGGAGCAAAAGTTAATGTAGTAAAATAAGACCAGGTCTTATATTAATATTTGGTCCAAAAGACGCATTAGAGCTATTGTCCGGCCAGGTCTTATTTTCGGGGAAACACGGTAGTTCTAATTCATTCTACTCTCGGGTAAAAGGATGTACGCCGTACACAACCTACCTCTAACAATCCATTTTCTCTCATTCCCTCATAGGACTTGTCGCAATTCATAATTATCTTGTTTGCTTATGTTTCCCTCAGGCAGTTAGTTCTATGAGAAAAGGTATTCTATCTGACATGTTTATAGCTATATCCCAGTCCCTGGAACACAAGAGTGCTCAAAATATTAATTGGATGAAAGTTAGCATCTTCCCAATATGTAAAATCTTTTCTCTTTGCTTTTTTTTGACTGTAAGTTATTTGCAAAAAATTTTCATTTCTTTAGGTATGCTATGTATAAAAGGGGATATTTTCCATGACAAATGAAAATGGCCAATTCTTTAAGAAGAGAAGTATTGAATCTTTATAAAAATGTAAGTAATTACACTGCCAATTTTAGAAATGTTTCTATATGACATGGATTGTTGAGAAATATATAATCTTTCTTTTTTAAGCTGCTGTACCTTGGACGAGACTATCCAAAAGGAGCAGACTATTTTAAAAGGCGTCTGAAGAATGTTTTCCTTAAAAACAAAGATGTAAAGGACCCAGAGAAGATCAAAGAACTTATTGCACGGGGCGAATTTGTAATGAAAGAGCTAGAAGCTTTGTATTTCCTTAGGAAATACAGAGCTATGAAACAACGCTATTATTCAGATACCAACGAAACTAACTGATCATTACTGTATTTGACCGAAAATCAGTGCCAGCTGTTTAACAAATATTATGAAAATAATTCCAACTTAAAATGGCAAGACACATCATATACACATCATATAAACAATACCTAGGCTGCCTTATTGAACTAAAATAGTTTCAGCTTCTATTCATACTGAGCTTTATTAGCAAACTTTTATGTTCAATTTTTATAATAAAATAGCAATTTAGCTACATAATGTTCCCAAATACTAAATGTAAATAAATGAGCACCAATTCTAAATGAAAAGACTTCAAATAGCTTTTGTAACTTCAAATAGGTGTTTGCCAATTACTCTTAGCCCACTTCTCCATTTTACTGACAGTGCCACTTAATTCCTATTTAACTAGGCAAAATAATTTCTTGCACATTTATTCCTTTGACTTTTGAAGGAGTACCTTATTTTTGACCCCATTTGGTACATTAGCAAGGTTCACTACAAAACACTTAGCACCTGGTCATGATTTAAAAGTGCAGTTCTAGAAATAATAATATATGGAGTTAAGATTAGTACTGATCTTGAAATAACCCTGGTTCCCCGTTAATGGTTGATGGGCAAATAAGACTGGTGAAGAGCAAACAACCCGTACGAGGGTTACATGAGCTGGCAACATCCATCCAGTGGGGTAGATGATACTTCTTTATGTGTAATTCATTAATGCTGCTCGAGTGGCAGCTCCTTAAAGACACCATGACAGTCTGCCAATGGTTGGCTTCACATACATACCTATTCAATACTTCCATTATTTTGCTGTTGGCTCCCTTTGGGCCTTAAAACAAATCACCTGTTGTGTATCAATTACCTTCGGTAAAAGTAATACTGTTATTCTATTCATTTGTCATAAAGGCAGATCTGTTTTGCATCCACTTCTAAATGAGTTAACATGGCAACGGACTTAAACCTAAGATGGTCGTAGGTTTAAGCAAAATCTAAACCTTTACATAATGTTCACAGCACCTTTCATAAATAAAGAATATTTCTAACTTATAAGCTGCAAAAAAAAAGATTTACTAATATATAATAGTGTCTGTGGCTTATGTACTATTCCCTATCAATTGTGGGACAATTGTTTCAAATTTCTACCAAGAAATACACACTATCATAGTCACCATAACTATTTTTATTACATTACAATAATTAGGAGCAGTACAGTTCATGACAAAAATATTACAAATTTCAGATCACTTCACAGCACATACTCCTATAAACATTTAAAAGTTAATTTTAATTAAAAGAGTGGTCATTTTTAAATTTAATGTTTGATATGACCAACATTCCTAGGTCTGCGCAACCAAATGATGGAAAACAACTGGATCACACTGCATATGTCCCACAAAAAAAAAAAGCACAATATACAAAATGTGCATGTTTCAGTTTACACTATACAAAAATAGTTAAAATACATTCCAGGTAAACATGTTACATTAAGAAATAGTACTAGTAAGAAATTGGCACTCAAAGGAAAAATGCAAAAGTATTTTCAACATGAAAACACAAGACAGTGGAACTGGAAACTTTTGGATAAAACATTACATAACCCATTTTGCTGTATGGGGAGGGGGAGCCTCTGTAATTGACATTTCTGCAGGTAATAACTTTGTTTTTCCTAAATTCATCTAAATTACCTAGCATCATCCCAAACAGGCACTTAAAACTATTAAACTAAAGTAGGTATTAATCTAGTTATGACTATAAGAGCTGATATGAATATATCTAGAAAGAAATCATTTTCATTTTCTAAAGGAATTTATAGCTACTAATTGTATGCTGTTCAATTTACCAATGCAGATTTCATGCTACCCAATATTAACACAGAAGTTATTAAATATAAATTCAGTTTTATAGTAACTGATGGGTTAAAAATCAAGAATCATCAAGAAATTATTACTTTTTGACAAATGTAAATACAGTTTTTACTGCCTACAAAAAAACCTACAAAAAAATGGCAAGAAAAAAAAAAAATCACTGGAATACAAATGAGATGAACTTGTGCAAACTGCAACTTAACACAATGTTTCTCTATATATTAGGACAAAATTGTGCAATGGTGGCAAAGGTTTTGATAACCTCTAATAAAAGTCAGGTTCTAAATTCCTGTGCAGTGTGACTCAGTTAAAATAGAGCCTAGAATTCCTAATTGGGAATATTCACTCAAATTATACTACATACTTCTGCTACATTCTTCCACAAACATCTTCATGACTAAGACTATGTAATTGAGCAATTTTTTTCAACTTCAACAAAGATTTTTATCTTTAAGGCTGTATTAATTAGATAGCATTTATGTTATTTCTAAGATCATCTCTCCCCTTTTAAAATCTATAAAAACAAACCTTTTGTCAAATCATTCAAAACTCACATAATAGAGGATCATTATTACCAATGCCTGAAAAAAACTGCCCAGCTACATCAAAAATCCAAGAGTCCTAAAAATCCCCTCATTCAGTTATGGACTGTGATTATTGAAGTATGGCCATTTCTTTCTCTTGTGTAAAAATAAGAGGTACTATGTTAAGTCTTAACATCCTACCTAATGTTCCATGAACCTATAGTTTAGCATAGAATCTCAGAATGATTTTTACACAAGCTTCCTTTTCTGTGAATTAGTTCAGGCATCTGTTTATTCAGACCCAGATAAACAAAACTATTTTAGAATTCAATATTTGATTTTAAAAGTCTATTTTAATTACTTGTACAAAGAGACCAACTAGAGTATTACATACTTGGGAATTTTAATATTATCTGACATACAACTTAATGTGTACTATAACTGTTCCAATAGAATCACACAATTATGCCAAATAAAAATACAATCAAGTTTACTCCTTTAAAACAATGAAGTAAGGTGACATATAAAGAAGCTTGATTAAAGTTACATTGGAATCAGAGCAAAATGATTACTCCAGAACTGGAAGAAACCTTAGAGACCAAATCCCTTCCTTACAAAACTAAAATATGCATTACGTCTTCTCTGGGTCGTGTGCCAAATTCCTCATGAAGATATTATACGCCACGCTAGAATATAAGTGCTACTTTAGGATATACATTATGTTCCTTATACCATAATATCCCCAGTGCTTTGTGTCGTGCCTGGCAACTTAGTAGGCACTCAAATATTTGTTGAATAAAAGAACTGTGCTAAAAAGTAAGTCCTATGCATTAAAATTTAAAGTATTTTTCATTGTAAGATTTTAGTTATTAAAAAAACACAATGTATCACTGTCGGGCTAGTCCTAATTATAAATTATCTAAGGAATTCTTTCAGCACTACCTTTATTAAATTCTTCCACTGGAGAGGGTTCTGTCTACTCACTGCATGAAAATTCCTACGTAGTCAATGGACCAGGCAGCAAAGAGATGATCAAGATTAAATTGCTGTATCCACCACCTGAAAATTACCTATTAGGTCAATTGCCATTATAGTATCTGTCAAATGATGTAGAGCTAAAGGAAATAAAGATGTAGGGCATTTTGATGTGACCTGGTAGGAAGCTTTCCAAAAGATACCCAAAACAGCAATAAATCTTGAGGTTAGGGGAATTAGAAGTATTAAAAGAAAGAGAATCAGGTCATGGGGCATGGAGAAGGGTAGGCAGGCAAGATGGCACTAATATGGGAGAGGAGTCCTGAAACAGGACGGAGGGTATTCAAAAATAAACACCTCTTGCACAATTTTGCCTAAGACTGGCACTAAAGATGATAACACAGGTAAAAGTTACAGATTGTGCTGAGACTGACAAACAGGTATATTTTTTATGTAAACTGAATGTAAATCACATGGTTGTAAGGCTAGCTATATAGCCTTGAGATGACTTCTTTTAACATGAAGAAATGGATAGTAAGTGATTTGCCCCAAATCGGAGTTATTAAAAAATCTTTAAGTCACCTTCCTCTTGGTCCAGTAATATTTTCATACCATCTCACTTCGAACATTTTAAAATAAGCAACATTTTAAAATAAGTAACATTTTAATGCACTGAAAGAATCATTTTGTCAATTTACCTATTTTAAGCATTAGATATTCTTAAATATAGGACTTGTAAAGTATTTAGGAAATACTGGAGACTTTGAAACTTTTTCACTTCATTGTTTAAAAACAATTAAAGTCTTGCCCTACCCCCAACACCAATATCTCATTTAAAATAATTTTTTTTAAAGTTCTGTTGTCTTTTTTTTAAGTAATGTTCCCAACCTGTTAGCAGAACCACCACATTGTGAGAATGTATCTTGCTGAGCTAGCCAAACTCCCTCCTAGTCCCCATTTTTGACCAACCAACGCATGACAACAGTGGGAGACTATCGGGATGCAGTCCGTACTATGAAACTCTCAATGAAGCTCAAAGTTCACACAGCATCTCGCCTTCAACCTTGGTCTTTTCAACACCCCCTAAGCTAATTGGCCCATGTGATCTTTAAAATCACTACCAGAATTAAAATTATTTTGAAAGACTGAACGTCAAGAAAAGATTTCAAGTTATGCTAAGCAAAAGCAATATGACACAGGGAGACTACATTTAATTCCTATGAGAATTTTTATACATTTAAAAATGTTTTCAATTATTACAAAAATTTAGTAGCATGTAAATATAGCCCCCAAATGGTTGCTAATCTTTATTACATACTGGGTCTGCCTTAGCAGGAAAAGCTATTCAGAGTATTATAGGAATTTATCTAATGTGGAAAGTAAATGGCCTTTTAATATTTTCCATTGCCTTGTATTTTTTTCCATTTTTTCCATTTTTATAGAAAAAATATAATATTTGGGGGAACATGACTATGACAAACACCAGTGGAAAGAGGAAGAAACCTTTGTGAACAGTGTAACTTTACATTCATTAAGCATGACTGAAACTAGAGGACATGATGCCTACAAGATGAATCTACAGGAAGCCCAGAAATTCGTGTTCCCTCAATGTTTCGGTAAAACCAATCATGAAATCTCAACTGAAGTTACAATTAGTAATTAATCCATATATGTGACTACATAAAATACAGAACAGGGATAATTCAAAACTTCATTAATTTGTTTCACACCAAAATTCACAATTGGTAAGAAAAATAGGAAGTAATAAACTGCATGCACCAAAAATCCCAAGACAGAAATCTCAGGTATACAGTTTCTTTTTTGTAGTTCAAAAACCAAAACTCAGGGAATACTGGCACTTAGAGGAAAAGTTTCCACTGTCATTTTAAAATAAGCATTCAAGATAAAAGCTAACAGTTTGGATGGAGCAGAAAGAAAATTAGGTAATGCTAAAACAAATGCTAATAATTTAGTGTAATGTACAAAAATTACCACTTTTACTTAAGTATGCCTTAAGAAAAAAGTACAAATTGTATTTACATAATTATACACTTTGTCTTCGACTTCTTTTTCTTCTTTTTACCATCTTTGCTCATCTTTTCTTTATGTTTTCGAATTTCTCGAACTAATGTATAGAAGGCATCGTCAACACCCTGAAATATATAACAAGTATTAAAATGTGAATATATATGATAGTTTGAGGTAGAGATAATAAAAAGGATATATTACTATTAGAAACACTGATATTGAGAAAGAGTAAGAACACTTTACATTTCTCTTTAGGCAACTGAGTATGTATCAGACTTTTGAGATGTTTCAATGTCTTCTTCATGGATATTTTGTCAACATTATACATGGGAACACTGATTTTCACAAAAGGCAATGAAAATTAATGGCACAGAATCTTACATAAGCTTCACAAATAACTTTTTCCCAGAATTTAAAATGGGTTCATATTGACACACCTCAATCACCAAAATCCAAATGCGTATGTGAGTGAATATGTATTTACCCTTAATTATCCCTGAGTTTCTAGATATTTAGATATAAGCCATGCAAGTATATACTATTTTCATAAATATTCACAGTAACAAGATTTGAGCTCTGGTTCAATACTTATTTAAATCTAATTAAAAATTAGGAAGTAAACAGTATTTGAATATTCTTTTAGTTTTCAAATAATATACTATACTAAGGCATTAGTTTCAATTCATATATTTATGTAAACAAGAAACTTAAAGTGACCCCAACATGAGGCACTACTTTGAAAAATTTAATATTCTCATTTGTGGAGAAATAAGCCAAATCATTTAAATAGTGGTGTAATTTACCAATTTGGAGAAGATTCTATTTTATTTATTATTGTTTTAGTTTCTGTTTAGTATATTTATTATTCAAAAGTTTATCATATAAAGCCAAATGCTGTATCTTCAAAGAAATTTCCATTTGGTCATTTTGGCCTACATCTATTTGTGATCAAAGCTAGGTATCTAAATCAGTAATGGTTGAAAGTGATTACAAGTCAGGATAATTTTCAACCTAATAATTCATAATGTGAAAAGTAGCACTCTGAATACGGGGGTAGATTTTAAACCTGCAATACTAAAATTGTACGAGATCAATACATAAGTCAATTCTTGTTAAGTCCATGTTAAAGAGCAAATTAAATGTAAAAGCAAAATAAAAAATTAAAGAAAAAAAATAAGCCTCTACGTAGTTTAAACTCTGTTCAATTGAGTAGTAACTTTTTTTTAAAAGCCTCTTAATATAATGTTTTCAAACCTAGCCACTAGAGGAAGTCATGTAGGAACAAATACGCAACAAAGTTTTATATATCAAGTCAATTTAAGAATGAAGAAAATTGTTTTTTCTACTCACTTTAACCACCTCTGTTGAATACTCATATGAACACATTTGTTATCTTGAAAATAATTTAAAATTTAAAAGTGACATGATTTCTCCTTTACTGAATTACTAAAATCTTCTACAAGTAGTATTTCAGAACAACAGCAAACCTAACAGGGCCTTTTCATTCAAGTTACATTTATCTAATTTTTCACGACAGATCTAAAATTCAGAAAACTATTACCAATATTCTTAAAGAAATGAATGCAGAGTGGGAATGAAAGGCTTGCTCACATTTAAACAAATAGTAGTAGGATAAAAATCAATATTATGGATTTGAATACTAGTAAATAGAAGTCCCCAATAAAGCCCCAAACCGCACTCACTGATGCTCTCCACTTTGTTATCATTACTGACACAGCATACGGTTTTGTCTCACCCAAAGGAGAGGGAAAGTGATAAGACAACTTACTAGCAATACAAGCAAGGCTTAATATATATAAACCCTCATAGTAACCTTGACAAAGAGCGAAGAACTTCAGTGATATAATAAAGAATAATTATTTTACAGTTCGCCAACCCTTGACTAATTTATAATCATAAATCCTTAGAATGGGATGGAATACTTAAAAAAAAGGATCTAATCCAACTCCCATACCCTTCACAAATTCCCTTTGATCACACACCCTTATGTAGTCTACTCCATTTCAACTTTTATAATGAAGGGAAAAAATGTCAATGGTATTAAAATAGTGAAGCAGATAAAATAAAAAACCCACGATGGGTATAAAGAAGACAAATTTTAAGGTGAGAACAACACAAGTATTTAGGAGACAATGAAAACCGAATTTGTTAATACTACCTTCTTCTAAGATTCTGATAAATACTTTAGATTCATGTTGCACTGAACTTTCTATACAATCTTACTAAAATTAAATAATTTCAATGACTATAGAAATGTTACAATCAAAACAGGGCAGTAAGTTCCTTTTTTTATATGGGAACTAGTCATTCATATATACATACAAAAGGCAAAAAAAAAAGTATTCCAGTAATTATTTTGTTTAAATGCATCCATTTTAGGACTAAGAAAAACTAACTTGTTTCTATTCATCATTGTCAAAGTAATTTTGTAAAAATATTTTTATTTAAAATGTTAAGTATTACCAAGTATATTTTCTTTACATAAATAAATGCTATCCATGTCCACTAAAAAAACAAGGATTCATTCATCATGCCCAACAATTATTTGACATTCACACTACAGTCACTAAAAATATAGTTTGCAAAAATTAGAAATTTTAGAAAAGTATATACTTCTACCTTTGTTTTAAATAAAAATGAAAGCATAAAACTTATTTTAAAAATTAAATTTAATCCCTTAAATCTGGAATGGCTACTGTAATTTATCAAGTTTAATTTTTCAAATTGCATTGCAATGTTAAATTTTGTCAATTACTTCTACATTAAGATATTACTTTACACAATGATACTCAAAAAATATTAAGAATTCATAAATGTCAATAAAAATTAATGCCAGTCATGCTTTGTTTCTTCTTCTAAATTCAATAGATTAGTATTAGACCACGTAATATCCTTTGGGACTGTGTCTACTATTCAGATGTGTATTTTACTTTTGGGAGATACATTAATTATTTCAGACCTTAAACTTATATAACAAAGATTACCAAGATGAAATACTGCCAATCTGTGACAACACATATGGACCTTGAAAATATCACACTAAACGAAGTCAGATGGAAAAAGTCAAGAACCATACGATTTCACTCATTTGTGGAATATAAAACTGAAAGCAACAAATGAACAAGACAGAAAAAAACTCACAAACACAGACAACAGTGTGGTGGTTATCAGAGGGAAAAGGGATGGAGAGAGGTAGAAAAGGGTAAAGGGTGGTCAAATATATGGTGATGAAAGGAGATCTGACTTAGGGTGGTGAACACACAATTAAAAAAAGAACAAAAACCCTTAGTTTAATCAGCACAATAAATGATATCTTACAATTTTATTTAATATTCTCATAGAACATTTTATATTATAAACAATACACATCAAAATCTTAAGCTTTGGCAGAACTTTTGTCATCTGTTGAGTGAAATATTTTCTGAGCAAGACCAAATTTAATATGGGTTGGTTCAGAAAGGAAACTGAGAAATTCCAGTCAATAAATCCAACCAGGCAGCTACTATGTGCCAGGAATCTCATTAGGCTATGGCCATGCAAACATTAAAAATATATGATTCTGGCTCTCTAAGAGTCTACTACTGTATAGGAATCAAACATAAAAGAGATTGTTTCAATTTAGCATGGTAAAGGTATAACAGTTAAGAACAGTTTACTGGACAATACACAGGAAGGGCATTACATTCAGTCTAAGGGTTTAAAGAAAGATGCTTAGAGAATAGGAGATAGAGACTCATGAGTGTTAGCTATAATTAATAATACTAAGGGATAAGAATATTGGCATTCCAAACAAAAGCAACAGCCAAGACTCAAGAGAAGGTAAGAAAAAAACATGGTGTTGATACATAAGGACAAAAAAATTTCAGGCAAGAGGAGTTTTTAAAGATAAAGCCAAAGCTGGAGGTGTAGGAAGATATCAGGAGCCATATATAACACGTTATGAAATGAGATTTTATTCCATAGTCAGTGACTTGATTTAAAGATAAGAGAATATTTCAAGTATTTATCTCTCTGGTTGAACTGTGAATGAAGGCTGCCACAGGTAAACCAAATTAACAGGTTATAATAGTCCCAGTAAGAAATGAAAAGGGCCTGAACTAATAATGTGGTAAAAGAAAGTAACATCATAGGAATTTGTGGTTGCCTCCAAATAGGGGTGAAAAAGAAGGATGTAGGAGTCATCCCAAGACTCCCACGTTTCTCATTTAGGTAAAAAGTGATGTTGATGCCATTGAGTCAGAGAACATAGGCAGCATTAGCTATTTACGTGTTAGAAAGTCCAAAAGATAGTAAGAGGGGCCCTTTGCTACCTTCTGGCCCATTCAAACTTACTACTCTGTGCAGCTTCTCAAATGTTTTCCTCACTAAACCCTACGATGGAGGTAGAGTAGTCTATAGCCATCAAAACTGCCACAATTATAACTAATACCCATTAGATCAAAATTAAAAATGTACTAATTATGGAAATAAACTATAGGTTTCTTGTTTTTTAAGGAAAGACATCTTATTTATATTTTCTTTACTTAAAATCCTTCCTGGAAATTAAAAAAAAAAATGTTTTTTAAACTTCATTCCCCTTTTACCTTTTTCATCCCCACAACTGTCTTCCCATCTGGGATTTATCGTTTAATACTTCAAGCTAGAATCCCACAACTAGGTAGTTCTAAAGTGGTTGCTACTTTGTTACCATTGAAAGACATCCGCTTTCTGCCAAAATTAATATGCTGAACTTACCAGATTACATTACAATGCATTTTTTAATTTTCACACAGCCAGGAGTCTTTTCTTCTTTGCTGATTTTTTTCAATCTGTATTGTCGGATCTCTCTCACCAATGTATAAAAAGCATCCTCCACTCTCTGCATTGTAAAACACAACTTCTTTAAAGTCTGTTTCATTGGTAATAGTAATTTATTGGGACAGCCATGTGCAAGAAGTTTGAAATTATGTGCTTGAGAATTTCTTTTTAAAAAAGACATCAGATTGTTTGAATAAAACGGGGGATGCAGTTTAAAAATATGGCTTGAATCCTGGTTTGTTCTTTCAAGTCAGTTTTGTTTTGTAATGGAATTAGACTTTTTAAAAAAATTTAAATTAGCAATTAGGGGAGATTATGGAAATCTAAGAAGTGCATGTATTAGTACCTGTGTATTGATTAAAGCAATTTTGGTTTGCTAGTTATGGTGTTAATCAAAACCTAAACTGAAGTTAGATTTAAATTACCGTGTTTCCCCGAAAATAAGACCTAGCCGAACAATCAGCTCTAATAAGTCTTCTGGAGCAAAAATTAATATAAGACCCAGTATTATACATATTCTATTATACATTATATTATATATTATTCCCAGATATATATTATATTAGACCCAGTCTTATATTATAGCAAAATAAGACCAGGTCTTATATTAATTTTTGTTCCAAAAGATACATTAGAACTGATTGTCCGGCTAGGTCTTATTTTCGGGGAAATACGGTATTTCTTTGACTTAGGGCAAGCAAGTGATTTATGTGCTACTGATCCTTACCCTTCCTACTCAAACCCTGCATGGCAAGTGAGAAAAATGGTACAAAAGAGACTGTAACCTTTGTCTAGGGAAAAACACACACACACACACACACACACACACACACACACACACATCTCAAAATAAAGTCAGGTCAAGAGACTGGAATCTTGAATTCCATCTTGAATAACAACACTATCTAGCCCATTTGTAGGGTCAACAAGTGGAGCTGAGACTGGGACTTTTGTGGGTGGATTAACCACATTATTTAAATAAAAATGCTAAATGAGGGCTGTTCACCATAATATGAAAACATGAATTGTTTAAAATACAAAGAACAGTAACAATGCATTCTGTATCCTTATTACAAGTCTTAAAAATAATTTTTAGAATAGTATCCAATTATACCTGCCTTATATCTTGTATTCTAATTTAAATATTCTAAACAAAGGGGATTTCTCTTGCGTAAGGCTATGGAAAGAAAAATATGAAAACAAATACAATCATATATGGCTAAATAGAGACCAACAGTTTTTAATGTCTTTTCCAGTCCAGAAATTAGCAGTAGCCAACGGGGACAAAGTGTTTACTTAACTGTACTGCTAGTTTATCCAGAAAAACATACCACCAAAGTAGAAGCTTATATCTAAAAGAGACACACTCAAATATTAATGTACATATGGTGCAAATTAACTTAGAAGATGTAATATTTGTAATTATTCTCAAAGAAAGATGTAAATGTTTAGGAAAGCTGGTATACTTTACTGCACATTTAATTTAATCTGTTTATTCAATTTTAGTTTTTAGGAATGAATTACTCACTATGTGGACTGGAATATTTCAACTCTCTGGGATTGGTAACATCAGGTCTTTCTACGAACCAAATGCGACCAAAGGGACACAGCACCTAAATAGCTAGTACATATCAAATGTATGATTTGTAGTTTTAAATTCAACCAGGCCCAGAGAATCAGCCGTTTAAGTATTAACTGAAGTAAGTCGACAGCTAAGGCTTAATTTTTGCATGCAGAAGTCATTGCACATGAACTGCTTATAACAGTTAAAAGAAGAAAGGTACTTCAATTATTTAGGGTATAGTAATTTTTATAAATCTCAAGAATATATTAAGAACTGCTTTAGTACAGCTTGGTAATTTACCATGAAAGTAAAACTTTAATTTAAAATTCGTAAAATTAAGTTTCAGTTAAGGAGTAGGGATTCAAATAATATGTTGATTATATATTAAAATGTACATCTCAAGTTACTTATACTACTCAGTGATATATTTCTATTCAGCTACCTAATGTAAAAATCACAATGGCCCAAGCAAATCTGTATCTTTTTTGTAATGGAATAAGTTTAATCAACTAGCTAGCTAAGTTAACTACAAAATAAAAATTTCTAACCATTTTCTGAAATCATTAAATATGTTGGTACTTTAAATTATATAATCACTTGCACCTGTACATAAAATTTTTAGTATTTTTATTTATCATTAATTCTCAAGTGGAGAGGATTTATTTTCACTAATAACTCCTTGAAAAAAATCATGTATTAGAAATTCTCATTAAATAAGGTAAATAATTTAAGGCATTAAAATGACTTGTAAAGTAAAATGTAAAGCATGAGCTGGCATTTAAGACATTTAACACATTTCAATTTGAAAATCATGCAAGAAATTTAACTTTACACACATACACACACACACACACACACACACACACACACAGAGATCAAACAAACCAGGTTAAAGCTCATATTTTTTAGGAATATAAACTTGTATTCCTGTTTTAAAAAAAGTCGTAAGGTCAATGTAGAAGTACTAAAACATACTACAAGAGAGGAAAAACACAGTTGGTCCTCTACTAATTTAGCAGAAGCAAATTCTGATTGCAACTCATTTTTAAAATCAGTGTGAACGTGTCTGCATTTTGTGTGCACATCCCCATCACCAAGACCAGAACATATGATTTTTGTTTCCAGCAATGCAGAGAGAGAATCGGAAGCTAGTAATTACAAAGAAGAGATTACGACCCACCACCAAGATAATTCAGTATTAAGACCTTAGTGGATAAGATAATTAACAACACCGAAAAAGTTATTCCAGAGTGACTTTTTTCATTTATTTTACTAATAGGGAATTTAAATTAGATTTTCAAGAATCAGTTATTTACCATATTTTCTCAGATTTAAACACTATTTGTTGATAACTAACTTGAAGGTCATATTGACATCAAGAGAGTATTATTTATACTTGTGTACACTTACAAACCACTGGCACTGGCACAGAACACTGGTTTCATATTCCAAAACTTGTAGGTTATTTTTAAAGATAAAGTGAAGCTGAAACACATTTAATACCCAATTGTGGCTACTCCTGAAGCTCTTAACTGGCACTCAATTATTTATTTTTGAGAATATGGCTTATTGCCACATAGACTCATTTTCAAATGTCGCTTACTAAACTTTAAGGACGATTGAAAATATTTATATAGAACAAAATTGCATATTATGCATGTAAATTTTTTTAATCAAGAGATTTGACAGTATTTTCTGCTCAGCTGTTATCTGAAAATATACTTGTGAATGAAAGAAATAGAGTACTACACACTAGAAAAGAACTGTTAATAAACAACATTATTCTATATCCTGGTGGCTATAATGCTTTCAGTAAGAGATTTCATTTTAAACAAGTATTTGTTCTTGTTGAATGGCTTATTATCTGCAAAAATTCTTGCAAACTCTTTCAAGGAAATAACACTTCAAATACCCTAATTATGGACAAATGCAAGAACACTAGCCTTCTTGGGAGAGAGGAAAAGGTGGAACTAGATGTATTCTAAAAAGCAACTTTGCAGGGCTGAATTTCTCAAGAAACCTTGCCAAATTATTAGCCTGTCTCAGGTATTACTGAAATGCAGCAATACCACTAATTGGGAGGCTAGGTACAATACACAGCAGGTGCTCAGTGTTCTATTTTTAAATCATAAAAAACTAAAGTTCAAAATATTGATCTCATGTACACAACTCAACTATTAAACAGGAATTATGGCACATAGCTTTTTGTTTGGTTTACTTTGTTAAAAAATTTGATGAGAACTTTCTTTAATGGAGGTCTTCTAACAATTAATTTTAGTATCTAGAAATTAACAATAAAATCGAGGAAATTAATCACTCAACATTTTTAAGTTCATAAAGCTAATTTTCACATTATGCTCAAATTGAGACCTCCAGAAAGCTAAAAAGCTGAATCAGGAGTAGCAGATATGCTGAGAATTCTGCTTCTGTCATCTACTTTTACTGAACCTCCCCACTTTTGATGTTAGCAGACTGGAAAACACATAGTTGATTACCATGGTATCAATGTTTTGGTTTCAACAGCCTCTGCCAACACTGCCATGCACTGCACAGAGAGGCCAGGAAAATCTGGCAATTACTAACTGCCCAGATAGATGTTAACGAGGAACATAGGGACCACATATAGCACACTAGCAGAAAATAAAAATTACTTTGGCTTTCCAAATGTGGACTAAAATGATTGTTAAAAAATGTAATTCATTATATTCTAGCCTTACAGTAGGCTTTTTAAAGTTGGTAAAATATATATTCTGCAACCCTTATCTTAAAAAAGTACTAGTAAATTTCCCTTTTTACCCCTATTTCCCTTTCACAGAATACATAAGAATACTTTAAATTTACTAATGTTAGCCTCTAAAATGTAAGTCGAAAGTCCGCCCCACCTTCTAAAGTCTAATCAAACAATACAGAATTGGTATTAGTACCACTAGAACCAGGCCAAATGTAGCCACAGCCTATTTTTTGTACTGCCCATAAGCTAAGAATGATTTTTGCATTTTTAAAGGGTTACAAGAAGAAAAAAAAAAAAATGCAACAGATACTGCTTGTGGCTCACAAAGCTTAAAATAGTATCTGGCCCTTAACAGAAAAAGTTTACCAGCCCCTTACTTCTATCTATGAGAAGTTCTAAATGAATGTCCTGTTCCTACTAACTTGAATATAACTTTTCTATGTTTGTGTTTTAGTTTCATGCTCGAGACCAAAACTTAGAGCATGAAACAAGTAACTGCTAATATAACCAGGATACGCATATTTATTTTGTTCAAATAACAAATAATAGCAAATTTAACAAATGCTCTGCAGAAAATAGGGCTTCAGATTGTCACAGACACTGGTGATGTAAAATTTATGAAAATTTACATATTTCATTTTATAATCTCCACAATGAGTACTTGGAATAGCTCTTTAACATCTTTCAAAAGCATGCAAATATCAAATTAATTTCAACAGAGGAAGACGAATAAACTTTTGGAAGGCAAATCAGTAAGTCCATGTAATAAAAGAAATCAAAGATCAGAAACTAAATACCTAAGTTATAGTTTAGCAACATAAATTACATACAGATATCAAAGCAGGATATAAATATAAGGTGAGCACCAGAAGGTTAAGAAAGCATTTCTTTGTATCATTCTATATTTTAATTACATCATCCACATAAATGTCTGCAAAGCAAATTTAAGTTAATCTACTTCCATATCATACACACTACATACATCTTCCCTACCTCTCCCCTCAAAACAGTGTAAATCCTAAAATTCTATTTTAAAATGAAAGCAGGTAGTTTTCTGATTAATTATGAATGCTGTGGTAATTAAAGCATTAATGTCTAACACTAAGAATCAACTAGTACTTCTGAGTTAGTAACCACAGAACAAGGAAAGAAGACATACTATTTTAGGCCCTTATCAAATGAGAAGTGGAGGATAACACTGTGGGAATAACAAGACTCCCTTTTTTTCTGTGGTCCATGTACCAAAATCAGCATTACCTGAGAGCCTGTTAGAAGCGCAGAATTACAGGTCCCAACCTAAACCCACTGAATTAGAATCTGGATTTGAGTAAGTACTGCTCTATTGGCGGTCCTTTACATTAGGTAAAGTCTCTTAGGTTTCATTTTTTCTTTTCTTTATAAATTGTAAACTAAAATGTTAATTAGTTTAAAAAATATCTTTTAAAAGTTACAAATAAAGCAAGTTAATAAAATGTTAATGGCATAATCTAGGTAGTAGGTTTGCACATGCTTTCAATAAAATTCCTTCCATTTTACGTTGGGAAAATTTTCATAAGAAAATGTTGGGAGAAAGTTATAAATATTATAATTATGTTTTCTGAGTACCTCCTCTCTAAGGAAAAGGAATCTGGTCAGAGAAGACCAGTAAAAAAACAAAAACAAACCTCTTCCAAGTCTTTGGTAACTGGGAATGGATTTAAATGAAATCTTAATTCCTCTAAAGTAAATGAAGCGCTGTATATAAAGTCTTTCTTTAACCTATAAATAAGGTTTTAGGATAAGGTATTTGTACTATGGTCGAACTACAGAAATTCAGCTTTTCATTCGAGAATATCTGTTTTTGTAAGTTAAACCATATAATGAGTTCATCAATTTTCTTAACTGCTATCATTAGTTTCCTGGACTCACATATACATGTAAACCAGACAAAGCCCAAAACAATCATCTTGTATGGAACATAAATTGATCAATTTCTTAATATATGAAAATTATATTCCATAATGCCCTGTATATTCCTTTTTAGGATTTTATTTTCTGTATATTAAACTCTTATTTCATACACCTAGGCTAAATAGTATCAATTGAAAGTATTTTATTTCACCTAGAGAAAAAGTTATTTTAAAAATGTAGGTAATTTTTAAAACAAAATTCAGGGTCAACCTGGCATTAATTTTTGTCAGAACACAGTAAATGTATAACTGATAATTTCTATTTATTTTCTAAATATTTTCTTGCTTTAATGGAAACTCTCTCTAAAAATAAAGATATTCTTTAAAAAAATTCTACCAAAGTAAAATTCTTTAAACACAACAAAATTTAATCTAGAAACATATGACGTAATACTCTTAAAAGCACTTCTGAAATAGGAAACTAAATATTTGTTCCCCGTTCTTTCACTTTATAAATATAAAAGCAAAAAAAAAAAAAAAAAAATTCCCACATTTCTTGAACCCTGAATGTAAGATGTGATGAGTTACAATGTTCAATATGGAAAGAAACCAAAGCCAAAAGTAATGCCATGGACACTTGAATATGAAGTGTTGCCCTCACATATCCTTAAGAGAATATTTACCAAATAACAGCGCTTTACTTCCTATTTAGTATAATGGAAAGAAAAACTGATAAATTACACTGACCAACAGAATAGTTATGTACATTTAGTTATGTACAATAGTTATGTATGCTCTCAGGTATGTACATTTAGTAATCTTCTTGCCCTCCTGCCCCCAAAATGATGTTATTAGAATATATATTAGTAAATTACGATTAATGGTTAAAATCATGTGATATAATTTGCAGAGAACAGATTTGTATTTATTACAATTTTACTTACCTGTCTTGTCTTTGCTGATGTTTCAATAAAAGGAATTCCGTAACTTCTTGCTAAGTCCTGAGCCTGTTTTGTGTCTACTGTTCTAGAAGGCAAATCACATTTATTTCCTACTAGGACCATAGGTACATCTTCAGAGTCTTTAACTCTTTTTATTTGTTCTCTGGGAAAGAAAAAAAAAGTTACAGCTGAGGTATTAGTAATACAAAAATATTTCAAAAATTGTATACAACTTTGTCTTACAAGATACGACTGAAAGAAGACTTTTAATGTAATTCATCATTCCCACCACACCATATTTTCCTTCCTGTTATTTTTTTCTCCATCTTAAACAGAAAACTCCTGGATCTTTTAAAAAAGAGCAAACACCTAGAAATATACTGACTACCATCTAATAAGTTCATATGCAGGTAGGTCACATGATAAAACATTGAAAATACTGAAAAGTTCTAGGTCAAAAAAGTATTATTTTTGCCTAATTTTTAAAATTATAATCTTAGAAACATATACTATATGTTGTTAAATGTGCACGCATAGAATTTAAAATGTTTTTATAAAAACATGAATTACAACACTAACATAAGTGTCACATTCCTTTCCAAGAAAAGAGCGCCAAGTGGAAGGACTTTTATTTCTATATGGACAACACTGACATTACTACCGTTTATTCTGTAAAAGTTCTTCTACGTGTTGATATTTTTCAATAAGATGTGCATAAACTCTAAATTTGAGGTAAAATTATATTCCTTCAAAATGTTCAGTGAATTTCAAAGATGCAGCATGGAATAAAAAGCCAGCAGACAATGAATGGAGTATTAACTGGTTCAAATTCCCAGTTCCTCTACATATTAACTGAATCAACTTGAATAAGCTAACATATTTACACCTGTTTACTATTCTACAAAAATATTAGCACTCACCCAAATTTCTTTTTCTCTATGACTAGACTACAGAGAAAACTTGCTATTAAGAAATGATTATTTGCTTAATATGCAGTTTTATGAAAACTAAATCCTCAAAGAAACAGAACATAAACTGTTAATACATTTAATAACGATTATTTTAATAAAAGTAATTTCAAGCAGATTTGTCAGTTTCCTTAAAAACTGTAATTGTTCTAATACTTCAATTTTTGACAAATTCAGAGTTGTGGTTCTTTTTTTAAGTATCTAATATCTGATTCCAAGAAATTCTAACTAAATATATTTGATTATTTTTAAGGCTATTTGAGTGGCACCACCTCAATTCCCTTTTGATATTTTTGTTGATGGTTTTCATTTTTATGACTCTAGCTTAAGCCTCATTTCCCTGGTGTAGAGTGGTTAAGAGCACAGGTTTTGGAGTCAAATAAGCCTAGCCCTCAATCCCAGCACCACCACTAGCTGTGCAATGTGGAACAAGTTACTCAACTTCTCTAATCCCCAAAAACTTAAATTTGTAAAACAGGGACATTACCCACATCATAATTACTTTAAAATTTAAACCAGATAATTTCTGCACAGTGGTTAGCAAAGACTCAAAAATGGAAGATACAATTACTCCTCAATGTCAATTTATTATATTCAATGTAAACCCACCTATAATGGTGAATATCTTCAAATGATTTAGTATTATTTATGGCAAATACACAAAGAAAGCCCTCCCCAGTTCTCATGTACTGGTCCCTCATTGCACTGTACTCCTCTTGACCTGCTGTGTCGAGAATATCCAAGAGACAGGTTTCTCCATCAATTACTACTTGTTTCCTGTAGGAATCCTGAGAAGGGAGAAACACAGTCTAGATTATTATGGTGTACCTTTCACTTTTAAAAAAGGTGTTAGACACAACTTAAGAAAAAGAACCCAATGCAAAACTGGGCAAATGACTTGAACAGACATTTCTCCAAAGAAGATACACAAATGGCCTGAAGAGATGTTCAACATCATTAAGGAAATGCAAATCAAAATCAAAATGAGCTACCACTTCACAGCCATTAAGATGTGGACTGTAAAGAAAAAAATAAAAACAAGAAAAAAATCCCCACAGAACCAGAATCATAGATGCAGAGAACAAAACTGATGGTTTCCAGATGGGAGAGTGGTTGGGGGCAGGGTGAAAAAGGTGAAGGGATTGAGAAGTACAATTGGGTAATTACAAAACAGTCATGGGATGTAAAGGAAAGCATAGAGAATACAGTCAATAACACTGTAATAACTATGTATAGTACCAGGTGGGTACTAGACTAATTGGGGAGATCACTACGTAAATTGTATAAATGTCTAATCACTATGCTGTACACCTGAAACTAATATAAAATAATACTGACTGTCAAATGTAATTGAAAAATTAAAAAAATAATAAAAATTTAAAAAAAAACCACACACAAAAAAAGGTAAAATGGCGCAGCCATTGTGGAAAACAACTTGGCAGTTCCTCAGAAAGTTAAACATAGAATTTACCTTACCATATGATCCAGCAATTTCAATCCTAGGTATATAACTAAAAGAATTGAAAGCAGGAACTCAAACAGATACTTGTATGCCAATGTTCACAACAGCATTATTTACAATAGCCAAAATATAGAAACCACCCAAGTATTTATTAACAGATGAGTAAACAAAATGTTGTATATACATACAGTGGTACATTATTCAGCCATAAAAAGGGCTGAAAAACTAATATATGTTACAATATGGATGAATCTTGAAAACATTACACTCAGTGAAATAAGCCAGACACAAAAAGACAAATATCTATGATTCCACTTATATGATTCCACCTATTTTAGGTACCTCACAGAGATAAAAAAGTAGAACAGAGGTTAGCTGGGGTTGGGAGGGAAAAGGTTGGAAAGTTATTGTTTCATGGGCATAAATGATAAAAAACATTCTGAAAATAGAGCTAATGGCTGCCCAACACTGTGAGTTTACTTAATGCCACGGAGTTGTAGTTAAAAAATGGCTGCAATGGTAAATTCTGTTATGTATATCTTAATTACAATTTTAAAAAGGTGTTATATACAGAGATTCAACAATGCAAGTGTATGTGTTGGTAACAAAAGACCCAAATTCTTATAAAAAATAATTACTACAAACATGGGATGGCTCTCCCAACTCTATTATTCATGATGAGTTAGATGGCAAGAAAAATCAACTTATGAATAATAGTCATGCATCTGTTTTACTCATAGTCAAAGGAATACATAAGAGAAAGGTCAATACTAAGGATTTTAATGCCCTTATCCATTAATACTTATGCCCAAAAGATTTCACACACTCTACCAAAATAAGACTCAAATAATAAGGAAAATGGAATGGTGCAATGTGAAGTCATGGAATAAGAGACAGGGCTGATGACGGGTATAAAGTATAAACCATAGGCACTGTTTCTTACTGTCCCACATGTGGGCTGTAGCACTAAAGTTTCTATAGTTCATGAATTACTTTATAGACCATTCCATCATTAAAAAAAGAGAACGGTCATTAAAAATCATATTTTTGATAAAATGTTTTTTAAATGTCTACCATAGAAGGAGAATACAAAGATATATGTGTAGCACGATCCCAATAAATTTACATATGTGTACACATATTTAAAAACTGATGGTATTATATCAAAATGTTAACAAAGGCTGTCTGACAAAGATAATTTAAGAAATAATTTATCTTTTTTGGCACTAGATGCCAT
The DNA here is from genome assembly GCF_057876585.1 of Rhinolophus sinicus. Taxonomy (NCBI): domain Eukaryota; kingdom Metazoa; phylum Chordata; class Mammalia; order Chiroptera; family Rhinolophidae; genus Rhinolophus; species Rhinolophus sinicus. The sequence goes on from NC_142501.1 coordinate 38,530,764, forward strand.
GTTAAATGTATTCCTTTTTTCGTTTTTAATTTTTAAATGTGTGAAAGACTATCATATTTGCCTATGCTCTCATGCTTATCTTTTAAAGTAAACTATTTTCCAAACTGTCTATAATAAAAATTATTTCACCAGTCAGAAAAAAAGAACAGGTATTTATTTTCCAAGCAAGAAGCTCTTTACTACAAATCTGAACATTTGGTTGACATTTTATTATTTTAGCCTATTCCCTTAATTAACTACTTGAAAGAACTCTTGTATATTATAAATTGAAAACCAGTGTTTTTGAAGTGTAACGAAAGAGCAGGAATTGAGAGCAAAGTACAGTGTCTTAGAGTCAATCCATTCATTACCCAGGTGTGGCTACAGACCAAAGACTTTCCCTTACCTGCTGCTGTCATTTCAGGCTTCACTTACCAATACGAACCTAAGTTAACCTTATAGTTAATAGTTTCCTCAGTGTTTAAAGATAAAATGTTCTACCAACAATAAAATTAAAGACTATAGTTTCTGGAACCACAAAAGTCTATACCTAAGGGGTGCCTGGCAGATTACTCACTGTGTGCCCACATATAATGCCTTCAAGATGTACCTCGATAAAGATCCACTTACAAAATTTTCAAATATTTTGTGTTTCAAAAGTATATCATGCAGAGTATTAGCAGTTTCTGCACTTATTTCGTAATATATTTCCATGATGAATACTCCATCAAAGGAAGTAAGAAACTCAGAAAGCGGTCCCTATTCACCTATCTCATTCCTAGCTATCTTTTCCCTTCTAAGCCCTAAAAATATTGACAGCAAAGTTCTGCATCACATTCAGTTACTGAAAAAGTAATTTACAACCTCCTTGTAAACAATGGGTAGAACCTGCTGATTAGAAATAATAGATTTAGGTTTAAAACTTCAGTACTTCCAAAGTTAATTTTAACTAGTCATTCTTAAAAACACAGTCTCATTGGACTATATAAAAAGGCAGTGTAACTTGGTAAAAACTGAAGAACAAAAGTGTTGAAAGGCAAAGTATGATCTGCAAAGAACTGACAGGTTTGATGACAAAGCAGAAAGCAAGTACAACAAAAATTATATATAAATACTAAAGATTTTGTTCCAACTTCAGGTTAGCCACAAGGAAGAAGTATATGGAAGTAGAAAAAATGTATCCTCAATGTGGAATCCTTCCCAAGATTAGAGTCTAAATAAGGAAGTGTTCTGCAAACTACTACTCACAGGCCAAATCCTCCCCACCTGTTTTTGTATAGCCCATGAGTAAGAATAGTTCTTACGTTTTTAAATGGTTGTTTAAAAAAACCAAAGATTATGTGTCAAAGACTCATATGACCCTTTACAGAAAAGTTTGCCAACCCTGCTCTATGTTAATAAAAATACCTTTTCACAAATCTGAAGTATTCTCAAAACATTATTTATTCCTTTTATACTTAAAAGAAAAATCACCATTCTTGAGAAAGTACAGATTATCAAAGCCCAATCAATTTAAAAATACTGATTCTACAATGAAACTAGTTAAGAGTAGAGCAAGAAAAGGATCAAGATTTAACATTCTTAATTAGTACTACGTCTAGCCTTTCAAATAGGATAAACTTTTAGATCAGATACATAAGCTACTAACATCCTTTGGAAACTAGGACAAAATAAAGCCATTTTAACTCAATATAATAAAATATTAAATAAAGGAAAGTTATTCCGTATATTTTCCCTCACTCCTAGCTAAAGTATTATTGTTTTATTTACTGAAGTAGTAAAAACTCTTCTAAATGAAACATACTATGCCAGCAAAACTTAACTGTAGATAGAACTCAAACATTTCTAGTGATACAATAAACAGCCACAATCCTTTTGGAAAGCAATCACCGTATTTCTCAAGAATCATACAAATATTCATTCATAGGCTTTGACACAGTAATGCCACTTCTGGTAAAAGATGCTAAGGAAATACGGTTTCTTTCTTTTTAAATGACAGATACAACAGAGGTACACTTAACGTGGTACCCTAAAATGTCTTACAAAGAAAAATTACATAATACTGATCCACAATCCTACGCCATTTACCTATTTTCAAAATATACTCCAAATCCAGCCCCCAGCAGCACCACCACCATCACCCTAGTATTTTGTCTCATGCAATCTCCTGCAACTTTAGCAGAGATCCCTGTTTCTCTCAAAGGATATATTCTCCACATAGCAGCTAGTAATTATTTTTAAATGTTACTTGCTTTAAATGTCACTTGCTTGCTTAAAGTCCTCTAATAGCATCCCTTCATTCTTAAAAATAAAATCCAAAGGACTTATTATTCTCCTCCCTCAGCACCTGTTTCCTTCATAGCAGGTATTACCGGGTAGCTTGGTGCAAAAGAAATTGCGGTTTTTGCAATTATTTTTAACCTTTTAAACCACAATTTATTTTGCACCAACCTAATATTATCATTTGTAACTACATATTCATTTGTGTAATTGTTTAAGACTATAATCCCTACCAGGCTCTAAATTCCATGATGGTTGGGCTCACGTTTGGTTCCCCATTATACACCCTGTGCATAAGTCTTCAACACAGCAGATAATCAGTACTGTCTGTTGAATAAATGAATGAAGCTATTCAATGTAAATATATGCAGACACTATAAAATGGTCTTATCAAAATAAGCAGTCTAATATATTTAAAATTATAGTAAAACAAGTTATAAAACTTTAAATTATATAGAGTATTTTAATAAATGTTTTCAAGCAAGTTTTATATAATATGAAATTTTTAATCTAAAAACCAAAATATACATACAGATTTTAAAATATTTATGGGAGGGAAGATAATAAGATTGCAAAGAAGAATACAGGGGCCTTCAACTATATTAAATTTTATATCTTGAGAAAGAAAAAGGATCTCAACCAAATGTAGCAGAATGTTAAAATTCTATAAAAAAGCTCATTGGTGTATTCATGATGTTCATTATATTACTTGTTCATACAGCATTAAGAGTGTACCCATTTCATCACCACTCACTAATAATGGATTTTGTATTTTTTATTTTTCTTTAAACTTCTGTCAGATGTTAGGCTTAAAATTCTTATTTTAATATTCCTTTATTTAGGACTAATAATGTTATATAGTTTTTTTTCATATTTATTCCCGTAACCTGTGTCCTTTGCCCATTTGGAATGTTCACCTTTTTTGCACTGACTTGCACAATCTTTTTTAAAACAAGTGTTTTCCAGTTTATTAACATGCCTTTAAGTATTTTTTTTTCATGTACAGAAACTTATCTGTAGAACCACTAGAGGGATTTGAAAGTTAAATCATTCAAGATGAGATTAAATTCACTGACCAGGACATCATTTGATCATTTTTCTGTTATAATTAATACTAACCAGTTACTCAGTATGTTACCTTTTAACATACTCAACTTAGTGTTCCAACTCAGGCAGTAATCCTTACATGGGAAGACATTACTACATACAGTACACAAAAAAATCTAAAGAAATTGGTAACTTTTACTAATGGTAACCATGTCACTATTAATAGTAATTCAACAGCCAACATTTACTAAGCTCTTGCTTACATGTCAGATACTGTGATAAACACATTACAAGCATTATCCCATTTAATCTCCATCTTCATGCTGCTGATTCCATAGATGCTCCTGTAAGCATGACTAAGACTACTGAAAATGTCAGCTAACATATTATTTGAGGATTTACTCTTGAAATGTTTGTAAGGTTTCCTGAATGTGTTAAGTATTGTAATAGTTTTCATGTACTGCTAAATAACACCTACAGGAAAAAAATGACAAACCTTTACTCTCTTAATGCTCAAATATTTTGTAACTTCTAAAAGATGTGAACCCATCATGGAAAGATGTGTTCTACACTATTGGTTATAAGCCATCAAAGGTTGTCGTAGACAGCTAATTCTCAAAGACAGTCAGAAACAAGTACAATAGCCTGGTATGTTAGAATTATAATAGGGAAGAAATAAGGAATTTGGAATATATAAACACAGGCCTATTAGTTCATTCCCACTTACCTGCTCCATTGTCCCTTGCATTATAGAACACTTACTAAAAATCTACTAAGTGTCATATCCTATGCAGGGTATTATAAAGTTTCTAATCTCAAGGAGCTAGGTCTGGTGGAAGAGATGTGAATGTAAACAAATAACTAAAATACAATTAAATACATGCACCACCATATGCAGGGCAAACTACAACGGTGGCACACAGGAAGGAGAGATCTACTTTGCTTATATGAATTTAAAAAGACAGGGGAGGATAGGGCCACTCCAGGCAGGAAGGAGTAAAGAGAATGCACGAAAACATAAGACAGCATGTTGAATACGCGGAATAAGAAGTTCAATACAACTTTAGCTTAGAGAAGTTACAGGTAAGTAGAAAAAGTGAAACTGAACAATCAAACAGAGGTCTTGTATATTAAGGAGCTTTGAACTTCATCTTATAATAAATCAATGAAAGGTTTTTAAGGAGGACGGGAAGATCAAACTTACCAGGTTCACTGTAAGCATTATTATTATAAATTATAGAAAGGGACCAGTTGCAGGCTGAGAGATGAGTTAGGACACTGTTATAAGAAATAACAGAATTTGAACCTAGGCAACAGCAGCAGTACAGATGGGGAAGATTAAATAGTTTCGAGAAATATTTAATGGGTAAAATTGTCAGGACTACCTTCATACATTGCTGGTGGGAATGTAAATGGTGCAGACACTGTGGAAAACAGTCTGACCTCTCCTCAGAAAGTAAAAAATAAAGCTACCATATGACCCAGCAATTACACTTCTAGGTACACACCCAAGAAAACTGAAAATATATATTCACACAAAAACCTGTACACGAAAGTTTATAGCAGCATTATTAAAACAGACCAAAAGAAGACATAATCCAAATGCCCACCAGCTATTGAATGGATAAATAAAATCTGGTATATCCATACAACAGAGTATTATTCAGCCACGAAAAGGAATGAAGTATTGCAATATGCCATAGCACAGATGAACCCTAAAAACATTATCCTACATGAAATAAGCCAGACAAAAAGGCCACATGTTGTATGTTTCTGATTACATGAAATATTCAGAATAGGCAAATCCACAGAGAGAGAAAGTAGGTTAGTGGTTGCCAGGGGCTGGTAGGAGGGATTGGGAATGACTGCTAATGGTTACAGGGCTTCTTTCTTGGGTGATGAAAATGTTATGGAATTTAAGATAGTGGTGATGGTTGCATCAGTTTGTGAATATACCAAAAACCATTGGACCGTACACTTTAAAAGGCGGAATTTTATGCTATGTGAATTATATCTAATTTTTTTTTAATGGTAGAGCAAATTGACTAAGGACGGAAACAAAAGGGAAAAGATAGAGGAAAAGATGAGTTCAATTTGGGGCATGTTGAATTCCCTATGTTTGTGGATTTTTCTGGTGGCTATAACCTGTAGGCAGCCTGATACACAGGTCTGACGCTCAGAAGTCAAGGCTAATGATACACTTCTGATTCTTCAATCTATGGGTAGCCGCAGAGCTCTACTGTGGTGTGAGCGTGGGCAAACTACTTAATCTCTCCCTTACTCTAAGCCTGCGTTCAGCTGTAAAAGTGGGTTAAATACCACAGAGGTTTCTGTATACAGGTTAGAATTAAAGACCATGAAAAGCCCTTTATAAAATGAAAAGTGCTCTAAGAAGTTAACTTTTATTTCATATATTACACTGCACATGCCGTTACAGGCTAGAAGAGTAGAGGGAGCCACTGGCAACTGGGAACTGTACAGCAACGGTAGTACCCTGTCCTTATAAAAATCACTGGACATCTACACGTGCAACACTTTTTGCAAAAGTAGTCACCATACTTCAAAATAAATATAATGGAGCTGGATAAGCTCCAGGGAAGGAAAGCTAAAACTCTTGAGGGTTATGAAGGGTTTCTGTTTTTACTAGGGAGCAAGGGTGTTAAAAGAGCTTGTCCTCTTGAGAGAACTTCTGATTAAGATGTTCTTTAGGGCCAGCCCAGTGGCTCAGACGGTTGGAGCTCTGTGCTCCTAGTGCCGAACGCTGCTGATTCGATTCCCACATGGGCCAGTGGACTCTCAACCACAAGGTTGCCGGTTCGACTCCTGCAAAGGATGGTGGGCTGCGCCCCCTGCAACTAGAAACTGGACCTGGAGCTGAGCTGCGCCCTCCACAACTAAGACTGAAAGGACAACAACTTGACTTGGAAAAAATCCTGGAAGTACACACTGTTCCCCAATAAAATCCTGTTCCCCTTCCCCAATAAAATCTTAAAAAAAAAAAAAAAAAAAGTTCTTTAAAAGTAAGAATAAAGAAAACAGACTTCTTCACAATGACAGATACTTAAAAGAATGAGAATGTCAAATCTTAAGACTAAAGAGAATAAAATGTGTACCATTTCCAGGAGATAAAACTGGTTCAAAAATCTGAATAAACTCAAGGAAAATCTGCATAACAGATTTTGAAATAAGGATATTATAAAGCACACATCTGTAACCTGTTGAAGTCATGTGGCAATCTCCCTCAAATTATCACTATGTGCCAAGGTTAGAATGTGAGACTAAATCAATCACAGATCCAATCTTAATAATTACAGATGCTAATATATTTTTCATGGTTTGTATTATATATATCTCAGCTATTCTTTAATTGGCCTGATACTAATTTCTTTATCCAAGATATATCTGCATTATCCAATCTGACGAGGGTTTAAAGAGGGGGAAAGAAAGTAAATATAATCTAATGGTATCTAATATATGAGACTTTTCTCCCTCAAAAACGAATATTTACTTTTCCCTCTGAAACAGTATATGCTCATTTTTAAAAACCAAATACTACAGAGAATGAAAGTTTGGCATATATTCTACTATATTTTACGTTCATACTCACATTGTTTTTAGATAAATGGGAATCTCACTCTACACAATGTACTATGACATACCTTCACTTACATAATGGACATTTTTCAATGTTAGTACATATAGATCTACCTAGTCCTTTTCAACAACTGTATAATTTGTATAGATATACCATACGGTGATTACTTCACCCATTCCTTACTGGCAGACATGTAGATTATTTCCATTTTTAAAAATCATGAACACTGTAATAAACATCCCTTGTATGCATCTTAAACACTTATCCAACTGGATCCTTGGGATAAATTCTTAGAAGTGACTCTGACCTAGAAGTGGTGAAAGGCCATGCAGCTTACATTTTGACACATATTGACAAAGAGACCTCCAGAAAGTCTGTAAGACTGTACACTCCCACTTATAACATAAAGAGTAGTACACATTTCTCCATACCTTTCGCAGAACCGTTATTCTAATCGTGGCCAATATGAAAGTAAAAAATGTCATTTATTTGAAATTGCATTCCTATTATTAACGAAATATCTTTTTATATGTTTATATGTCATTTGTTTTATTGTTTTTTGGTGGATAGGTTGGCTATTTACATCCTTAGCTCCTTTTTCCATTTTGATGTTTCCTTTTTTAAAAGTTATATAACAGAACTTCCTAACTGATATATATATTGCAAATAGTTTTCCCAGATTTCCATATGTCTTGTATTTTTGTTAACGATGTCTTAATTTTTATGTAGACAAATAGCTCAATCTTTTCCTAAATGGTTTAAGAATATTTTGAAAATGAAAAGCCACACTTTTCTCAATAGAGAAAAATAATTTATTCCAATTCCACAAATAAAGAGGCTAACCTAATGTTAATTCACTCAATGTGTGTTACTTAGATAATATTGCAAGAACCGGGATTTAAGACTGACATTATCATTTTTATTTCCACACTGTCTAATGTTTAACACTAAAATTTATACATGGTAGAACCAGTGTTCTCACCATGGGAGAACAAAGATATGAAGAGAGGCAAGGAAGAATGAACTCACGATTTTTAAATATATTTTTTACCTCTATGCATTGAAAAGGGTCTAGAAGCAGTGACATTCCAATAGTAACAAACATACCTAACATCCAGGTTATTTCTAAATATCATTCCCCACTAAAAGGAATAAGGGCTCTTTAGACAAATGGCTGAATCCAGGGTGGGGACACATGGGAAGAACAAGGTGAACCTGGAACATGTTGTGCAGAAAGGAAGGAAGAGCTCAAAAACTAATGCGGTCATATCAAAAGGATACAGAGACCAGCTAGAAAGGCATTCCATTGACTGTATCAAAAACAAAATTCAGAACCAATAGCAATAATTACACTAATAGACTTTAACACATTGAATTAAAAAAAGAATCCATGAGTCCATACTGATACAAATAAGACAAACCAAACAAATAAACAAGCAGAGGGAAGAAAAAAGAAAGAGCCCTTATTTATGGTAGATGTTAACTAATCAATGTAAAGTAATAACAGAGTTTTTACCATTTTGCAACCACTCTGGTAGTAATTTATTCTGGCAAGAATTATGAATGGATGTTACATTCCACTGGATGCAAATATGGTGGAGAAGAGGATATTTGTAGTCTCAAAGTATCTCCCCACAGAGTACATATTAATTATAGGAAACCAAAGATAGCTTTATGGAGAGAAAACAGATAGACATCACCTTAACCAAATAATCAATGTTAACATCATCAATAATGGGAAAAACCAGCCTCATTTACCTCCTGATGTGATGCACAGAGGAGGACACAGCATCACTTACATAGTATTCCTGCCGTAACTGTTTAAACTGAATCTGATAATGAAGAAACAATCAGGCAAAACTAAACAAGAGGACATTCCACAAAATTGGCCTGAATTTTCAAAAAGTACCATTGTCATGAAGAAGAGAAGCTGAGAAACAATTCTAGACGAAAAGAGACTCTGAGACATGACAACTGATTTTTTTTATCTTGGATCTGGGGGGGAAAAAAGGAATTGCTAACAGAATATTCTAGGAACTGACAAAATTTGATTATGGACTCCATTTGAAAATGTATCAATGCTGAATTTCTTAAATTCATGATTGCATTGTAGCTATACAAGGAAATGCTCTTGTTAGAATAGGGTCAGCAAACTTTTTTCTGTAAAGGGCCAGACAGCAATAGGTCTCTGAGGCAACTACTCAGCTCTGCCATTGCGCGAAAGCAGCCATCAACAACATGTAAACACAAGAGCTTGGCTGTGCTCTAATAAAACTTGACAAAATCAGACAGCACGCTGGATTTGGCAAGCAAGCAGGCCATAGCCTACAGACCCATGTTAAAAGACAGAAGTTTAGAGATAAAGGGTCATAATATATGCAACTTATTCTCAAATAGTTCAACAAAAACAAATAATATGCATTCAAGTATGTATGTGCATGCTACATATATGCATAGACACACATACAGAGAAAGCAAACATGTCTAGTTTAAGGGTAACAGGTGTTCATTATATTATACTAGTTTTTACTATTCCATAGGTTTAAAATTTTTCAAAATAAAAAGCTGAAAAATTACCTAAGGTAAGCACTATGTCCCTTCTAATCCCCTCAAATATTTTATTTTTACTACCCATTCTACAAGTTTAATTACATTAAGAGCACAATAATATGACTGTTCCATAAACCTAGGCACTATGAGCTAATACAGTTAAGAGAAGCAAGAAATCTACTGCCCTCCAAGCATAAAGCCTCTGCATTAAGTTATGCATAATTAGGGTCACTGTCTAACTACTCTTCACAATACATCTAAGACTAATAAGCTCCATGAAGGCAGCAGTGTGGTCCCTTCCGCTCCTCAGTGTGTCTCCAGCCCCTAGGAAAACTGCATGGTGCAGAGTGAGCACTGAGTAATATTTATGGAATTAAAGAATTAGTCACATTGTTAAAACCAGATTCTTAAGAGCTGCCAAACCATACATCTTTTTCCTTTAATTTACTTCCATTACCAATTTTCATTTGTATGTTTTTAAAGCTTTGTATTTATTTAAAAAAAAATTAGAATAAAACACGTCCAATAATTTTTAACATTCAGGTCTAAATAAATATTTATTATTATTAAGTAAATACTTATTCTTAAATTGACCTAAATACAGTGCCTGAATTTTGTGTTAGTTTGTTCTAAAAATCAGGTGCTCACAACTATTCTACAGTCCTATAAAAATCTACAAAATGTCAACTTTCACAATTTGCCACTTTTGAATAGGCCCTTCCTAGCAACCCATGTAACACATCACTAAGCTTTGAATTCTGTAACGTACCTCCTGTATGCAGGTAAAGAAATTTAGAGCCACAGTGCCACTTTTTCTTCCCTCAAACAAAATAACCTCAATGTTAACAACAATGGAAGAACCCTATTTTTTCTTACACCATCACATTTCCTTTCTTAGTTAAAAATATTCACCTACATATTTAGCTAGGCTTAACTAGTCTACACAGTAATCTTAATATTGGCAGAGTAAACTCATATTTTAATTCTTTAAAAAAATTAATTCTATAAAACTTTTAAATAAAATTTTATATTTATAGATTATACTCACAATTTAAAATTAAAAAAAAATCAAACTTAGTATGTATTTCACTGTTATTTACTATAAAAGCAAATAAGTTGACCAGTAGAGGGCACTCACTCGAAAGGGGGAAAGAGCTGGCCACAGCTTAAGACAAATGCATTTACAAAAGTGCTATGTGCACCTTATTTTAAAAACAAAATGTGTTAATAGAACGCTAAAGAAAGCAAGCTAACATATATAACGCATTACTGGTTTAGAAAAGCTGAAGTCAAATCTTCATTGTGTTAGAAAATCTAACAGAAACCTTATTCAGGGACATGAATTTAACAGTTTAAGGGATGCTTAAGGCTATATGTAACACACATTAGGGTCTCAACTTCAGCACTACTGACATTCTGGGCCAGGTCATTATTTGCTGTGGGGGCTATCATGTGCACTACCCACCACAGGCACCAGTAGCAGTCCCCTTCAAGTTGTAACAACAAAAACATCTCCAGATATTGCCAAATATCTTGAGGGGCAAAGTCACCCACCCACCCCTCATTGATAACTACCGACACATATGTATAAAACTAGAAAAATAACAGCTTACAAGATTACATAATGCTTTTTTAGAACCACTCTTCAATACTGGTTTAATATTAAAATTTTCCTCTCTATAATCTAAATACCTTATTCAGCAAGTAAAATAAATTTCACAATTAACATGAAAAATAAGAAAAAATAGAGACATTGATATAAATCTTGGTGATTATAGCTCAGAGCACTAAAGATGGAACAAATCAATCCAATTATGAATCCATTCTTCCTTACTGAGTAGGAAACTATTTCATCACTTCTTGAATTATAAGTGTCACATTAACAGAAGCATGCAGATGTCAATGAATTAGAACCTAGAAAAAACATACTTTTTTCTATATCTATTTTCACTAGTATATTATATTCACTAGATACACAATATATATTTGCTAACTGATCAACAGTTCATTCTGATATCAAGTCTATAACTACTTGCATTTTTTTAAGACAAGATTTTTTTTCTTCCATCAAGTTTTCCCTTGCTAAACACATATCAGAGAACATGTTTTGATTAATGGCCAAGTGACCTCCAAACTAAAAAAACATATTTTATTTCTAGCGTAGTATTGTGTTTGGGGTATTGCTTTGAGTTTTTAATAATCTTGCACCACTAATAAGGTATTTCATTATCTGTGAAACTCTTTGGTGGACTTCATAAAAGATAAAGGTAAAAATTTTTCAGAATAGAAGTTGATTATCATGTGCATAGCCTCAAACACAAACATGCTCCATATACTGTATGTGTCATATCTGTCTCATTCTATATCATATCTCTGCCATTATGATGCATTAATAGTAAGTTCAAATTTTGTTATACTGATAAATCTGAATCGGCCTCCAATATTAAATACTTCTTAGCTTGAAGGCTAATTTTTCATTTTTAAGAAGTTATACAAGGGTATAGTGGAAATTCCACTTAACTTGGTCTCAGAAAACTGAAAATGCCACCACTTACTAGCTAAGTATCCTTAGGCAAGTTACAACCTCTCAGAGACCATTTTTATCTATAATAAGAGAAACAATGATCCCTTTCCTTATCTATCTCATAGTATAAATTTTTGTAAATTCTAAACCGCTAGAAAATGTGGTATTACTTGATTTAAATTTTTTTCTCAATTTCTTTCCATTTGTTTTAATGTAGGAAAACTGCTGAGAATTCCAAATGTGCAAAGTCTATGTCCTCTTTTTCTCTCTGACTTAATTATTCACCAATCAAAACCTGACAGCAGCAGTGATATCACCATCCTCCTTTTTAACGTTTTACAAAAAAATCAAGTCAGTATTTTTGTTTGAATATTTATTAAAATAAACTACTAAATTCTCTTGCCTTTCTTGTAGTTGAACTATACACCAAGAATTTAATGTGTCAGTTGCCTCAGAGACAATCTCTGATAACTTTTCCCAGGTGGCTAAACTAGTGAAGGAACGTCAGTTTCAAAGTTCACAGGTAATCAATGTTCCCAGAGTCAAGTCTGGTTTGGCAGAAATCATAATCAGTTATGGGTTTGAGTTTATAAACTTTTTCTACCTTCCTCCCAAATAAAGGATTAACTTTTAGCTTTACTTCTTTAAGATTTATATTGCACGTTAAGACTTTTGGCCAAAAGATTTCCTAACCTGTTTTATTACATTATCGAATACATATAGTATTCATGATCTTTGATACGAAACAGTGTAATGGAATTCCTCAGATTTTCAGAGAAGATGAGGGTACTTCTTCTAAAACCATCTTCCAAAATCCCAGGAAAACTTCCACGCTTAACCTGAATTCTACTTAAAACTCCCTTTTTACTTCTGATTTAAATGGTGGAGTAGGCCAGTAGCCTTGGCTTTAGAAATGAGTGAACTATTTAATCATCCTCGAAGAAAATAAAAAAAGAAAAATAAACAAAACCATTATTCAACTGGCTTGTCAAGAGAAAAATATATAAAGACAATTATATAGGTGTTCCACTTCAGTTAGACCCTTCCCCTTTACTAATACAAATTCTTAAACTTGGAAGCCAAATAAAAGTTGCTTCTATGTTTAAATTAAATCTTTGCAAATAGTGCTATTTCTCCATTTTTTTCCTGCAGTACCAAAAATATTTGACATTTCCTTATAAAACTTATCTAATCAATCTTCAAAGTCTAAATTGCATAAACATCTTGCCAAGGCGACCAATGCCCTCAGAATCTACCTCAGTGAAGTGTTTCTTCAAGACATTGCACAGCACTAACAGGGCATGTGCCAGCACAGTACCTTAACAAGGCATCCTAGATTCCACAGCTTGGGACTCAGAGAAAGCTCTGGGAAATTTTTCAGATCTGACTTAAAAAACTGGTACATCAGATCAAGAATAAAAACTAAGGGGTTAGAATTGTTTAACCTGGGGTAAAGAAGTCTAAGAAATAATCTAACAACCTAAGTCTATTTCAAAGACAAGGCAACGTGTTTAGTTCCATCTCCACTGATATTAAACTTAACGTGAAGATTCAGATTATGCATAAAATACAGTAATTATTACACTATGGAAATGAGTTAATGAGGACAGTTGTGCCATCCCCTCCTGCAGGTCTTTGGGATTAAATTAATCCTTATCTGCTTGATACTACCCGACCTCTCAAGGTCACTTCCATGCCTTTATCATTTTGCTGCTTGCCTTTACTTTGGTAATTTTTCATTAAGGTAAAAAGGTCTGAAAATTAGTCATTAATCAATTTGTAATAAAAACAATTCTAACATTTCCATAAGCAAATTAAAAAAGGGTTGCAAATGATTATATATCACCTGATATATATAGATATACACACACATAATATATGCAAAGAATGAGTTTTTAAAAATGCATCAGATAGCTGTATGTTCTCCACTACTTCAATATGAAGACAAAACAGGGACATACTATTAATTAATTATTTTTTAAATCACCATCAAATGATTAGATTTCACCAATACAATTCAACTCTAATACGTGACATCAAAAATACCCAAGAAATCCATAAGTAGACACATTTTTTTTTAAAAAAAGAGTGTTAGGTACAGGTAAGACGTAATTTACATTTTCACCCTGTCACAAAACTCTGAAATACACTTCCAATCAAAATGCACGGAGAACAAAGGTCATGGATCTTGAGATTCTCTAGACAGAAGAAGGGCTCTCCATATCTATGGTTACATATAACTTCATAGTAAAGGCTTGAAACCCAAGTACATTTCTGATAACTTAAGAAAATTATTTTCAGTATAATTATCTTATAATGAACAGCCCCCCAAAAATGACCAAAGAAACCTTTTTTTGGTACCCAAAGGATGGGCCTGCACGAATTAATATGCATAGTATTAAAACAAGATTTACCTCTATCGTAGGATCATATTCATCCACAAAGTGATTCTGAATTAGCTGTATCGTCAAGGCACTCTTGCCTACGCCACCAGCTCCAACTACCACAAGTTTATATTCAGTCATTTTCAGCAGGCCTTATAATAAAAATAATGAAAATGTGACTAAATTAGAACATGTGCCACACATGAGGTTAATATAACCCGGACAATCTATACCTTTTAACACAAATTGACCTTTATATGGAAAATTATTTCAAAATACCTCACAAGATTCAATGATTAAAACTTCAGTTGACTACCGATGTGTATTGTAATGAATTGTACTACATTTACAAACTCCCACATCAACATTTGAGAAAAATGCATTCACAGTACAAAGTTCTTTTATCTTATATTCAGGTTGTTCTATCTAAACAGCCAGTGTGCTGTTCTGTAGCAGTTAATGGCTCTCAAAGGAACATGCCATGACTTTACTCAGTACAAGTGTCTAGCACAATGCTCTATACCCAGTAGACACACCCACACAAAACTGTTGACAGCTATCTCTACAGTATTCCTAGTTGGCTCTGGCCCTGAAGAGTTACAAGTGGATATGCTAAGTGTCTTTGTTGGAGCCAGAGCTATAGAAAACTTTTTTAAAGGCATCAGCATAGTTAGTTGTCCTGGACAGTTAGCAAAAATCAGATGGGGGGGTGGGGGGGTGGGGGGTGGGGATAAAGGGTTGCGGGAGTTACCAAGTAAAGTTGGTCTGTGTAGTGAGGAAATAAAAATTGAGACATCAAAGCAAGTAAACACAATATCTGATGACATTTTAATCTGTAAAATATCTGCTGGGGAAAACAATGGTGTGAAATCTAAGAGAACTTTGGGAATTTTGAACTATTCAGTATAGTTAATTTGATCATCAATCACAATATGTAATCCTGTATTAGTGCTGAAAATAGCGCTTTGCACAAGAAAAATATAATTATATAAAATTTAAATATAAGCACTGCTTTTAATGACAGGATTTTTAAAAGGCATAAGTGAATATTTCTCAGTAACACCCGTCACTTTTACTCTTTCCATCTTGTACATTGTCTCCCAATAGTTGTAATAAATAATGATAACTTGTAAGGTTTAACAGCACAAGACAGAAAATATTTTTTTAAGTCAGCTGTTTCAAATCTTTTGAAATAAAATGCATTTCTTTAATTTTATCTCCTTTCCCTCAAGAACTACAGGATATTATTACAATTAAGGCACTGCAGATATAAATGCAGAATGGCAGTAAATGCACAATAATTTATCATAAGTAGTCCCAAATTAATGAATGTGCAGATATAAACGCTATATACATGCAGCACCGTATTTACTGAAGACCAAGATTATTCAAATAGGCACACACACACAAAAAAAGCTAATATGGTTTTCCAAATGATAACATACTAACCACCCCCTCACCCTATTCCTGAGCCTTCTCACAAAGAGCAGACAGACTAGACAACTGTTGTATCACACACTGTTTGTTATATTACAGCTCCCCGGCGTCTTCTGTGCCACCTAGCCTTACTTGCTCTTATCTGGGGACACCTTGGGAACCACTACAAATATGTATCTTATTCTGTTTGCTCCCACTTTTTATTCCAAACACAGGCCATAGCAAATGGGATAGATAAGGAGAATCACACCAAAAAGTATCCTCTAGCTCCATGCCCACCAAATTCTGCAAAAGAATTTGGACAACCTAGAACAGTAGTTCTCAAAATGTGGTCCATTATGGTTCCTAAGGCTTTGGGGGGGGGGGGGAGTCAAAGAAGTCAAAATTTTTATCAAAATAATACTACAATGTTAATTACCATTTCCACTCTTGCTCTTGCACAAGTTTACAGTCTTCCAGATGTGTGATCACAGAAGACTGAATGCAGAAGCAGAGATAGGAATCCAGATGTCTTCTATTAATAATTAAGGAGATTTGCAAAAGTGTGAAACAATACCACTCTTCTAACTAATTTTGGTTTTTATTTTGAAAAAGTTATTTTTCATAAAAAATGCTATTTGTGTTACCAAGCAATGGGCTTATTATTTCTATTTTAAATTAATTAATGTTTAAACTTCTCCGTTTCCATTTCTATGATAGTAAATATTGACATACCCCATATTGGGATCTTCAGTCATTTTTAAGAATGCAAAGGGGTCCTTACAAACCAAAAAGTTTGCTAGCCTAGGAGATCCTGTGGACAGATATTGGATTAGAGCTTAGTTGTATATACACGTTTGAACTCTGAGGCAGACACCCATCTGGTCTATGTGTTATCCAGTGGTAGTTTGTGAAAAAAAATCCTTGAATTGAATTTTAAAAATCAAGTAACATTTAAGTCCACTACAGACAACTGGGTTCCCAGGTAGTCTCACTGAAGATAAAATGCCAGAAGGAGCTTCCTCACCCAAAACTACAAAAGCTACAACCCAACATTTGGGTAAGAAAAAAAAAAACTCACTTTTATTTGTCATAAAACTGAATTATCATCTCATCTACCATTTTAAGCACCCAGTACTGATACCATATTTGATGTCTATAGTCTATTACATGATCAAGTCAGCATTTTGGACATTAGTCACGTAAGAGTGACATCACTCATACGGTTGATTCTGATAATTTATGAACAGATTTTTTTGCCTTTGTAATTTCTTTGTAAATGATTTTCCATTACAAATGTAACATGCATACTGTGTAAAAAATTATAAAATACCTTTATAATTATAAAATACCTTAAAATTATAAAATACCTTAGCCTCTGGTTTTGATAGATATCAAGATTTAAGAAAGCCAGCTAGCTTATTTCAAGCAGTTGGCTGGCAGATTGCTACAATTAACTCCTCTTGTAAATCCGTGACAAGAAATTGTGTGAGTGCTGTTTAAGAGAACTGTAATAACTCTTGGGATGGATGTCAAATTTGTAAGGATAAGGGTAATACAGAAGAGATAAGGGAAAGGACAAGAACAGGCAAATTAAACTTCAAGTATGATTTTGGCTATTACTGTCTACACTCAAAAAGCAAGGGAAAAGCCTACTCAACTAGCAAGAGAAAAGTCCCTGCTTCTGCTCTGCGGGTTTTCTGCGTGTGTTTGAACTTGACAAAGCAAAAGAGACCTCCTGGGATTAACTTTTTTCTTTTCACCAAGTCACAGGCTTTATGTTGTAGGGTGTTGGCCACCTGTTCTTCCATCTCTACCTCCACCTCCTCCTTTGTGGCCACAGCAATGTCACAGCCCATACATGGGGGAGGGGAGCAGTCAGTAACTCGGCTGCAGATGCATTTTTTTCCCCAAACACAATAACCTCAAACAGTGGTCCCGAAGCACCTGCCTATACTCTTCCAAAACGTGACCTCCCCCCTTACTCATATATCCCCCTACACACTGAAAAGGACCACTATCCGTCCCGTCTGCGCTCGAGGGAGAAGTTTATTCCTTGGTCCTAGAGATGCTAGATGCAGCAGGGAAGGCAGCAACCGAGGCGAGCCGAGTGCTGGGAAGGGAGGAAGAGGTGCGGGAGCGAAGGGAGAGAGGGAGGTGGTGTTGGGGGGGCAGAGAAAAAGAGAAAGCGAGAGAGAGACAAGGGGGAGGGGAGACTGGAGCGCAACGGGAGTAACCTCCACCGCACCCGACCGCCCGGAGGGGCAGCCCGCCCGGCCGGCGAGTTTCTCCCGGGCCGCCTCCAGCCGCAGCTCTAGAGGAGGAGGAAGGAAGGGGTTCCCCGTCCAGGAAGCAGCACAAGCGGCGGCCGCCTCTAGCCTCACCCTCCTCAGCCCCGCACCGCCTATTCCCCATTGCCCGCGTCGCCGTGTCCCCACGCCTCTCGCTGCAGACCACCCCCACAGCGTCCGCCAGCTCGCTCTCCCCGGCTCCACGCCCGCGCCCCCTTCCCGCCCCTCGAGGGACCCCTAATTCATTCACTCGCCGCCGGCCCCGCCCGGCGCGGGCGAGAAGGGTCGGGACCAGGGCAGGGGCCCAAGAGGGGTGGTCTGCTCCGTACCTCTCTCCCGCACCTGGGAGCCGCCAAGCCTCTGGCCCCCGCCGCCGCCTTCAGTGCCTGCACCGCGCTCGCTCCCCGTCCGAAATGGCGGGGGCCGAGAGTACTGGCCGAGTAGCCGCCACCGCCGCCACCGCCGCCGCTACCGCCGCCGCTGTGCCTCCGCTGCCGCGGCCGCCGCCTAGGGAAATCGAGCTCCGAGCGCACCGATGAGTTCGGGGCCGGGCGGACGCAGAGGGCAGAGCTATCGACGCGCTCGGTGCTCGATTCCTCTCCAGACGGGTGTGCGGGGAGGGAGCGGCGGAGGGCGGTATGGGAAGAGGGAAGACAGCGAGCGGACTAGCGCCGCCGGGGTGGAGGAGGGGGCCGGGCCTTTCCGGGGGAGGGGGACAGGCCAGCGGAGGAGGAGCGAGGGCCGACTGAAGAAAGCCGTGGCGAGAGTGGCGGAGGAAGGGGGAGCCGGACAGGTGGAGCTGGAGGGTCTGGGCGGCGCCTCGGCGGGGGCCATTGCTGGACCCAAGCGGCCGCCCGCCCCCCGGTTCTAGCAGCGGAGCGGAACCCGCAGCCGCACATTCGGAACCGGACGGACCCTCGGTGGGCAACACTCACACACACACCCACAGCGGAGAGACAACCATAAGCGACTTTGCCGCACCCCTCTCGGTTCTACGTGGAGAAGCTGCGAAAATCCCGCCACCCCCTCGGGGTCGGCCTACAGTTGTGTACTTTCATTTACTATAATTTATTCCATGTAAATAAACATGCAGTCACCAAATGTGGGAGGGGGAGACGGGGCAGGCAGCCCTCCAGCCTGGGGCTTCCGGATCCAGGTTGATTATTACCCGCCTCAACACTCGAGGGTGGGGAACCTAGCCCCAGGCCCGCACAAACCTGACAGACCCTTTCATCGATAATCTTAGGTGGGAAGGGGTCTGTTATTTTTGGTGGTGGTTTCTATGGATATTTTGAAACGGTCACAGGTGACTCTGAACAGGGACCTCAAATGTATTTATTGCCCCTGATGGCACCAGCAGAACACAAGTTAATAAGTAGAAATGCCCTTGATAGTTTAGACCTGAGGAAAATCATTCAAACATTAATTAGAAGATTGAGATTAATCAGTTAACATTCAGAGAGTGAACACATCAAACAATGAGACAGTTTAGTATACCCAGAGTCTGCGTGGATACACTACCTAGAAAGGTAAATTGTCCACACGAATAAAACAATTATTTTAAATCCCAACTATTGTATCTGTTAACGAAGGCCTTTCGCCAACTGTCACCCTTTCTTCCAACCCCATATGTGGGCTGTAATCTGCAGGATTTGTGCCTGTTGCCCTGGCCCTGTCTTAGCAATTGGTAGCAGGTACAAGAGACGAAGTGGAACACAGGGGAACACGCGTCCAGTATACATCCACAAAACTTCCTCTGTCTCCTACTTATAAATCTTCAGATGTCTTCTAATGAGTTTTTTTCCCCATAAAAGATCATCTATGATACTGCATCTCTTCATCCTTCCCCCCAAATCCTATCTCTCTTCCTGCTTTATTTTTCCCCTAGAGCACTTACCACCTTCTAATATAGTGCATAACTTATTTGTTTTCCTGTCTCTCTCCCACCAGAATACAAGCTCCCTGAGGGCAAGGATTTTTGTCTGTTTTACTTACTGATATATTTCCAGTGCCTACAACACAATAGGCACTCAATAAATATTTGTGGAATGTTGAATGAATTGAAGTTATGTATCCTCCTTCTGAACTCTGTGACTCTAAGACTAAGTGTCTTTCTCTGTAATCTGTTTGCACCTTCTTACAAAATCTGCCTTTAAACTCACCCAAGTCACCTTCTGATAAGACACACCCTATGAAGTCCAGGAAAGAATCTGTGCATAAGGGACACAATGAGTTTTTGTTAAATGAGTGCATTTGCACTTATTTGGATGTTGCTTTGTAGTCACTCTTAAATATGAATCACAGATTTATTTTGTTCAACTTCAAGTACACAATAAACTCTTGTTTTCTCTGACAGCAGCTAATACAACGTTCTCCCTGTAGTTGGTGCTCCATAAATCTTAAAAAGACTAATATAGAGGAGGGAAAAGCTGTGTATTGCACTTATGGTGATTATAAAAATTCTGGCATTAGTAGAAACCTAATCCATCCACACACTCAGTTATCATCTAGGCTCATGATCCCCAAAGCAAATCTACATCCTGCTATCTGTTCCGTGGACCCTACACTCCAGCTTCACCTCACATACTTCATCTCTCCTTCCTTTCACTCCTACAGCAATGTGTATATATATGCTCTGTCAAGCCTTTCCACCATTCAGTCCTGGGTGCTTGCACAGAAGCCAGCAACCCCCTCCCCAACACTCTTTCTGTCCTTTACCCAGAGCTTAGAGCAGTGGGTCTCAAAGGTTAAGTGCTTCATGAAGCATCTGGCATACTTTAAAAATGCAAGTTCCTAGGCCTCTCACCCAGATATCCCATTCAGTTGGTCTAAGGTTTTGTTGAACCAGAAATTTTTATTTGTAACAAATCAGGTGATCCTAAATTGGTGGTTAGCAGTCTGTACATTGAGAAACTCTGATCTAGATACTCAAATTCTTCTCTTCTCTTGGAGAATGCAATTTCTACTATCTTTTGGGGTTGCTCCTCAAGCCTGGTGGCTGCACTGAATAGTCTCCCTGACTCTCCCTTTCTTTGCTCTCCCCAAGGACAAAGACACAGGCCCATACTGTAATCATGATGGGAAAAGAGAGAGAGGAATAACAAAAGTATAAACCTGGGGATGCCAGGCTTGCTCTGAATTTTCTACCTTCTACTATTGTATTCTGGGAAGGTAGCCACATATACACGTGCACGTACACGTATCCTCTTGATCTTGCTTTATGAAGATCATGCTGACCCTTTCCTTCATGAGATACCTTCTTCTGAAGGTATAATTAAAGCAAGACAACAAAAATATCCTTGTGTTAGTGGGGCTCTTACCAGATATAAAATGGCAGGACATGTTCAGAGCACTGCAAATGCTGAGGGTTTATTTTAAGGAAATAAGGAAACTTCAGAAAGTCATAACGGAACTACTGCTCATTCTAAGAATTAACTGCAGTTCTTGTGATCCAGCAACAGTCATGGGTACCTTGTTCATCCCCTCACTGACAGGCATCTATTGACCATATTCTAGTAATTTTGTCATTCTCCTGAATCATATCTCTCTGCTTCTTTCTCATATCACTCTCAGCTTCTACTGTTATCTCTGCTTCTAGAGGTCACTTCCTGTGACTTACATTTAAAACATCCCAAGAGAGAGGATCTGAATGCAATCTGGCATTCACTATTCAATAAGAACGGCCTTTGTGGAATACAGTTTTCCTGATGGGCCATCTGATTGGTGGCTAGTCTTCTTTATGCCTGGTTTAGAGATGATTGACTTGGCTTGGGTGCCAATCCTGGGTCTAGACATTAGTGGCCAGAGTAGCAGGACACAATCAGGGAAAGTTAAGCAGGACAAGCCACCTTTGGATGCTTTCATGGACTATATGTCCGTTTTCTCGGGTAGGAAATTTGTACTGGGTTTCCCCTAAAATAAGACCTAGCTGGACCATCAGTTCTAATGTGTCTTTTGGAGCAAAAATTAATGTAAGACCCAGTCTTATATTGTACTATATTATATAAGACTCAGTCGTATATAATATAGTATAATATAAGACCGGGTCTTATATTATATTAAAATAAAACCAGGTCTTATATTAATTTCTGTTCCAAAAGACGCATTAGAGCTGATGGTACGGCTAGGTCTTATTTTCGGGGAAACACGGTACCACTGAATAGGTACTTGCTTACCCAGCACATAATCTCTGGACACTTATTTCTTTAGACTTTGCATTCCTTTCTTGTATATCTGTTTTCTCCAGCAGGTTGTTGATTCCTCAGAGTCCCTGCCCAATTTTTATCCCACAGCTATTAGCCTCTACAAATATTTGTTGAAGTGAATAAAATCACAACAAAGCTTCAACCCTGTCTCTACATAGCCACTTCATTCTCATCTAGCCAATTTCTTAGACCATGTCTAAATGAATATCTTGTCATCATCTCAAATGCCTGTTCAAAACGAAATTCCTCTTCTAATTTCCCCAAACTAATACCCTCTCCAAAGTTTTCCATCTTGTCTGAGTGGCATCATGGTCCTTTAAAACTTTATATTCAAAAATTGAATTTTTAATCCACTCTGCACTCCAATTTGTTACAGCTCCCTTTAATTAAATTCCTAAGCAAGTTCTCCTATCTGCCTCTTCTACATTCTTTCCTTCACACCTACATTTCTGGAACAGCTTCCTCATGACTTTCCTACCTCCTGTCTTTCTTCTTTTCAATTCAGGCCATATGCTGCTGCCAAATTCATCTTCCTTACACATGTCTTTCATCATCATCAAGCATTTCCTCTTTTCCTACTCCATATAGACTGCACTCAAACAGATTATATATTTTAAAAGTGCAAAGAGTTACAAGCTAAGTGTCTAATTAGTACCTAAAGACGATGATAATTACTCTAGAAATTAGAGTGAGGAATGATCGTCGGTCCCAGCTATGCCTTCACCAAGAGTGAATCTTGCTTACAAATCTAATAACTCTTTATATCCAACTGAATCATGGCCAAATTCTTGGTGCCCAGCTTTGGATAGCATCCACTGTCTGGCACCCTCCTGCCCTGTGACTTTATCTTCCACCTTTCAAAAGCTGTTGCTCTCTTCTCAAGCAAATCCCTTCTCTATGCCACAAAACTAGGATATTGTGTCTTTGCTCCTTTTTCACCCAGCATCTTTTTGCCTCTCTCTTTGCTTAAAATTCTCTTTCAAGATCTAGAACAAGTCCTACCTCCTTTAGAAAGCTTTGTTAATTATGCCATCTTTTTCTTAACATCTTTCTCTACACATTATTTCAAATGAGTTAATAATGTCTGCCCAAGTAAACTCTTAAATTCTAAAGGCAAGAGCCATATCTTAAGTGTGTGAACCCCACCCAACCATACAACCCTAGTTCACTTCAATTATTCAGTAACTACAGGAGTACATACAATGTGCTTATCAGCAAGGTAAACATAATGAAAGGTATGTTTGAGGAAGATTGGAATGGTAACAAATGCAGAAAAGATTGGAAGGGAAAAAGACCTCAGGTAAGGGGTTTTGTGACTGGGATAACAGTACCCAGTGGCAGTGGGAATGGTGCACTGGCTGAATTTACTAGTTATGTGAGCTAGAACAAATCCATGAATCTCCGCAAGCTTTGTGTTTAAGAAGGGAGCAGTGATATCACAGTTACCATTTATTTGTTAAACTCTTCTCATCAGCCAGACTAGTTTCATATACTATTTTAAACAAAGAACAAATAGATCCTCTATCTGTTCACTTCTCTTCTTTACTGCTACCCCTGAATTCCAAGCCACCATCCATTGTCCCACTCCCAGGGGACAGTCTCTGTTAATAGATCCCTTGCTTCTCCTCTTGCTCCTCTTCAATCCATTTCCCATGGAGCAGCCAGACTGAATCTTTTCTAAATGCGAATTGAATCATGTGACCAGATCAAGCTCTGCAAAGGCTTTTCTTGCTCCCAGAAGAAAATTCAAACTCCTTCGAGTCACTTCATGATGTAGTTTTTACCTACTTTTGATCACATCATGTATAACCCCTCTCCTCACTAGGCACCAACTACACTAGTCACCTTTTCCTTCTCATGACATA
This sequence comes from Rhinolophus sinicus, assembly GCF_057876585.1. Taxonomy (NCBI): domain Eukaryota; kingdom Metazoa; phylum Chordata; class Mammalia; order Chiroptera; family Rhinolophidae; genus Rhinolophus; species Rhinolophus sinicus. Next base: position 38,554,900 of record NC_142501.1, read on the forward strand.
CAAAGCTCATTCCCTCCTCAGAGCCTTGAACTAGCAGTTTTCTGAGCCCAGCACGCTCCTGCCGGCCAGCCTCTTCTTGCCTTACAGGTATCAGCTTACACCACCACCGCTTCAGTGAGTGATTCCCCAACACCCAGTCTAAATCAGCATTCCCCACCCTATTCCCTGACTTCTACCCTTCAACAAATCACTCCTTCACACAAGGGCTTGTTTTAGCTTGCTTATCATACCTGAAATTATCTTTGTTTATTTGATTGCTTGTCTGTTTCTCCCCTGAAATATATATTTCATTAGCCATGGAACACCGAATCCTCAATACCCAGAGAGAGCTTGGCACACAATAGTCACTTAATAAAGACTTGTGGATAAATGTCTAAAAAGAGAATAATAGGACTAATAATCCATTCTAAGTGAGGACTTTGCAAGTCAATTAAAGTCTCTTGTCTTTGTTTCTATCTACCTAATTCAATAGCACTTCATTTAGTGCTTGACTTGCTTTTAGGAATACTAGAAATCAGAAGTATTTTTTAAAATTACTTCCTTCTAATTCCCCAAGGAGGTGCTCACTGGACTACCTATTGATTACAAGCCTGATTTTCCTAGTTTTTGTCATTTCTCCTTAATCACAGTGTTAAATACATTGTAAGGTGTTTCTATTCCATTCATGGTAATGTACAGTCAAATAGAGCTTCACTTGTGTGTATCAGTTTAACATTTTGGAGTCTAGGAGCATAAGATCCCTTTGGGACCAGGCATCTAATTTAGTATCTCTATGTCTTCAGTTGAAAAAAGCAAGTCACTTTTTTTTTTTTTTTTTTGCTAAATTCTTCTAGTCTCTGTAGAAGATTGTTTGCCTTGTCACATGTCCAGTGAAAGTGAAGATGCAAGTTTGTGAATGCACCAAAAATATAAGAAGACCAGTCATTCAGATGCTGAGAATCTAAAAGAAATTCTTCCTCTTCACTGATAGGGTGGTAATTCTTAGATTAGGGGTCTTTGACTGTGTGGAAAGGCTATAAATGGTAATATAAATGATTATTTCACTTCATCCTGAATTCCTTTCATGAATAAGTCTAATGTCTGCATAAAATTATTCTATCCTAATGTATGTACAAACCTCAACGAACCCAGATATTACCATTTATTTTATGCCTTTAAGAAGCCAATGTTAAACAAACAAACTCATAGTCACAGATAACAGTATGGCGGTTACCAGAGGGTAAGGAGAGTGGGGGTAAAAGGGAGTCAAATATATGGTGACAGAAGGAGACAGGCCTTTGGGTAGTGAGCACACAATGCAGTCAGTATACAGATGATGTATTATAGAATTATACACGTGAAACTTACCTAATGTTATTAACTAATGTTACCCCAATAAATTTAATTTTTTAAAAATGTTGTTTATCTGATTGAAATTTTTAAAAAAGGACCATGTTAGTTCATCTAACATGTTAGTAACCATTCATTCATTCATTCATTCATTCAATCATTTGACAAGTATTTATTAAGCACTTACTATGACACTCTTTAGGGTATTTGGTACATTCATGCAAAATAACACAAAAACCTCCGCTCTCTTGGAGCTTACATTCTAAAGCAGTGGTTCTCAGACTTTTTGATTTCAGGATCTTTTCACATATTAATACTTAAAAATTATTGAGTTCCTTATTTATTAATTCATTTAAAATAACAATAATAAACTCATGGCATGTTAACAGAATTACATTTTATGAAAATAACTATATTTTTCAAAGTAGTGAGAAGAACAGCATTGTTTTAACATCTTTGCAAATCTCTCTAATGTCTGGCTTAATAGAAGAAGCTAGATTCCTGTATCTGTTCCTGAATTCTGTCTATTTAGATAGCACACATAAGACTCTAGAAAACACCGTTGTACACGCATTAGAGAAATGAATGTTAAAAAAGAAAACATTTTGGTATTACTGTGAATATAAGTTTGACCTCACAGACCTCCTAAAAATGTTTTGGAACCCCCAGTCGTGCATGGACCATACTTTGAGAAGAGCTGTTCAAAAGAAATTTTTGTTAATTTTTTTGTTTGTTTTGTTAATAAAACAAGGCCAAATTTAATAGAGACCAGTGCAATAATTAACTTTTCCAAATTTATTACTTTATTTCTCAGGACAAATTTTCTGACTCCCTGTAAGACAGCATCTATTGATAACGGTGATCGGGAGAAATTATCAAGATACGTATACAGGTAATACACATGCCCCAAATAATGTACTTCCTTGCAGTAATTGAAAACTCTTGTTTTTAGGTCAGTTTTGTGTTTTTGATGATCTTGAAGTACTTTATAGACATTAATTAACTGAACTTCCCAGGATGCCAATGAAACGTTTCCAAAAATAGCAAATTTTGTGCATTTTGCAGACAGTTTAACAGAGTAGCAGAGCTTGTCCTGCTTGAAGGAAAGTTGTGAGCAAAAACAAAGAATTATCATGTATTTATTGTGACTATAAATATACTATATATTCTCTAGATTGTTTTAATTTACCAGGTTTGTCAGGAGTATGGATAATACTGTTATAATGAAAGTTACGACTCTTAATGTCTCAACAATACTTGATTTTCTTTCTTTTATGTTCCTTCCTCCCTTTCTTCCTCCCTTCCTCCCTCCTTCTTCTTTTCCTTTTTTGTCAGGAAAAAACACTAAAACTATGAAACTTCTCAGACACTAAATCTTAGCCTAGTTCCATAAAACACCTTGGCTCTCTAGAAGTTATCACTCAAGTGACCTCAAATTCATACTGTATCCCATCCACTGATGTTCAAGTCAGTCACAATAAAATCTTGTCACTCCCTGTTCAAAACCTCCACTAGCTTCCCATCTCATTCAAAGGCAAAGTCCTCAAAATGACTCACAGAGGCCCCTTACCTTCCTAATCACATGTCTTCCTCCCTCTTCCCTTTGCTTGCTCCATTGTTGACATACTGGCCTGCTCCTGCCCCGGGGACAGACCAGCAGATACTCACCTTGAGGCCTGTGCACTTGCTGTTCCTCCTGCCTGGAAGGCTCTTTCCCTCAGATAACTAACCACATGATTTGCTCCCTCACTTCCTTCATGTCTTTGCTGAAATGCCACTTTCTCAGTGAAGTTTCTGTTTACGCTATAACTTCCACTCCAGAACTCTCATTTTCCTTTATCTGTATTTCTTTTATCCATAGAACTTATCACCATCTGTCACACAATATGTTCCACTTATTTATTTGTTCACAATCTTCTTCCCTCAACTGCAAACTCAGCTAGGCGTGAGCTAGGATTTCTCTGTTCTATTCACTGTTGAATTCCCATCAGTAGAACACATAGTAGATACTCAAAAAACATTTGTTGAATTAAAAAGTAAAGAAATCCTTTGCACTTTGACCTGTGTCCGAATAAATAAGAGTGTGGTTAATCAAGGAAATATGTTAAAATATAAATATGTATTTCCAGAAAATCATCCTGAAACAAGCTATTACCTGAACAAGTAAGGACAAATGGATACGCCACTCAATTGTTTCTCCTGGATTCAGAAAGGTACACAACTTGCATTGTTTTTTAAGTTAGTGGTAGGCCTACCCAAATGAATTCTGTTAATAGATGAAACTGTGATCAGAGTGTAAATTCTCACGATTTTATATGAAAGAAGGCATTTAACCACTTTTGAACATATTGTGTATATTTCTTGTTTTCTCTTTATGATTTAGAATACCTATTAACCTGAAATCAGTTTTAGGAAAACAAACAAAACAAAAAAAGCCCTTAATAACCATCTAATTTTGTAAAAGAATTTTTGTGTGTGTGTGATTAAGTGTACACATATATAAAATCAAAGAGCAAATTCTATGCAACTGTATACAGTTCTCAATACAGTTTGAAAAACTCAGCGTTCTGAAAATAGGACAGAATGAAAAAATGTAAAAGTCTATGTCTCGTTAAGACTGAGAATGTGCACGTGTGTGGATTGTGGGGAATGTGCAGGTGTGTGTGTGTGTGTGTGTGTGTGTGTGTGTGTACTTTACCAACACTGAGTAATGCCTGAGGGTGATAGCATCATCGGTCTAGCAGTTCTCGCCTAAGCAAGGCATTGGGATATGCTTAATTGTAAGAGTATCCACAAGTCACTTATGACTAATATTAAAGTATTTCATACTTGACTTGGCTTTAAAAAACTTAATTCATGTTCAGAGTTATCCTTAGTATATGTTTCTCAAGCTGACATTAATTCTCATATGCTTTCTCAAGAGGGAGTTGCAGCTAGTTCCCATGGGAGTATATGATGAATGTGATTGTGTTCAACTGTTTGTGTCTCAGAGAGAAAAGATTGAGAAGCATTAGGCAGGTTATGTTTCTAAGGAAAATCAGAAATCCTACAAAATAAAGAAAGAGAAGAAAGAAAAGAAAAGCTTTGATGACACTATCAATAGACAGGAGGGCCATCTTTTTCAAATATTTCTAGAGTGGAATACTTGAAAGCGGTTCATCATGAGCTTGGTTTCAGATGGTTACAGGCAGGCTGCTGCAATGAATGTGAGTTCACAGTGTGAAATGTGAATTTATAAAATTCCAAATGGTGCAATGTTATGCATTGAGACATTAACATAGGAAACTCAACATACAAAGGTAGATTGGTCTTGGTTTTGTTTAAAATCTAAGAATTCTCAGAGCATCTGAGAAAAAAGCATTACTTTGTAAAAGAATTTGGGACTGGTTAGATTTCAGTAACATCTCTACCCAAAATAGTAAACAACGTGTGGAGTAGTTATGACTTTCCTTATGTGCTGTTGAAGAAACAAGCTGTTACGGAATTTTGCATCTTGTATGCAATCCCATTGCTATAAATTAAAGGAAGATGTGTAGTATTGCTGTGTTACTGACTCATCATAAACAGCTGTAATAAATAAATAATGAAGATGCATATAAATGCAAAACATTAACACAAACACTAAATAGTAACACTAAAAAGTATGTGTACTTTTACAATGACAATCAATAATCCACGTCACCTCTGACCTGCACTTTTGCACTGGGTTTCTAACTTGTCCCCCTGACTATGACTTTTCCCTCTTCAAATCCACTTTATATACTATTTTCAGATTGAGCTCTTGAAACACAATGCTGGCATCCCTCTCTTGTTTAGAATTCATGAGTGCCTAGACTACAAACAACTACAGAATAAAGTTCAAAACTGAATCTACATTTCCAACTAACATTCCTACTAATATTCCTCTTCAGATGCTTTACTTGAAGCTAAAGTTCTTTACTTTACTTCCCTATTTGTCCCACTGCGATGACTTTGTCCATTGCCTGGAATAGTACAGGTTTTAATGGGAAAGGGGGAGACCCAGGTGTAAGATGTGGTCCTTGGGTTTATTGGGAAGTGAATACCTTCAAAGGTGTAAGCCTTTGTAACTACTTTTTTCATAATATTCTTTCTTGTGTATTTTCATCATAGCCTTAAAAACTTCCATGACAACATAATACTTTAAAAACAATTCAAAATAAGTCAGACAGAGAAAGACAAATACCATATGATCTCACTTATATGTGGACTCTGAAGAAAAGAATAAGTGAATGAACTAATCAGAAACAGTTTTGGAGACATAGAGGAAAAACTGAGGGTTGCTAGATGGGCGGGGGGGTGGGGATAAGGGGAAAGGTGAGGGGATTAGAAAACAGTCAGTAACCACAAGATGGCCACAGGGTTTTGAAAATTAATTTGGGGAACGTAATCAATAATGTTGTAAAGATTTTGTAGGGTATCCGATGGACACTTGTCCCATTTAGGATACCACCTCAGGGATGATGTAGATGCCTGATCACTGCACTGTACACCTGAAGCTGAAGCCGAACAATAATGAATGCCAACTATAATTTTATATATATATGTATATATGTACGTATATACTTACAAGAAGCGAAGTACAGCATTAGGAATAGAGACAGTGAAAATGTAATGGCTGTGTGCGATGTCAGAGGGATAGTGGATGGGGGGAGGGGGTTCTCACAGTGTGAGGGATATAAATGATAAACGTCTAAGTATTATTTTGTCTTGTGCACCTGAAACTAATAAAAAATAAAAAAAACTTAAAAGAAAAAAAAAAAAAATTCAGGGGTGGCCAGTTAGCTCACTTGGTTAGAGTATGGTGCTAATAAGACCAAGGTTGCCGGTGTCAATCCCTGTATGGGCCACTGTGAGCTGCACCCTCCTTAAAAAATAAAAAAAATAAAAACAATTTAAAGGTCTTAGTTTTTAGAACATATGTTTGGGGGAGCAGTCCCTCCCTTCACTCAAAACTAGGCTCCCTCTGACTTCAAGGCTCTGCTCAGATAACACTGTCTCCATAAAAGCTTATTTCTGATTCTCTCAGCAAGAAATAATTTCCAATTTGAAAACATTTATTCATAAAGATATATGTACCCCTATGTTCATTGCAGCATCATGGTAGCCAAGACATGGAAACAACCCAAGTGTCCTTTGATGGTTAGTTAAAGAAGATGTGGTACATATACACAATGGAATATTACTCAGCCATAAGATGAAATACTGCCATTTGCAACAATATGGATGGATCTTGAGAGTATTATGCCAAGCGAAATAAGTCAGATGGAAAAGGACAAGAATAATATGATTTCACTCATGTGGAATATAAAACAGAAAGCAACAAACAAACAAACACAAAGAAACAAAACAAAACAAAAAGACGTCGATGACACAGACAGACAACAGCATGATGGTTACCAGTAGGGAAGGAAGACGAAGGAAGGGTGAAGAAGATAACGGGGGTGAAATACATGGTGATGGAAAGGGACTAAACTTTGGGGTGCTGAGCCCACAATACAATATACAGATGATGTAGTATTGAATTGTACACTTGAAACTCATATAATCATATTAACCAATGTCACCCCAATAAATTTAATTTTTTTAAAAAGAAATAATTTCCACTCTTCTAAACTCTCATTATACTTTACCCATATGTCTTATTTAATATTCACTGAATATCTGTGGGGCCTTCTAAGTGGTGCTGAAACTTCAAGATAAGAAGGACATTACTGCTAAGCACATAACCTTTGAACCCTTCTATGGTTTGTAGTGTTGGAAAGGTATCTTTTCAGTGTGCAAGGAATAGACACACCTGGGTTACCTCCTAACTAATAGGAATGTACTGGGAAGCTCCACAGGGAAGTAAAAGAAAGAACAACAGTCTCAACAGTGAAATCAATGAAGAACAGAACCAGAATCCAGGACATAGCAGTGCCTGGACCCTCCAGGCTCAGAAGTTCTAGCCATCTGCTCAGCTGGCCATCCCCATTGTTTCAACTCAAGCAACACTTCATTACTTGCTCCTTATTCTAGTTTTCTCTATCACAGTGACTTAGTAACACTCTATCTCTGCTTCTTCAACTCCAGCCACATTACCAACAAACTGACGCTCTCTGCGTGTCTCACAGTCAAACTTCCAGAAGGTGAACTTAATTCAATCAAGCTAGCCAATGAGAGACTCATCAGTTTTGGGCTCCTGTCTTGGGCAGAATTTGTGCCTCAGACCAATTCTGGGTTTACGCATTGGACTCAGATTCAATCTCCAAAGCATTGGGATGCATAACATATGCATAAAGAAACTATTTTAAGCTGTGTTGCTTTGAAAGTGGATATGAATATAAAAGGCAATCAAAACTTCTTAGCAGATATACCTTTGTTATACCTATTTGTAAGGTTTCATGTCCCCTGCTAGACTGTAATCCCTTGAAGACATAACTGTGTTCCATTCATCGTTGTATCCTCCATAGAGAGTAGCTTAGAACCTGACACACAGTAGATGCTCAACAAGTATATGCTGACATGTGCCAAGATTATACCCTTAATATAAATGCTATCCCTCCCAACAACACCTCTCATTGCTTATTCTCTAAGGTGGTTATGCATTACCCCTGTTCTCAACAGCAGCAACACTAAAATAGTTTCACTGTTTTTGTATAAAATTCTAGCCAGAAAGGTGCAGAGTCAAAGTTGGGAGTAGAAGTGTGGGGCATTTGTCAGTTTGCTTTTTTCTCCACTGTGGAGTATGTTATAAATAGTTTTATAGGATTTCACTAGAGCCCAAGGCCCCTGAATACATAAAAAATGCTGAACTAATTGCCAAATGATGTTTTAAATGTAGTAGAAAAGAATTTCAGGGGTGGAGCAAAAATATAAAATAAAGTTTATGTCTTAGGCCACTTAACCGCATTTCTAGACCAGCTCTGATTTGGCAACCATCCAGAGGGGCCACATTAAGATACACATGACATTTTAAAACCAGAAATTTACGAATGCATTTTCTGTTGCCTTTTGCTCCCCCTCTCTGAGTAATTTGTTATTTCTCCTTTCCTATATCTTCTGGATTATATTGATAAGTAGTGGTTACATAAAGCAAAACATTTTTTGTTTTTGTTTTTTTTACATTAATAATACTCTCCCAGAATTTTTATCACTAGTTTCTTTCTCATATTCACTTTGCAAATTCCTTCATTTCTCTAACACCAATTATCTATAACCATACTTTCTCATACATATTTTTTATACATGCATATTTCTTTTAGTAATAACTCTTTCCTGAAGAGAACACCATTAAAGATACGTCCATAAAAATGTAAAATGTTTATGTAAAATCTCATTTTACTTTCAAATCACTTATCAAATATGAATGCTTTCACCCCCAAAGAGAATGATTTATTTTCCTTTCCTGCATGATTACCTCGGTGTGTGAAAAGAGAAACACAAAATCATTTTGTTAGATATTTAGTTTGAATTTTTTTTCATTAGAAACATTTCTACTTGAACTGGAAGAATGACAGAAATGAATGTCACATACATAGTAAAAAAATTTTTATGGATATATGAAACAGCACCAACAGTGTTTAGAGAGTAATTCTAGTCTAAAGCATTAACAAAATAAACCAATTTTTTGCCTTTCTACTGGAAAAATAGATCAGGTTGAATTCTTTCAGATGTCTCTATTTCAGTATATGATCCATCAGTTTTAACCTCTTGAGTTGACTTGCAAATTATATATGTATTTTCTACAGTACATGTTTTGTTACCCAGGAAATGCAAGCTTTTGATGCATAGCTCTTCAGTGTTATATATAATGTATGACCACCATCAGCCTCAATTTATATTCAGCAAGTCTTTGTTGCAAGGAATCCATACTATTAACAGAAATAAACATATTTACCCAAAAACTTTACACACCACACTGCATTTTCCATAATGAAAATGTTGATAGTCTAAATGGCATTCTATTTTATCACTAACTGTTCTTGTTGCCCATTATTTGCAAATTAAGCTATGTCACTCACGTGCATAAACTAATATTATCAACATACAGAGAGCCTTTCAAGAATTTCAATATAATATGCCATCTGTGCATTGCTCTTGCACAAATCTGTGGGAGCTAACAATATGTTTAGAGTCAAAAGTATTCTCATAGTTGAAAATTTCTACTAAAAAATCTTTTTCTGTGTTTATTTGGGAACAAGGGCCAGCATGATTTGCTCTCATGTAAGGAGATAATTTTCCTTCCTGTAAGAATAATTTTTTTCTTTTATAATCCCCAAGCCAAGGGATTTTCAAGGTAGAACACAAATTATTTTATGACAATATAACATGGAAGCACAACTAGCAATTGAGCCTGACCCTTAACTTTCTCATGCACATATTTAGAGTAGAATGATATGGTAAAAGGTTTTGGCAATTTTACTTTTAACTTCGTTTGTACTCTGATGGGAAATTTTTCCTTTAAGTATTTAGAGACATTTTCAGAAATTAGATCCCCTTAGTAACTCAGTAATTCATAAACTCCCTTCCCTCTGGTTTTATTGTTCCTAAGGACCTATGCTGCTGTCTTTCCTCTTCTTCTCTACTTTAATATTTGATCAGAAAAGACAATGCCTATACCAATGATTAAAAGAATGGTTATATTATTTGTAGAGATTTATATCTGGACTCTACTAACAGACAATAAAATGGAAATAGGCATACTGAAGATATGCCAGTCATAAAGAAAAATTAAAGTTATAGCCACACTAACAGGAAACTGAGAATGAAAAGTCTGACTTACTTCAACACATTTTGTCTCTTGAGAGACATTTGGCTAGGAGATAGAAATATTTGTTTTAGCACCTTCCCAGCCTTACTTGAGCCTGTGGCAAACTGGGGAGATCAAATTCTGTAGTCCCCAACTTTCTTAAACCAACTCAGGACTGGATTTGGTGCCTTTGCTCCCACTCTATTTATTCTAATAGGAGCACTTATTATTGGGTAGTTTTTATTTCTTGTTTGCTAGGGTGTAAGCTTCTTTAGGACAAGAGTAATATCTTGTTCACTCATCCAACAAATATTAATCGAGTGTCTACTATATACCAATCATAATTTTGAGCACTTGGGATATATCAGTGTAAAAATAAAACAAAACTCCCTGCCCTCATGTAGGTTATAGTCTAAGAGGTCCAGTGTTGTGATGCATTGCCTTTCTCAGACCTACTGGCCTATGTATTTTCCATGGTTTGATGTCTCTTATATCCTCAGTGTCTTCATTCCCTGTCGCTATTCTAACACAGTCTTGCTTTGGTGTCTGATGTTCAATAAATATTTATTGAATTAAATAATTGTTTCTTTGTGTTCAATTGAGACATAGCCTGTGGCATTCGTAAAGTTAGAAAAACATCAATGCATTATTGTTGGGCCCATCCAAAGGTAATGTGGGACCTGAAAACAGAGAACGATTTGTGTTGATGACTCAGGTATGCAGAATAGCAGGAGTGGCACAGGGTCACTGCTGCATGGCCTGTGCCTGTACAAAATGGGCTCAGGATATTGGCTGAGCAGAGATGGGGGTGGTTAAGGACCTAGGAAAGTAATTTGAGAGATACCAGGAAACTCCCTTTCACCACCTAAGAGTGTAATAAGTCTTAGAGAGCTGGGCAGAAGCCCTTGAGCTGGTTGTGACTGGGTAGGTCACCCTAAGAGATGCAAATTTTCTTCTTAAAGTGGTAGGAAAGTTCCTTTCCTGCTGGGATTACATTTTCTGGCTCAGAATGGAGATAAAGGGAAAACAGAGGTGAAGATGGACAATGGATAATGAAGGTCTCCTTAAAAAAAGGGAGAATAAGTATTTATCTAAAGATAAAATTGAAAACACTTATTTTTAAAGATATATGTATCCCTATGTTCACAATAGCTAAGTGTCCTTTGAGGAATGATTGGATAAGGAAGATGTGGTAGAGATAGACAATGGAATATTACTCAGCCATAAAAAATATGAAATATTGTCATTTGCGACAATATGGATGGATCTTGAAGGTATTATGCTAAGTAAAATATTAGGTTGGTGCAAAAGTAATTGCAGTTTTTGCGATTGTTTTAACCTTTTAAACTGCAATTACTTTTGTACCAACCTAACATGTCAGATGGAGATGGACCTAGAGAACACTATGCTGAGTGAAATAAGTCAGATGAAGAAAGACAAATACCATATGATCTCACTTATATGTGGAATCTAAAGAACTGAATAAACGAGCAAGCTAAACAGAAATAATCTCAGAGATATAGAGGAAAAACTGATGGTTGCTAGTTGGGAGAGAGGTGGGGATGAGGGAGAAGGTGAGGGAATTAGAAAGCACAAATTGGTATTTACGATATTGCCACGGATATATGACAGAGAATTTGGGGAATATAATAATCAATAATGTTGTAAAGATTTTGTAGGGTGTCAGATGGGCACTTGTCTTATTAGGGAGACCACGTCATGGATGGTGTAGATACTGAACCATTGTGCTGTATACCTGAAGCTGAATAATATTGAATGTCAACTATAATTTTATATAATTTTATATATTTATATATATACATATATATATATATATATATATATAGTCACGGTATATGGAGTATAGCACAGGGAATAGTGTCCATGAAATTGTAATAGGTAGATACAATATGAGAGGGGTAATAAATTGAGGGAGGGGGGTTATCACTTTGTGAGGGGTGAAATGTCTAACTGTTACACTACTTGGTACAACAGAAACTAATTTAAAAAAATAATAAAAAAAAATATGTCAGATGGAAAAGGACAAGAACCATATAATTTCACCCATATATGGGATATAGAACAAAAAGCAACAAACAAACAAAACAAACAAGAAACCAAACTCATAGATGCAGACAACAGCATGGTGGGTACCAGAGGGGAAGAGGGTAGGGAAGAATGAAGAGGGTAAAAGGAGTCAACTATTTGGTGATGGAAGGATACAAGGTTTTGGGTGGTGAGCAAACAATATGTCACCATACAGATGTCATATTATAAAGTTGTACACCTGAAATTTATATAATAATATCAATCAATGTTATATCAATAAATTTAATAGAAAGTAAATAATAAATAAATGAAAAAAAGAGACAGAACTGGGTTTATTCTCAAGTCCAATGGTTTTTTCCCAGATTCTGTTTTAGAAATTTATTTTTTTAATCAACTTTTTCTTCTAAGGGTTTCCATTTACAAAAAAAAGTTTTAATTTTATTTTTAAAATAAAGTTTATATTTTAGAACAGTTTCATGTCTACATAAAAATTGTAAAGATGATACATTCCAGCAATTTTAAATCTGTGAATTTTTGAGAAAGTGACTTAATCTATTATATTTCAGTTCTAATTTCCTTACCTATAAAATGGGAAATACAGGATGACTTTCATAGGTTTGCTGTAAGAAATAGAAATAATATTTATAAAACATGTCATACTAGGTGGGTGCTCTAAGGAATCTATCTCTTAGTATTGCCCTCCAGCTGTGTGATAGGTTTCCATAAAGACTAATACCATCCCTGGACTAACAGGTCCATCATTTATGGCCTTTCCATCTCTGTTATCTGTGCAAGGGATATTTGGGCAGTGGCCACATCTATAGAGTGAGCAGAGTACACTCTGTTCAAGGTCAGTGTCATGCCAGGGTTGGAAAAAGAAAACTCTTATTCTAGGAATTCTTGACTATATAACTGTTAATTCACGGCCATTCTTTTAGACAACTGACATTAGACTGGAAGAATCTGGAATTACAACCCTTCACATTCTCCTGCATGCCTGCTCCACAGCCAGCTGAATTCAGCCAAAAATAAGTAAGATCAAATGACTCACTAATGGTGAGAATGGCCAACCAGCCAACTGGAGAAAAAAAAGATTTTTCAAGAGAGCATCTCCAATAATGCTTCAGGCTGTGTTGATAAAACGTGCAGGACTAAATCACAATGAGGATTTTAAAAAAATCTATTTTTACTTGACTTTCATAAAAACTTTATTTGTTAAAGAAAAACACTTAGATTCATTGCTATGGAGAAATACTAATGACTTTTTTATAGAGAACATTTTTCTGAACACTAACAATATGCCAGGTACCATGCCAAGGGCTGTTCACATGATTTCCTCACATAATCCTTACTACAATTTAGACAGGCACCGTACTATATCCATTCTCTAGATGTTGGAAATAGACTGAATTTAATTTCAGAGCCTGTGCTTTTAACCCCTAGACAGTACTGTGTTACGAGGTTTTATTCACAAATAATTTTGAGCACCTATTCTGCTAGGCATTATGCTGGTTCTGGGGATGAGGAACAAGACAGACATAGACCCTCCCCTCACACTGTTTGCAGTACAGAGGAAAGGCAGACGCTTACAAAGTGATTTCAGTAAAGTTTGATGAGTATTACAATGGGAAAAGAACAAGGTATAAGGAAGTAGAGTCAAAGTATAATTTTACACCAGCTGAGCTCTCCAGGTCTTTCTGAGATTTAGTGCATTCCATAAAGAAATTGGGGTTGTTATTACATGTCATTTAGTTAACAAAACTGTAATCCTTTATTATCTCAGTACTTTTTTCTCCTTCTCTCCCTTTTCCCCCACCTCCCTCTCTTCTTCCCTTTTTCTCCCCCCCCCTTTTTTTAAAACCTAGATTAAGAATATGGTTGACCTCTTTGTTACCCAGTAATTTTCTTGCATTCAAATTACTGTTTTTGTTTATAACTGGGAGAAAGAGAATTATTATTATTATTTTATTATTATTATTATTATTTTTAGAGATTACACTTTTCTGTTATACCAAGGAAGGACCAATATTTGGTAAAGTTTAAGGCTCAGCTCTGAGACCCTTTGAGGAATACATCTAATTCAATTATTTTTCTGGGAAGACAGTTTCACTGTCTAGAAACACCTCTTAGTTAAAAATTTTTTGAATTTCATAACCTCAGTCAATTCTTATTAAACAATACTGAGTCAGGTAAGATGAGTTAGAAATATATACATTAAATTTCCCTTGAGACCATTTGAATGCTAAAAAGAGAAATTCTTTTAGAAAATCATTTTGTTTTTGCCAAGCCATTAACATTTGAAAAATAATTTGAAATATTTTGTGAAATCTCATATCCCAAGAGATTCATCCATCTCTCCCAAACTGTTAAGACACATGTTTCATTTCCACACTTAAACTTATCCAATTGGTGCCCTCTTCTAGAACTAAAAAAACCTTTCAAGTAGGAGGGGGGGAAAAAAGCTACCAAACTACAAATCCAAACCAACAGTGACTCTTGGATTTGAGTGTTAATCTGTAGTTTTTGCTTTTGTTCATAAGATCTCTTTTAAAATAATAATAGCCACCATATATGGAGCTCCTCTTAAGTTCCAGGAGCTGTACAAGCTTTTGATATTGTGTTAATCAGATTATTTCAGGGTGCAAAGAATAGAGAAATGATCACTTGGCTCAATTAATGTAGATTTATTAAAAAGGATATGATATGAGGAAGTAGAAAAGATAAAGGTCTCATTGGCAGGCTCATAGAAAACTAGATTTTCATTACAGCCACTCAGCAACAACGGGGTAATAGCTTAGTCTAGTAGAATAAGCTGCCCTTTGATGACTTCACAGGACCTCTTGGCGACTTGCCATCTACATGACTCAGATATTCGGTCTCTGTTTATCTCTGTGTTTATCTCTACCTGCTTATTTTTCCAACTATTGCTACTGACTACATTCTACTCACTTTTCTCTGCCTCATGGCTTTGCTTACTCATGGCTTCCGTTTCCTGTCTTCCTTCTCCCTACTTCTGCATTTACCCAATGCTGACTCTCCCTGGATGTTTCATACTCAAACTCTGTAAGCGAGAAGAAAACACACTCCTTTTGTGCCAGGCTTCATCATAGGCCACCTGTCTTTAGGTCACGTCAATCCCTGTCAAATTAGCAGGGTTACATGGCAAGAACACATAGTTAACACATCTATAAGGAACTTCTCACAAAGAACTACTCAGGTGCTTTTCAGGATGGAGCGATGAAACCAGGTATGTGCCTTAAAAGACCTGCACATATGCTACTATTTAACTTTGAAACTAAACGAATGCACAGTTTTTATACAGAGTAAACTCTAGCCTGAATGTTGTCACCGATGTTCTCCTAATCATCATCATCTTCTCTACCTTGTATACTAATATCTAAAGCTTGACAAATATTATCTTACATAAGTGTATTGTTATGGTTTATCAAATACTCTTGTTAGTAGAGAATAGATTGGTACACTAAATGAGAATTATTGATTAAAACAAAATAACTGGAATGACAAGGCATAATGGCACAACCCAGTAGTTTTCAAACTGGGGATGTTTTAGGGCAGTGGGAGGCAGAGGCAGGAAGAAAACTGAAGCAGCAAAACCAGTTGCTCAACCAGAGCATCCAGGAATTTATCTGTTTTATATTTTTCACGTGCACAGAAGTTTTTTCCTTAAGAAAAGATTCTGTAACTTAAAAAGTTTGAAAGCTATCTTTAGAGATGTATGTTCAATTCAGAGTTCCTCCTCTCTTGCTATGTCAAAATGCATAAATTAATTACCTCCTTTGCCTTTCTTTAGTTTGAAAATAGAGATAATGGTAGCTCTTTGACAGGTTTAATGTGTATACCTAATGAAGCAAACAATGCACTGGCATAATTGTAACTAGATAAATGTTTGTTCCCATTTACATCAAATACTGAACAGTAAACCTCTACTAGTCATGACTTCATCTTTCATTGCTGGTTTAGAAAAAGATTCTTCAGCAGCTCCATAAATAAAATACTGGCTAATGGAGAGTTACATACAATATTTGCTATAGAAATATACCTATATCATATTATAGCTATCAAGCCATACTATTGTGAAAATTTATCATTCCAGAAATTTTTTATTGTACAATCAAAGAATTAGGAAGAACATAAGGAAGAGGCATTACCTCATTGGATTATTCACACATATTATATAACATGTAACTCAGTCGTAATTTAAATCATAACTTATTGAAAAATAATTTCTGTTTTTCAAATATAAGGTGTTATCATTTTTATAGTTATGACTCATTCCTGGCTTCTATATACTTCTTCATGGCATTTAAAAACATTAATTTTACCTTATGGATAATGCTCCATTTTCCAAATCTTTCCAACATTGAAATCATCATACAAAACATAACTCCAGGTATCAAGAACACGAATGTGACTAAAAATCAATTACCCTACACATACAAATGTTGGTCATTTTTTTGACTTGCCACCCCATCAGATGGATAATTAAAGACTCAATATTCAGTGACTTTCCAAATTTTATGGAATTGTAGGATTGTATGTGTTCAATATATTTACTTGATAAATAAGGGAAATCAAATGTAGAGAAGGTACATGAAGTCATATCATAGTTAATGCTGGGGCCACAAACACTCATGGATCTCTTGGCTCTCAGCCCTCTGCCTCCCATCGAGACCAAAGGAAGAGCCACCACAACCATTTGCTGAGTTATCATTTGAATGAGGACTTGAATCGAGTCTATTTTTAAAAGTATGTAATAATTATCAAAATAAGAAAAATTGGAGAAAAAAGTACAAAAAAATAGTAAAAACTTAATGTTATTTAACAAGCTTAAAAACATCACATTAAAAAATAAAAATATGTATTGTATTTGTGTATCATTCTACATCAAGCTAAAAATTCAGTATTCCAATAGAGAAGTCAATTAGAAATTTCAATGATTAGAATTCCCTTTAGATGACAATATCAGAAGTCTTCAATTATTCATTTGTCTGAAAGTCTTACCTTTATTATATTAACCAGTGGGGAAAGTATGTTTAAATGTCTACAACAAGTTAATATTTATTTTTCTGAGAGTAACAGTGACTGAGATTTAATTTGTTTAAGTAAATGTCATATAGAATCTTATTTAAATGAACAGATTGTTCTTTGTCACTAAATGGAATTCAAATGAATGGATTTACTGTTTTACTTCTATATTAAGATATTAGCTTCTGTGATGGTTAGAGATAATGAATGTAACCCAGGTAAGTGTGCAAAGCAGGTAGGAGATAGGAATACCAGTGACAATGGCAACTTAATCACTGACCTTCTCTCTGGGAAAGCACCATATTATTGTATTAGACTTCTCACTAACTTTTTTCTCCCTTTCAATGTTCATACGTACAAGGCTGTATGAATTATCTGTTGTTATGTAAATAACATATTTGCTGCTTGAGGTAACAAGTTACCCTCAAACCAGTGGCTTGAAACAACAATAAACATTTATTATCTCTTACAGTTTTTGTGGGTCCAGGATTTGGGTATGGCTTGGCAGGTGCTTTTAAAAATCAGGTCTCTTATGAAGGCTTTTCTGGGGCTGGAGGATCTGCTTCTAAGGTGGCTCACTCATGGTGACAAGCTGGCACTGGCTGTTGGCAAATGACTTTAGTTCCTCTCCCTGTGGGCCTCGTCTTGAGAATACTTGAGTGTCTTTACAACATGGCAGCTGGCTTCTTCCTCTGCAAGCAATCCAAGAAACCAAGATAGACTTTCTATGACCTAACTATGGTAGTCACATACCATCACCTCTACTGTACTTTATTGGTCATATCCCTATTTAATCTATTAGGATACTACACAAAAGTGTGACTACCAGAGTTAAGGATCATTGGTGGCTATCCCATAGGCTGATTACCAAAGGGATAATGTATTAGCCAGGACTCTTTTGGATCTCAAGTGACAGAAACACAACTCATATTCACTTTGGCAAAAGGAAATATATTGGTTCACATACTTAATTATCATTAACAGTAAGATGTATCTGTGCTTTATATTAATGAAAGCAGATGCACAAACACTCTAAGAACTCTGTCCATTCTATGCATCTGTTCCTCTTTGCATGTCAGTGGTATGCTGTCAAACCGATCACATGGTAAGGCATACCCCTTTCACCATTGCCTTCTTCAAATAAGACCTGACTCTCCCCTTAATTCCAATTAGAAAACTTCTGGGGGAAAACTCTCATTGGCCTAACTTGCATCATGTGGTCATTCCGATGGCCACTGGTTTGGGTTCCATGGTTGGCTGCTCCCACCAGAACCACCTGGTTGGAGTGTGAGGCAGGCAAATTTCCAAAATAATGTTTCTAGAAGGGACAACCAAACAATAGCAGTCTATTCTACAAAAATTAAATATCTTAAGTTACCTGAAAAAAACAGCAAAAAAAAAAAAAAAAAACAACAACCACTTTGGCACTTTTGAAATCAAATAATCAACCCTGAGTAAGGAACTGCCTTGCTTTACTCATCATTTCCTTTTACTCACTTTTATCCTTAGTATACTTTTTATTTTTTTCCATAAGAACAGTATTTGTTAAACAAGAAAGCCTTTTAAAATCCTTTTTCAAAGATTTATTTTAAAAGCTATAGATTATGCATTATTTTAATTAATATCAGTGTAATTTGCCAATAGTTCAAATGAACAAAGTCAGGTACTGAATAATATAAGGTAAATAAAAGATCATTTCAATGGTAGCATGGACAAATAGAATCTGAAATCTGTAAGGAGATGAAACTTGACCAAAATGCTAAGGACATCAAAATGTGTTCTCTAGTTATCTATATATACGTAATATTCAGAATAAGAAAATATTATACGCATTTAAATAAATATGTATATGCATATGTACATGTAACATATTCAGAAGAAGAACAAGGAAGAGATATACTCACTGTTGCAATAAATGATAAAATATTAATGGATCGAAAAATGCAGAAGTCCTTAAATCCTCCTTCCTTTTTCTACGTAGAGAACACTGAACCTTCAACTGGAAAGTATAGATCAATCACTGCTAAAGGGAACCTGAAGCTAAAGATAGAGAAGAGGATAACAAGAGAGCGCCTAATTGCTTTAATGAATTCAATACTTCTGAGCCAGCCAGACTTACTAAGTTACTACTTAACTTGCAAATGTGCTTGAGGACTCACTTTCAGTAGTCTTTGAGAAATCATGAGGTTCAAGTAGGCTATGCTGACCAGCTGTTATTATGAGTCCAGCCCAGCAGTATTTCCCCTTGTCCATGTTAATAAACTAAACAGAGGTGCTTTCAAAAAGTAATCTCAATAAATCACCTCAATCGTCTTGTAATAACAATGGCTATATGCCTCCAAAGTGTGGGCTAGAGAGGCTTAGTATAATCCAAGTGTTGGAGTCAATCCATACAAGGTACCCAGGGGATACTCAACATCACTCACATTTCATAGAAGCTGGGAGAGAGACCTCAGAAAGAGCCTGGGGTCATTTATTTGAGCTACAGTTGACACATCCCTCTCCTAGAAACCCTTAGAGATAACTTTCTTGCAGATCCTATGAGCATTTTGAAAAACTGTTTCAATAATAGGGCAGCTGTAGGACAATCTTTTGTCTTCTAGACAAATTGGTTTCCAACAGAAATATAACACAGTCCACAAATGTGAGTCATGTATGTAATTTTAAATCTAGTAGCTACACTTAAAAAAGGGGAAAAAAAGTGAAATTAATTTAAAAATATATCTTATTTAACCCAAAATGTCAAAAATGTTATACTCTCAACATGTAATCAATATAAAAGCTTTTGAGATATATTTCGTTTTTTGTTCATACTAAGTCTTTGAAATTCAGGATGTGTGTTTAAACATATGGTACATCTCAATTCTAAATAATCGTATTTCAAGTGCTCAGTAGCCACATGTTGCAAGTGGCTGCAGTATTGGAGAGCACAAGACAAGTCTAGGATTATGGACAGGTGGTCCTCAAAGTATTATTCTCCTTTCCAAGAGGACTGGAAGAGTTATCAAGATGGCTGTTTGCCCATGTAAAGGGAGCTCGAAAGCCCAGTTTATGATTCTTCAGCTTGTTCCTATCCCTGTCACATGCATGCTCCTTTCTTTCAGTTAACTTGATAATGCAAAAACTGGGGCCAATTCAACACAGTTTCTATAGCTTTCGCCATGAAAAGATCTAGTTTAGAAAGAACATGAAGGGTAGACATATCTAAGTTCAAATCCCATCTTTACCACTGACTCCTGCAGAGACTTCTCTTTATCCCTCACATTTGCTCTCCCCTTCTATAGAAATAGAAAACTTAGCTGGACACAAAGCCACTGAGAAAAGAACTACTACATTTCCATCCTCATATGCAGCTAGATGTGTTTATATGTCTAAGTTCTGACCAATCTGCTTAGTTGAGAGGTGTGACTTAGAGTGCGGATGTAAACAGAAGTGTCATGGGAAAGCTTCTGGGAACCTTCTTAAAGACCAGCACATGTGCCTTCTTTGACCTCTTCTTCCTTCCTCTTACTTGGAACACATATGCTGCCATCTTGGACCATGAGGTCAAGGCCATGCATACCTTAAAGCACCAGATCAGCTCGCAGTTGTATACACAAAAGAGAAATAAACTTCTATATGTGCCGCTGCAGTTTGGGATTTTCTGTCACTGGCAACAAAAATTCTAAAAGAATGACCTTGGCTAAAGATTGAACCTCTAACTTCACAAGAATTAAAGGTGAAAGTGTCTGTTCTAATGCTTAGTACAAAGTAGGCATTTTATACCGTTAGATTTTTTTAAAGGTATATTAAAATTGTAAATCTACTAAATTGTGTAGGTTTCTAAATAAAATCATTTGTTCCTCTTCCAGTTCAACTTCCTGGCTTCTTTCTGAACTACTTATAGATGATACAAAGATCTTCATCACATTTTCATCTCTCTGGGAAACTGCCTAACTGCCAGTATAGTCATGTACACGAATGCCTGATAGCCCAGGAAAGCCTCTGCAAGAACCCCTCGGATAAATATTTAAAAGGGCATTCTCAGAGCACCTGGCAATGCTATTCTAGAATTTCTAAAGCAACAAGATACCATGATCATGAGATAGCTTCCTCACTCTGAGTCATTCCTGACTCTAAGTCATACCTCTCACCCAAGCAGATCTACTTACTGTACTATTATTTTTAATAAAAAAATAAAATCATGAAAGGATTCTTTTAACACGTTTCTCACTTTCCAAGAGAATGAGAAGCAGAGAGTAAAAAAGCATAATGAATACTCAGTGTTCTGTCAGTTCTTTTCAAGTTTCTTTTTTTTTTTTTTTGTAGTGGAACAATATGTGAACATTTTCAAGCAACCCCATTTTTTAAAACAAGAATTCAAATAAAAACAGTGATATTAGGAAGTATTTATTGCAGAATGCCATAAATAAAGTTACCTGCCAACACATATTAAGCTTCTAGAGGATGGCGATGTGTTTAATGGATGGGAGTATATAAAAAAGACACAGGAGTTAAGCTAAAAGAACTCCCAATGACCAAGGCTGAAACAATTTGAGCAACAAAATAAATAACAATAGTATTGATTTATAATTCAAAAAATAATGTTAATATCCATAAGTTCATATTGACATAAATAAATAAATTGGGGATATGGGACAAATCTTTTTTATAAGAAATTGCGAATAACATATGTATTGTAGATACTCCTGCTCCAGGACGTAGAGCATAATTCCATGCTCTTTTAGCATGGGCTGGACTTAGTGATTTGCTTTCAAAGTATGGAAAAGAAAAGGAGCATGGAAAGAAAAAATAGTAACTACAGTGGAGAAACCTGGCAGACAGCACCTTAACCAAACAATCAAGGTTAATATTATCAGTGATAAATCATGTGGACATCATGTATGCCGTGATATAATGCAATGACAAGGGTACTTCACGTCTGTGGCATTCTTCCTCAAATCCATAACCCTAGTCTAATCATGAGAAAACATCAGACAAACCTATATGGAGTGACATTCTACAAAATACCTGACTAGTACTCTTCAAAATTATCAAGACCATGAAAAACAAGGAAAAACTGAGGCACCATTGCTTATAGGAAGAGACTACGAGGACATGACAACTAAATGTTATATGATGTCCTGGGCTGGATCCTGGAACAGAGAAAGGAAATTAGTGGCAGGAAAAAAGTTAGTGAAAGCAAATAAAATCAGTAGTTTAGTTACTAGTTTTGACAAATGTATTGTGGTAACATAACATTTTAACATTAGGAGAGTGTAAAATGAGCATTTGTAGAAAACCTATTGAGTGCTATTAAAGAACAAAAATTCAATTGAGTAAATGTGAAGCTCTAATTGGCTTTATTGAGCATTTCATGAATTGGGCAGCATCCCATCTAGCAAGAAGAGAGGTGCTCTGAGCAACTGAATAATATGGAAGGCTTTTATAGTCAGAAACTGAGTGGGACAAGAAAGTTATTAGTGAAAGAAAAGAAAGGATTGTTTCAGGCAATGTTACCTTCCTGTAGGGGATGGTGGGATCTTATCAGCTTCCTTTGTGTGTATGTGTGGGAGGGAGTGGGGGAATGGAGAGGGCCATCGCGACAGATTACCTCATGGAAACTGACCAGAAAATTCCAGACTGACCAATTAAAATTATATTCCTGGAGAAGTTTGAAACTAAAATTAGATCAAATATTAAATCTAGGTTCAGTGTTACGGACTTTAACACAAATGACTCCCTTTTGCATCTGTGGTTTTCTTCTTAACAGTACCCCACACTGTACTAAATTATAACTATAAATATAGTATATATACATATATGCTACATATGTAATACTCATATTACACATAGTTTCCCCAAGAAATATTAAATGAGAGAAACATGGTTGTCCTCAGGGAGTTAAACTATAAAAATGAATCAGAGCAGATATATTGAAAATCATCTTTAAACAATGGCTAATATGCTTAATGTATACCAGCACTATTCTAAGCATTTTACGTATACATAGCAAATCATTTTATCCTCCTGAAACCCAATGAATTAGGTACTATTACTATTCACATTGTTCTAACTTTTATTTTGAAATAATTATAAATTCATGGAAAGTTACAAAGAAATGTATAGAGAAGTCCCAGCTCTCCAACATTAACATCTTACACAAAATAGTACAATATTGAGACCAAGAAATTGATATTGGGATAATCCACAAGAGTTTATTAATATTTTACCACTTTACAGGTGCTCATTTGTGCATGTATGTCTAGTTCTATGTATCATTCACATTTTACAGATGAGAAACTGAGGCTTAGAAAGGCTAAGTATTGTTCACAAGGTCACTCGATTTGTATATGGTGAAGTTGTTCTTCAAATCTCAGCAATTTAGCTGGGGTCCATACTCTTAATCATTAAGTTCTACTGTATCTCAACTTAGAATACTGCAGTAACTTGAATGATTACATAAACATAGCTAAAGAAAGAATGTAATCACAAGTTTGTGTAAGGTTCAGGGTAGGGGGTCAGAAAAAAAGCCTGACAAAGAATAGACTGAGATCACCCCATAACTGTATAAGGATCAAGATTTGCGGCCAACTGACTTCAAGTGTTATGGTACAGTCACCATAAAAAGCAATTCTTATCATTAAAAAAGAGTCCTCAAGCTATCTTAACCAAAGAATATATCTCAGGAACAACAAATAGACCTTGTTCTTATTTATGACTACAGAACAACATTTTAGCCATACATTTACTTGTAATGTCTCGTTTTAAAAAATGGAGTCCTCAAGAACTATTATGTAAACTCAACTGGAAGCTCCTTGAGGCGCTGCCTCCTGTTGAATGAGTGAGTGAATAAATGAATAAATGAATGGACTGATTAATGGTGTTGTCAATAGCACCTCCCACCCACACATATTCCTTATAATGCTGGAAACTTTTCAGTGCTTTTCACTCCTCTTCCATTTCTAATACTCCATCAGTCCTCAAGTCTTAAGGAGTCTTTTATCATTTTTTTCACCCCTTCATTTATTTTATTTTGTTTTTCCACCACCATATCTACCATCTTACCTACTACATGAGTGCCCATGTACTCTGCTTTCCTTACTCTTAACATGGAATAAGTCCCCTTTTTCCTGTCCAAGGCCAGTTCCTCATTTTGTGTTCTGGATTTCATCTCCTAATTTTAGCAAAAATCACTTTTTTTAATATGTGCAAAAATCAAATAGAAAACAGTCATTTATTCATATTTCGTATATTAATAAGCAATTTAAAATAATAAAATAAAAATGAGTTATGTTAATGCAGTGTTTTAGAATACTCTGCCTCTCGTTTCTCCAGGATCATATAGAAGATGGACTTTGGCTCTGGCATTTCATTACCAACAGGGAAATACTGATAGAAAATGGAGACAGCAATGATAGATTTACTGATTAGAGGTTGCATAGTTTGAATTATTACTATGTTAATCTTTATAATTATTCTTAAGACTGAGGAGTTGGAAAGCAGCAGAAAAACATCAATATATTTTATTTAGGGGATACATATTTGAGGTGTTTCCTCCTTTCCTTTTTTTCCTTATGTAAATTAAGTATCTTTCAATTTCTGCTTTATTTTTATAAAGATATATAAAAAATAATAAAAATGAGGAATGATTATTGGATTTCATAAATTTTTTTTCAGCTTTATTGTCAGTACAATTGACAAATAAAATATTTAAAATGTACATTTTAGTGATTTGATATACATATATATTGTGAAACGATTCCCACCATCTAGTCAATTAACATATCCATCACCTCATATATTTATCTTTGTGTGTGTGTGTGTGTGAGAGAGAGAGAGAGAGAGAGAGAGAGAGAGAGAGAGAGAGAGAGAGAGAGAGAGAACTTAACAAGGATTTTGGTTCCCAAATAATCTCCTTTTTCTTTCACTTTCTGCCTCCTGGCTAGGTTATTTCCAGCTGCATACAAACATGCCTTAACATCATCTATGTTTTTAAAAAATGCTTAAAATAAACCCTTCACATTCTTTCTAACCACTATAGATTTTTTTGATCACCTTCAGGATAAAATTTTGAAGAACTGATGTTACCTATTTCCTTCTTTTTCCCCTTGTAATCACTCCTCAATCTACTACCATCAGGGTTTTGTGATTACCACTCTACTGAAAAGGAGTTTATTAAAGTCACCAAATAATTTCATTTTGCAAAATCCCCACAGGTCAACTTTCCACCCATCATTTGATTTGTTTGCTTATTTATTCTCTGTTGAAACATTTCTTTCTCTAAGCTTCCCTGACATCATCAGCTCCTGATATTATCCTATCACAACAGTTCCTCTTTCCCAATCTCCTTTGTTCCCTAGTCCTCTTTTTTTGCTCTCTAGTGATCTCATCCAGGCCCATGGTCTTGGATACCTGCCATATGCTTATTACTCCCAAGTACATCCAGTTCTGACCTTTCCTCTGAGTTCCAGATGCATATATCCAGTTACCTACTTGACATCTCTTCTTGGGTGTCTAAAAGGCATCCCAAACTTAACATTTCCACAATGGAACTCCTGATTCCTGGCCTCTACTCCTTTCCACTCCCTCTGTCCAAATGTGCTTCTCCTCATCTTCTCAGTAAATGGCCCTGTGACACACCCAGGCCAGAAAAAGTGGCCCCCATCCTTGATCCTTTTCTCATGTCTCACATTTAATCATAAATAAGACCTGTCTGTGACACCTTCAATATAGCCCAAAGGTGACCACTTTTCATCCATTCCACTGAGGAACTCTGATCCAAATCTCCCTTATCTCCCACTCTGTCCACTGCCACAGTTTCCAAATGTTCTCAGGACATGCACTCTTGCCCCACCTAACTATGTCTATTTGATGTTTAGGACCCATAGTGGTCTTCACAAAGCATATACCATATTGACTTCTGACTTTAATAACTGTCTTTTGCAATCAGAATAAAATCCAAACTCCTTTGTATGGCCCAATGGTCTACATTATTTGGCTTCTGCCTACTTTTGTAACCTCATCTCCTACCAATTTCCTCTTTGCCTGTATATTTCTCCTTGCCATATATAGCTCCTTCTGCCTAGAATATTTTTCTTCTGACTGCTCTGAGAGAATCACACCTACTCACTTTCTCAAGCCTCAGCTCTGTGAAACTTTCCCAGACACTCTTCTCTGCTAGACAGACTCACTTAATTGCTTAATAATTGTCCCTTCCTTGTTCTAAGCTTTATTTCACCTCAGGGCTTTTGCATTTCTTTTTCCTTCTGCCGGAAAGGCTCTTCCTCCCAGAAGTCCTATGGATGCTCCATTTTTATCATTTATGTCTCAGCTCAGATGTGACTTCCTCAGAGTCCTTCTCTGACCACCGGAAGTAAGGTAGTTGTACCAGGCTCTCTAGTCCCTTCCCTGGGTTTTATTGTGTTTATGTCATTGAGCATTATCTGCAATTATTTTATTCAATTATCCATGTACAAGTTTTTGTTCTGTTTCCCCCAGCTAAGATGTAACCTCTAGTAGACACACAATAAAGAATTTAATGGATAAATGTTCAAGAATAGTTTACTGTGTGCCTGTTACTATACTAGGTGATGGGGAATAACACTGAATAAAATATTGAAAGAAAGGTATACAACCAAAAACAATCATAATACAATATAATAAATTCTACTGAAGTATCTCTAACTAGCTGTGGAGCTCAGAAGAATGAATAAGCAATTAATTCTACCTACAGAGAAGGTTGACTGGGAAGACCTAAAAGAAATGCTATTTGAACTGAGTCCTGAACAATGAATAGGAGTTGCGTTTTAGTGAAGGTAGGAAAAAGTGTATTTCAGGTAGGGGAACTAGCATACAAAACGGTATGGAGAAAAAAAAATTTTTTTAAAGGACGAGGCAAAATTGATCTCTAGGTCATTGCCATCCAACTTACAATCTTAGAAGTTTTTGTTGCAGAAATCAACAAGCTGTTTCTAAAATTTAGATGGAAACACAAAGAACCTAGCATGCAAAGGAAACTTGGGGAAAAAAAATTGGAGCACTTGAAATCAAATGCTATATGATTTCAAGACTTACTATAAAGTTACAATAATCAATAAATTATAGCACTGCCATAAATATTAACAAAGATCAACAAAACAGAATTTAGAGCCCAAAAATAAATCTGTACTTAGAGGGTTATTTGATTTTTGAAAAAGCACCAAAGCAATCCTATGGGGACAAAAAAAAAATTCTTTTCGATGAATAGCTCTGAAATAACTATAGATCAATAAGGAAAACATAAATCTCAAACTCTGTACAAATAAGTAAATCAAGTTAGATTATAGATTTAATTATGAAAGCTAAAACCATAAAGCTTTCAAGGAAAAGCACAGGAGACTGTCTTTGTGACTTGGGAATAGGCAAGTTCCTTAGACAGGATGTGGAAAGCAATAGCCATAAAAGAAATATTTGATAAACTAGACTTCACAAAATTAAAAACTTCTAGTTATCAAAGGATACCATTAAGAAAATAAATAGATAAGCCTACTTATATGTTTATTTTTAATATATAAAATATTATATAGGGAAAATATTTTTAAAAACTTATGTCTGACAAAAGACTGATAACCAGGATATATAAAGAAATCCTACAACTCAATAATAAAAAGACAAAGATTTGGACAGACAGATGACAAAAGGAAATATACAAATATGTAATAAGCACATAAGAAAGGGCCCAATGTCATCAGTCTCCAGGTAAATGCAAATTAAACCACAATGAGATGCCATTACACATACACCAGAATGGCTAAAATTAAAAAGACCAACACCAAATGTTGATGGGTACGTAGAGCAAGCAGAACTCTCATACATTGGCAGAGAAGCAAAACAGTACAATTTCTTTAGAATGAGATTTGATTATTACTTATAAAGTTCAATATACACCCATCCTATGACCCAGAAATCCCACTAATATTTACCCAACTGAAATGAGAACATATATCCAAAGAAAGACTTGTAGAGGAATGTTGACAGCAGCTTTATATGTAATAGCCAAACACTGGAAATAACCCAGGAGAACGGATAATCAAACGGTGATATATCCATACAAAGGAATACTACTCAGCAATTAAAAGGGAATGAACTACTGGTACACTCAGCTACACTCGAAAAACAGTATGCGGGGTGAGAGAAGAGTAAATCCATTTAATTGAAGTTCAGTGACAGGAAAGACAAATCTCATCTCTGATGGAAAACTAAAATGTGAGCAGTGGTTGCCTCTGGAAGACTGGGGCTGGAGTTGACAGGGAAAAGGCATAAAGGAATTTCCTAGAATAATGGTAAAGTGCTGTATCTCAATAGGGGTTTATATTACAGAGCATTTGTCAAAATTCAGTAAATGGTATACTTAAGATTTATGTATTTCACTATATGTAAATGTTCCACAGCAGGAGAAGAAAAGGCCATAAACAAGTACTGATCTCTAGTTAAGGAATATACATGTGAGGTGTTTAAGGAGAAGACTACTAGTGACTACAACTGACTTTGATGGATGGAGGGATAGAGAGATGGGTAGGTAAAGGATAAAATAAGTACAACAAAACACAAATAATAAAATCTAGAAAGTGGACATATGGGTGCTCACTGTAAAATACTTTAAAACTTTAAGCTTGAAGATATTCAAAATAAAGTGCGGGGGGAAAAGGTAGGGAGATGTGACGGATGTGGGGAATCCCAGGCAGTGTTCAGTGGCTGGAGTACGGGGTAGTCTGGCAAAAGAAGAAGCAGGAGAAGCAATCAGAAGCAAGTGGTGAAGGCCCTTTCATGTCATGCAAAGGAATTTGTATTTCACCTTGTGTGGCAATATTGCTCAACTCTCTTTCTATTCTCATTGTTAGTGTCTCTAGTCATGCCCTCATTAAACTTCATCTGGACTTGTGCAATGTATTTATTTAGTCGAATTGGACTGAACTGAATCAGATATAAGGGATGCACTTATATTTCCTGTGAGTTTACATAATTTTTTCCTGCTTTACTGCCAGGCAACTCTGAGATTTTTGCATATAAATAGAAATAGTTGTTTGAATGCAATTCCATTTGACAGTAGTTTCAAAATTGTATTCTTGTTTGTAGCCCTTAGGGCCTTACTGTACAACTTCTCCCAAATAAGCAAGGAGCAGACGTTCTATATACATTTTATAAATGGACAATGAGAAACGAACTCTCTTTGTTTTTCTCAGTATAAAATATTCAAGCAAATGTTGAATATAAAATATTGCAGTAAACATTAGGGAGATGTATAAATTATCTAATTGTAAAAATAGCCCTTGCCTCCAAGGTCTCGACAGTCAAAATTCCTACATTTTATGAGACACAAATACAGTTTTTTAAAGCGTATTTTTCATTAGTTGGACTGACATATATTTGTTAGATTCTGTGGTTTTCCCCCTTTTAGTTTTTCTATTCACATTTGATAATGAGATAACTATTTGCAAAGGTGGAAAGGTAATGATATCATCATCTTGGGCACATTAAATGTTTACCATCTAAGGAGATAAGGCAACAGGGACTGAGCGAAACTTGTATTTCCCAATAGCTTCCTCCAAAATGCAAACTTGCCTCCATCAGAGGCTTTTAAGAAAGTAATTCTTAAAACACAATATTAGTTATGCACCAGACCATTTCTTCTGTTTAAGAAAACTTGGCTTATTCATTTTTTTCTTTCTTTTTTGCTTCTTACAAGATCTTTTTTTCATTTGGATGATTTTTAAAATATGGGTATTCCTCAAGAGATTAAGAGTAAATCTTCTAAACTTACTGAGTATAACATCTATTTGTTCATGAGAACTCTTTCTGTTTTTGTCAAACTTTGTATTCTTGGAGTTTTGCCTAGTGCCTGACATAAAATATATGGATAATAAATCTTATTTGAATAAATAAATGAGCAAGTAAATAAATAAATAACAGCTATGATACCAGAATACTACAAATAGTAAAAACTCATGACTATGCATATAAATATTAAACAATATTTAATCCCCACCCCTTAGCACCCAATCATAAAACATCAGACACCCATGCATATATCAAACTAACTTTTCATTAAATTATAGGACACATGTTGCATTTTGTCTGTGAAACCATTACTGCAAAAATGAATTGGTTTACTCTAGCTCTGGTGGAGAAAAGAAAGCATGATGCCCTAGTTCATACACTCCACAACTCTATCAATACATTGTTTCTACAAGGAGGTACTCGATAAATAGAAACTCTCTATTAACAGGTTTTTCTGTGACTGGTATACCATGATCATGGATATTAATCAAAGATGACTTTAAAAAGAGTTGAGCTCCAGGCACAAAGCTTATGAATTTTGTATTTGGAGACTTCCTCTTTTATGTCTTCCCCTTTCTCTTCCACTTCATAGAATCATGTATCCTTAATCCACTGTAACAGATACTAGTTGCACAATCAATAACCAATTTCCTTGGTTTTTCTGTCCTAACAGAACTCCCTTTTTGTTTAGGTATCCATCCTCCTTCTGTCTTTTTCTATAGCTCCAGGAGGTCTAGATTCTGATTGACTTAAGACAATCATTACATTCTCCTTCCCTGGCCAGAGATTGAGTTAGACATCATTTTTGTTTGTGATATAATGGGGAAGTTTGTCTGGGGGCTTCGGGAAAAGCTTTAACCATCCTACAGTGACACACAGAAAAAGACAGTGCCATCTTCCTCTGGATGTTGTTGAATGATATCTGGAGTTGGCCCCTGGAATTGTTACAGCCTTCTTGCTACTAAGCTGAAGATGAAGCCAGCACACAGAGAAAGGCAAAGGTAAGAGATTATAGAGAAGTGGGACTCAAGTCTCTGTGTGTATATCATGTCTGATTTCTGTGTAAGATAATTTTAATTGAAGTTTTCTGCTATTTGCTGCTAAATGCAGTCTAACTAATAACCTTTCCTCTGAGTATTGGATGTTCTCATATTTTGCTTTGGTACCCAAAAGGCCTTCACTAGAAACCATCCAATCTACTCTCTATAATGTTCTTCCCTCTACACCAATAGTTATTTTAGGTCAATAGTCATTAAAACTCCCAATATTGACTGCTTCTATTTTCAGCTATATTCTAGTGGAAAATCTATGACCCTAATTTCTACTAAGGTATTTTCAAGAAAAAAACTAATCGGATACTGAATGATCCTAAGATGAGAATGAATGGACACTTTGCATCAATATTCTCAATGCAGAACTTCTTAACAAATAAAAGTTGGATAGGTTCAAATTTAGGAAACGTGAAAAAATGAAGAGAATTTCAGGTAATGTGGGGAAATATCTGAAGTTAGCTGTGAACTCATTCTTTCTGAGGCTAGGCTAAATTATATCACATATTTATAATGGTACGCAGATTTTATCAACTCTAAATCTTGGAAAGCTGATCATGTATGAGTGACATACATAGGAATGTAATTAACCAGAATGTTTGACTTTCATTTTCCGCCTGGGTCTGGGAGATGGGATTTAATGTGTGTGTGTGTTTAATAATTAACATAAAACTTTTACTTAAAGTCTTTTTGTTAGGGCTAAAAATATATGGAATTGATTACATTAGAAAGAAAATTATTTCTTAAACAAAAGGAATCCCTTAGCATCATCATCTCTTGTATAGTCTACCCTTAGAACAGACTGCAAAAAGTAAAGTCTTGATGGTGTATGACTATTTACTTTCTAAAAGGTCTGTAAATCTGAAGAATTTCATTCAAATGGGGATAGCTAGCACCACGGTCACATGATGGGCTCTCAAACATAATTGGCGCCACTTAATAGGATGGTGGTTAATATTGCTGTCTGAGGAAAGAGAACATGTGACTGAGGATCAATTTCACATCAGCACAACTGGTGATTTCTTTTTGCAAATCAGATTCTTCAGGGGATACTTTGAAAACCTCAGGTCAAGTGACAGAGAAGCTGAGAAATGCTTTTATGACCATTTATAATGAAAGGAGCTATTTTAAAGTCTAAGATAAAAAAAAGAAAAGCTAGTCCTTTCTGCATGGGATATTCCAGACATCTCCAATGAGTGAAGGCAAATGGGAAAATACTTTTCTCAAACCTAGTCTTAGTAGCTGTATTATTGCATCATGTACAAAGAACTACGAAAGTGGCATTATGATTCATTGTGTTCCAGTACCTCGAACAGTAGATGGTACAGAGGAAATGTCCAATTTTTATTTACTGAATATCCATTAAGCTGGAAAGCTGAAATGAAATATGCCAGTGAGTAGCTGGAACAAGAACTCTCATTTGCTGTTGATGGGGGTGTAAATTGGTATAACCAAACAATTTGGCATTATCTAGCAAGTGCATATTTTGTGACTGAACAATTTCACTACCAGGTGTATCTACCCTAACTTGTGCACATGTGCACTCCAGGACACATGTACAAGAAAGTTAATCAAAAGTATTATTTGCATTAACCAAAACCTGGAAACAATCCCAATTTCTATCAACGGTAAATGGATAAATAAATTGTGGGATATTTATTCAATATAAACACTCCATTGCAATGAACTATAGCTGGGAACAACATTGATAATATGTCTCAAAAACACTCTGTTGAATGAAAGAAGCCAGGTGCAAAAGAATACACAGAGTACAACTCTATTTAAGTCAAGTTAAATAAACAAACAAAAATTACAGTGTTTAGGGGGTGCATATATGGGTGGCAAAACTATAAGGAAAAGCAAGGAAGTGATGGCCTTTAAAATGGTTACCTACAGGGTAGAGTTTGGGATGAGAGTTGAGGAGGGCATGAAGGGGCTTTTGGGATCGACAATGGTTCTTGACTTGGAAGTGGATACACAGGTGACTGTCTTAATTCCATGAGCTGTACGTGTTTCATGCACTGTGTTGTAAGTATGTTATATTTCATAATGAAGGAGTTAGATTTTATTTTAAGGACCTAATTCTATTAGTCCTATGTACATCAAATATCTGGTATGAGTCTAGTAAGAAATGTAAAGGCATTTTAAACTACGATGTACTGTTTGTTTATACAGTTGCTATTTCTATTAATAACAATAGAAAAATAGATGCAAAAAGCTGTTCTTAACAATGGCAGTCCTAGAGTCGCATATCCTCAACTGAGAATCACATTTCCAAGGGCATAATGGCTACCAGCCGAAAACTCTGTTAAAATAAATTCATCCTGTCTAGACCAACTCAGCATCAAAAGTGAAAACAGATGACTTAGCTATTTCCTTTTTAAAAAAAAACAAAACTAGTAATGCTCATTGATAGGACTTTGGGTCTAAATATGTGAGGATTAAGTCAGAAAACTCAAGGTAAGAATTGAAAACCAAAGAGGAAAATTCTCATTAGAGACCTAGAAGCATAATTTAAATTATTATGTCCCCTCTGGCTTCTTGTGTATACTGATGTTTATTTTAAACAATTGCTATTTTTTATTATTGATAACATCTATAATAAGATGAATAATAAATAGTAACTACATACACTGCATTTCAGAGAATATTTCATTTAATATTATTCACACTGTGAGCTTAGTAAGACTATTTTCTTCAGTTCTCTGTACCCTTCCATATCTAGAATCTGCTACCTGTTATTATTAATAAATTATTAATAAATTACATTCAGAATGCTATTCTCTCTTCAGTGATTTAGTGGCATACATAAAGCCAGGAGTTTTTATAGGAAAAATCATTTGTCTATCTCCTTGGAGTTTTATACTATAACCCCAGGAATAATCCTCAAAGTTCCTCTTTCTTCCTTC
This sequence comes from Rhinolophus sinicus, assembly GCF_057876585.1. Taxonomy (NCBI): domain Eukaryota; kingdom Metazoa; phylum Chordata; class Mammalia; order Chiroptera; family Rhinolophidae; genus Rhinolophus; species Rhinolophus sinicus. The sequence continues at coordinate 38,588,829 of NC_142501.1, forward strand.
ACAACTAATCAGTTATCTGGTCCTCCTGATTATACCTTCAGCCTGTCTATTAAAAATCTCTAGATTCTATAATTTCTTCTTTCTCATGGGACATGGTTCTAGTTCAGAGAGTCACAATTCCTTCCTAGCAGCTATTAAAACAACCTCCTAACTGGATCTCCTGCGTCTAATCTCTCTCTCCACTAATTAATTCTTCACATGAAGCACTTTCCAAATCACAAGATTTGATTGGCTCAGTCCCTCTCCTTGAAATTTTGATGGCTCCGTCTAGCTTCTAGTTTTTATCTCCTGCCACCAATCCCTCTCCCCATGTCCCGGTGGATCCCAGGGACACCTTATGCTGAACCTTTGGGCATTCTCCCAATCCAACCTTCCTGTGCCTGTGTAAACTTCCCATTTCTTTCCACTGGCACACAGTAGGCATTCAGTAAGTGTTCATTGATAGTAAGGCTGTAAGACCTTTATGAACGGAGATATGTCTGCCTCCCCCAGGCATTTGATTACTTTCTGCTTTGGGCTCCCAAAGCAATCTGTTCCTATTTTGATTATTGTTTTGTAACTGTTTATTCTTCAACAACAGCAGCCTTATTTTATTGATCTTTATATCTGAATAGTACCTAAGCATATAGTCAGTGCTCAATAAAAATGTAACTCATCCTATTATTTTTCTAATCTTTATGAACCATAAAAACAACAGTAGTAAATGAATTTCTATTATTGGTCTTTAATTTTATTCTTTCTGATGGGTGTGGAGTACTCTCTCACTTTAATTTGCATTTTCTTGATTACTACCAATGGGATTGAGCACCTTTTCATGTGTTTATTGGCCATTTTGATATCTTTTCTTGTGAAGTGTCTGTGAAATCCCTTGCCCATTTTTCTGTTTGGTCACTTGTCTTTTCTCATCAATTGGTAGGAGTTCTTTATATATTTTGGATGTGAATCCTTTGTTATTTGTTTATATAACACTTTTTTTTTTTCTGGCCTATGGCTTGCTTTCTCACATTTTTCATGGTATTTTCTGATGAACAGTTCTTAATTTTAATATAGTCCAATTTATCATTCTTTTCCCTTATGTTTATTTTTGTTTGTTTTGTTTGTTGCATACAATCTCTTAACCTAATTTCAAAAACATAGAGATATGTATGTTTATAAATGCAGAAATGTATTCATAGAGAAATGGGTGGCTTGCCAAATTGAATCCAGGTATTTTGACACCAAATTCTGCCTTATTTCCATTACACCATGCTAATGTCAATTTTTTAACACAAAATTATTTTAATTTATTTTAGTCACTGATCTTTCCTTATTGCTTGAGACAGTACAAAGCTTTAAGAGCATGGAGGAGCAGGAGATGGTACTTAGGGATAAGAAAAGTCCATAAAGCTCTCACTTGTCCCTTCATGCCCTCTGCCAGCGGTGGAAGGATATTTTGCAGATATTTCCAACTTTGACACTCATACAGCATCTTCTCAGCTGATTAATATTCCCACACCTCCTTATGGCCTAATTTCTGTCTTACTCACATGAGAACAAGCAAAATACAATAGGGAATTTAAGTTTGTGGAGACTGTATATGCTGAGCCAATAAATCACTTTTTAGAGATTTTTTTTTAATAGCAAAAGACATGGAAAGTTATGGAGAAGGATATATATATAAAAGCAGTAACCCAACATGTTCCCAGTTGAATATGGACATCCCCAAGTTTGCATAGGGATGTACAGCTACATGTGATACCATTTGTGCTGAATAAAGACTCCGGCAGATTTGAGAAGCATTAAGAGTTCCTAGCAACTTCCCCTAATAGTTTTAAAAACTCTAGTGGCATCTCTGCTTGCTCATTGAGAACAGATGACTGGTACAAATCAATTCCAGCACATCCCAAACATTATATTTTATAACATATCTTGACATAATTTTGAACTTGCAAAAGTTGCAATAGTACATGGATGTCCCACATACCTTTTACTCAGATTCACCAGTTTTTTTACATATTGCCTTATTTGATTTATCATTCTATCTATGTTGCATATATTATTTTCTGAAATATGTAAGAATAAATTGAGACATCATGCCCCTTTCCTCCTAAATACTTCATTTTGTATTTCCTATTATCAAATAGGAAGTATTTAATTCGTATTTACTTTTCTATTTAATTAGCTGACTTTTTACTGTAAGGAAGAGCTTTCCTGTGTGTACTCATATGTATGTATGTATATCAGTACAGTCTCATGCATTTTCATTTTACTCAGTGGGTTATAATCCATTGCTGTTATTATTGATTTTGATGTTTAAATTGTCCAAGATTTGGTTGGTGGGCAACCCTCTACAGCTACGTCCTGTGTCCTTTTGATATAGCCTCATCGTTCTTTCATTCTTTGACCTTCGGGTGCAGTGAGATATTCCAGACCCATTTTGTATTCCTGCTTAAGCTTTGGAATCAACTTTTTTCCCTAAGGAGTTCACTTCTATTTGGTGGAGAATGGTACGTAGAAAGCTAGAGCTAGACAGTAGTTACAAAACCATATGCATTTGTCAAAACTTATAGAAGTGAACACTGAAAAGGATGCTTTATTTCTACTACTTGCTATTTATAAAACAATATATATAACCATTATAATACAAAAAAGACAAGCTTTTTGGTGTTATCAGCACCATGCTCTAACCAACTGAGCTAACTGGTCACCCCTAAAAAAACAACAACAAGTTTTAAAAATGAATTATGGACTACTAGTAAAGTGAACACCAAGCAATCAAGATGTAGTATATTTCCTGTGCCCCCTCCACTCCAGCCCCTGACAACCGCTGATCCATTTTCTGTCCCTGTAATTTTGCCTTTTCTGGATGCCTGATAAATGTAATCATACAGTATATAGACTTCTTTCTCTTCACATTACTCATTGAGCTTCCTCCATGTTATTCCATATATTGGTTGTTTGTTCCTTTTTATTGCTGAGTAATATTCCATTGTATGTTCTACAGTTTATTCATTCACCACGCAAAGAAAAATTGGATTTTGGCAATTATAAATAAGGCCATTTTAAACATATATATGACAAGATTTCTTTTTTTTTTTTTAATGAACATACATTTTTCATTTCTCTGGGTAAATACCTACGAGTAAGATTACTAGATAACATGGTGTGTTTAACATCATAAAGAAAAACTTTATACTTTATAAATTATAAAGAAGTATAAAAAATTTCTCAACTTTATATAGTTAAAAAAAAAACTTTATAAAGTAAAACTGCTAAACTGTTTCTTGTTGCATTCCCACCATCAATGAATGAGATTCTTATTGCTCTACATACTTGTTAACACCTGGTATTGTCACTTAAAAAACAACAACAATAAAAACCTAGGTATTCTAATAGATGTATATGATATGTTATTTTTGGTTTTAATTTGCATTTATTTCCTTGATCACTAATGATATTGAGCATCTTTTCATATATGCTTTTAAAAACAAAAGTAGAATTATATTGTACATATTGTTTGTAACCTACTTTTTATTTCCCACTTAAAATTGTGTCATTCATCCTGTTCTAGAATATAATCAACTAATTACTTTGCCTAAAATCTAAGTAAATTATTGGCTAGGAAAAGGGAAAAATTGATGAGGCTTTTGTAACATAATGCCACTTTCCCTAATAAAAATAAATCTAGAAATCACATTTTGGTGCTAAAAGGAAACTTGTCCTCAGCTCTTTTCTATTATTTGCTTTCCCTCTTAGAATAGCCTACAAATTATTATTTAGTGACTCATTTCTCAATTTCACTTATCTGTTGCTGGGACAGCATCTGGTTGGAGATGGAACTGGTAGAAAAATCTGATCTACAGTTCAATCTTAAATGTCTCTTTCTTCCTCCCCTTCAATTTACTTCTCACTGTTTTATCACCCTCCCCAAGAGGGAAGGGTTCAGAAAGATTGCTCCTCTCCTTCCATTGTGGGGAACTTTCCTGAACTAGTGTCTTTTAATTACCACTAGTGTCTTTTAATTACCATGACCACCACTCTTGTTTCCCCAGGATCCATTAGACCTCTAAGGACCCAATCACTAGCTGACCCTCAACCAGTTCTGATTTTATCAGAATTGTGTTAATTTTCTAAGAGCATGCCACACGCTTCTGCTGGGGTTGATTTGGTCAGGCAACTTCTTCTAAAATTAATTTTTTTTCAGTATTTCCATGGAGTCTTTTATTTAGCTGGATAGGTATCCAAGAGCAAGACATGGTACCCAATTTGCTATTTTGTTCATTTCACCCATATGGAAATTTGACACAAAGAAATGTTGACATATACAAATTTCTCAAAATAACAATGAATTCTTAGAGTTGGGATTTTAAAGTCCCCTTCCCTCGATATAGTTCCCTCTGTTATGAGGCTATTCATGGACTTCTATGCTCTTCTTTTTTCCAAAAGGCAAAAAGATTGGTTGGCAAGGATCACCATAAACGCCTATCACTCAGGCCCGTCCTTCCCAAACGATCTTTGACTCTGCTGGTGAAAAACAAGTTGAACCCTTCTTGTCTTAAATGGTCATTCTCCTCGCCCCTTTGAAGTGGAAGATTTGTGGGAAGCAAGTTTCTCCACTAACCCATTTCTCTTCCATGTTCGTAGGTACTTCCTCCCACTCTTATATAGATTCCCCAAAGTGTCTCCCAGTTTGGACCCTGACTCCACTTGGTTTCTACAGTTGAGTTTCTATTGTCCAGAGTAGGCATTTTTCTCCCCGCTTGGTTGGAAGATTTGATGAGGACAAGCTAACCCACCATTTTATCCCTCAACTAGAGGCCAACCAAAAGCCCTATTATCAGATGTGCTGAGAATGAGCTGGATTGTTGGAAATTACTGAGTCTCTCTTCTCTATTTAACATTCTTCCTGGACTTCTTGGCTCTATATTGCCACGCCTTCATTATCTATTATTGTATAATGAATCATCCCAAAGTTTAACAGCTTAAAACAGCAAATTATTATCTCACAAAGTTTCTGAGGGTCAGGAATGTGGATTGACTTAACTGGGTGGTTCTGACTCAGGGTCTTGCATGAGATTGCAGTCACAATATAAGTCAGGGTCACAGTCTCTGAAGGCTTGACTGGGTGTAAAGGATGTGTTGTCAAACTCATTCATGTGACTGTTGGCAAGTAGTTTTAGTTCCTTACCACGTGGGCCTTTCCACTGGCCCATGTGGGCTGTTCATGATATGACTTCTCCCAGAAAAAGTGAGCCAGGAGATAGAGATAGATAGGGAGATAGATAGATAAGTAAACAGCTAAGTAGGTAGGTAGGTAGATAGATAGACAATAGATAGATAATCTCCCAAAATGGAAGCTGAAATCTTTTTATAAACTAATCTCAAAAATGACATACCATCAATTTCTGTCATGTGCTATTGGTCAGGTAGACCAACCATGGTACAATGCAAGAGGGTACCACACAAAGGTGTGAATACCAGGAAGTAGGGGGTCATTGGGGCCATCTTAGAGGCTGCCTACTATACACCAGCTTTCTTTACTGATATCATTCTTGGAAACTTTGCTGTAAAGGGCCAACCCCTCTAACCTCATGATCTTTGTGCTGGTCAGTTCACCAACATTTTTCTATAAGATCTCTCCTCTCCCTATTACATGGCTTTTTCCTTCCTTACCAGCAATACTTGCCCATGGGCAACAAATATTCTGGTGTTATGGTGTATTTTTCTATCCTTTTTTCCTGAATGTCTTCATTTAGCCTTAAGTTAAAACTTCCTCAAATACAAAGTCTCATGGATGCCCCAAGCTAGTCCCAGATCTTCCATTGTGTCTATACAACTTCACTGGCTTATGAAAACATCTCATCCTAGCTAGGCTAAATGCTCCAATCCTACCTGCAAGGTACAAATCACTTTTCTTAATCTGGTAAAACTCAGCACTTTCTGAGGGTCAGCGCAGAGGATCAGAGCAGTGGGTCATGCAGTTCTCTCCCCCTTCTTAGGAGTCTCTTGTTTATTGGGTTTTTTTTGCCACTACTCTGGTGTTAAAGCTTTGTGTCATCATCTCCAAAACTCACCTATTTTTCCTCTTAATAATCTTTAAGGCCTAACAAATCTGTAACTGTCAAACAAACTTTTACGAAAAGGTTGAACAATTGCAAGGAAAGCAAACTCAAAGAGTTGGGGGAAAAACAGAGATTCTAGCCAGCAAAGTAGTTTGGAGACTTTCATCTTTTACTCCACTCTGAAGTGCTGGTCCATCCTTCCTAGCTACCTTCCTGCATCCACCTGGAAAAGGTTTTCATTAACTCCATACTATAGGGTCCACTTTCCCATACACTTAGATTCCTTGTCATCTCACCAGAATGGAGACAGAGCTTTTCTCTCTTAGCTACCTAGAGGTCACCCCTATAGTTCTCCTGTTTTAAGAACTGCCTCTTCTCATGAATGCATTGGGAAAAACATCCCCTACCCATTAGGGGAAAGACTGCTTCCAAACCTAAAGAACTGTAGCTCTGCTCTTGTTGGCTTTAACCTGATTTCTCAACAAGACACTAAACTGATATTCACATAAGCGATGCAGAAACTGGAAATTGAGTTTTACATCTACTACTATGACCAATTACCTTAATTATCGATGTAATTTCAATTCAGTTCAATCTATGCTGAGAAGATAATTCCCAGAGTAAATTAGAAAATGGCTAGACCAAACACTGAAAGAAGGCTTATTTTATATCATTTCTCCTACTAGGAAAGGCATTAAATTTAACATGACAGCCTTTCAAAAGTGAGGTGTAGATTCCAAATTAATTTCCAGTTGCATGGTTTAACTCTGACTTCATTGGCAGGGTTTGCACTAAGTTTAAGAATGGCATCTAGAACATTCAAACTCTTTGGAAGGTCTGGAGGACAGGCTCTAATCACAGGGTCCCCCTGGCTATGAATAATAACCTCAGAGTGTATTTTTCCTCTGCACAATATGTGTCATTCAAATCACATACGTTAACTACTTCAGTATTCTCTCTAACTGCAATGGCAAGAGGCTTTCCTATCAAGGGCCTAGAGTATTATACTGTGAGGAATGATAAAGACTCATGAAGAGTAGCAAAGAGTCTCTGTGATTGATCAGAATTTCTGCAGTTGGGTATGGATGATATTATATAGCCCAAGTACCATGAATAAGGCTGTATCCACCCTAAACTCATTGTCTAGTTGGTGGGTTCTGGTATCATCCCAGGTTCTTTGACCATTAGCCCATCTAGGTCAAGTATGCAAGATGCTCAATTCTAAGGATCTTTAGGAGAGAAAGTCTTTCTGCATTCCCTCCCCCAGACCACAGAAGGTGAACTCAACTACCCTGTTTCCCCGAAAATAAGACCTAGCTGGACAATCAGCTCTAATGCGTCTTTGGAGCAAAAATTAATATAAGACCCAGTATTGTATTATATTATATTATACTCAGTCTTATATTATAGTAAAATAAGACCAGGTCTTATATTAATTTTTGCTCCAAAAGACACATTAGAGCTAATTATCCAGCTAGGTCTTATTTTCGGGGAAATAGGGTAGCTCTTTTGTTTGACAGGGTCAATGAAAAGGAACAGGAAAAACTGACATGTTCTCATTTACACCTCTTTTGGTGAATTTGCATTTTAAATGTAAAAGGTTTAAATCACACAGCTAAACTGAAAAACAAAAGAATTTATGAAGTTGCTACAAATATCCAACAACATACACTAAAATGAAGCCAATCGTATTTGAAAAGAAGCTCAAGAGGACAACTGTTTCTCTTAAAGCAAGGGGGGAAAAAACCTCCTGATGTGACTTTATAGAACACCACACCAAATATTTTAGGCATTCATGAGAACTAGTTCTGGAAGCTTGTGTAAAGAAAAGACATATTCTTTTCCAGCACCCACATAGTTCTAACTACCGTCCCAACAGTCTCCAGAGTTCACATAATTGGCCCCAAGATTTTCAAATGTTTTAGCCAACTCCCTGGAGTAAAATATTTGCCATTTAAATGTTCTTTGCTTCTTTCAGTCATGTCTTTTTTTAAATATCTTACTTGCTTCTTCATCTAATAATTAATCTTACTGATCTATGTAATTACCAATTTTTTTTTTTTTCCTGTTTTAGGATGAACATACAGTTTTAAGGCAAAGAAGAGTTCGTGGGATTAAGGAAATGCTATATTACTCAATTTGGGTCTGATTTGTTGCTAAGTTAAGGGTCTTTATGAATGTATGTGTGGGGTATCAGAAAGAAGACATCTTTCTATATACTTGAAGATGAGGAGTTATTAGTAATTAATGGTACATCAAGTCTCCCTTTAGGTAACCAGCTAACATTTAAAGTATAAATAATTCAGTCCGGCAGTTTTTGAATCCCATAAATAGTTGCTAAATACCTATGCTGTGCACTGTGAAGGCAGTGGATTCTATAAACATTAATAAGGCATAATCCCTGGCCTGAAGAACTTACAACCTCACGAAGAAGGTAGGCATACAAGTATAATTTGCAATTTTTCTGTGATAATTGGGTAATATTGCATTACAGCTAAATGGACGTGCTCTCATCCCGAAAGACACATGGTTTTAGATCTTTTTAATATAAAATAAGGAATAATCTCATTTATAAAGCTAAAATGGAAAAGTATATGGGGGTTTGTACCTGGGACACCAACAGTCATGCTTTATTTATGCACAGTATTTCACAGTATATGAAATGTCACTCAGGGGGTTTATCATGATCCCATTTTACACATACAGAAATCGAATCTCATAAAGATTATATTATATTCCTTTAAAGCCAATAGCTAGTAAGAGTTAGAACTGGGACTCCATCTCAAATATTTGTACTCCAAGTTCAGTTATACCATATATCCAATTAATTTTTCTCTGTATTCATAGAATCTTCAATACTTCGGAAGTGTCCACATGCAGGGGTATAGTATACATTTCAGTAACTACATTTCCTAAATCTTTTCATGTCTTTTCTTGAGAAAGAGAAATGACTTTACAAAGTATTATACAGTTACCCAGGCATTCTTAAGCTCTACTGAAGAAGGGAAGAGAAAGAAATGTCAGAGAGAAGATTAGATTAGACATAAGACTTGAGCTATTTAACACGACGTACAATAGGTTACTGGTGCTAGTTGTGCAATCTGCTCCCAGGGACAGCACAAATTCTCTGCTGCCCAGGAAAATTTTAAAACATAGTTCTGCCTGAAGATCAGAAAGTAGATCCAGCAATTTTAAAATCCCTATAATTACACGATTTAGGGGAAATGGCAATAAAAACCTCTCTTTTATCCTATGTAGAAGCAAAACACTGAGTGAGTGAGTGTCAAGGTTGATGATCAATAACGATCAGAGTGAACTTTACTTTGTGTAAGCTTTTAAAATAGAGACATTTATCTCAAACTTGTTTTTTTTATTTTTGTTTGTTTTCCTATTGTTAAATTCTAGAATTGAAAACTTGGGACATTTAATCTAGACTCTTCTATGTTGTAACAGCTAACATCCCCCCTGCGGAAAACAACTTTAAACTTCAAAAACAAAAAGAGAAAGAGCCCAGATATGAAATTTTCACTAGCATTTCTGTCATTGAGCATATACGCGTATGTAGCAAACCTACTATATTTGGAGGCTGCGCAAGACACCAGGGGAATGCAGAGAAGGATACGGCACAACACTTGTAATTGAGCCAAGTGTAGCAATTTTACTAGGATCAGGTTTGATTCATCAAATGGCAAGGAATCTCTGGGATGCATTTGCAGTTCTAATTAAAACTCCCTGGAGTCATTTCTCTGAGTCTCAGTCCTAATTCATTTCCAGACAGCCCTGCAATTTTCAGGGGATTTGTATAGCTTCTGCAAAGACTGTGGAGAAAACCCTTGGCAATCAGATGTCCTGTACAAATACAATTTACAGATCAAATCAGAGAGGAAGCACTAAAGTAATTCTGAGGGAAGGACCATGCAATGCCCCTAAACCCTCCACTTTTCCTACAACGTATCGGCACTTGATAAGTATCTGTTGACTAAATAAAGGCATTATGTTAGATCTTATGTAGGCTACAAAGGTGAGGAACACGATTCCTCCTCTCTGGAGGTTTATCTCTCGTAGGGGACAGGGACACACAAATGACTGTGAATAAGAGAGACTGGTCTCTGTCGGATTCCTGAACTGCTCACAGCTTGAGCAAAACAGAAGGCATAGGCACCGCGTTAAAAGCAGTCATGAGCCTCTGAACTTTACTTACATAATTCCTGTCTGCTCATCTTGCAATTGTCAACCTTGAACCTCCTCAGACATCAGTGCATACATCAGTGCATCAATGCATTGGGCTTTACAGCTTACAGGTCCTGCCTGTTGGTGTCTAGCTTCACTTGGACGGGGAAGCTTAGAACTGCTTACCTTACTTAGCACTGCCCAACAAACTTTAGGAGAGCACAGACTCTTAACTACCTGGACTATCTGTATTTGAAGCTTGGTTCTGCTATTTACCACCATGTTTCCCAGAAAATAAGACCTAACTGGAAAATAAGCCCCAGCAGATTTTTCAGTATGACATCCCCTGAACATAAGCCCTAGGGCATCTTTTGGAGCAAAAATTAATATAAGACCTGGTCTTATTTTCGGGGAAACACAGTAGCTCTTTATGGGCACATGACATAATTTTCTGGTGTGTGCCTCAAGTTCCTAAGATTTTGAATTAGGATTATAATAGCAAACTCATAGGGTTATTATAAGAACTAAATGAGTTAATACTTCCAAAACACTTGGACATGTTCCTGGAACATGGCATACAGAAAAAATTACAAAATTTCTGTGTTAAATAAAGGTTACCTCCTTGTGGTTTCCTCTCAGTACAGTTTCATTAAACTGCAGATAATAGGTCCCAAGGCCACATGGCCTAACCAGGTCCTAAGACACCACTACCTGGCAAGAAGTACCGAGTGAGCAAAGGTAAGGAGGTAGGAAAGTAAAACATGTGTAATTAAGGTCCAGCCTAGCTAAAGCACTGGGTTCAGGGGGCTGCAATATAGTAGTGATTTTAAAAGGTTGAAAAGGACCAGTTTTTGGAGTAACGTGAATACCAAAATGGGGAGACTTCACAGGATTATGTCAGTGCTCTAAAAAGAGTTCTAATAGTAGTAAGGAGGATGGACAGGAGGCTGGAAGACGGTGCAGACAAGAAAATATTTGTTTCAAAAAGTTGCAATGATCTAGGCAAGTGATAATGAGACATAAAATTAAGGTGGTGACAATGTCAGCAATGGAGAGAGAAAATGCTAAGACAGTAGAGTATCTGGAAGCTAAGCTAAAAAATAGCAACATGTAGAAAAATTATTTGCACATTTATTATACTTCAGACATGTACAAAGTGCTTTGTAAACATTATCTCATTTAACTGGCACAACATGGGGGCTGGATAAATATGAGTACTTGATTAATTCAGACGAAGAAACTCAGGGAGTTAAGCAATTAGCCTGAGGTCACAGTTCTAGAAAGCAACAGAACAAGGATTCAACCTAAGTCGATCTAGTTCCAAAGTCTGGTCTTTTTTCACTGATTCAATTCATGTAGGGAATCCAAGAAAGAAGCTGAATGTGCTCCCGAAAGCTCTTAGAGGCTGGAAAGGCAATAACCCAAAGGAGAAAGTTTCAGAGATGAGATGACTCCTTTTGCTTTAATTTAAAATTTTCAATTATTTTGGGATGTCGGAGGCATGTAGCAGGCAATTGGAAATTCAGGTGCTGAATTAGGAGAGAAGTCAGAATTGTAAATACAGATGTTGTAATCAGTTACAAAACGTTAAAAGATTTGAGATAAGCTCTCTAAAAGAGCACAAAGAGGAGACAAAACAAAGGGTCTATAAAGACCCTTAGTAGCACCTCATTTAATGGGAAGAAGAGAAAGAAAAGTCAGTGAAGGGTAGTAAGGTCAAAGGTCAGGGAGGGGAGTCTGAAGACTTCACGGAAGAGAATTTCAGGAAGGAGTAGATCATCACCAGTGTCAGATGCTGCTAAAATCCAAGAGGGTAAGAAGAGAAAATAGGTCAATGGATTTGTGTAAGAAGGCTACTGGGGACTTTCAGGAGAACTGTATTAGGAGAGTAGAAAGAGCAGATCTGGATTTAAGAGTGACAGTTTGGTAACAAAGGAAGAAAAACAGATGGGACATTAAGATGGGGATAGGGAAATAGAACATGTTTGTAGGTGGAAAAGAAGTCAAGCCAGCAAGGGTGACTGAAGTTTCACGGTAGGCAAGGCCGTAGTGAAGATTGAAAAGGATACGATCACGCAGAGATGAGGCGTTTTCCCTGGACAGGAATTAAGTCCTTTCTCCTTTAGAGACCTGAGGAAATCTGTGGCAAAGAGCAGCACAGTGAAGGAAGCCCATGTTGCCTGACCTGTTTCCTCCATAAAGTAGGTGCAAATAATGATCTGCTGAATTTGAAGGGCTCCAGAGGCCTCAAGGGGCACAAGAAGAGTGAATAATCCAGGCCCTCCTCTTTACCCTTTCCTGCCATATTGTTGAATGCTCCATGACAGACATTGTATTTCCCTTGTCTTCCCTTTACTGGCCTATTGCTTGTTTTTTGTTTTTGTTTTTTTTTTGCTGGCATCATGCTGTAGTTTTCCAGCTCCTTCAAGACCTCTGAGTTTCTTCTGGCACTTATGAAGTGTATTTAATATTCCGTGGAAAACATGAACATTCCCAAAGAGGATACAATTGTAGCAAAATGATAAATAAATAGATAAATAAATAAATAAGATATAATGACAACTCTTGTCATTAAAAAATACTGAAATAAAGAACCCAAAATGAGACTTTTGATACATTCCTGAAAATGATACTTAAATCACTTAACCTTAGTTTTAGGTGATTGCTCTATTTTCCTAAGCATCATCCTAGAAAAATGAGAGGCATATTTTTCCTTTTAACGACTGTTCCTCACACTTCATGTGCCCTGTGTCAAGACAAGGAGGAACATCTTTGTAGTGCATAAGTAACAATAACCTCACTGTTGATAACAATAATAGAAACATTCCCAGTTCTCTCCCAAACCCTAGGTCAGTGAGTGAACTTTAAAGGGAAGACACTGAAATTTATGCGGAATGGGATGAATTTCAGCCCACCCCCTGCAAATTGCTCCCCAACTCTTCCATTTTTTTTTTTTTTTTTTTTGGAGATACTAGGAACAGTCGCTGGGATTTTCCTGGTGGTAGAGAAAAGGTTGGTATGTAGCTGCTCTGGTTCAATTCTCATAGATAGCCCTGTGAGGAACCCAGAAAACAGCTGAATCCAGCAGCCATCTTAGCTGGAAACTAAGGATCAAAAATGCAAGGGGGATGGTGAAAGAGAGCCTTTCTGTGTGGGACATTTGCAAGGTGACTGAAAGAACTGATCAGAATACCACTTTCCTCTGTTACTTCACTTTCCATCTAAGGCGCTCAGACATTTTCGGCCTGCAGAGCATCCCACTGTGTGGAGGGCATAGTAACAGGCACGAGCAGAAGGCACCTACTTATGCATTTAGTTCGCTTAGTAAGGCAGAGGTTTAATCATGTCTCTTACATTTCACCTCTTCAAAACTTTTCCCCCTAAGCAAGGCGCAGTGCATTTTTTGACTGTTTACTATATTATACTCTATATTATACTTTTACATAAATTAACTTGTTTAATATTACCAACAACCCTGTAAGGTAGTTTTCATTGCCTCGATTTTATAAATGAAGACACCAGCTGTCTGAAAAATAAGTAACTTTCCCAAGATCATTTGGCTAGGAAAAAGTGGAACTGAAATTTGAATATAGACATATGGATGCAATGCCCGTGGTCTTTATACCGTAGAAAGCTACTTATCATATATATGGGCATATATATGTAATAATGCTATTTGAGAAATATTTGAAAGTACACATAAATATATAATTTAGGATGCACTGAAGTCTGGCTTCAACTTCCGTATTCAGCCAAAATTTACTATTAATATTTGGCTTTAGTTTCAGACTTAACCTTGATTTTGAAGGGCAGAATAGCTGAATGCCTCCTCCATAACATAGTATCAGTAACACAAAGTACATTATTCAGAGTAATATTAATATCTGAGTATTCACTTTCAAATGTAAGTGATTATAATGTTTATATGTTATATATTTATATATTATTTATATCATATTATACATCATATAAATATGTAATAGTTATAATTATTATAAGCATTCTAGAAAGTACTAAGTTCACTTCTGTGCTGTGTTCAAATTTTGCCAGTTGAAGTAGAAATACATTTTGACTATTCGGAGAGTATGCTTCAATAGTTAATAATGATAATTAACTTACTTATTTTATGTACCCAAAATGCCCTTTCAAGTAGTTAAGGATTGACCATTACTATGAATATAGGTCCATAATCCCTTGTCTTATATATCAGTTGGAATTCAGCAGCATTCAGATTTTACGAAGGCAATATATTACCTGCACTGTATTTATCAGCTCCTCTCGGGGACGGGAGGGGGAGACTGGGAAACAAAATAATGAAACGCTTTACTACATAGTAAAATGTATGAATATTCCCCCTAAGCCTCACATCAGATCAGACAGATTTTGCAGCCAAATGAGTTATGAAAATATTTTTTGTTCCTCAGAGCTTTTGGACTTTTAAATGGTAGCTAACGGGAGACATTAGCTAAATAACTTTAGGAACAATAACAAATGTTTTATGAATAAATGTTCAGAAACATAAAAGTAACTATATTAGACAGAAATAGAGATAGATATTACTAACATCACACGCTAATGTTAATCTTAATAGAGTCATTTTGTGAATTGGGATTCATAACATTAAACAAAAATAACCTTTGGGAATAGTATTTAATTTTTAGTTCTTTAATTCCACATAGGACATTTTTCAAGAAATGGGATTTCTATTTGGGATTTCTTTATGCCTTGTGAGGATGAATTAAAATAATTCAGTGTTACCACTGAAAAATTCCATAAGAATAAAAAGCTCTAAAAATATGTATAATAATATGCATGATGAAGATAAAGTGTATGAAGGAAAGAAGATAATCTTAGAGAAACCTGAGGTACTCAAAACATACTTTGTACTCACTACTCAATTTTTTAAACAACAGTCTTCGTAGGAATGCTTTAATAAAATACTTTCTCACAGTTTTGAGTTCATAAGTTCAAAAAATATTGTTAAAATGATTGTTATAACTAGCCAATTATGTAAATAAATATAAAGGAATTTTCAGACTTACCCACGCTATTAATCCTAGGTACAAAATTTCTTCCTGAAAACATTTTCTGCTTTGCACACAAAAAAGTGAGTGATGTATTGTATGTATCACTTGAAAGGGGGAATCTCTCCAATAACACAAATGTAGACTCTAGAACAATCTAACAACTAACTGTGCTAAGAAATTATTGTTCCTGAAATACAATATCAAACTTAGTAAGTTTGTCTAATTTTTAATAATAAAATTATAATCATAAAAAGTTTAAAAACTAACACCAGGTTTATTTTCGTATTCCAGAAGTTGATTCTACAATGGTGATATTAAGCTTTGGCCTCACCAAATATTGATTTTAACATTCAGTCACTTGGCCAAAATGTATATTTGGTAATATATGAATGAAATTATATAAACTTATTATTATTAGTAGTAGTAGTAGTAGTATTTTACAAACAGAATCATAATGTGCATATTGGCTAAATTATTCTTTTATTGTTGGGTTGATTACCTTTGCTGCCCAATTCAAATATCTTAAATAGTTAGAAACATAACTTTCAAATTTGGACTATAAAAAACAATCTAGTGACAAATTTTGACAGATTGTTGAGAAAAAATCAAATACTATGTATTGAACTAGTATGTGTCACGCATTGAACTAAGGAACCTTCAACCAACAGCTCTGTGAAAAACGTGGAGTGCTATTCCAGTTTCACAGATGAGAAAATTGAGATTCAGCTCTCTTAAATGTTGAGTTTGAACGTAATTCTTTTTCATATCAATTTTAAGGTTCTTTTCATTTTATCTATGTTTTTCAAAATTGAGTAAAGGGAAGGAAGAATCTTGAGGGCCCCAAGTGTTGACTTATTTTTATTATAATATTATTTTAAAATATATACAAAGATTAGGGTAAAACTCCTAATTATCGTGGCTCTCATATGATAGTAAACCAAAGCAAATTTACAAATCAAAGCTAAATTAAATGAAATAATATAAATCCACATTAATGTGATTGGTGATGGTGTTTTGCTGAAACTAAATTGTCAATGTTGAGTTAAATAGTGGAAAGATATATTTGTGGGTTTTATTCTACTTGTCTACATGATTCCTTCTTTTTCCCACATGACAATCCTTTGATGCACTGCCATTAGCACAGCAGTTAGTTTTTCTTTTTAATGTTTGACTATCACTTATTACTTTGTTATGCTAATAATTTTAATAATGTCCTGTAAAATTCAATCACTAGAACATCTTTGTAAAGTTTTACAATTTTAACTATGGCAATGTTAATAAACTGTCATAAGTTGTAATGTATAGAGGTACAACATAAACACTACAGACTCCTGCTCTAGGATAATGAGTTGTCAACTAGAGAAGTTTCTCTTGAGTTGAACAAGTCTATACACCACGCTTAATATAACGATTCAATTTTCATATGGCTTTCCTCTATTCAAATTACTGGGAAATCTTTGCTTGTGCAACATAGCACAATGTCGTTTGGCTTGCTATTAGTCCAATCATAAACAGAAATGCAAATGAGGACACTTAAATCATGTGACACTAGTTAGATATAAGGTAGTCATTCTGATGATTCAGAAGATACTTATTTTAGTTGTTTTAAAACACACATTATCTTTGAACTTCCAAACTCCTGAGAAAACAAACACACAGACGTAAACATAGGTATGTTAGATATTAATAAATATGCTGTAAAAAAATAAAATAAAAACCTTCTGGTGATGAATATGTTTGGGGAACTCATTACCACATTAAAAGCTCTGAGAAATCCTGTTAACTTTGTTTCACTCTCAGTTCAAGCTAGAGTGCATTGTGCATTTTGATGAATGCCACTTAAACAATACATGAGGTAGTAGAATCAATACAGTTAGAGAGACCCTCATAATTTCAAAGACTAAGCATCTCAAAATATTGACTAAAAAATTATTTTCAACTAAGACTTTAAAAAAAAATATTTTTTCACAGCTCAATCTTCAAAGGTCTATAAAAATCAGTTATCTGTTTATACCATATTAAACACATAGTAATAATATCTGGATTCAATGTAATCCTTATTTTAAACAGAAGAATTATATCTTTTATTTTTAATATGGTCACAGAGCCTGGCACAATGTCTTGCATGTTACAGATGCTCATTACATGATTGGTATTTGACTGATGATGCAATTCTCTAAGCCCCAACTCTAATTCACAGGTGTGACTTTTGTTGATAATAAGCAAGTCCATAGGGACTGAATCACATAAGCACAATGACAAAGCTATAGTACTGTCAGGAACCTCTAGCCCTGTGGCTTTTGAATAAATATGAATAAATATTTATAGTATATGCATGAATAATTTGTACAGGACCTTTTAATTTATGAGTACAATAAACAGGATTGGAAACAACACGGGATGTATTTTTAGCTTGTGTTTTCCATTTTTATGTGATTGATGGTTTGATGCTTCATGTTTTTAAAAAGACGTTTTCATTTCCTTTGAGATTTTTATGAGTTCTTTTTAGTTGGAAAAACTGCTGCTTCCTGTGGCACATAGGTCTGTAGAAGCTGCTTGTGGATTTTGGCCTTAGAGACGTAGACGTTATTGTGTATTTCTACAATAATTTTTCAGGGATATGTAACTTGTCTATAAAAATATGCCTGTGGGCTGAATCTTGGCAGTTAGCATTTTTGTAAGAGGATATATTTAGTAATATCTGAATGTCTAAACAAGTAACACATAGGTAAGCTATTTTTAAAAACTGGTGACAGAAAACATTCGTTGTTATTGCCACCTTTTGAATGTGTTTGGCTATAACTAAATACCAACTTCCAAATTTATTTTTTAAAAAACATTTGAGAAGCAAGAATTTGAGTTAGCCCTGCATTGGCTCACCTCATCATTAAAAACAAATAACTCAAGTCCATCATTTGGAAAATTGGAGACATTGAGCTACTTTTGGAGTCAATAGTAATGCATATTGACTTAGGTCCTTGGGTTCAAATTTTGAGGGATAATAGTGATGTGGGGGTCTTATTATGGTCTCCCTTTTTCTTCATTAGTTCAAGTAGTTTAATAAGTATGTACAAAGAGTATTTAGCATTCGAAGCTTTGTCCTAAAGTATACAATGACATCATTGAAGAATTGGGGAAATTAACTTTAATGGGTGACTGTAACTTAGAAGATAAAACAGATGCAAGTAAACAGCATTGTAATAAGAGTCCTTCGTTCAGAGGTATTGCCATTAATAGTTTATAGAAAGGGACACACATAAATTAATTAACCCACAAATTAAAAAACCCTCATGAATAAATAATATGCATATTTAGAAGATAGGTGGGTGTAGTGCAAACTTCTTGCTTTGAACTCAAGCTCTACCATTGTTACCTCATCTCTTTTAGCTTTATTGCCTTCATTGGTAAAAATCAGGATAATTATAGCTACCTTGTAGAGTGATTGTAAAAATTAGACAACTACAAAGTTATCAATAAATGCAGACTATATGATGAATATTATTTCCATGGCAAAGTCTCTGTTGGAGTTTCACAGCTAGGAAGCGCTGATGGTAGTTCTCAATAAGGGGAGGGTAGTCAAGAAAGGCTCTGTCCTTGCAGAGGTCAGACCTGAGTGAACAGTAAATTATAGACAATTGATAAGGGTGAAAGGGAAGAAGCTTGGTTTAGGAAGAAGCCTTTCTTTGATCTGACTTAGGCCCCAAGGCCCCTATATACTGAAGCTACATGGGAGGACCGTAAATCCAAAATCCCTACATGTTCATGGTCAATAGTACAGTGTATTGTTCTTGACACCATGTCTAAGTCGAATATGGTTATTACATTAAAATGTATTTTATCCAGAAACGAAAAAGAACCAAAGAGAGACCTATTGCAAGCCTAAAGAAGAAAAATAATCAGACTACAACAAAACTCATCTGTTATTGGCCATATTGTCATGTTTTAAAAAAATATACTGGTTTAATCTCTTTGAAATACAATCAGGAAGATAGCACTCCTGTCTACCAGTCTTTTTGTAAGGGTAGGAGCCTAACTTCAGTGGGCACCTTACTTGAAATTGTAAAACCCCTGCTATCATGAAGATACCAGAAAATATACTTAACCTTCAGGCAGGGCCTATTAGCAAACACAGCTGCCCTGTGATCTCCCCATCCCACGCCAGCCCTTTGCTTCAGTAGAGTTGAGTTCAATATCTTTTCCCTATTGCAATAGTTATAAACAAACCCTTCCTTGCCTGTTTAACTTGTCTGGTGCAATTTTTCTTTGACAGTGTTTTCTCCAATTCATTCTTATAACTGCCTGGATTCATTAATGAATACTCAGCTAACCATAAATTTCTCTATTTCAATACGTATTAGGCAATTTGGGAGAGTCCCACTGTTTATGACAAGGTGGCCAAAAAACCTTTAAAATGAACAAGTTTTCTTTATTAACATATTTACTGCTTAACCTCAATACATACGTTGTATTTTTATCCTTCAAATTGCACTGTTTGATTTTTAAGATCAAGAACCCTGCTTTATGTTCTTTTTACATCTGTCATGCCTAACATACTACCTACTGCATAAAATGCATGTCAAAAATGTGGTGATGTCATATGACTATGTAATTTAATTCCTGAATTAATATCTTTGAGAAACAGCTAAGACAATCACCCATGCTAAGTTCAACATATTTACTTAAGTTTCTGATAACACAGCTACACAAGAAGTGAAAATAACCTAAATGCCCAATTGTAGAGAACTGATTGAGTAAATTATAATAGATAAATATTCAACAGAAAATATATATATATTGGTTTCCCTTCCAGTCACACATTAAGTTGAGCACTAGGCTTGGTCCTTTCCCAGACGTGATATCAAATCACTCTGCAGCAATGTGGGGACGTATGCTTCATTATCTTCCCTTTAACTATGATGGAATAGGCTCAGCGAGCCTAGCCGAGCCGGGATTATGCATGGATGTTGTCTGCCTTTAATCACATTATGTTGCACATCACATGACTGTCCTCATACAAATTACATATCACAATGATTTTCTACTGTTGTTCTTAAATTTCAAACGGGTGGGAGGGGCCCAGAGGGCATGCGGAGGGAGATAGGGAGCTCTTGGGGTGGAGATGGGAGCGTAGCATGTAAAACAAGGGACTGAAATGGGGGCTGGATAGGGAGGAGACCATCAGGCAACCATATTCTAAGGTGATTGTCCGAGGTGCTGCTAATTCGCCAGTGTTGAGGTTCCCAGTGAGACTCCAGAAACATATTTCCTGTTTTCTCATTTACTTCCAAGATCTCAGGGGCATTTTGGGGGAGGGCGGGGGCATAAGATGGTATTGCACCAATTTCTATGACACGAGTGTTTGAGATAAGCAGATGCTGAAACGTCATCTCTTCCAGCAGGCCTCCCAGGTCTACCACCAAGGATGCAATGACTCCCAGCAATACCACCCAGTCTAGACAGCCGGCAAGTCCTCTGACTCCTCCCACTTGTCACTCTCCCTCTTCAGACCCACTGACATTTCCTTTTATTCATGGCAAGCCTTACCCCTTTATTCAGTGTTGACAATTACATTAGCTACACCCCTTTTATAGTCCATATATGTAGTGTTACCTGGTTACCTGTCTGCCTCACCTTGGAAAGCGGAACTTCCTGACTACTTACTTGAACACTTGGAAAAGATACTGAATTTGCAAACCTATGCCCGTTTCTATTTCGAGCTGGGGACCAGAGCTCCCAGGAGCTAGACCAGCCTGTCACTGAAGCTATGGGAGACTTTCCGGACTCCCCTTTCACTCTCTGAGTTACCAGGTCCACTCTTACAGTGTTGTACAGGTCAAGTCTTCCATAACGAAGAACCTGAGCACCCTGCCCAGCACAGCTCCAACCTCCAAAGCCTGTGGGATGCAATCGCAATAGAGTGTCTACACCACTGACCAACAGAGCTTTTATTAGGTTGGTGCAAAAGTAATTGCGGTTTAAAAGGTTAAAACTCATTGCAAAAACTGCAATTACTTTTGCACCAACCTAATAGATGATTGGTGAAAAAAGCTGAGAGCAGATGATAGAATTAAGCACAATTTTAAAGCCTATTTTACTTGATTACAAAAGGAATCCATGTTTATTGCACAAACTTTGGAAAACGTAAGCATTTTGGTTGGTTTGGAGGCCACTCTCCTTCCCACATCCTCTGCTTCCATTAAAGGACAAATGTGACAAAGGATATAAATTTCTTCTCCTTTTTCTCTTTTTAAACTACATCTTATAGAGGAATG
Organism: Rhinolophus sinicus; assembly: GCF_057876585.1. Taxonomy (NCBI): domain Eukaryota; kingdom Metazoa; phylum Chordata; class Mammalia; order Chiroptera; family Rhinolophidae; genus Rhinolophus; species Rhinolophus sinicus. The sequence goes on from NC_142501.1 coordinate 38,610,339, forward strand.
GCATATGTAAAATTTTATATAAGAGGGTCCTAGGGGCCATGTCCTATTGTTATAAAGAGAGGAGTAAAATTGTGAGTTAGCATAGCACTAGACATAAGACCTAGAATACATCAATTATTCATTTTGAAGAATGGCTATAAAGATGTTTTAGAATATAAAGTCCTCCCAAACCCCGCTCCCAGTGTCACAGTTGCTGCAGAGGAGCGTTCACGAGACTATTTAGCTATCTATTTAATTAATGAGCATTTATTAGCCACTTCTATATGCAATGCCGTAAGGTAGATGCTAGATGAAAAGATAGACAAAAACGAACAAACTTTGGTCTCTGCCATTAAGGAATTTTCAAATAACAAAAAAGACTTTGTTTGACATTTAGGTCACTTTCTACTAAAAATAAGACTGTGATGAAATCCCTGTGGTTGAATTCTTTTGCACATCTACAAATATTTCCTTAGGATACATTGTGAGAAGGGGATTTGTAAAGTCACTTCGGTGATCTTGGATCTCATGATAAAGTAAGCAGGCAAATCCATGAGACACAGATTAAAATAAATAGATTATTATTATTTTAATATCTATAAAGAGCTGAGTGGTTCTAAAATATTAAAAGTATACGAAAAGAATGCAAGAGTTTGACTAAAAAGACATTTAAATATCTCAAAAGCCAAAGAAATACAAAGTCCAATCAAATATGGCAATTTCAAGAGTAGATGTTATAGATCCTAATATGACTTGAAAATTAGGTAATAAAATGACTCACCTGGAAGGTCTTTGGCTAAGTGACCAGCTTTGTTTTAAATGATGAACTCTCTGTTAGAGGCTATAAATAGGGCTCAGAATGCCAGAATGCCCCTTCAGTGTCACAAACAAGGATCCAGTGTTGTCTCAGCATGAACCACCTAGTTCTGATGAAGCTTTAGCAAGCTGAAAAGACAATGTAAAAATTACATGGGGATGTAATCCCCCAAATTGTGAAGGATGACAACATTACTTTCTTAATGGCTAAGCATCTTTTAACTCCAAGATTTAGAAAATTTTGCATGGTATTAACATATTTTGTGTTGGGAAATGTGTGTATACTAAGTGTTTTGATGCGTTCCATGTCTGGCATTTGACCTATTAGAGTTAACAAATCAGGTTTTTAGTTACAACTTAAAACACGTAATGGATTTAGACTGGTGAGTTAAGTTGAAATCTTATCGAGTTGATATACGTATCAGAATAGTTAAGAGATCTTAAAGTTCATTGAGCTTATAAATTTATTCTGTTAGATTTATGGTCTAACTATTTGGTACCAGGAAGGTTTTGTATGTTAAATCAGACAATCATAGCATTAAAAGAAAATTAATTTGTAAATAGAGTTTAAGATGTTCAAAAGAGTTCATTTAACTATACATGAGATCAAACATTAATTGGTGGCCCTTAAATACAATTGAAAATATTTGCTGGACTTAGAATATTATTTGTAAATGGAATTTAACACCTTCATAAAAACTACTTTTAGAACTTGTAACTTTAATTTAAAAGTTCTGAATAGTCTTTTATACATACAAAATCCTCCCTCAAAGACAATTTTAAAAATCGGAGTTTTAACAGAGGATTAATACAAATGCACAAGTCTGGGCTTTTGATAACCATTGAGTTGTTTTATGTTTGAAATTTCAAATTCTGTATCCCCAGCTAACTCCACACAGTTATCCCCATAATACATTTTAAATCTTTCTGATCCCTCTTCATTTTTCTTCTTTTACCGAATTTTGAACAATCTTAATCTAGGGCACACATTCTGACATAAGCTGATTGGCTTAATAGAGTTATAGGTAAAAATCATAAATGATTTAAAGAGACATAATTTTCTTCTGCAAGGATATAAATGCATGTTTAGAATTCAGAAATAAAGAAAAAAAATCTACTGGTTGGAAAGTTTTCATATTATTAGGGAGAAAAAAGAGAATTGAGATGACTTTATGAAAGAACCACAAAACTGATTAAAATTTGTAAATTGTCCCCATAGGAAAAGGCTTAAAGATCTGGAGTATTTTAACTGGAGAAAACTGAGGTGAAGTATCTAAACAAAGTGGTTTGACTAAATTTGGCTTATAAATACCAGTTGAAGTCCTCCCAATAAACTTTCTCTTACCCCACACCCCACATTAAAGTAAATAAAGTTGAATTTAAAAAAAAATTCTTCAGCTGGCCTATTCAGTACAGAATTTGAGGGCCTCCGAATATAGGAAGAGATATTGTTTGAACTATATGCTAAACAGACATATTTCTTTCCATCAGAGATAGTGTAAAGAAAGAATGAGTTTAAACTATACCAAGATTATAGGTGGACATTAGAAAAACGTTTTAGACTTCAGATGGCATTATACAAACAATGCATTATCTTTTTTTCTGGAAAAAGAAATTAAAAGACATAGAGACCATCCTTCATTGGACAGTAGAAATGACTTTGAAAAGATGCTGAGAAAACTCACAAGGCAAGGGTGAAAGGAAAGACAGTGAGGATAAATAGTCCTCGTATATAGTCGAGTTCTAAGCCAGATTTTAAAGACATCAGATTCAGCCATTTAGTTCTTTGTACTTCCTTATCTCACATTCAGGTCTCGGGAAACTAGCTCCTCAGGACCCTGCTCTGAATCACACTGTTTTAATCTAACCGACTTGTCCCCATCCCTCAGATCTTTGTTTCACCTGTTCATCTGAGAAAGTAGTACCTATGAAAGTGTTAGTGGGTACCACTTGGCTAGTGTTATCCTTGCCCAAATAGCACATTTACTTTATAATTATATTTCCCTGAGTGTTTATAACTTTACTCAAAGCAATGCCTTTAACAGTAGAACTCTCTGGAACATTGTTAGGTCTGGGTAAGGAAATCAGATTTGGGTGGATCGAAATACCCGGTGCACATTCATTCATTCAACCAATACTTATTAAGTACTTCTTTTATTCCAGATACTGTTCTGGGTATGATGACATCTGAGAGGAAAAAGATATGCAATGCCCCTTTCTGTAGTATTGCATTCTAGTGGGATTTGTGGGAGACAAACTATAATTTCATACAACGATAGTGTTATGGAGAAAAGACAATAGGATGAGGGGATAGTGAATGGGCAGGGCTGGGGTGTGATAGAGGGTGGGAGGTTGGGAATGGTGGAGGGAGGTGGCTACATTTTCTAGATTGGGCAGTCTTATGACTCCTCTCTGAAGAGGTGACCCTTGAGCTGATGGAGCTTGCCAGGTAAATATTTGAGGGTAGAGAGTATTCCAGACAAATCTTCAAATGAGGTTGAATGGTCTTTGTATGCATTCAACCAAAAGAATACCAACAACCCTGGTAATACTGGGTTCTTATTGTCTCTAGAGATTCCAGAAAATCCTAGGAAATTCAAACCAAACTTTGCCATCCTCCATGATCTTTTCCTTCTTAGATTTCAATCTTCTAAGATAATTAGAATGGACATATACTGCTCATATAAGGGTCTATCATTTATTCATTTTTTCATTAGTTCTTTAACATTCATTCAATAAACATTTAGTATCTAGTATGTGTCAGATGATACAGCAGTGAACCAAACAGATAAAAATTTACATCCATATGGAGTTTACATTCTAGTGGGAGAGAGCTACAATAAAGAAAATGCCCTATTTCATAAAGTTTAAGAGGCACAATTTCTCACATTTCATTATCTCTGAAATTGTAATGTAGTTTATTCAACACTATCTTACATTTATAATTGGCAGGTGTTTTTCTTTCTTAGTGATACAAAAAAATAATACTGCCTCTTACAGTCAAAGGCATCTTAGATGTGATGAATTATAGTTAATAAGAAAAATAAGTGCATTGCTACGTAGTGATAAATGCAAAATAGAAAAGTAAAGCAAGAAGGAGGATAGAAAGTGCTGGTGATGCTGGGGGGCAGGGTGGGGAGAAATTGCAATTTTAGATTGAAAAGTATTATTCAGGTGACATTTATGTCCAGACCTGAGGGTGGTGAAAAAGCAAGCTATGAGAATATCCAGTGGGAAAGCATTTCAAATAGAGAACTGCAAGTGCAAAGGTCCTGAGGCAGCAGCCTGCCAGGTATGCTTAAAGAACAGCAAGGAAGAACATGAGACTACAATGGAGTGAGCAAAGGAGAGAACACTAGGAGTTCAGAGAGGTAATGGAGTGACAATTATCAATGAATGGCCTTATAAGCTGTTTTCTCACTGATAGACGAGACTGTGAGAGGAGCTGATAAGAAGAGGAAATATCAAGAACCAACATGAAGCATATTGTAGACATGTCAAGGAATCAGTTCATCTATAAATCTAGAACTCAAGAGAGATCCAAGTTGGAGAAATAAATTTCAGATAAATGTATAGTCAAGTTATTTATAAATTTAGTATATATATATATATATATATATATATATATATATATACACATATATATGTATATATATATATACATATATATATATGTGTGTGTGTATATATATATATATATATATATATATATATATACACATATATATATGTATATATATATTTCTAAGGATTGAGCCCCGAGGGGAACTCCAGTATTTTCCTATGATGCAAACAGGGAAGCTTGGCCTCAAAGGAAACTGATTTACCTATTCTCCACTAGCAACCTCACCTACATGGCTTAACATTTTCTAGTTCCATCCAATTAATTTAAAAGACCCTGTGGGAATACATTTAACAATACGGTATTCATTTATCACAGTGGATGCTATGACGTGTGGTTATTCCTTGGGGAACAGTGTTTTGATCTATTTAATCTGCTCCAGAGACCTTCCAGGGCTGATACATTTCAGGATTGAGCACAGTAGTTCTCTGGACATCATCCAGTCCAGATATTTCCCATTTCTTGAGAGGTTACAAATAATGATTTTCTTACCCACAAATAAATTTCCTAACCCAGAAAATAGGACTATAATAGCTACTTCACAAGATTATTTTGATGAAATAAAGAAAGCACCTAGCACAAGCATCTGGGGCGTAGTGTAAAATCCATAAACGTTTACTTTCTCACATACAGTCTTGAAGACATTTTTTAAAAAATCCATTGGTCTAGGGTGTAAAGATATGTTCTAGAAAAATCACCCAGTGGCACCTGCAATTACTAAAAAAAAAGAATGTGTGAAGATATTCCTAGATTATCTTGGAATCATATGAAAAGAATAAATGTACAATCTTTCCCCTCTTTGCAATATGTAAGAAACTATTGTAACACTGAATCATTGAAATTGGTCTTAAAGATAGCTTAAATTGTATTAACAATAATATTAGCGATTTATGTTAATTTTGCAGACTGGTAATAAAAATCTAGGCTTCTAGAGGAAAGAAAACTTTCCTAACTTGGCATTACATCATACATATAACATAGCACTTCTTATCCATTGGTCATTCGATTACATGTTAATGGATGTCCATGTATTCCTTTAACAACTATTATTTTAAGGACTTAACGTGTACTGGGTAGTGTACTAGCTACCGGAAATCCATTCATGAATAAGACACCATTTGTGCCCTCAAAAAGATTAATGTAAGGTGAGATTGGAGAATAAAGTGAAGTATGGGAAATTTTATAATAGGAGTACATACATTCAGTGTTTATTATGGGAGGATAACAGCACCATGATTTTCCCCCAAATCTTCCATAATTTATCGGAGATTTCATTTATTGGAAGTCTAGCTTCTGAGGTCACAATTCCACTTTACTTGTAGCGGATTATTGCAAATATAGCTTTGAAATGGGATACCTCATTAGTATCATTAAAGCTTCGTTTTTCCTTTCAACAACCAAAAGTGTGAATATGAATGCCTGATTGTAACCCAAGCATGCCCATCCACAATAATAGTATTAATGCAGTCATTTTGTAAGTCAAGCCTGCATCACAGTTTCAATAAGCAAATTATCTCTCTGCAGATCTTTTTGTAAAGGTGCAAGAGTACAAGTGCTAAAACACATCAATCCTATTTTCCTCCAGGGAAATCAGATCTCATAAAATAATTTTGATTTTCTTCCTGGATTATGTACATGCAGTGGCTCCTGGAAGCAAAATCTCCAACTGGATATAGTTCCTGTGTGTGTGATAATCTCTTAAACCATTTCACAGAGGTTATTTTTCTCTTGATTTTCAAGGTAGATTACTAGACTCCCTTAATACTTATTGCATGCTTACATTTCTGGTTTTTCAGGGGTGAGAAATTTGATAATATTCACCCTGCACCTTTCTTTCTGGACATTCTGAATTCTCTTTGATCAATTTTCAAAAGAGGTCTCTATGATCTTTGTTCATTGAGGTTTACCATTTGATGTTCACCAAGACGAAAGAAAAACCAGTTAAAATTCAGCAATACCCTGAACTACTTAGAAATGTGGGGAGTGATACTATTAAAAATTCCTTGCTTACTCACTAACAAGTAACCTCAGAAAACATCCATGAAAAGGCTGACATTTTCTAATCTTGAAAACATTAGGTAATTCAGTAAGGTTAAATTAGGGGCAAATTTTTGAAGAAAATATTCATGGTTTTTAAAATTTTCCTGTTCATTTTTATTTAGATGTATATCCTCCATTTTAGTGGGAAAGAATTATTACAGTATATACCTAAAATAAAGAAACATCTCTTTTAATGCTAGGCTTATACCGTAATAATTTATCTTGTATATTTCCTGATGAAAAATACGACTCTAACATCCGAATTCTCATCTTTCTTGTTGCCTTTTCATACACATCAGTGTGGATGCTTATTCAGATATGCATTTTCATGTGAATTTGTGATTTGTAGAGGACATATACTTACAATTTTGTTAATATAGATAAAGCCCATACTAGTTAGGTCAATTAGCGAAGGCTGTAGGTCCTTGGACTTAATACATGAGCTGTATTGTATGTATGTCTTTACATCTCTGTCTCATTAGACTGTCAGTTACTGGAGATCAAAGACTGAAATCATTCAGCGTACACAGACCTGACACATAGCGGAAACTCAATAAATAATTCTCGAACTGGACTCTCAAAAAGGCCCTAAAGGCAATTAAACTATGGATAAGTAAGAATAGGAATAAAAATTTTAAAAATAAACTTATAACTTTGGTCATATATTTCTTTAAGATATTGATACACCCTCACACTATATATAGGATCACTAAGGTATTGCTAGTTAGAAGGGAATACAGACCCCCAGGGAAGTACTAGACCTTATGAGCAAAATAATCCGAGGGTAGATTTTTTTTTTTTTTTTGCTGGTTTATTTTCTTGGTTTTTGTTATTTCTAGTATCTGCAATTAAATGAACCAAACTGTCGCATCCAACAATTTTCAGTGCTTATTGTCTATTTAAAACCAAATATAGCAAGATTCCCAGAGCAGTGGATTCTTATAATGGCTCCACGTCTTTCCTCTTGCAACAGCTGTGCGTCCATGTGTGTGTGTGTGTGTGTGTGTGTGTGTGTGAGCTCTTTCACATTATTACTTATATATTTAAAGGGGAAAACTTTTGAGAAAAATCACCGGAGGACTGAATTTAGCCTGATCTGACAAACTAAAAACAGGAAAACAAGAATGAACCAGTTTTGGAAAATCATCTCTTAACTCACTTTCCAAACACTGGACCCATCTGCAAAATTTAAAAACTTTAACTTAAAACTTGTCTTTCCTTAAAAATATATAATGTGAGAAGGAAGTATAGTAGTCTCATAATTAATGCAAAGCCCTTTTGTTTGTACCAGGTCCACATAAACGCATATGAGCTAACATCAGTCAGAGTGTCTCCCTTTAAAATGCTAGGTTCATTCTATTCTCTTTGCCCAAAGAACAATCCTGGGTGTGAGGAAAAGTCTTTTTGAAACAGTTCCTTTTCCAGTTGTCTTCCTTTCATTAATCTAGTTCGTAATTATTTATGGAGTGCTTTCCAAGTATCCCCTGCACTAGGGCATACAAAGATGAATAACGCTAGGTTCATTTCCTTAGTGAGCAACAGAAGAATTACTGCCATATTTACCAAAAGCTCACTGGATGGAGGAGCCATGTCACCTGCTAGGAGAAGGGGGGGGGGGGGGGAGGCTTCCCAGAATTGTCTTTCCAGTTAGATCTGGAAGGTAGAGTTGGTATGTGGGGGAAGCAGGCAAGAGGAAAGTTGGAAGGAAGGCACTTCAATTCAGGCAGGGTGGAACCACAGGAAAAAAGGCGTATGACAGCCCAGGACCTCTTAGGTTTGAGATGTGGGGAGGCATTTGAAAGGGACAGAGGGTCGGGAAGTAAACAGCACTTGGATCCAGAAGGCCTTAAGGAAAAATGTAGGCTTTGTTCTTCAGACTTTGGATGACTGCTTCTCAAACTGCTGTGTATGTATTCACCCAGGGGCATCTGAGGCTTTAGGATAAACATAGTGCAGCTTCCTAGAGTACCAATTTAATGTGAAGATTTGGGGAGGGAAAACCATCGGCTTTGTATAAAAATAAACATGCATATGTTGCAAAAAAGGAACGCTTACTGTTTGGCACAATTGCTCAAGAGATTTGCCCTAGATCCTCAGATTGCTTCTCCCTTTATCTTTTCAGGTGTCCTCTCATAATGTTACTGTCGCAGAAAGAATAGGGCCACGGGGAGGGAGGGGGCAGGGAATGAAGGAGGATAGGAGGGGAAGCAAAGAAGAGAAGAGATGAGATCATTCTTAAGAAAAGGTGCAGCTACCAGACAGGCCAGGACTAGATTTTGGTGACTCAGGACGCCATCTTGCCCCTCGGCGTGAACTTTAGCGAATTGTAATGGATTATGATACTATTAGCATTGCAGGTAGGGAGAGATCTCCACCTCCCGTGTCGCCATGACAGTTCTGACATTGGCCAAATAAAGACAAGGGAATCCCACTTCTTGATGGGAAGGAGTAGTTAGAGAGGACCTGCATTGGGAATGCTTATATGTCACCCTTAAATCTTGAATATTTCACGTTCTCATTCTAATAAAATCCTAAGCCTCTTTGTTCTTGGGGACAGTTGCTCTTCTCCTGGCCTGCCCACTCCCACTATTTTAGGAGTGTACTATTTCCTTTTTTTCAATAAATCAATTGTTTGCTTGGTTTTGGTTGCTTGGCTTATTCAGTGCATCCTTGAATTCTTTCCTGTGATGACATCAAGAACGCATTCTCCGGAAACAATATCTGGAAAGTACTGGGAAGTCATCACTTAGTTGGTATAGAGTGTGGACCTGGGTGTGACTACCTAATCCTAATCAAGAGACCAGACCATCAGACTGCCTGCCCTCCCCGCTCCAAAAGAAAAACCACCCCTCCACATTAGATACATTCCATCCTTCCTCCCTCCTCAGGTTTATATTTGCACAGGTGTTCAAAGTTTAGGTGAAAAAGTAATAATTATAATATAACTTATAAAGACCACTACATTATAACATTGAGTCCTTACTCTCCTGCTAGTAATTATGCTTGTTTTGCATATGAGAGAATTGAGACATATTGTTTGGAGTGGTGGGGTTAGAATTTGAAGTCAGGTCTATCTGACTCCAAAGCCCATTTTCCAAGTCCATTCCTTTATGTAACTCTGCTTGGGAAAAAAAAAAAATCAGACTTGGTCAACCATTTCTGGGGGGAGTGAGTCTGATGCTCAAAACATCATACATGGTGACCTAAATCCAGGGAGACAAAGCCATACCTACTGGCATAAGCCTGCCCACTGCGTACTCACAGCATCTCCACCCTGGTTACCACACCTCATTCAAAGTCACAGGACCCAAAACAAACACTGGGGCTGGGGTGGCAAAATGCAGATGCCTCAGGAGCACAGATTCCCAAACAAAAGGAGTGCAGACAAGGATTAGCCTTACACCTTGTATATGGGAACTGAAACCAAAACAAAAGAGCTAATCCAAGTAATCTCATTGACACCCCTCTAGGCTTTTAAAACCACTGCTTCTCTATATAAATAGGGGTTGGGTTTATTTGCTAATTTAGGTAAATTGGTACCTCATTTCCTAGTTGATCAATATTTGTCTTTCACTTTGTACTCACCCTATTGTAGGAAGCTTTTTATCTGGCAAAGTATTAATTCACTAGAAACTTATGAATTGTATTACAGAAACTTGCAAATCGTTTTGCAGAACAAGTAAGATTTTCAGAATCTTAGCTGCTTTTACATTTTTGGATGAAAAAAAATTAGTAGTGGAAGGACAAGAAACAATAAATATAGGTCAGAACCTAGTTATGGGACTTTAGTCTGCCAGAAAAGTCACAGGTGAAGTTCATTAAATGCCCATACTAGGTCCCACACGCAGGGATTCTGATTTAGTACTTCTGGAAAGCTCATAAAGTGGCATAGCTAACAAGCAACCAGGAGATTCTGAAGCCAATCACATTTTTGAGAAATACAGTTCTGGAATACTATATAGTTACTTTGCTTGTTTTCTAATTTTACCAGTTTTAAGAATGTTATTTTTGTAATCAGAGCAGCCAAACATCTAGTTTTAAGAAAAAGAAAATAATTCCAGCTTCTGCCGTAGGCTACCATAAATACTTTGCCAAATTCCCACCATATCCCATGATACTTACTGAATTTCACTCATTAAAAGGTGTGCAACTAGCAAGTGCATCGGCATTATGAACAAAGGATTATGATGAAATCATTACATTCTAATTTATTAGGAATTAATGGCAATGCTGTATAAATACTTCATCAAGAACTAGGAGCAGAATTTGTATGGAGCAGAACTAACTAGAAAGGGTAAGAATGTCTGCCGCGTCAACCAGGACACAGACCAAACACATCAGAACAGACAAAGCTTGCTTTTCATGTCTTCACGCCTCCCAGCTGTCTCCAGGCACACCCCAGGGTTCTTGTGCTTTAGGGTCTATGGTTCCCAGGTTAAAAAATCCTGGACTAGCCTGTTGAGGCAGTTTTGGAAACTACTTCACCATCCAAGTATTTGCTGTCCTCCCAGGGTAAGAAACTCTGTCCTGGAGGCAATTGGACTAGTTACAGGGACTCTGCGAAGAGACTTATTAGCTATGCACAGGTCACAAGCGGTCTGAGCAGAGGAGAAAGACTTTATATTTGATGCACACTTGAACTCCAGGCAAGACACTGGGGGGGAGCAGAGTTTGCCACCCCAAAGTGTGCCTTTAGTGGGATATTGATCATTTAAAACCGGTTATTTTTAAGAAACAAAAGACTCAGGAAGAACCATTGAACTTCCTCTGTCTAAAAGAATTTAGATAAGGGATCTGCTCCAGGAAAGAAGCTATCATCATAGATCACTATATTTTAACATGAACTAAGGGTGGCAGACAGGGAGGAACCTAGCAAAGTCTGTTTGTACTTCCCTCTGGTGCCCCATTCATTGTTTCTGGTGGCTAGGAAAGAATTTGTTTACCACATGCTTTCTCTTTCTCATCTACCTGTGAACTGCCTACCCTCCCTTTGAAGTCCAAACCACTACCCCCTTTCTCCTTAGCTCAAGCTGATATATAGGCCTCAATTGCAGATGGGTCCCAGATTCTTATGGAACCCTCATCTGTACATACATAATTATGTACAAATTGATTATTAGATATGTACATACATAATTATGTACAAATTGACTATTAGACCAGCCGGAATAACGAAGAGGGAAAAGAGGGGAAAGTTTTCCTTCCCCCACAATACTATAGTAGGCTTTCACATACGTAACCTCACTTAATTTCATCCAAACCTCACAACTACCCTACATTTTAGAGATGAGGTTAAGCAACCCTCTGCAATTCACACAGCTGAGAAGTGGTACGTCCCGGCTTCAAATAAGAGTCTGTCTGACTTTCAAGCCCAGAATATCTCATGTCCAAGGCGGTCACATGAGAAACCCTGAGTAAGATCGCCCAAGGCACAAAAAATAATCTGGAGATGTTACAATCTCTGAGTCCAGTGTAGCTCTGGAGGGGGCAAATGGGAGACTGTGAAGAAATTAAGGAATAATGATGTGTGCTATGATGTAAGTTTTAACTTTTTACTTTCGGACATTATGAAGCATATATGAAAGGACAACTTGCATCCATAAAAGCTAGGATGGACAATATATTGAGGGAAGGAAGAAGTATTTATGCAACTAGTTTCTCCATAGAACTATGTAATCAACAACACCAACAGCTTAATTAAAAAGAGGTGATGATAAAGAGACCTATTTCCAATTAAGAAGAGTACTATGGAAGATCAGCTTAAGTGATACCTGTTCTGTACTCCCGAGAAACAGAGAACTGTGGTACTATCTTATTTATAGGGAGCTTAATGTGCCAGGAAAGATTTATTCCACATTGTTTCAGTCCAAATCATAAATCTATAAAAATTTCTTTTAGATAAGCAATAAAGAGACATTAAATATGTGTCACCAAAAGGCTTTCCCTGACCAAATCATCTACTATTACCACCCAGGTTCTCTCCATTGCGTTGGCTTGTTTTGTTTTCTTCAGCACACTATTTAAAATCATCTTAATTTATATGCTACTGGTGGCTTATCTATATCCTCTACTAGGATATAATCTCCACGAGAGCTGGCTGGTTCACCACTGTATACTCCATGCCTTACTCTGTGCCTGGCACATGGTAGGAGTTTGTTTGTTCAAGAAATTTGTTCAAGAAATGAATGAGAAAGTCAAAATACTTGCATTAGGGATTTAAAAAAACTATATCTGGCTAAGTTTATGCTTTGGATCTGGCAGTAGAAGAATAGCAGCTGTATCTAACAATGTTACCTCATTATTTGGATTTTTAACTTACTATCCTGTATTTTTTAAATGAGTACCCTGGAAAAGTATATGTTATGTATAAAATATAAATATATCTTATATATAAAAGCCAATATTAACCACATGCTTACCATGTGCCAGACATATGTTATCAACTCATTTAATCCTGCAACAACATCATGAGCAGGGCAGTATTTTTATCTTCTAAATTTTATAGACGATAAAGTTGAAGCACAAGGAGGTAAGGTAACTTACCGAAGTTTTCCAGCAGGAAAGTGGTGGAATTGGGATTCAAACCTAAGTCATCCAACTCTAGAGTCTGTAGTCTCAATCACTAGATCCTACTGGCTCTCTATTATATATCAATGTTATACATGGATATGTTACATTTTTTTGCAACAAACATGGCAGGAATTGTTATATATTTAGAAAGCAATTTTAAAAAATTCTATGATGGTCCTGACATTTGGTACAAATGACCCCATAGATTGTGTGTAATCACTGGGGGCGGGGAGGACCAGTAACTATACAGAGGAGAAAGAAGCCCACACTTTGACCAGATGATCAAAATTAAATTGTCAGTGACGAGGAAATGGACATCATGTGTCCATCATGGAAGGAATACCTTGAGAAAGACATAACATCACTTATGTGATGGGGCGTAACCTGAATCTAATCAAGAGGAAATATCAAACAAGCCCAAGTAGAGGGATAGTCCATAAAACAAACATCTGTAAAACAAAAATGTCCATGTCATGAAAGACAAAGGAAGGCTGAGGACCTGTTTCTGATTAAAGGAGAATGAAGAGAAGTGGAAATTAAAAACAACACATGGTCTTGGACTGAATTCTGTACTGAAGAGAGAAAATGCTATCATGTTCATTATTGAATAAACCGACAAAATTTGAACATGGTCTATAGATTAAATCAATCTAGCAATATTGAATTTCCTCAATGTGATAACTGTACTGTGATTATATAAAGAATATTCTTGGTCTTAGGAAAAGCACATTGAAGTATAAAGGGATAACGGGCCATGATGTATGCCACACTTAAATGGTTCAAAAAATAATAGAGTGATAAAATATGTAGCTTTTTTTTTTTAATTGGTGAATCTGTATAAAGTGTATGTGGGAGTTCTTGTATTATTCTTGAGACTTTTTGGTACATTTCAAAATTAAGGTTTCAATTAAAATAAGGAAAAAATGTTTCAAAGAGGCATTGAGTTTATTATTTGATGTAATTGATTTACACAGACTGTATTTCAAGAAAGACTATTAGGTTCAATATCCTATCCAAACTAGGACATGGGGAAAATTCACAAAACAAACCCCAGTCAAGGTGTTTAGAGTATTATCTGAGACGAGCATGAATAAATGTGATTATAATTAAGAAAGATAAAAAGGCAAACAACTGTGTATATACAGTGAATAAAGAAAAACTATTTATACGTGAGCCTTCAAAGTGGGGGGGTGGTCCAATGAGCACCTTAGTTAGGAAAGACTTGGTGCTCTCTGTGAGCGCAGGGGTGGTTCATCAGCCTCCGCTGAGCTGGCTGAAACATCCCCTTAAGGCTGGCTTCCTCTCCTTTCATTGCTTTCCCTCACTAAGCTAACTTTTGCAAGTAGCTACTCCAAGGGAGAGAATGCACTGAGCAAATGAACTGGAGGTTATGTTCCATTTGTCAGCAGCATTTCTCATTTAAATGAAAAATATGCCCTTCTGTTTAACAGAGCAATCTCTTGCCAGTTTAGTTAGCAATATTAGATTCCTTGTTCCCATGGTGCTACGGCTGGTTCTTCAAAGCTGGTGAACAGTTTCTGGAAAGCAATGATCATGTCAACTTGCTGCTAGACCTAAAGGAGCTGCACCCCACAAACTCTCCCTAAATGTTTTTTTTTTCTTATATCCCGCAAATAGTAATCATTGGGAAATATATCATTCTGCTAATTAGTCATAATTAACATTATCGACCTAGTTCCACATCCTATTGTTTTTAATGTTATTCATTAAACACAAACCTGCAGCAATTACAGCATTACACCAACAACACACTAAGTAGTTTCTCCTAATACAGCTACCTCTGCCTTCTCACAGCTAACAGATAGTGCTAAAGCTAGATGGAGACCTCAGGGTCTGGGGTGAGCAGTGAGGAGCTGATGGCAGGCTCCAATCAGATCAAGCACTGCTTTTCTAGGGACCTTAGATGTGTTCAGAAGACCGTTAGGCAGAATAGAATGAGCAAGGCAAACAGACTGAGGGAGTCTGAACTCCTCTTTCCCCAAACATGAGAAGGAAGGTCGATCATGACAGCCTGAAACATTTACTCCAGGAATGCTCTGCCATCTATTAACTTTCCGTCTCACTATCTTCACAATCCTACCATTTGCTCTTTAAACCATATTATCCTCAGGGAGGGTAGGCTACCTCATGACGGAATAACAAAAATACAATTGAACTAATATGTTTTGAGTGCCTACTACAAGGCCAGGCATTATATTTCACATAACCACTTCATGTAACCCATACAAGTCTGAAAGTTAGTTATTGTTATTATGAAATATATTATATATTTGAATTTATTTTTATATACTTAAATATATGTGTGTGTATATTTAAATTTAGATGTGGACACTGAAGTCTATGAAGGTTAAGTAACACAAGTCAAAAGTCATGCAGCCAGGAGGTAAAAGAATAGGATTGAAGTATATACATCGGTTCACATTCTTTCTCACTGTACCACACTAGAAGAGCATACGTGGGCGTACCTCTTGCCAACCAGTGCCCATCTCACCTTAGACCCAGGTCATTTCTAAGAAGCTTGTCTTAGATGTGCAAAATTCCCTCTGGATTTCAGGGATGAAACAGCTTCTCTCATCTATCTACAGAGATTGGCATTTATTATTATTATTATTTTGCCTGAATATTCAAGCAGGACAAACATAATATTGCATAAATTGCTCTCTTTAATTTTACTTTTATATTGATTTTTACCTTCTTAGTGCTTTATACGCAATGTCACATCCTTCTAAACACTTATGACAGATACAGTCAATCTACGTCCTTTCAAGTGTTCACAAGTGTGAATACCACATACACCTTTAAAGTAAGTAAGTTTTTACTTCAGGGGAAAGCACTTCACTGACAAAAGACTGTAGTGTCCCCAAACAGCAAACGTAATTCTCACTAAAGAACTCAAAAGTCCTGGAGAACCCAGACCACATTTTGTACCCTGTAACGGATCTGGAACAAGTTGGTGTTCAATAAATGCTAAATAATGTATCAATCGAATTTAAATTACCATTCAGCATGTCAGGCTAATTTTATACCTTAACTGAATGGATGTCATTTTCACATCAGTACAAAGAAACTGATTAAAACTGCTACTTTATAGATTCATTGTATTTATAAAGGACTGGAGTGCTCTCCATCTGCCACCCACCCTGGGGTATACCGGGGGTGCCGAAAAATGTATACATATAACTTGTATTCATCTTTTGTTATCGGTATACATCATTACAATTTTAATACAGTTTTTTCCTTTCTTAAAATGTGTATACATTTTTTTTGGCACCCTCTGTATTTAAAACATTAATGGTATTACTATGTTACTTCCTTTTTTTTTTTAGTAAGAAAAGGAAATCAGAGAGACTGATTTTTCCAAGGTAATAAAAAAATTACAGATCAATTAATAGTTTCTAACTTAGTCAACTGTGCTCTTATATCCCAACTCTTTGTTTCTAAGAGAAATGTATTTTTACTCATTCTTTACATCATTGAAGATATAAAGATATTCAAGCCCATGATCCAGGACACCATAAGAGAGTGTTTTGTATTAGTAGTAGTCAAACAAGAAGATTTCTGAGGTTTCTTACAAATTTGATATTACTTTAGGAGGAAAGCCTTTAAAACTAAAACCAAATAAATATATAATTTAGATTAATCTTTTCAGTGTTACCTATTTGTTATAAAATACATGAACAATAAAGAATATGCTTAACACAAAAATTAGGCATCTACTGCCATACTTATAATAATTTTCCCAGTGACCTTATCAGAGCCAATTTTTCTCCCCTTTTGAAAAACATCTCTTTTTCCCCCTCACTCTAGTCATTGCTTTTAGAGAGGAAAGGACGTGTTCTTACCTGACGCCATATCTCTGGCCACAGGATCAAGGATAGGGCATGTGGACCAATCTGGACAAATGATAGTTCCTAATTCTTGGCCACAAGAATCGGTGCAGGAATAGGTATGTGACCCAAGCCAGGCCAATCAGAATCCTTTCCTGAGAGTTTTGCTAATTCAATTTGAGGGAGGAAGAACTTTCTTCTCAGATACTATGAAGACGGCAGCTAGAATCTACCAGCAACAACCATGTCCCCACTGGGTGAAAAAAGCAAGCCCACAGTTAAAGAATAAAGCTGAGATCAGAAACAAAAATTGTAGTTTTGATGGCAATTAGATTCTCGATCCTAGATAGTCCTCTGGTCCGCTTCGTCCACGCACTTTCTACATTTGTGAACATGCTCCAGTAAACTCCCTCATTGTTTCTGCTAACTCCAATAGAGTTTCTATCATTTGCAACACCCACCCCCGATCTAATTAATATACTTAATGTATAAAGTGGAAAGTGGAACCCCCAAACCCTTCTCAAGAGGTACTAGTCAGGGCTTATGGCTAATAATTGATAGAAACCTAGTTTTGATCCATCTTAAACAAATAGGAAGATTTATTTGCTCCTGTCATCAAGCCTTTGGAAGGGCAAGTGTGTGAACTGGCCCTGAGGAGGAAACTGGAAACTGAGACTCATGATTACCGTATTTCCCCGAAAATAAGACCTAGCCAGACAGTCAGCTCTAATGTGTCTTTTGGAGCAAAAATTGATGTAAGACCCGGTCTTATTTTACTATAAGACTGGGTATAATATAATATAATATAATATAATATAATATAATATAATATAATATAATATAATATATAATATAATATATAATATAATGCTGGGTCTTATATTAATTTTTGCTCCAAAAGACGCATTAGAGCTTATTGTCTGGCTAGGTCTCATTTTTGGGAAAACACGTAGCTCTGTCTCATCTCCGATTTTCTGTGCATATTAACTTCCTTCTCTCAGACTAATTCTTTCCCACTGGGAATGAAATGGGCCACCAGCAGCTCATGCATCCTTTGTGACTGGAGAGGAATGAGGCCTTCCTTCTCTTCTTAAAAGAAGCCAGTTAGAAAAACCCTCAGGAAGCACCCTGACTAGTCTGGCTTGGGTCACAGGTTAAGCTCTGAACGAATCAGTGTGGCTAGGGGCTCTTGGATAGCACATTGGCCAATTCCTATAGCCAGAGAGAGAGAGGGAATTGAAAACATGCTGGCAGCTTCCATTTGGGACAATTGACAAGAGCAAGAAGAGGAGCAGTTAATCCGATGGAGAGGATTGCTGTTTTGAGAAGAAAAGCAGATGATCTGTTACTGTTTACAGGCCCTCTTTTAACTGTTCAGCGCATACCTTCCAGACTTTTTCCCTTGTGAGCAAATGTAGAGAAATAGGAAGGTTCCGATATACCTGCACATGCTGGATACATCCCAATACTCAAAACAAAGCATGCCTAAAATCTAGCGTTCTCCATGAAAATGAGACATGTCTTGCTATATCTGGTGCTAATATAAACAGAAATACTGTCCCTGTTTCTAGTAGGTGGCATTCTGCTTTCTTTCAGACCAAGAGAAAACCAGAATCCCCCGCTTGGAGGTACAGGCATACTTGGAGATACCTCCATACTTGGAGGTTCAGGCATAGCCCTGATGATTGGGGTTGAATTTCATGCCTAACTTTTGGCACAGGACATCATTCTGAAAAGATGTTACAAAGATATCCTTCAGATAAAATTCTGAGATGACTGTCACTTCTGCCACAACCCTTAACGTCTATTGTTAGCACAGTTCTGGGCACGGAGCATAATCTCAATGAATAGGTGGTTAACTGCCTTGGAATCTAAAATAGGTACGTATTTTCATCAGGCCACTACTATTCACTGGAGAGATTAAATAAACAAACAAACAACTATGGATTTTTATATTTGAAAGGAAATTAATGCCTTTGCATTTTGGCAATGTTTAAAGTTTATCTGCAAGGCTCTCTAGTATAAGCTTTGGTAGCTAGCCTCCGAAAGGGCCCCCCGAGAGTCTCACCTCCTTAGTGTTTACGACCATGTGTAGTCTTCTCCCACAATGAATCTAGGTTGCTCTAGAGTAAGAGGTTATTTATTCTGACGTGAGGTGACTCTTCAGCTATGCCTTGTTCTCTTGTAGGTTGGTGCAAAAGTAATTGCGGTTTAAAAGGTTAAAAATAATTGCAAAAATCACAATTGCTTTTGCATCAACCTAATAGTATTCACTGTGGGAGAAGTCAGATTTCATGTCATGGATAGTCAAGTAGCTCTGTGGAGAGGCATATGTGAAAAGAAAATAGGGTTTCCTGCCGATAGTCATCATCAACTTGCCAACCATGTGAGTGCATCATATTTAGCCCCAGTGAAGCTTTACGTGATGTCACCTGCAGAAGACTGAGCCTGAACTGCCCAGCCAAGCCATTCCCTAATTCCTGGCCTATGGATTAATACTGTGAGAAATAACAAACGTTTATTGTGTTAAGTTGCTGAATATTGGAGGATTGTTTGTTACACAGCAATAAATAACTAATATATAAACAAAAATGAATTTAACAAATATAGCTCAGTAAACATAATAGCAACCTTTTCTTCTGAAATACTAAGTCAACCTTAAGATGTTAAATTAGACCACATTACCACAAATGGAATATGTTTTCTGCTTCCTTCTTCCTGTTGACTCTACTCTTCCGTGAAGTTGATATCTCTAAAGCACTCTATTTCTAATAATTAAATATTTGTCTTCAGCTAATGAGATCTTTGTTGCAGAGAAAACTAGAAACACTGTTTTCTTTACCAGCAGTAAAAATTCAGGGAAGAGCTGAGGTCATTTGCAAAGGAATACAAAGTAGGAGTTAGGCAATATCTTTCCACCCCACCCAACAGGTTTTCCTTTAAATGCTAAACAGACCTAAAGCTTAAAAACAAAAACAAAAACAAAAAACAAAAAACCCACCACTTTTAACAAAAGCCCTGCTGTTCATATATTTTAGAATTTTGGTTGTTTACTTTCACTAAGTAACTTGTTGAGAAAATTCTGTGTTACTGAAATATTTTTAGTTATGTCAACTCCTTGGTAATTGCTAAAGGAAGGGGTTTTGGAACCACTCATGCTAATATTTGCTTTCCTGAACACCAACTGTCCCTTAGCTACATGTTCAAAGGATTCAAAGAAAGAACTTCAAAAACTACAAAGAAGGAAGACAGGGAAAGATCTATTTTTTTAAAAAAAAAAGAAGTTTTTAGAAAAATTCAAACTGATTTAGGCATTCGTACAAAGGGAAGACTGGATTGTCCTAAATTAATGTCTAAAATTACAGAATTTAACATGAGTAAATATGAAAACAGCCCCTTTTTAGCTATAGGTTTTAAAAAAAGTCCTACCAAGTTACAAAACGTTGTCATTCAGAAAGCAGATTAGTGGTTGCCTGGGCGTGTGAGAGATGGGAGCGCTAGGCGTTCAAGGTTTCTTTAGGGCTGATGAAAATGTTCTAAAATTAGATTATGATGATGGTTGCACAGTTCTGTAAATATACTAAAAACCATTGAATTGCACACTAGAAATGGGTAAATTTTATGAAATATAAAGTATATCTTAATAAAACTTTTTAAAAGTAATCATTGATGACCCTGAAAATATTCAGTTAAAAGACTAGCAGTGTACACAAAAAAGTCACCAAAAGAATGGTTCTAGTTCAAATGTTGTTTTCTTCCTGCTTCTCAGCATATCCATGTACACAACTAAAGCTGAAATCAAATTTTAAGATGCCCCAATGATATATTTCTCTATCAGAAATATAACTAAGAGGCTTTTTGAAGTTTAAAGGTATGCTTCATTCACCCTGTGCTCAGACAATAAATGCAATCGACTTTGAACTTGCTATCGGAACGGAAGAGGTAATAGCTATAGTTGTTTGCAGTTACTATCAAGACAAATTCACAGTGCAAAACTGAAACTGTAATGGGTGAAAAAAAGCCTGCTTTTCATAGACATTACTGTAACCACAATAAAGTGTACCAGATATTTTGCATTTTAATTCTTTCAGAGGGTTACAAGGAAATTGTTTTCCTATAGGTTACCTTACATGTGCAACAGTTGCTCTAAAATATGCAAGCCCATTTGTTTCGTTCAGTTTTTTACCTCTAGCTCAGCAAGAACAACCAAAAGAATCCTGGTAGCTAGATTTTGTTAACTTCTCATAATGTGAAAGCTTTCTGAGGGAGAAAGGTTTAATTCTTAAGTAAAAGGCCAAAGATAATGAAGGCACGCTAACTATAACTCTTACCTATACATTTACAAAGTAGTTAAAAGCTTATTAAATATCCCAGGCTGAATCATATACTTTAGAAATAGAAAATTTATGATAAAAGCATAATATTGAAAATAAAATATAATATTGGTAATGAAAGAAGCCAGAGACAAAAGATAACTATTGCATGATTCCATTTGTATCTCATTCTGGAACAGCAAAACTGTAGGGACGAAAAAGAGATCGGTGCTTCCCAGGAGCCATGGGAAAGAGGCACTAAGGGCAGAGTCACGATGGGGAACCTTGTGGGCTCATGGAAATATTCTGTGTCTTCCTTGTGGTTGTCGTTATATGACTTTGTCCATTTGCCAAAACTCATTGTGCTGCACATTGAAAGGGATGAATTTTAATGTAAGCAAATTTATATCAAAATCTGATATAAATAAATATATTGGAAATACTAGATTTAACTATTTCGATCAGAGTATGCTGTTGGAATTAACTACATGATACTGAAAATACATTATGGCATCAAATAAAAATTAAGTCTATAGTTATTGGAGAATTTATTATTTCCCCCAATTTTTTTTATCTTCATTGTAGAAAACTTGATGGGAACAGTTTTAAAATTAGTCTGGATGGAAATTTTAAGTCTTTAGGCTAAAATTAGATCCTATAATGCAAATGATCAAATCTTTTAGCGGTAACTTCAGCAGTCACTTGAGTATTAATTATTAACTATATCCCCTAAAAAGTCTTCTATTGCTTTTATTATTATAACTACTTAACAGCTATAGTTTATTAAAGGTCTACTGAGTTCTAGGCATTCTCTTGCTATTCTCTCTCTCTCTCTCTCTCTCTCTCTCTCTCTCTCTCTATATATATATATATATATATATATATATATATATATATATACACAATTTTAAAAAAGAATTCATTTGACTAACTTCCCTTGGTATAGACACTTCTTTACTGTTTACTGAGGTAGCACACTACCACATTATAATATTTCTTGGTATGTATATGTGCATCTATATATCTATAGCTATATCTATCTATCTATCTATCTATCTATCTATCTATCTATCTATCTATCTATCTATATAGAGAGAGAGAAATGTTACACATCTCATAAATAAAGTAGGAAATATTTAAATATATATCTTTTTTCAATTCGACAACGTATCTTTTTCAGGTTTATTTCTATTTCCCACTAAATTGTGAGTTGTTTTGGGGAAGGGGCAGTGTGATGATATGTGTCTATTCATACAAATGAATACAAATGAATAGACACATACCATCACATTGTCCCTATTCAATCTCTACTGTACCTAGTTCAGTGTAATGCAATGTAGCAGAAGCTCATATGTTATTACATGAGGATAGAACTGCTTCAACTGATAGTTATCACAGAGAGTTCTGATCACTGTAATATTTACTTTTATATCAAAATCTTTTTGGAGGTGTATTTATACTGAGTTAGAAGGAAAGGCTTCTCGCCTCATCATTAACAAAATTGAATTATAATTTATCCTTGAAAGTGATGGTCATTTTATTTTTTAAAAAGTATTTCCATGTATCAGGCAAGGCTTGCAGGCATACTGTGTTTCCATTTTGATGAATTTAAGATGCCATTTGATTGTGGTTGTGATAGCTTTCGTAGGTTGGTGCTCAACATTCTTTCTACCATCCTTTTAATGTGCCTGCCTATTCTGCAGGGGCTGGAAAGTCTCCCAGATTCCTTGCCGCTGGGTCCCAGAATTTATTTAGGCTCAGCCAATGAAATGTACTTCCGTAAGAGCAAATCATACTTCAGCTGTCTGCTGGCAAGCACAGTGGTGGAGGGACTGGGTTTTTCTGTGACAGCATAAGTACAGTACCCCCACAGCTGCGTCACTAGTTTCATGGCTGTCAAAGGCTGGTGGTGGGACAGTGGTTTTGCTGG
This sequence comes from Rhinolophus sinicus, assembly GCF_057876585.1. NCBI lineage: Eukaryota > Metazoa > Chordata > Mammalia > Chiroptera > Rhinolophidae > Rhinolophus > Rhinolophus sinicus. Next base: position 38,633,457 of record NC_142501.1, read on the forward strand.
TTTGGATTGTAATAAATATGAATCGGTTCTGAAGCCAGCAGCCATGGCAGTAGCTCCGTGATCGTGGCAGTGGTAGCATGTTCTGGAGCCTGCAGCTTCCTGGCTGGAGAAGAGGCAATAGCTTCCTTGGTGGTCCAAGTCTGTGGTGTGGCTTTGTGAGATGCCCTTAAAGCTCAACCTCAAGTCTGTTTCTTCAGCAATTTCATTGGTTTTTAAGCCATGTAATACCCCATAATAAATCCACCCTTTCCTGCTTAAACTAGCTTGAATAGATTTTATTCTCTGCAAATGAAAACTGACCACTACAGAAACGAAAGGAATTATAGTCATGTATAGACAAAACTTAAATGGATGATAGCATCGTAGTGTCAACCAATATAATGACCTAAATGACTCCTGAGCCCCGTTAAAAGGAATGGACTTACAATGAAAGTTTAGATGGACATTCTACATCTATTTGTAATCTAATTGAATGCCAAAGAGAATGCCAAATATTACATGCAAATTGAACATTGCCTGAAATAAAGTATTGATCAGGATGTGTACATCTATGATATTTTCCTTTTGATAACACCATTTAAAAAGTGACATGGGCATGATTAAGCAGAAGTAGGAAGGAGGGAAATAAGTGAGTGAGTCACGTGAAAAATAATATTTTGAATAGAAACTTTTCTAAGATATGCTAATTTTATGAAAATCTACTGATTTTATTTATTTAGTCATGAGAAGTCTTAAGCACAGCCTATGAGAAGTCAAAACCTCGCCAAAAGGGGGCCCTCAAGAATTAATTGGTAAAGTATTTGAGAGTACTGGATTAAAAGAGAAGCCCTTTGTGAAAAGTTTTGTTTGGGGGTCTAAAATTACACACAGGATATGTGTAAAATTTTACCTTGAAATCATACGAGGTCAAACATTTAAGTTCGCGAACTCATCCTAGAAAAAGTGCTACTTACCTCATTGCTGAATATCACTATGGTCACCTTTGAAGTACTCCTCTTGGGAAGCTATGCACTGATGCCAGCGCCTAGTCCACCCTTCAAGCAATTTTGGAACTCTTTTTCTGGAATGGCCATCAGAGCTGTCGTCGTATTACCCTTGATGTCCTGAATATCATAGAAATGTCTTCCTTTCAATATTTCCTTTGTCTTCAGGTAAAGAAAGAAGTTACTGGGGGCCAGATCAGATGAGTAGGGAGGGTGTTCCGGTACAGTTATTTGTTTACTGGCTAAAAACTCCCTCACAGACAGTGCTGTGTGAGCTGGTACGTTGTTGTGTTGCAAGAGCCACGAATTGTTGGTGAAAAGTTCAGGTGGTTATAACATTTTCACACAGTCTTTTCAGCACTTCCAAATAGTAAACTTGGTTAACTGTTTGTCCAGTTGCTACAAATTCCTAATGAATAATCCCTCTGATAGCAAAAAAAGGTTAGCAACAGTGTTGCAACAAGTTCGCGAACTTGTCAGACCTCGTATAAGTAGTTGGTGCTAGACAACTACTGCAACTATTGCAAAGGATTTTGAATTTTTAGAAGAAAAAAAAATGTAGCCTTCAAATGTAGACTGTGACGATGATTTATTTTGAAAGATATTTTTCTTAAATGGTACTTACAGCCACCATAACAACTTTCACGATGCTTTAACTTAAATAATTACAAAGAAGTCTTATAGTCCCACCTAGGCGCTCAGGTACAACACCGTGCATGTGTCAGCAATGTAGAACTGTTATTTAAGAAGAGCTGGCACGATCTTACCGTAGACTCACTGAAATACGACACACAAAAACCATGAAGTAATTCTCCCAAAATATGTAGGGTTGGTCGAACCCATATTAGAAATAGCCAGTCTGAGGTTTCATATTTTTAAAAGAATGTAGAGAAACTAGAAAAGGAACAGTACAGAGTACAAAGGCTTATTAAAGAATTAGAAAATAGGGCACAAAAATGGTAAGGAAGGGAATGGGTTTCATTTAGCCACAAGAAAGCTGAATGGTCTTAGTATATAACTTACCATTCTTGGCTATAAAATTAAAATATACAAGTTACACCTAGAAGGCCTAACCACCCAGGCAGTCACAACACAGAACTAAATACATAGGAACATAAGGTTTGCAACAACAATTACTTAAGTGTGAACGGTTCTATCTTTTGATTCTAAAATAGTTAGCCAGATCAGCGGAGAGGATCTCCACACTGTGAAAACACCAGGAAAATGGGACCTGAGTTGAGTGAAAGAACTCCTGTGGTGTCTATGGGTTGCTGAATTAATATTTCAATATTGCATTTTAGGAAGAAACACTCCATTATGTATTATGGGGAAAACCATTAATGAGGAGGCCAGCATACTATACCAGTTACAAATATTTTCAGACATAGAATAACTCATTCACATAAGCATCCAGCTAGCTGTATCAGCAAGTTATAGCAAGTCTCATGAATAATTGTATAGGACATACTTAACGTGTACAGATTTGAATCTCCAGTAGTAACACTTATTCTTTAAAGCTAGGCTGCACGCCAACTGGAAAACAACACAAAACAAAACAAACTATTGGCTCTTGGGTCCCTGTCTACTTTCTGTGAGGTATTAACATCTCAGTGCTTTAAAGAATAATCTAGGTCATTGTGCTGGTTTATAAATAAATAAATAAATAAATAAATAAATAAATAAATAAATAATAAAATGAGGGTCTTCAATTGCCAAAACCCTGCAAAACATGACTGATTGCCAGAACAATATTTTAGACCCTGGACCACCCTGATGATCACATGTATGGATACAGACCCAGGGGTAGTTTGGAGCGGAGAGACAGAGGCGAGTAGAAAAGTAGTGTTGCTAGAGAGATTCTGGATTTTTTTTGGAATTAGACAGAATCCTGATGCATTAACTCTGCCTCTTATAAAAAAAGCTAAGAATTTCAAGTAAAATTGCTTAAAAAAAAAGAAAGTGTGATAAAATGTCTTCTTAGTCCAAATGAAGTATAGAATGCATGATTAAATGGTGATCTTGAAATACTTCCAGGATTCTGTTTGGATAAGCTGGCAAAAGGAGAGGTTTGTGTGGTCCCTGTCATGAAAATCTGTTCCCTTTTTGCTGCCCTATAGGCCTTGCTCTGGGCAACAGCTCCCCTCCCCAATTCCATGGGAATCTGATAACACTGTCAGTCAGACAGCTCTACCTGCCCCACCACAGGCCTGAGCTTCAGAGGATCCCCTTCACTGGACACAGTGGTTAGTCTGGGGTGGCTATCAGCCTTAGAGATTAGCATGGCTTTTAGAGAACAGAGGCCACCTCTCCTTCTGGGACCAGCAGCTAGCAAGTCCACGCAAGCCTGGGATGGTGGAAGACCACCTTTCTTGCCACCTGGAGAGAGCCTGCAAGAAAATGTGTCCAAGGCAGTGGTGAAGCCAAGAGATGGAGAGTGAAATACCATCCTGATAGCAACATCTGAGCCACATCCAGCAGTGGCAAAGACAAACCAACCCTTGGAGTTTTTATTTTAAGCGAGCCAATATGCTTTCTTTTTATTTAACCTATGTGGACTTAGATTTCTGTCACTTGTCATCAAGAGTCCTAACACGCTCTCATTTTGCAGTCTGGGAAACAAAAGCACAATCATTGTTAAAATCTACAGTGAACAACATGTGAGAAAACCCATTAAAACGTTCACTAGTCCATAAGTAACTGGACGCAATTATACTATCACAGGTTAATTTATTTGGACTTAAACACTTCGGAGTTTGTGAATGGTTTTATAGTACAGAGGTGAAGGGCCTGGGCTTTGAGTCAGAAAGTCCAAAAGTCCCAGTCCCAGGTTACACTCTCAGCCGATGGCTGAGAGGCTTAGCTTGGAAGTGGAATAGAGACACTAAACTTCCCTCCGTACAGGCTTTCCCCACTATCCAAATGAAAGTAGAACAGTCGTATGAAATCTTTTGTAAACCGAAATGGCATAAAAGCGAAAAACCAATTACCATTAATTTACACGGGAAATTTTTTGAGCATTCCCAGGCCTAAAAGATAACATATTAAATCATACCAAATATTAATACCACATGAAACCTCAAATAACATTAACATATAGTAAAAGCAGTGCCATTCTCACTGCTCAGGGTGCACTCTGAGCTCTATTTTCGTCTCTAGGCTTTTTTAGTAACAGCAAAAATCCTCTTCGGATTTCTTTCAGTTAGTGAAAACAGGTACTAATGCAAGTCTTTTGTAAAACAGAAGTGGTATAATGTGAACTTTTAAAAAGTGGGGGACACCTGTATTCGTTTTCACATCTGTAAAAAAGAAAGGATAATAATCCCATAAAAATTAAAAGATAAAATCTCATAAAATTATTGTAAGGATTAAATGAGATGGTGTATGCAATCTGTTGTTTGCAAAATCTATGTAAACCAGACAGTGGGGGACACATAGTAAGGATTCAATACATTCCTTCTGTTTTCCTATAGATAGTGAACACCAACCTTATAAACGACACCTAGGAGAAGGTTAAAGTACTTGGGGGGAAATTTCATGCATTTCAAAGTACTGAGCTTTGCCTATGTTAATAGACACTTGTAGTTACAAAGTGTAGTTACAAATGTTCTGAACATTTATTAAAATGGTTCCTTCAAAATAAATTCTACCTACCAATCCTGTGTATACGAGTACATAACAATACTACAATGAGGGAGTTTTTAAAAGTCAGGTTAGTTTTGTTCTCATCTGTCCCTCACCCCACCAGCCTCCTGGTTTCCTAATCTCAGGTCCTGACACTAACATCCAATGTCAATCCAAGCAAGATAGCAGGGAGGAATTCGTCTATTTCTCTTTTATCCTCTTGCCTCATTCATTTGCCTGTTTATGCTCCATTGATTTTCTAGCATTCCTCTGCTATGCGCTTCCTACGAAAGGCCAAACACAGCAAGCTACACTTCCCGGCTCCCTTGCCAACCATCTCCTGGTCGGGCTTGGCCAATGGTATAACAGAACCAGGGGAGGGCATGTCACCCTTCTGTTTGCTTCAGGTAACTGAATCTCTTTTGTGGTCCAGCTCCCTCTAGACAGCCACAGTTGCTGGACTCTGGTGATACCACCTGCCCCCTTGGTCCCTCCAGTCTTAGGGGTGATAGCCCTGCTCTTCCTAATCTCGGGGTTTCCAACTGTTTCTTACTTGCCCTTTCATTTTCCTAACACCCTTTAAAATAAAGCCCCATGTTACATTTCTTCTATGAAACTCATGGTGGCATGGGTTGGTTCTATTTTCCTGATCAGACGTGGACTGATAGAGTTCTCTATATCCAATTAGTGACCAGGCCTTGCCAATTTTTGGCTCTATTTCTCTTCATCTCTTTCTCACCGCCCTAATGCAGGCCATCATCTCTCACCTGGACTAATCTAATACCCCTATTTCTAGTCTTTTGACCTTCGATCTAGTTCTGCTTAACGATCTTTTCCACATTGCTACCAGGGCAAACTTTCTAAAACACAGTCACCTTATTGTGACCTTGTTACTAACCTTCTTAAAAACCCCTTCAGTGGCTCTTCATCTCATACATGAGCTAAGCTCCTTAGCATGACAGACAAAGGTTTTCATAACCTGCCAACTCCATTCTGGCTTCTCAATGTTTGAATAACATCAAATTGCTTATAACACTTGCTCATACACCCACTCACACATGCATACATACAGCCACTCACACACAAACATCCTGCTGTCCTGCCTCTCTCGTCTTTGATATGTTGTTTCCTTCCTACCTATTTTTGGCTAACTGAAACTCTCCTTCAAAACTCAGCTCAAAGATGTCTCCCCTAAAAAGCTTCTGTGAAGACTCAGGCTGGGAGTCTGCTGGACTTGCGTAGCATTTGGTGCATACTTTCATGTTGCATTTACCATATTTTATTGACATACCCTGTTTATGAGCCTCTTTCATCTAGGTGGAGTGCATCAAGAGCCCCGACTGTGTCTTCCTCATTTGTCTTTGTCTTTGTTTCTGTACTTCCTGTCAAGAGATATTGGTTGAAGTGAACGGAACTATTACCCCATGTGCCGTGGCAGCCCAAATTAGGAACCACGAATTATCCTTAATTTCCTTCTTCTTTACCCCCACATCCAATTAGATGCACACCTCAGAGATACTGCGGACTTGGTTCCAGACCATTGTAAGAAAGCGAGTATCACAATAAAGCAAGTTGTAATCTTTTTGCTGGTGGCGGGTCTTGTCTTCAGTTTGTAAAAATTGCAGGACCTGTGAAGCACAATAAAGTACAATAAAATGAGGTACATCTGTGGTTACTAGTCTTATTTCAGAAATATCGCTGATACGGGTTCCTCCTGCTATCTGAAAGGAAAATGTTCCTATGAAACCTTTCATAAGCAGAAATGGCATAAAGCAAAGAAGCAATACCTTTAATATGAAAAAAATTTTGAGCATTCTCAGACCCAAAAAATAACCTACCAAATCATACCAAGCACACTTAATTACGCTAAAGATAACACTTTTACGAGCTTTCTTAGGCTTTTCTGGTTATCTTAGGACACATCTTGCTAATGGATGCACAGATGCTCACAGACACAGTTCAAAGCCATGGCAGTCTGATGCTGAGATGCTGTATAGTTCCAGGGAAGGACCTGGCAATGCCACTTTCCCTGCTCCAAGTATGCACTGCCTCTATAATGGCTGCTGCAAAACAAATGCTCAACACTATTTTTGCTTTTCGCCTTTGTTGGTAAAAGCGAAATCCTCTTTGGATTCTTTTGGTTGAGAAAACAGGTACTAATGCAGGTCCTTTGTATTCATAGAAGCGAAATGGCGTAAAGCAAACTCAAACAGTAGGGAGATCTGTATCTTGATCCTTCTCTCACTCCACGGCTACTGCCCCAATCTTCTAAGTCAATGTTTCTAAGCTGTCTTTGACTACGAACTGTGGTAAGAAATACATTTTGCCTTACGACCCAGGATATGCATTCTGCGTTTCAAATTTTGAATAAAGTCACTTCTAAGATACAATTTGCAAAATGCAACCAAGAGGAAACTTACTCAACGCTGTCATGCTCTGTATCCCAAATGATGCTGCCTATGTTGAAACACAGGCCATTAAACGTGATAAATTGTAGTAAGTCCACTTTGTTCATTTTGAAGATTTAAATTTACTATAGAAATGAATTTATTAAAAATTCAAATTCCCAGAAAGTTTATGCATAACCATCAAATAGAAGTTTTATGAAACATTGACACTCATTAGATAAGACTTTGATTATTTTTTTTCCCATTTAAGTCTATTGTTTCTAAATGCAGGTGAGACCTACCAAAATTATTTCAAGATCCACTTATGGGTTGTGACCCACAATTTGAAAACCACTGTTCTAGGCTTTCGCGATCACTTGCTTGAACTATTGCAATTACTTCCCAACTTGCCTCCTTGTCTCCAGTCTGGCTTCCATGCAGGGACAAATCTAACCATGTTACTTTCCTCCTGGGGGCTGGGGGGGAAAGTCCTAGGATTCTGACTTATCGCTACCTTTAGAATAAAATACCTATTTCTCAGCATCAGTCTGTTTCACTTTCCACTCCTATCTCCACCTACTGCCATCGCCCTCTCCACCACACCCCTTTTACTTTTCCCCTCACTTACGGACACTTTTCTAGCTCCATTCTTTTATCACTGCTGTTCCCCATAGTACTTGATATGCCCTTCTTCTCCTTATGTGTCTTTTTATCTTACATTGTTCTTCAAGGTGTAAGTATCAATGTCATTATTTTTTTATGTCTTTCTCACCTTTCCCTCTCACCTCTCTGAGACTAGCAGATTAACAGCTCCCTCATCTGTGTTCCCATTTGGTAATTCTGGCATTATCATAGTTGCTTTACATGAGTTTTAATATGTGCCTGTGTCACCTTTCTGAATATTTCTTGAGGGCAGAATCTTGGTGCTATTAAAAGAGGTAATCACTATAAAGCACTTGAAAGGATCAATACATTCCTTTTCGCTTTCATTCATCTTTGTATCCTATCACCTAACCACATGATATTCAGTAAATGTGTGTTGACTTCCAATCCATAACTTAATACCCTATATTTATAATCTTTTGTGTGTATTAATAGTAGCCTATGTTTATATAGTTCTATACATTTACTTCTTACAAAGTATTTCTGCAAATATACTCTTCTGATTCGGACAATCAGTGGGGTATATTGTAGAACAAATGGAATCCTATTTTACCAAGAAGGAAGCCAAGGAAGGACTCCGAGATGCTATGTTACTGACCAAGGCCACAAAGTGAAACACAAATCCGAACCTGACTCCAAAGTTGTGTCTTGCTTTCTTCGGGGCAGAACTATCCGAGGCCATAAAGGCCTCCCAGCCATCCAGCTGCCAGTGGAGTCCTGCCCAGACTCAGTGCCACAGCTGTCATTAGCTTCCAGTTTACACCTTTCTGTTTTGTCTTGACTCCTCCTGAGCTTCAGTCCCACTTCTTCAAAGACAATTTGAATAAAGTCCCTTTTCTAAAAAGGGCTTCCTGCCAAAAAGGATTTGGGGAGATATCTTTCTCCAAAAACACACACAGACCAACAGAGAAACAATAAATGTGAGGCAGTTTGCTTAACTAACAACAGACTATCAGTCAAAAATCACCCAGTGCCTATTATATCCTGTGGACTCAATATACAGGCATACCTGTTGTATTGCACTTCGCTTTATTGTGCTCCACAGATTTTTTTTTTTTTTACAAATTGAAGGCAAGACCCTCCACCAGCAAAAAGTTTACAACCTGCTATACTGCGATACTTGCTTTATTGCTGTGGTCTGGAATTGCACCCACAATACCTTTGAGGTATGCCTGTATATATTTTATGTAATCCTTACATCCCTAATCAGTCATATAAGTACTTCCTGAGTGTCTCCTACTCTGTCTCACATTTTACCAAGCACAAGGGAAGCAACAGCAGACAGGAGAGATAGGATCCCTTTCCTTGTGGAGCTACCAGCCTAGTGCAGCAGTTCTCAACCTTTCTTCCAGCATAACACACTCGAGGGACACAGCCCATTACTACCAATACCAGGTGCTCTTTGTGTTATGATTTTCAGCTCAGAGCATACTCATGGCCAATTGCGAATGTTGAGAGTAAATGGGTTTTTGGGGTGCAGTTGATGGAGCACCCCAAATGATTCTGATATATCCCCCTTCCACATAAATAAGGACAAAGATTCAACAAAGTAAAAAGACATTTAGTATACAGTGTATAGGTGCTGTGATGGGTACAGTTCTTGGAGCAAGCTGGAGGGGCACCTTTAGTAGAGCTGGGTGGAGGTCAAGGAGTTTTCTGGAGGAAGTGACGTAAAAAGAGATCTGAAATAGGAGCTGGTAGTCAGAAGAAGGGACATGTGGATGAGATGACATGGCATTGTATAACAGTGTTCCAGGAATAGCCTATGCTAAAGCTCAGAGAAACAAAAGAATTGGCACCATCAGAGGAACTGAAAGAATTTAAGGGCTGAAGGGTAGAGTGCAAGCAAGGGAACAGCTAGAAACCTAGGTCTGAGCTTAGTTTTGAGTGACTCTGTAACCGGGCCGTGCTTCATTGAGTGCAACGGGAGGATGCACAGTGGAGATTTTTAGGGTCTGGTAGACAGAGGCAGCTAACAGCCTGACCATGCTAGGAGACGGCCGTTAATTGGATGTATTGATTAAAGGAGAGAAATTAGCCAGGCTTTGACTTCACCAACTAGGGGGGTATATACAGAGGCAGGACAGAACTTTTATTAGAGGTGGCTGGGAGACAGAAAATGAGCTGTTCATTTGGGAACATTGAAGTTTGAGGTATCCAAGTGGAGACATTCTGTTTACAGTCACAGATCTGGAACTCAGAGACCTAGGCAAGAGAGAAAAACTTCAAATGGTAACAGGGGACATGGCCTGGGTAAAATCATCCAGGGAGAAATGTGTTGAGTGAGAAGAGATCATGCCTAGGAGGGAACTTTGACAAACCATAGCATCTAAAGGACTAGAAGAGGAAGAAGACGCAGCAGAGGAGAATGTAAAGAGCAAGACTATCCACAGGTGGGTTAACTCTGTTTTATTGATGAGAAAACTGGGCCTAACATTCCACAATTTGGGCAAAATTGGGCTTCAACCTCTAAGGTGCTTGGCTCTCAAATCACTTGCTTCTATTATACACAATTATGGTTGTACAAACAGGTGCAAGCCCTTCCCCCTAAACCTTTCCTTGTTTGAATTTTCCTTCTCAGACACTAATCACAGTTTTCCAAAACCACAGGCAGTTTCCCTTCCCTGGCTCTCTCATGCCTACATGCTGGTGATGGGGGATAAAGCAACCAAAGGGGAAAGCAAAGACAGAACTCATCTTACCTTGAATTAGGTTACCAGCTAGCTAATTTAAAACATGGTCTTACCTCTTCAGTAACTCGTTCAATTCTTTAGGTTCCCTCTCTGTTTAATGAGAACAGGATCTGACGTTACCCAGTGGCCTTACCTAGGAATTAAGTGCTATATAAAGTTTAATCATTAAATGCCTTCATAAGATACTGTTGCAGACATGGGCAATAAGAAAATTGGCTGAAGTAACTTGGGTTTTCCTGAACAGTCTCTCTTAGGTGAGGGCACTAAACATGCCCCGACACCCACCATGTTTAACCAGGACTAGGTTTATTGTAGCTGACAGGATAGCAGGAATGAATGAAGTCCCTTACCTTCTTGCTGTAAACTGAGACTGGAAGGTCCCCTGACCAAAGTCATCACCCCTTCCTTCCCCACAGACAGTGCTCAAAGAGAGGTTAACAGTGTGGCCCTGGGAGTCCCATCCTCCTAGCTGATAAGACACATTGATTCTGGGAGTCTATTTCCTTATCTGTAAAATGGGGATAATACTACTCACCTCACCTCCAGTTATTGTGAGAATTAAATGAGATAAAGGCTGACAAAGCCCTCAGCACAGCACGCTGCCTAGCAGAGAAGTCAGTAATCATTAGCTACTGTCACCACCTTTTTTGTGTTAAGCTTTGCCCAGGGGTGGAGTGGGGCACGAGGCTAGAACTGGTTACTAAGGTTACCTTGTAATGACCCTGAACCGGGGAGTGAGGGAGCAGCAGAGCAAGTGAGGATAGCGTCAAAAGCAACATTTTTCCAAGGGGCAAAATGTACTAATTCATAACATTTTCCTGTTTCACCTTCGTCCTCAAGAGATTTCTAAGGAGCAGTGAAGAGGCCTCAGGAGACGGGTCTCTTGACAGAGAACAAGTTTCTTGGGACCACGTCCCTCAATATTGAGAAATAAGATCCCTGACAAGTTGTTGAGAACTCATCCAGTCTACACTGCTGGGATTTCTCCCCATTCACCACCTGCTTTCCCGGGGTTGACAAGAGCTCGCGCTAAACTAGACCAGCTGCTGAGCACTGTGTGTGTGGTTCCACACCCCCTCCTGGAATTCAGTTAATTCATCTCAGCGCGGGGCGATCATTAAAAGTAGTTGAGGCTCCTAAGGAGCTCGCCAGGGAGGACAACGTGTGGTGGCCCAGGGCTGGGGCTCCCGGAATCGGGACCAGGAGTTCCCGGAACACAGCCAGCACCGCCCCTTGGCGTGCAACCCCGCAGTGCCGCTCTGGAGCAGCACCCAGTGTCGGAGCCCGCGACCAACGAAGCCTCTCCAAGAAAAAAAAAGGGGTGGGGGGAGGTGTGGGAGGAGAAAGCCAGCCTGCAGATGCAACCGTTGCAATTTGTGTCTCCTCTCTCCTGACGTAATGCCAGTTTCCAGCTTTCGCATTGCAGTGTGCAGTTCGCTGGCTGGAAAGTCTGAAGATCAATCGACCGAAGGCTAAGATAATCACTACCACTATCTTGCAATTTACTTTCCACGAATACACCAACTGATCCAACAACCCGCCCCCAAATTCCACGACTTTTGGCTTTTCAGGCGGTATTGTTCTCCCCCTCCCCCCAGGAAGGCAGTCTCTACGCTCAGCCCAGCACCAGGAAACGGCATCGGCTGGTGGCTCAAATGTGGGGCCGGGGCGGGGTCCGTTTAAACCTTCTGCTCTCCTCCCATCACACTCCACCCCACCCCTCCTCAGCCTTTTTCATTCCAAATCCCTGGCTTTGTTTTAAGCAAAACTATTATTGAAGCTGCAATATTTCCTCTCCCTTTCCAGGAACCGAGCTGGGGAGTGGGTAAAAACCACCATGGAACGCGCCGGTGCCATGTCGGATGCTCCCCCACGCCCAACTACCCCAAAGGGACGGGACCAGCAGCGGCTGGCCCGCCACCTCACGCGCGCCGGCCTAACTGTAGCCCCGCAGCCACCACCGACGCCGCCGCCGCCCAGCGGAGCCCGGGGAGACTCCCAAGGGCTCTTTAAATACGATCTATAAATACTACGGGCTCTGGGCGTGCACGTCATGGCAGAGGCGGCCTCCGATTGGCCGTGGTAACCTCGCTTATGTGCATAGCCCGATTGCTCAACCGGGCGGCGACCTCCGCCGGGCGCGCCCCTCCCCCTCCGCGGTTGCGCTGGGCCGCACAGACCCGCGGGCGGGGACAGCGGGGTGGCGGGCGTAGAGCCGCAACTGCAGCGTCCGGAATCGCTTGAACTCGGGTATCTTTTAAATCTTGAGTCCTGCGGCGGTCCTCCCGGACCCCGGCGGCCTCCCACAAGCATCAATTTTAGCAAGCGGAAGGCCGGTCCTTTTAGACTGGATCTTTATGCTTTCTGTAGAAAGAAAAGAAAGTTTTAAGGGGTGTCTCTGGGTGACTCGCAGAGGCACCACGTGAGACCTCGACACGCAGTTATAGCTCTGTCCAATGACTTGCGACTTGGGGTGTTCAAAAAGGCTTTTGCATGATCAGTAGTAGTAAGACCTTGTTAGCTTGAAAACGAAACAAGGTGGGTTCGCAAAATGCAAGATGTACGATTCGTACTGTTTTAAATCTGTTTTTTTTTGTTTGTTTGTTTTGTTTTTAATGCACCAATTAGTCAATATGAATTGGCGATGCGGAAAGGTTCCCCACAGCGGTTCTTGGAGAAGAGAATCTATTGTAGCAATTGAAAATGTTCAGCAACTTGACCCCGACCCTAGTTGGAGGTCTGGGGAGGGAGCTGGTGGCGGCGGCGGAGGTTTGGGAAGCTACAGATGTTGGGAAGCGTAGAGGCGCCGAGAATTCTGTCGCGAGGATGCCATTGGCATGTTGCGCGAGAGAAATACGCAGATATTGTTGTATATTAATATTCGGATGTTATAAAATCATTTATCTCTTCAGGATGTAAACTGAACATAGGAACTGTTTCTGCTGTTTGTTCCAAACATTTTAGGTGTACAAACAATTTATAGCAGTGAATTCTTTACTTTTGAGTGAATAAATATGGTGACTTTTAATTCCTTAACTTTGTTTTAAAATGTTCTTTCCTCAAAGCGCATACAACATATTCTAAATTTCCAAGCCTTCCTAACAATACCCGGGCATGACTGCTAGGAGTATATGTTGGTGTTTCACACCTAGTTGGTCTTCAGTAAGTATTAGTGGAATGAATCAGTTAGACAAATACATTTATTCCAGAGCCTAAGCATGTGCTAAAATTGCAGATCTCATAAATATATTTCATAAATGTTCTATTTTGACATCCTCCTCCCTACATAAAACTCAAAGTTCAAACGGACTCGTTATTTAAAAACAATACTTTTAACTACTCTTGAAAGCTAGCGAATACGCTGCCCTAATAGCTTTTAAAAGAACTTCGGATTTTAACAGAAGAGCGCCCCCTGCTGCCCAATGATTTATGGGCAACGCACCTGAAAAATACAACCTGGGGTATGCCCAGGGCAAAGCTGGAAGGGTGAACTTTAGGATATTTTTCACCAATAGGTCGGTGTAAGTCACTTTGTAATTCTAGCCATTTTAATCATGCTGCCTAGCAAGTATGATCATTCAGTTGTAAATACTACCTTAAATATTGTTCTCATTTCCATAGTAATACAAACTAGGTTTATATTAGTCTATGCTTTAAAAACTATTAAAACAAAAGGTAGCCTTGTTTTGCAAATCATTATTCTCTGCATTAACAGATAATGTAAAAAAAAAATGTTTTAATAATTGAAATACTTTTCCCAATAATTTTCAGTACCGTGCAGTATGAATCATCAAAATTGTCTGATTTGAACACAGATTACTTGCAACCATCTTACACCAACCTTTCTCTTCTCAACTTGTTTCCCTCTGTCCTTAGTGTTTCTAACTTCCCAGGCCAAGTATAAATGCACTTATAACTGTCTTCTTGATGATCATATTTTCAATATAAATACTTTCATTATATTGTAGTATCTGTATGTTTATTGCATTTTTACAGTATTTTCCTTTTCTGCTAAGTTTCTTAATGTCACATTTCTTTTACTAATTAACTTATTTATTATCTTTATTAATGTCCAGATGATGAAATATTTTTTAAAAGTCCCAACTGACTGTGTAAGTTGAAAACTGCACATCTTGGCTGCTACTTCCACTGGTTTTTAATTTTAGAGTTGCTCATCTTGAGCAGGAAGAGCCACATTCAGAGTTTAGCTGCTGGTACAGCTTTGAGTCACTAGGAGGTAAGAGGGTAACAGGTAAACCACAAATGAAGATATAATGGTGGTGTATGTCTCCTGCTGTAAATGCTAACATGGGCATTTTAGCTGCATTCTTCATAATAAGAACTTTACCACCCTTTATAGAAACATACAGATAATGATCACAAATTATTCTGTGGTTCGCAATTCTGTCAGTCGCAGAGGCAGAAATGGAAATAGAGTCCATTGTTATGCTGAAAAAAATGTATTTAGAAAAAGCTCCAGTGTCTGTCCTTTTGTAAGCCTGGGGTAAATAACCCAGCACTCTTACATAAGTGCCTAGTGCTCTAGCTGCTCTGTGAATTAATTAGGCTCCCTTCTCCCAGTTACTGGTGCAGGAACCACATCTTTTCCACATGGTTGGTCCTATGGTCACCATACCACAAGCTAGTTCTAAAAGTGGAAAATGAATGCTCGATGTTGGTGTCATTAGAATACACCTGGCAATATGTTTGTTTTTATCCCCCCCCCCCATTTATTAGTGGTAATTACAAATTGTCCTATCTGTCATTTCTGCTATGCACACAAAGTTGGTAAAAATGTCAAGGCTTGGGGTTGGGGGGGTGGGGGGCAGACTGGATACAAGACAAAAGGCTTACGAATGGGCCCAGCTTCTCTGTAGTTAGGTGAGCACATCACTGAGCTCCTGGGGTGATTAATGATTTAATTTGCAGTGGACTGCAATACTGGCTTTCTGGTCCATCAACTGAGGGATGGTCTTTAAACTGTGCTACCAATGGCCTTGCTTGCTAACAGGGAGGTTCTATAACCCATATAACATGAATATGGGAGTATGTGCATTCACTGTTGGCACAAAAGTATGATGTACATACTTAACTTGGGTTTTCTTTCTGTAGTGACATATGACTTGAGTTTTGTATATGTTGAGGAACTCATAAATTCTGGTTAAAATCCAAACTACTTTTGTTTTTATAAAAGTGAATTTACAACAAAATCCCATTGAACTTCATTTTTTATAACTACCTCTTCAAAAATTACGCTTCCTCCTTCAAACACCTCCTTTTAAGTAATTTTACTCTGCATATCAGGTGGCCTAAAGAATATTATTAGTAAAATTACCATTTAATGAGAATTTAGTATATATATCAAGCAACACACCAATTATCTATCAAGGACAGATCTAGGAGTGGTAACTTAGTGCCAAATAAAACTCCATTACTTAGTAGGTACACAGTTATATCCAATGAAAGGCAATACCTTAGGAAATAACTGAGCTATATAGAACATTATTTTAGATTTTATGGTGAAAGTCACTTTGGTATGTAAACGACCAATTAGAGCTTAACGGGTGTTTTAGTCTGCTCAAGCTACCATAGCAAAATACCATAGACTGGGTGGCTTAAATAACAGATTTATTTTCTCACGGTTCTGGACGCTAGAAGCCCATAATCAGGGTGCCAATATAGTCAGGTTCTGGTGAGAGCTCTCTTCCTGCTTTGTTGATGGCTGCTATCTTTATAGTGTGTGCTCACATCACCTCTTTTTGTGTGTGCTTGAGGTCTTCCTCTTCTTATAAGGACACTAATCCTATCAGATTAGGGCCCTACCCTCATGACCTTATCTAACTAGTTACCCCTCAAAGGCCCCATTTGCAAGTACTGTCACTTTGGGGGGTAGGACTTCAACATATGAATTTTGGGAGAGCACAATTCAGTCCATAGCAATTGGAATTTCATTTCCTCCTTTTCTTTCTATTAAGAAAAGATAAAAATTGGATCCCTGATATTTCTTTTGAAACTTTTTGTTTGGAAATACTTTTAAACTTAAAAAAAGTTTGTGAGTATAAGATAGGGAGTTCCTGTATAACCTTTACCTGTCTTCCCCTAATGTTAATAACTTATATAACCATTGTATATTTTTATCAAAACTAGGAAACTACCATTATTACAATATCATTAACTAAACTTATTCAAATTTCACCAGTTTTACACCTAGAGTCCTTTTTTAAATTTCAGGATGCTACACCAAATTTAGTTGTTTCTTTAGTCTTTTCCAGTCTGTAACAATTCCTCATCCTTTGTTGTCTTTAGTGACCTTGACACTCCTGATGAGTACTGGTCAGTTATTTTGGAGAATGCCTCTCATTTGGGGTTTGTCTGATGTTTCTCAAGATTAGATTGACATTCTGCATGTTTGGCAAGAATACCCCAGATGTGATCTTGCATCTTTCTCTGTATATCACTTCAGAGGACACATAATGTTGTTAAGTCTTTTCACTGGTGATTTTCCCTTGATTACTTGGTTAAGGTGTGTGTTTCCTGGGTTTCTACAGGAAATATTTTTCTTTTTGTAGAGAAATATTCTGGTGGTGGTTGTTCTCTGATTCTTGATTGCTTAGTGATGCCTTAAAACAGAAGTACTAGGGAAAGGAAGGAAATTTCCTGCCTGCAGTATTCTGTGTACTCTCACTCTGTGAGACACACACAGTGTGAGACAATGTGAGGTTATTATTCCTAATTTAAAGAAGAGAAAACTACTTTTTTTTTTTTAGTTTAAGTGATTTGGCCAAGGTTACAGAGCTAAGCCTGTGTTTTTTCATTTTGAGTAACTGTTGGATTTTTCAGAAGAACTTTCAAATATCATCACACAATTTGGGACAATGGAATCCAAAATTCAAATTTGCTTAATACTAGAACATAAATCAATTGTTTCACTAATTTCCAAGTGTTTGCAATATTCTAGAATTATAGTCTTTAAAAATAATTAATAGCTCAGTCTGAAGTATTTAAAACCACGGTACATCTCCAAAACTCATTTAAGAAACCAAGTGCTTAATTGAACCTTTAATCAGATTTAACTGCTGTTTAAAGAATTGTTTATGCAAAATAGATAGAGGAACACCCTTTGAAAATGTTGTGTCATGATTTTGAAGCCAACCAAAGATCATTTACTACAGATAAATAATGATAAAATGAATTACTATAATGCTGGCAGCAATTTTTGAGCTATTTGGGATAAGAAATGGTCAATTAAATCATACCCTTACTTAGGCTGCACATTTACCACTTGTTTATGGTGCTTGTCTAGTTTTCAGGCACCTGTGAGATCCCCCTTCTCTCTGTTCAGCAAAAGAGCCAGGAAAGGGGAATGAAGACAACAATTCAACATTGTTGGAGAAGGCAAGTGGACAAGTGGCTGAGCAGCTCACCTATTTCTCAGCTCAAGTTGAATCTTTATTCTTTTGTTGCTGTTTGGAAATGTAGTGGGCAACACATGTGGACAACATGTAGTGGGCAACACTGCATAGAGAAAAGTCTTGGAGGATAAGCT
This sequence comes from Rhinolophus sinicus, assembly GCF_057876585.1. NCBI lineage: Eukaryota > Metazoa > Chordata > Mammalia > Chiroptera > Rhinolophidae > Rhinolophus > Rhinolophus sinicus. The sequence goes on from NC_142501.1 coordinate 38,651,350, forward strand.
ACAAAAAGAGGTTGAAGTTCAAACTCAGCTTCAAACAAGTCCTCACCTTTCCTTTCTTTTCTTCCCAGCCCAACCCCATCTCGTAAAGGTTTCTCATCTGCTTTTCCTTCCTTGTCCTGAGATTTTTTTCATTTGCTGCTGACAACATAAACTATGAATTTAGTTAAGAGCCTGGTTGAACTTTGGAGTAAGACTAAAGCACAGCTGTTTCTTTTCTCTTGTGCTTTTTTTTTCCCTCCCCACCATTTTTTTTTTTCCTTTTGGTTTGGACATTTGATATTTTTTAAAAAAAATAGCCAAATATATTTTATAACCAGAATTGGTTTTTGAAAACACCACTCACATTTTTCTTCATTAAAGCACTGACATACCTGAACATTTTAGGACTCTAGCCACCTGCTGTTAAATATTATTAAGAAAAAAATGATTGTTGGACCATTTTGAATGAGAGTCTAGCTGTGCTATATATATATTTTTCTTTCCCTTGCACACACCTCAGGAAGGAAAACACAGAAACACCCTTTAGACTACTTTGTGAGGAGTACAAACTCGTAATAACCCCAAACAAGCAAAACTTTTGTGTTTTGCAAAGAGTGGGTCTGGAAGAGAAGAGGATGTTAAATAAGACACAGAACATTGGGCTCTTCTCAGGAAGAAAGTCTGTGCTTTTAGTGTCTCTAAAAGCTGTTTACCAAGGGAAAGGATGGTAGAAAATGTACCCGTTGAGGGGCTGTTTGAATCTCTAAATCTAACTTCAGTTTCTAAGGTGAATGACCTGTGTAAATAAAACTAAAATTACCTCAGGTTTCTGTATGCAATATTTTCCCTCCTTTTTTGCTTGTGGTTGGCACTCCACTTTGGGTCGAGCTTGTAAGTACAGCACTATGTTTGTAGACAGTTAATACTTCCAGAATGGACCAGGCCTTTTATACTCCCAGATTTATCACCTCACAACACCTGAGTGGAAATAAATCTTCATTTGAGGAAGAACATACATGTTTGATATCTGTTCTTTTTTTGGAAAGATATTAATCCGATGGAACATTGGACTCTGTTCACCATGGAATTCCCATATTTACAATTACCTGGTATAAATGTTCTAACTTCTTGCCGTGTCATGCTTTCAGATTCAGTCTGTCTCAAACCAAATTTATCAGCTTTCTCTGGTCCCTCACCAAATTTATTCATTTATTGAAAAAAAAGTTGAGTGCTTTCTTTGTGCTAGGCACTGGGCTTGGTGCTGGGATTGTACTGGTGACTGAGATGCTAAGTCTCAGCCCTTATGGAACATACATTCTAACAGGAGAGATCAGAGAGTGAGCAACAATTATCTTAATGATTATATAATTACAGTTGAGACAAAAGCTATGAAGGTGGTATGATGAGTGAGTTTAACTAGGGGAACCCGTCCTAATCTGGGGAATCAAGAAAATGTCATTAAAGAAGGAGTGTCTGAATGAGTTCTGAAAATGACTGGACACCCCCTGATGGGGATACAATGACTGTGTCCAGGGGAACAACAACCTGTAGAAAGCACTTGAATTGTGAGAAAGCATGATGTGTGAAAGAAAAGGAAAAAAAAAAAGCTGGGGTTCCTGGAATAGAGAGTGAAGAAAGAGTGACATGACATTTAGCCTGGTGAGGTAGGCTTAGAACATGAAGGCCTTTGAGCCATCTGGGAGATTCTGAATTTTATTCTAAGAGTAATACAAAGCCATATAAAGATGTGAAGCAGGAGAAAATTCAGCTTAAAAAGATTTAACTTAAAAATAATAAAGTAAAATAACTTTGGCTGCTATGAGGAAAATGGAACTGAACTCTAGTAGTTAGAATTCTTGTTGATCTAGCACATTTTCCCTTTCCCTCCACTCCTGGTAACAGAACCCCTCTGCTTGTGGGGACCCCTTCGACCATGTGATCTGGGTAAGATTGACTCTCCTTCATCTCCCATCACAGGGATGGGCACATAACCCATTTAATATGTAATCCGATTCCCTCTTCTCCTGGCCTCAGTGTTTGCTTCAGAGGTAGGCCCACTACCCAAGTCCCACTTATCAACATCCTCTCCAGGACTTCTGCTCAAACTTCAGGAAAGGGATAATCCCTATCTCTCTGGGATTGCGAGCTGTAAGGACCAGGTCAAGTCATCAAGGACAAGGTCAGCAACCTTTTCTAGCATTTGAGGAGACGTGTTTGAGAATAAAACCGACATAGAGGGAAGGACAATGACGAGATGGAGAGAAAGATGGATTCCTGAGATTAATCAAATCCATAGATCTAGCTATGTCTAGTTCACTCCCTGTTGATTATGTGATCCATAAATATCCAGTGACTTTCCTTATATCTTATAAAATTTAGTGTCTATCTGGCTGACCTTTGGTGAACCAGACCTCCCACAATGATATCTTAGTTCCCCTCAGTTCATCAGATGTTTACTGAGTGGCTACTATCTGCCAGGGATGATGCTCAGCCTTGAGAATATGATGATTAGAAGTCCTTGCATTCAAAGAATTATAATCTAGTGGGTTAAGCAAAGGTGTAGAGTTAGGAGATGTAGGTTGAGTCCTGCTTTACCACTCACTCTGACCTTAGGCAGGTTGGTTAAAAATTCTTTGAACATCAGCGTCCTCATTTATCAAAAGAATATAATGGCAGTAATAATAATAATAATATCCATTTCACAGGGTTTTGTAGTAACTAAATAAAATAGTATTTGTGAATAAAAAGGTAGTTTTTAGCTGGCTACACAAATGCTAGTTATTGTTCTCAATAACAAGTTACTGAGAATAAATGTCATTATCCCTAACATTTATAGCTTTCTAAACCAGAGTCCAAAATGATTAAGTACCTTGTGCAGAATCTACAGCCAGTTATAGGAGTATGTGGTGCTCATGTGTGTGCATTCTGTTGTTTCCACCCCACTGCACTGCAAGAATCTTATGCATTCCTGTTTATAAGGGCAGCTTGTCTATTTTTAAAATAATTCTGGGACACATCTGAAAAACCCTAACATGAGATAAAAAAAAAAATTCTGTTTTGCATTTATCTTGGCAGCTTGAAGAGAACATATTTTTCTGGGCATGTTTGGAAATGGATGATAGTTTTTGATTCTTATCCATATCCTCCACGCTTTCTTTGGGACACTTTCAGAGATTATCTTTGGGATTCAGAAAAACAAAATGTGATTTTATTTTTCAAATCCTCAGGGTGTTAGGAGTTTTGGGTCTTATTTTCCTGTCTGCCCTTTCATTGTAGCCATTATTTTTATATATAATAGTCATAATTCATTTTGTTGGAGTGAAGACTTCATTTTATGTATTTATGCCAATATATATGTATGACTATTAGATGAGGAGAAAATGTCTCAGCTGTGAGTGCTGGCAAGAATTATAGGGCACGGTATTATAAAATATAATGTGGGGATTATGTCATTGTGCTCCTCTGTATAAATCACATGATTGAGAAGAAAATGGAAATCATCATCTGCTGAAATTTATCATGGAAACATCTTCAAAAGCATATTGGAAATGGAAGATAAAATTACAAGGGCATGGTTTATTTTATTTGGAAAATCGTAATCCCTTATGGGAGATATGGGTAAACAGACTTCAGAATTTTGGCTTTGTTCAAGATTCCTTAACTCATTGGGTGGCTTGAGAAAGTAGTTTAAATTCACTACCTTTGAAAATTGGAATAATCATACCTGACAGATGGGAGTCAATTATATTAGAGGCTAATGTTTATTGTATGATTACTGTGTGGCAGACCATATGCTAAGCACTTTATTAGCTATAACTCATTTAATCCTCTCCATACTCTGGGAAGTATGTACAATTATCATTTCTGTTTTATAGATAAGAACAGTGTGGTAGGAATTTTGCAGTGTATCATAACAACCTGTTTACATGTTGGTCTTTTCCTCTGGACCTGAATTTATGAGGGTAGGCATTGAACCCTCACAGCATCTGTCTCCCATGCTTAGCACAGACTTTGTTCCTAGGCAGTCAATAAATATGACTAATCTGTTTCAGGAAGCCACTGTGTGTAGGATGAACTGAAGTGTTCATATTTAATTAAGATGAGGCAAGGAAAGAGCTGAGACTAGTTTAATTGTTTAGGCAAAATAAATAAGAACTTATATTTAGATAAAAAAAAAAGTAGGAAAAGAAAGGAGAGATATGAAAAGATAAATAATTAGTAAGTGATATAAGGTTTTAAGTAAAAGTAGCAGTATAAGCTATCTTTAAAAGAGCTATTTAGGACTGTGTCTGTGTCGATGGGTTAAAGAACATGTTTCAATGAGCATTAGAGCTTTGAGCAGTGATTTGAGTGAGAAATATGGTAAAACACTAGCAGGAAAATACAAGCTGCATCAGGGTATTTTGGCATGCATCCGACCAGAATCCTTGTCTGCACCTATGGTAGACATCACTAATCAATAGCAGAACTCTTTTTCCCTGAGTTGGACCTGCCCTGAGAATTCTATTTTTCATATTTAATTAATTAATTTATTTATTTCAGTTGCAGTTGACATTCAATATTATTTTATATTAATTTCAGGTGTACAGCATAGTGGTGAGACATTTATATAATTTATGCAGTTATCCCCAATTAGTCTAGTACCCATCTGGCACTATCCGTAGTTGTAATATTATTGACTATATTTTCTATGCTGCACTTTACATCCCCATGACTATTTTGTAACTACCAAGTTGTACTTCTTAATCCCTTCATATTTTTCACCAGCTCTCCAACCTCTCTCCCCTCTGGCAACCATCAGTTTGTCCTCTGTATCTCTGAGTCTATTTCAGTTTTGTTTGTTCATTTATTTTGTTCTTTAGATTCCACATATAAGTGAGATCATATGCTGGGAATCCTTCTTAAGTCAGTACTCCTAGTTCCTACAAACAATAGATTGGAGTAGGCACACAAGTTGAAAATATTTGCCATTCCAGGTTTACTGTATGGGACTTCTCAAGCTCAGGGGTAGGAGAGAGATTGCTAGTGGCGGGAATAACAAAGAGGTTGGCATATCATATGTCATGATATTTTTGGAAGTATTTAAAAAAAACATTTTATTAGAAATGCACTTTTCATATACATCTGTGGCAACTTTTATTTTGGTAAAATTTAAAACTTTCAGAAAAGCTGCAAAAATGGAACAAAGTATTGCTTTATATGAAACTTTAATCCAAATTCACCGGTTGTATACTTTTTGATCCATTTGCTATGCTGTTTCATCTATCCACTCTATCTATATACACATTTTTCTGAGCCATTTGAGAGAAAGTTGCAGCGATTATGTTCCTTTACTCTTTTACTTAAAATATTATTATTATTATTATTATTATTTTATTATTAATTAAGAAAAATACCTAAAGTAACATTGACTCCCTTTTCCTTTTGGTGTACTTGCAAATTTATATGATTCTTTCTGTTCTTCTTTTGAGATGCCAATGACATAAATGTTAGACTTTTTTGTATTGTTCCACAGGTCCTTTAGACTTTGTTCATAAGAAAAATCTATTAAATCCCTGTTGTTCAGATTAGATAATTATATTGATATCTTGAAGTTCATTTAGTGAGCCCATCCAGTAAGATTTTTTTTTTTTTTTTTTTTTGGTCACTATATCTTTTTGGTTCTAACATTTTCTTTTGGTTCATTTCTTCTGTTTCTCTCCTGAGACTTTCTATCTTTCCATTTGTTTTAAGAATTTTCACATTTATTTATTAGATAATGATTTTTTTAACTGTTTAAAAGTCTATCTACTTTCAACATCTGTGTTTGTAGATGTTGAGTACTTTTCTCTTGAGAAATTTCATGATTTTCCTGGTTCGTTATATGTTGAATAATTCTGAATTTGATCCTGGACATTTTGAATATTATGTTATAGGACTCTAGGTCTTGTTTAAATCCTACAGACAATGTTTGCTTGGGCATTTGTTTTAGCAGGCAATTGAGCGGTTTAGATTTAGGTTTTAAGTTCCTACCCTGCCTCTGCTGGCTGTGAATCCAAAGTCAGTTCAGTTTTCAAAACCTTTGCTGTGCTACTTGGGTCTGTCCCATGTAACATCCAGTGACCAGCCTGGGACTTGGGCAGTGGTCCATCCTGTAGATCACTTCTCAATGCTGATTAGGGTCAGATCCCTGCATGCACAGCTCAGGGATGAGCACAGGAGTTAGTTCATAGATAGTTTGATGGTATCAGTTTCTTGAACTTCCTTCTCTTCATGATTTACCCCAGGGAAATCTTTCCCACTCCTGGCTACCTTCTTCCTGGTCTTCTGACTCGGTAGCCATGACTTTAGTTTTCCTGGTCTGCTATGCACTTTCTGAAATTGTCTGCTACCTGGACCAAATAGAGAGAAGTCAGAGAGAAAAAAGAACAGGGGTTCCTCTCATATTCTTGGATCCATTGTTCCTCTAGTCAGAAAGAAGGGTTCCCTTCCCTTTGAGTTTTAGGCATTTGTTCAGCTATTGTTGCCTCTATGCCGCTGTAGCATTGCCCAGAGGCTGGGCCAAGAGAGGAGGGAAAACCCCCAAAGGATTTTCTCCAATCTTTTGGTCCCTTCATAGGCCACTTTCTTGCCCCCTGGACAAGAAAGAAAGGGCTTCTCTTGGAGCACTTTCTGTCTGCTCCTGTTACATACTTCTGAATTTCAGGTGGTTTTTGAGTCCAGGCTAGGAGAAACTAGGTTTAAGAAAAGGGATACTCACCCTCAGTTTAATGGTTCTCAGAGTCTGTTTATCTTCCCCAATTTAACTGCTGTGTTTCCTTTTCAAACTAGCTCCAAGGGTTTCAGCTGCATCCAGTGGAAGGCATGCTTTCTCTTTCTCCATGTTATTTGGAACCCAGAGAGTGCTTATTTGCTCTTAAATACTTCAATGTACTATTTCTTAAAATGAAGGACTTTCTCTTATATGACTACATGATAATAATCAAAATCAAGAAACATTTTTATAATACTATTATCTAACCCATAGTCCAAATTCAGATTTTATCAATTGTCTCAATAATTTCCTATATAGTTATTCTTTTCCCTGATCAAGGATCTATTCAATGATCATGAATTGAATTTAGTTGTCATGTCTCTTTAGTCTCCTTTAGTCTGGTACAGTTCCTTAACCTTTGTCTTTTATGATAAAAAGCACAGATCAGTTATTTTGTAGGATACCCTTACATTTGTGTTGGTTTGTTTCCTAATGATTAGATTCCGGTTATGTATTGTTGGCAGAAATACCACACATGAGATATTATGTTCTTAGTGTACACTACAGGAGGTATGTGATGTCTATTTGGGCCATTACTGGGGTTATTATCTTTCATCACTTGGTTAAGGTGACACTTAACCATTTTCTTTATTGTAAAGGGCTGGAGTTTGAATATGATTACAAGATTATAAGGAAAACTCTAGACTACTGCTGTCCAACAGAGTTCTCTGAAATGATGGAATGTTCAATTTTGTAATGTTCAATATGGTAGCCACTGCCAGATGAGGATATTGAGCACTTGAAATGTGTCTAGTGCAATTGAAGAAATTTAATGGGTATAATTTGAATTTGAAAAGTCCAGAAAACATCATATACTACCATATCGCAAAGAGTTTTGTTTTTATACCCTGGTTTCCTGCAATGCTCTGAAAAAAAAAAAAAAAAAGAGTACCATGGTCAAATAAGTTAGGGATCATTCTAGAGAGCATACTTTGTGAAATACAGTACTATATATTGCCATCTTGGAATTGATATATTTTTGTTTTTTCATTTGGCCTGGTGCTAAGTGTAGGTGAAATTGTCAGCTAATCACTCTGTGAGTTCCCCTAAAACTCCTTAACTGGTTTGTGTAAATGACTTACTGAACAACACAGCCAATCAGTGGCAATGTAGGGTTTTACAGCTAGGCCAGTCATCTGACTCCAAAAGCTGAGATATTTCTGGCATACCAGAAGTGGTAATGGAGAAAATGGTATTGGAGGTCAGGTTGCCTCATGAGATTTTTGTCTCAGGTTGATGAAGGCGAGAGTTCTTGGAAGACATATTACTTAGTATTTGGAATCCATTTTAGCAGTGCAAAAACAGGAAATGTTTAGCAGTCACAGAATGTGGTCATCTCAGTCTTTCTAAGGGAATTAATATTAATATTAATGGCCCTTGTCAACTCACAGCATAGCTATCTGAGGATGTGTTTCTTTTCATTTAAATAAATGAATTCCTGGGACAGAGTAGTATGTTAATGCCTTAGTCAAAGTTTTCAGAGCAAATATTCTCATGCAAATATAGTTATCATAAAAGGGTCTAAGTGACTCTCAAAATCACACACATAATAAGTTACTGAAGGGAATACAGGATTGTCACAAAATACGAGGGAAGGAGGCTTGGAGGGGAGAGGAAAGAGAACAATTTGCAGACGCAAAGAAATTTTGAGCCAGAGACTAGAGCCAGCAATTGGCTGGTTTGAATTAAAGGGGAGTGAGCTGTGTACATTGTCTTCTTTCTTTTCCTTCAGCTGAAGCTCCTTTGGGAAGCTCTTTGCTGAGCCAGGCTTGGAGAAATTCCATTCCTGTAACTGAAACTGTTGTTTTGACTGGCTTGCCCCAACGGTTGAGAGCTGTAGTTTGAAGAATTCTCAAGTAAAGGGACTTTGTCTGGTTGATGAATTCAGAATTCAGATAGATTTGAAAGTGGTAACAAGAGTCATTATTTTTGTCTGAAACTATAATTCTTGAAGGTAATTGGTTTTAGAATCAGAAGTATTTGGGAGATTGATTTCATCCTCAGTAAAAGTAGATTTTACTTTCTTTAAGGTACGTAGTGGAAGTTGTGACCCTGAAATGCCCCTATAAGATACTGCAGATGGTTATTTTCATGTGCTGCTTGGCGTATGTTCAGGAAAACCACAGGGGAAAATTGGCTTTCAAATGCTTGTGCTTTAAGGTATATGCTGAGATACTTTGCAAAGATTAATTTTCTTGCCAAATATAACATTCAATTACCAACTGGAAGTGTAAAAGTTCGTAGTCATGAAAATCTTACCAATGAGTTTAACAGACTAGCTTAATTATGTTTCATTTTTTCCATTCTTCAGTGCCTACCTAATTTACCACTAGAGGGCATTGTTGGCAGTGATATCAAGAGAAAGCAAATCAGAGAATATTGCCTAATTTTTTTTTGAGATCTTTTTCAATTTTCATTTCAGCCAGTAAATAATTACGTACATTTAAAGGCTACTTTATTTGCTATTTTTGTTCTTATATTTCACAACCTAAATATTTCTAGACTTTTTTTGGTTCATTAATTTAATAAAGGAAAAATGTAAAATTTTGTTCCAGAGATTAAACTAATTCTAAATCTAGAAACTGTCTATTTTTCTCCCTAAAATGTTATATAGTCTTGCACATCTTTTTTTGGAATGTTATCAAGCACTTGGGACTCATTATTTTTTATTTCCCAATTAGTGAAACAATTCTATTTTCCAAATCATATCTTTCTTGTCATTTGTCAGAGGATCTTAGGGTGGGAGGAGACTTGGTTATAATAAACGAAGTCTCTTCTATACACTGATGAGGGGCTGTCTAAATCTAAAAATTGTAAGAGAAGTTCTTTCCATTTTGGCACAAAACTGCATTATTTATTGGAAGTTATTCATGTGAAGAGAAAAGTTCGCCTCTTTGGAATTTACTGGATTAGACAAGATCCTTTAGTTGCAAGTAATAGAAATCAAATCAGGCATGCTTATGCATAAGAAAAGGTGGGATTTATTATCAGGAAACAGAGACGTCTCATGGGCTGTGGCAAACATGAGAATTGAAAACTAGGGATCTGTCAGGACACCATCTGTTTCATTCTCTCGTGTTCACTTCCCTCTACATCTTTACTTCATTCTGTTCTTTCCACATGTCAGTATTCTCTGCTTCTTGTGTCCCCTTGGCAAAATATGCCATTTGAATGAGTAAAAATGATGAAAAGTCTTTTGTTACCTAACTAGAGGTCATTCCAGCATTCAATGAAGCCGGCTAACTCTGCATGGTGCAATATGTGAAGTGATCAGTGGTTCCCGTGATCATGGACTCACTGCCTTCATGATGAAGTAGGTCTGGTTAGATGCCTTGTTGTGTGGGCTTCCAGGACTGTGGCTGAGGCACTCCGTAAGCCCCTGATAGTGGTGCTGGCTGAGGAAAGGCAAATGCATACCTGGAATATTAGTCTCTCTCTGGGAGGATGAATGGCTGGCCTTTCCAGGATGGAATGGCTACTAAGTGACTGGTTGATTTCTTCCAGGAATAATGCTGTATTAGGGGTTCAGAGTTGGTCTCTGTTGCCGACAAGTTGAATATTCAAAGGCAGCAGTAGCTAGATTGGCATTGTTAAGAGGGGTCCGTGCTCTTGGACTCACACATAACTTCTGTTTCTGCCACTATGTTCGCTTTGTCTGTGTGTCCATCACGTCTGCTCTGGGTAACCAATGACAAAGACTGGCTAATGTCAAGTCATTTTGTCTCCTCGGTTGTTTAAGGATTTTTCCATGGTAGATGCTCTGGTCAGTATCCACATGTAATACAAGGCTTCACACTTCATGCTGTCACCATATGTTTATCCACAGACCTCCTTGTCTCTGATCTTCCAGTTCTTCTCCTTCCAGTTCTCTAACCAGGCAATCAGGGCATTGGCCACTGCCCAGGAATTTATACATGTGTTCAGTTTGGGTCACTTCTCCTTTCACCCAAAGTGAATGACACACATTCTACCTACCACTCACAACTCTACTACTGGGAAAATTTCCCTCTCCACTGCTTTCCAAGTCTAGCACAGAGGGGCTCAAGCTTTAGTTTGAATTAGAATCATCTGGGTGGGTTTTAAAAACATAAATTGCTGGCTTAACCCCCAGAGTTTCTGATTTAATAGGTGTGGGATAGGAAACAAGAATTTGCATTTCTAACAAGTTTCTAAATTATGCTGTTTCTGGTCTTGAAAACCATTGCTCTAGAGATTACAATATCCATCCTTGTTACAATGTTTAAGAAGTATTTTACTACAATGGAAAAAGTTTATATCTCTAAAATCTTCCTTATTTATGATGGCCCTTTTTGCTTTTATTGTCACATAGTTACTTCTACCTATATTATAAACTCAAATACATGTTACTATTTTTGTTTTTATTATTTTAAGTAGTCATAGTCTTCTAAAAAGTTTTTAAGAAATTAGTCTTTTACATTTATTCATGCTTACCCTTTCTTTTTTCATTCTTTTAAAAAATTTCACACTTCCATTTGGGATCATTTCCTTTTATCTTGAAGAACTTCTTTTAGAATTTTTTTTTTTTTTTTTTGTATTGCAGATTTGCTGGTGAAAAATTCCCTCAGCTTTGGTTTGTTTGGAAACATATTTCACCTTCCCTTCTGAAACATATTTTCACTTGGTAAGGAATGGTGAAAAACTAAACGCTTTCCCTTTACTATCAAGAACAAGACAGGGATGTCCCCTTTTATTCAACTTAGCTTTGGAAGTCCTAGCCAGAGCAATCAGGCAAGAGAAAGAAATAAAAGGCATTCAAATTGGGAATGAAGAAGTTAAATTGTCACTCTTTGCAGATGACATGATGCTATATATAGAAAACCCTGAAGACTTCACTAAAAAGCTATTAGAAACAATAAACAAATACAGTAAAGTTGCTGGATATGAAATCAATGTACAAAAATCCATTGCATTTCTGTATACTAACAATGAAATTTCGGAGAAAATAAATGAAAAAAAAATTCCTTTTATTGCAATTGAAACAAAAAGAATAAAACACCTAGGAATAAACTTAACAAAATATGTGAAAAACTTATACACTGAAAACTATAAGACATTATTAAAAGAAATTGAAGAAGACACAAAGAAATGGAAAGATATTCCGTGTTCATGTATTGGAAGAATCAACATAGTTAAAATGGCTGTATTACCCAAAGCAATATACAGATTTAATGCAATCCCCATCAAAATCCCAATGGCATTTTTTAAAGAAATAGAACAAAAAAATCATCAGATTTGTATTTAATTACAAAAGACCAAGAATAGCCAAAGCAATCCTGAGAAAAAAGAACAAGTTTGGAGGTATCACACTCCCTGACTTCAATTTATACAACAAAGTGACAATAATCAAAACATCATGGTATTGGCAGAAAAACAGACTCACAGACCAATGGGATAGAATTGAGAACCCAGAAATAAACCCACATACATATGGGCAGATAATTTCCGACAAAGCAGCCAAAAACATACAATGGAATAAAGAAAGCCTCTTCAATAAATGATACTGGGAAAATTGGAAAGCCACATGCAAAAGAATGCAACTGGACTGCTATCTGTCACCATATACCAAACTGGATCAAAGACCTAAACATAAGACCTGAAACAATAGATTACATACAAGAAAGCATAGGCACTAACCTTATGGGTTTAGAGAAGATAGGTACATAGGTACTAACTTTGGGTTCAGAGAGCATTTTATGAATTTGACCTCAAAGGCAAAGGAAGTAAAAGCAAAAATAAATAAATTGCACTATATCAAACTGAAAAGCTTCTGCACAGCAAAAGAAACCACAAACAAAACAAAGAGGCAACCAACTGAATGGGAGAAGATATTTACAAATGGCACTTCTTTTAAGGGGCTAATATCCAAAATATATAAAGAATTCATACAACTCAACATGAAAAATCAAACAATCCAATTAAAAAATGGGCAGAGGACCTGAACAAACACTTCTCCCAAGAAGACATACAAACAGCCAACAGATATATGAAAAAATGCTCAACTTTCCTAGCTATCAGCGACATGAAAATCAAAACCACAATGAGATACCACCTTACATATGTTAGAATAGCTATTAAGTATCAACAAAACAAGTAATGACAGGTGTTGGAGAGGTTGTGGAGAAAAAGGAATGTAAATTGGTACAGGCACTATGGAAAACAGTATGAAAGTGCCTCAAAAAATTAAGAATAGAATTACCATATGACCCAGCAATCCCTCCTCTGGTAACTACTTTTAAAAAATCTGAAAACATTTACCCATAAAGATACATGTGCCCCATGTTTATTGCAGCATTATTCATGGTGGCCAAGATATGGAAACTATCAAAGTGTCCTTCGATAGATGATTGGATAAAGAAGATGTGGTGCATATACACAATGAAATATTACTCAGCCATAAGAAAAGATGAAATACTGCCATTTGCGACAATATGGATGGATCTTGAGATTATTATGCTAAGCAAAATAAGTCAGACAGAAAAAGTTGAGAACCATATATCATTTCACTCATATGTGGGATATAAAACTGAACGCAACAAATGAACAAGATAAACAAACAAAAACTCAGACAGCAGTTTAGATTACCAGAGGGTAAGGGGGGGGAGGGTGGATGATAGAAGAGGGTAAAGGGGGTCAAATATATGGTGATGGAAGGAGAACTGACCCTGGGTGGTGAACATAAAATGCAATATATAGATGATGATTATAGAAATGTACACTTGAAAACTATATAATTTTACTAACCAATGTCACCCCAATAAATTTAATAAAAAAGTTAAAAAAAGAATGCTAGGTTAGCAGTTTTATTTTTTCTAGCACTTTAAAGATGCCATTTAACTGTCTTTTGGCCTCCACCATGAATATTATTGTTCCCTTGATGTCTTCTTTCTCTGGCTACTTCATTTTTTTCTTTTATCTTTAGCCTTTAGCAATTAACTATGATGTTCTTAGGAGCTTTTTCTCTGTATTTATCTTATTTGAGGTTCACTGAGCTTCCTGTATCTGTGGTGATGGCTTTCATCAATTTTGAAAAATTTATAGACATTGTCTTTTCAAGTATTCCTTTCCCTCATTTTTTTCTCTCCTCTTCTTCCAGGGCTCCAATCACACATATGTTAGATCATTTAACAGTGTCTTTTTTTTTTTAATTCCTTTTCCTATCTGTGCTTCAGTATGAATAATTTATTTTGAGCTGTCTTTGAATTCACTGACTCATTTTAGGAAGTCTTAATTTCCTATAATGTGAATTTCTAGAAAATTCATTTGGTTCTTTTTAGAGATTCTATGTCTTTGCTTAAATTCTTCATATTTTCATGCTTTTTTTTTTTTGTCCATCTTAGCTTCTATTTTATGTAATATATTTGTAATACTTATTTTGATATGTCTGTGAGTTCCAAACTTTGGATCACCTGCAGGTTTGCCTGTATTATTTTCCTGGCTACAAGTCACATTTTCCTGTTTCTTTGCATGTCTTTTTAATTTTTAAAATTGATGCTGGACATTGTATAAAACTGTCAGTGGATATTGATATACTTCTTTCCAAATAGGGCACACTTTTTTCTCTAGCAGGCAGCAAAGTTGAGGAGCTATTCACTTCAGTTCCACCAGGAATTGAGTTAGATGCAATGGGTTACAGTTTTAGGTTGCTTTGGTTCCCATCTGGTTTCAAATGTATTGAGAATGAGATCTGTCCTGTGTGTAATATGGCTGTTTCACTTATCTGCCTTTGGGATTTTATCATTATGAGAGTATGGAGCTCTCTCTCTACCTTTCCAACTTAATATTCCAGCTTCACGAACTTCTCATCATTCATCAAAAGCTTCAGGGTAAACACTGATCAGTAGGGAGGACTGTTTATTCTTTTGGGGGTTTCTCATGTTCATATGGCTATTTTAGACTGTTAAATTCTCCTTTCCTTTACAAGAAAAATCTCTCTTTCTTATGACGAGCTCAATAATTTCCCTATCCCAAGCTCAGCAAATGCTGCCAGGGAGGAAAAGGCTCTTCCCTGTCTGGAATGTAATTCCTTTAGACTTCTTAGCATCCATCTATCTATTTATCATCTATCTATCTATCTATCTATCTATCTATCTATCTATCTATCTATCTATCTATCTATCTATTCATTCAGTCACTCATTCATTCATTCATTCATTCATTCATTTATTAGTTTATCCATTTCCCTCTACTTTTTATAGTGAGAACTATGGTCTGCTACAGCCTGCTACATCATAGCCTAAAATACAACTCATCTAAATTACTTGTCATCCCTATGAAACCTATGCAAATTTGATATTTTTATTTTATAGGAAAGATGATGCTTAGAGTGGACCACTTGCCTAACACCATTTTATTTGTAAGCCACAGAATCAGAATTTCAGTGAAGGTTGAACTTTCCATATCTTCAAACCTGTACTCACCTCCCTTCACCAACCTTCTCCCTTTACGTTTTCCATTATAAATGCAGTGCTGAAAGGTGACTCAGGAAAAAAAAGTGTTTTGCGGTTAAATCAGTCTAAGAAATGCTGTTGGCTCTCCCCTTTTTTAAGGTTCATAATGTCTGTCAACATGTTTGAAGTCCTACGGTAAAGAACTTATTTAATATGATGTTTTCTAAACTCATTTGACCTCAGGACTTTCCCCCACCTCAGCAAATAATACCTATTAACATTCACAGAACTAGAGTTATGTGGAGCACATTTTGCACAAAAAGCACTACATTATTCTGCCTTCCAGATTCTGCTGGTTACATCATCCTAAAAGATCATTTATGCACTATCTTAAAAATTCACCAAAGCCTTTGACCAAAGACTACAGTGTTAAATTTTATTAATTTTATTATTCCCTATAGAAAAACATACATTAACGGAATATTTAGAATAAATCTAGTTTAAGCCATGTCTTTTTTTAGAAAAGGAAAATGGTAGATGTAAGAGAGAATAAATGGAGTTAGCACAATACAGTATATTGTTTTATTTATATTTTCTTATTTAAATTATGAAGCAGGTTGCTCTACCCCCACCTGTAATGAATCATTTTGGGACATATAAAAATGCTACTTTAGAAGTATTTCATATCCAAAGAACAAGGCACAAGGCAATTCAACAACTGAGAAACTTAGAGCTGTCCAGACAGAGGTCATAGAAACAGAAATATTTTCTCCATAGAGTCATTGGCTACCACAATCTCGTATTAATATTTTTACCTGGATTTAACTGTAAAGGCTAAAATAAAACCTATGAAATATGTACCCGTGTATTGCAGGAAATGTGTTAGAGTGTGTTATTTAGGTAAGACTCATGGTTTAAAATTTCTTATGAAGTAAACATCAAATTGACTTCCACTGGATCTCCTGGAATTTCTACCAAATTCCAGAGAAAATGAATGTGCCTGTTTTTTGAGACGGAAGGAATCCTTTGTATGGTTTGAAAGCATCGTGACCATGATCTGCTGAGTGGGAAAGTTTAGTGTATTAGACGCAGATGTATCTCCCTGAACCTGAACGCCAAATGTTTACTGAGAAACGTGTGACTACCCTTGACCAAAAAAAATCACACTTCATTTATCTTCCCAAAGTTAGATGAATTAATGCTGTTATAAGGAATATAAAAACACAACTTTTACCTCAGAAAAATATTGTGACCCCCTGATATACTCACAAATTAAGCTTAATCAATTATCACTTCTTGGCCAACTTTGTTTTATCTGTACTTCCTCCCACTTTTCATCATTCCCAACCTTTCCACTCCCAGTTGGATTATTTTAAATCAAATCCTGGACATCTCATTTCAGAATGATTCTCCAAGGATTTTTTTGTTTCCAGTACATTACATTTAAAAAAAATAAAACTAAAACTTTTATTTTGGAAGCATTTTAGATTTACAGAAAATTTGCAAAGATAGTCAGAGAGTTTTCATATACCCTATAAGAGGTTTCCCCTATTACTGATATTTTACATTAGTATGGTACATTTGCCATAATTAGTGAACTAATATTGATGCATTGTGATTAACTAGAGTCCATAGTTTATTTAGATAGCCTTCGTTTTCACCTAATGTCCATTTTCTGTTCCATGATCTTATCTAAGATACCACATTACACTTAGTTGCCATGTCTCCTTAGACCACTCTGGCTGCGGTAGGTTTTCAGACTTTCCGATTTTTTGATGGGAAGCACTGAGTAATGATATGCTTCATCTTTCTAGGAAGGCTAGGTGATTTTCCTGATGTCACTTAGCTAGCAAGTGGTAAGGCTGAAGACAGAATATAGGTCTCTGGACTATGGATACAGTGTACTTTCCATCAAACCCTGATGCCACTCTGCTTTTTTTGTGCTCTTCAGCATTGAATCAACAGACACAATACTATCATTTATTTGGCAATTTGGAAAGATACAGTATTTGCCTATTTAAGAGAGAGGGAAGCTTAGTTAGCAACGAACTTTGCTTCACAGAGAGAAGTGGTCTATACCACTTGGTAAGAAGAAAGTTTCCATTCTGGCAGGGGGCCCTCAATTTCTCTTTGCTGCTTCGATCATTGGGGTGAATGACCAGTGAAGCACTTATTTATTTATTTTTACCACCAGCTAAGAAAAAATGGTGACTGAAGTAAAAGAACTGTCTGACCTTTACAAAAATAAATGTATTCCAGGTGTTGTCTTAGCATTCACATTATTTCCATCCGTGTTTCGGTTAACCCATGTACCATGGGAACTGCAAGACGGCGATGTACATCTCCCAGACTCACTTTACACCCACGTTTTGGATTCTATTTAAGTAATGATAATGAGATGCATTCGTGCGAGATTTAGAAGGCAAAGGAAAGTTCTTCAGGCATCAGTGGCAGGTGTGTGAACTTCAGCCGATGTGGGGTTTTGCAGTTGCCTACTACACTTCCCTGCCATTTAAACTCCTCAGAGCTGCAGGGCAGCTGTGACTTTCAGCAGTGGTTTCCTGCTGTTTCCAAACCACTGGGAAGCGGCAGAAACTTGCAGATTCTCTGGACGAAAACTACAGCAAAATACTGAAAGCTAGTGGTCCCTCATCTCCTGCAATTTTTGCTCACAGCTCTTCCAATGGTTTTAAAAGCATCTGCTTCTATGTACTAATCCTTTTCTGTTTGAAATACATAGAATAGTTTTTGTTTTTCTAATTGAACTTTGATTTAAAAAGTTGTAATTGGAGTGTCTATGTCTGCAATTCAGATGGTAGAACCAATTTATATCTCTGTCATCAAAGAAAATGGAAAGATACAAAGTAACTCGTAAAGCAAACGAATCACGTATTTTTATTTAAAAGTAAAAAAGTAGAGAAAATTTGTACAAGTCAATATTTTGCTTTCTCCTTTTTTAACCTTAAAAATAAAGCTAAGTCTACTTTAATCTTCACGCTCCCATGTATCATTTCCCAATCCCTTCTCCATTCCCCAGAGCAACCACTATATTGAGTTTGTTTATATACTTCCAATCCATATCTATATATATGATACATAAATAATTACATATTTATAATACATTTAATATATATATATATATATATATATATATATATATATATATATATATCATATACATATTGGATATAAATAATATCATCATATGTACATATTCTCCATCTGGCATTTTTTCCTCAACATCACATTTTAGAAGTTGATCCATGTTTATATACGTAGATCTAGTTCAATTGCTTCAACTCCTTCATAGTATTTCCTGATGATTGATTATTCCACATTGTATTATATTCCCCTATTGATGGACATTTAGGGTTTTTTCCAATTTTTATGCTATCATTAAAACAATGATATAATAAGCTCCCTTTGTTTTGAATGCTTTCTGAGTCCTGAAGTTTAGGGAAGCAAAGACAGCATACATGTTTTAAAAAATATCTTTCACTCCTTGGTATTTTCTTATAAGATACCTGCTTAACGGTGATATGGTTCATACACTCTAAAAACTGAGAAAAAACTGATTTTAAATGATCAAACAAAAGAGATAGTTTAAATGAACAAGATTTTCTCAGATTCTCCATCCTTTTTGACTCTATGAAGTCATGGAGACAGAAAGGAATCAGTGTTAATAATTATTTGTGGGTCTTTGGTTTTTAAATTGTGCCATTTACGATTTGCTTTATGGTACCTTTTTGGGCCCACATCAGAAAGTAGCACTGTGAAACTCCTTGCCTCATTTGGACTTTGTTCATCTATACCTTTTGCTTAGGCTCAATGGCCATGTCTTGCTCCCTGACAAATTCCCTGGCAGTATAGAAATCAATGTTGGAGCATGGAATCTAGTCAGTGCAAGAATTATCTTTAGTGATTGTCTGGTAGAGTCCTTAATAAGGGTATTTAATCACTCACTTTAAGGCATGTTTCATGCAGAGAGACATGCTTTGCAGAGATACAATTCCAAGAGGGTTGAGGAGAATCATAGGTGATTAGTCTATGGTGGTGATGAGTCACTGGAACCAAAACATTTTACAAAGTGCTTAGCAGATGACTGGGCTTGAACTACTGAGATACGACATTTTACAAAATGGGAAGAAATCTGTAATACCTTACTATATCGCCCCCAGGGAACATGTTTGTGAGCCGCCCAGAGGAATCTTTTCATTATATACTGTTCCTTTGACATGGAACACCTACTCTAATGCCACTGCTCTGATTTACAAATTCCTATTATTTATCTCTCAAGACCCATCTCAGAACACAAGTGTTTTCTGAAACACAGTTACTCATTCCCCTCACCGAGCCCCACAGCTGTTAGTTTCTACTGTTATTAGACAATCTATTATGTGATACTGTAATTTACCTGTCCCCATATTTATCTTCTTTACTCTTCTTCTGGGCCAGAGACTCTGTCTTGGTTGTTCTTATGTACTTAGCACATGACACATAGCAGGGCTCAATTCACTTTTGTTTCCTTGTTAAATGGACCTTTCTGCTTATGTTTATAATTGCTGCTATAATTATAACAGTAATAGTTAACACTGAGTGCTTCTTATTTTAAGAGTTCTCTGTTTTCAGGTCTTATGCTCACGTTTTTAATCCATTTGAGCTAATTTTTGTGTATGTTGTAAGATAGTGGTCCAGTTCCAGTCTTTCGCATGTTACTATGGAGGCCAGGCTGTAAATATCAGTTTATGACACAGAAGGGGCTAAGCAGGGAGGTGAGCTTATTAATTTTCCTTTTATGCATTATTTCATTGGTTTCAGTGGCAACATGTCACTCTTCTAATATTTGGAGAGGAATTTAATAAGAAAAAAGTTATTGAAGATGAATAAAGTAAAACTCTAGTAAGAAATTCCAGAGAAGGTTATTTGCCAAGTCACCCCTGATGGGCAAAGTCAACTGAAATCAAAGCAGTTTCCATGAGAGCCTCATATTCGAAGGGGTAGTTTCATTCTTAAGGACTGTAGGAAATGAAGAAATGACGGCCTGAGGATAAACCAGGCCTAGTTGGGTGCACCATACTCATTTCTGCATCTCCCCATCTCACTGCACCCCATTTGTCCCTCAGGCCTTGGCAACTTGCTTGATGAGGACCCCTAGGCACTGGCCCCCAGCTGCTGTCTCAGCCTGTCCTGGGTAAAGTCCCCTCATGCAGCCCTGTCTGACCACGTATCTCACAAAGGCTCTGGCTCCTGTGGCCATTTCTGGGTTCAGAGGAAGTACATGTGATGGGGCAGGAGATCTGGCTTTCCCAGCAGCTGCCCCACCTGGAGGTACTACACTGTGCAGCCCACTTGGACAGGAAACAGAAGAGAGCCAGAACATGAATCTTTCTCTCATCTCCCCATTGATCTTCTGAGGCTCAGTGGTTCCATATAACCTTTTTGGAGACGTCTGTCTGTGTGGCCAAGCAACTGACTAGGTCTTCTTGTGGTGCCACGGCTGGCTCTGTAATGCACCAGGAAGCCCGAGCCTGAATTCCATCAGATACCACCTGATGTGACTTTTTCCCTTACTGGGTCTACTATGTATTGTGTTGAAATAAACTGTGGTTGTGATTATGCTGCCTCGGGGGTAATGAGCCCTGTGAGCCCTTTTAGTGAGTCACCCAACATGTGGGTGGTCCCGGAACTCCCAAAATACCATCAGTTGTATTTTTCATGTCTTAAAGTTTGAGTCTTTTTTATATCATCCATGGCTCCTCTTAATAAGCTCAATATTATATCTACCATCTTGAACATATGGAATATATTTACTGTAATTTTTTATTTTAATTATTTTAATGTCCGTGTCTACAATTCTATCATCTGTGTCATTTCTGGGACTGTTTCTCTTAAATGATTTTTTTCTTCCTCATCAGGGGTTGTATTTTCCGGTCTCTTAGCATACTTAGCAACTTTTGATTGGATGCTAGATAAAGTGAATTTTACGTTGTTGCTTATTGGATATTATAATATTTCTTGAGCCTTTTTCTGCAGTTAACTGAAAATAGTTTGATCCTTTCAAGGCTTGCTTTTGAGCATTGTTAGGTGGGAGCAGTGCAGCGCTCAGGTCCACCATCAAGGCAGGGCTCTCCTGTGTTCCCAGGCTGATTCCCTGTGTATTACGAGGATTTTCCTCTGGCTAGTGGGAACACAAAGTATTTCAGTCCTGTGTGAGTCCTAGAGATTGCCTTCCCTGTTTCTTGAGGTGGTCCTTCCTTGGCCTTGTTTCCTCACATTTTTTTCCCATTCATGCACTGAGCTTAAGACTAAAAAGGAATCCTCAAGAAATCTCCAGAAATTTATCTCTGTGCAACTCCTCTCTCTCCGTGCAGCTCTCTTCTCTTTGGTGCTCTGCCCTGTGATGTGTAGCTGGCTTGGCCTCCCCAAATTCTCAACTCTGACTCTTCAACTCAGGGAGACTACTTGGCCTTATTTGGTTTCCCTCTCCCTGTGCTGAGGCCTGGAAACCAGGCAGTGAGCTAGGGGTGTCATAGGGCTCCCCTTGTTTGTTTCCCTTCTCTGAGGGATCACTGCCCTCCACTGCCTGTTGCCCAGTATCTAAAAAACCATTGTTTCATATATTTCGTTCATTACTTTTTGGTTTTTCCAGCCTGTGACTCCATCCTGGTCAAAATGGACACCCATAATTCCACACTCTTCTTTGAATCATGAAGTTAAGGGCCTTGACTTCTCATCATTGGGGACAATGCCTAGCACACAGACAGTCAAACATTATCTGTCAAAAGACTAAATAAATGAATAACTGGTCTCCCTAACTTTAATATAAAGTTAAATATATAGTACTATTATTCTTTTATTTCCCAGACTAGACACTTATTAGTAAAACTCCAAAAAATTTTTATTTAGATTTATGCAGGCTTTAGGGAAAATCCTTGCTCTGTCATTTAGTAATTGTCTGACCCTATGGCCTTTTGCCTTCTAAGGATAACATGTACCTCACAGGACAGGCATGAGAATTAACTGAAGTGGGAAGCACACAGTAAATTCTCAGTGAAAACGACAGCTCTTGCTGTTGTTCGTCATGTGCTTAAATAGTGACCTAACATTGATATAAGGCCTTAGAATCCATGTGATTTTTATATATTTATCTTATATAATCCTAACAATACATTTTCTCCCAAATAATTACCAAGGTTTAATATAAAGCAAACAAAAGTGCCAAGAATCTTATGAAAGAAGAAAAAATATAACAAGGTAAGATTTGAGTATTTGGAGACTTGAAAGCAGACTTGGCTTCTATCAAGGGCTCTTGAACATCACACTCTATTTCTGGCTTTGAGAACGACATCCGGGCTTGCGTGATAGACTTTGTCTCTCAAGTTTCTAACCCACTCTTCATCTAGTTGTGTATGCCAAAAGCTGTTTTTCACAGATTCCCCTTTGTATGCATTGTCTGTGTCGTAAGACCTAAAGTTAATATTATATGCTACCTTGACAGCTGGTAAAATTGAGCGGACCCTGAATGGCCTAATTGCAAGTTCCTCTCCTTATGCTGCTCTCACGGATAAGGCCCCCTAGCCAAGCAGCCCTTCTTATCAAGAGGACCAGGCATAGTTTCTGCTTATCCCTAATAGGTTTCAGTTCCCTGCCAGCCTGTGGAATTATTCAAACAAGCCAATCACATCCTCCTGTGGGAACTAGGGGGGAACCCACCCTCTGGATACCACAAAGCCTGTCTCCCTCCCCCCCCCCCCCCAGCCCCTGGTTCACTCTACCCCTGAGTGCAACCTCTGTGTGGCTGTGCATGGGGTGTGGTGTCCTCTTCCCCTAGGCTGGGAGTGTATGTGACTAATAAACACTATTGACCTTATCTGCCCAATGGTGGGTGTTGTGTGTTTGGCCATCCTCATGACCCAAGGATGGAATCTCTCTCTTGACAATGGGGTGACAAAGGGGTGACTAAAACACCACCCATGTCACTCATTTGCTCTGCCTTTTCTCTCCTGTCAGTGCTAGTAGGAAAACATGGAGGTAGTGCCTCCTGATTTACTCCATTGAACAAAGAGATCAGGTCAAAGAGTCTCAGAGGGGAGGAAGGGCAGGAAGAAAAGAAGGCACTCAAAAGTGTTTGCTAATCCTTTGAAAACTCTGGGAGTTTGAGACACAAGTTCTCATAAGAGCTGCGTCTGGGAGGGAAAAGAAGGAGCCAAAGCCAGCTTCTCCTGCTCTGGCTCTGAGTGCTGGCTGTCCCCACGCTGGGAGAGGATGGCATGGCGTGTAACAGAACAGGGTAATCTTCCTCTGCACTCATTCCCTTCATCCTCAGCCCTGATGGGGAAGAAGTCTTCTAATCTGTTTCTATAACCAAGTTACACTGTGCAAGGTGATCACTCTCAGGAAGAGGACGTCTTGCTTGTCTAATACCTTCTTTAGCCAAGAATCCCACTGGGGATGTTGGAAACCCCTCTTACATCCCCCGATAGAG
The DNA here is from genome assembly GCF_057876585.1 of Rhinolophus sinicus. Lineage (NCBI taxonomy): Eukaryota > Metazoa > Chordata > Mammalia > Chiroptera > Rhinolophidae > Rhinolophus > Rhinolophus sinicus. Next base: position 38,675,015 of record NC_142501.1, read on the forward strand.
GTGGGGGGGGTAGGAAGGATGGAGCCAGAGCCATGGAGTGGGCAGAGGGATAGAAAAGGAAAAAGTACTGAGATAGAAAAATTACAGGCAGTCAGGAAAATGGCCGAAGTAGAGGGATTAAGGCGGAAACTATAACAAAGCCAGAGGAAATAACTTTGTCCAAGCTGACCTGCCAGAATAATTGGCTCAGGTGTAGAGGGGGCGAGCCATCCAGCTTATAAAAAAGTCAAGCTAAAAAGCCCGTGAAAGCCCAGCTACAGGAGAAGGGTCAATCAGCTTGTGGTTAACAATTTTAAACTACAGAGAACATGTATAGTCTAAAGAGATAAGGTAATAGCCCTGTGTCAATCACGGAGGTCAATCAAGTGGTCCCAGATAAAACCCACGGGCTCCAGCGAGCCACACCTTTTTGAGCCTTGCTTTTGCTCGGGGCCCGCTACAAACCCTGTGGAGTGTACTTTTCCCCCTAATTATGCCACCTTTGGGCCTTTGCCCCTTTTTTGCCTTGCCTTTTTTGGGGGGGCCCACTTCAAACTCTTTGGAGTGTACTGTCTCTTTTAATAATGGCTCTTGAACCACTGATTTCTGCCCAGGCCCACTTCTATTTCTTTAAAGTGTACTTTTTCTTCTAATAAACTGCTCTTTACTACTTTACCTCAGTATCTCGTTCAATTCTTTGCTCGAGAGGGCCAAGAACCTGGACACCGCGCCAAGCAGGGCCCAATCCCCGGGAACGTAATAGCTAAGTTTCCCAGTTATCCTCCCGGAGACCCGGGTTCGACCCCGGTGTGGGAGCCAAGCCCGGACTTCTCACCGAGAGGAGCCTACTCTCCAGTAACAATACCAATAAAGTTTCTGTTCTATTGGAACTGACATATTTCAAGATATAAAATATAATCTCCACCAAACTTTTAAACAACATTATTAAACAAAACAAAAAAAAGAAATATATGATGTGGTTCTGACTATAGTTTATTTTCCCACAAAATTCCTAGTTTTAGAAATATTAAATAAGTCGGGGAGCTAAAAGTTAATTTCATTTAAAAGGAGAAGTTAATGAGTCTGGACATTTTTCATAGGCAGGTGATTTTAAAATCTTGCGGCTAGCTGCTAAGTAGATCTTTTCACATTCAATGAGTCAGAATGGTGTCTCCTAAGAGACTGGGGACAAAGAATCCTAGGAATACTCTTCGAACAGTTGGGAACCAACACAAATAATGAAGTAGGTTCTAGTCTAAGCACTTGCTTATGTGTATTATATCATTTAACCCCTAAAACTGTCCTACGAGGTAGGTGCTATCATGGGTTGTGTGACTTCTGGCAACTTCCTTAATCTCTCTGAGACCCATCTGTATAAAGATTGCAGTCACAATACCCATCTCGTAGAGTTTCTGTGAAAATTAAGTGACAGAATCAATGGAAAGCACTTAGCCCAATTCCTGGTACACATTAACAATGGAGGGGAGCAGAATAGGCCACCCCCAAATATGCCTCTTTGGCACAAGAATTATTGAGGAACTGCAGACACAGGAGAAACTTTGAAAACAGAGTAGAAGTGAAATTTACAAGAGAAAGGGGGCCTGTACCAGGAAGACAGCTACTACCACAGATCACTTCTTCACCTGAGAGCCTTATCTGAAAGGCCACATTTGTTTACCAAACATTTCCTCTTCTTCTCTTCGAAGCCCTAGTCTCCTAGCCCTTTCCTTGGTTCATGGTATAGAAGCCACAGTTGTGTGTGGCCGCCTTTTGAATTCCATATCTTTATGGGGCTCCTACATACATACTTAAAATTGGTGTTGTTTTTTTTTCTCCCGTTAATCTATCTTCTATTATTACAGGGGTTCTCAGGCACAGAACCTAGGACAATAGAGGGAAAATTATTTTTTCTTCCCTACAACTGCTAAAGGTATTCACTGTGAAAAAAGCTATGCTATTTTTACTCCTACTGCCCAAGGGAAGTGTTTACCGACTATGGATGTTAAAAATATTTGAAATTTCAGAAGCACTCAAAACATTGAACATTTCATCCCTGGGTTATTATTTGAGTGTAAGCTTGGATCAGTGCAAGAGGCAGGCCTGTTACAGCCAGACCATCTCTCAGACCACCAGCTATGTCAGCATCTTCTGGCCCCAGGCACACAGTAGGCAGTTTGGTATGGTACAGCACAGTGGCTAACACATGGACTGTGGTGCAGGGTTGCCTGTATTCTAATCCCAGTCCTGCCATCGACTGGCTGGGTAACGTTGAACATTTGGTTAACCTCCCTGTGCCTCAGTTTCTTCATCTGTAAAATGGGGAGAATAGCAGTACCTACTTCAGAGGATTCTCATGAGGATGAAAGTAGACAGTACAAAGAAAGCATGCTTGGGATGTAGTGAGCACTCGTTTGTGGTAGCTAGCACACCTTGAGTGACATTTGAGTAGAGGACTACTCAAAGTAGATCCTAATACAAAATACTAATAAGGTGTTCACTGGGATATCTCACCCCTATCACGTGGAGAACGCTCTGAAAGAATGGTTTGGGGTGATTAAACAGCGTGTATTAACTACTATTTGCAAGGCACTGTGTTAAGCACTTGACCTATTTTAACTTATTTAATCTTTATAACGATGCCATAAGATAGGCAGTGTTGAGTGCCATTTTACAGATGACAAAACTGAGGCACAGAGAAGTTAAGCACCCATTGTTTCAAGCAATAGGAGGGACTTCTTATGTGGAAAGGCTGTATAGATGTGGTTTGGGGCACAGAGCTCACTACACCATCCTGTTCACACGCTGAATGTGGGGCTGTGGATCAGAAGCAGCAGCCTGGTGTGGGAGCAGAGTGGGTTGCTAAACCTTTGCAAATCCCCTTTCTTGTTTGTGGGGTGGGGAGCCGAGGGGAAGAAGCGTGGTGGTGGTGAGAGCCTGCAGGGTGCATTCCTCAGCCCCTGACCTAGAAGCCACTGCCACTAGAGGCCACCTCACTAAGCCTACTAGCAGGGGAGACTGCAGAGGAATGCTTTCCCAAACTTCAGGTATCCAGTGTTCCTGTGAACTGATAAAAGCAAAGAAAAGAGGGATGGAAACGGCTTTGTGGGGTAACATGCCTCTGTGCAAAGATGGCTCTTTTCTGCCCAAAAATATCCATCTTGCCACTAGTCTGAAAACTCCTCTGTTTCCAGAATACCCTGTTTACAAATAGAAGGATACAGGGAACATTTAAACTGTATATGTAACACTAATCACCACTAAATCCCTTGGAATCCTGCTTTACATGTATTTGTTGAAAAGATTGAATTTAATATCACCCAGCTGAAAGCAAGAAAGGGAAAAAGAACAGGAAGCAAAATGGTGTGTGTGGTTGGGGGTGGGGTGGGTGAGAGAAAGGATGGCAGTGGGGAAGGATGAGGGTCTAAGAGGGAAACTGGTTGGGCATCAGAGACAATTCTGCTTGCTTCTAATTTCTCTTAATCCCACCTTGGAAATGTCACTCAGGAGGATCTCATGTGACTTTTTGGCATGGATGGTATATAATGCTGACCCTTGGGAGAGTGTATACAGGAATATTGTTTCTTTCATCTTTAAAAACGCTTTGCTTTCTATTCAGCAGCTGTCTTATTGCAATTTAAGTTCCTATCACTCAAGTAGACATCAAGTGGCATCCTATATAAATACTTAGAGTTCTGACTTTGCAAGGGTCTCTGAAAAACAATCTATTTCTTGTAAGTTCTTTAAAGCTTTCTTTTGGCTTCAGCAAGTGTGTACAGCTATATCCAGAGGTAGAAATCTTTCCTGTGCAAATAAACTCCACAATTGCACAGTTATGTAAAAGATAATGTGCTCAAAATTCACTGCTAGAGCAGTCCCCGAAGGTCAGCTCCAGATAACATGATTGGGAAATTGCTTTTGCCATTAAATTATTGTCCTCATTTAGAATAGAAACATTCAGAAAATTAAAAAAAAAATTTTTTTTAAGTGTTTGTGGTTGACAATTTGAAGGACATGGATAAATGAAGAAAATAAAAATCACTTCTAATTACAATACTGAGACAACCTCCATAAACAATTTTGGTTCAGAATATATCTGTATCTCTATCTTTATTTCTACTGATCTACCAATGGACCTATGGCCACAATAATTTTGGGGGATATTAACCAATATTTACCATAAATTTTATTGAAGTATAACATACGGACAGAAAAGTGCACAAATCATAAGTGTACTTAGGCACAAATCGATGTGTTTTTATAAGCTGAACACACCTGTGTGTCCAACATCAGCTCTGTATTCCCACTGCATTTAATTGAGGCCCTTTCTCTACCTCATACAGCTAGGGTTTTCCACCTTCACATCCTGGAAAAGGGAGGTCTCAGCAGACCACAGAGAAAAAGAACTTTACTCCGTGACACAGATCCAAGAATAAAATGAGAGATTTGGAAGACCATGAATCAGTTTGAGCCGATTTTTCTAACCCTAAGACTAGATAAAGGATTCTTGGATGGGAGAAGAGGAGAGAAGAAAGTAAGCAAATAGAGCATAAACGCTGATGGGTCTCTTAGAAGGGTCATTGGCCCTGCCCGAAGTTCAGAAACTCTGTCAGAGAAACTGTTGATAGGAATTTTGATCCACATGGAAATGTTTCCAGATCCAACAAGCTCCCTGCTTTCAATACTGGGAAGGCCTGGACCCTTGTTTACCTCAACTAAAGTAACCCCCACACCCTATTTCTCAGTGGAGCTTTCCATGTCGCAGTGTGCACATCTCGTACTCAGGTGGTTCTGCTGCAGGTGGCCCTTAGTCCTCACCTTCAGAAATACGGGTGTAGGTTATTGTCCAGGCCATGACCATGCTTCCCAAATTTGTCTGTGCATCAGAACTACCTGGGGACCTTGTTAAATATACAGATTCCCAGGGCCCACTACTGAATGTAATCTGGCCTGGCAATCTGAACGTTAACCAATTCCCCAAATGATTATTATGCAATCAGTCTGGCATCTTTTGGAGGATTAGATTTGGGAAGTACTCTTCCAGTGGCGGGTGAACTACACCATTTCATGAGGACAAAGGTTCATACAGTGGTTCCAAGTGAGCCAGCGGAGCCCATTTATAAGCCTGTTGATGGGAGCAGAGCAACTCAGGTGGTAAAGCTTCTTCTCTCTTGCCCCTCATTCAACCAGACCAGCCCCTTTTACCTTAATGTAATGTACTTGCATAAAGACTCCCAGGTCAAGAAAGATTTGTAATCCACTCTCTAGATCACAATATCAACCAGTATCAACATCTTTTGCTCTATCGTTTATTTTTATCAGCAGAGGAATTTATGTGAGGATAAGGCTACCCTTGGGAAGAGCTTTGCCGGCCAAAGTCTTCTCCTCATTCTCTGAAGAAGGTTTGGCACAGCTGCACATGGCTGGTCTGTCCTTTCTAGCACCATGCCAGTGTCTACAGGCTTCCTGAGGCTACCAACAGATGCTGCCATGCATGAGCATATGTTCTTTTGACTAGAAGTTTCTCTGGGCCTGGCTATGGAGGCTTTTAGAGCTCTGTCCTCAATTATTAAAAGCATAGCAAGGGGGCATTGGACATTTACAATATTAATAATAATAGCCTTTAAAAGCCAAGGCTATAACAGACTAATTTTTTTGTTTTAAACTTCTCTAGATGAACTACTCTAAAGTGATAGCTCCAAATGTAATAACCCTCTAGGATAACATGGAAGCCATTGATAGATTGGTCACATCTAGAATATGTACTAGTAAAGCCTGCAACTGTCACCACCAATGGCTGTGGAGACATTATTTAGGGCTGCGGTTGACTAGGATGAAAGTATAGCTGAGGCTCTCTGTCTGCTAATAGGACAAATAGAAAAAAAGTTGAAAAGGAAAAAATAGGATGTAAGGAAACCTAGAATTTGAGATCCCCCAAATAATCTTCCAAATGTGATCCTGGAGGAGAAGTCAGAGAGGATACAAAAAGAACTCATAGGGACCAAGTGATTTTCATTCACAATGTTGGAAAAACAAAAGATGGAGAAGAGGTAATCATTGTGCTACTCACAATCCTAGTGCTGGCTGCAGAGCAAGATGGTGAGTATTCTAACTTCTGAACTGGATTCAGGAAGTAAGAATGGGACAATGAGAATCAGGTGGTGGTTGGAAAAAGTTTTTGCTTTGCGGTGTATCTTATATACACAAAAGCGTAAATAAACAGCTAGCTATAATTTTACAAAATGAATCTATCACTTGTACACAGTGAGCACAGGATGAAGAAACAGAACCTTGATGGTTTCCTGGAAGCCCCATCTTGCCTCCCAGTCACTGGGGATTAGTTTTGCCTACTTTTGAACTTGACATACAGTATATACTCTTCTGTATCTGGCTTCTTTTGTGTTTGTGAATTCACCATTATATTTGTGTGTGACTGTTCATTTTTATTACTACATAGTGCGTTATCCTGTGGACATACCACAGATTCTCTATTCTGTTGTCAGACCATTTCGGGTATTTTCAATTCTTTGCTGTGACAAACAATGCTCCTATGAACTTGTATGTTTTTAAAATAGACTTTATCTTTTATATTACTATAAAAAGAATTCAACTATTTTAATTTAAGAAGAACATGTTGAATATATGGCGAAATATGTTCTTGGAACTAAAAGTTATACTTCAGCACTACAATGGTGTTGACAGAACGTTTATTTTAACATATGAAGGAACCTGGGGGCCTCTTTGATCTCAGGGGAAGAAGGCAAGAGAAGGAAAGACTAAAGACATAGAGGAAAATAATCAATAGAGCATTGTTTTAATGGAGATTGGTGATGATAAAATCAAGATCACAGATCATGGTGGAAAGTAGCAGGGGCAACTTTTTCTCCCAAGAAGAGAGGAGCAATGGTAAAGACAGAGAATAATGAGTTGGAAGGGAGAAAAGTTGAAAGATAAGTTAGTGGTTAAAATAAGAGGTCAGGGCTGAGATTAGGGATAGGAAAAAAGTAGATAAGGTTTGGAAAAAGCTATCTTGGGGGATGTAACCAGCACGGAAGCCCGGCTAGGATGGAAGAACATGGATTTGTTGTGGAACCAATGAACATAGTCGTGAGATTTTTCCCTGGTCATTTTGAGCAGCTTCAGATGAGAGAAAAGTTCCTGCCTAGTCTTATTCACACCTCCTCCTACACACACATGCACAGCTGCCACGCATGGCTGGATAGTTTGTGCAGTGCGCAATTTGAGAGGATGCGTTGCCATTGTAGATGGAGTGTGTGTATTTTATCATGACTTTCTGGCAGATGGCAGTAAAGCATCTTGTTCTCACAAAATCAGTATGCTACAACTTCTCAACAGAAGAAAGTGAAACGTCTTGAAGTAGGGGAGCATTTCTCAAATTGGCAGAATGGTGCTGTACGGGTCTAGTACAGCTCTGCATGGAGAGGGGTAGTAGAAGGAAGGTCGTGGGGTTAGGATACAGGGAGGCTCCTGGACCCTATGCTGCATCAGAAAGATGAGGCCTCTGTCTGTGGAACAGACCTGTGGTTTTCGCCTTAGCTAATGCAGAATTGCCCTACTTTGTGCTGCCCTTTTCCAAATACCAAGGATCACTGAAAACTTAACCTCATTTTCCCCTCAAATCCTTTCCTGATTTCAATGCCTGTTTTTTTTTTTTCTCTGCTGAAGTCGATCTGCCAGCACCTTGCATGCTGCTTTTAAGGCACTACCTTGTATTACTACAGGTCAGACAATTAAGTTCACAAACTCATCCTAGAAAAAGTGCTACATGCCCCATTGCTAAATATCACTATGGTCATCTTCGAAGTACTGCCCTTGGGAAGCTATGCACCAGTGCCAGTGCCTAGTCCATACCTCAAAGCAATTTTGGAACTCTTTCTGGAATGGCCATCAGAGCTGTTGTCGTATTACCCTTCATGTCCTGTTATCAAGATGTCTTCCTTTCAATATTTCCTTTATCTTCGGGTAAAGAAAGAAGTCATTAGATTAGGGGCCAGATCCGTTGAGTAGGGAGGGTGTTCCAAAACAGTAATCTGTTTACTGGCTAAAAACTCCCTCATAGATAGTGCTGTGTGAGCTGGTGCCTTGTCGTGATGCAAGAGCCATGAATTGTTGGCAGAAAGTTCAGGTTGTTTTCTTCTAACTTTTTCACACAGTCTTTCAGTACTTCTAAATAGTACACTTGGTTAACTGTTTGTCCAGTTGGTACAAATTCATAAATGAATAGTCCCTCTGATATCTAAACAGGTTAGCAATATCATTACAACAAGTTCTCGAACTTACTTGTCAGACCTCATGTTTTCAGTTGTATATGTCTTTATAGCCCCTAAATGATTTGAAACCCACAAATTACAGCCAAGTTATAGTTGAGCTACTGAGGCACCACTGGTCCATGTTGGTCAACCATGGACTAGATAGCTCCTACCTCACAACCTGTCTACCTTGCTGCCCAGAGATCTGAGGCTTGTGACATCCTTTAAAATCAAGAATTCTTAGGCATCAAGGTACTTTATTCCATAAGTTTTACTCTATAAAACTTGCTCAACCCCTTGCCCCTCTGATACGACATTCTACTCCCCCCCTATGCTCACAGTCCGTCATGCCTCCTGTTCCTTACACATGGCCAGCACATTCCTAACCCAGAATCTCTGTGCTTGCCATTCCTACTGCTGAAACTCTCTGTCCTCCATGTGTCCATGTGGTTTGTCCTCCCATCTTCCTCAGGATGTGCTGACATGTCACCTTCTCAGTGACCCCTTCCCCTCCAACCTATTTAAAATTGTAGTAAACCCATTCCAACATTCCCTTACCACCCTTCCTTATTTTGTTTTCCAGGGTACCACCAACTTCTAGCATGCCATATTAAAGTACTTACTTACTTTGCTCATTGTTAGTCTCCTACCACTGAAGCATAAGCTCCATGCAGGCAGAGATTTTTGTCTGTTTCCTGCCCCCTCCCTGGTCCAGCATTGAGAACAGCCCCTCAGTGACAGTGACAGAGTAGGCACTCAATCATTCTATGTTGAATATACGAGTATTTCCTGCAAATAGCTTCATATATCACTCTTCTACATCATGTGTACAATGACCAAAGTACTTTCTAAATAAAAAATGGATCTGATATTTGTTAAGTCACTTCTAGATTTCTCTGTAATCTGAGCACTAATGTTACACTGTTTTTAGAGAAATTTCATGACTCAAATTCAAAGACAATAGAAGAGTGATTAGAAATCAGGACATGTCTGTCATTAGCAGTAAATATCTGACAGTTATGAGTAAAGAAATAAATTGGCCAAGTTTGATTAGAATCGACAGAAGATAGCATTTTGAGTCTTAATAACTTAACACTGCATATTGATCCCAGAACCACATTAGCCTCAAACAGTCTCTATCATCTTTAATGTTACATTTCCTAGTAATTATTTTATAATTGTCAGAGATTATTAATCTTAAAGTTCTAAGGCAATCTATTTTCATGGAAAAAAAAATAAAACCTAGGACGTAACACAAATCTAACTGCCACAATAATGAGCTACTAACACTTAGCTGTTGACTCATTATACTTTTTGACAATGATTTGGGGGTGTCACTTTTCCTGATGAACAAAAGCAGTTAAATTTCGGGTAGAGCCTTTGCTAATGTTCCCAAGTAAGAATCAGTAATAAAATTCAAGAGGCAAAGAAAAATGGTTCCTCCTAAAATGAAGAAATGGGAAGTGGAATCTATCACATTTTCAACTTTTTTCCAGAAGATGCCCTCTCATGTCTCCAGAGCAAACATAGCATGTTCACTAACCTCTCATCCTTTTAGTGCCTTAGCTGCTTAGCTAGGTGATTGTGTTTATGTTCAGCGCCCTCACTCGAAGAGGTACAGGCTTAGGAAACAGCTGTTCAGAATTAAATTAATTATCATTTGTTAGCAGCATTCTGAAGCTCAGAAATTCTGTGTTCGTGGAAAAGAATGCTGCCTGCCAGACTATAGTTCACTTCAGAATATGTGTGCACTTACATTTCCCATCTTTAAAGTTTTCAAAGAAGTGAAATATCTTTGTAAAACTATTGTCATACTATCCACTAATCTTTTCCTCTTAACTTTAGGGAGTTTGTTCAAGATTTGTTTGAGAAGTTTTTCTTCTTGGATTTTGACACTTAAAAATGGAAGACAAATGGCAGAAAAGAAAGTGGGTATATGCAATATCAGTGTGGCCCTCTAAGAATGAAGTCAATGGGTAAAGCTAAAGTTCCTTTGGTAGTAACCCTGCAAAACTTATGAATTAGAATTCTAACCATTTAGCCCCTTGCTTACAATATTTCTTTGCTGATGTAAATAGTCTGAAGAGCTAAATAGGACTTGGAGGACCAAGAGCTCTAACTGGACTGACGTACCCTAAAGGTTGTATCTATTCATATAGAGAAAAGTTCCCAGGAAGGGCATTGACCCCAAACTTGCCAGATAACTAAGAAAAAAAAAAAAAAGCCAGAGTGTTTAAGTTATTGGGATAGTTACTATTGGGTTTTTCTTCTGGAAATTAAAAAAAAATTTTGAAGTTGAGAATGCAGAAGTCAGATTTAGAAAACACTCATGTTTTTTTCCAATTAGAGTTTTCAATTAAAGTTAAAGTCTTCTCTCTAAATTATTTATTATTATTATTATTATTATTATTATTATTATAAATATGTTCATTAGCAGTTTTGGACAATAAATAAATAACTAATCCAACGTGTAAAAAAAAAACCAATATGCATGAATATGTTTCTTGAAGTATTATTTACAATAGGAAACATTTAGGAAATTTAAATGTCCCATAGATGAAAAGATAAATAAACTATGAGATTTGACTCAATGGCCATTTAAAGTAGTTATGAAGACTCTGAAGCAACATGAACTATGCTTATGGTAAAATTACAAAAGAAAATTTAATGATATTATTGAAAAAGAAAAAGAAAAAAAACCCAGGATATAAAGATTGTAGGTACTGATTTCAAGTATACTTACGAGTATTTCTATAGCTTTCAAAATCTTTATGATGTGGCTATAAATTGATTAGTTTAATTTAAAGTAACATAATAGAAAGATTTATTTTTATACTAAAGAGAGACTGTTAAAACTTTGCTGATTAAATCTAAAGAAAACCAGAAAGTTCAGTTTCTTTTTAAACTATTTGCGTTTAAACAAAAACCAATTCTGCAAATATCCTTTTGAGATCCATGATCCCTTGCTCCCCCCAATTTGTTCAACATTTAAAGGTTTTCAGTAAGTCCATAACATGTAATTTATTCTTCTGTATCACTATCTCATCTTTTTTTCTAATCTCATTTTTTAAAAGATAGCAAGAAATAAGCAAGCAAAGCTACAGCTAGCAAAGAAACACTACAGACAATGACAGACATCTATGGTGGTTTTATTGTTAGCTGCAAAAGAACTAGTGAAAACTCAATATGGCAGGTTCAAAGAGGGCTTATATTGATAAAATTTTCCTTGGTAAATTCAGTTTAAACTATAATACCTCTTTCAAGGGCACTCTCTCTGAAACATTTGGCAACCACAAATCTTAACAAGGTGTATATTCTGCAGTTACCATGAACAAAAGTAATAAATCTATTATCTAGATGGAGTGGATTAGTTTATAAAAGTTAAAAGCAAAGCATTTACACTTAAGGTATGCGGGGGAAAAAGGAAACCTTATTTTATAGGGATATGTGAGGGAACTAGAAACATGAAAATCACGTTTTAAGTTTTTGCCGATAGCTTAAATTCAGAACTAAAACCTTTCCATTCTCTTTACTGTTGCACTATGAAACTGTTTTGTTTTTCTTCTGGGGATACAGTCATCGACATCCTCTCACGCTGAGCCAGCAGTCCTAGTTGAACACAGACCTTAATCAACAGTATCTGAGAAGCTTCTGGGATTCAGTAACATCCTGAGTACTCTAGATTAGTGCTTCTCTTTGATGTGCCTACTAACCACCTAGGAATAGAGTTAAAAATGTGGATTCTAGTTCAGTAGGTATAGAATGAATTCTAAGGTGATCGAGTTCTAACTAGCTCCCAGGTGATGCAATGGTTCCATAGATTAATCGTTGACTAGCACTAGTCCAAAAGCAAAGTGGCATACCTTTATGAAGGTGAAATTGACAAATGACCATGGTGAACCATAGAGCATTGGCCAATGTAAATGGAGCAGCTGTGACTCAGCTGATGGTGGTGTTGGGGGCCCAGTGTTGCCTGAGGATAAAATGAGAACTTAACATATCTAGTTCAATGGCTGGTATGAGGTAGGTGTTCAATAACTTTTTTCCTTTTCTTTCTATAAAAATAATTTCCAAGTGAAGCTATTAGGGAATATGACCAAATAACATCTCAGGATTTTATACTAATAAAAACAAATGCTGGTTAGTGAATAAGCCAGTGGGTATAATGTAGTGTGCGGAAGCCATTGCTTAATAAATCTGAAATCAGTGTTCCTTTTGGAAGATTGACTTGAACTGAAAACAGCAGAAAGATTAACTTTCCATTAGGGAAGTAACTGGAAAGTCAAATGTAGTGGTGGGGGGTTGGATGGAGAGTCAGAACTGGACTATGAAGCTAAGGAAATAGGGCTAAGAAGGAAGGCTGATGGAGCAACATGCCTTTTATGGGGGGAAAAGTCCTTGAGACATTCCCAGAGATAGGCATGCCCCAAAGACTTCAGAACAGAGGTGTTAAGCATTCAATTCTAAGTTACTTGGTATGCTGTAGACTAAATGACATAAATCCTCTCTATTGACCTAAGGCAATGTGTGCTGGACACATACAGCCTTGAGTGGGAAGCGTTTTGGGGTGTGGAGGATTCTGGGTGGTGTCAGCCTGATGGTAACATGACACAGAGAAAGGACAGCACATGCAGAAAGGTAGACAGGAAGGACCCATGGAGAATTTAGCAGGAGATTCAGGAGAAGCATAACCCATAAACAATCAACAATTGGGAGACATTAGGGGTTTCCCATGAGGAGAGAAGAATAACTGGAGTCCTTGGGAACATTTAGGAAATTGACAACTTACATAAAAATAAGGGGCTAACTGAAACAGTAATTGTGAAAATATAGAAGGGAGAGACATAATGTGACCAGATAACAATGAGAAGACTTAGTGCACCTTAGGTTTCAGTTTAGATTTCAAATTATAGGGGATTAAGAGTCATTGTAGGGTCTTGAACAGTAATATGAGTGATGTGGTACAAATTTTTACTTTGGCAAAACTAATAGGACAGGTTTAGAAAAGCATATTGACCAATCTTATTAGCATATTTTTCAAAAGTCTTTTAAAAATTGGTATATCTCTCCATCCTCTGTGAAGTTTTTACTTGAAATTTTTATAACATGTGCTTCAGATAATTCAACTATTAAATTGAGGTTCACACCTCCAATCTTTCCCATTAATAGGATAGCTTTCTCACTTCCTGAGCCAGCTCCTTAAACATGGCAATTTCCCAATAACATATTTTCATAATGGAGATTGGACAATATGTCATTTATTAATTAGGAAACATGAGTTACACTGTACAGATTGATATTGGCTTAACATTGAATTTCAGGCAGCGGTGGAGACACCTATCCCATAAACCTTGCCTGCCTTCGTTGAGTATTTGTACACTTTGTTTTAACAGTAGATGATGAAGGTAAGAAGAATTTTAAGAGTCCCATGCTAATAGCAAAGACAAACTTTTACGTGGAAACCAAAGCTAAATGTAATCAAATACCATATTTGCTCAATGGTTTTTAGGTTTTATAACTGTATATGTGTAGCTAAAAGTGCTCTGTTCCATGTTTTTTTTCTCATTGAAGTTTTGTTTTGTTTTGTTTAAGCAAGTCTTATAAAAAGCCAGTTTGGAAAAGTGGAGGTTTCTTAGAAAAATATCCACATTACAGTAGAACAAATTCTATCTCCATCTCTCTTTATCTAATTAATGTACTGCCAGATTCCAAAGGAGAATCTGGAATTACTATCTCCCTTCAAGGTATGGGGCAAAGTCAAACACTTGGTCCCAGAACACAAAGCTCATGATTTGGCCTCATTCACCTTTCTAGCCTCATCTCCTTGTTCCTTCTTTCATTCCATATTCTAAACCCACCAACATAAATGACCATTTCTCAACACCACCCATGCTTTCGATTTACTTGCTATATGTGCTGATCATTCTTTCTGTTCTCCTTTTGCCAGAAGCATCTTAACCTTTCTCTTAAAATCAGCTCCCTGGTACCTATCTGGAATTCTTCATTCTCTGAAGGACACATAGGACTTTGCATTTAGCTTTATCATAGTATTTCTTTGATTATTTTGCTACAAGTGTGTTTCCCGCTGGTCTAGGACTCCCACCCAGAAAGGCACAAAGCATGATTTTTAAAATTCCAGTGCTTGGCGTATAATAGACACACAAAATTATTTGGTAATTGAGAACACATGGCAGGGAAGAAAATAAACTTGCAAAATACAAACTAAACGACAACTATAAGCTCTTCAAGATATATTTGCAGCCAATCCACATAGATTTTAGAGATTTAAGGAAGAAAGATGTTGAGAGGCCCCAGAAAGGTGGTGGAAGAAATTAAGGTAATTTATAATCTCTAAAGCCAATTATTACTTGATGGCTATATTTCAAACAGATTTCCTTTGCCTCAATTAAACTCACAATACACCCAATAAAGATAAGGAGGTCACAGTTTCTTGTCTGTTTTGTTGTGACTCTTTGAAATTCGACAGGTCCACAAACTGAACTTGGGGATATACTTTATTTTCCAAGATTGGGACAGACATTCCCAGCTGAGATTAAAAAGGCAAGATCAGTTGAAGAGGAGTCTGTATTTTCTTGGTGATTTACACACAGTGGTGGTTTTAAAACAAGGCCACAAAATTTTTTGAGAAGTGGGAAACTATGTTCTTCCCCTTGAATCTAGACCCTATAACTAACTGCTTGACGAATAGAACATGGCAGAGTGACACTTGTCAATTTTTGTATCCAGATCGTAGGAAACTAGTAACTCCCACTTCCTATTTCTTAACCACTTGCTCTGCCCAAGCTGCTATGGAGAGGCCAACGCAGATATGAACATGTAGCCAGCACCCATTTCCCTGTCATGTGAATGAGCTGTCTTGGGAGTGGATGTCTTCTCCACCCCACACCCATCCCCGAGCCCCTTGTAGTTCCCTGACTTGAAAAATAGTTCCTATGGTCTTTCTGCTCTTGGTTACTATGTTCTTCCTTTTAGACCCAAACTCAAATTAAGTATTAGTTGACTAATATAAAATATGACAAGTGGTGCAAATAGAAGGCAGTGAAGAGTGTTACTATTACTCACCTTTGCAATCTACTACTAGTAAGGCAAACTTTGGCTACCTAGCAATTATATTGAGCTCTGTTAGAAAAACCTTTTACCCTCTTTCTCAGGACCATATACACCCCTTTTAGAACAGCTGATACGGCTTTCAAACAATTCCAAAAGTGTTACATATTCTGATACTATGGTAGAATATAAACAACAGGCTGGTAATGTTATGGCATTCAACATACTGAAACTGTCTTTAGTCTAAGAAAAGTAAAATATTAGGAAAGTAAAACTCCTCTAAAAATAAAACAAAATTTATATGTGTATCTGGTTTTCCCATAAGGTATTCCAAATAATATGAATATATTATGAATATATCTACAAACATATATTTCAAGTCAGTATTTTCATAAACATAGAAAATTGAGTAGCAACCACTTATCTTATGCACAAAGTGATATTGTTTCCACACATTTTAAACTCACTCAGATGGTTAGATTCTAATGCCTCCTCTCTTTAGACTTGGGATAAAGTGCCAAGAGTAGTAGGAGTTTATCTATCCCCTTAAAAGAACTCTTGTCCTGATGCTGATCCGAAAATTTGGATTCCTCTTCAAAGCTCATTGGCAATTAACCAAAAACACTTCATCATCAGAACAATGTTTATCCTTTCACAATATCTTTCATTAGTTTCTGCCAAAATCATGAAGACAGAGAGAGAGGAGGGAATGCGGGAGGCATAGAGGGAGGGACGGGGGGGGGGGGGAAGGGAGGGAGGGAGGGAGAGAGAGGGAGGGAGAGAGAGAGAGAGAGAGAGAGAGAGAGAGAGAGAGAGAGAGAGAGAGAATGTGCAGGGGTAGGGGTCAACATGTTTACCTATTTTGGGGAGTATTCAACAGTAGGTAAAGTTTTGGATTTCTTTTTGATAGTAATTCATCTAATTCATCTACCTGGAGATGAATTTGTTTCCCTAAACGGTGAATATTATTTAACAATGCTCATTACGTGAATGCTTTATGAAATAATCCTTACAATTCCTGTAAGGTAATTATAAACACATTGCTGTCTCTAACTTGCAGAGGGCAATAATAATGAAGTGTCAAATTTCTGAGACATAAGGTAAAGCTCACTGCTGTCTCAGGCTGACGAAGCTCAAAGGGTCAGTCATATCACTTTCATTCACAGAAACTTAGGGAAACAAAATGCTCCAAACCCACATTCTTTCTTTATAATCCCTGAATAGCTTGTGTAAATAGTATTAACATTTAGGTAGTTAATGATTTATACCAGGAGATGTGTCTATCTTCCCCCAGCTATGACATTCTAGAGAGAGACAGACAATCCTTGAGCAAGAAGATAGGGGAGGCATTATGCTAGAACAGTCTGTCGTGATGTAACTGACAAGGAATTTACTACAAATCCCAATACTGAGCATTTATTTCTTTCTCTTGCAAGGTCAAAAGATTATACAATTTCAAAACTTGCACTTCATAAAAGCAAGCAATACTTAGATATACCATATTTTTGACCACCCATAGAAGAAATGATCACAGAGAAGAGCTCAGAGGACATATTATGTTACTGATGAAGTGTCAATGACTCATACATATGTAGATGAAATTTTCCTGAAACTACACAATATTCAAATATAAGGAACACTACTTGAGCTAAAACACATTTTGGATTTACGAAACCTGTGCTCATGAGGGAAATAATTGGAAACACCTGAAGCATACATGCCACTTCTTCAAGTGTTTCTATTACAGATCTTTGCAGGAAAGAGGTTGGGAACAAAGTCTCTCATGGGTGAGATTGTTTATTGGTTATAGTTATCAGAGCCCTTTCAGTTGTATTTATACTTCCAATGTGAACACGATAATCACAAATGGAGACAGCTGGAAGAAATTATAAGCCCTGGAATAAACTAACTTTTACTCTACACTCTCAGATGCCCTTGTAGTCTCCTCACAACACCATGACTACAGTTTCTATAGGAACTATGAAAAAGACAGAACAATCTACACAAGTTAGCCAACATGTGATTCAAAGATCATACTTACCAGTTCAAAGTGGCAGAAGGTGTTATTGACAGTTTTCTGAAAATGCGCAAGTCTACTCCTAGGTGCCCAAAGAAAGGGAAATGCTGTTATCAGTGTGGCCTGCTGACTAGAAAATATTTATGCTGTATCAATACTCAGGGGTTAATGTGAATCATTTTTATATAAAACCAAAAAAGTATAAGAGAAATTTTGTTAAGCAATGTATGTTTTCTCAGACTGGTATATGACTTTTTTTCATCTTGGAAATACTAATCATATGTTACTGAGGTTTTTGTTTGTGTGTTTGTTTGTTGTTGTTTTTTTTTTTTTACCATAAAACTGTTTTTAAGTGTACAATTCAGTGGCATTAAATATATTTATAATATTATGCAACCATCATCACTAGCTATATCCAGAACCTTTTCATCATCATCCTGAACAGATTCTGTACCCATTAAACAATAACTCCCCATTCCTCTTTCCCCTGGTAAACTCTATTATACTTTCCATTTCTATGATTTGCTTATTCTGAGTACCTCAGATAAATGGAATCAGGATATTTGTCCTTTTGTGTCTGGTTTATTTCACTTAGTATAATGTTTTCA